>NC_051310.1:24090999-25340999 GCF_015220235.1 Choloepus didactylus
TTCTCCCTGTCTATCTTTCTCAGTGAGAAAATAACAACTTAAAGGCCATGATCACAAAGTCATCTTTTGCGTGATATCTGCCATTGTCAGAGGATTTGTGTTGCATTAAAGAGGTGCAATAGTGAACTAGAATCCAGAGTTTTGAAACCCTCCATCACAGATTAACTAGCAGCACTATCTCTGATTTTACAGAGCTTTGATTTCTTCTTTCTGACTTTATATGGTTAACCAAAACTAAAATGATGGTGATGAAATAAAATTGGAAAATTAAAGATTCTGCCCATTTGCACATAGGAGTTACATCTGGGGCTTTTTCATAAATGCACATGCCTCAACATCCATCGCATACCTATTGATTTTGAAAAAGATGAAAACTGGAAAAGGTATATTTTCCCAAAAGCCCCAAAAGTGAGTGTGATATGAACAAACACTGATTTATAATAAAGAAATTAAAGGGAAATGTGAGTCTCCATAACTATTGTAAGAATCACAATTACCTTGTTCATTCCCATTCTAATGTTAGAATGACTAACAAAATGTTGGACATGGGACAGACAAGGCTCTAGAGGATCCCAAAACTATTTGATATATTGACAAAGTTGCATCACAGCCAGGTGGGATGGAAGATGTGAACTATAAAAACACCGTTGATATCATATACTTTCAAAAATTCTACTTCTACATAATCCCAGAAGTCTGACATCACTGATTTAAGTATTTAAATATTTCATGTTGGTTTCAAGGAAGTTTCAGTTCTTTTATACACATGGAGTCATTGGGGCAGGTTATTCTGAATCTATTGACAAACGCACACTGCTCTATCCTAACATTTGAAAGGACATTGGGGAAGAATGAATGTAACAAGGCAAGCTTTACTCCCAATTACTTCCCTACAGCCTACTCTCATAAGAATTTAACACAGATGGAGCAAAAATAAAGCCAAACCTACTGGGTTTTTGAACATCTGACTATGCAGTGTTACATTTATTGGTATTTTTATTTATTTCCTTTTTATCATAAAAGCATCCTTTGAGGGAAATGTATCTAATGCTAAAGGTTACATATTAAATGTCTGATGGTGTCAATTAATTGCTAAATCACTTCATTTCTAATATGAGAACTCTAAGGACAAACTTGGTTTCAAGACTGCAATAAAATGTGGTCTAAAGATGCCGTATTTTTTCTCATTACTCTGTGATTAATTGCGCATTTCGATGGCTGATTACTATACTGTCCAAAATATTAATCAGGAGCCAGTTAAACAATACCTCTGATTTAGTATAGGAGCAAGATCCACATGGCCAATAATGAGGGCAAATGTGTCAAATCCCTACTGGTAACAATATCTCCATGATCACTGCTGAAAACTCATTAGAGTTTTGACTCTGTCCCAAAAATCTGGTTTCTGGAGTTTAAGGAAGGCATGTTATTTTATTTAGCAAATTCTGCATTGTGTGTATGTCCAAGGTAAGTTGGCATTTTGTGTTCTATGACAAGGGGCCATCCTTCTGCAGTGCTGGATCATGACTAAGTGCAGGCTGAGTGTGAAGAAATGCAGAAAATACAGATGAAGTGAATGTATAGCAGTTTTCTTTAGCTGCTTCAATGGCAGCAAACTTCCCTATACAGACTATGGTTTGCCTCCCATTTCAGTTATCTCTTGCTGTGTATAAAGACAATTCAAAATGTAGTTTCATAAAATACTTACAATGAAAGATAACACCTTTCCTCTAAGATGAAGGAACAGGACAAGATGTCCATTCTTGCCACTTCTATTTAACATCGTATTGACATATGTAGCCAGTGCAACAAGGCAAAAATAAATAAACAAAATAATACCTACCTAACTAAAGAAATGAAGTGAAATTGATAAGGAAGTAAAACTGTTTTTATTTGCACAGATCAGAATCTTGTTCACAGAAAAAGTTAAGAAATCTGCCAAAGCTGCTAGAAACAATGAGTGAATTCTAAATGTTGCAGTTTACAAGGTCAATATATTAAATTAATTGTATTTCTATGTACTAGAAACAAACTATTAGAAAATATTTTTTTCAAAACACTGTTTACAATGGCATTCAACAACTTGAACTAGTGAGGAATGAATTAAAAAAAATGCGTATTTGGTATAGGTAACAATTACTTAAATTGGACTCAAAAAGCACTGAATGTGAAAAAAATCGATACATTGAGCTTTGTAAAAATTAAATGTTTCTGCTCTTAAAGACAGAGGCAAACCACAGACTGGGAGAAATTATTTGCAATACATATATCTTACACAGAACTTGTATACAGCATATATGAAGGATTCTTACAACTCAGTACTAAAAATGATTAGCAAAGATTTGAACAGGAACTTTACAAAAGAATGTATATATACACACACACACACACATATAAAAATGGCTAATAAACATAGAAAAATGCTCAACATCATTAGTCATCAGAAAAATGAAAACTAAAAGCACTATGAGATACCACCACAAACCTATTTGAATGGCTAATTTTTTTTTTAATTAAAAAAAAAGAAATCTTACAATACCAAAAATCCCATTCAGAAAGTAGAAGGGAGCTCCACAGAGGGATTGAAAAGGGGTAGCTAAATTATGGCAAACCAGGAAGCAAACAAGGAAACAGTCTGATTGTTTAACATTAAATTTTACTTTACCTAGGAAGGAGGTGTTACAACATGGGAAGCAGGTATAAACTGATTATTACGGTATGCTTTTCAAATCTGATAAGCTATTTCTACTTAATCAAAACTGGTTTGTTAGCAGGTATTGCTTACCAGCAACCCTGTAGGGTGTGTTCCATTTCCTTGGAAAACTCATGCAGGTCAATTGTTTTGTCTTTTGGAAATCCCTTCTTGAAAAGGGGTCCTCTCCTGTCAATGCCCAATGCAGGCAGTCTTTTTTTTTTTTTTAACTTAATTCCAATTATAGAAAGTTCTAGAACTGGCAAAACTACTCTTCAGTGACAAAAAGCAGATCTGTGATTTTCTGAGGCTGGAGCTGGGGCCTCCTGACTGCAAAGAGGCACAAGGAATCTCTTTGGGCTGATGGAAATAGTCTGTATTTTTGGTGGCAGTTACACAGTTATATGCACACATACACCTGTATATATTTATCCCTAGGTGCATTTTATTGAATTAAAATTATACCACAATAAGGTGATTAAAAAAATAATAACAAGATTTTCCAGAATACTGGAATATCCCAAGCTGAAATTGTAGTCACTAATTCCTACATGCACTGTTGTATACCATTAACTGGAACGAATCTCTCCCAGACCGAGTTGGATGTGCCGTTCAACATCTCTAAGTGAATATATCTACTCCTATATGCTCCTGCACCTTACAGTTCTGCCTTGTCCTATTGGCCTTAGACCTTGCCCAGATATTTCATGTAATAAACTGTATTGTAGTACTTTGTGAGGATTAACAAAGACTAATGTAGATCCCTATCAACCAAGTCAACTCTGGCATTCAATGTGGTAGCCGATAATAGCAGCTCTCCTGGCTTCTAGTACTTTCTACCGTGAGGGATGATGGTTAAATTTCCACACTCTCATTAAATTACCAGTCTCATCCAACTTATCCTGACAGATTCTGACAAGTGCAAATCAAGTGTGATGTCAAGTAAATGTTTTAAATATTTTTTTTAATATTAGACTTCCAGTGTGATTCATATCCAATTCATAAAGTATTTATAAGTAAAATTTTAAATGCTTTTACGTTTTTTACTTTGATGGAAGTGTTTTATGCTAAGGGACAAATCAATGAGTTCTCATTTTACTTCTTTTCTAGTTGGCATTTTTAAATTACAATTACCGAACTAGAAAATATAGGCAAAAAAATTAAAAATACTGTGGTATAATGAAAAATTTGTCTCATCTTTATCCTTAGTTCCCGGGGAAGCAACCCCTGAATCTTTGGAATTTCCTTTGCTTCATAAGAATTACATTAAAATTCATGTAAATACATGTAAAGAATTTGCTCAGCCTTAAAATAAGAAGTACTTGTTAAATGTTAATTGCTGTATTTTTTGGCAGGAGACAAGAGAGTTATGACATTGTTTTTTTATTGTGCCTGCTAGTAACAATGAGTCTGGTGAATGCATTCTAAAGTGTGACATCAACTTGTCTAAGATCTTAATGCAATTGTGAAGCTCACAGAGTCCATTTAGGGTCCCTATATGTAATTGCAATGATTACCAACACATGCCTGACCTTTCTGACATTTCCAACTAATAGCC
Source organism: Choloepus didactylus (assembly GCF_015220235.1). Classification (NCBI taxonomy): domain Eukaryota; kingdom Metazoa; phylum Chordata; class Mammalia; order Pilosa; family Megalonychidae; genus Choloepus; species Choloepus didactylus. Next base: position 24,095,250 of record NC_051310.1, read on the forward strand.
AATGAGGTTTCAATTATAGGAGCTGGGTTGAAGATGTCAGTCAAAACCAAAAGCAGCACTGACATACTTCGTAAAACCCATTGGGTTAATAATGGTTGCTGAAACTTGCATTTCTCTGAATATGTTCAGTGTTTCCAAGTGATCACCGATTCGGTGATTCTTTTTAAATTCTACTTCTTAAAAGGTTTTTAGCTTGACATAAAACACAGACTAAAACCATCTATTAATGAAAACTCTTAACTGTAATATGCGCCAATTAATGAAGACAAGAAGAAGGAAAAAAAAAGAGATTTTCCCCTCCATGGCCTTTAGGAATATGTAAGTGGAAAGCTTATCTGAATTATTTCTAATAAATATGTCTATAATAGAAGAAAATAAATGGAGGTAGAAAGCAAAGCATATGATTGATGAGATAATAAACTTACAAAGAAAGCAGCACTACCAGCCCAGACTGCCAATAAATGCCAAAAATTTTACAGATAATTAATAATCTATTTTATAAAGCTTTTCCTTGCAAACAAAATGAAGCTAATATGATATCATCTCTCTAGTTTGACATATAGTATATTATAATTTTAAAAGCAATGCTATTATAAAAAATTCATTTGCTATAATAGTCAAATAAATTTTCAAAGGAAAAAACAAATAGGCATTAAAAATATTTCCACAGGGCCTTGCTATGTTAATGGAAATGCTAAGTACAATAATAAGAAAAGTTTGCTAAACAAAAGCCATGTTAAGCTTCCAATTTAAATGTTTTCCTCATTTAAATCAATAATAAGAGGAAAACTATTTTTTAAAGGAGTAAATTCAAAGAAACTACATTTGAGAGATACTATGGCTGATTTACTCAATTTTCAACACTTTATTACCTTTATTTTCAGAGGGAAATCAGAGTGTTAAGCATAAAAATATATAATTTATAAATAAATTTTAGGGTACTATTTTTTTGTGTATGTATTTTTTTGTTGCTTAGTTAATGCAAAGTTAGCTTACATTTGAAAATCATGATGGAGCTTTCTGAAGGGATCAGCTTGGGATTGGGAAATGACCTCGGATCTATATTACTTTTTAAAAAGATCTGTGTATTCCAGTTGTTCATAACAGTTCATCTTTTTCTTCTTTAATATAGCTTAGAATTTGATTTCTTCTCAATGAAAAACATTTTGAACCCACTGAGTGCAAGAGAAAGAACATTGAGTTGATGACTGGTTTGGCTAAGTGTTCACACTGACTTTCTTGTTAAGTTGTCCTAACACCTTAAAAAAATCACAAGGAAACTGGGGATCAGATAAATTGTCTATAAATTAGAGATAATACCTACTTCATCCACTTCACAGACTTATTGTAGGATGAATTAGGAAAAAATGTGTGACAGTACTTTGCCAAGTAATACGCATTTTACAAACATAAGGTAATAATAGCAAAAACAAATGCTCTTATTAATCAGAGTTCAGTCAGGAAAATGGAAACCATTCTAGGTATTTTAAGAGAAAGAATTTAAAACAGAATATTAGAGGTGTAAGACTTGATAAAGTCTAAGGGAACAAGGTCAGGAAAATTGCCAGTAGCCTTCCATCAACATATTTTAGCAAAGCCTCCAACATTCATTTACAGAGTTTATAGTTTTGATGCCACTTCTGCCAAATGCGATTGAGGATATGGAGTTGAATTTTCATGTTTTTTGCTTCCCTTTACTTTAACCTTTCTCTACATGAATTCACTTCCCACTCTTTTAAATACACACAAAACCCAAATACAAGATGTAATATACACTGGGCTCATTTTCATATTTCCTTATATTGTAAGGAATGCTATTTCTAGTCTCTAAAGCAAAATTTAAATGACTCTTGAGAGTTCTCTGAATAATTTTCTGGATTCCTTTCTTTATAATGGCTATAACCAAACACCTTACAGAGACCCTACTATTTTCTCAGCTTTAGTTGTTTAATTAAGCATTAAGTTGTTTATAACCAAGAAGCCCCGACACAAGAGGTTTCTGTATGTCTGTCTCTTGAAGAGATTCATTGGATCCAATCTAATAACAACAATAAAAAATACACTAAGTTTACTAATTAATGTTGCCTTTGTAATGACAATTCTAAGTCTTGGAATTATGCTCTGAACTTGAAAGAAGTAGATTTATTTATTTTTTTCAACACATGGATTGCATATGTACTCTCTATAATTATTACAAAGTCATGATTGTATTTGTGGGATTTCTTGGTTAAAAAAAGAAATGGCAGAAAAACATTACATACAATCATCATTTTGCATATTTTGATAAGCATTTTTCTTTCCTTGCAGATAACCAACTGTCACTGAATACTTCAATGGTATTAAAAATTCCTCTGAATCATTCGAATCATTATATTTACTGATTGTGAAAACATCGAGAACTTGCATAACTTGGTGTTTCGGTTTGCTAAAGCTGCTGGAATGCAATATACCAGAAATGGATTGGTTTTTCCAATGGGGATTTATTAGGTTACAAATTTACAGTTCTCTGGCATGAAAATGTACCTTTTCTGAGGAAAGGCTGCTGGCATCCGGGGTTCCTCTGTCACATGGGAAGGCACATGGTGAGGTCTGCTCATCCTTCTCTCCTGGTTCTGGTTTCAATGGCTGTCTCCAAATATCTCTGGGCATTTCTCTCTGTTTCTGTGGGTCCTTTTTGAGACTCCCAGGGCATTTTCTTTCTTAGCTTTCTCTCCATGGGCTCTCGTAAAGGACTCCAGTAAATGATGAAGCCTCATCTGGAATTGGGTGGGTCACATCTCCGTGGAAACAACCTAATCAAAAGATCCCACCCACAGCAGGTCTGCACGCACAAGAATAGATTAAAAGAACATGACATTTTCTGGGGTACATAACAGTTTCAAACCACACTTGGTTAATGGGTTTAGAGATATCTTTTATTAAAAGAATAAATTTACCCTGGATATAAGAAAATCTTAAATATATAGTAAATCAATTAAGTTAAATCAATTATTATCCCAGAATACAATGAAATTTCACATATCAATATTCAAAAATGTCCCTGACAAACTTCCTCAGCTCTTAAAATACTAAAATCAACCCACTACGAGAGAACATGAATGTGCAAGCAAGTGCTTGACTAAGGATTCTTAGGAATCCCACCTCATGAGAAACACACTCAAATTAGACTTGTTGGAAGTGGAATTTATAGTATTCCAGCCAGAATGATTTTCTCTCTTTCCTGATTCAGACCTTGGGCTTTCTAAAAACTATTCTTTCCCTCTGAACCTCTGCAATGCTTCCCCCTCCCAGGCTCCCCCTTCCTGGCCTGGCCATATTTATATTATGTAGACATATCCATATCAGTATACTCACACTATATTTTTCTTCCCAACATTTATTTTGTTTGCATTTATTTGCTTAATATGAGTCTCCACAGAAGGCTCCACAACTAGACTTCAGGCAACAAATGTCTTGACGATTGTGTTCATCACCAACTCTGAAAACCTGTTTAGTTCCTGTCGTTCATATAGTCAGAAACACTTACCTAAAAGCCTCTTGGCTAGGCATGAGTGTAAAAATGTTACTAAAACAGATGCACAGTCCAACCTTCATGAAGCTTAGAATCTAGTGTTTGAAATGGACATTAAAACAGCACATTTAGATAAATTATTCTTGGGAGAGAGAGAAAGGAACTGTAAAATCTAAAGGAGGAAGAATGGGCAAACAGGGTGAGAACACTGAAATATTAGGGGACATAATAGGAACGGGATGTCACAGAAGTCAAGTGAACAGATTGGTTAAGAAGAAAGATATGGACAATATCTAAAAGGTAAAGAGTGGGGAGAACCAGAAAATATCCTTTTAGCATGAATTCAGTGGTGGCCTTGGCAAGAGAAGTTTCAGTGGTATGATGGGGTCAGAATGGATGTGAATAAAGAGAGATGAGGAAGTGCATACACTGACTGGAATAATATTTTCAGAAGTTTAGACACAAAAGGAATTTTAAAAATGAAACAAATTTTGCAGAGGCAAGTGAAGTCAAAAAACAAAACAAATTTTGCCCAGGCAACTGAAATCAAAAGTGATATTTCATGGTAAGAGATTCCAGATCAAATCTGCATTTTGATGACGTTGATTCAAGAGAGAAGGAAAGATGAATGATACGGAGTGGAAACGGGATTTTGCCAGAACAAAGTCCTTGAGAATGTTATTGAGAGCACACATGAACAGATTCTATTGGGATAGAAGGAAAGACACTCCTCTGTTTTAACAAAAGGGGAAAAAATTGGGTGTTGATGCTATTAGGTTTGTTGATTTTATAATGGGGAGATGAGAGAACTCCCATTTAATAGCATCTGTTTCCTAAACACAGGGTCATTGACAGCAGCAGAGGAAGGGTGGGGAATTTTAGCAACAAAGAGAATGTCTGAATAATCATTGGGAAAGAGTTGAGTCAGACTGACAGAATGTGGGAAGTGTTTAAATGAAGTTAGGGAGAGCAATTACTCAGGATTTATCTTCAATGGCCTTTGGCTTAGGCTCAGACTGAGGAAATGCAGATATCAGTTCTTCCAGGGCATGGGATAGATGGAGGCATTGCAGGTAAAGGAGACAGGAGAGTTAGAATATTTGCAAGTTATTATAATAAAGGATTGCAGACCCTGAGCAGGATTTGGAGAAGATAAGGCAGGAGGGAAAAGTTGTATAGAGTGAAAGTGGTGAATCAAAGGATTGAAAATTTCGATGATGCTTCTTCACCTGACTCATTAATCCCTAATTGAATGCTTCCTTTTCTGGATTAATGAAACATTTAATTAACTAATTACACATCCTAGGTGGTGGACACAGAGGAACTTCCCAGGTCCCATCAAGGAAGGACTTGCCACCCAACAGTTGAGAGTGTAAAGAACTGTAGAGAATGTGTCATTAGATGACTTCCAGTAGGCAGTAATATCAAGGTCTGCTCAGCTGCAGAAAACTGCCTTGTCCAAGGTAATGTCTTCTCCAAGGTTTCCCACACCCAGAGGCCGAGAAAGGTGGAGATATAGAGGTCTGGCCATTTTAGCTCAATTTGGGACACAGATGGACACTCACTCCAGAACTTCCTGCCAAGCTGGCTTTGTCCAGTCTGCATCACACTCCATCTTCTTGTGCTCATTTATGTTTCCTCCCAATTCCTTTCACATGCATTGCTCCTTAATGAACATCTTGAACCCCAGTCTCTCAACATCTACTTCTGGAGAACCAATACTTCTCTTCTTTCTTGCCACCCTAAATAGCATGATCAGGCTAGTGTGGGGACCTTGCACTATTTTCCTTTAGTACTTCATCCATAGCCCTAACATAGCAAGTCAGTAGTAGTTGACTTGTCCTCAATTAGAGTGTGGACTCCTTGATGGCAGGCAGTGTCTCTTATTTATAAGTGTATCTCAATGACCTAGCATATGGCCAGGCCACAAAGGGACAACTCAGTCAAAATTTATTGAAAATGGATTGCAATAGATTTTCCAGTTTATACACAATTCTAAACATTTGAACTTTGAGAGCAGAGTTTTGCTCATCACTGACTGTTTGAGCATCAGTCTGATTCTGCTAAATGGCATCTATATAAACCTTGACTCAAGGTTGCTCTAACTCTCTATGCTACTTAAGATTGTAATGTGGTCCTGCTCTAAACTTTTCACAGGCTGTCCTAGTCATGCTTTGGTTTTCTGATCCCTGATATTCTATTTTATCTTCATATCCCTCTGCTGCACCCACAGATCAGCATCTTAAACTAAAGGGATTTACCTCTAATGTGGAACAAGCCATCCTTTCATGTGATTGGTGAAGAAATTTTGGATCACTATGCCCTAAGTTCCTCCTATAGTCTTTCTATGTAGGGTAGGCATAGCTTCCTATTTAAGTATGGGACAGCTAAACGTAATAATTTACACACAAGACTTCTGTCTAAGTTTGGCAGCAAAGTCATTATCAATTAAAAGAAGAGCTTGGGAGCATGAAGTTTGATAGGCAGATAGTATCTTTGAAAAAAAATAAATAGATTATATTTTCCTAACCTATTTTTGCTTTTTGTAAAGGAGTAAAAATCCAGAACACCCCATGTAATTTGTGTTGTTTCCATGTCTTCTTAGAGATCTGGAAAAATACAGTTGTGCTGATGTTTAAAGGAAATGCTTAGACCATGTTTACACAGCTTTAATCCCTTCACTGACCACAGGTCCATAAAACAGGATTAACTTTTTTCCTGATTAACTTTTTCCTCCACAAATAAGCATATTGGTCTTTCTCCAACCTCTACAGGAGTAAGCTTTATATCAATTTCGGCAACATGCAGTTCTTTTCTTTCTGTTATATGGTTGTATAACTGTGTTTCCACCTCAAGGGGTAGAAAAAAAATCAACAGGATGCTGACATTTATTTCCTGTTGTTTTCTTGTCAAGTACATTAATTAAAAAAATAAATGTAACTAACACATCTTTGCTACCGTTTTTGCTGTGCATGGCATGAATTACTGTGCCACTGGCTCTCTGTGTAGCACTTAGCCTCCTGCAGCCCTTTGCCTTTCATTAAGCAATTGTTCCTCTTGATGAAAGAGCATGGCGGAACGCTAGTGTCAGTATAGTGCAATTACCCATAATCCTACTGGAACACAGCTTCAGAATTCTGGCTCTTCAGAGTCATTTCAAAGTTCCATTAGGATATTTGATCATTTTTACATATTCCAAGAGGTGATGTAGTTTACTGTTAGTGTTTTATTTGTTTTCAAAAGAAATCAGGTTGCCACTGTTATTTCCTTAGGGGAAAAACACTGGGATATCTAGAAAAAGACCCTTATTGAAGGTCTTCTCTGTTTTTGTTTGTTTGTTTGTTTGTTTGTGTTTTGGTGCACCAACAGTAGTCTCCCTTGTCCCTAAGATGATACTGAAATAACAGATAGAAAGGGAGAGAAAGGTGGGAGGAAGAAGAGGATAGACAGAAAGCAGGGAAAATCAACTTTAAATCCTTCTTATACACAATTGACAGAAACCTACTTACTAAAAATTGAGCAGATTTTTGTCTAAAGTGACAGTTTGTAACCTACTGAAGAGCTTCAATGTCTGTGAGCTACTTTAGCTGATAAAATATTTAAATTTTATACTTAAAACAAGGTAAAACATCATTAATGTAAGAATAATAAGAATTCTGTAGAGGTCTTTGGCTGAGGTAATAATGTTTCTCGAAATGCTTGCTTTCCAAAATTACTGCAGTGCCTGCTGCTGCTTAAACATCAAATTGATATGCCTAATCATTGAATACATTGAAATTGGATGATCTTCTGTGTTTAGGGAATATCTACTTGTTGCGAACATCAAAGTCAAAATATCTGTCAACAAAATCAGCAGTGTGTCGAAGGCATAGCTTTTCATAATGCAAAATTAACACAATATACTTACTCAGATCTCTAGGAAAGTATGGAGACAAGATAGAAACATGTTTGCTCTGTTTCTTGCTCCTTTTTACTCTGAATATCACTATTTGGATTCTGTTAATTAAACTAGACGATATATTACCAAACTGACTTTTTGGTGGGGGCGGGCTCTCAGCGGTCTAGAGGTAGGGAAATTACTAAAGTGGAGTCAGTGGAAAGGTAGAAAAACTCACAAATCAGGATGCACCCAATTTTTTGCACACAGACACTTACCTCTAATATCAGAAAGATAAGTGGTATAAATGCCATATATCATGAAAAAATAGCCGTTAATAAAGTCATCTGGCAAATTTTCTCTTTAGCATTCCTCAGTGCCTTATAGAGACTTTTAAGGATTATAATTATTCCCTGTGGAAATACAACAAAAGTATGGGTGCAAAAGTCATGATGACCCTAAACATAAGTGATAGTATATTTTCTGATGTAGAATGGACAGTCTACATGGCTGGTTAGTAGTACAGATGGTCTCCCCATCTTCTAATTCCCAACTAGTCATGCAAAATTTACTCATGAGGAAGTGGCAGGAAATTCATCATAGAATGCGTTACATATTTAGTGTAGTTATATGATAGATTAGCTTGACATGTCCAAATGTCTTACAGAAAATATCAGTAATAGGGACAGTGTGAAAAGCACAGTTAAAAAAGGAATAAATATCCTAAACACCTATTTCAATCCATGAACCCCAACTACATACAAAACACCGCAGACTCAATGAAAGAGGTTCTGCTATTCTAGAATATTAGAATATTAGGATCTAGTTGGAGAGTTGGGCTTACACAGAACTGACTACAAAGTTTTGATTAAGCTATTGGTATGATTGAAGAATAAGACAATGTTTATAAGGAAGAATTGGCACTACAACAACATTCTGCCAATTAAGTCATATACAATTTGGCAAAACACATATTCTATGATTCTATGATCCTTTCATAGAAATTGGAGAGCTCAACTGTCTTGCAACTAAAGATTAGTAGGAATTGCTCTGGTTACCTTTCAGCACATGAATTGTGTTTCTTACCTTGATTGTTCAAAAAAGGGGGAAAAGTTCCTAATAGAAAAGAAATAGCTTCCCCCAAACCCCTGCCTCAAGAGTAGAGAAAATTGAGAAAAAGCAGTTGTTATGTTGAATGATCTGACAGAATAAGAAGAAAAATTTGTAGCATGACAGTTTGGCATTGTATCAGTAGGGGATGAGGTTGTTTTCTAAACTGGTAATATAACAAATTGTCAAGTTGTCACTTCAGAGTGCTTGTCCAAAAACAGAATTGTCTCACTCTGTGTCAGGTTTATGGAAACGGTTTGAATCTTTTCTCTAAGAGATAGGTTTGTTTCTTTTCTAGAGGGTGTTTGACATTTACTTAAAAATGATTCCTGCCTATTGACAACATTTAACTCTACAATTCAATTAAGATTAATTTACTAGAGAGAATATAGGATCAGACATTCACTAACTGATTTTTTCATTAGTGTGTTGTGTTACTTTGACTAGTTACACATTCTTAGATAAAAAATTTGAGTTGGAAGTTCATAAATAGTTGCTCTAAAGAGTTTAAAGATTAATAATTAATTTTCTGTAGACTTTTCATATTACCCATGAGAGAAATCATATATTAAGAAAAATGTGGGAATGAAATAGAATTATAGTCTCAAAGCATGCTGATATGTATTAAATAATAAGAAATTATTCACTTACTGTTAATAATGGTTATTCTGTCAAGTTAATTCAGTGCTACTCACCACTATCCTATGACTAACAGAGAAAGTCAGTGCATAGGACTTTCTTGATCCTAATACATACATAATTTAACAGTACTCTGGGAAATACAATCAGGATTTCCAGAATAAGTCTTCCATTTTCAATTCAGCACATTACACTGGCCTAGGGGACTCTATTTTTTAAATCAAGGCATTTAAGCTGCATGATCTCACTATGTCTGGTCAACCCTGTGTAATGACAACAATTGATATTGATGAGAAATAAGTTGGTAAAAACAAAACAAAACAAAACAAAACACCTGCTATATTAAGATATGATACTTTTTGATCAAGAGAAATATGTTAATCTAGTTGTGAGGATAAGATAGGGATATGTTTGATATGACAAAGAAGCTTTTTTCATCTTCTTAATCTGAGAACAATTTAACAATATAATATTTTGTTTTAAACCAGAAAAAATTACATTCCTTTTTCCTAAAAATTCCAGAAATCAAGCAAATGTGTTTGTATACTTACTGAAAAAATCTGAAGAAAAGATTGGGTTACAGTGAATAAGCATTGGAATAAAATAGGCAAAGATTTAAAACCTGATGATGCCACCTAATACCTAGGGCAAGTGACTTAACCACTTGCGAATTCATCTTCTGTCTGTAAGTTGAGGATAATATGCAACTCTTCATAAGTTTGTGATAACCAAAGGGTAATATCTCATTTTTTGCTAAGGGTAAACTACCATTAAAACTACCTATGTATAAAACTTAACTTTTTCTTACTTAATTTGTGATGAATGAAGATATGAGCAATATGAAGAAATACATAATTTTATCTGAAATATCATTTTGACCTTCATTGACATACATTATTTCATTAATATGCTTTTACATGTTGTTTACACAGTAAAGGTGATATGAAAATATTAAAATATTTAGAAAGTAGTTGTTTTCTTTATTGAGTTTTTAACCTAAATGTATTTGGAATATGAGGTGATGGATTGTAACATTTTACTCTGATTAGTTCATGGTTATGTTAGAAAATAAGCCATCATAGAGAAGCCAAATAATTGATTACTTAAACACCAAGGCAAATTAAATTCATGAAATCTAAACAACATAGGGCAAATTGAGATTTATATAAATGAAGTTGAGGGTACATTGATTAAAGGATTACCAGATGTTTCTGTTATAGGTCAAGTATTTAGTAATCTTCCATATATAATGACTGCAAAGCCAGTAAATTATGCTACATCTTGTTAGCTGAGTGGTATTTTAGTTAATTATCACATTAAATGTTTTTATTTTAATGAGTTGCATGAGAAAGGCATGTATACCCTGGGATCAATTAGTGTTGTATAATAATCCCTGATTACCTCCAAATTACTAATTCTGAAAACACAAATGATTAGCTACTGACTACTGTCTTTAATAATCAGACATTAATATTGTCACGTTTCAAATGAAATTTTGAATTAGTGTCACTTAATTTGGAATTCTCCCAAGTAAGAAATAAAAAATAGAAGTACTGCTGATGTCTATTAGAGAAAAATGTGTTAGTCTGTTGGTCTTGATAATAGAACTATAATATTTCTCAAAAATACCGGTCTTGAATTTCTTTAAATAGCAACTTTAATTAGCAGAAAGGCAGTAAAACTTCTCTGGGAGTTATCAATTTATATACAAATTTGAGGATAAAAAGCTGCTAAGAATGTCCTTTTCTAAAAAGAATAGTCATGAATTGGTCATGAATTTGGGCTGATGGAGGGGCAAAAGTACTAGTATGGTGGAGAGCTCAGTGCTAGTGCAGATGGGTATCCCACAAACTCCCCAAACTAAAATAATGTAGGAGAACAGTTCACATTGATTTGGTGTCTACAAGCAAAGAAGAGATATCATGAACAGCAGATCATCTAAACATGTGTGTTCTCTCTGCCACTGGGGCAGCGTTGAGCATGATGGCAGAGTTCTATGGAATTTGTGAAAGTTAATGATCCTAAATAATGATGCCCAACTCTTAACCCTTCGCCCTGTATTTCCACTTCTGGTAAGACCTAGTTCAAAACACCTCCAGGAAACTAGCCTATTTAACTATTGTGCATTCTTTTGGTAAATTACGCAATTGTATTAGATTATTTTTCTGGTTGCTTTATTTGTAAGTGTCATCATGGTAATATTTAAAGACCCTAATTATTCATTAGTATCTAGTATATCCTGTTGATCATATCAGAGACCCTGGTCAGTTGACTACCCTTTTGAAAGCAAACGGGAAAATTCACCTGCCCACTTATTTTGGTTACCTTGGATACTCAAGCAAATACCATGCAATAAATTGGCTTAAGCAATGGGAATTTATTAGCCCTCAGTGTTTTGAGGCTAGGAAAAGGTACAAATTAAGGTGTCGTTAAGGAGATGCTTTCTTCCCAAAGACTGGTATTCTGGTGATCCTGCTGGGCTCCTCTATCTCATGCAAATGCACATGGTGGCCTCTGCTTTCTATTCTGAGTTCTGTTGACCCTCAGCTCTTACTTCCCATGTTTTTGTTTTTGTTTTTGTTTTTGTTTTTGTTTTTTTCCCATTCAGTCTGAATTTCATTCTTCCTATAAAGGACAACAATAGTAGGATTAAGACCCTTCCTGATTGAGTTGAGTCACATCTTAACTGAAGTATTCTCATTAAATGGCCCTAGTTACAATGAGTTCACACCCACAGGAATGGATTGAGTTAAAAAAAAATGTTTTTCCGAGTTACATATCTCCAAACCACCATGCCAATCTACCATGTATGTATGCTTAAGAATCAAATAAGATGTATGTAAAAATCTTTTGTAAATTCTAAAGTGTAATGGAAACTGATTAGAATGTAAATTTCACTAAAGCTTGATGTATGCATCCTCTGGTATTTTTTCTCTACCACATAGGTTTTAGCATAATTTTATACATTTACAATATATTTTCAAGAAATTCATGCTGAAACAAGTAGTTGTGTCAACCCAATAGTGTAGGCTTGACTTTAAGAATATAGATTTTGGTGGGGTACTGCTTCCACCCACCGATAATTAATTGCTAGGGAATTCCCTCCTGCTAAAAACATTTAAACAGCCAGAAAAAAAAAAATGTATGTGAAAAAAATTTGCCAACATTGTACAAGTTGTCCAAGACCATAATCCCTGATAGAACTCTCTGATTGACCCAGCTTATTTCTTGATGGCAATGCTTAAGCTGCAGCACTAGGAGGGAGAGTTGAAGCAGCCTAGTAGTCTCACAGAATTCAATAGGCAAAGATCAAATTTCAGGAACAATGAAACAACTTGAATTTGTGAGGCAGAGTTCCAGAAAGAAGTAAGCTATGCAGAAAGATCTCAAGAAACTTACAAAGTGACACCTTCAAGTCTCTGAATATCGATTACCGCATGCATGAAAGGAAACACTTTGAGTCTGGGGTAACTATCCCTGGAAAACAGTAAGTGAAATAGTTTCCAAAGTACACACAAGGTTGCAAATTACTCATGTTTTCATCAGTCAAAATGGAGAGCACTTGTAATACGAGAAACATTGGGAGGGGACCTCAGAAGGGTTACTCCATAGTAGTGGGTCTAAATTAGAGATAAAATGGGGCAGAATCTGGGAATAAAGGTTGCTCATGACTCGCTATTTAAAAACAAAAGAAAAGAAAAGAAAACCTTAAGAATAAGTGTCAGAAAGATCAAACAGATCTGTAAGCTAGTTAATTAGATGCTAGGAGTCGAATTCAGAGTGGGTTCTCTAAAGGAATACAGCAAAATCCAGCAACAAACAATGCAAACATCACATTGTACAACACACCATCAAAATTACCAGGAATTCACAAAGCAGGAAAATATGTTCCATGCCCAGGACAAAAATTTACTAATGTAAAGAATTCCAGAAATGACAAATGACAGAGATGATGGAAATACTAGATAAATAACATGCACCTTAAAACTTTATATATTTTAATGTGGCCCAGGATGTAAAAAACAAGACTATGGTGAAGAGATAAATATAATGTATTTTAAAAAGTCACAATTCTTGATATGAAATTCCACATCTATAATGAAAATTACGCGACAGTATAAACCTCAAATTAGATACTGCAGAAGTAGATCAGCTGACTTGAAAACAAAACACAAATCATATAAATTGAAGCACAAAGAGAAAAATGACTGGAATTAAAATGAACAGAGACAGAGTGAGCTGTGAAACAATATCAACACAGGAAAAGAGTGGACTGAAAGGGAAGAATTAAATATATATATATATATATATATATATATATATATATATATATACATATTTAAAAATTATAGCTGAAAAAAATTCCAAATTGATTAAAATTGTCAATTTGTATACCCATGAAGATCAAAAACCTTAAGTAGAGGAAACATAAGAAATATGAAATTGTTGAAAACATTAAATAAAGAGAAAATCTTAAAAGTAGGTCACCCCAACCAAAAAACACATTATAAATAGAAGAACAAAAATAATATTTTTAGCAAATTGTTCTTATTAGCCACACAGGGCAGAAGGCAGTGAAAAGACAGCTTTACAATGATGGAAGAAAAATGTATGGTCAACCTAGAATTCTATACCCAGCAAAACATATTTCAAAAATGAAGACAAAAGAGACTTTCAGAAAATCAAAAACTGAGAGGATTCATTGTCATCCTTACAATTAATGTTAAGGGACTTCTTCAGGAGGAAGAAAATTGATATCAGATACAAACTTTGATCTGCATAAAGACACAAGGAGGAGAGTGAGATCAGAAGCAGCAACTTCATGAGTAAAATAACAAAGCCTCCAAACCAAAGTAGTTATTACAATTGTATCTTTTCTACAACATACAGGCATTGCCTTATTTGTGGTTGTAGAGGTGTATGGAACCATGGGAAAGAATGAAGATAAAGGATCATAAGAGGATTCCAGGTCCAGTTGAACCTGGGGGACTTTCTACCCAAACTGATAAGCCATTCAGAGTAGGATCTGACAATATTGAGGTGAGATAATAGCTTTATCTAGATGAGATGAAGGGGATTTTGTACCAGGACACTTTAATTTACTAGAAAATCATACAAAAAATACTTTGTAAGATTTTACAAAAAGTTAAGGTCCCTTCCATTAAGCCATTCAGAATCCAGCCATTAGAAGAGTACTGGGTAGATCAAGTTGTCCATAAATATTTTTTTTTTTCCAAGGGTATAATTAGATTTTTTTCTAAGTTGGTAAAAATTTTAAATACAGAAAAAAAAGAAAAAAAAATGTGATCCAACAAACACACATGCACTCAAACTCACAGGATTTAGTATTATTATAACTGTTTGTTCATGTTTTTTTTTTAGGGCTGGTATCTTTTTATTGTAAACTTTAATATATATATACATAACAGTGATAACTTTCAAAGTATGATTTCATAAGTTGCTAGAGAGCAAATTTCAAAGAATGTCATGGGTCTCAGTTCCACAACTTCAGCCATTTTGGTTATTATAAAATATAACATATACAGAAAGGTGCCAACTTTCAATGTACAGATCAACAAGCTGTATAGGTAATTTCAAAAATTCTTATGAGTTACAGTTCCGCAGTCTCAGTCCTTCCCTATTATGCAATAGAAGGTACATACAGAAAGGTGAAGACCTTCAAGGCACAATTCAATGAGCAGCTATAGAGCAAATTCCAAAGCATGCTTTATAAAGGGTACACCATGTCAGTTACCTCCTTCCAGCCCTTTCAACACCCCAGCATACAAAAATATATATAATTATATAAAGTTTCAGCATTAATAGACAGACCTTTGTTAAATCTTATCTTGTTTGTTGCTACCCTTTCTCTCACCTAATCTCTTTCTTCATCTTCAGGGGTGTCTAGGCAGTGAGCACCCTAACTTGTTCATATTAAAGGGGGTGTCAACAGTATGGGGAAGGGGGCTGCATCCAATTGTTGATCTTAAAGAAGCTATTGCCTCTGGGTTTTATGACTTGTCTGGTATAGGAACACTCTGGTGGATTTAAGTTTCTGAAAAATAATTTTAATAATGAAATAAATTAATACCTACTCACTCAGGAGCAGTGGTGGTAAGGTAACCCAATGTCAGTTGTCTAAAGTAGATGCAGCTAGAGACACAAAATCAACATCTGGTTGCCCCCTGACTTTTGGTCCCTTTTCCCAAAATGGCATACCTTCTACTCAGGAAATCTTGCATTGGTTTGAGACTATTATTCATACTGCTGTAAGTACGTACCTACGTGGGCACACACACACACACACACACACACACACAGGCACAATTGCTAAATATAGTAGTTCTGGAATTTAAATCTTGCCTTTAAAGGTCTGGGTGACACTGAGAAGAGTGGGTATGATTTGAAGTCAGGAGAATTAAGTATTTAACAGGGCAGGTGATGAGAAACAGTTATGAACAAAAACTAAGAACATGAATAACCCAGAAAATGAGGAAAAGCCATTTTTCACTGAACCTATTGTGTGCTTAGAGAGTGATAGTTTAAGGAAAAGGCTCAAAACAGGGCAATGTGCAGTTGCCTGGAACAGAAGCCAACACGTATTTATACTTTTAACAAATTACTCTTAAGATATTTAAAGAAGATTTTTTTTTAAATAAAAATAAGCACCCATGAAACATGGAACTTGGGCAACATTTAATATTTTCAATAGTAACTTCAGATACTAAATCTCTGGTAACTTCTCCTTAATGCAATTCTCCCCTCCAGTGATATGCCTTAATCTTAATTTAAGGTTATCACACCATGAGTATTATATATTTAATATATGGGAGTGAGTCTGTTTATAGAACTATTGATATTACTGTTTTAAGGTTTTACATTTTACATTGATTACTATTTACTACATAATGTATGTATCTTTCTGCAACACATTTTTCACTCAACAACCTATTTTTCAGTTTTTGACATTGATAAATGCAGCACTAGATTTCAATTCATGTGTTGTGTTTTATTTTATGATTACACAAAAATGCATATATTATGTTGCAGGACATTAAAAATGTAACAATTTATCCATTATTTCCAATGCTGCTATGATATTTTTAAATTTTATTGTGGTAAAATATATATGACATCAAATATACATTTTAAACATTTGTAAATGTACGAATCAGTGGCATTAAATTCATACATCATGTTATGCAACCAGCACCACTATTTATTTCCAAAATTTCTTAACACTGCAAACAGAATGTACACATTAAACAATAACTCCCCATTTGCCCCTCCCCACAGCTCCTGGTAACTTCTAATACACTTTCTATCTCTGTTAATTTCCCTATTTTAGATATTTTATATAAGTGGAATCATATAATATTTTTCTTTTGTGTCTGGATTATTTCACTTTACATAATGTTTTCAACATTCATCCATGTTTTACCATGTATCAGGACTGGATTCTTTTTAATGGCTGAATAATTTTCATTGTATGTGTGTACCACATTTAATTTGTCCATTCATCTGTTGATGGACACAGTGATTGTTTATACCTTTGAGCTATTGTGAATAATGCTTCCATGAACATTGGAGTAAAATGTTTGTTTCAGGGTTTTTTTTGTTTGGTTTTGTTTGGTTTTGTCTGGTTTGGTGTATAGCAAGGAATGTAATTGCTGGGTCCTGTGATAATTTTATGTTTGTAATTTTTGAGGAACTGCCAAAGTTGTTTTCTACAACATTTCTACAAAATGACACCATTTTACATTCCCACCAGCAAAGTACAAAGGCTCCAATTTCTCTATACCCCTGTAAACTCTTTGTATTTTATATATTTTAAAAGAATCACATCCTACTGATTTAACTCCTTTTTTACTGTAGGTGTTTACAGCTATAAATTTTCCTCTAAACACTGCCATTTGATATGTTGTGTTTTCATCTTTATTCATCTCCAAGTATTTTCTAATTTTCCTTGTGATTTCTTCTTTGTTGTTTGAATTTATTGTTTAATTTCCATAATTTGTGAATTTTGTATTTTCCTTTTGTTATTAATTTATAGCTTTATTCCAAAGTGAATGGAGAAGACACTTTGTACTATTTCAGTCTCTTTACATTTATTGAGTCTTGTTTTGTGGACAAGCATATGCCCAATCCTGGAGAATGGTCCATGTGTACTTAAGAATTCTGCTGCTGCTGGGTGGAGTGTTCTATAAATGTCTGTTGAATCCATTTTGTTTATTGGGCTGTTCAAGTCTTCTATTTCCTTATTGATCATTTGTCTAGGTGTTCTATCTCTCATTGAAAGTGATGTATCAAAGTTTCCAACTATTATTGTAGAGCTATTTCTCCCTTCACTTGACAATGTTACCATATATACCTTGGAACTTTTGTTAAGTACAAACAAGTTCATAATTTTTTTTTTTGTTTTTTGATGAATTGAAACTTTTATCAATATATAATGTCCTTCTTTGCCTCTTCTAACAGTTTTTGACTTAATATCCATTTGGTCTGTTATTAGTATAGCTAAACCAGCTGTCTTTTAGTTACTATTTGCGTGGATTATTTTTCATCCTTTCACTGTCAATCTAGGTGTATCTTTGTATCTAAAATGAGCCTCTTGTAGAAAGCTTATTATTGGATCATAGTTTTTGTCCATTCTTCTAATCTCTGCCTTTAAGAGGGTTTTATCCATATACATTTAAAGTAATTACTAATAAGTGGGACTAACTTCTGACATTTTACTGTTTATTTTCTGTATGTCATACTTTTTGTCCCTCATTTCCTCCATTACTACCTTGTTTTGTGTTTAGTTGATGTTTTTAGTGAACCATTTTATCTCCCTCTTCATTTACTTTTGTTTATATTTGATAGATATTTTCTATCAGTGTATTGATAGAAAATAATAATTGACAAAAGGTTCAATTCATCAAAAAAAGATACAAAAATTATAAACATTTGCACGTAACAAAAGAGTCACAAGATATATATGGTAACATTGTCAACTGAAGGGAGAAATAGCTCTATAATAATAGGTGGAGACTTTGATACATCACTTTCAATGGGGGATAGAATACCTATACAAATGATAAATAAAGAAATAGAGGACTTAATTGGCACTATAAACAAACTGGATTCAATAGTGTTTACATTTACTATCCTACACTTATACCCACCTAGTTTGAACTGATACAAACTTTACTTTAGTAATTTATAAATCTTCTGCTTCTATATAGCTCTATCCTCCTTCCCTTTATACACTGTGTTCAATAACAGATTTATAATATTTTTATACTTTTGTATTCTGAGTCATGTAGGAAAAATGGCATTACAATGCAAAAATACAATAATATTGGCTGTGTTAGCTTCCTAGAGCTGCCAAAGCAAATTGACAGCAGAAATTTCTTCTCCACGTTTTTTTTCCTAGTTGTCTCTCCTTTTATTTATTTATTTATTTATTTAATTAAATTCAGTTTTATTGAAATACATTCACACACCATACAATCATCCATGGTATACAATCCACTGTCCACAGTATGATAACATAGTTATGCGTTCATCACCACAATCTATCTCTGAACATTTTCCTTACATCAGAAAGAACCAGAACAAGAATAAAAAATAAAAGTGAAAAAAGAACACCCAAATCATCCCCCCATCCCACCCCATTTGTCCTTTAGTTTTTATCCCCATTTTTCTACTCATCCATGCACTAGATAAAGGGGGTGTGACCACAAGGTCTTCACAATCACACTGTCACCCCTTGTAATCTACATTATTATATAATTGTCTTCAGGAGTCCAGACTGCTGGGTTGGAGTTTGGTAGTTTCGGGTATTTACTTCTAGCTATTCCAATACATTAAAACCTAAGAGGTGTTATCTATATAGTGCATAAGAATGTCCACCAGAGTGAACTCTCGACTCCATTTGAAATCTCTCAGTCATTGAAACTATTTTGTCTCATTTTGCATACCCCTTTTGGTCAAGAAGATACTCTCAGTCCCACGATGCCGGGTCCACATTCATCCTTGGGAGTCATATTCTGCATTGCCAGGGAGATTTACACTCCTGGGAGTTGGGTCCCACGTAGTGGGGAGGGCAGCGAGTTCACCTGTCGAGATGCCTCAGTTAGAGAGAGAGAGAGGGCCACATCTGAGCAACAAAGAGGTACTTAGGGGGAGAATCTTAGGCACCATTACATGCAAGTTTAGACTCTCCTTTGTGGTAATGAGCTTCATAAGGGCAAGTCCCATGCTCGAGGGCTCAGCACATCAAACCGCCAGTCCCAATGTTTGTGACAACATCAACACCAGTCCAGGTGAGGATGTCCAACACATCTGCACCTTCCCCCAGATCCTCAGGGCTGGGGGGGGGGGAGAGGCTGTAAATATATTTTTTATTATCTGCCCAAATTACTCTGGGATGTGTCACTATTTCACTCCAGCCTATACTAACCTACCGTATCTTACTTCCTATTCAAAGTTCCATGCAATTGTGGTGTTTGAACAAATCGACTGTAGAGTTGTACCATTTAGAAAATTTAGATCCTGTACCAAATAGATATCTATTCCCTTGGTCTCATATGGAAGTTGAAGTTTTAAAACACAATCAGTTTCAACCTTTACCCTTTGGCCTGGCTTGCCCTGGTCTTAACCAGACCTGCTTCATTCATATCACTAATTAAAGTCTGGGCTCTTTTTCAGCTTTTTTTTTTTTTTTTTTTTTTTGCCAGTGGCTGTATGCACTAATACTGACATTCATATCTGCCGAGCTCTAGCTCTGAGTTTCAGGTGTCTCAGAGATATGCATTGTTCCAGAGACCAATCAGGTTATATGCTAGGGGATCAGCATCTCAAAGTTTAGAGATAGGCATTACAATTCAGGGATAGAGTTAATTGCTGTAAGAGCTTACAATCTAGGGACTATTACAATTATGTCCATGTTAGGCTATGTTCTAAGATTCAATTGTGAGTTTACACATTGTAGTTAGTCCATATTGGTGAGGCATCATCTCTCTCACCATGTTTTCTCCAACACTTTTACTCCTATATATATATTTTCCTACAATTTTATAGAGTTATATTCACATACCATACATTTATCCACAGTGTACAATCAGTTGTTCATGGTATCATCATAAAGTTGTACATTTATCACCACAATCAGCACTTGAACATACGGATCACTACAAGAAAAATTGTTTTTTTTTTTTTAGAAATAAGAAAAAAAATGATAAAAAGAAAAATAACATGTCATACAATACAATATACTAGAAAGGATAGCAAATAACACCACTACCAAGAATCCCATATTCCTCCCCTATATCCCCCTCTCATATAGATTTAGCATTGGTATATTGCCTTTGTTACATTTAATGGAGGTATATTACAATGTTACTGTTGACCATAGACTCCAGTTTGCTTTGATTATGTTTTGTCCTGAATACCATCCCTTTTTCAAATTTTTACATGGTTGACATTCATTTGCTTTCCCACATGCAAAAACATTTTTATATTTGTATATTTAGTAACAGTCATTGGCCACTCCAGTTTTTGCCACGTTATACAGTCCCAGTCTTTATCATCTATCTTTACCTCTGGTGTCATACATTCTCCTATCCCACCTCTTTCAGCTTTACTCACAGACATCTTTGTTCAGTATACTTACAATACCATGCTACCATCACACAGTATTATGCTATCTATTTCTGGATCTATGCAATCAATCCTAAACATTCTGTAGTCCTTCAGCATCAAATGGCTGATCTCTGCCCTCTTTCTATCTCCTGGTCGCCTGTGTTGTCAGCTTTTAACTCCCAAAGTTTGTTCATTAATGTCTATTCATATTAGTGAGACCATACAGAATCTGTCCTTTTGTTTCTGGCTAACTTCACTCAACATAATGTCCTCAAGGTTCATCCACATTATTACATGATCCATGTCTTTGTTCTGTCTTACAGCTGCATAATATGCCATCATGTGTATATACCACATTTTGTTTATCCACTCGTCCTTTGATGGACATTTGGGCTGTTTCCATCTCTTGGCAATTGTGAATAATGCTGCAGTAGACATCGGTTTACAAATGTCTGTCTGTGTCTTAAGTTTCACTTCCTCTGAGTATATACCTAGGAATGGAATAGCTGGGTCATATGGCAAATCTATATTTAGCTTCCTGAGGAACCTCCATACTGTCTTCCAGAGTGGTTGCACCATTCTACATTCCCACCAACAATGAATAAGTGTGCCTCTTTCTCCACATCCTCTCCAGCACTTGTCATTTTTTGTTTTTTGGATAATGGCCATTCTGGTAGGTGTGAGATGATATCTCATTGTGGTTTTGATTTGCATTTCCTTAATGGCCAGTGAAGTTGAGCATTTTTTCATATGCTTTTGAGCCATTTGTATTTCCTCTTCAGAAAAATGTCTGTTCATGTCTTTTGCCCATTTTTTAATTTGATTGTTTGTCTTTCTGTTATTGATATGCAGGATTCCTTTATATATTCGGGATATTAAACCCTTATCTGATATGTGGTTTCCAAATATCATCTCCCATTGTGTAGGTTGCCTTTTTACTTTTCTGGCAAAGTCCTTTGAGGTACAAAAGTGTTTAATTTTGAGGAGATCCCATTTGTCTATTTGTTCTTTGGTTGCTTGTGCCTTGGGTGTGAGGTCTAAGAAACCGCCTCCTATCACAAGATCTTTAAGATATTGCCCTACATTTTCTTGTAAGAGTTTTATGGTCTTGGTAGTATTGTTTAGGTCTTTGATCCACTTTGAGTTAATTTTGGTATAAGGTGTGAGATGGACATCCTCTTTCATTCTTTTGTAAATGGATATCCAGTTCTCCAAACACCATTTATTGAACAGGCTGCTCTTTCCCAGTTGCTTCGGCTTCACTGCCTTATCAAAGATCAGTTGTCCATAGATGCAAGGGTCTACTTCTGAACACTCAATTTGATTCCATTGATCAGTATATCTGTCCTTATGCTGGTACCTTGCTGTTTTGAGCACTGTAGCTTTGTAATATGCTTCAAAGTCAGGTAGTGTGAGACCTCCCAATTCATTCCTCTTTCTCAAGATATTTTTGGCTATTCAGGGCACCTTACCCTTCCAAATAAATTTAGTTATTGGTTTTTCTATTTCTTTAAAGTAAATTGTTGGGATTTGAATTGGTATTGCATTGAATCTGTAAATCAGTTTAGTTAAAATTGCCATCTTAACTATATTTAGTCTTCCAATCCATGAACATGGTATGTTCTCCCATTTTTTCAGGTCTTGTTCAATTTCTTTTAGCAGTTTCTTATAGTTTTCTATGTAAAGTTCTTTTGTGTCCTTGGTTAAGTTTATTCCTAAATACTTGATTCTTTTGGTTGCTATTGTAAATGGGATTTTTTTCTTGATTTCTTCCTCTTGTTGCACATTACTTGTGTATAGGAACACTACAGACTTTTGTGTGTTGATCTGGTAGCCTGCTACTTTGCTGTATTCATTGACTAGTTCTAGTAGCTTTGCTGTAGATTTTTCTGGATTTCCTACATATAGAATCATGTCATCTGCAAATAGTGAAAGTTTTACTTCTTCCTCTCCAATTTGGATGCCTTTTATTTCTTTTTCTTGCCTAATTGCTCTAGCTAGAACTTCCAGCACAATGTTGAATAACAATGGTGATAGTGGGCATCCCTGTCTTGTTCCTGATCTTAGAGGAAAAGCTTTCAGACTCTCCCCATTGAGTGTGATGTCAGCTGGGGTTTTTCATATATTGCCTTTATCATATTGAAAAAGTTCCCTTCTATTCCTATCCTTTGAAGTGTTTTCATCAGGAAAGGATGTTGAATTTTGTCAAATGCTTTTTCTGCATCAATCGAGATGATCATGTGGTTCTTCTGCTTTGATTTATTGATGTGGTGTATTACATTAATTGATTTTCTTATGTTGAACCAGCCTTGCATACCTGGAATAAATCCCACCTGGTCGTGGTGTATAATTCTTTTAATGTGCTGCTGGATTCGATTTGCGAGTATTTTGTTGAGGATTTTTGCGTCTATATTCATTAAAGAAATTGATCTATAATTTTCTTTTTTTGTAGTGTCTTTGTCTGGTTTTGGTATTAGGGTGATGTTGGCTTCATAGGAAGAGTTAGGTAGCTTTCCCTCTTCTTCAATTTTTTTGAAGAGTTTGAGCAGGATTGGTACTAATTCGTTCTTGAATGCTTGTTAGAATTCACATGTGAAACCATCCGGTCCTGGGCTTTTCCTTTTTGGGAGCTTTTTGATGACTGACTCAATCTCTTTACTTGTGATTGGTTTGTTGAGGTCATCTATTTCTTCTTGAGTTAATGTTGGTTGTTTATGCTTTTCTAGGAAGTTGTTCATTTCATCTAAGTTGTCTAGTTTATTAGCATATAATTGCTCATAGTATCTTCTCATTATCTCCTTAATTTCTACAGGGTCAGTAGTTATATTTCCTTTCCCATTTCTGATTGCATTTATTTGCATCTGCTCTCTCTCTTTTTTTTTTTTTTTTTTTTTTTTTGTTAGCCTAGCCAGTGGTCCATCAATTTTATTGATTTTCTCAAAGAACCAACTTCTGGTTATGTTGATTCTCACTATTGTTTTCCTGTTCTCAATTGCATTTATTTCTGCTCTAATCTTTGTTATTTCTTCCCTTCTGCTTGCTTTGGGGTTAGTTTGCTGTTCTTTCTCTAATGCCTCCAGGTGAGCAGTTAACTCTTCAATTTTTGCTCTCTCTTCTCTTTTAATATAGGCATTTAGGGCAATAAATTTCCCCCTCAGCACCACCTTTGCTGCATCCCATAAGTTTTGATAAGTTGTGTTTTCATTGTCATTTGCCTCGAGTTATTTACTAATTTCTTTTGTAATTTCTTCCTTTACCCACTGATTTTCTAAGAGGGTGTTGTTTAGCCTCCATATGTTTGTGAATCTTATGACCTTCTGCCTTTTATTTATTTCCAACTTCATTCCATTGTGGTCTGAGAAAGTGTTTTGTATAATATCAATATTTTTAAATTTGTTGAGACTTGCTTTGTGACCCAACATGTGGTCTATCCTAGAGAATGTTCCATGAGCACTTGAGAAAAAAGTGTATTCTGCTGTTGTTGGATGTAATGTTCTATAAATATCTGTCAAGTCTAGTTCATTTATCATACAATTCAACGTCTCTGTTTCTGTAGTGATCCTCTGTCTAGATGTTCTATCCATTGATGAGAGTGGTGTATTGAAGTCTCCAACTATTATTGTAGAGGTATCTATTTCTCCTTTCAGCGATCGCAGTGTTTGCCTCATGAATTTTGGGGCATTCTGGCTTGGTGCATAAATATTTATGATTGTTATGTTTTCTTGATGAATTGACCCTTTTATTAATATATAGTGTCCTTCTTTGTCTCTTTTAATTGTTTCACTTTTGAAGCCTAACTTGTCTGATATTAATATAGCTACTCCCGCTTTTCTCTGGTTGTTGTTTGCATGAAATATCTTTTTCCAACCTTTCACTTTCAGTCTATGTTTGTCCTTGTGTCTAAAGTGAGTTTCTTGTAGACAGCATATAGATGGGTCCTGTTTTTTAATCCATTCTGCCAGTCTGTGTCTTTTTAATGGGGAGTTTAATCCATTTACATTTAGTGTTATTACTGTAAGGACAGTACTTTCTACTACCATTTTGTTTTTTGGAATTTATATGTCATATCTTATTTTTTCCTCTCCTTTTACCTTTCCTGATAATCTTCATTTCTGCACTCTTCTCCAACTCTCTCTCTCCTGTATTCTTCTATCAGCCTGTAGCACTCCTGTCCTAGTTTGCTGATGCTGCAGAATGCAAAACACCAGAGATAGATAGGCTTTTATAAAATGGGGGTTTATTTGGCTATACAGTTACAGTCTTAAGGCCATAAAGTGTCTAAGATAACACATCAGTAATCTGGTACCTTCACTGGAGAATGGCAAATGGCGTCCGGGAAACCTCTGTTAGTGGGGAAGGCACGTGGCTGGCGTCTGCTCCAAAGTTCTGGTTTCAAAATGGCTTTCTCCCAGGATGTTCCTCTCTAGCAAGCTTGCTCCTCCTCAAAACATCACTCCCAGCTGCACTCAGTTGTTATCCTCTCTCTGAGTCAGCTCATTTATATAGCTCCACCGATCAAGGCCCACCCCGAATGGGCGGGGCCATGCCTCCATGGGAACATCTCATCAAAATCATCTCCCACAGCTGGGTGGGGCACATTCCAAGCAAATCCAACCAGCATCAAAAATGTCTGTCCCACAAGACCACAAAGATAATGGCATTTGGGGGACACAATACATTCAAACCTGCACATTCCACCCCCTGGACCCCAAAATGACATTATCTTTCCAAATACAAAATACATCCATCCCACAACAACGTCACAGAAACTTACATCATCTCAGTAACAATAGTCAAGTACAAAATCCAATCAAAATCAATTTAGGCGTGGTCAGTCCCAAGGCATAATTCCCCTCTAGCTGTGGATCTGTGAACTTAGAAGAAGTTATATGCTTCCAATATACAAAGAAGAGACATTCACAGGATAAACATTTCCATTGCCATAAGGAGAAACAGTAAGGAAAACAGGGTTAACAGGAACAAAACAGTTCCTAAAACCCACAGGACAAACTCCATTAGATTTCAACGTCTGAGAGTCATTTACAGAATGACGTTGCATCCTTGGGGCTTGAGAGAGTGGGAGCCTAACCCTTCCCAAGGGCCTTTTTGGCAGCTGTTTCCTCTCCAAATGCTTGGGTGAGTGCTCCAACATATCCACACATTGGGGAGACCACCTTCTCGGCCTCACCCTCCTCAAACATCAGGGCAGCTCCCGGATTCCCTTCCATCTGCGGGGCACATGCTCAACCCCTTCAGAACAGTGGGGTGGCAGCCAAGCTCTCCCCAATTCCCTGGAAATGTGTTCCACCCTCTTTGGGACCTGAGGCGGCAAAACTATTCCAGAGCATCGAGACGGAAAGGCCGCCCTCGACCTCCAGGGCAAACTCACCCTTTCCATGCATGTGGGCTGCTCCGCTCTCCCAGCCCAAGACCTCCTGACTCCAGACCTCAACCTCCGTGGCTCTGTCTTTGAAGAAATTTTTCCTTCAATTTTTTCCTTGTCTGTCTCCTCCAGTCCAGACTGGCAATGGCTCTGTCTATAAAGATCTCGCAAAAATTCTGTTGGCTTTGCATGAAGCACACAGGGATCAAACCCATTAGACAATAGGACTTTCCACAAATCCTTTCTGGATAATTCCATCTCTAATCTTGGCTTGTACTGAAATGGTGGCTGGGTTCCGTGTTTGGTTACATCCTCATGTTGGGCTATAGCTTCAGGGATTCCACCCCCTGGAAGCTTGTAATTTTCCAAGTGATCAGCTTCTGGTCTCTTTGAACCCAAGAGTTCAGTTCTAAGTTTATCTCTCTCCACTCGCATTTTACTATAAGCTGCAAGAAGAAGCCAGGGTACCTTCTCCACGTGTAATCTGGAGATCTCCTCAGCTAAGTATTCCAGGCTGTTGCTTCCAGATTCTTCCTTCCATCTGACACTAGGACTCAATTTTGTCAAATTCTCTGCCACTTTAAAACAAGGATCACCTTTCTTCCAGTTCACAACAACACATTGATCATCTCTGTTCAAGGCCTCATCAGAAGTATCTTTAGAGTCCATATTTCCACAGTCTCTTTAAAGCAGTTTAGGCCTTTTCTATCAAGCTCCTCACAATTCTTCCAGCATATTCCCCTTACCCATTTGAAAAGCCGTTCCAACATGTTTGGTATTTGCAAACTCAGCAGCAAAAGCACCCCACTCCTGGTACCAAAATCTGTCCTAGTTTGCTGATGCTGGAGAATGCAAAACACCAGAGATGGATAGGCTTTTATAAAATGGGGGTTTATTTGGCTATACAGTTACAGTCTTAAGGCCATAAAGTGTCCAAGGTAACACATCAGTAATCTGGTACCTTCACTGGAGGATGGCAAATGGCGTCCGGGAAACCTCTGTTAGCTGTTCCACTTTAAAACAAGGATCGCCTTTCTTCCAGTTTACAACAACACATTCATCATTTCTGCTCAGGGCCTCATCAGAAGTATCTTTGGAGTCCATATTTCCACAAACAGTATCTTTAAGGCAGTATAGTAAAATGTGAGCGGAGAGAGATAAACTTAGAACTGAACTCTTGCGTTCAAAGAGACCAGAAGCTGATGATTTGGAAAATTACAGGCTTCCAGTGGGTGGAATCCCAGAAGCTACAGCCCAATGTTAGGATGTAACCAAACATGGAACCCAGCTGCCTTCCCAACTAACAGAGGTTCTCCAGATGCCATTTGCCATCCTCCAGTGAAGGTACCTGATTACTGATGTGTTACCTTGGACACTTTATGGCCTTAAGACTATAACTGTGTATCCAAATAAACCCCCTTTTTATAAAAGCCTATCCATCTCTGGTGTTTTGCATTCTGCAGCATTAGCAAACTAGAACAACTCCCTTTAATATTTCTTGTAGTGCTGGTCTCTTATTCACAAACTCTCTCAGTGTCTGTTTGTCTGAAAATGTTTTAATCTCTCCCTCATTTTTGAAGGACAGTTTTGCTGGATATAGAATTCTTGGTTGGCAGTTTTTCTCTTTCAGTATCTTAAATATATCATACCACTGTCTTCTTGCCTCCATGGTTTCTGCAGAGAAATCTGTACATCGTCTTATTGACCTTCCCTTGTATGTGATGGATCGCTTTTCTCTTGCTGCTTTCAGAATCCTCTCTTTGTCTTTGACATTGGACAATCTGACCAGTAAGTGTCTTGGAGTAGGTCTATTGGGATCTATTCTATCTGGGGTACATTGTACTTCTTGAATCTCTAATTTTCTGTCTTTTATAAGAGTTGGGAAATTTTCAGTGAATATGTCTTCTATTAGTCTTTCTGCTCCTTTTCCCCTCTCTTCTCATTCTGGGATACCCATAACACATATGTTTGTGCATTTCATGTTGTCACTCAGCTCCCTAAGACCCTGCTCATATTTTTCCATTTTTTTCACTATCTGTTCTTTTGTGTGTATGAATTCGAATGACCTGTCTTCCAGTTCACTGATCCTTTCTTCTGCCTGTTCAAATCTACTGTTGTGTCCCTCCATTGTGTTTTTCATCTCCTCTATTGTGGCCTTCATTCCCATGAGTTCTGCCTTTTGTTTTTTTAAGTTTATGAATTCTTCTTTATGGTCATCCAGTGTCTTCTTTATATCCTTCAGCTCTTTTGCTATATCTTCCTTCATTTCATCAAATTTATTTAGCATTAGTTGTCTCCACTCCTGTGTCTCACTTGAGCTATTAGTTTGTTCCTTTGACTGGTCCATGTTTTCGTGTTTCCTGGTATGGCTTGTTATATTAAGTTGTCTAGGCATCTGATTTTCTTGATTAGTTTATTTTGGAGCTTGTTTTCTGTCTTTCACCTAGTGGTTTTCTTGTTGGTTGCCTTTGTTCTCTGGCCTCTGTTATTCAGTTCAACTTATTCTAGACCTCTAACTTAGGTTCTATTTAGTTGATCAGAATTCTTCCCCTCTTGTTTTTTCTGTTTCTTGCTCTGCCTCTATGTAACTTTTTGTGAGTGGGTCTCCTCAGATATGGTCGATCCTAGTCAGATTTCCCCAGTCTAGTCAGGCCAAGGTCTCATTGGGAGGGTATGGAGTTTTCCTGAGAATGAGACCCTCCTATGAGGCCTTTAGAATTGGTGCTTTTCCTTTCCTGTCCCGCAGGTGGTGCTTGCCAGCCTGCAGCTCCCCCACCAGTGTAAGGAGGTATGTAGACTTTAGTTCTCCTCGTGACTCTGATCCTGTTGGGGGCGTAGCTGACTGAAGCCAGAATCTGAATTCCAGCCCCTGGGGTCCGAGTTCCCAGAAGGAGGACTGCCAGTTGAGCTGTACCTCCCTCCACTCTCCCAATCCTCAGAACTCCAGTTGTCTCTCAGGGGCACTATTCCCTTCTCCCCTCTCCTCTTTGGGGCCTCTCCAGGTAGATTCCTTGGTCAGCCTGGGTTGCCAATTAAAGATGGGGGTGGAGGCCTTCAGTAGTGAATATGGAACTCAAAGACACTGTGGGTACTCTGTCTCCCCCCAAGCTCAGCCTAGTCCCTCAACCTGGGCTTTCCGATAGAAAATAACCACATATATTCCTTTAAAATTAAAAAAAAAAAAGTAGAAAAGAAAAACAGGAAAAAGAAAAAAGAAAAAAAAGAGAGTCTCTTTTAAAATTCTTTCCCCAGCCTGGAAGTTTTGTCAGTGTCAGACTAGAGCATTTAAAGATATGCTTTGGGCTACTGTCTGATAATTACTCTCCAACAGCTTTAGTTACACCCCTACCCGGGGCTATTGAAATGCAAAAAGATAAGGGATCAGTGAGAAGCCAGAAGGGACAAAATGTAGGGGGAAAAAATGGCTTTTTTTGGAGTCTGGGAATGGGTGCCTGCTTTTACATGCCCCCACTTCTCGGAGCCCAGCCCTTCTTTAGCACCCCAGCTCCCAAAATTAGTCAATTAATTTGTTAATTAATTCTGCAGTTGAGGCTGGGTTGAGCCTCCCTTCTTGCCCTCAGCAGATTGCTGTTTTTTGCCCCCCTCACCTCCTTTCAGGGAGCCTGCAGCAAGACAGTCTGTGAAGTCTGGGTAGGGAGGGGCGCCAGACCCCTGGTCCGGGGAACTTACAATGTTCGCTGTGATCTCAGCTTTTCCTCCAATTCCAAACTTGCGTCCAATGTGTGACTGGTTACTGGAGACCCCAAAAACACTGTTTTGTATAGTTCTTGGGTAATTGCCAGTTGCTCTAGGGGAGAGATGAAATTCTGCTCCTCACCACTCCACCATCTTGCCCCACCCCTTCTCCACAGTTTTGAAGTCTAGAAGCCCTGAATCAAGGTGTTGGCAGGGCCATACCCTCTCTGATGACAGTCGGGAAGAATTATTCCTTGCCTCTTCCTAGCCTCTGGTAGAATCTAGCAAACTTTGGCTTTTCATGGCTGCATATGTACTGTCTGTGTCTCTGGCTTCATGGTTTCTTAGGAGAAATCAGTTATTAATATTGATTAATCTTGTGCCTTAAGAGTTACTTCTCTCTTTCTGCTTTGAAGATTATCTTTTTCTTCAGTTTTTGACAGTTTGATTGTAATGTGTCCTCAACTTTAAATTTATACTACTTAGAGTTTATTGAACTTCTTAGATGTGTAGATTCATATCCCTTCATCAAATTGGGAAGTTTTTGTTCATTATTTCTTCAAATATTGTTTATTTCTGTTTCTCCCACTCTTCTCCTTCTGGGACGCCCATAATGCATATGTTGGTCTGCTTGATCCTTTTGGAGATCCTTTGGGCTCTCTTCGCTTTTCTTCCTTCTTTTTTTCTCCTTGCTTATCAGACTGGATAATTTCAATTGCCCTGTCATTAAGTTCAGTGGTTCTTCTAACTGCTCAAATTTGCTGTTGAATCCATCTAATGACATTTTTCATTTCAGTTACTGTACTTTTCATCTCCAGAATTTCTGTTTGGTTCCTTTATATAATTTTTATTTCTTTATTGATATTATCATTTCAGTAATACAGCATTTTCTTGATTGTTTCAGTTTGCTAAAGCTGCTGGAATGCAATATGCCAGAGATGAGTTGGCTTTTAACAATTGGGATTTATTAAGTTACAAAGTTACAATTCTAAGTCCATGAAAATGTTCAAATTAAGGCATCAACAAGAGGATACTTTCTCTGAGGAAAGGCTGCTGACATCCAGGGTTTCTCTGTCACATGGGAAGGCACATGGTGATGGTTGCTGTTCCTTCTTTCCTGGGTCCTGGTTTCAATGGCTGTCTCCAAATGTCTCTGGGCCTTTCTCTCTCTTTGCCCTCTCTCTCTGTGCTTCTGCCTTTTATCCTCTCATAAAGGCTATAGTAAAGGATTAAGACCCACATTTAATTGGGTGGGTCATATCCCAATAGAAATAACCTAACCAAAGATCCCGCCCATGATAGGCCTGCACCCACAAGAATGGATTAAAAGAACATGGCATTTTCTGGGGTACATAACAGTTCCAAACCAGCACACTGATTTCCTTGAGTTCTTTGTCTATACTTTCCTTTAAGTCATTAAACATATTAAAACCCTCTGTTCTTTCTCTATACGGGGATGGAACATTGTAATTCATATGCAAAGTAAATATCTATTCTCAATTGGCAGTTCATTTTTTGATTATGGTTATGGTAAGTTTTAAATTAAGAAAATTTCAATTTTAATGCAGGTAGATTTATTATTTTTCCCATTATAAGTTACACTTTTTGTATCAGATTAGTAAAATCCTTCCTTATCCCAGTTGTAAATGTCATACATTTTGCTTATTATTTTAAGTTCTTTTAGCATTTAGTCTTTAATATACATAATATATGGATGAATGGCATGTTTCTGTTTTTATTCTCTATTGATAAGCAATTTTGTCCCCACATTTTGTTTGTATAGCCCAGGTTTACCTCACTTTTCCCAGTTCCTTGTGTGTATGTTGTTTCTGGGATCTTTATTCTATATCATGGGTCAGTTTATCCATCTCACTGCCAATAACTCACCATTTTAATTTACCAAAATTTACATATATTGCTATTTGATTTTGTAAGTTCCCCACTTTTTCCTACTTCAAAATAGATTTACCTATTTAAAGCCTCTTGAACTTTCATATAAACACTATGCTCTACTAACCAAGTTCTAGAAGAGAAATCCAGTTGGATTTTCACTGATACTTTATTAAATTGGTAGAGTAATTAGTTTAAAAAGAAACCTTTGTACTGTTGAGCTTGTTTATGAATATAATACATTTCTCCCTGTAGTTAGACCTAATTTTATGTCATTGAAGTTTCACAATTTTCTCTGTAAAATATTTTGATAATATTTTCTTGGATTCATCCCTAGCTATTTTATAATTTTATATAGTAAACAATTTTTAAATTATATTTTCTATTTTTTGTAACTAGTATATGAGTACAATTGCTTTTTGTTTATTTCATTTATACGGCTATTATGGTGCACTTCTTGCAACAAATTCACATTCCCTTATTCATAAACCTGAAATTCAAAAAGCTCTAAAAACCGAAATTTTTTAAAGTAAGTTTGGAACCAGATCTTATTTCAAGGCCAAATCTGATCTCAACAGATGTGGGGCTATTTACAGTTTTTTCTTAATTAATGTGATTATTCATAATTTCACTGAAAAACATTAATGTGTTTGATTATGGGGTGCTGCTCCTGATCTGCTGGGAATGTTACATAATATATGGTTATACACCTTGTTATCTTTCTAAAACTCAGAATTGCTGCATTCTGAAACACATAAACTTCAATGTTTCAGTTAAGTGATTGCTTAAGGAAAATTATTATTTTTTCTTGTAGCTGTTGTATTTTGCTTAGCACATCATATTGCTAATAATGAATAAAAATTCTGCTGTTTTTTCCCCAATGCTATTTCTATTACTTTGTTCTCCTTGTCTATGCTATAAGCCCTGGGTACACAATAAAGCAATGTTATTAGGAATCCTCATAATCTTTTTGTTTTTTTACTTTTGAGTTACTATACTAACATTTCACCGTTAAGTACATTTATTAGGACTTTTTAATGATAACCTTTGTTGAGTTACAAAAGTTGTATTCTATTGCATAAATGGGTGTGGTAGTTTAACAAATGATTTTTACATCTATTGATAAGATCATAAGATTTTTCTCCTTTAAGCTCTTAATATCTTGCTGATTGATTGACTGATTGAATGATTAAATATTTTAAAAGTAAGTTTTTCATGGTACGTCTTTCTTGACTACTATCCATTTAATCTATGTTTTTAAATTCCTTGTCATAAAATTGTTCATGGTATTCTCTTATCTTCTTGATGTGAATTTTATCTGAAAAGACACACTTTTACATTTCTAAGCATCATAATTGCATTTTCAATCTTTTGTCTTTAACACTCTTTCAAGTGGATATTATACTGTTCTTTTCATATAAAAAGTTTCCTTATTTCTTCTTTCTTTTCACTGTCTGATGCATTAATTTCTGTTCTTATCCTTATTATTTCTGAATAATTTCTTTGAAATTACAATTTTCTTTAAAGTCTTTTAAAGTTTATGTTATTCAAATTTTCTGTAGTATCACAAATTTAGGACTTGTTAAAAAATTTCCACTTTGATATTGGATTTATCAAAATTTCACTTCATTTTGTCAATAGTTTTCACATGTATTTAGGCTATGTTATGAGATACATTCAATTTTAGAATTTATTTATTCCTGGTAAATAGTAAATTTTATTTGTATGCAAAAATCCTATTTTGCCCAAAGGTGTTTTTAAATCTTAAAATCTATTTTGGGTAATGTTAATGTAGCCACCTCAAATTTTTTTAAAAAAGTTGCCTTGTATTCCTGTTTTTGTGTTCTATTACTTTCAGTCACATTTTTTTTTTTTTTTGGTCATTTTAAACAAGCATATTTTATGCAGTCCAAAGCTGGATTTAATTTGTTTTTCCAACATTATTTTGTCCTTTACTAAGTAAACTTCACTTACTTTCATTTGGATTTGTTTACACAATCTTATTTTGTATATGAGTTTGCTATGGTTTTATGTTCGCTGTTTTTAAATTCTTTTTCATTTGTTTTATGAAATTATCTTTATTTCCTGCTTTTATTTTCTATTGGTTTGGAGGCTATACATCTATTTTTTAGAGGTAACATCCTAATTATCCTTGAAATTACTTCACTCAGCAAAGTAATTTATTATTTTTATCATTTGCTAAATAATCCAAAGACCTTGGAAAGCTGTAATTTCATTGACCTGCCTCTTATCTTTCATGTTATTTTGTCATTTTCTTGGTTACCCTTTGATTCATATTCCCCTAAAATTATCATTATTGTCATTGTTTCTGAAATGAAATGTAAAACCTTTTTTCTTTTAAATAAACTTTTCATTTTAGAAGAGTTTTAGATTTACAGAAAAAAAAAATGAAGATAATAGAGTATGTTCCCATATAACACAAATTCAGTTTCTTCTTATGTTAACATCTTACATTATGAAAAATTATCTTGCATTTGCAATAATTAATTAACCCACATTTATATATTATTTATATCAGTTTGGACTCAAATTTATACTTTGGGTTAAAATCAATACTACTTGATTCTGTTTGGTCAAATTGTTCCAGCTTTGGTCATTGGGAGCTCTGTCAGTTGGCTTCTGTGTCTCTGACATACTCCCATCCTTGTGGATTTTGTTTTTATGAATGCTTTCTTACCTTATGCCACTATAAGATGTTCCTGGCTCATCGTGTATGTTTCCCACATGAATCCTAGAACCAGACATTTCTCCAGGTGCTCCAGTTTCTTTTATTGGATAATGGTATTAGAAACCAAGATCTGGGTGCTCAGTGTGTTTGTTATTACTGGAATGTACTTGCTCATGCACCCCCTCAGCTTACAGATAGGGATAGTTGTATTTACACTAACTCAAGTACATGCATATGTCCATAAATATTTCTAAATTTAAATATCTTTATCTCTATTAAACTAAACATGAGTTAATACTGATGTCTCTGACTCTAACTTATTTCCACATCCTCCTGCCTTTGCTGATCTATAAACTTCCACTCCAACAGTGAAAAATCTGACTTCCATGAACCGAGATCCACTTAATGATTTTTTAACTTCTGGATACATGCAGAACACTATGAGAAGCGTTAACCCACCCTCATCTCCATGGGAAACTTTACCAACCAGAGTCAAGTCCATATGTACACTTTCTTTTGCTTTTGGTTTTGCAGGCTTCACTCATTTCCAAATATACTTAGGGCAGCAAATTTTTCTCCCACCACCTCCAGCAAGGTATTTTCATACATCTGTAATACAGTTAGATTATTTTGCCACATTCTGTAGTGCATCCTAGGGTCCCCCAAATTCCTAAATATATTTGCTTAATTTGCATAAATTATAGTTAATTTTTTTGTGCTATAGTTTTATGAGTTTTGACAAATACATTGTGTCATATATTCACCATCACAAAATCATGCATAATTGTGTAAAAATCCTAGAAAATTCCCTGTGATGTGCCCATTCAACCCTCATCTCCTGCCTGCCCCTGAGCCCCTGGCAGTCATTGATCTTATTATTTATTTTACTCTTCCCAGAATGTTATGTAATTGGAATGATATGGTATATAGCCTTTTCACACTAGCTTCTCTTACTCAGCAATGTATTTAAGCTCCATCCATGTCTTTTTGTGGTTTGTTAGCACATTTCTGAATAATATTCCATTTTATGTATGTATAACAGTTGGTTTATCCATTCATCTATTGAATGATGTATTGGTTGCTTCCAGTTTTTGGTGATTATGAAAAAAAAAGCTGCTATAAACATTCACATGCTGGTGTTTTTGTGGATATCTGCTTTTTTATATTTAATCATAGTTTACAACTTCTATGTGCACTATTGTTGCTAATATCTCAATCCTTCATTTGAGATCAATTTCCTTATTTTGAAGTTTATCCTTCATTATGGCCTCTTAGTTGCTATTTCTAAGTCTATCTTTGTGTGTCATACCTTCATTTCACGTTCATTTTAAATGACAGTTTAGTTGGGTAAAATTGGAAGTTGAAAGTTATGCTCTAGAAGATATTATTTGGCCCTCTTTTGACTTTCTGTTATTGCTCCTGAGCAGTTTCCTATCAGTCTAACTGCTATATATTTTTAATTAATCTTTTTTTCCCTCTTTGTAGTTTTCCAAATCATCTCCTTTTATTCATTGTTTTACATTTTAACCAAAATACTTTTAAATAGAAATCAGTTGCATTTATCCTGCTTTGGACTCCTTTTAGAATCAATAGGATTCATATTCTTCATCAATTCTGTAAAAACTGAGCTAATGTTATTTTTAATATGGTATAATACAAATTCTAAGCCCACTTTATAGATGAGGAATCTCAGCTTGTATAAGTCACTATGCTAGTAAGTATAGGAGTCATGCCTTTACTCCATGCCTCTGGATGACACAATGCTACCCACCATCTGGGATATACATAGATTGCGAATAAATACTGTTATCTGGAAAATTCAAATTCTACTGATACAAATCACTTCATTAAATCTTGATTTCTATCTTTCTATTGTTTAAACCATTATTTGTTTTCTAGATGACTGAATTTTCTTCTGGTTAAATAAAAATGGCTATGCAATTCTTTAATCTTCTGCAGGAGTCATATAGTGATGTTAATGTAGCTGTCCCCTTGAAACAGGGCATTACCTATAAAGGTGTCTGATAACCCCAAATCTACCCAACAGAAGGAAGGAAGGCCATCTTCATGGAGATAAAGAACTAAGGATTAAGCCTTTTGTCAACTCTAAGTGAAATAAAGGATAGGGGACCCTGTTTTCCCCCAAATTTGGCTCGTGGTGATGGAATGGGGCAAACCCTTGAACAAAGCATCTACAAGTAACAGCCTGTCCCTAAACAATGCATTTTCTGCCTGCCTCCTTGAGATCTTCTGAGAACAGAGCCCCTAATGCAGGGCTTTACTCTAGTTCCTTTTCAAAGCAGTCTTCAATTGTGAATTGAGCCATATTCTGTATACTTGGCCATCTCTTTGCCATTCAGCAAAAACAACACTTCTTTTATTGTGAAGTCACTTGTCTTAATCTTCTATGTTGTGCACATTTTCCTTAATGCTGATAGCTTTCTCTAGCATTACATTTATTTCATTTATTTAGATAAATGTTATTAATATTGATTATAGGATGATTCTTAAAATCATTAATGAAAGATTTCAGTATAAGATATATGTTAAATATAAGGATAAAAACAACTAGTGCACAACTAGAATTGCACAGTTTTCTTATTTACATTTCCCACTCAATTTCTATAGCTGACAAATAGAGGTTCTAGAAATTTCTCTTTAGATGTGAGAACTTTCTTCCATTACTGGGAAGCTTTTTATGGTCTCTCTTTAAATTGGGGCTCCATCTTCACACTTCTTTTCTGTTTTCAAAGCTAGAGGTGGTGGAATTTGCCTGGAATCTATTTTAGTCTGTGCTTCAGAAGATCTCTCATTCTAGAAAGACTATTGTTTCCCAGGATTTTTGATCAACCATTTGTTTTTTTTGTTATAAAACATATTACACACATCCTATTGGATGATAGAAAAAAGAAATGTACAAGTCCTCAACCCTGGTCCTGTGGTTGTGAACTTATTTGGAAATACAGTCTTTGAAGAAGTTATTTGTTAAGATGAAGACAAATTTGTTTAGGGTGAGCCCTAACCAATACGCCTGGTGTCCTTATTAGAGGGCGAGAATTGGACCTAGAGACAGACAGACAGAGGGGAGAACACCACATGACCACTGACACAGAGAACCCCATGGCTTGCTGTCAAGCTACAGCTATAAGCCAGAAAAGAACATGGAATAGAGTCCTCCTTACAGACTTCAGAGGGAACATGGCCCTGCTGAAGCCTTGATTTTGGATTTCTAGACTCCAGGACAGTGAGACAATGAATTCCTTTGGTCTTAAGCCAAAAAAAAAAAAAATTTTTTTTTGATCACATAGTAAAATAATATATTCAATATTGTTAATGAATATTATAGTCTATTGATTTTATACCAAAATAGTGTTTCTTACTTGCCCTACCAATTTCTAGAAATAATTTTTAAAAAATGAAGTAGGAAAAGTTCTCACAAGAGCACGAAAGACTCTCCTTAAAGAAGATACATCAGTATCATTTAGTTTAATCAAATATCACTTAGGAAGGTCACTATCTGAGTTCCAGAAATATCAGTTCCTTTTGTTGTTCCACTGCAAGGCTAAAACTTAAGAGAATTCCCTGGCATCTTAGTTTCTCCAGTTGCAAAATACAATATCTGAATATGCAAAGTAAAATACTTTTCCAAAAACGTTAAAGAACTGCACAACTTTGTACATAGCTGGAAAGAGGCTTGTTGAGATTGTTATCAGATGACTATTTACCTGACATCTTTTTATTTGCTTGGGAGAAATGAAAGAGTAAATGAAATTTTTGTTAAGTGTGGCACTAGGCTTTTTCTTTTTATAGGTGGAACTCTACTTTTATAGAAGCCATATTTACTGGTTCATGCACAACTTGTCAACCTCTATCCAATATTTGGATACCATTTTACAGTTGAAGAATCATGAAGAGATGTATGAAAGTAATGAAAATGATGAAAGCCACACAGTATGCTAGTGTCAAAATATGAAATAACATCCCCAAATTCCTGGGAATTCCATCTCTACCCTCAACCTTATGTCCTTCAGTTTCCATTTAATATAGATAAATATATGCAAATAGTTTGTGCTGATGTAGTATAAATCATGTATCTAAATGTCTTATATTCTTTAAGTCATTTAGTTTTGTAAATAACCAAATGAAAGCTGCAATAGTATTTATCTCCCCCTGCACCAACCATTCAGTAATAGAAGATATACTGTTCAAATTAATAAATATAAATATGCAATATGTATATATATATGCATATTTAATAACACATATACTGCACAAATTAATAAATATAAATATGCAACATGTATATATATACATATTTAATAATGCATATGAATCTAGATCTATCACCTATCTATCTAGATCTTTCTATGTCTCTATCATCATTGTCAGAATCATCATCTGTTTATCTATATATTCTGTAAAGTCCATGTAAATATAATCACCATAGTTTCTTTGTTGGAATTATGGCTTGCCAATGTATCATTTAGTGATTTAGTTATCCCCAGGGATAGCTTTCAGAATAAAATCTGCCTTCGTTAATAGAGACGTAACTGAAACCAAGTTCTTTGATAGGACTCTTGACTGAAAAGACTTTGTGACAGAAACCTCTTATTGGAATCAAATTATGTTAAACTGTGAAATGTTAAAAGCACTTCATCACAGTGTACGGTACTTTTCCCCTCTGCCTAAATGCAACCTGGCACTTGCATTACCTCGAGCCTTTTGTAATGGATGCCCAGAGGAACTGTATTATGGAACAGGCAAGACTCAAAAAAGTATTCTTAGTACTTTAAAATCAAGTCCCAGCCTCCTTAACAAGCATTCTGACAAAGTATAGTATATGTTCCTGAGGTAATCAGCCAAGCTCACATATAAACCATAAAGGAGAGAGCAGACTGCTGCGGTGAGTGTCTCCTTATGAACAGCTCTATT
The DNA here is from genome assembly GCF_015220235.1 of Choloepus didactylus. Taxonomy (NCBI): domain Eukaryota; kingdom Metazoa; phylum Chordata; class Mammalia; order Pilosa; family Megalonychidae; genus Choloepus; species Choloepus didactylus. Next base: position 24,134,605 of record NC_051310.1, read on the forward strand.
GTTCTCACAATTAAAAAGGGCCCCATGGAAGAGGTTCTGGGGATGCATGTCTGAGGGTGGGGTGTGGGAGGGAAGGAGACTTGGGAATGTAAACAAGAGAGCTATCCTTCTAAATTCTAAAAGGCTCCCCCCCTTGCAATGCAAAAGATGTTAATGTTTGATAACAGTAAAACAAACAAGCACATGTAAAATTGCTGCTGCTACACCATGCTGTTTCAATATTTTGCTAGTTGGGAAATTGTAAACCCGCTTCACCTTTTGGACTACATTCAAACAAGCCATCAGAAATCATAAACAACAAATTCTTTTATCTGATAGATAAAATGAGAAATGAAGTGGGTTTTTGAAGACCCGATTTCATATTTTGACTGGCAGGTTTTATGGTTTTAACTGTATGATCTAGGAACATGCTTATTTAAAATTTGATTTCTTCTCAGTCCATTAATGAAATTTAATTTTCACTTCTTTTTTTCTGAAGGCAAAGTGACAGGTACATAGATACAAAAAGTTTAATTGAACCTAACCACATGTATCTGTAGATACACTAAGAAACATGTAACTTGGCAGTAGCTACATCTAGGGAGGAAATAAGGAAAATGGAATTTGGGGGAATGGAGTATGAGGATTAATTTTTTTGCAAGAAAAAAAGAGCCATGTATTACTTGTGCAATTAGAAGCAATATAAAGCAGAAATATAAGTGTATCACATTATAGCCTCTTTTATAGAGAAATGCAGTTTTGCTCCAATATCTATCCTGTAAATGTATATTATAAAGAAGCTTTATAAAGGTTGCCATAGGGTTTACATTTTCCAATAGAATAATATTATTGTTGCAATATTTAATCACTGATGAAGGTCTTATACTCTAAAGTAGGTACCATGTATAAATATCCTTGGAACTTAGCAACAGTAGTACTTGAGATATTTATTATTGACCTACTAAATCATTTATTTATTCATTTAGATATTTACTGAGTGCCATTTCATAACTAAGAGGGAAAGGATGCAAATAATTAGCACAGTTTTTACAAGAAGCTGAAAAAAATTAGCCCAGCTGGAAATTTCTGGAATAGTCTTGAAACTTCATCTTGCTGGAACCAAGTATTTTGTTTTGTGTTAAGGATTCTAGAAGAGTAAGGCAGAGATCATCCCACTTAGAAACTTAAATTTTTGTGGCAGGTTCCATATATGTTAAGAAGAAATACATTGAAATGAATATTTGAGCTGCTCTTACGGATGCTGTTACAGAGTATAGTGGACACACAGGGATGGAAATGATTCATTTTACCTGGGAGAATCAGTGAAGGTTTCACAACAAAGCTGACACTTAAATTACATCTTTACAGGTAACTACGAGTTTTCCAGTTATAACACCAAGGCCAGGCAGTGGTGGAGTGATGCCCCCTGGCTGAAGAAGGAGCACCATAAGGATGGGTTGAAGGAAGGAAAAATGGAAGGAAGGTGTTACTGAATGGACACTCTTGGAGCAAGCAGAGTAGGAGGCATCTGTTTCTAATAATATTTCCTCTTCGGTTATAAAGCCATGAGACCATTTTTACCTGTGGACTTTATAAAATCAGCAGCCTTGCATTCAAGCTATGGTTAAACTCTACTTTGAATTCAAATTGTTTTTCCCATCCCCAATCAGGAAGCAGTATGAAATGTTTGTGAGTTTACAATTAAAGGTCAGCAACGTCACTTCTCAGTGACTACTTTGTTAACTCAAGTGGTTAACGAAATCACTTGTCAGTAAAAATGAACCAAAAACATTTAATTGTCACCTACAATTTGCAAACCAGGCTCCGAACCTTGAATTGCTACACAGTACCTCAAAATACATAGAATGAGTTTGTAACTGGCATATTATACAAACATATATTAAGTTTCTAAAAGAAAGCTGCCTAAGCATTAACTAAAATAGTGCAATTTTATTCCACTAGTTTCTAGACTTTTAATTGAGTTTCATGTTGGTTTTAGAGCAGGTATCATTTACCTATTGTTAAATAACAAACAACTGAAAACTTGATATTTAAAATAACAAGGATTTATTTTTTCCTTATGATTCTATGAGATGGCTGGATGCTTCTTCTACTGTTCTCAGCTGAGGTTATAAGTGTGGTTACATTTAAGTGGGTGAGCAGAGAAAGGATAGCAGGGTCCTGCCAGTAAGGATTTCTTGGTTCTTTTCTACAAGTTCTCTCCATGTGGCTCGCTTGGGCTTCCTCACATCATGGAGTTATCAAGGCTGTGGTCCGAGACGAAGCATTATGAAAGCATGAAAACAGAAACTACAAGGGCTCTTCCAGATGAACTTTGGATGCCACACAGTCTCACTTTTGCTTCATCTGAATGATCAAAGATGCTCAAAGGGACAAGAGTAAATTGGAGGCAACAGGGAAACGATTCTACCTTTTGATGCTGAGAGTGGTAAAGCCTCATTATGAAATGTATATGGGATTAGAGATATTGCCACAACTGTCTTTGAAAATAATATACACTGTTAGTAGAGTCAGCTAAAAATTTATATTTAATTTGAATGAATTGAGCTAGGGCATGCATTCTCCAGTTTTCTATAGCGCCCATCAGACACTGCTGTCTTATATCAGGATGCTTTCACTCTGTGTCCTCAATTAGAGTTTGCTGTCCCCTAATTTAGAGACTCCTGATTCATTTATCAGAGAATTCAAGAAGATGGAAATGCTGTGAAGATGCCCAGGAACTCTTTATTTCAAAGAATCTAATGAAAATTTTCTTCCTTCATTAATTGGAACCCAATTAACAGGTATTTAGACATTTATGCTTAAGGAAAATTAGGCAATAAATTGAATATTACTCCCAAATAAAATTCAACCAGTTAATATTATCTTTCAAAATATAGGTAACCATGGAAATTTGTTAAAAGAGCAAGCATGTGTGAAACTATAGGCTAACTAGTTGAAGAACAAAAGATTTGACAGCAAGGGACTGAGCAGTGAAGGGCAGGATCTAGGAAAGTTTTCATTGACTTTGTAAAAGTTTCACCAGCCCTCTGGAACAGCAAGTGAGAGAGTAAAATGAGAGAGAGGGATGTGGTGATATGTGTCATCCCATTATCTCAAAATTCAAGCTTCATGGATGGGTTGTGTAGCCCACAGAAAATTTGCTTAGATAAACTTATGGTCTTGAAACATGAGTTTGATTCACTTCTGTGTTTTTCTACCATTATGTCTGTTTGTAGGATGGGTTAAATTAAGCTTGAAATTCTATGAGAGAAATCTGGCTCAGAAGCGTTTTGTAAATATTATGACAATAAGTCTGTAGCAAAATCACTGCAGCCGTGTTTGCAACGAGTGATATTTAAATGCTAGAAAGAGTAGGTAACTGGCTCAATGAAGATGATGACTTTAAATTTAGCATATAAATGTTGGGATATAAAATTTGCAGCAGTCAGACTCTTAATGTGCTGAAAGTTCTATCAAATAAACTGTTTAACAATATCATGACTTTATTTCTATCAAATTCTGGAGAGGTATAAATTTGTAATTTTCAGGACATAATTTCTAAGACTCAGACGGCATAGTATAATGTGGTTTTAATATAATCTGTTGGTTTCCACCAAAGTTGTTGTGCATACATTTTGTAATGCAAATTTTTTAAATACAATCTCCATTATAAATATCAATTTATGAAAGGGCAGGGATGCATCAAAATTTTGTATTTTAGTGCTATTCATCTCATGGTTCAGACTATTAAATACGAGAAGGAAATCTGTTATAGCCTCAGGGATCCAGTATTCCACAATTTTGAAATCAACTCATTATATGTTTTCCACTAATGTGATCTGTTAAAACCATGGCCTAAAATAGTGATTATGGGTTTCGCTGAATCATAAAAATTAAAGTGCAAAAAAAAATTCTTAATGTTCATCATCTTTAGTATTGCTTTTAATCTAAGAACTCTGCAATGTCCTGGACTCTTGATTTATACTTCTTTTTCACATGAATATAATCCTATTACTTATCCTTCAGAAAACAAAACAAAACAAAACAAAACAAAAAACTCCTTTCTTGCCAGCCTCTTACCAATAAACTAAAGCCCAACCATATTAACATGAAAACACTTGTGGTATTTTATTTCTCATCCATCTCATTTTTTTGCTGTCCCATATTGAGCTTCCTGGTGTGTAAGCAGAGCCGACTCCCATGGTCCTATGCTCAAATGGGCTCATGTTTATGGTTTAATGCTCTACAATTGCTGTTTTGAAATTCTTATTAATTTTATCCCTGAATTTGTGTTTTATAAATGAAGACCTATGGGACAATGGGACATGTGCACAGGGCTTGGGTAGGCTAGCTCACGGCCTTGTTCCTGCTGCCCCGTGCCTCCCCGAACAGGTTCTTCTCCCCCACACACACCCACTTTATGACTTCTGCCACCTTCTACCAGGGACAATGACTAAGTTGCAACTGCGGTTCAAGGCTCGCATTGCATTGCCATTGCCTTTGGGCCCTGGGCAGGGTCCTGCGTGTGGATATAGGGAAAGAAAGTTAAGAAGTCTAAAGCACTCCCCATAGTATCTCAGGGCAGGACAAGGGCAGGGGTTGTCCCTATCTGGGCTGGCAGTACTGTAGAGTATTTGGCAGATAACTTGGAAGATAACTCAATGGAGACCTCATACCCATCCTTGATGACCTTCTGAGTGCAGTCCTGCATGGAATTTGCAATCTCTTGGAAGGCCCTGTGGGAAGAGAAAGGAAACTGATCTGTCCCCCATCCCACCTTGCACCTGGCCAGAACTCTGCATTTTCATTGTGCACTGGGCCTTGAATATTATGAAAATTATGTAGCTGGCCCTGGTAATCTCATATATTCTTCTGATTTTTCAACTGTACTGAAGTATTTTTGGTTCTTTAAATATAATATCTTTGCACATTTGGTGGTATTCTTTTATCTGTAATAGTTTTGCTCTATGTGAATAACAGGAAAAATCCTATATATTCGTTAAAACTCAGTGTAATCATAAATTTGTCTCTAATACATCTGCAATCCACACCTCCATTTTCCCAAGTAGATTTAGATATTCCCTCCATCTTGCTCCAAGATATGTCTACTTTGGCATTTAGCACACTGATTTGTAAATGTATGTGATTCCGTTCATACTGAAGTGCAAGGACCTGTTTTTCTGTACTCCCAGAATGTAGCACATGACAGTTACTTAATAAATATTTATTGAAAATATTTATTCTGAAATGCAATAACAAAATTATATTAAATATTTTTTCCATAACATATGTCTTTCAGTAATAATTTTAAGTAGCTATCAATTCTGTTTATATTGAAATATGATTTCTTGAGAGTGGTATTTTTCCATCCTCATCAAGTGAACATTTTGTTCACATATACATGCAAAAATATATACAAGGAATGCTAATATTTGGCTTTGTTGCCAGCAGGTAGATACAGTTAGCCAATTCATTAATTACTTTTACATACTTTATTTTAAACTTAACTGTATTTTAACTTAAACAATAACTAGTTCTGAATAATACATGTAAATTTAAGCAGGTGACTTACATAATGGAAAGGATAGAGTTTTAAAATGAGTTGCACAATCGTTTGCTGATTTTAGCATTGGCTTAGTACAAATGATCTACAATCTCTAACAGTTTCCTGCAAGCATCGTCCCTATTTTAAACTTACGTCTAATGTATAGTATCTGAATTAATGTTTTTTAGACATGTGATTTTCATTTAATTGAGGAATGCAGTCACAATTTTTCCATATGTTTATGCCACCTATATGATTAGCTATTTCATATATACTAGTTGCCTTATTTAACCTAAACTAGTTTACTTTAAAACAAATATTTTCAATACTTCCCAAAGAGGAAAAAAATATTGCTTCCAACAAATTAGAGATAAGAATACATATAATTTCAGTGCAAACATAAAAATGTGAGGAGTTTTAAAATAAATAAAAACATGCAAGTACAAGTCTAAATGATTTTTTAAAAAGAGAAAACTGTACAACTGGAAAAAAATTCGTGCATGAGAGACTTTTTGTGATCAATTGGTACTAGAGATAACCAGCATTGCCTAGTCTAAAAAGAGTTGTGATTCTGTACCAGTTAATCCATCAGTCATTTTTTAGCCTCTGCTGTGTGCCTGTTCTAGTCATCAATAAGATGGTTCTGTTTTTTAAATTGTGAGACTCGCCAGCCTCATGAAGAATGACAAATCATTTGTTAATGTAGGTGGTATGACAGAGACATGGTTCTGAATTCTCCAGTCCATTTCCTTTCTTTTTCCTAAGGACACAGCCAGGTTAACTCAGTAACTCTGTCTCAGTTTTCCAGAGCTGCTATGAAAAAAACACACAATGGGCTGGCTTAAACAATGAGTATTTGCCATCTGATGAATTTGAAGGCTATAAAGTCAAAGATCAAGAGGTCAGAAAGCCCATGCTTTCTCCCAGGGTCAGTATGTTCTGCTGATGGAAGTCCTATGTCAAATGACACTTTGCCTCTTCTCTCTGGCTTCTTCTGAGTTCTAGCTTCTACTCATTCTCAGTGATTGCATCCAAACTTACTCTCTGTATAAGGAATCCACTCATACAGATTAAGACCCAGTTTGGTCACATTTTACCTAATAATAACGTCTTCAAAAGGTCCTATTTACAAATGGGTTCACACCCACAGGAATGCAGATTAAGATTTGAACGGGTCTTTTGTAGGGGTGTGTGATTCGATCTCCAACAGCTTTTCACATAGCGAGGCTGAACAGTGTGACTGAGTTCTGGCAAATGGAATGTGGCCAAAATAATACAGATTTCAGGCTTTGTCTTTTAAAAATAAACATCTTGAATGATCCTTCAGACCTCTCTCCAACAAGTTTCAAGGCCACTTGTTGCAGAAATAATAGCTAAATCTAGAGGAGAGCTGCCCAGATTGTGGCATGAGCAAGAAATAAATCTTGGTCAAGGTTGATGTGTTACTTCAGCATATCATGGGGTGTTCTTACTAACATAGGCAGAGCAGCAAACACTATTTAGCAGCTTTATCTGATAAGGATAGATTCTGGCATTAATTAACAAACAAAATGACATATGTGAATGTTGTTCAACAAACTTTCTTTAAGAAGGTGATTGAAGTGATCACCAGAATATATTATTCTGGATGCCAAACTATTTATAGATGTTGCTATGTGATGGGGAAAGGGTTTCGTACTTGCTAAACCCTTCCATTGGCTTTAAAAAATATATATGGAGACCATTAATTATGTTTTAAATGTATAGTCATGATATCTAGAAAAACATCCAGATGAGTCCATAATCAGGTTGTTCAGGGATTAGGGTTTTTATTTTGTATTGTTATTTGTGAACAGTTTTTGGTATCCTGAATATATGACTGATAGTAGAGATATTCTAACAGGGTTCTGGGTTTATTATGTTTATAATAATAATGAAATAATAATAGTGACAACTCTAATTTATGAAACTGCAAACTTTTAACTCACTAAAAATATCTTCTTATTTGATTTTCACAGTGATTTTGTAAGATTGGAACTATGATTAATCCCAGTACACAGATAAGAAAACTGACTCCCATTTTTAAGAGTAGTAAGTCAATGATCCCAACTATTGTTCACACTCTTGTCACATTTGTTTTTCACACTCTTTGGAAGATGAATCTGTTTCTGAGACAATAGCTTAGCAGCAGTCCCTGGGAATCACACTAACCTTCAGTATAAAAAATATGACACAATAAGCCAGAATAACTAGTCAAGAAAAAAAGGCATCCAAATTGGAAAGAAGTAAAATTTTCCCTATTTGCAGGCAACATGATTTATATATATATATATATATATATATATATATATATATATGAGAAATCTGCAGCACAGCTACTAGAGCTAATAAATAAATTCAGCAAAGTGGTAGGGTAAAAGATCAACATGCAGAAATCAGTAGTTTCTGTATATTTGTAATAACAACCTGATGAGGAAATCAAGAAAAAATCCCGTTTATAATTTCAAGTAAAAGAATCAAATATTTAGGAATAAATTTACCCAGGACTTACACACAGAAAACTACAAAAAAATTGTTAAAAGAAAATCTAAATAAATGGAAGCACTTTCCATGCTCATGCCATAGAAGACTACATATTGTCAAGTTATCAATTCTACCCAAAGTGATTTACAGATTCAATGCAATCTCAATCAAAATACCTACAGACTTCTTTTCAGAAATGGAAAAGCTAATCATTAGATTTATTTAGAAGAATAAGGATCCCCAAATAGATAGAACCAAGTGAAAAATAAGAATGAAGCTGGAGAACCCACATTTTCCAACGTAAAAACTTATTACAAAGCTACAGTGGTCAAGCAGCAGGGTACAGGACTCAAAACAGATGCATTTAACAGTGGAATTGGGAGTCTAGAAACAGACCCTCATATCTATGGCCAATTGATTTTTGGAAATGGTACCTAGTCCACTAAATTGTGAAAGAACAGTCTCTTCAATAAGCGGTGCTTAAAGAACTGGAATAGCCACATGCAAAAGAATGAAGGGAGACACCTATCTCACAGCGTATACAAAAATTAACTCAAAATTGATTAAAGAACTAAATATAGGAAACAGGACTACAAAACTCCTAGAAGAAAACTTAGGGAAGCATCTACAGGAACTTGTGTTAGGCAATGGTTTCTTGGACTTTACACCAAAAGCATGAGCAGCAGCAAAAAGATAAAATAAAATAAATAAAATAGAACCTCATCAAAATTAAACACTTTAGGGCATCAAAGGATTTCATGAAGAAAAGAAAAAGACAACCTAGACAATGGGAGAAATATTTGGAAGCCATATATCAGATAAGGTCTTAATTTTCATAATCTGTGAAGAAATCCTCCAACTCAACAAAAGGAGACAAACAACCCAATCAAAAAATGGTGGAAAAAATTGCATGGAACTTTGAATGGGAAGTGAGATATGGTAGGTTAGTATAGGTTAGAGCGAAATAGTGACACATCCCAAAGTAATTTGGGCAGAGAATTAAAAATATATTTACAGGGCCCCCCTGAGGAGCTGGGGGAAAGTGCGGAAGTGTTGGACTTTCTCACCTGGACTGATGCTGATGTTGTCACAAATATTAGGACTGGCGGTTTGATGTGCTGAGCCCTCTATCATGGGACTTGTCCTTATGAAGCTCGTTACTGCAAACGAGAGGCTAAACTTGCATATAATTGTGCCTAAGAGTCTCCCCCTGAGTATCTCTTTGTTGCTCAGATGTAGCCCTCTCTTTCTCTCTAACTGAGCCACTTTGGCAGGTGAACTCACTGCCCTCCTCCCTACGTGGGACCTGACCCCCAGGGGTGTAAATCTCCCTGGCAATGCAGGATATGACTCCCGGGGATGAAACTGGACCTGGCATCATGGGATTGAGAATATCTTCTTGACCAAAAGGGGGATGCAAAATGAAATGAAATAAAGTTTCAATGGCTGAGAGATTTCAAATGGAGTTGAGAGGTCACTCTGGTGGACATTCTTATGCACTATATAGATAACACCTGTTAAGTTTTAATGTATTGGAATAGCTAGAAATAAATACCTGAAACTATCAAACTCCAAAAAAATGGAGAGAAAACCTAAATGAAAAATAGAGTGGGATGGGGGGGGATGATTTGGGTGTTCTTTTTTACTTTTATTTTTTATTCTTATTCTAATTCTTTCTGATGTAAGGAAAATGTTCGGAAATAGATTGTGGTGATGAATGCACAGCTGTATGATGGCACTGTGAATGGTTGATTGTACACCATGGATGTTTGTATGATATGTGAATATATTTCAGTAAAACTAAATTTAATTTAAAAAAATGGTGACAAGACTTAAATAGACAGTTTTCCAAAGAAGGTATAGAAATAGCCAAAAAGTACATGAAAAGATTTTCAACATCCTTAGCCATGAGAGAAATGCAAACCAAAACCATAGTAAGATAACACTTATGCCCATTAGAATGGCTACTATTAAAAAAGAAAAAGAAGTGTTGGAAATGATGTGGAGAAACAGGAACACTCATCATTGTTGGTCGGGTTGTAAAATGGTGCAGCCATTATGGCAGTCAGATAGGCAGTTTCTCAGAAAGTTAAGTATAGAATTCTGTATGATCCAGAAATCCCATTTCTGAGAATATACTGAAAAGAATTAAAAGCAGGGACTCAAACAGATATTTGTGAACTGATGTTCACAAGGGCAATATTCACAATTTCCAAAAGATGGGAGCAGCCTAAGTGTCCATCAGCAAATGAATGGATAAGAAAAATGTGGTATATACATACAATGGAATACTATGCATCTGTGAAAAGGAACGAGATTCTGATTGTGCTGGTTTGAAGTTGTTATGTACCCAGAAAAGACCATATTCTTTTGATCCATTCCTGTGGGTATGGACCTTTGTAGGTGGGACCTTTTGGTTAGGTTGTTTCAATTGAGATTTGACTCACATGATTCAAGGTGGGTCTTAATCCTTTACTGGAGTCCTTTATGAGAGGATAAAGGACAGAAAAAAGCCAGAGAGCTCAGAGAGAAACACCCAGAGAGAGCTAAATGAGAATAGCCCTTGAGATGCTAAGAGAGGACCCACAGATGCTCAGAGAGGAAGCCACTGGAATCAGAAGCTGAAAGCAACAGAATCCTGGAGCAAAGGATCAGTAGATGCCAGCCATGTGCCTTGCTATCTAACAGAGGAACTCTGATGCCAGCGGCCTTTCTCCAGAGAAGGTATCTTCGTCTTGATGCCCTAATTGGGACATTTCCATGGCCTTAAAACTGTAAATTTGAACACTAATAAATCCCTATTGTGAAAGCCAACCCATTCCTAGTATATAGCATTTCAGCACCTTTAGTGAGCTGAATCACTGATGAAATCTTATATTGATGAAATCACAAGGATGAAGCTTGAAGACCTCATGTTAAGTGAAATAAGCCAGATATAAAAGGACTGATATTGTATGATCTCACTGATCTGAAACAACTATAATAAGCAAATTCACCGAGTCAGAAATAGAATATATGTTACCAGAAGCTGGGGAGGATTAAGGAAGGGGAAGTTAAAGCTTAATTTGTACAGAATTCCTATTGGGGGTAATGGACGACTTGTGGTAATGGATGATGACGATAGTTGCACAAATTGTAAACATAATTGACATCTGATGTTGAATAGCTCTGTTGTTTAGAGTTCCTAGGACACGTTAATAGATCAATCACTTTAATCTACTCAGAGTCCAAGAATGCATCCCTAAGCCCAGAGAAATTTCCTATCTCACAAAGATGTGCCACTGACAATAGAAAGGGTCAAAGTATGTTGTGATGAACACAGTTACAAAGGCAAAATATATGAATAAGAAACTTCATATCTGTTCCATGGAAATTGGCATATTTTATTGAATTTTTGTCAATATTTAAGTTTTTATGTTTAAATAAATTAATAAAATTAATGCTTTTTAAATAAAAATCAAAAGTAAAAACATAAAGAAATTAAATAGTAAAGAATTTTCCCATTTGTAATAACCCCACCAGAGTTAGGTAGCCATTGCAAACATCACTGATAAAAAGCAACACATGTTATTCCTACTCTTTTTACCTTCTTTTTCTTTTCTTTTATTTTTTTTAAGTCCAAATTTATCAAGATCACCTACCAAGGTAGCATATACTTCATCCCTTATAAGACTGTTTGGAATTATATTGCATTGATATATGATTTATCTAACTTATTCCCCATTGATCAACATTTATTCTCAGATTTTTGCTATCAACAAAAAATGCTTCAGTGAGTCTATTTTTACATATGTCTTTGGGACATTATAGCAGAATATCTCAAGAATGAATGCTCTGAGATGGAACACTGTTGCAAAAGAGAATGTAACTTTTACATTTTAATAGATACTGCCAAAACAGAGTATAATTTTAGATGCAGCCAAATTAATTTTACTAGTGTCTCATGCCAATGATTCTGCCTTCATGTGCTAGTGTAGGCAGCCAGCTGTAGATTGAAGAGTTTGCTAAGTCAACTGATGTATATTTGGATCCAAGGCTGTCCTGTGATAGCTGACATCAAAAGACCAGAACACAATATCACAATTTAAATGAATGAATTCAAAGACCCTGCCTACCAGCCTCTGAATTATGTTACTTGCAGTGTTCTTCCTTCTCTCTTTTTCTATGAACAGTTTTCAAAGCAGCACTTGCCATAGCAGAGTTGATGTTTTGACAATCCTTTCTCAGGAAGGAATGGTGGTGGAGGAGAGGGTTAACTAAAGGGCAACATTAATAGGTTTGATAGAAATTAAGAGTGGCCTGGCACACCGGGGCAGTTATGTGACACATGTTAAGTGTATGTGGTCACTTGCTATCAGCTGAAGAATAACATAGTAATCTTGGTTCAGGGAGTGGCCAGGTATGCAGAGATTTCTGGCACTAATTTATGGAATATAGTATTATCAATGGTAAAGATATATCAGATAGAGCTATAAAGGAAGAACTTAGTTTTTGTTTGTTTGTTTTTTGTTTTAATAGAGAACATTCCATGGCTTGGATACAGGCCCTCTGACTCAAAACAGCATGTAAGTCATTGGATCCGGATAGTTTCAAGATATAAGTTAATTTACTACATATGAATTAATACAACTAAGAATACTTGAATACAAGGGGTCCTGGGAGCAGTTGTGGAAGCAAGGGCCTACAATCTCCCAGCAGTACATCCATGAAATTTTCTTTTAGCCTCCTCTGTTATGACCTGTGATTTTTGTCTTTTTGTCTGTTATTTGGAAGAAGATAAATCAGCCAATTAGTGATTTATGAGACAACATTCTTCCTGGGCCTAGAACACAACCACAATCTGACTGAAGTCAAGTTCAGTTTATAAATGAGATTCTGGTTATAAATGGGTTTTTGGTCCAAGCTCATGCAACATAGATTATTTCTTCAGTTTTCAAATGAAGTAAATCCCAATATTGGTTCTTGTGATGGCTAGGTTCATGTGTCACCTTGGCCAGGTTATGGTGTTCAGTTGTTTGGTCAAGAAAACACGGGCTGGATTATTGCTGTGAGGATATTTCATGAATTTAAGTCATCCGTAAGTTGACTGCATCTATAGCTGATTACATATACAATCAACTAAGGAGATTGCCTTCAACAATGAGATAAATCTCATCCAATCAGTTGAAGGCTCTAAAAGGAGAATGGATCCTTTTAGCAGTCAGGAGGAAGAATTTCTGTCTCTATATCTGCCACCCAGCTTCTCCGGGGGAATTCATCAAATTCCTAATGAATTAGAAGGTTCCTAATTCTAATGAACCTTCATTAGAGTTCCCAGCTTACAGCCTGTCCTACAGAATTTGGACTTGCCTATCCCCACAATCATATGAGCCAATTATTCCTATAATAAATCTCAAATATATATTATATTTCCTCTTGGTTCTGTTTCCTCAGAGAACCCTAATATCGTTCTTATGGAAAAAGGGTCAAGTATTAAACTTGGAAGCCATTTTGCTCCCTATTTCTTCCCCAGTAAATCAAAGATATTTCTGAAGGAACAGAATTTATTTGCATTGCCACAATAGACTTGTCTCCCAATGTTGGTGTATTTTCAAGAATGATATTGTATTACTGCAAGCCTGACCAGGTAGCGACTCCAGTTGCAGATGACTTTCCTGAAATAATTATTGTCTTACAGCAGATTAATACATCATCACAAACTTGGAATGAATCTATTTATTTGATTTTTTTTTTTTTTTTTAATTCTGATTCTATTGTTCTCAGACTCTCAGAGGCAAGTTTCTTTTTCTGCTGGGAGAGGAGTGAGCACTTAAATTCTTGAACATGGAGGTTAAACCTTATCTTGCATTTCGGAGATAAATTCCACTTGGTCATGTTGTATAATACTTTCTATATGTTACTGGATTTGGTTTGCTAGTTTTTGTTGTGGAATTTTGAGTCTATTGATTTTCATTATTTTTCAAATGTTTGGTGGCATTTGCCAGTAAAACCATGTGAGCCTGGGCTCAGATATGGGTACTATGTCTGTAGCAAACATTTTTCTGCTTTTCGGTTGCTGTTTCCATTTGTTTACCTTCAATGTAGTCAAGTGAAGTAAGGATTTACTTTAAGGCAATTACATTGATTTGGCAAAGAGCCACCTCTTTACTTTTTTTTTTTTTTTTTCTTCATTAGGTATATTGTTTCTCAAAGGAGAAACTGAGAACTTAAAATGGTTGCCTTACATGGGGGAAAATCTAGTTTATTTATTTCTATGAAAAAGAAGATAGATGGTGAAAAATTACAATTTTTCCTCAATTACTTTCCCTATAAAATTTTATGTAGCTTGGGGGCATTTGGTGGGAATCTATTAAAACATGAAAGAAAAAAATTGCCATCTGTAATTAATTGTTAATATTTAACTACAGATCTTCTAACCAAAGAGACAGAAAGAGTTCAAGTACTAAAATATTTAGCAATATTTAAATTATTTTGAATCAAGTTCTTTTGTTATTGTAAATTGTTTCCTGAATTATTCAGCCATTCAATTTTATTCTCAAGTTTGCTCTCAGTCTATTTGCTATCCAAAGAGTCTTTCATGCAGTTCTGAAAACATAACATTATATTGTACTTAATATTCTGGTGATTTTCCAATTCATATTTTGTTATTTGTGTGTGTGTGTGTAGGCAAGTGCATGTGTGTATGTGGGTATTCATGCATGCCATTGTACATTAAAATATAAGAGCATGTAATCATAGACCAATTAATATTTTAATTTTAGAATAAAATTTTGCATTGTTTTGGTATTTAATAATAAGCACCTTTCTAGTTCAAGGGACAGCACTGAGGCCAGCCAAATGAATTAGGGTAAGAATAGTAGGGGTTGGTGCCAAATCATATAGAGCCCATAAGTCATAATAAGGATTGATTTTTCACTCTGAAGTCACAGGGTTTGTAGCAGAAGAGTGACATGGTCATGCTAACAGGATCCCTTTGGCGGCTGTTTAAAATGATTGGAAGGTGCGAACGTAGAAACTATTGCAATTTCCAGGAGCGTGATTATGGTGGTTTGTCCAGAGTGATGGTAGAGGGTGATAATGAGAAGTAGTCATATTTGGGATACATTTTGAAGATACCAATGGGACTTGCAAATGTGTCATGTGAGAGAAGAAAGTCTTTTGCCTTTGATTTTTTTAGTCTAAATGCTTTTATCAATTTCTTATGTATCTTTTCAGTACCATCATGTAAATATAAGTAGAAATACTTAGTATCTCCATTTATTTTACAAAGTGAGTCATAGTGTGTACTTTGTTGTGGATATTTATTCATTTATTTACTTATTTTACTTAGAAATCAACAGTCAGCAGAATATTCAATGGTGAGAGGCTGAAAGCCTTCCCCCTAAGATTAGGAATAAGACAAGGATGCCCACTGTCACCACTGTTATTCAACATTGTGCTATGAGTTCTAGTCAGAGCAATTCATCAAGACAAAGAAATAAACGTTATCCAGATTGGAAAGGAAGAAGTAAAACTGTCATTATTTGCAGATGATATGATCTTATATTTGGAAAATCCAAAGAAATTGACAACAAAGTTACTTGAGCTAATAATCAAATTCAGCAGAGTGGTGAGATACAAGATTAATGTTCCTATACACTAGTAATGACCAAACTGAAGAGGCAATTAAAAAAAAAATCCATTCACAATAGCAACTAAAAAATAAAGTACTTTGGAATAAATTTGACCAAGGGTGTAAAAGATCTCTACACAGAAAATTACAAATTGTTACTAGAAGAAATCAAAGGGGGCCTAAACAAGTGGAGAGATATCCTGTGTTCATGGGTAGGAAGGCTAAACATCATAAGATGTCAGTCCTACCCAAACTGATCTACAGATTCAATGCAATTCCAGTCAAAATTCCAACAACCTACTTAGCAGACATGGAAAATCTAGTTATGAAATTTATTTGGAAGGGAAAGGGACTCAAGTTGCCAAAAACATTCTAAAAAAGAAGAACAAAGTGGGAGGAATTACACTTTCCAGACACTGAAGCCTACTATAAAGCCACAGTAGTCAAAACAGCATGGTATTGGCACAAAGATAGGTAGATTGATCAATGGAATTGAATTGAGAGTTTGGAAATAGACCTCTAGATATATGGTCAACTGATTTTTGATAAGCCCTCCAAATCTAATGAACTGGGACAGAACAGTCTTCAAAAAATGGGGCTGGGGTAAATGGATATTCGTATCTAAAAGAATGAAACAGGACCCCTTCCTCACACCATATGCAAAAGCTAACTCAAAGTGGGTCAAAGACCTCAATAAAAGAGACGGCAGAATAAAACTCTTAGAAGATATTATAGGGAAACAAATTCAAGACCTAGTAATAGGAGGTAGATTCTTAAACCTCTCACTCAAAGCACAAGCAACAAAAGAAAAAAATAAATGGGAACTCCTCAAAATCAAACGCTTCTGTGCTACAAAAGACTGTCAAAAAGGTGAAAAGGCAACCAACTCTATGGGAGAAAATATTTGGAAACCATGTATCTGATAAGAGACTGATATCTTGTTACTTATAAAGAAACCCAAAGTTACAAGAAACCTAAGGGTTACTGCTGGATATTTAAGAAAGTTGACAGAGAATCAGTTGAAACAAATTAAAAAAAAAAAAAAATGAGAGTGAGAGAGAGAGAAAGAGAACAACCTTCCCTCCAGAAATGATTTAACCAACCCACATTACTTCAAAAATAAAATTCAGATGGACCTGGACAGTTATCAGTCAAGATAGCAGATACCCTTGATCTGTTTCTTGATCTGACTGTGGGTTCTTTGGGTATCTTCAGTTTGTGAAAATCCACATACCCATACACTCATGATATTTGACATTAAAAGTATAATTTAAGAAACCTTGAAATAAAGGACTTAGTAGGTGTCCATCCATGTCCACCAGAGAGCTAAAAGTTTTTCAGAGGGGCTTCAGATGTCACACTGTGTGGCGGACCAGAAAGAATTCGCTTGATGATTTGTAGTCCCAACCTTTCACTAGGGCAATTCTTTATTTGCCTTTTTAATCGTTGGGTGATCTGAATACATAGCTTTTAGAATAAGGATATCCACAGGTAAAAAATGGCCTTGATATAGCTGAGTGCACCTAGCTCTGTGGCTCCAGTGAAAAATAAAGCTGCCTTACAATGTATTGGATGGAGAGGTGTCAGCTTTCCCTTTCTGCTTGATGCTTTGCCCCCCCAAAAAATGCTGAGCCACACTCAGGCTCATTTAACCGGCAATGGTGCAGTGATGTGCTTTCTGGGAAGTGAGGATTTGTCTTTTCTTCCCACCAATCCTCTCTTTGCAAACTGATCATCTTAGTCCCCCTATTTAGGAACAAAGCTGGGCTTTGTCTTCTAGATCCTGAACTTCACCCCTTAACTCTCAGAAATTGATGGTTTCCCCACAGCAAGATGAGATGAATGCTTTGCTAGCTCCACTTGAAAAGAGCTGGTTGACTGACACATTTGTTATTTATGTATAAATCAACAACTCATTCCCCTTTGCTGTTCACCCCCTTAATGTGATTTAATATTTCAACCATGTACAGAGGATTATAGATTTCATTTCATCTTGAACTACATAATTCATTTTCATATATTAGATCACAAATGATTGGAAAACAGATTCTAATTGGCAGGTAGCCATTTATGCTAAATCTAGAGGCTAGTGCTAAGCTCTGACACCTTTCCTTTGAAAAGGCTTTTGAAATACAATTAAAATTCATCATTTGGAGCTGAATGTTTTGTGCTTCTAGGAGCTAATTACCACATGTGTCTCAGAAGTGCATGCTTATCTGTCTTCCAAGCCACTTGTCTTAAACTGTAGGCCCCAGGTTCTACAATTTGTGCTAAATCCTTCAGTTGCCAAATGAGATAAGGACTGTTTGCATAAGTTGTATTCCGGAGAGACTCTTGTTTGATCCAGGTGAATGGAAATGGCTGCACCTGCTCATTGTCAACCCTGACAGCATCCATTCATACTGAATGGCATTAACATCTGTCAACTCAGAGATCTGCCTGGAAGGAAACAGCAGCCTATCCCCAAACCAAATGTATAAAAGGGGAACTTTTGCGGTCAAAAAAAAAAAAAGATCAAAGTTGGCTGCTGCTTATCTGGAGCCAACTTTTTAGTTAATCTAGTTGGGAAATCCTAAGATGGACCTGACAAAGCCCCACCTACACTGCTCCCCAATTTGTCTGCTTAGTTTATGCTGTTACTTCAGCCTGGCCATGCCATGAAGTGATTGCTTTGTCTCTTGAGACTGAGGCAGACACACTGCCTTCGTTATCAAAGAGCTTTCCTGTGAAAGAAGTCACACATTGGCTCCCTGAAATACTTGGCTCTGCTTCTAAGTTCCAGAGAGCCTGTTTGCTAACTGATTGACTGCACTTCAACTGTCCTTTTGGTAGCAGTGTCCTGGGTTTCATCTTTCTATCAAGTGTCTGAGCTGTTTTTTGCTTTGCTTTATGGTTGCCCTTGACTTGGCCTTGCTCATGGTTTTTATTCTTTATCTGATGGGCCTTCCATACTGTTTCATACCTATTCTAAACTAGTCACATGTTCCCATTCACACACTGGTTCTAGAACTTTTAATATTTAGCTTATTTCCTAGAACAAGGAAGTTGAATATTTGGGGCTTGTGACATAACTCCTACATGCGCTCATGCATTACAGACATTGCTCATCTATTACCAAAGTGTTCCTTTCTGACATGACCTGAGCCATAGAATCCTTCTTAACACACTCCTTCAGGCAACTACTATCAATTTATCAGAGTTGGCACTTGAGATGTGAGCAGGTTGCTACCCCTGCCCTGTCTGGGCTGGTTGCCAGGTTCAGGTCTTCACCCAAGGTCTATAAGTGTTTGACCTTGAGTGGGTAGACATTCAATAAATATTGGTTAAATGAGTTAAAGGATGAATAAATGAAAAAGTGCCAGAATTCCTCAAAAAGCCCTGTAAAATGTACTGCTAAGATTCAAAGTGAAGTTCCAATCCTCACTGCTGTATGGCTTTGAAAAATTTTCCTACTTCTTTTCGACTTTATCTACAAAATGGGGATAACGATAACAGTGCCTGTTTTGTAGGGTTAACGTGAGGCTAAAACTAAATGATTTCTGTAAAGCATACTGCCTGGCATGTCATACATGCTCAATATATGTTGGTCATTTTTACTGTTACTTTTAGCAATTAACAGCAATATTCACTAAAGCCTGTTTTTGTAGGATTTATTTACACTGCAAATCTGACTTATTTTTAATATTTAAATATCACTTCTTTAAGTGCTTAGAAATAATTATACAATTTGGTTTCTTAATAGAGGGACCAACTGGTGAGGCCTTTTAAATGTCCAGCAAAGGGGAAGACCTCCCTACTAAGAAAGGCAAACATGCTCTTTATTTGGTTTGGTTTGGTTTTCCATTTCAAATGAGCTTAGTCTTGACCTAAGATAATGTTTATCTATTGATATTTTCAAATGAAAAGTTGTATCAATGCTATCAAATAATCATTTGAAACCACTTGATGCTTCAGGATGTTTATGTAAGACATACATTCATGATACAAACATATTTTGTGGTCTGTATTAGAAATAGAGCTCACTTTGCTCTTTGCTTTGACATTATTTATACAATTGGATCTTCTTCATATTTACAGTATAGTAAGTACGAAGTGAATGATAGAAAACTGGAGAGTTACACCTGGTTTTTGTATCACTTACTTAACTCCCGCAAAGAGTCAGACCCAAAGAATCCTGAATTGAGGAATACTTTGCTAAGATAATAAAGTTGTATTGGTTGAAAATTCAATTGCCAGTTGTATGTGAAAGTCAAATGGATACTTAAACCAAAAGAATACATGCTGTATTAGAGAGAAGGAATATACAGCCAAACCACGGTCCTTTGCTCTCCAGATGTTTCTACCACCAACATGAAAACTGATTTCTCTGATTTAGGAAATTACTGGGAGGTGATGTGGTTACATGTCAAGAGAGTGCCATTAATGATATTGAACATGGGCTTCACCTGAGCTCTGATTAATTTATCTTATGATTCATTTATTCTTCAAAGTAAACAACAAACAAAATCCTTGAATTTGATGTGTCTCAAGCAAGGAATATGTGGCAATTATTATTGTTGTTGTTATTATTATTACCAGGTCTACAATACCAATCTATATTTGATTCTTTCCTGCTTTTCATAGTGTGCTAAAGCTTTGGAAAAGGATAAACCAAAGTATCCTTTTTTATAAAGTAACTTCCTGTCAAACCTATTTTTATTTCAAATGTTCACCAGAGTTTTAGGATTTGCTTGATGAATCTTTCACTATGTTCCTTGTGTGGTTACGGATAATTTGAGTTTCTTTTGCTAATATTCCCCTCAAAATTTAGTCTATGGATGGACATTTGAAGAATAAGCTCATTGTTCCCTATATATACTACCCCTTCCCTGAAACACATACAGTTTTACCAGATTGAATATTTCCTTTTCCTCTTTGCAGATTCCACAATACAAGTATTGCATTCACATTTCTGACCCAGAGGAAACATTCTTATTGAGGGAAAATTGCTCTTACGTACTAATTGCAAATACTTTATTTGACAAAATTTATCTGGAGAAATAAAGGAATAATTTTAATGCCCTGAAATTTCGTGCTCAGTTATAAGTTTCTATAATGTGAAAAGAAAGAAATAATTGTGTTCTATAGGAAATATAGCTTCAACAAGTAATTTCAGCACTAAATATAACAGGAACTAGAATGATGATAAACATACATGATACTAATAGAAACATGCATGCTTCAACTTTGCTATTATGACATTACCATCATCATTTCAATTACATGGGTTATAGCTCCATTGTACTCCATGTAAGCCAAACACTACTTATTAAACACATTTATAGGTATATGATTATTAAGTAGAGCTAAAAATTCAATAAAATGAGCTTTTGCTTTCTTGAAGTAAATGTGTTTGTGTTTCACAAGATCAAACTTATTATTAAAATCTGAATAATTTTGCAAACACTATATGCAAATAATCAAAATTGAAACTTCCTGGAAAATTGACCATGCTTCCAGTTGTTCTCTGAGGTTGACAGAACCTAAATTCTTAGTTGGAGACCTTAGATCAATGACTTTACTACCCAGTGGGTTTCTGTATCTCTAATCAAGGAGAATGTAACTGGTGAATATGTTTCCCTTTTTCTTGATCTGAATAGTTATGGATTTGTGCATTGAAACAAAACACCTCAATGACAGACTAAAGATGTATTGTTTGTTGGCTGATTAATTTCATCAAAACTCACTTAATATAACTGTTCAGACATCATGGAAAAACTTGATATCCCACTACAAAACAGATACTAAATGAATCTGAATAAAAAACAAAATGATGCTGAAATTATTTAATGGACATTTTAGCATTGGAGGTGAGCAAATACAACCTCTAAATACAACAGAAGTTCCCTAAACCCTCTACTTCCCTGATTAGCAAGATTAAGTAGGCCCTCCCCTCTGTCCCTAATACATACTAACAAAAGTTCATTAAGGAGCCAGCATTCATAAATAATGAAATACTCTCTAGTACACCTAGGTATTTCTGTTCTCACTATTATATTGTCTACTTACCAAAAGACATTTATTTATTTAAATAATACTTATTGCACATGTTATGTGCCAGAAATTATTCCAGGTTCTGAGAATAAAGCAGTTAAAGAAATAAAACAAGCAAACAAACAAATAAAAGGTCCTTGTGACACTTTGTATTTGAAGGAGAGAGGCAACAATATATAGCTAATAAACTTTATAGAAATTTGGATGATGCTATACATTTTTATTGCCTTATAGCAAATCACCCCAAACTTAGTTGCTTACATTTAACCATTTTAGTTGCTTAAGATTCTAAGGATTAGCAATTTGGGTGGGCTCAGTTGGGCGGTTCTTCTGCTGGTCATCCCTGAGGTCATTCATGCAGCTCTAGCCATCTGGTGACTCACCTGGGGCTGGATAGACTAAGATGGACTCAGTTACATGTATTGCATTGGATGCAGGCCATTGCCTTCTTGATCTAGGGGCCTTAGCTTGGAAAGTTTGTCTGTGCTTCATAAGACCTCTCATGCATCAATAAGCTAAAGTAGGCTTCTTCACATGGTGACCCCTGGCAGTGTTCTAAGGGTGCAAGAGTAAAGTTGTGAAGCTTCTTGAGGTCTATCCTAGAGGTTCTCACAATGTCACTTCTCTTATATTCTGTTGGTCCTGGAAAATCATAAGAATAGCCCAGATTGAAGGGATGGAGAAATAGATAATCCTTTTTGCTGGGAAAAAAATGGTAATGTACCACTGCAAAGAGGAATACATAGTCTGTTGTGTTGAGACTAGACAGCTATGGGATTAAGATAGGAATGGGGATATTAATTAAGATGCATTGCCATAAACCATATAGGAGATAACTGTTTCCAGACCAGGGTTGTAATAGTGGACAGAGTGAAAGGTGATTATTTTTTAAATATATTTTAAAGATAGAGCCAAAAAAATAAGATGACTGCTTGAATGTGAGCTAGAAGAGAAAGAAGACAAGAATGACTCCCAAGTTTTTTGACCTAAACAATGGGAAGGCTGGAGTTGCTACTTGCTGAAACAGAGAAGACAGAGAAAGGAGGGGGTTAAGAAGATATTTGGAGTTTGTTGGCTATCAGCTGAGGCTCTCTAGAAGGAAAACTTTAGGTCAATGATTTAAATGCAAGTAATTTTTGAGGAGTGTGTTCAGGGATCAAGAGTGGAAACGGGGAGAAGAGCAGAGAAAGATCCAACACGTTATTGAATTGGCCACCACTAAAGGGGACTTGTTTCTTGATCTGAGAGATGACTAAAACATATCTTAAGATTGACTGGTCTTGGAGAAGAAAGATTAAGCATGCAACCCCTGGCTTCCATTATCTTTTGGCCTTGTATTAACATCCCTAGGTTTCTGGGATTCTGAATGTGAATATTTGAGTACAGAGTGGATTTCCATGGAAGTCCTGCTGTTGCATCAGAGAAGGCCTGGGGAACGTGAGCCAGTTTGTGTAACACTTAGATTGTTTTGTGCCCTCCATCCATTCAGTCTGCATCAGAGACCTCTTCAAGGTAATAGCTAGCCACAATATCAGCAAAAACTTCAAACAAGAGACTTAGTAAAGAATTGTCTTTCCCCTTGATGTAGCTAATCCTCAGGGCAAGATTGATATTCATCATCCATATGCCTTCCATTGTAGGTTCTTTCACCCACCACCTTCATCCGATGTGGGTATCTAGCCTGAAAGATTCATATCTTCTGTCTCAAGAGGGACTAACCATCAGTTGTTTTGCCCCTGTTAGCCCATGAACCATGCGACTGCCTATTCAGTTACTGGCAACAGAAAAAAAAAAATCCCTGTGAATTATCTGGGTTTTAAATATAGTCATAGTTGGCCCTATATGTAACAGCAGCACTGTCTCTTCTGGTAAACAGGGTTGATTATTCCCAGCACCATAGAAGTACCATTTTGTGCAGTAGGGACCCCTGGAAAGAGGACCCAAAATGTTCGGATGTAGTTTTAATTTCAAGTTCAGTGGAACACTTACAGTGTCCCATGATGGAAGCATTTCATCAAAATGCATTCATCCTGCCCAGCTGAACTGCATGTAGAGAAGGAAAGCCCAAAGTCTGCAGTCATTCCTTTGGGAATGATGGGGTAAGAGGTCAATTTTACATCCTCTTCTTGCTTTCTGGACCTGAGCATTCTGTCTATGGAGAATGAGCACCATTTAGTAGCCATGGATTTGGTATATATACTGCAGTGTGGAGGGCAGTGCACAGTCCCCATAGGATATTGTCCCTCAGCTAATGCCTTAGTTGAGCAGATGATTCTACTCTTCTGTTGATCTGTTTGTTTTTGGGAGATGGGACAGAAGATAAAGCCAGTGCGTACCATGGAAGAGATGGAAATTTGTATATTTTATCCATGTGAACTTTCTAAAATATGTTACTGGGGCATGTTCTGTGGTAGAGCTGGAAGAGTTCCCTAGATAAGAATTTGTATCTGAATCCTGCCCAGATTCTTTCACTATCTGATAATCTTGAGCAAGCAATTGCATATCTATTCTAAGATTCTTCATTTATAAATTGAGGCCTATGGGCATAAAATCACTGAATTTCTTCCCATCATAACATTTGATGATTCTGTATTCAGCAAACATGGTCTAAACATTGTTCCAGAGATTAAGCTAAGGGCATTATATGCATTTTTTCATTTAATCTCAAAAGTCTTTGAAGTAGATAGTATTATTACTTCACAGATGAGAATATTTAGCAGCAAATTTTCAGTAACATGTCCAGTCACATAAGTAATTGTTAAACCAGATTTGAGTGCAGAATTAGTTCTTTAATTTTTATTCTTGATTCCAGTGATATACTAACAAAACAGCTGCACAATGCTGTTGTTAGATAATAAAATAATTTATTTGGATGTGAAAAGAACTACTTAATAATGTTCTAGACTGTACTTACATGTATGAGAAAAAATCTAAGTACTCTGTAGTTTAAAAGAAAAGAACGGAGGCGGGGCAAGATGGCAGACTGGTGAGCTGTATATTTTAGTTACTCCTCCAGAAAAGTAGGTAGAAAGCCAGGAACTGCGTGGACTGGACACCACAGAGCAATCTGTCTTTGGGCATAATTCATACAACACTCATGAAAATGTCGAACTGCTGAGATCAGCGAAATCTGTAAGTTTTTGCGGCCAGGGGACCCGCGCCCCTCCCTGCCAGGCTCAGTCCCGTGGGAGGAGGGGCTGTCAGCTCCGGGAAGGAGAAGGGAGAACTGCAGTGGCAGCCCTTATCGGAAACTCATTCTACTGATCCAGACTCCAACCATAGATAGACTGAGACCAGACACCAGAGAATCTGAGAGCAGCCAGCCCAGCAGAGAGGAGACAGGCATAGAAAAAAAAAAAACAACATGAAAACTCCAAAATAAAAGCAGAGGATTTTTGGAGTTCTGGTGAACACAGAAAGGGGAAGGGCGGAGCTCAGGCCTTGAGGCGCATATGCAAATCCCGAAGAAAAGCTGATCTCTCTGCCCTGTGGACCTTTCCTTAATGGCCATGGTTGCTTTGTCTATTAGCATTTCAATAACCCATTAGATCTCTGAGGAGGGCCCTTTTTTTTTTTTTTTTTTTAATCTTTTTTTCTTTTTCTAAAACAATTACTCTAAGAAGCCCAATACAAAAAGCTTCAAAGACTTTCAATTTGGGCACGTCAAGTCAAGAGCAGAACTAAGAGAGCTCTGAGACAAAAGGCAATAATCCAGTGGCTGAGAAAATTCACTAAACACCACAACTTCCCAAGAAAAGGGGGGTGTCCGCTCACAGCCACCATCCTGGTGGACAGGAAACACTCCTGCCCATCACCAGCCCCATAGCCCAGAGCTGCCCCAGACAACCAAGTGTGACGGAAGTGCTTCAAATAACACGCACACACCACAAAACTGGGCGTGGACATTAGCCTTCCCTGCAACCTCAGCTGATTGTCCCAGAGTTGGGAAGGTGGAGCAGTGTGAATTAACAAAGCCCCATTCAGCCATCATTTCAGCAGACTGGGAGCCTCCCTACACAGCCCAGCAGCCCAGAACTGCCCTGGGGGGGCACTCACCTGTGACATAGCACAGTCATCCCTCAACAGAGGACCCGGGGTGCACGGCCTAGAAGAGGGGCCCACTTGCAAGTCTCAGGAGCCATACGCCAATACCAAGGACTTGTGGGTCAGTGGCAGAGACAAACTGTGGCAGGACTGAACTGAAGGATTAGACTATTGCAGCAGCTTTAAAACTCTAGGATCACCAGAGAGATTTGATTGTTAGGGCCACCCCCCTCCCCGACTGCCCAGAAACACGCCCCACATACAGGGCAGGCAACACCAACTACACACGCAAGCTTGGTACACCAGTTGGGCCCCACAAGACTCACTCCCCTACTCACCAAAAAGGCTAAGCAGGGGAGAACTGGCTTGTGGAGGACAGGTGGCTCGTGGACGCCACCTACTGGTTAGTTAGAGAAAGTGTACTCCACGAAGCTGTAGATCAGATAAATTAGAGATAAGGACTTCAATAGGTCTACAAACCCTAAAAGAACCCTATCAAGTTCAGCAAATGCCACGAGGCCAAAAACAACAGAAAATTATAAAGCATATGAAAAAACCAGACGATATGGATAACCCAAGCCCAAGCACCCAAATCAAAAGACCAGAAGAGACACAGCACCTAGAGCAGCTACTCAAAGAACTAAAGATGAACAATGAGACCATAGTACGGGATATAAAGGAAATCAAGAAGACTCTAGAAGAGCATAAAGAAGACATTGCAAGACTAAATAAAAAAATGGATGATCTTATGGAAATTAAAGAAACTGTTGACCAAATTAAAAAGATTCTGGACACTCATAGTACAGACTAGAGGAAGTTGAACAACGAATCAGTGACCTGGAAGATGACAGAATGGAAAATGAAAGCATAAAATAAAGAATGGGGAAAAAAATTGAAAAAATCGAAATGGACCTCAGGGATATGATAGATAATATGAAACGTCCAAATATAAGACTCATTGGTGTCCCAGAAGGGGAAGAAAAGGGTAAAGGTCTAGGAAAAGTATTCAAAGAAATTGTTGAGGAAAACTTCCCAAATCTTCTAAACAACATAAATACAAAAATCATAAATGCTCAGCGAACTCCAAATAGAATAAATCCAAATAAACCCACTCTGAGACATATACTGACCACACTGTCAAACACAGAAGAGAAGGAGCAAGTTCTGAAAGCAGCAAGAGAAAAGCAATTCACCACATACAAAGGAAACAGCATAAGACTAAGTAGTGACTACTCAGCAGCCACCATGGAGGCACGAAGGCAGTGGCACGATATATTTAAAATTCTGAGTGAGAAAAATTTCCAGCCAAGAATACTTTATCCAGCAAAGCTCTCCTTCAAATTTGAGGGAGAGCTTAAATTTTTCACTGACAAACAAATGCTGAGAGAATTTGCTAACAAGAGACCTGCCCTACTGGAGATACTAAAGGGAGCCCTACAGACAGAGAAACAAAGACAGGACAGAGAGACTTGGAGAAAGGTTCAGTACTAAAGAGATTCGGTATGGGTACAATAAAGGATATTAATAGACAGAGGGGAAAAATATGGCAAACATAAACCAAAGGATAAGATGGCTGATTCAAGAAATGTCTTCACGGTTATAACGTTGAATGTAAATGGATTAAACTCCCCAATTAAATGATATAGATTCACAGAATGGATCAAAAAAAATGAACCATCAATATGTTGCATACAAGAGACTCATCTTAGACACAGGGACACAAAGAAACTGAAAGTGAAAGGATGGAAAAAATTATTTCATGCAAGCTACAGCCAAAAGAAAGCAGGTGTAGCAATATTAATCTCAGATAAAATAGACTTCAAATGCAGGGATGTTTTGAGAGACAAAGAAGGCCACTACATACTAATAAAAGGGGCAATTCAGCAAGAAGAAATAACAATCGTAAATGTCTATGCACCCAATCAAGGTGCCACAAAATACATGAGAGAAACACTGGCAAAACTAAAGGAAGCAATTGATGTTTCCACAATAATTGTGGGAGAATTCAACACATCACTCTCTCCTATAGATAGATCAACCAGACAGAAGACCAATAAGGAAATTGAAAACCTAAACAATCTGATAAATGAATTAGATTTAACAGACATCTACAGGACATTACATCCCAAATCAACAGGATACACATACTTTTCTAGTGCTCACGGAACTTTCCCCAGAATAGATCATATGCTGGGACATAAAACAAGCCTCAATAAATTTAAAAAGATTGAAATTATTCAAAGCACATTCTCTGACCACAATGGAATACAATTAGAAGTCAATAACCATCAGAGACTTAGAAAATTCACAAATACCTGGAGGTTAAACAACACACTCCTAAACAATCAGTGGGTTAAAGAAGAAATAGCAAGAGAAATTGCTAAATATATAGAGACGAATGAAAATGAGAACACAACATACCAAAACCTATGGGATGCAGCAAAAGCAGTGCTAAGGGGGAAATTTATAGCACTAAATGCATATATTAAAAAGGAAGAAAGAGCCAAAATCAAAGAACTAATGGATCAACTGAAGAAACTAGAAAATGAACAGCAAACCAATCCTAAACCAAGTAGAAGAAAAGAAATAACAAGGATTAAAGCAGAAATAAATGACATAGAGAAAAAAAAAACAATAGAGAGGATAAATATCACCAAAAGTTGGTTCTTTGAGAAGATCAACAAGATTGACAAGCCCCTAGCTAGACTGACAAAATCAAAAAGAGAGAACACCCATATAAACAAAATAATGAATGAAAAAGGTGACATAACTGCAGATCCTGAAGAAATTAAAAAAATTATAAGAGGATATTATGAACAACTGTATGGCAACAAACTGGACAATGTAGAAGAAATGGACAATTTCCTGGAAACATATGAACAACCTAGACTGACCAGAGAAGAAATAGAAGACCTCAACCAACCCATCACAAGCAAAGAGATCCAATCAGTCATCAAAAATCTTCCCACAAATAAATGCCCAGGGCCAGATGGCTTCACAGGGGAATTCTACCAAACTTTCCAGAAAGAACTGACACCAATCTTACTCAAACTCTTTCAAAACATTGAAGAAAATGGAACACTACCTAACTCATTTCATGAAGCTAACATCAATCTAATACCAAAACCAGGCAAAGATGCTACAAAAAAGGAAAACTACCGGCCAATCTCCCTAATGAATATAGATGCAAAAATCCTCAACAAAATACTTGCAAATCGAATCCAAAGACACATTAAAAAAATCATACACCATGACCAAGTGGGGTTCATTCCAGGCATGCAAGGATGGTTCAACATAAGAAAAACAATCAATGTATTACAACACATTAAAAACTCGAAAGGGAAAAATCAATTGATCATCTCAATAGATGCTGAAAAGCATTTGACAAAATCCAACATCCCTTTTTGATAAAAACACTTCAAAAGGTAGGAATTGAAGGAAACTTCCTCAACATGATAAAGAGCATATATGAAAAACCCACAGCCAGCATAGTACTCAATGGTGAGAGACTGAAAGCCTTCCCTCTAAGATCAGGAACAAGACAAGGATGCCCGCTGTCACCACTGTTATTCAACATTGTGCTGGAAGTGCTAGCCAGGGCAATCCGGCAAGACAAAGAAATAAAAGGCATCCAAATTGGAAAAGAAGAAGTAAAACTGTCATTGTTTGCAGATGATATGATCTTATATCTAGAAAACCCTGAGAAATCGACGATACAGCTACTAGAGCTAATAAACAAATTTAGCAAAGTAGCGGGATACAAGATTAATGCACATAAGTCAGTAATGTTTCTATATGCTAGAAATGAACAAACTGAAGAGACACTCAAGAAAAAGATACCATTTTCAATAGCAACTAAAAAATCAAGTACCTAGGAATAAACTTAACCAAAGATGTAAAAGACCTATACAAAGAAAACTACATAACTCTACTAGAAGAAATAGAAGGGGACCTTAAAAGATGGAAAAATATTCCATGTTCATGGATAGGAAGGCTAAATGTCATTAAGATGTCAATTCTACCCAAACTCATCTACAGATTCAATGCAATCCCAATCAAAATTCCAACAACCTACTTTGCAGACTTGGAAGAGCTAGTTATGAAATTTATTTGGAAAGGGAAGATGCCTCGAATTGCTAAAGACACTCTAAAAAAGAAAAACGAAGTGGGAGGACTTACACTCCCTGACTTTGAAGCTTATTATAAAGCCAGTTGCCAATACAGCATGGTACTGGCACAAATATAGACATATAGATCAATGGAATCGAACTGAGAATTCAGAGATAGACCCTCAGATCTATGGCCGACTGATCTTTGATAAGGCCCCCAAAGTCACTGAACTGAGCCATAATGGTCTTTTCAACAAATGGGGCTGGGAGAGTTGGATATCCATATCCAAAAGAATGAAAGAGGACCCCTACCTCACCCCCTACACAAAAATTAACTCAAAATGGACCAAAGATCTCAATATAAAAGAAAGTACCATAAAACTCCTAGAAGATAATGTAGGAAAACATCTTCAAGACCTTGTATTAGGCAGCAACTTCCTAGACTTTACACCCAAAGCACAAGCAACAAAAGAGAAAATAGATAAATGGGAACTCCTCAAGCTTAGAAGTTTCTGCACCTCAAAGGAATTTCTCAAAAAGGTAAAGAGGCAGCCAACTCAATGGGAAAAAATTTTTGGAAACCATGTATCTGACAAAAGACTGATATCTTGCATATACAAAGAAATCCTACAACTCAATGACAATAGTACAGACAGCCCAATTATAAAATGGGCAAAAGATATGAAAAGACAGTTCTCTGAAGAGGAAATACAAATGGCCAAGAAACACATGAAAAAATGTTCAGCTTCACTAGCTATTAGAGAGATGCAAATTAAGACCACAATGAGATACCATCTAACACCGGTTAGAATGGCTGCCATTAAACAAACAGGAAACTACAAATGCTGGAGGGGATGTGGAGAAATTGGAACTCTTATTCATTGTTGGTGGGACTGTATAATGGTTCAGCCACTCTGGAAGTCAGTCTGGCAGTTCCTTAGAAAACTAGATATAGAGCTACCAGTCGATCCAGCGATTGCACTTCTCGGTATATACCCGGAAGATTGGAAAGCAGTGACACGAACAGATATCTGCACGCCAATGTTCATAGCAGCATTATTCACAATTGCCAAGAGATGGAAACAACCCAAATGTCCTTCAACAGATGAGTGGATAAATAAAATGTGGTATATACACACGATGGAATACTACACGGCAGTAAGAAGGAACGATCTGGTGAAACATATGACAACATGGATGAACCTTGAAGACATAATGCTGAGCGAAATAAGCCAGGCACAAAAAGAGAAATATTATATGCTACCACTAATGTGAACTTTGAAAAATGTAAAACAAATGGTTTATAATGTAGAATGTAGGGGAACTAGCAGTAGAGAGCAATTAAGGAAGGGGGAACAATAATCCAAGAAGAACAGATAAGCTATTTAACGTTCTGAGGATGCCCAGGAATGACTATGGTCTGTTAAATTCTGATGGCTATAGTAGGAACAAGTTCACAGAAATGTTCCTATATTATGTAACTTTCTTGGTGTAAAGTAGGAACATGTTGGAAGTTAAGCAGTTATCTTAGGTTAGTTGTCTTTTTCTTACTCCCTTGTTATGGTCTCTTTGAAATGTTCTTTTATTGTATGTTTGTTTTCTTTTTAACTTTTTTTTTCATACAGTTGATTTAAAAAAGAAGGGAAAGTTAAAAAAAAAAAAAAGAAAGAAAGAAAAACAAGGGAAAAAAAAAAAAGATGTAGTGCCTTCTTGAGGAGCCTGTGGAGAATGCAGGGGTATTCGCCTACCCCACCTCCATGGTTGCTAACATGACCACAGACATAGGGGACTGGTGGTTTGATGGGTTGAGCCCTCTACCATAAGTTTTACCCTTGGGAAGACGGTTGCTGCAAAGGAGAGGCTAGGCCTCCCTATATTTGTGCCTAAGAGTCTCCTCCTGAGTGCCTCTTTGTTGCTCAGATGTGGCCCTCTCTCTCTGGCTAAGCCAACTTGAAAGGTGAAATCACTGCCCTCCCCTCTACGTGGGATCAGACACCCAGGGGAGTGAATCTCCCTGGCAACGTAGAATATGACTCCTGGGGAGGAATGTAGACCCGGCATCGTGGGACGGAGAACATCTTCTTGACCAAAAGGGGGATGTGAAAGGAAATGAAATAAGCTTCAGTGGCAGAGAGATTCCAAAAGGAGCCGAGAGGTCACTCTGGTGGGCACTCTTACGCACACTTTAGACGACCCTTTATAGGTTCTAAAGAATTGGGGTAGCTGGTGGTGGATACCTGAAACTATCAAACTACAACCCAGAACCCATGAATCTCAAAGACAGTTGTATAAAAATGTAGCTTATGAGGGGTGACAATGGGATTGGGAATGCCATAAGGACCAAACTCCACTTTGTCTAGTTTATGGATGGATGTGTAGAAAAGTAGGGGAAGGAAACAAACAGACAAAGGTACCCAGTGTTCTTTTTTACTTCAATTGCTCTTTTTCACTCTAGTTATTATTCTTGTTATTTTTGTGTGTGTGCTAATGAAGGTGTCAGGGATTGATTTAGGTGATGAATGTACAACTATGTAATGGTACTGTAAACAATCGAAAGTACGATTTGTTTTGTATGACTGCGTGGTATGTGAATATATCTCAATAAAATGATGATAAAAAAAATAAAAAAAAAAAGAAAAGAAAAGAACTTGCCAGCTGGAATTTATTATGATGCTGTTTTTTGCTCTTAGACTTTGAGAGACGTAGTCCATTCCACTTCATTTATCTGTCTAAAGGAGCCCAGCTATTTTTTTTAATAAACTTTTTAGGCCTCAGTTTATCATAAATATGGTTATGGAAATACAGTTATGTCTCTGTGACACTTTCCTTTCTAGCAGGCCATAATTCTCTCCCTGAGTACAGAAGGTTGTTCTTAAAACTTGTGTTCTCACTTTATCTCCATGGAATGAATTTATGTAGGCATTTATACAGAAGAAAAGATTCCAGAAGATAAATTTGATACTCCTTTTCAGTAACCTTCCAATTACTTTCAGTAGTTTCCAACACAAACAATAAGCCTACATGAACCCATACAATTATTTCACTTCTTGTTAATACCCAATAGGTCTCAATTCCCTCTCTGGGTCATACTGAAATAGCCCTGCTCACATGCCCTATGAATAAATTTTCTTATGCTATTAGATTCCAAGGCAGTTCCAGTTATTCTTTCATTGATGCCGTCTATTTTTGTTATTTGAAAAATCAATCATATGATATACTACTTTAAATTTAGTGTCCCTGGATGCCATTTTGTTATTTCTTTCATGCTCCCAACTTTCTTATAGCCACTTCTATAAGATATTTTTCTTATCTGACTTATATTACAGCCTCTCCCAATTTAAAGTTATCAAAAATTTTCATTAACATGCTGTCTGCATCCTCTTACAGATCATTAGCACCAAAACTGAAGGAATCCACTCGATATTTCCCCAGAAGGCTCTGATGCCTATTAATCATTACCCTAACTTATGAGCTTTAAGTTCATTTTTAATTCAAGTGTGTGCATTATTCCCTGGGCCAATCTGAAAAGAATTTAAAAGGAAAGCTGCAGGATCCTTGGCCTCCCAAGGCCCTAAAAGGTATTTTTAAAGTAATCATTATGAAGATCTTACACTGTGCATAAATATCACCTAACAGATCAATTATAATCTCCTAGGAATGCCATTCAAATTACTCTAAACTGCTTATTTTATTTGTTTTATTTTTTTGGTATTTATATTTCCACAAAGATTTATCAAATACCCACTACAATTCACTTTTCTTACCCAATAGCAGAATCTCTGACAATCCCTTCAAATGATGTCGCACTCTGCGAATTGCTTTGGCTAATTTTCCTAACCTGGAAGGTGTTTTTCAGGACTTGTCTTTCTCCCTTGTTTTTGTCAGGACTTGTCTTTCTTCCATGTTTTTCATTTATATGGCCTTATAAGTTATTTGCCCTTTATCATAATTCCCTAGAGCTGCTGTAAGAAAGTACCATAATGGATGGTACTTAAATGGATGGTACTTGGATGGCTTAAAAACAAAAACAAAAACAAAAATGGTTGGTACTTGGATGGCTTGAAACAAAACAATTTCTAAAATTTTTAAAAATAATTTTTAAAAACAAAAACAAAAAAACAGAAAAATAAAAAAAAAAAAAATATTTTATCACAGTCCTGGAGGCTAGAAGTCCAAAATCTGTCAGAGAGAATCCTTCTGTGCCTCTTCCTATCTCCTGTGGTTTGATGGCAATCCTTGGCCTTCACCCTTTGCTTCTGCATTCATGGGCCTTCTCCCTTGCATCTGTCCATGTGTCCTCTCCCTTTCTTATAGGGACACCAGTCATGGTGGGATCAGGGCCCACCTAATCCTGTATGAACTAATTTTAACTGGTCTGATTCCATTTGTAATGATCCTATTTCCAAATAAGGTCACATTCTGAGATACTGGGGATTAGGATTCAGTATATCTTTTTGTAATTTAACCCATGATACCCCTCCATTTTTGTCTTTGTATGAAACAGTTATTCATTCCTTCAGAACAATAAAAATATTGTCTTCTTGTTTATCATCTTACCACTGCTATTATTCCAGATACCCATTAGGTAGACAACAGATTCTTGAGCATAGTCACTATTTTTAGTTGAGTCTGTATTTGTATTACATATGTGTGATTTTGTTGTTAACAATATACATAAATGTCAACAATGCAATGCATGGTGACCTGATCTCGGCAATCTGCAGTTATGGTTTGAATACTCACTCTACAAGCTATTAATTTTGTGATCTTGAATAGTTATCTGACTTTGCTCAGTTTTATTTTCCTTATATTTCCTTTATTTTCCTTATAATTCATGATTATACAATCAGCTCAGAGAATTATGGTGAGGATTAATTAAGATATCAATAAAGAACCTGTTTTCTTTAACAACATGGTCAATATTTACAGTCATATTACCTAATTTTTGCCCTCCTTTCAGGAAAAACTGACTCTGACAATATCTTTCATTTTCTGGGCCTGCCATGGACAATCACCACCTTCTATATTCCTAGATGCCTTTCCTACCTTACTGATATTTTAAACTTCAGGTAGACCTGGATTTGAATTTTTGGTATGCTATTTTCTATTCACTACAGTTTCATCACCTAAAAGAGGAATGCTATTAAGACTATTCCTCTCATAAGTTGGCGGTGAGACATAAAGGAAAAACAAGTCACTAATTTGTAGCACCTTGTCTGAAATAGAACAGGAATTCAACAAATATCAGGACCCTTCACTGGGGCAATGGGATTGAGAAGGGAGATCTTTCATAGACCTCAGTCTCAATTTATTTCTCAGTTTCCTTCTCCTTCCCACTGATACTTGATTTTCCTTACAGCAGAAGGACAAAGCCTAACTGGCTTGGCTGCTTTCATTTGCCTACGACAATGTTGACCCATGCACCACTTTAGCCACCAGTAATTTTGGAGAGAAATAAAATTCACACTTGATTAGCATAAGACTATCACAGTGTCAATCAACTTTAGCCTGTCTTCTGCACCAATCCTACTGCCCTCCCCTAACCTGGTGCTTTATTTATCTCTTTGGCAACTTAAACTGAGAGTAAATAATGCTGCAAATTTTTAAAATCAGACTGTCTGCAATCCACCTAAACTTTATAGAAAAGAAATTTAAAGTTGTCAGATAAATTATTTTACTAAAAGCAAATAAATACAGTGTTTTAAAAATAAAGTTTCCACCTAAGTATAATGATACCATGGAGAACCAGACTCATCCTTTGAAAAGTCGTTCCTCTAAGTACTCAAGCTAGGGTCATTTTAACTTGGTCTATCACCCACTTGGTCCTTTTGTGTTATCTTTTTTCTCTACAAAGTGATTCATCTTCATGCTGTAAACCAGACAACATTAATATAGCCTAGAAATGGACAATTCCCATTTTTATTACGTGACAGTCTAAGATTGGAGTATTACAGATTGCAAACAATTCAAAACATGGGGCACACATTTGATAATGTTTAGAACAGCAGGGTGTCATTCTGTTTAAATCCTTCTTAAAATAAAGAACTATATAAATGATAACTAATCATGATAACTAAGAAGCTCAGTGAAATCCCACAGTGTGCTGGCATATTAACACATAATTTGATCTATAAACATTTGTAAAATGTGCAAAAATATGTCTAGTTGTACAAGTGGAAATATTTCCCAAATTTTAGTTACATCTTGATTCATCTTTTAGTTCCTTTTAGTTCATCTGTATAAGTATTATAAAGTACCTCATGTGAGCCCAGCAATGCTAGGAAAATAGATGCACAGCTATTCCCTGGCCTGTGCAATTTATATTTTTATCTATTAGTTAATTCATTTAGTTTGTCAGGCAGTCTACCAATATTGAAAGATTGACATCTACAGTTGCAGATGAGTGTGTGGCTTGTGCTGGTGAAGAACATGGTGATGCCTTAAACACAAATCTGAGTATGAGACGGTAGCATGGAGAACGGTGTGGCAGGTAAGAAACATTTGCTCTCTATATCCATGACTGCTTTGTAATATGGAGGGCAACTTGAATCCTTTAAAATGAATGTCCTTTGTTTTGTTGAGCCTTTGGGAATTAAACTCTGGGTTTAATTTCACAGTAACAACGGTGGAAAGGGCAAGTTCCTCCAAATAATAGAGTGAGAAGAGTCTTCCACCGGCACAGTCAGGGAGGAAGAGAAAGAGGGTGACAAAAATGGAAGACATCAAGACTGTCGAAGGCTAAGTACTGCTTGACATAAACTCTCTGTGTGACTCCTTGAAATTCTTCAATAAATGCTATGAAGATCACAAACACATAATAGGATTGAATATGGTTGGAAAGAGACTTAAAACTGAATTTGGTATCTAAGATGGTGCATGGCACGAATCTCAGAAGTAGACCATAGCAATTCAAGGCCAAAAAGAGAGAACTCCCCGGGTATTTGGGCTCCAAAGAATGAGCATGTATTTGGGGAAGGGATTATTGACATCCGGAGACCAACTTATTGGGATTTGAATTAAGATCAATTTTATTTAGCTGGCAGAGGGTCAAGCTCCCTCCTTGGGGTTCATGTATATATGTGCTGTGTGTGTACATATATATAAAATATACATAAAATATTCCATATTATATTGTTTACATTATATTGTGCCCATTGTATATAGTATATCATATATATATCCTAAAGCAATTTAGAATTATTATATGAAACTTTTTAGATTCTGAAGAGGGAGAATGAGTGGTGTATCAGGAATGGCTTCCCTGAGGTGGCCTTAAAAATTGAGTAAGGTCTGGCCATGTGGAATTTCTAGAAAGGGCATTCCAAGTGGAAAAGATAGTGTGAACAAAGGCTAGAGCTTTAGTCTTCCCCTGTGAGTAAGCTTTTTAAAAATTTAATTAGAGTAAGTGCATCTTGCTCTCATCAGTGCCTTGCCTTGGTTTCATACTAATATTTGCATATTAGATCCATATATCCCTTCCCCCATACCCTATTCCCTTCAACAATTTCAAGATTAAAAGAATTTTAGGACTGGGACATGATTGAACTGCCTTCTGTTTTCAGCTTGCATAGGAGGAATCTGTACTTAACTAAAGCATAACTCAATGTTGGAGCATCTAAGTGAGGAGAGTTTTATGTCACTCTGAGAACTCTCAAATTTCCGTATACCTTCATCTCCAGCTCTTAACCCCCCACCCCACCCCTCCAGGCAGGGATAGGGCAAACAAAGTTGAAATGATCAGAACTTGATGCCAAATAGGTACCCAAAATAAGTTGCACTCTTGTGAGGAAATGTAACAAAATAACCTGACATTAACCTCTTCATCATGTTTTTCTCTAGCTTCTATACAAAGGTCATGCAACTCTCAAATTACGGAAACTAAGCTTATGCAAATAAATGTGCTCAGAACTTGTATAAATGCAAAATACAAACAGGTTGATAAAGGATTCAAGAAATTCTCATGAATCAGGAATTATTAAATGAAATTATTTGTTTTTGGAGTATATTCCCAACTTTGAAAATATTAAAATAGGCCAACACTTACTGAATACTTACCATGTACTAGACATTATGCTAAGCATTTAACAATGCTGCAAAGACTCCTGATTCTAAAATCCTAGCCCAATTTTCTATTAAGCCTAGAAAGATAAAATATTAAAATAATACTATCATATTAGCAGATAACATTTTTTACTATATACAATATATCAGATATTCTGCAAAGCACTTTTCATGCATTTTATCATTTATTTTTTACAGTAATTCTGTGGGCTAGGTTTCATTATTATCTCTCTTTTCTGTTTAGTAAATAAGGAATAAAAAGGTTAAGTAATTTACTCAAATCACCTATCCAGTAAGAGATGGAGCAAAATTGGAATGTAAGTCAATTGTTTTTGGAAGCTATACTTTGGCAACCTTTCTGTATAGTGCCAGGTAGTAAATGTTTTCAGCTTTGCACATCATAAAGGCTCTGTTGCAACAATTCAACTCTGCTGTTGTAGACAAATAGTAAAGGAATGGGTGTGGCTGAGTTTCAATAAAACTTTACTTACAAAAACAAGTCATGGGCCAGTTTTGGCTTGAGGGACATAGTTTGCCATCCCCTACCCTCAAAGTGTAATAATACTTGCTAATGCACAGATCCTTCTAATACAGAGTCGCCACTTGTATAATCAGAATAGTCCATATTTTTGGTGAATACACTAATTCATGAATTCTTGAAGAATTAATTGAGGAAGTAACAATTGCTGTGATATCTATTGAGTATTGATGTTGAAAAAGAAATGGCTTTGCTTTTAAGGAGTCAAAGATTGATGGATGAGAATAGATGAAAGCAACCTAATTACAATTCAGTAGGATAACTGCAATAATGAGTGTAAGATCATGGACATTTTTAAGAAGGAGAAAATAGATTGAATTGACAAAGCCTTGGAGTTTGTTTTTTTTTTTTTTTCTTTTTATTAAATGAGGTACATTTAATTTGAATGCTTTCTAGAACATAACACAATAAACATGTGATTCAATTTATAATTAAATGTTTATTTTCACAATGGCATTTAAAATGGTGCTTAAATAATTATTAGACTGATTACTACTTGGTGGTTATCATGTGTGCATTATGAGTATCTTCAAATTCATTATTATTGTTCCTAGTATATCGCATTATACTAATTTGATTCTAGGATCAGCTTCTTTGCAAGCCATAGGCCTTGGTGTTGTGAATCTTTCAACACTATTTTAGGCCTTGTCTGCTTTTCTAATCATCTGTATTCTGCAGGCTCTGGATGATAATCATTTTATAGAGTTAGGATAACAGATTCATATTATCCACTCTTAACTGATTGCTCACTCCAGCAGAATAATCATTTTAGAATCTGTTAATGATCCCTTCTGATGGTTTTTACAGACACATCACCATATATCATGTGTCTGCGACATGTAAATATCTGAGATTGTTTCTAATTGTGAGAAAAGAAACTTTGTCCAAAAGAATCAAGAAAATCAAAACCCCAATCAGTGTCATATTAAAGGTACAAATTAACATCAAGAAACATAATTATTTTGTAATTTTGATCCATGATATATATGTAGGTAATATGCTTCTCTAATGTGAGTATGGGGTTATTTTGGAAAGCAGATGCTTCCTGCTGCCATGTGGGATACGTCTGTATGTGATCATCAAGTCTAGCTTCTTTGTGCCAGCCAAGATAAATAAAGGAAAAGGATCTCTTGAAAAGCACTGGAAGAATATCTGCAGACCATTTTGTGGACAGTGTGTATATATATATATATATATATATGTGTGTGTGTGTGTGTGTGTGTGTGTGTGTGTGTGTGTGTGTGTGTGTGTGTTTATCTATCTATCTATCTATCTATCTATCTATTTATATATATATATATATATATATATATATATCTGCCACTTTCTGCACTTAGGGATCTTCTTTCCAACTTTTTTTCCTCTTTCTCTTCTAACCCTGTGCAACTTTGGTCCTGCCTTAAATCATTCTGTTTGACAAACAAAATAATTCTCTCCACAACAGGTTCAAAGTTGTCAATATCAGTTAATATTTCACCTTACTGAATGTGTAGCTATATATCATAAATGTTCTACGAGCCCTCTTGACTCATTATTAGCCATAATTTTACTTATATCCTTTCTTTTTTTGTCTTGACTATCTGGCTCTCTTCCTTTACTGGGCATTCTTGTTCATTTGTGCTTCTCTCTCTTAGTTCTCAAATTCATTCGCTCAACAATTATATAACTTAGTCTTATATGTCTATGTCATTTTAACATCTCTCTCCCTAGTTTTACGCATCATGTGCTTCAGTTTACACAATTCTGAAATAATCGGAGGATAAAATTTAGTGAAAATTATTTTACCTGCATGTGTGTGAAGAAAATCAATTATTCACTTTTGAACCAGTTATTTTGGGCCATGGAAATATGTTTGCTTTTATCTTAGGGAAAAGAGGAAGGAAAATAACTTGACTTCCAAACCCCTGACTCTTTCACATAATCAGCTTGTTGTTTCGGATTTAAAATTCCTTTTCACTATATCATTTTCCTAAGTGGCCTCCTGATTTTAACCCTAAGTATGAGAGCTTTACCTAAATTTAATGGCTCAGAATCCTGAATTTGATGCTAAAATATATTGCTGATTTTTAGGATCTGTTTAGAAGTTGCTAGGAGTGATTCTCTCAAACTTTCTGACAAATTGCAGAACAGCTACTCCTATGTACATGATCCTTTGGAACTCATCCACTAGTGAAGTAATTGCTCTGGAAAAAAAAAAAAAAAGATAGTGTTAAAGCAATCAAAACTGTAAAACATAGAATTAAGAAACAGTTCAGACCACCCAAATCCCCCAGAGTCTGATGTTATTTTTCTAACTGATTCTCGAACAGGCAGTAACAAGATGTGTGAAATTACTTTTGACACTGAACATACAGAATGAGAAGCATGTGAGTATTCTTTTTGCCTTTTACTTTTTTCTTTCTTGAGCTATTTTATAGTTTAGAAATGCCTCCATTGGGTTTTAATTTCATAATGTGTTGCTCCAGTTAGGTTTTGTTTTGGGACACTGTTTAGATATTATGGGGCTATCAAATCTAGAATTCTAAAATGTCCAATTCAACTAAGCAGTTAGGGACAATGTTCTCAGCTATTTGACCAAATAGACCTTACTTTAGATGTATTCATCAAAAATATAAAAATAAAACCCAGATTCTATATGGCTTAAGTTCTAGTTTTAGTGTAATGAATAGGAAACTGGCTATACTGGAATGACAAATTATAAGTGGGAAACTCTTGCGTTGGAAAATTTATGCAGCTTTTTACTTAGATTCTTTTCCTAATTGGGAGAATGTGATCCTTAAATGTCCATGACAACCTAACACTAGCATTTTCATCTTCTTAAAATTGTCTTATCTTTATAACTTTTCTGTCCACCTACCCATTCATACGAATCTATATTCTTACTTATTCATCCATTTAAAATCTATTATTCATTAACTATATGAATAATATTTA
The DNA here is from genome assembly GCF_015220235.1 of Choloepus didactylus. Taxonomy (NCBI): domain Eukaryota; kingdom Metazoa; phylum Chordata; class Mammalia; order Pilosa; family Megalonychidae; genus Choloepus; species Choloepus didactylus. Next base: position 24,175,965 of record NC_051310.1, read on the forward strand.
CTAAAAAGGTTTTTAGTTCCTACTTATTTTTAGTAGTTATACCAATATTGGTATTGTCTTCTCAAAGAGAAATTGCAGTCATTTTTACTCCTTCTCTTATTCATCCCTTCCATTGAATCTAGCTGCAAGTTTGTATTTAGAAAAAAATAAAAGAAAAGAAAAAAATTTGCCTGTTACTTTTCTCCATGCCTATAGTATTACCCTCGTCTAGGCCCTCATCTCATCTTGTTGTGTACTATGATTTGCATTTTATAGATAAGAAACCGAGGCACAGAGAGAATCAATAAAAGTCTTCCCCATCAGAGGAACTAGTAAGCAGAATTCCTCAGACATGTGCAGAGAACTGCAGGTTTGCATTTATGTTTGAGATTTAATAGCTAAGGTGTGATTGTGAATGAGACAGAAAATTCTCGGTTACTTTATTATAACAGCTCAGCTGAGCCTAACTAATACATGTGTCTACCTCACAGTCTCGAAAAACAGTGACTGGCATGGTGTATGAGCACAAAATATAAGTGTTTCCATCATTATTTCTGCAAAACCAAATTTTACCCATTTTTCAAGGATTGCTAAATGTTACTTTCATTATCCAGTTATCTCATATCCCCCCAGAAAAAATAATATTCTTACTCCACAAATATAATAACACTTTATCTGTTCTTAACAGTGCTTTAATTTTAAATGCATATTACATATACTTTTGTCTATATTTATCAGATCATTAGAACTTAATTTCCACTCAGGAAGAGGTTATGTCTCATTGTCTTGTTATCCTCCATAATTCCTACAACAGTGATGATTGTATATTAGTCACTTACTAGGTATTGAAAGAAAAATTATGATAAATTTTCTTTAAGACTTCATGGGATATGAAGAGTTGCTTCTGCCATTTTGGTTCTTACTTCCTAGTCTGTGGATCTGTGGCCTACAATTAAAGGGAATGCTACATTTTCTGTTTTAAGGGAGTGGAAAACTAAAGTCCTATTGAGAATGCTGAACCTCAAGGGAGCTAGATTCACTCACATTGTACGTGCCTCACAGCTGTTCAGCAACTCAAAAAACTATCACCTCAAATTTGTGCCTCAAAATAGACCAAATCTCTGCAAATTGTAGACTTTTGGGGATATTTTATATGATTGAATCACAGATATGAAGTCTGCAAATATCATTGATCTATTGTAGCTATTACTTTTATCAGGACATGCATCCCCTCTGAATTTAGTGCAAAGTCTGGTGACCAGGGCAGTTAGGTTTTGGACAAACGTGCTTCATCACATTCTCTTCAGATTTACTTCATGCCTTGCCAAGAACCCATCATTCTAATCCCCAGTTTATGCTTGGACTAGAAATCCAAATCCAATTCTTAAGAAACGTCTGGTCAGTCAGCTGTTGACTAGTCTTAATTCAGTGTTCTTCCAAACTGAAGCCAAAATATCACCTTGCTCCTGTGATTTAACTTTTGCTGCCTAAGGCTTCATAATCCCCTGTGATGCCTCCCCATTTATCCACCTATGCATTCATTCATCATTCTTTGATTCACTCATTTATTGTTAATTCAATCCATTATTATTGAACCCCAAAGATATGCAGGCATTGTGCTATAAACCAGATAGGATTGGTGAATAAAATTGACTTCTGTCCCTAGCTCATAAGAAAGTTTGCTTCAGATGGGATCACTTGTTATCTCAGAAAAGTGTAGGTGTCTATTGTAGAGAGCATGTTTGTTAAGTGATCCATTTCCCTCTAGCTGTAGCAAACCTGGAATCAATGCATAGCCCATTTTACCTTGAGAGGTTAACATGAAGCCGTTCGTGAACCTTCAGCATAAAGTAGCCAGACTCAGATTAATCTTTATTTTCTACGGGTAGCAGCAATTGTCCTCACTGTTGGTGCTTGTGTTCCTCAGTCATCTGAATTTCTACTTCATATCTGAAGACTCACTGGCTGTGAAAAAATTCTCATGTGTACTTCCTGCATCTCCTTTTTTTGTACTATTTTTCCCTATTACTCATCCTTATGGCTCTGGTTATTGTTGCTCTCAGCTGTGTCTCTTTTTATTGGTGCTACTTCATATCTATTGTGCAGCTTCAATAAAGCCTATATTCTGTAGCCATTTCTATCACCCAGTCCACCTTTGGCAGCAAATTCAAGGGTAAGAATATCTGGATACAATTCACTGTAGCACATAATCATTTGGCTGCATCAAACAGGGCCACAGCCAACTGTAGAGCTCAAGTGGAGGATAAGCTGTGACTCAGATAATGCAGATCTCCAAAAATGTGTTTGCATTTATTACCCAGATGCAAAAATTGTGCACCATTTAGCATTTTGCAGAACTGGCCATTTACTTAACTTGTTTTATATCTTAGTGTTAGTGAAAGAGAAGGTCTTTTCATTTACTTTGCTCTCAGTGTTTAACTCCCTAATGTTTTCCCATTATAAATATATAAAGCATTCCCAAATAAAATGGTGGGAATAAAATGAATCATTAAACTCTGCATGAGAGGCAGAGAAAAATATCCTTGGCCAAACTATATGTAAAAATTCAAGCCAAATTTTTATATTTTTTACTAAAAACAAATTAGCACATTGCTCTCATGAAGCTATCTAGAAAATCAATTCACTTATTATTAAACTGTGAAATGAACAGGGCATTTACATCACCAATTTTGACTTAATTTTGCCCAATAACTCCAGCAACTTTATCCAGTAGTTTGTGCTTTATCATAATCTGTGTCTGTAATTTACATTCTATGATGAAAAAATAAATCAAACTGTTTCCTTATTACCTTTGTTTTGTTATTCCATTTTCCTCATGATTTTTGGTCAAATGTCTATCCAGATTAGATTCCTGCCAAGATGGAAGTTAGGGAGACCCAAATTTAAATGAAACACCCAGGTTATCCTTATGCCAACTGGGAACATCAAGTGTGTGGAACATTTCTCTGATGTGTCTTACATATTTCATTGTATAATTTAATCACTGTTACCTTCTTAATTTGGAAATTAGCCTATCATCATTTACCTGGAAATCACATGTTCTTGGCTATTCACATCAAACTAAGGGAAGCAACAACAATGGCACCTTTGGTTCTCAGGATATCAGGGAGGATGCCCTCCATATCACCTGTAAACCAGTGATTCTTAACCCATTTAATCATCAACTTCACCTGTGAAACTTTCTAAACACGTAGTTTTCTAACCCTGACTCAGTTTGGTTCTAACTGATTATCCTATATCCAGTAACCCAACCATTCAGGTAACTTGGATTCTGCTTTGATTCCTGGATCTGAGTCATTGTTCTATTGGATTGCTGATGTTCATTTTTTATCCCTAGCTATTGCCCTACTTTTTTCTAACATTTGCCCTCCACAAAGACTGGGAACTTTCTACTTAGCTCTGGTCAATACTTGAAGCATGTCACATATCAACTGACAATATATCTGACTACCTGCCTGTTTGACTCATTGAGTTCAACTATCTTGGACTCCCAGTTCAATTTTTAGAAGCCTCAAATAGCATCTGCCATAAAATATCAGACATTTCTCTTCTTTCCTTAAATTACCAAAAGTATTTTTGGTCTCAGGTTTATACTATCTTTAACCCTTTCCTAAGACTCTTTCTCTACCTCCAGGCCATGGATGTGACTTATTTCCCAGGTATCTGCCCCAGGCTAACAGGCAAGGACAATTTCAGGTACATTCCTCTCCTCATTATTGAGAATAATTGCCTATACCTTTTTAATTCTCAGATATGACTGTGCTGAAGTAAAAAAAAGATAGGAGATGAAACTTTACAGAGGGAGAAATAGGCAGAAGTTGTCTGTCCTTAAATTTTGCTGAAAGAATCTAATAAGGTGCTAGAAAATATAAATCATGTGTATTGTGATTTTCTTAGCTCCCATTGTTGCAAACACCAAATATGCAAGATATTATATTGTTTTGACAATACAAAGATGGGCTTGGAAATATATTGACAACTTTTTTAAGAAGCCAAGAGTAAAGAAAACAAAGGTATTTTATGGTCTGAAAAGGATTTGATTTGTGGGTAGCCTGAAAATAAAGCTGTCATCCCATTTTAAGAAGCAGTGCTTTCCTAGTTCCATGCTTGCAAGGATCTCTGTTTCCATGAAGTGTCTCAGTATTCTCATTACAGAGAGCTTTGCCTCTAGGATTTGTTGATCTCTTGGAGAAACAGTAAGTGTGTATGTACAGCAGAGAAAATCCTCTGACCTGGGCCACCTCTGACCTAATTGAAGGAAAGACTAGACTTTTCACACGTTTCTGTTTTACTTGTGGGTCCATTAAAACAGTTTTAAAGGCACCCAAATGTACAGAGAGACAAGTTCCTGCCTTAAAGATGCTCACTAATTTATAGGGAAGACAATATATAAACATATATTTACAATTCAAGGTGATACATGAAGCAAAAGGAGTATGTACTGAATGCAAATATTGCTCTGAACACTAAGTGTACATCGTTATCTTGAGGGGCTGTGGGGGTGGCATAGGGTTTAAGGCTGGAAAGTGTCAAAAAAGTATTCTCAGATAAAGCTTGATTTTTTAAGGATGATGAGTGCAGACAGGAAGCATACTAAGTAAAAGAAATTGCAAGGTCAAATGTCACTACTGATATGATGCAGTTTGGTATAAAAACTGTGAGAAGGTCACTTATAGCTCCCCATCTATAAAAGGCTTGGTGGTGCTTTGGGACAGGATGGGGTAAGTTATAACACATGAGGCGGAAGATAAGAGTTGGAAAGCAAACAAGATCTGATAATGGAGAATTTTATTGCTTGCTATGTGGAGAGGCTTAGAATTTACCAATAAGGCAATTACAAGCTAGTGAAGGAAATTAAGCAATAAAGTGACATATCAGATTTCTCAAAGAAATCACTGTGGTGAGCTCAGGAAGTATGGAAATTCTTCCTCAGCTGAGGACAACTAATCCAAGGAAATTGCTAATTAAAGTCAATTCACTTAAAATGTAAAATAAAATGTTGCTTAAAATTGAAGTTTTTATTGTGCTTTTAGCTTAAAAAATAAACACTGAAATTAAGTTTATTTTATTTTATATTAAATCACATTCACGTCTAATTTTCAGCAATATGTTAACTTTCATCATAAATAAATAAATAAACCTTAATATATTTGGTATACTTTTTCCTACAAAATTATGTAATAACATACATCGGGTCCATCAATTTACATTCAAATTTTATGTTGGTACTTTCATGAGGGCCAAATTTTTAAGTATTTTGACAGATTTTATTAATTTTTCCAATGTTATGTGTTAATTCATTAATATTCATACCACTTTCATCATTCTCATTAATTATATATTGTAAAATTGCTCAGTGGTTTAAGCTCATTCAATGCTCCTTTGAAATGTTTTTTTATATGATTTGCAGCCACATCACTTGCCCACGCAAGACCTCTTATTGAATTATAAGAAAAGGAAAAAAAAAGCACCACTCTCTCAAGGAAAAAAAAACTTTCATAATAAATGTACTAGTTTATGATAATCACAGGGTGAATGCCACTTCCAATTAATAATTGTGCAGTGCATGACCTACCTAAATTGTGATTGTCTTCATATTTGAGCTCTATCCAACAACACTCCCATCCACTATATGGAATCCTTCTTCTTTTGCAAGGTAAGCAATATCAATTTGCAATCAATTTCCAAGCTATTTGTATTGCATTACCAGATGTTTGCTACTCTTGTAAACAAGTTGAGACTCATTCTACAAGGAAGAGGATACAAAGTGTAGAGAAAGTCACCAGTTTCAAGCAGATAGCAACGCTAAGAAGGGATCAGTTTTTTTTTTTTTTTTTTCATTTTTATTGAGATTGTTCAGATACCATACAATTATCCAAAGATCCAAAGTGTACAATCACTTGCCCCTGGGTACCCTCATACAGCTGTGCATCCATCACACTTAATTTTTGTTCAATTTTTAGAAACTTTTCATCACTCCAGACAAGAAATAAAGTGAAAGATGAAAAAAGAAAAAAAGAAGAGGAAACTCTAATCCTCCACTATCCCTAACCAACCCCCCTCAATTGTTGACTCGTAGTATTGATATAGTACATTTGTTACTGTTTATGAAAAAAATGTTGAAATACTACTAACTGTAGTATATAGTTTGTAATAGGTATATAGTTCTTCCCTATATGCCCCTCTATTATTAACTTCTAATTGTATTGTCATACATTTGTTCTGGCTCATGGAAGCGATTTCTAGTATTTGTACAGTTGATCATGGACATTGCTCACCATAGGATTCAGTTTTATACATTCCCATCTTTTGACCTCCAACTTTCCTTCTGGTGACATATATGACTCTGAGCTTCCCCTTTCCACCTCATTCACACACCATTCGGCACTGTTAGTTATTCTCACGTCTTGCTACCAACACCCCTGTTCATTTCCAAACATTTGAGTTCATCCTAATTCAACATTCTCCTCATATTAAGCAACCACTCCCCATTCTTAAGCCTTGTCCTATATCTTGGTACCTTATATTTCATGTCTATGAGTTTAAATATTATAATTAGTTCCTGTCAGTGAGACCCTGCAATAATTGTCCTAATGTGTCTGGCTTATTTCACTCAGTATATTGCCCATGAGGTTTTGTCATCAACCCATTTGTGTTTAATATGGTTTTGTTCACTCACCATACATTCCATCCCAAGTAATAAATCGATGGTTTTCTGCATGGTCATACATTTATGTGTTCACCACCTTCACCACTATCTATATAAGAGCATCTACATTTCTTCCATAAGGCAGGAGGGAGAGTCAAAGAAGGTAGAGAGGCAAAAGAAAGAGGAAAAAAAAAACTGACAGCTAGGAAGCAGCAAAAGGAAAAATAACCTTAAATCAAAGTAGAATAAAGAATCAGATAATCCCACCAATGTCAAATGTCTAACATGCCTCCCCTATCCCCCCTCTTATCTGCATTCACCTTGGTATATCACCTTTGTTACATTAAAGGAAGCATAATACAATGATTCTATTAGTTACAGTCTCTAGTTTATGCTGATTGCATCCCTCCCCCAATGCCCCCCATTTTTAACACCTTGCAAGGTTGACATTTGCTTGTTCTTCCTCGTAAAAGAACATATTTGTACATTTTATCACAATTGTTGAATACTCTAGATTTCACCAAGTTACACAGTCCCAGTCTTTATCTTTCCTCCTTTCTTGTGGTGTCTCACATGCTCCCCACCTTCCTCTCTCAACCGTATTCATAGTTACCTTTGTTCAGTGTACTTACATTGTTGTGCTACCGTCTCCCCAAATTGTGTTCCAAACCATGCACTCCTGTCTTCTATCACCCTGTAGTGCTCCCTTTAGTATTTCCTGTAGGACAGGCATCTTGTTCACAAAGTCTCTCATTGTCTGTTTGTCAAAAATATTTTGACCTCTCCCTCATATTTGAAGGACAGCTTTGCTGGATACAGGAATCTTGGTTGGCGGTTTTTCTCTTACAGTATCTTAAATATATCATACCACTTCCTTCTTGCCTCCATGGTTTCTGCTGAGAGAAGAAGGGATCAGTTTTGTAAGTGATTGGTTGATCAATAAATAACTTCTTAATATGACAACTTTTGCTTCCCTCTACCACCTCTTGAATATGGGGTGTTGGATGAAGATGATTTAAAACAAGAGGACTGGAGAGAAAGGGGCAAACAGGAAAACAAAACAAACACAAATATTGGAATAACACAATTGGTGGGAGTTGGTTATTGAGTGAACGTGCTAAGAGGAGGAAGGAATGCTACATGAGAATCTAAGGCAGTGTCATGCTTGAGAATGCTATATGTATGATATTACTCTTTACCATATTAGAGGTATAACAGGAAGAGCAGATTTAAAGAGGGAAATAGGTTGAGTTCAGTTGGGTTATAGATTTCCAGGTGCCTATTGCCTATCCAGACACAGGTATCTAATAAGGACTCATGTACATGGTTCTAGAATTTGTAGAAGATGTCAAAGTTGGGGGAGGAAATTTGGGAGTCATCGGCATATGGGTGGTATTTTAAAACACAGAAGAGGAAAAGGCTCCTTAATGAAGAAACAGAGATAAATGCTAAAGACAGTATCCTGTGAAACATAATTTCTCTGGAGCAAGAAAAGGGAAAGTTATGCCCAAGAATGGAAAAGGAACATTAAGAAAAGAAATAGGAGACCAAAGAGAAAATGAGGTTGTAAAATCCACAGGCTGGAGAAAGCTTTATCCTCAAGGAGCTCCTAGTGCTCAAAGGGTTAAACTTCACAGGAAAGGCAACTTAAAGGAAGAATTGAAGAATGTTTATTGTGTGATTTGGAAGTAACTGAGAGGATTCAATAAATAGCATTGCTTTCCCTTGGTCAACTTTGAACAAATTGTGAAATAAGGAAAAGGAGTTACAACAATAATAAATAGAATTACTGAGAAAGGCTAAGATGGAGGATTATAGCTGTGTATGAATGCTAAGAAAACCCAAGAATTAGGCAAACTGACCTTCCCAGTCACAAGCAACTAGACCAGAGAATATCTCCCTACCCTGGGGACTTCCCAAATACAATTTGTGACATGGATTAACCGAGGAGAACATCTGCTCCCTATGGCTTGACTTGCTCTCACGAGAACCCAAGGAGTTTATGATTCATTGAGAAAGAGAAGGTCCTGGGGCACGTGAGCAAAAGTGGGAGGGGGAGTAAGAGTGGAGGCATTCAGGCAGATGAAGAGCAAATGAAAATGTCACCTTTATTCCTTATAAAACTGCTAGGTGGGTGGAAACATGTACTTCCGAGTACCATTTTGCACAACTAAAATTTCCCAAACTGTCAAAGCAAGTCTAGAGTCCTACTCTTACTCACCTAGAAGGGCCGAGTCTGCCTTGCTGGGTTTGGCCAAGAGATTGTGACCTATGTATTCACATTAGAAGGGCTGGTGTATGGTTGAATGATCTGTGATCACCTCCTGAAATTCTTAATAATCGTATGTTGAATCTGTGTTGATCTTTCCCATAACCCATCTCTTGCTTTCTCCCACCTTCTTGGGGACAGGATTTTGGCTCCTAGCATCCCTGGCTGCCTGGCCTTCCCCTCTCACCTCTGTCCAGCCATTGCTGCCACCCTCTGCCTCCTACCCCCACCCCATGAGGTCCTGGAAGTGGACACGGGGGGAATTGAGTCACACACACTCACCCTGCAGCATCTCCGGGTAGGGCATGACAGCAGGCATCTTGGCCAGAGCTGGAACGTACAGCAAGTCTCTGGAGGTGGGAGGTGATCCCATGCAAACACTGGGCAGGTCCCTGTGTGGAGGCTGCACCCCTGTGGGGGTCGCCTCTTACTGTGAGATGCCCTCTCCACCCCCAGCCTGTGCATCAGTTCTTCCGTGGGGGAGAAGGAGAACCCTGCAAGCAGTGGGCTGTGTGTAGCCTTAGGGTCACAGGACAGGGCCAGCCCCTGGGAAACTTTGAGGATCTACACCCGCTATGAATACCCCCATACCCAAGTGAGCATGATGTTAAGTAGCAAATCAAATCACCACAAGGAATAGAAAAGAAAAAAAAAGAAGAAAAGAAAAAAAGTTTTTCACAAAAAAAAGACACATTTTTCTTTTTCTTTGAACAGGAAGCACTGCACATTCATTTTGCACTGGGCCCCCGAAATAATGTAGTTCACCCTGATCCTGAAATATCCAACACGGGCTGAGCCACACCTTCTCATCTCTTTCGTCTCTTGCCCATAACTCACCAGTGTGGATAGTCACTGAGTGCTAAGGGAGGTTGGGTGAGGCCCCCCGAGTATTATTCAACTGGAGGTTCCTTCTCACACCGAGTGGTGGGAAAATGTGGTCCTCCTTATGAATCATAATTAACCTGCAGGCAGCTATTTCAGACTAAGAAAATAAAAGCTCAAGTTTGTGGTGAAAACTGTTATATATGCTCAAGGCAGAGCTATGGTGCCTCGTTTGGTTCCTTTTTAAGGTGGGAAAGTGTGGGAGAAGTTTTAAATGTATCTTCCGTTTTTCCCCTGAAGGCATTTAAACTGCACTCTGCACCCCCCTTTATTGCTCTGTGTTGAGCCTGCTTACTACAGGCTGGGGTACGAATGGGAGGCTGTACTAGCGTTGTCAAACAACCCAGGAGGATGCCCCTAGGCCTTTGGGAACTGAAAAGATAATATCCAGAAGCATTTGCAGGATGTGATGAACTTTCGAGAAAATCTTTTGTCAAGTGAAGCCTGGCTAGGCTCAGGGATTAGGTCCTGTTTCACACTTGGGGCAGAAAGACAACAATGAATGAAGAGTTCCTTCTTTTTCCAGATCAACATGGCAAAAGCAGCTCTGCCCAAGAGGTCACTAGCACCAGAGCTACTGGCAAGTCCGTGAGTGGGAAGGAGTCCAAAAAGGACTGCGAGCCTCTGTAACAATCCTGGGACAATTTAAAGCATTTGGAGCCAATTCACTGGAGAAAGAGGTAGGATTGAGATTTCAGATTCTGGCCTGAATGGCTAGGTCAGAATTCCTGCAGAGAGCAATTAAAAGGACTGTATCAAGCACTATGGGGGGAGGGGGGGGGGGGGACTTGGGAATTTTTTGGAGAGCAAACCCTTAGGGAAAGGGATTGCTGATAGTAAAACACCTGGGTACTTGGAGTCAGTGCAGTTTGGAGATTTGTATAAAGGTGACTACTCAAGCTTGCAGCCCAACCATTACTCATTGTTTGCTGATAAATCTGGAATTCAACACTCTGGTGCTTTCTGGGCTTGTTCTTCTTACATTCAAAGTGATTGGCCATACTTCCTCTTTCCTGATTTAACTAGCAGGCAAGCCTTTGGGAAAATGGTGTTAAAGGGATAAATCTGTAAAATGATGTATCATTTGGTGTGATTTTATGTCTTTTAGGAGGTTTTGGAAACAGCAGCTTATCTGTCCCCTTGTATTTAACTCAATTCTCCAAGCAGCATAGTTTCAGACACAAACCACTAACACTCTACAAATGGTGCAATCTCCAAAGAGCATAGGAATTTTATTCCTTTGGACCAACTGAGGAAAAAAAGAATGCCACAGCACTCAGCAGGGTAATTCAACTTTCACCAGTTTAGACAGAGTTAAGCCTTTAGAATTGTTGCTCCCTAAAGGAAAATAAAACACAAGGAGGGGGGAATTAAGATGATCTTGCATCATTAAGCAAGCATATGCATTACTGAAAGATGTTGCTTTCTTATTGGGGCTATTAAGTATCACCTTAAATAATGGCTCCAAAGAGCTAAATGCCAGAACAAAGGCAAAAAGAAACATGAAAATATCAGAAATTAAAAAAAAAAAAAAAATCAGATCTGGAAAGAAAAGAGGTTTCCTGCAATAACTTTAAAAGTCATATTCATACTCTTATATATGTACATAAAAGACACATTTAAATCAGAGGAAAGAATCATCTTCTTATAAAGTCACTTAAAATCTAATGATGCTTTCTAGGACTTATGAACCATCTTGTATTCTGCAATTATTTATATCAGGGTGTTCAACTTTTATTTTAATCGAATGTAGATGTTTGTACTCACTCATAATAAAACATATGCTGAAGTATTGCTCTCAGAAAATTTTGCACTTACTGGAAGTGGATGTTTCCTTTTCTCATTGAAGGGGGGAAGATTGATAATTTAGTTTCACAAATCCATCTAGAATTTTGTGGCATAGCAAAAATGAGAATGGACAAACAAAGTAATATAGCTTGTCAAATATCTCATGTTTATATTAGATGAGGACTGGCTCACATGTTAGCACCGAATGTGAGGATGGATGGGAATTATATATTTTGTTTATGGCAAAAGACTTTTTAGGTAGCCTAGGTCATGAATTAAAAGCTAGTTCATCTCTCTTTACTTCAGGGCATGTGCTAATCTGCTAAACATTTTAATTGAGAGGAATTTGGGGTGTAAAAATATTACTCAGCTCTTTCTGAAGGTCTCAGGGCACCAGAGCACGAGGGCATAAATGAATGGAAAGATGAAAGGGGGGGCCTGCCCAGGGCCACTCTTTGCAGTACCACTTTTACTTAAATCATAAATTAATGGCAATGTTATAAACAAGGTTAAAAGTTTTAAGAAAAAAAAAATTAATTCCATGTATTAACACCAAAAATCCTTTGGCGCCATCAACCAATTAGCCAGTTCTTTTGTTAAACAAGTACTAAGACCAAAAGGATGGAAAAAATAAGAAAGGAAATTGTATTAGACACCAGGAGTCTAACAGCTGTACTGAAAACAGGCTGCCTTCTGAAGAGTTTAGAAAGGAAAAAAACAGATTTAGAAGTCATTTTGAACAAGGTTATTTATGTTCATTGTAGCCATCAAAGGTCAGTAAATGCAATGGGCTACCTAGGATCACAGAACAGGACTGTGAAATCTTGTATCTGGGGTACAATAAGGTTAATTTGGAGTTCAAAACCTACTTAGTTATTTTCCAAGCACTTCTGAAATTTTCTCCTTTCTGCCATGATTTATCCACATGTACCTTTGATGAAAAAAATACTTTTTTTTCCCCTCTAGGTCAGGGTTTCTCCTTCTGTTAAGCAGATCTGGAGTTCAGATTTACATTCATACCATAGACTTTAAACCTGATGATTTTAAATAGTGTCTCTTCCATCTTATACCTATACTCCCAGTAAAAATAATAATAATAATAGTAATAGTAAAAGAAAGAAAAATGAACAAATGAGCGTAATAAGGAGAAGGAAATATTTTATTAGGAGAATCAGAAAGATTAAGATATTCTGAAAAATATCAATTATTCTAGAAAGTAATGTTTGATAAAAGCAAATAGGGAGAAATGTTTACTTCCCCAAAATACTCTGAAAAAATTGAGCAATTAAATAGGTTTCTCCTCATAGGGTTACTCTGCTTAGCCAAAGTCATGAAGATATTTAATGTTTAAAAAACATTTCACAAAATACAAAATGTGTTGATGCTATGGAGGTCTTATAATTAGGCAATGCATTTTAAATTATTAGATGACTAAAAATCCTAAATTGAGAGATCCGAGAAATTCTGCATGTCTGAGAAAATTTGGAGACACAATTTTAAACATTCTATTCAGAGGAAACAGTATCCAACCCATTTTAAATGAGAAATGAATCTAATACTTCATGTTTTGAGGTCAGTTTCATAAATGCTTTATGTGAATAAGGGATTGAAAGTGGCACTTCTGGTACTATAGAAGTTTGCAATTTATTGTTGTACAGATTTTTTTTCTTTTAACTTTAAAATCTTAATTACATGACTATTATTGAATTGAATCAGAAATATTTAGTACCTTTAGTTCAATATAAGCAAATTTAGCATCATTGAAGAAATTAAAACAGAACTCCTGCCTCATTGCACAAATCAAAATATCGACTGTTTAGTCTTAGAGTCAAACTCAGTCTTCTTAACATTTACTTTGAATTAGTAGATTACAATACCTTGTTAATTTTGGCAGAGCTATTTGGCAGAGAATTATTTCTCCACACCCAGGGAAAGCTTGAACAGATCTTCTGACCCGAGACAGTTGTCTAATTGTATTGACTCTCTGCCTTTATCTTGCCTGTTGCAGGAGTCTGGTTGACTTCTTTGCATCTTGTTTGTTGGCTTTTCTGTAATAACCAACCAAATCTGAGAATGAGAAAGGCAAAGTGAAGACAGTTGTCAGCACACACAACTACACCTCGTAAAACATTCGCTTCCACTTATGGGGCAAGTTGAGTGTGTTTTGAGTCATCCCCAGACTCAGGTCAGGTGTCTAACTTCTGTCTGTGGGCTGTTCTCAATACTCCAAGGACAGATCAAGTCCCTCATGCACCTGGTGAACCATGCAACATTAGAGGTGGCAGGGAGCAAAAAAGGTAACTTTGTTTCCTTTTGAACCCAGCTGGCAATCAACATACTCTAAAACAAAAGGCTTGATAGCCCATGTAATTTTAATTCAAGTTAATATGCATTTTTAATAAAACTGCAGATGCTGCTCTCCATACATGTCCATATCTATATTGTCATTCACTGCTCAAATTTGGTTCTCATATTTGTTGTGGGAATAACTATGTCATAAAATGTGCAGTCCCTTAATGAAAGGTGGTTTTTGAAACTTTTTCTTCCTCCGTGTGCATGATTGAATCCTAAGAATATTAACTACTTCTGCAGACCATATATCCCAGTTTCCTATAGGGGTCTGAAAAGGCTTCCTTATTTGAAATGTATCCAGCTGGGTTTTAAAAGCACCATGAAAGATGCACAATAGGCTGGGGACATTTTCTTTTTGGGGAAGGCCGAAAGTCCTTAGTAGTTGTCAGATATGGCACTGTAGCCAGGTGGCTTGTTTGGGCAAAACCCCAAGAAATATGTTCTTGCTTTGTTATAGCAGGAACAGTATCTATAGCAGAAAAATATAAGAAGCATCCATTGAGGCAGACCTGCCCCTGAATTTCTAGGTCCTCTCATCATCATGGAGTGATGGCTCCTTCTATATTTCAAAGCTTTGACCATTTGCCTGTTTTCGGTGTCCCCTGGGAGCTGATGACTCCCAGCTGCTACGCCCTTCATCGTGCTGGTTGGCTCTGTCTGCCTCTCATTCTCATCACGATCTCTGGCTTCTGAGGACACCTTCCTCTTGCTCACCTCTCTACATGCATCAACTGTTTTCCCAGCCTTGGTCTTGCTCTTTCAGTATTCACCTAAACTCTACCCCCCACCCCCAAACTCACCCAACTCAACATTTCCAGGGAAAGAGTCAGATACTGGCAGTGGTCCTCAGTAAATACTCTCAGAATAATCTGATTCACAGGAGTCTCTGCTCACTTCAAACCCTGCTCTCTCAGAGTATTATATTTGTAATATACTGTAATGCACTCATGCTCTAACGAGTTTAGGTGATGCGCTTTAGGGAAGAGCATACACTTCCTACCCTCAAGAAGCTGACCCTGGTGTTTCAGAATTAGAAAAGTGAGAGATGAGAGCTTCTGCTGCCAAGTACATTGTCAGAACTGGAAATTGAGCACATCTATGGCAACATGACGCATTTTTCCAGAAAATTCCTTCCTAGCAAGACTGTAAGGCAATATGTAACTTTGTTTGCATCAGGAAATTCCTGAAAACCAGTTTATATGAAGAAGGGATGATTCTTCTGGGCAAATAATCCCCGCCTCAGGATCATAGATTGCTCATCTGGGCAAAAAGGTCATTTATCAAAGAGCTGCTTACTTTTTGAGACTCTCTTCAAGACCCCCACCTTTCTGTGCCCACCAATCCTAAAATATTATATTGCAAAACATGCCCAATTCCAATCAGTTCTCTTACTTGAAAGGCCCATTTTTAAACCACTTGAGTGCAGATTCCCAAACCCTAGAAATAGCCCCTGGCATCCCCCTTGTGAGATAAAAGTATGACTCTCTGAAGAGGATGCTTTCCCTTACCAAAGTATGCTAATGATCTTGCTTTGTTTGATCAAAAAGTTATTCTCATGGTCTTTTGGGGGAGTTATCAGTCAAATGAAGGAAAAAGACATTTTTTAAAAAATGTGCTATAAGAGCTTCAATCCTGGTAGAGGAAAATATGCTCAGAAAGAACATGGAATGGGTCCCTTTCAGGGTAAACTTTCCAGAGGAGGAGATGCTTAAAACTTCTGTAAAAGTTAGTAGGGTGAAAAAAAAGAGAATGGAAAGGGAGTGGGTTGAGAGTAGGGAAGGATGTTTCAGGAACAAAGAACACAGAAGTGATTCAGGGTTAAGAAGGAACAAGGTCACTTTATGGAATTATAGCGGCTTGGAGTGGCTGGAGCAGAGTGGGAGATGGCAAGTGGCAAGGCTGACAATTCAGCAAGGGCCCCATAGTTGGTGGGTCAGGGATCAGAACACTTAGAAAGGGTGATGTTGAGATGGGGCTATTTAATCAATTTTTGGTTGCATCAGCTACAGCCCCAAATTTGTTTGGGTTGTTAATATCTTGAGGAACACAAGGGAGGCTGCAGGAGTATTGGAAATATTCTCATTCTTGAGCTGTGTGCTCATTATGTAGATTGGTTCAGCTTCGAAAGTTATCTAGTGGTATCTTTAAGCCATGTGTAATATATTTCAACAAAAAGCAAAAGTTAAAGAGAGAGAAAAGACACACACACATATGCAGAGGGAGACAGAGAATTATTTCTGTCCACCAAAAAAACTCACTAGTGATATGTAGATCCAATGCAAAGTTTTAAATTTCAGGGCAAAAGTATCCAAGTACTATAAATAAGTTCACAATGTTATTGTAATGTCTGGGAGCACAGGTTTGGCTATATTTACATTTATTGGGCTTGGGTATTTTGATGCATGACTGCAACCTTTGATATTGAAGTACATTGACCATAGGTAAAGCGTGATTTCTTTAAACCTTGAAATATTTTCACAAAGACATCTCAAAAATTGCTTGACATTCATAGCTTCCAGAGGAAAAAATATGTATTGCAGTAAGTGTAACTGTGCAAGAAACAAGGAAGAGCTATATACACTGCCATGGAAATGAGAAATGAGAAAACTTATTACTAGTGAAAATGCAAGTTAGAGGAAAACAGTGTGAACTCATTTAGATTAAAATATGTGTACAAGAATATGGTACATTCACGCAAAAGCAAGGAAAGGACTAGAAGGATGCATACTAACCCTATGTTGCTTTCCTCTAGGGTGGGATGAGGGGAAGCTTCCATATTTTTCTTTAAGTATTTATAACATGTGCGAATATTGTACATGACAATGATAGTTTATTACCACAATAATTCATGCATTAGTTCTATATATATGATTGAGTGCCTAATACGTAACTGTCTCAAAAGCTAAATAAATTCCAATAAATATATACATAGAAGAAATATACACACTTGAAAAAATAATTAAAACATAACTATTTGCTGTTATCTTTACTTTGGACTCCACAAAATAAAATAATGCCCTTAATGAGAGTATCTCAGCCCATCTTTCTCCTCTGTTCATCAATTTGGAAGTTTCCATGCCATTTCTGCTCTATGGGGATATTTGATAAAGCTAGGAGCTCCAGGCTGGGGTTAGCTTCCTTGTACCCAACATGTAGCCATTCTTCTCTAAGTCTTTGGAAAGCTCCCTGTTGCCAGGGGTCTTACAACTTTAGAGTGTGTTTTCCTAATTGCAAAGAACGAAGCATCTTATTCTCCACTTACCTCAGGAGCAAAGCTCTCTCTTTCATTCCTCACTATTTATGAAAGCATCTTCTTCACTTGCCCCGCTGAGACACTGGTTTACTCTCTTCCGTGAGCTGAGGTATTGACAAGAGAAACACACACACACACACACACAGAATTGTCCATAAGTAGTTTCTATTGTTTACCTTGCAGAAAGCTCTGAGGCAAGATAATTCTAAGAGATTGACTTTCTGGTTGTAATGGATGAGGAGAAAAAATGCAGTTTAACGCAGCTCAGCAGCTCAAATAGAATCCTGTCACTGCATTATTCAGGAATGCTTACGATAAGTTCAACATTTGCCAACAAAGCATTTATAAACACTGAAAAGAGTAAACAATTCCTAGTTTGGAAATATCTGTTTTTGACATAGGGACTGGTTCTCATTCCAATCTTGAGATGTAGGCAGAATAAAATGTTTCTGTTTTAAGTCTATGCTTTTTAACCAAACCGTTAAAGATGGAATTGAAATAAACTTCAGCAGTAATTTCCCTATAATTAACTCATCTATTTATTTCCCTGAATAGAATTAGAGACCTGATAAAATTTATTCATAAACTTTATAGAGTTGAGGCAGACTTGAGTGAAATTTTACCTTATCCAGTTTATAGAAACAAAGAAATGTAGCAAAAAGATATGTAAAAAATATTTTGAGTTATTATATAACTTTAAGACTAATAGGGAAAATATGTACTGAAGTGTTTTAAGGTTTTACTTAAATTGATAAAGCTTCTATTAAAAGAATAGAAAGTAGAAGTATTTTCTTTCCATTTCTCATCAAAATAATGGGCTTTGTTTGAAGACGGCCTTATGTTGGTGAGCCTGAGATGACCTGAGTGAGAGAGCATTTAGAAATACATTGTTTAGCACCTGTCCCTTTAGAATTCCATATTCCATTATGTTCTGTTGACATGAGTGGCCATATCATTGCCATGGTTTTATCATTTATACATATGTATATATATTTATTTATCATTAATATATATCTATATATTAGTCATTGTCAGTTTGGTTTCTGTTTTTCGTTTGTCAAAATTGTGGCTAGTGATTTTGTTGTTTGTTTTAAGTTTTTCCATCACCTTGGACAAGTGACAATCTTTCCACACTACAATTTCTTATCTATCACAATGGGGTGTGTAATACAGATGGAACACATATATGCAAACATTTTGCAGTTATTGGGAGAAATTTTTAATGTAACATTTTCCAAAATTCCCCAACGTAAAATGGGTTCATGACTAATTTTCCATTAAACATTGCTTTTTTCCACAAATAATTTTCCCATATAAGATGATATTTATTATTTTACTTATTCATCAGCTCATTCAATCATTGAGCATTTTTTGAGTGTCTTTTGCAGGCCAGAATGTTGCAAACACCATGGATACCATGATGAATAAAACAGAGGTCATCAAAAGATTTCATTGAATTAGTCATGGTGTATATATTGGCAGGAGGAAGCACACAAAGGGTTTGTAGGTGGTGTAGGTGGTGATAGACCATAAATGATCCCATAAATGAAGGATATAATTCTCAGTTGTGATAACGTTAGAAGGAAACATACATGGTATCATGGGAGGTGTAAGGGTTGGCCTGATTGGATTTGTGTGATTAGAGACACCTGGAGGATGGGTTCAATAGATGAAGTGTTAGCAGAGGAACATTCTAAACAAATTAAGCATATATGAAGGTCTTGAAGCAGGAAAGAGTTTGAAACATTCCAAGACCTGGAGGAGGATCTTGAATTAGATCTTGGATTCCAAGGGAGAAAAGGAAGGGAGTCAATGACCAAGTGGTAGAAAAAAAACAAACTGCAGTGCCTAAAATGCCTTTGAATTTTTTCTACCTACCTTGGGAAGCCATTTCAATAATATTAAGCAGGGGAGAGTGACATGACCAAACTGCATTTTAAAAAGGGTCTCTCTGACTGCACTTTGGAAAATGGGGATGGAGCCAATGAAACAAAAGCAAGGAAACTATTTGGGTAGTTACTGGTTGCCTAGGGGAGACATGGTAGCAGGAAAGACCTAGTGATAGAGATGAAAATGTGGAGAGATTTGCTTTCCAATTGGAGGCGGTATTAATAATATTTGGTGGCTTAGCTATCGGGGCTTAAGGGCAATGAAAGGCTCACAATAATGCCCAGGTTTTTTATATAAGTACCTGGGGCAATGGAATTGCCATTTACAGATATGAAGACACTGGAGGTAGGGGAGAATTGAAGGAGAGGAAACCCAGAGTTCAATTTTAGACATTCTACATTCCAGATACAAAAGGTTTTCAAAAGAGATATTAGAATGAACTTGGTTGTGGACACTGTCCTCCCAACTCCAACATTTAGAAGTCTGGCAGAGGAGGAAGAGAAAAACCAAAATCAGGGAATAAGTTTAGTTTTTCTTTTTTCCCTAAAAAAAAACAGAAGTCATATTTAAGCCAACAGTCACAAATTCAAAAATTTATGCCATGGTGGGCAGATGAAGTAGCACTTTGCAAGACAATAGTTACTTGGCTGCCTCTATGGTATTGTTATCTGCCCAGTATCAGAATATTTGAAAACACTGTTTTATATAACAATGAACTAAAACTATACGTGTTCTTATATAAGTCCTGTTCTGGTTTGCTAGAGCTGCCATTATGCAAAATACCAGAAATGGATTAGCTTTTATAAAAGGGATTTATTAAGTTACAAATTTACAGTTCTAAGGCCATAAAAGTGCCCAAACAAGGCATTAACAAGGGTATACCCTCACTGAAGAACGGTAGATGGAGTCTGGAAAATCTCTGTTAGCTGGGAGGATATGAGTTTGGAGTCTGCTGATACTTTGCTCTGGGGTTCTGGTTTCAAAATGGCTTTCTCCAAAATGTCTTTGGGCTTGTCTCTATTAGCTTCTCCGGAGCAAATTCTGGGCTAGCATCTCCAAATGTCTCCAAGCATCTCCAAGTTGAGCGTCAGTATCAGCTCTTAGCTTCTCTCCAAAATGTCCTGCTCGGCTGCTCTGAGCTCCTGTCTGTGAGCTGTGTTATAGGACTCCAGTAAACTAATCAAGACCTACCTGGAATGGGCAGGGTCAAATCTCTATGGTAACATTCAACCAAGAGACCACACCCTAATTGGAAAGATTAAAAAATCTGCCCCCACAAGATTGCATTAAAGAATATGGCTCTTTGGGGGACATAATACTATCCAAACTGGCACAAGTCCTTTTGTGTGCTGGCCATGAATTTCTGACCTCTGATTTAAGCCAATTCCAAAGATTTTCTATTTTTCTACGTTGTCTTTTACCTTCTAGGTGCTGTGCTCCAACATGATAAAAGGTAAGACGGCAATTGGGCCACATTTAAGTTTTGTTGTGTTTGTGTTTGTGCTTGCCATATGTATAATTAAAAGCAAACTGCATGCCATTTTTATTCAACCATTTCTTGACTTCTACCAGACAGTATGGCTTCGAAAATTTCTCTTTTTCCTCTTATGTTGGGTAAGGCATTTTTTTTTTTCTGTAACTGTTTCTTTTGGTAACTTGCACATTGATATGCAAATGTGAACTTTCTTCCCAATTTCTACAGCACATCACGCAAGAAGGGTATTTACATCCTAATCATGTATGGTATAATAATAACCCTGAATATGTTTTTGAACTTTGAATTTTAATTACATGAATGATATTTACTTTTATGGGAATGTGTTTTTCTCAAAAAGATCAAGGTTTAGAATAAGTGGTCAGTTTAGTAAAATAGCCTTTTCATCATTTTTTATTATTTATTGAGTTCCTATGGTGTTCAGGGGACTCCAATTTATGTTTAAGATGCAGGCAGTATGCAGTGATTACACAACAAAGTAGAAGCATCATTTATATATTTGATCTTGTTCACAGCTTTCTGCTTGCCCATATGTTGCTATGAATCAACCACAACACACGGATGTAATGTGCATGTCTGTCTTTACCATTATCCATACATTAAGTGCAGCAAGTTGCTGAATGGTACATGGTGGCAACACAGGCTCAAACACAACAATGTCTTTCAGCAAATGACCATTTTATGTCTTACACAAAACAAAGGAAGTAAAAGAGCAGAAAAGGGTTCCCATCATGGATGATCTCCCAGGGAAGCCAACTTCTTGGTTCAGGGTGGGTGGATGGCAAAGCTCTGCATGCCCCACTTCACATAGGAGAGGAGAGACAAACCTGCTGCCTGAGAGAGGGATACTTATATACCCCAGTGGGGAGGAGGGACTGCTACTGAGCAAAAAGCATATATCAAGCTATCTTTGTGCAGAGTTCTTGCCCTGATAAGCAGCTGGGGCTACTTGTTCCTGGATTTAGGTTCAAGGTACTGTCATGCCATTCTGTTACACCTAATATCTCTTTTGGACTGTGAAATAGAAACATATTGAAACATCTACACACAAGAAAAAGAGTGGGGAGGTGAGGGCTGCTGTGACTCTCCAGTATTAGACCACACTTACTGAGGATCTAGAATGTGTGAAGTAAAATGCTAAATTATGGGGGTATGCAAAGGAAGTCCTCATGACCCTTTTCAAGGAGAGGAGTCATATTTTGAGATAGCAAATATAAGCCGACAGGATATATACATTGTGTATTAAGTCCAGTAGGAGATTTGAAAGTGTCTAACTTAGTTTTGGGATGGAAGACAGCAATGGCTTAAGAAAATTTGCCTAAGAATGGGTAAACTGAACCTTCAATATAAGTAAAAAATTCTCAGAAAAAAAAAATAGGCTTGGAAGGGAATTTAGACTAAAAGAGCAAATACTCTGTGATGATTAAAGAACTAGAGAACACTAAAGCAAAAGAACAAAACAATATAACACAATTATTTATGTTATAGTAAAATTATAAAATGCATTTCAATTCATATATCATCAAGAGCAATGTCATCAAACATTTATTGGTGTTAATTTTTGTGGGTCACTGAGATAGTTTGTTGAGATATAATAAAGTTCTATAGCATAGGATATACTCTTGTGGGGCTTATAGGATGAGTGAGGCTAGGCTGCTTGCATTTTAAAAAAATATATCAGTTCTGGCATATTAAAATTATACTATGTAGACATAATATGATAGACTGATAGTTTTTTTGTCTGCAGATTTCAAAGAGCTTCATGTCCTTTCCTTTGAAATAATGTTTTACATTAACATATAGGAGTTGGAAATTTTCTCTTTTGATTTAAAGTGTTACAAAATATAATATTTGCAAACAATGATATCTTTGATACAAACACACTTCCCATTTATTACAACTCAACCTGTTTAATATATATATACATATATATGTATATATAGTTTAACATATATATGCATATATATGTATATATTATTCAACAAGGCTTATTAAATGGTCTATTAAGTGTTAGGCACTGAGAATGCAAAAATAAATGAGGCATGTTCTCTACATTTAGAAGCTTACAATCTAATCAGGAAAGTGAAAAATCTTGATTTTACAAGTTAAAAGAGCCATAGTAGAGGTAGTATGAGGCACGGTTGATGATGGGCAGCAACTAATGCTCATGGAAGTCTTGAGGTGCTTTATGAAAAGGGGTCATTTGATCTGGAGGTTGAAGTATGAGTGGGAGTTTGTAAAGAGAATTCCAAGAACAGCAGATATGTATAAAAATGAAGATTTGTGTAAAGATACTACTTGTAGTTTGGCATAGTCAAAATGCAGGATATGTGAATGATAGCAGAAATGTAGCTCAGGGATCAGACCAGCTTATGCGTGACTTAACACACCATAAATATTTCTATTAATTCAATAGCATCTCCAAAAGTTCAATGTAGTGAAGGTATCATAAGCTTTCAATTTTGTGCTTATTTGGTTTTATTTTTTACTGTTTTAATTACTCAAATTTCAAAGACATTTTTCCTCAGAACTCTTCTTTTTAAAGACAAACTCTAGTACCAAATATTGTATTTATTTCTTTACAATTAAGAAAGCCACTTCCAGACGTAATGATATTGTAATTTTTACTTTCTGCCCTAATTTTATACCCCTTGAGATTTCTCCGGTATGGTGACCACATGAAATGTCAACATGGATTCATGCTGTCCTTCAAATGTTATTCTTAGATATGCACAAAGGTAGCACAAACAGATGCACCCTGAAATTCCTCTGGGCTTGTTTTGCAGTAGTTGTAGCAGTGAACTTGGGAATTAAATTCAGGAAGAGAATCTTTTCACAACCCACATGCAGTAAAATGGAATCATTAATGTCACATTTGGCAAAGGCCAATAAAATGTGCTCAATAAAGTTTCACATTTGAACAAAATGGTGTCTTGCTGCTACTTTCTTATGTATCTCCCTTACAATTATTCCTAACATGTACTGAGAATCCCTCTGAGAGTACCAACATCACAATTATTTTTTATGTATATACACACACGTATTTATACATGTCTTATACATATCCTATATTATATATATATTTATCCTACATATATGTACACATATTATTTTTACAAATGGAAAACCATGTATTTTCATGATATGTCATTAGTAAATTACACTTTTAATTCAAGGGGCAATTATTGATTTCATAATAAATTTTTATCGTCTATTTTCTTCTTCAAGGACTAATATATTAGTATTATGACTTTTAGTGTGCCTGATGATCATATCATATTTTTGACATTAAAAAGGCTACTTATTCTCACAACATTGCAAAATGATAATTTTAAATTATTCTACGTTAATTTGTTGAAAGGACTGGTGATATTCATTTAAATCCTCTCCCTTGTTTGAAAATATCATTCTGGTGTTTCAGGACTAGAACAAATTTGACTTTTCTGAGAGGCATGGTATATAAGATAATGGCGCAATAGATATGTTGTTACGTAAACTTAATGAAATAATGTTAAGCAATGAAGTGAAGCTCATTTGTATGAAGAGGAATATGGTGATTTTCCTCTCTCTATATCCCATCCTGACACTCTTTCCAAAGCAAAATAGAAGGCCAGCATTCTGAATCTTTTTATCTTTCCACCATCATATTTTGGGTCAAAATCAAGAGTTCCCTTCTCTTTTGTGGTTGCATCTTCTTGAGGATCATAACCAGACAAATTCTGTAAAGTCTGGAACAAAACTTCTTCCAATATTATAAACTTAAGCATCTATAATAAATAAAGAATTTTTGTGACTTCGAAATTAAAATTCTTAATTATAGCCATTTTTGAAAACGAGGTCTTAAAAAGTATTCCTGATATACATCTCAAGTCCAAAATAAGGGTACTGAGCCCATTTTTACCCACAAAAGCAGCACAAACTTTCTGGTCAATCAATTATCCTCCATCGCTAAGATTCACTATACACAGAGAAAATGAAAGATATTCACAAAGATCTTTCTTTTCATGAAATGTCATCTTCTTCCATTGGAATATAATGTTAGCGTTGAAATAAAATGCATCCAGTCTTAGAGAAATCAGAAGGATCAGCAAAGCCTTAAATGAGAGTCTGCTAAGACTGGGGATAGATACCCCTTTATATAAGATAAAGTCGTTGACCTACAAGAGCTCAGACTTCTGTGAATAAATGCGTAGTGACGTCATGAGGCAATCTTGTAAAGTGCTGTTGCAGAGATATATCAACTTAGGTCAAAATAAACAAAGTGGGAGTTGCACTCCCACAGCCTTTCTTAGAATAAAATAAAGAGCTTTTCAATGAGCCAAAAGAAAAGATGAAATTCTGTACGGGTTTCTAGCTTGTCAAAAGAATCCCCCATTGCATCTCCATTTAGTTAGAAAGTACAGAAATCCTAGTCTCCCTTACCTTCTGACGTCTGATTCTAATGGGCCATATGGTTCCCGAATCTTCTGTAAGTAACTTAATGCTTTATGTAATTAAGAGGGCATATGCTTCCTGTACAAAATCACTGTTAGATCTTTGCATGGCAGAAACCAACGTGGACCCAATTGTGATATTGGCTTTGATCTTCTGCCAACCAACTTTAAAACTGCTTAATAAAATTCAGAGAAAATGAAGACACATCTTACAGTTTTCAAGATATTCACATGCATTATTCTAGTTCATTCGTAGACACTCTGCCCAGGAACTCTTCACATTTTGTCACACCCCATGCCCCTGTTTCCACCAACAAGCTTTTATGGTTTCAAATTGATCAGACAGCAGGCAAAGCTAAAATTATCTTTAGAATCTTTTTACTCTTTCTGCAATTTATGTACTCTATAACAACATTCCAGCTCACTAATTTTTAAACATCTCACCAGAAACAAGTTACTTTTTTTTTTCTATCACCCTAATTCTGTGAAGCAATAACTGCAAGTATATGGTCAAAGGAACATCATCATTTGTGTACTTTTATACATCAAGGGACAGTACAGTATATGACTTTTTTGTTTCATATTCTGAGAATTCACTTTCTTTGATCTTCATTCAAAATAGTTATAGAATCAAGTCCTTCATCTTGAGTCTCATTCTGCTTTAAAGAGCTAGAAGCAAGGTCTTATTTCTTTCCTTTGTTCTGCTCAACATACCTTAAGAGGTATCAGAAAATCCTGATTTTTATTAAAAGAGTAATTGTCGGAGAACTTTGCTGGGGGTCAGGTAGTGGGGTTCTGCACATTTTAGGATACACTGTAGGGAGTGGGGAAGTTTGAAATTTCACACACTAGTTAGTAAGAAAAGCAATGTGTTGGATGCTTAAATGTTTAAATAAACTTTTATCTATTTCTTGGGTGCACATGTTAGGTGGCACTTATGATGCATCTCTTCTTATATCCATGCATTTGCTCTGCAACTTTGCAATGACTTCCCTTGATGGTTCAGGAGAACTGCCCCACCATTTGACTCGGCTTGGCCACGTGACTTGTTTTGGCCAAAAGAATGAAGCGGAAGTGACACTGTGCCAGTTTTGAGCTTAGGCTTCACCAGACCTTGCATATTTGATGGAATTCTTGTGCTTCTGCCATAGCCAGAGAAGGATGTTCCAGGCAGCCTGTAAATCCTAGGAGAAGAATGAAAGACATGCAGAGCAGAAGATAGCCCATAGATGGATAAGGGAACTCAGCTGGGTTTAGCTGAACTCCATAGATGCATGAGAAACATGTTTATGGTTTTATGCCAGAGTTTGGGATGATACGTTCTGCAGCAAAGGACAGTTAGTTTGCATTTGAGGGGTGCCCTAAATAGAAATCCTTTGCCAAAGGTGGCTGTTCAAGCGTTTCAAAGATCCTTATCAAAATCTACAACAAAGGTTTTGTTAATTAGCATATGGGTTGCTACAAATAACTATTTATTGATGAAATGAGCAGTGTTTAAGATATGTGACTGGTTCCACCACCGTAACTATTTGGGAAAATCACTGTGCTTGTTGGAAGCTGTTAGGTACCCTAGAAAAGACCATGGTGCTGGTTTGACAGTGTTATGTACCCCAGAAAAGGCCATGTTCTTTTAATCTATTCCTGTGGGTGTAGACCTATTGTGAGTGGGAATTTTTGATTAGTTTGTTTCAATTGAGATGTGACCCACCCAATTCTAGGTGGCTTTAATTGTTTACTAGAGCCTTTTATGATAGGATAAAAGGCAGAGAAAACTAGGAGAGCTCAGAGAGAGAAAACCCCCAAAATGCCAGGAGAGGACCCGCAAAGCTCAGAGAGTTGGTGACCAGAACCAGGAGCTGAAAGCAACAAAACCCAGGAGAGAAGGACCAGCAGATGCCAGCTATGTGCCTTGAGATCTGACAGAGGAACCCCAAATGCCAACAGCCTTTCTTCAGAGAAAGTATCATCCTGTTGGTGTCCTAATTGGGACATTTTCATGGCCTTAGAACTATAAATTTGTAAACTAATAAATCCCTGTTGTAAAAGCCAACCCATTTCTGGTATATTGCATCCTAGCAGCTTGAGCAAACCAAAACAACCACCCTTGCAGGAACAAGTCTTGGGATCCGTAGAGCTGAACAGGCTAACACCTTTTGATCAGAGCTAGGGATGCCTTGGTTTTGTGTTCTTACTTCATGCAGGACCGTGTCTCCTGATCTGCATCTATCACTGAATGGTCATGGCACAAAAATATCATGCCTTGGTATGAACTTTCTGTGAAAGGTGCTGGGTAGAATGCCTGAGGACGAAGAATGGCACCTTCCTAAGATTACACAAATTAAAATAAGTAAAGATTTATGATTAATTTAGTACCGACTTGCTAATAAATATCTGCTTGTTTTGCAAATTGTTCTAAGACTTCCTTTCATTATGAGGTAGTCATTGATGCTCTGCACAGAATACTTATGGTCCTTCACCCTCTATGGCATATAGTAAGATTGCACTTTAACCTTTAACCCTTGGTGTTCACAGTTAGTGAGTTGTGAGAGTCACTTCTTGATTTAGCATTTAATTGCTGCCCCAAGACCTGCCAGGACACACTTTGCTTTTGCCCTGTGCTATGGCTACAGGCCATGTCCTAGATAATTGTTATTCTTCAGCCCTGGTCCCAGAATGAGGATGATTAAGAAAGATCAGAGCCCTCAGTCAATTTCCAAGGGATATAAACCTCTGCTACTTTAACTCTGAGAGTTGTAAGTTATTTCTTACTGCTGCATAGCCTTGACTCATGAACAGTTTTTTTTAACAGGGTTATCAGGAAGAGGAGATACAGTGCTCACCTGCTTCTAAACACCTCCAGTAAAGGAGAGCAGCTGAACTTGACAGCTCTTGAATGACCAATTTGGCAAAGACCAGGTTGAAATATTTCTTTACCGGTGTCTCTACTACAGTTCCATTCACTTGGTTGAAAATAATCATTGAGTCTTTCTTTACTGAGAATGTGCTGACTAGGGCTTTAATTCTTTCTGGGTCACTAATGGATTGTCTTAAGTGAGATAGCTGGTTTCTTGTGACTGGATCCCACACTGAAAAGTGGGGAGAATATCTGCCTTAGATGACTCATGGTGGTTTAGGAATAAAAAATACATGGTGTGGAAAAATATATTTCTTGAATGTTAGGGAACTTAAATACATTTAGTACATTGTCACTTTAATTTTGTCTCAGCAAATACTCTGAGCCAATCCTGGTAAGAGTCTTTGCACCCCAGCTGGAAAACTTCACCAGCTCACAGGAAATGGTGAGTCCCAGAAGCTTTTCACCTCAGGGCTACTGAGACAGAAGATTGGAGGATTTACTGAACATATGCATAATTCATTTCAATATGTCTTTCACATGGGTGATCTCATTTAGTCTTCCCACGGTAAGCTCCCTTACATATGAGTGTTCCTATGCAGGATTCTTCATGAGCAATGGAAAGTTGGGTTAGGTAAGTTGGCCAAGACCACATAACAATAATAAAATTAGCAGAACTTTGGTTTTAACCCAATCTTTTCCTCCAAGTGTCATATCATTCTCCTGTTACAAAGCTGGTTTGTTTTCATTCCTTCTGGGACTCTGCCTTAAGGCACGTGGGATGACATACTCCTCTTAGTTCACTTGAGGTATCCATGGGCCATTCTTCTGGACAACCAAGTACAGGTATGCAGGTTATGCACCGTATGTGGTGGTCCTCCGACTGTGCTCACTTGAAGGTACTTAAAGGCCTTTTCTAGTGTATGGGTCCTCTCCCACTAGTCTACTTTATGTTCTCATTCTTCATTTTCTTTTCTTACCACCTTTTCCCTTACTCTATTCTCTCTCTGTTTAACACTTTTTCTTTAGAATCTGGTGTAAAAAAAATGAATTAGAGTTAGATCATTCAGTAAGTGAAGAAAGAAAGCTGAAGCATCTTAGTTTTTCTTCCCTTCCCACCAATCAAAAATGAACTAAGTAAGAGTGATGATTGCTTTGCTTTATTTCTGAAGGCCAAGTGGTTAAAAATCTGATAAGTGTACTTTCTTAAAATGGAATTTAAAAGGATTAAAGCTTATCTCATTTCTTTTTACAAATCTCCTGAATGTGAAAGAAAGAAAAAAAAATGTGTTAGCTTAGTCTCACACACTAGAGAAACCTAGAGTAAAATTATTCAGGAAATAGTCTTTCCCTGAATATTCATGAAATGTGGACATTTTAAGCTTTTGATGTTTGAGGGAAGTATGCCACTACATTTACATGAGAATTAAACTCTAATCCTCAACAAATATGGTCAGAAAATATGTCGATATGTATATTTTCCTTCATATATCTTTTACAGGAAAAAAAAAATCACAACCCAATTCAGCTGGTTTGAATATATGTTAAGAAGTGGAAATAGGGAGCTCAAGAATAGGTTGAATCAGGAACTCAACAGAATCAGCAAAGACTAAAGTGTTTTTCCTTTTTCCTTTTCCTTCTTTCTGCCTTAATGTCTGTTCTCAAGCCTTCAAAATGGCTGCCAGAGTTCCAGGCATCATATCCAGGAATGGTGCATGGCATCAGCAAAAGAGACTGTCCTCTCCTGTGACTTATTTTTTAAGAGAAAGGCAACCTTTCCAAGAAGCACTATCTGCAGATATCCTAAGGCCTTATTGGCCTGTATCACATCCCACACTCATGCCTAAACCAAATAGATTGAGTCAGTATTTAGGTTGAGGTTGGGATAGGGTCACCATCCCTGAGGGATACACATCTAAACTAAATTGTCCTCTGTAAACAAGGAAGAAAGGAAAATACTCGGCATTTAGACAAGCAACAATGACTGCTATGGCATTTGAATTTGTTTCTATATTACAGTTGCTCTTTTCTGTGGCCATTCCTGCAGCAACTCACAAGAGCATTTGAACAGTGTGTTTATATGAGAGAGGAGAGAAAAGAGAATTGATGTTATGTTGTCAGATTCATCAGAGTCATGGAAAGTGCCTTCTTTAAAATTAGGAATGCACTTTGGAAAACACATTTTGTTTCAGGTGGCAAAGAAAATAGTGAATTTTTTGTATTTCACTCCTCCCACATTCCTACTTGATTACCACATTTCTTGTTTGTTCTTTTTCTTTTGCATTATTTACAGTTTTCACATCTTTAATTTAGAGATAACACCGTGTTCCATTTTGCAGCCCACACATAGCAATGTCATCATCATAAGTTTGTTCTCCAATTAACCATGGGTATGTATTATCAAATACAGTGTGCTAGTTAGAGAAAAATCACTTTGGGCAAGAAAAAGTGTATGTGTGTATATGTGTGTGTGTGCATGTTGTGGAGGAGGGTAGTTGTTGGTGAAGGACCCAGTCTCCTTAGACTGAAGACCAACGTTGAGAAGACGTTCAAGTTTCTGCGGGAAACAATGAAAGGAAGGAAACATTAGTCAAGGGTGAAAAGCACCATATGTCCTAAACCACCTAGGCACAACAGGGAGTCAGCTTAATGACTCTCTAAATGCACCCTGCTGTGAACAGGTATCGGAGGACATATGGTATATTTCACCCTGAACTGTGAATTTCCTGAAACAGCTGTAATGTTCTTTTAATGTAGTTTGTGTGGGCTATTATATATAAGCAAAGATGTTTAAAGCATCCCCCTTTCTCCCACTCACAGTAAGTAAAGGACATTTATACGTTGTTAATGTAAGCTTCTAACTATTGAAATTTTTCCCATTTTGAAATCATTACCTGCCCAACACCCTCCCTTTTCCCTTTCCCCTTTCTCTGCAAATCTTTTTTTTTTTCTCTCCATTTCTTGATCCTACTTTCTCTCCATCCAATCCTATTTTTCCTAGTTAGCAAAGGGCACTATTGAGGATTGGGAGGGAATGTGTCATTCACATTACTTTTAAAGTGACAATTTGCATATCAAAACAGATATTTTTAAAATATTGAATAAAATATGGAGCTCAATCCCAAATTTGAGATTTCAGATATATTAGTGAATATAAGAAGCTGTGTTCATTTTCTCATGGAGAGTCATTTTTTTCCTTAGGGACATTTTACATGAGTTCTGAGTTCAGCACAGCCAGTTCTGATTTGCAACCTGTTATAGTTACAAACAACTCCCATTCCTTAGAAAGGGTTTAATGGCATCTTTAGATTCAAGCAATAAAAATACCCCAATTCTGAGATTAAGAAAAATTATCTGGATGAGAGTAGAGTGGTCAAGACATTATGATAAAATCATACAAACCTGTAGTCAAGAAAATGGACGAAAGACTTGTCAGGAAACATGTCTGCTGTGAAATTAATTTGGCATAGGTGTAACTTCTAAAGAGACTGTTCACCTAAATAAATGTAGATGATTGATGGCTCAAATAAGACACATATGCCACCATCTTAGAGAACATTTATTTCTCAATGGTGTTTGGACAAAAATTAAAATTTGCAGCATTAAATAAGAACCTAGTTAATTGCTTACTTACATTAATAATGACACAGGAAGTTAAAAAAATGCCTGATATGTTGCAGACCACACACGCTTCACCTTTACATGAGTATAATTTTTATAATTTTAAATTTTAAATGGAGTTACCTGAATTAAATATATATGGTTTTATTCTTAGAAAATACATGGTATCATATCTTTCTTGGTTGTGGAGGGAGATAGCTCTTATTCCTACTCAAAGATTCAGAAACTGAGATGCACACACAAAACTGTTAGAGACAACATTATTAGCAAGGCCACCCACTCTCAGCTTAGAGGTCTTTGATCTTGATCATAAATGTAACTGGATAGGTATATTTTAGGCTAACAATTCTTCCAAGTATTTTGTTTGGTGAAAAGGGGATCTTAGAGTACAACATATGCTCCAACTACATACAAACACCTTCACATCGGCCAAATGGTTTCCCCTAAAAGTTAAATATTCAATCTCACTCTACCACCTTGGAATTTATAATACTTCATGGCTATGAAAAGTTTGCTTTTGCTTAATTTTTGATAAAAGGATTAACCAAGTAAAACCAAGTAAAAGAAATATGATATGGGAGTCTACTTGAGAAAACAGATTTCTCGGTTGGCATAATAATGTTTAAAGATTTGTACGAGTTCTTTATGACAAGCAAATTTTTATGAATTCATTAGAGTAGGAACAAATAATCAGTATTCATTATTTGGGGTCTTTTCCTCTATGAAATATCCTTTTAAAAGTATTTTATAACTTTTATTTAACAGTACTGGACTTTTTCTTTTCCTTAATTAGCCCATGCAGATTCCACCCCCCCACCCCCACCCATTCACATCAAGTCACTTACAAAATTGACAGTCCTTCATGATAAACAACATATGGGGCATAGTGCAGCAGCTCAACTGAGAAGCCTAACACCTGGCTTTTCAACCTGTCTCTGTACTATCTAGCTACATTGACCATGGACAAATAATTTAACTTTTCTAGATTATAATTCCATAATCTAGAAAATGAGAGTGTATAAACAGACCAGTGTGTCAAACATTAATGTGCACACATATCAACAGGGATCTTGTTACAAATTCAAATTCTGATTCAGTAAGTCTGGGGTCGGAACTGGAATTCTGCACTTCTAAATATTTCTAAATAGCACCTAAGTGATGCTGGAGGTGCTGTCTCATTTTGAGCAAAAGGCTCACCCCAGCTTTTGATTTCTGGTCACATAACCAAAGCACCTAGGGGGATCTTTAAAAATACTCATGCCTGATCTCACTTCAGACAACTGAATGAAACTCTTGATGTGGGGTCAAGGTGTCAATATTTTTAAAGTTACCCTGGTGATTCAGAAATGGAGCCAGTATTGAGAATAACTGCATGAGGTGCTACCTGAATTCTGTTCAAACTCTACATTGACCTTAGAAGACAAGATATATTTTCTAAAAGCATGCATTCTATTTCATAAAGGGACAACTGGTCATCCACAGGATATTTGATAATAAAATGGATATCTTTTCAGGTAGCGAATTTACATTATTTCCAAATGTCTCTCACTGAAAGTTGCAAAACAAGAAAATCGTAAAAAAAAAAAAAAAAAAAAAAATGTAATTTAATAACTCCAAGAATACCAAAGGGAGATCAAGAATCCACTTAAAAAATGGTTTGGCTTGGTGCAAAATTTGTAACATGAAGCAAAGAAAAAGACAAAGGTCAAGGCCACATTTAATTAATCCTGAGAAAAGTCACATGTAATTACCAGCTGTGTGGGATAAATATCCATGTCTATGTGCTTGTAAAGGTGAAAATGGATCTGATCTAGTGTGAGCCCCTGGCCACAAGAGTATGTTCAGTTACTCTTGATTGAGCTAACAATCCTTTGGTCCCATGTGACAAAATGTCTTTAAACCCCATAATTACAATTACAAACAACTTCCATTCCCTAACCCTCTGCCCACTCCTTTGCTTTAGTTTTCTTCTTGCTACCTATCACCTTCTCAGATGCCACGGTATGTATTTCCTTTATTTGCTTTAGAATGTAAGAGCAGAAATTTTTGACTTATTTTCCTTATTCTCTCCATGGTGCCTATAACAGAGCCTAACACATAATATCTGTGTTGGATAAATATCTGTTGAACTAGTAAATAAATGGAAGAAAGATATTTAGAAAAGTATAACTAAATATGGTCCAGCAGAGTAAGAAGAGAGATAAAGAATGTAATTGGAGAAGATCTAAAGGTCCATTCTGACTCCTCCTACTGACTGAAGGAATCTTTATATTGTTGCTGTATAAAAATCTGGCCTTATACACTATTGCATCTTGATTATTTTTAAGATATTTTTACCATAATGCTATCAGCAAGTGGCGAAATCAAATTTAAAAATTTCCCAAACCACTACAATTTTATAAATAAGATATTTCAAATGCTATACCAAGTACTAGCAAATCCTTAAAATCCTTAACAGAATTCAACTGCAGAAAATTGCTTTGCATATTTGTAAAGTGAACAGAGAGATCTTCAGACTATGGGGGATTTTTGCTTTCTCACAGAATGCAATAATTTTCTAATTAGATATTACACTATTCTTTGAAGGCACAGTTGATTCAAATATGAAATAAGACAAGCTCTTATTCTAATAACCTAGAAGAATTTAAGGTGGCAAAATGAGAATCCAACAATGGGCCAAAACAGAGCTAGCACTTTTTCTGTGCCCTTACTGTTGAATCCATATATTTACTTGTGGAGTGTTCTGGGTGTGAAGGAAAACAAGTTTGCTCACTTAGCATATCTAGGATGGGAGCAGTCCAGTACAATCTGTGGTTATTTAATAGTCTACAGAATTAAAAGCAAAGCGAGGCAAGAGGAGACTCTGGCATGTGTAGATGAGACTCATGTATATTTTTCTGGTTCAATGGACTTGGCTAGCCAAAAGACTGGTTAAACAATTTATGAGTGTTAGTTTAAGCGATTAGTTTTTGATAGTGTTTATTGATATACTACTTCATTTGTTTCATTTCTCTTTCAATTTCTTGCTCCTTTAAAGAAAATGCAGAAGGGGAAATGGCTGACCACAGCAGCCAAATTCACAGACTCTGAAAAATTATGTTTAATGGTGTTTCTAATGTAGTGAGTTTGGATAATTAGAACTTGCTTTCTACTGGGCTTGACTTTTATTCTTTCTCCACCCTATTCCAAATGCACATCTTTTGGTTTCGAAAACATAAATCAACCAGCAATTATCTTTGTTTCTTGAAATACTGCTGAAAATAGACATGTGAGTTAATTTGTGTTAACTTGAATCAATATACGGTTGAGTTAAATTGTGAATTTTAGGGGAATATATTCTTATTTGAGTTTAATAATGTGGTTGAATCAGTGGAAAAAGGAGGTAACCACTTATAAAGAGTGGCCTATTTCCCCTCCATTAAGTTTAATTGCAAACATTTCAAGCATAATGAATCACTCTGCCAACCTTACGCTACTTCATCTTCTTTCTGTGGTCATTGTGGTTGCTTGTGGGTGCAAGTTTTGTATCTTCAATTAGTTGTGGGAAGAAAATTGTAAGCATAATTGTGAATATTGTAGGGGCCCTTTGAAAATTGCTCATGAAATTGGGTGAGGGAAAAAAATAAAGCGAACAGCTTCAAGAACACGTCTACCTACTAAAACTTTTACTTCATGGATGTTAAAAATGGTTTCTTCAGTTTTGTTTTTCCATATTAGTTGGATGGCACAATCATAACACTCTGAAAAGCCATTTGTAAGAAACTTTAAAATGTACTTTGAGAAAACCGCTATAACTGTTTTAAATTGTTTTGCAAAGTCCTGGGCAGTTCAAAGAGCCAAGCTAACAAAAGATGTAAAATTACTTTAGCTGTCTTCAAGGCTATAAACCGTCAGAGATACAGAACTAGCTACTTGTGGTTGATTGCAAGAATGATGTAGCAAGAGACACCAAAAATAAGGCAGATGTTCCTTGTTATTAGAAAAGAGAAAACAAGTCAAGCAAGTAGGTTCTAGGGTAACACTACTTGAGCATTATGAACATAAAAAATGTTTTCTGAAAGAAAATATTTTAATGAGATGCTTGGCAGTAAGTAGAGTCAGAAGACAAAGAAAGGGATATCACAATGGTGAAATGCTCAGAATCAATTTTCTTTGTTGGTAGATATAATTCCAAAATACTGTTTTAGTACCTAATTATTACCTATTTCAACTTTAATTCATTGTACAGACCAAGAGAATAGAAACAATAGGGATTGAGGAGTAGGACTTATTTTTCTTATCTGACTATGAATAGAAATAATTGATGCTTCAATTACTGTAAGCTAAAACACACAGAGAACCCTCCTCCTTTCTCAAAATACGGTGCGGTATATACAAATATGGATATAAATGCAAAGAAAAAATTATGGAAAGCAACCAAAGAGGTTACTTGTGAGATGGGAAGGAGGATAGGCCTTGAGAAGGGAATTTTCTTATATAATTTTATTTTATTTTTACCAGAAGTCATGCACTAATTTTTCAATTATTTTTAACAAATTATTTTCAAATTAAAGAAGAAAAGGAAGCTTTAACCCGTGCTATGGAAAATGGAAAGATACAGGTTAATTGATATCTCCGAGCTTCAAGGAAGCTAGAGCAACCAGAGGCAGAAAATAGAGAAGACAAAGTTTTGAGCCTCACAAACCCATTTCTCCTTCACGTCCTTTACTTTTGGGTTTCATTTCATCTTTTTCCACATAGTCACAAAAGTTAAAGACTCTCCCCACCGATGTTTACAAGGCAGATTCCTTCACTTCATCCCATTTCCTGATAAAATGTCACTTCCATGGATGGTCCTTACCCCACTTTCCGACATACTGCCTGTCACCCTCCCTCCATCCCACAACCCTGATTTATTTTCCTTCACACATTCATCACAACCTGATAGACACTCATGCATTAGCTTATAGTGTGTCTCTAGCACTAGAATGTAAGTTCCATGAGGGCAGGGACTTGGGCTTTTTCTTTGTTTTTTCAGTACCTAGAACAGGGCTGGGCACATAGTATTGCTCAACACATATTTGTTGAATGAGAGAAGGAATTGATAGTCTGACGGATGCCAGTAGAAGCAAAAGCCAAATAATAAGACAGAAACTGAAATAGGATGCCAATATAATATAACCAATACTTTCAAAAGTTAACTTGTTCCATTTGGAAATTTTAATCTTTGCATTATATGTTTCATTTCACTTTTCTTAGGTGTTTGTATTTACCTCTTGGTATTAAATGGAGAATTTTAAATTAAAGATCAATAAAGGAGGAATTATTATTTAATACTAGGGCTAGCTTTTTCCCTTTCTGAGTGTTATTTTGACTTGAATTATGACCCTTCCATAATGTCTCATCATTTCTACAAATACTTGCCATAGAGATTCAGAAGGAGAAAAAAAAATGTCTGGGAGTATTGTCAAGGCCCAAAAGCCACCTATTGTGGAAATATACATTGGAAATATTTCTCCATCATAAATGTGAACTTATTTTTTTCCCCATATTTTCCATTTAATTAATTATTTATTGAGCGTTTCTTTAAGCAAATGGTAGCACTTAAAGTGTGGGATATGTGATTTAAAAATTCTTTGTAGTTTAAGTGTTGAAACATATTACTATATCTTACTACAGGGATATTTTCTTACTTTTATGTGTGACTAGTCATACCAGATTAAAAACTAACATAAATTTCTGTCCAACATTGTCAAAAGTTCTAGGCTTTACAAATCACCTCTTTCTTTTTTTTTTCTTTTAAATCCCAGTTTGGTGTATAGCATGTGCCAGTTTTCAGAGCAAACAACACCTGCCTTGACTACAATAAATGGTGAGAATAGAATTATTGAGAACTTCAATTAAAATGCAAATACCAAGGAAGATAATTTATTGTTCTACTCATAATGCAAGGAAACCTGTGAGATGTTGATGTTTTATAGATCTCTCCTTGCAGATATTATCAACGCTCT
Organism: Choloepus didactylus; assembly: GCF_015220235.1. Classification (NCBI taxonomy): domain Eukaryota; kingdom Metazoa; phylum Chordata; class Mammalia; order Pilosa; family Megalonychidae; genus Choloepus; species Choloepus didactylus. Next base: position 24,213,441 of record NC_051310.1, read on the forward strand.
GAAAATTAATCTTGTGTTAGTGGTTAATTGAGTGACTAGATTTATCTCTAAAAGTCATATAATATCAGTAAAAAAAAATTATATATATTCAGCACAATAAGTAAAATAGTGCATTTAAATTGTAAAGTGCTTCAAAATTCATGAGATGTATTATCATTCATCATTATTATAAATGTTAGACACTAAAAGTAGATAAAAATCACTAAAGAGGATAAGAAGGGCATGCTGTGTTTAATACAAATATCTGACAATTGAGGATTATCCAGAAAAATATTTTTCTTCAATTTGAATAGCTAACATTGTTTCTAATTGGAATGGGGGGATGTATGTCCATCACCATAAGGAATATAGTATAATTTTTATGTGACCGTTTAGAATCTTAGAATCACTCAAGGCATTTTGTGACCCCTTAGTCATCACAATATTAAAGTATGTCTAAATATGTGGGATTATTTTTAAGAATGCAGGTCCCAGTACCCCAGAGTCTGAAATTCTGGATTCTAAAACCATTAGTCTAATAATTCACATACTATGGAAAAGATAATGCACCATAGTTGTTGTTGTTTTTGATGATGATGACTGACAATAATATTAATACTAATATGTAACATTTCAAGTGTACTTATCACTTACCACTGTTTTAATCACTTTACATGTATTAAATCCTAATTAACTCCTTTACTACTCACAATGAACTTAAGTGGTGGCTGCAGCTGCTAAAGTGAACTATAAAATATGCTGTTTTGCTATTGGAGACAGTATGGCACAGAGAGATTAAATAATTTGAATTGTGAAGGCTGAAGCCAGCATGCAATTGTGAATTATGAAGGCTGGAGCCAGCAGTGGAACCAAGGGAGTCTAATTTCAGAGTTTGCAATATTAACTCTTTCATGTTTCCCTTGAGCCTAATCCATGCCAAAATCTGTGGGTCAGAGGTGTACAAAACACAGCCTGATTACAAAAATTCTTCGAATCCACAAGAGGAGACGGACAAGCACAGAGAGACAAATATAGAGTTGATTTAGGTATAGGATAATCACATAGGCAAGGAGGAACTATTAATCTTTGCAGGGAAACCTTTGCAGAGGTGGTGACCCTACCTTAAAGATTGTGCCAGAATGGCTGACAGGGTGGTAGGGTCATTACCAGCCATGGCTGAAGGGTAAAGAATGTTAGAGCATATCAAGTTTGAGAAAAAGGAGTTTTATTTGGGAAAAATAGAGTGTGCATATAAAGGGAAAGCCATGAAGGAAAGGACTTCATTGACTATGTCAGGGCTACAGTTGAAGAGTTGTACAAATTTTATTCTAGGGGAGTATGCCCCTTTGTGTAGGACAACACCTACTCTAATGTATGCATGTGGGGTATTTATTCACGAGAGGGCATTAAAGAGTGGATGACAAGGTGAGATTTTCCACAAGTTTAAACTGGTACACTATAAAGCACCATGGCACACCTAAAGGATCAGAGAATTTGGGAAGCCGGGTCAAATGTAATTGGATCTGATGTTACGGGGCCATTTCAAATAAACCACTTTAAGGATAGAGTGTAGAAAGACCTTGGAAACAGCCCTCTTTACCATGAAGTCCAAAGTTCACCTAGTCTTTAGTCAGAATTCCTCTAAACTTTAATGACTTTATATTGCTGTCTCTACCAGGCAAGGGAACCAGCTGAGTAATGACTCACAGTCACAAAAACAGTAGCTAAAGCATTTTTGGTGCTTGCATTATTTTAGGGAAGCATGGCCACTTACTGTGTTGCTTGGTTCTTGCTATAGCAGTGCATGTTATGCCATCATTGAAGTAACTGATGTGGGAAAGACCAGAGCAGGTGAACTAAATTTTAACAAGCTCAGGTCAAAAATCTCCTTAACCACTTGGCTTGGCAGATAGGATGCTTGTCTCTGGGGCATCACTGCAAATAAGAGACCAGCCGTGTCAACTGCTCGCTGGGGAAGACATCAAGGAGCAATCGCCAAAGCAGGTTTCAAATGATGCAGCGAAGCAGACAGGAGCAGAAAGCATGGTTCTTAAAGAACTGGAAAGGTTCATGAAAAAGGGAAGAAGTTAAATGTTACAGGCAAACTGAGAAAGCTCTACTTAATCCTGTCAGGGAAGCAAACTAAACCCACTGAGAGGATGGCTGTGTGAGAATTATTGCAGAAAGAGACCCAGAGGGCAACATACATAAGCAGGTTGGGTAAAAAGACTGAGGAAGAGAGAAGTAAATTAACAAGAAAGAGGAGATATATTTTTTTAATTAGGTATTTTTGGTAATGCTAACATGGAAATACACATGATCTGGTTTGTTTCTGACTTTCTAATAAATTCTGATGTGTTACTTCAGGATTCAATCTTGTGCTGATTGGACTCCAAAGTCCACCTTTCTTCCATAATAATTGAGCCAGTTCCTCCCACTCTATTACACAGAAGGCCAAATAGTTCTTCAGGGGAAGTTTCTACCTATATAAGAGTGGGGGTAATTATTAATAGATAAATATATTTAAAATTACAGTGTGTGTAGGCTGGAGAACCAGTGAAACCTCCAAGTTTATGGTTGAAATTAATCACTTCTCAGAAGTGCAGAATCATTCTTATAAGGATAGGTTACAAGAACATCCTAAGTACCTGGGTGAGTGAGCATGAAAGTACACAGTGAATTTTAATGTCAGCTAAGGCAACGTGAAATGGTTAAGTATTAAACAGTTAAAATGCATGCAAAAAAAAAGGTCCTCTGAATTATCTGTTCCTGTCCTTGACTCATAGTTCCCACTCATAACACTTGCCTTGCTGGTTGGTTATACAACTGCTGTGTGTCTTTCTTCTCCTTATACTGCCCTTATCTAGTTTTGCATAACTTGGCCTAGCCCAGTGGCTACAGTGGATCAAGAAATGTCTTTTAAATCAAGCAAAATTGTTCCCAAGTCACTTCAGCTCTATACCTGATTATGTAAATAGGCAGCAAAACATGGGCTGTTATTAGAAACGGCACTAGAAAACAAATGGAAAATTATCCTGCCAGCAAGGAATAGGTTACACCTAAATACCTGTAATAATATGTGCAGTTGCAGTCTCTGCATTTCAGGTAAACAAGAAAAGGAAAAGAGTGCAAAGCAATTATGTAATAGGTGAGAGAGGAGCAGAGGATGCTGTGCTGTAAAATTAGACTAAAAAGAATCTGCAGAGGTGACTGTTAAAAAGATGTAATGCAATCCTAATGTTGTAAATAAAAATAATAATTATATCATTATTCTATATCGGCATTTAAATAAGGTATATGCATTCTTATTTATATCTCGTAAGAAGAAGAAATTGGTCCTCAGAGACGTTGCAAAGCAGTCATGATAAGGGGCAGAGTTAGTCCTTGAACTCAGATCCTTTGGGTTCATGGATTTTTAAATTAAAAATTTGACGAAAGGTTTGACACTTTTATTTGAGATGGGAGTGTGTGACATTAAGTACAAATACAAGGAAATACTAATCCACCTGGTAGATAATATATAATATGAAGAGGAATAAAAATGGGTCAGAAAGGATTTGGAAATTTTATTCAATATCCACAGGATAATGTGGTGCTGGCTTTACCTTTAAAGTTGAACTAAGAAAATGCCACCTTGTTTTTTTCTTATGGCATTGCTCTTAAGCTCCTCTCAGAGAGCCCTGTGAAGCTGATGCTTCCCAAACAACTTGCAAAGCCGTGGGCATCAAAAACTGAGGATTTTAAATGAAATTAAAGTTCTATTTGAATTCAGGTGTATCAAATGAGTCACCATATAAAGGACAATCAATGGGGAAAGATGGTTGAAATGGAATATAGGCTAGAAATTCCATTAGCCTGTACAACAATTTTTCTAGAAATATAAGATAATAGTTGCAACAGAAGTATTCCCAAAATAGACCACATTCCAAATCAAATCATTCTGATAGTACAATTATTCAGATACAGTCCCTATCTATTCTTATACTGATTGGAATAGAGCAGAATTCAAAAAAAACAATAAACAAAACAAATAAACAAAAAATGAACTGGAGACTTTAAACTGATGTCACAGATTTTTAATATTTTATTATTTAAAAAAATTTCAATCCACATTTCCATTTTAGAGAACATATTGCCACATGAATCCAAAGAGTTTTCTATGTTCAAGGCTGTGGAAAAGAATACTTTAGGAAAGCTTTTTTAAAAAATATTTTTAGGTAGGGGTTTGCAATATGTTTATTTCCTGGAGACTACAAAGAATGAACCTACTGAAAGAGCACATTATATAAAGCGATAATATATCTGTAATATATGCATTTTAATATTATGCTTGTAAAGTTATTAAGTCATGACTACAACTAATAGTATACTTAAAACTATTTTAAACATTTAACAAAAAGACAAACTCCGCCCCCAGCCTTCAAATTTCATGTGAACTCCAGCAGGTCACTCATGCTTTTCAATGTCACAGCAGATTGAAGTTTGGAAGATGAGGCATTTAGATGCATATTAAGTCAAGGCACTCAGATCACACATTTCTGAAGCAATAATTATAGCTCACATTTGATAAACCATTGCTAAGTGAAAAGCATGGTTTCAAGTGCTTTATATGCACTCTACTATTCAATCTTTGTAATGAATCCATAAGGTGGTACTATCATCATCCCCAATTTTAGAAGGCAAAGACAATATTAATTAGGAAATTAATAATCAATATCCATAACTTCAGTCAGGTCATGTGTGGGCACAAGCTTTTCAGTTGTCTGAACACAAATCCATAATCTGGCCACTAAACTATAATTCAGAGATACCATCAATTAATTGAAAGAAGGAATCAAGCTTGAAAATAAACATAATCTAAGTCCTATTCAGTCATCAAACTAACCAACCAAGTAAGGATATTTGTGTGGAGGGAGAGACAGGAATGAGAAGGGTTAGTTAAATATATACATCAAGCTATTTTACTTTACATGAATAGATAATATATTTTTTCATACACAGATGAGAAAGGAGTGGAGAGTTTCCACCATAAAGACACATTGGAAGAGTAAAAGTGCACCAAAAAGCCTTGTGAATACAGAGAATCTTAGGGATAGCAAACAAATTTCTCCAGACAAGCACTCTGGTTCCCAGATGTTGATCCCCAGAAACCTAGAGGTTTAAGAAGCAAATCATTGACATTAGAGAGCAATTTGAAAGATTACAGGAAGACAAAAACAGACAAACAGATTGCAAAATTTCATGGAATGAAACTGCATGGATAAAATAAATCTTTTCTTTGAAATTACCATAAGGGTATAATTTTAAATGGTAATCCTGTTGTTTTGTTTTGTTTCGTTTTTTTGGAGGGGAGTGTTTAGTATTTTAGATGTTCTTGCGTTTATTAGAATAATAATGAAATATATTGCTTGATGTTGAAAAACCTATAACCATGTCATATATATGCAATATATTTATATGCATGCTTATATATCTGCTTTTAACTAACTATATATGGCAAGCATTTCTATATTAATCTATCTCTACCTTTATATGAGAGAAGCATTTTTTCTGAACAATTTTGCTCTTGACAGGTACCCTGTATACAGCCAAAGAATATGACTCTTCTTGATAGAGTTACAGAGGCACAATAGTCATATTTGGAAATGCTTTCCATGATATACAGAAAATAAGTCTTGAAACCACTGGTACTTCAGTACTTGGAGATAAAGCAGCTATAGAATGTGGAGGTGAAGTGGCTAGAGATAGAGGAGGTAGATTTATTCAGAAACAATTGTTTTTTCTTGGGTATCAGGTGCAGCTGACTGGGCAGGTGCTATCTCATTGTTAAAACTCTGTTTCCTAGTATTCTTTTAAGCCAGTATTTACATAGCTGCCCTAGACACAGGTTGCCATAGACCCATGTAATCCAGACATCCTAAACTGGTTTCTATATCAGTGTTGCTGAAACTGTTGATCACAATGTAGTAGGCAGCTATGTCATCAATTTAGGAGGTCTTGTCTAGATTATTCTTTTTTAAAATTAAAATTATATGAAAATTACATGCAAAGTCCAAATGCATGTCATGGAGCAAGGGTAATTATAGTTTTATGGAAACTTTTGTTTGAGCCATACCTGTGCGTGGAGGTGGTGGGGGATTGGGGAGTGGGTACTTATTTAGACCTGCATACCGTTTTACAGAGTAAAATGCATTCCTGACTGTGAGTGGAGACCACAATAAAATTGAATAATCCTGTCCCAGGCCATTAAGCATCATAGAGAAAGTAGATAAAAACTCCCTGTAAAGCCACTCTGTAAGTTTGGAATCTCCCTGGTCCAACATTTGTGACTTCAATTTAGGAAAAAGATTTTTTCCACCTGCCACATTTGTGGAGTCCATCCTTGTTTTCTGTCCTCCTATGATGCTAATTTTATTCAGGCTCTTGGGCAGGGTAAGTTCTTATTTTAGCTTGCTAAATTATCTCTTTTTCTACCACTCTATCCTCTTCTGTGCTTCTAAATTATTTTTCTTTCAAACTACAGCCCTGCTTAGAACTCTTCACTGGTTTCCAATTATGGTCAAAAAAATTTGAACTCTTTATCTGGATGTTAAAAACAAATCCTTTAGCAATTGTCCTTGCCAATGTCTCCAGGCTTACTTCCTATCACACAAAAGCTACATATAAAAAAAACAAAACCCTTGCTGGATTCCCCACTTAACATCCAGTGCTGTCTTTGTATGCTCTTTTTTCCTCCATTTATAAGCTGGTAAACCTCCAGTTTGTTATTGAAGTTTCTATTCAAACATCACCTTCTCTGTGGTATCTTCATTAACACTCCCTGCCCCACCAGCAGGAGATACCTCTACTTTTCTGCCTCCATGTTCCCTTACAAGGCTGTCTCTCTTCCATTCTCCCATTGTATCTTTATTTAAGTGTCCAATTCAGTACTTGGAGTATAGTAAGAGATCAATACAGTGCATAATTGTTGAATGAATACATGTCAATAATTGTGGCTACACACACACACACACACACACACACACATATGAAAGAAAGAAAAAGCAATAATATTTTCTGGACACAGTCATTTATTTGATTGTTGCTCTCCATTTCCAAAAACTGAATATATATTAATTAATACACCAACACCGCAAAATTGAAAATGAAATTCTAAACACTAAAATGAAATCACTGTCATTGCGGTCACAGTTGATTTGTCTGGGGGGGGTGGCGGCCGGTTGCTAAATCCTAGGCTCCCAGGATTGCTCGGAGGGTACCGGTGGCGGGGGCTCTTTCCCGGAGGCGAGGGCGAGGCGGGGGACTTGGCCAGGTCCCCGGCGGGGTGGCGTGCAAAGTATGGAGGGCGGCGAGAAAGGAACAGGCGGGACACGTTTCTTTTAGGGGTGAAGAAACCAAGAGAGTTTATTAGGGGAGAGTACAAGCTTATATCGGGCGTTTAGAGGGCGGGGTAGCTGTAGAGGTTAAAGGCTTGGATTGGTTCTGAGAGGGCGCGGAGGTTGATTGAAAAGGGGCGAGAGTTGCTCCGGTAACGGTGTCTGGCAACAATGTATGCGCACTGGTGGTAATGGGAGTTGCACTGGCAACGGGGAGTGTCCGGGCAAGATAAGGGGGTGGGGAAAAGGCGGTTTCCTCCGGCAAGCCTCCCCTAACAGTGTTATTTTGGGTGAGGAAATGGGGCCTGCCTCCGGCCTCACTTTCCCAGGCCCGGGGGGCTGCGGAGGGCGCTGTCGCCCGTGCCCACCACCCTCCCCAGGGGCTGATCAAGTCCTCCAGCCCAGGCCCGCCAAGTTGAAGCACGTAATCAGTGTCCCGCAGTCATCATTTAGTACACATGATGCTCTGAGCCTTGCAAGTAACTGCCTGCCTAAGCAGTTCCTGATGAGTTATTTTAATCTGCAGAACAGTAAAGAGAAATGATTTGTTTGTTTATTTATAAATAGCTTATGGATTATGTGTTTTGTGTGTGTCTGTGTTTGTATGTACAGGGAGGGAGAAGTAATGGCATGGAAAAGACAATGGAGAGAATTGGAGAAAGGAGATTTTTAAAAGAAGACAAAAGCATTCTTACTGTCTTTTCACCAATAATTTTGTCTCAAAAGAGAAATTAGTGTCTATAAAGCAGTATAAGATAAGGTTTGAGGCTTAAAAATCCATGCATTCAGTTATTGCTATTAAGGGATAGAAATGCAAGCTCAAATTGTTGTTTTTGAACTTTAAAACAGTAAAACTGAATTAAAATGAATAATATGTTTGATCATTTTTATTAAAAATATAATGGCTACTCAAATTAAAATTTTGATATTTGTGATTTTAGAAACTTGTGCTCATCTTCTTTGTGGAATGATAAACAATTTTCCTTTACCCTTTGTGGTATGTGACCCAGAAAAACATGTTTGTAAACTTAATCCATTCCTGTGGGTGTGACCCCACTGTAATTAGGACCTTTGGAAGAGGTTTCTTCAGTTAAGGTGTGGCCCAGCTCAATCAATATGGGTCTCAATCTTACTACTGGAGTCCTTTAAAAGCAGAATAAAATTCAGACACAGACAAAACAATAGAGGGAGCAGCCAGAAGCTGAAATCAATGGAACCAGGGAGAAAACAGAAGAGGCTGCCATGTGCCTTACCTTCTGACAACCTAAGGACCAAGGATGGCCAGCAGCCACTCCAGAATGCCAGTCTTTGGGGAGAAAGTATCAGCCTTGATGATGCCTTGATTTGAAACTTCTCTTAGCTTCAATACCATAAGGAAATAAATTCCCATTGTTTAAGCTGATCCACTGCATGGTATTTGCTTGAGTAGCCAAGGAAACTAAAAATTCTTTGAACATACAGCATAAATTAGATAATTTTTCTTGGCATGTAGTTTTTCAATTGCACAACTGCTAAATTAGATAATCAGAGGAAGATTGAATCCATATCTTACAAATGGAATCATAAATAGATATTTCACACTAATGTTGGCAAGTGTGGGCTGAAATTTTGGACATATGTATAACATAAAGAGATTAAGCTGACATCTGTGATTCTGATAGTGAGGTGTGGATCCAGAGACACATAGAGTTAGGGAATGATGGTGTTGGAATTGAAAGTGCATTGTTAAAGAGCAGGTTTGGTGAATTAAAGCAATGAGTAAATTTTAAAAACCTTCTTTTGTGGGTCTTACTGGGTAGACAATATGTGTGTACATTTATTTACTGCCTTTTAAAGGAAGGAAGGTAACATCAGTTAGGTCTTACTATGGGCTGCTGACTTCTTTAAAAAAACTCTGAAGTAGACATTCTTATAATCTTTTTATAGTCCACATAATATCTTTTTATGGGTCAAGTAATTTATTTATACTCCTCAAAATGCTTTTCCCGTCTTGTTTCAAATATTGTTCCCCCAAACAGAATATGAAATCCTTGGAGTCAGTTATTGATGCTTTCTCACTTTTGCTTCTCTAGTAATAAGAATACTCCTTTGGCTCTTGACTTACTATGATCTACTCTCCCCAAAGCAACCATAATTTATCTTTTTAAAAGCAAAGATCTTATTCATTCTACAACAAAGACCATAGAGTAATTGAATGCTTAAAATGCATCATTCATTATTCAAGGAAATGGTGAATAACAATGAATTAGATAAAGCCCACATCCCCACATGCCCATGACCCTCTACTCAATCCCACCCTTAGACTGGGCAGGAGGCTCCAGCTTCCTGGGCTCTGTGCTGTAGAGGGCCCCACATTGGCCTTGCTCTAACTATGCCTTTTCCTATGGGGTATAAAGTCCATGAGGATAAACATGCATATAGCTGGAACCAATTTATCACTCTTCTCCTTTCTAGCTAGTGAATAAAAATGAGCATAGACTTCTTAATCCAGTCCACAAGGACTGGCAAGATTTAGTCCCTGCCTCCTTCCCTGGTACTCTTTAACTTCCTCAGCAAGATGTAACCAAGCACTTGCCTAGTTTTGTTCTTTGTAAATGTCAAGCTCATGCCTACCTGAGGACCGTGCACTGTATATCTCCCTTTCCTCCTATACCAGGGCCTCTGTTCTGAAGGATGAATTACTTCCTGTGTCCAGGTTTCAGCTGAAATAGCACCTTCTCAAAAAGGATCTATCTGACCATCTAGGCTAAGGTATTTTTTTCACTTCTCAACCCCCACAATTTCCTTCTCTTCCTTTTTCCTCTTCTCCTTTTAAATTTTCTAGTTCAGAACCTACCTCCACCTTGAGTGTGTGGGTGCACATGTGTGTATGCATGTGTGTTATGTTGGTCTCTTTAGAATGCAAATTACATTAAAGTAGAACTTATTCCTCTTTATTGTTGCCTTATCTGCTGCCAAATTCCTAGAACCCAGAATGGCACCTTGAACATGAAAGGCACTCGATAAAAATGTGATGAATCAGTGATTTTTTGAATGAATTGTCTGGAACAATCCACATGTTCAATAAATGTATAGTGTTTGAATGTATGAATCAATGAATCAATGAAGGTTTACCTCATTCTTCTGACTCCAAATCCAGTGGTCATTTTACTGTTACAATATACTTATGCCTGTTCTGTGAATCCTAATGAACCCCTGTACTCTTAATAGTTGGAGGCAAGAAATCAGATGGACACTGTAAAAATTGTTGGAAATTCTCTTCTTCCTGGCATCCATGGTATTGTAATGTGACATGGAATATCCTCCCATCAGTAAGTGGAGCCTACCTCTCCTCCCCTTCCTTTTGGGTTAGTCACATGACCTGCTTCAGTCAATGAGTTATTGACAAACCTGATGCAAGCAGAGGAACTTACCCTCTCTTTCTACTCCGAGAGCCCCTGACACTACTATGTGAAAAAGCCTAGAATATCCTACTAGATGATGAGAAACATGTGGCCTAGTACGTCCTGTTGCCTGAGTGACAGGTTATCAAATGTCAGTTTTTAGCTTCTCCCAGGGGGAAACTCTGGATTACATATCTTAGCTTCTCTCCAAAATGTCTCTCTCAGCTTCTCCGAGCTCCTTGTTTCCATGAGCCTTCTTAAAGGACTCCAGTGATCTAATTAAGACACACCCAGAATGGGCAGGGTTGCAGCTCCATGGGAATAATTTAATCAGAGGTCTCTACCCACAGTTGGATGAGTCACAGCTCCAGGGAAACAATCAAAAGGTTCCACCCAAAAAGATTGGATTAAAAAATCATGGCTCTTCTGGGGTCCATAACAGTTTCAAACTGGCACAGACAGCATTAATGAAGTGTCTTATTTGTTTGTCAGAAGAAAACTTAGGATTTTCCTTGATCCAGTTGAATTTGATAATGAATCACTTTGATTTGTCTTATAGTTGGCATTTGAGTGACAAATTAAAAAAAAAAAATCACAAGTTGGATAGTTTGGAGGCTAAATAGAGGAATTGGAAACCAGGGTTCCTCCTAAATGCTGACAGCACAGGATTTGCCACTAGCATATGATAGTTGGAATAACAGCTGTGGGAATGACAATTTAGAATTCTCTGTTTGATCCATGGCTCAAATGAATTTTGATACTGTGAATAATACTAAAGTTATGGCTGAACATCCAATTACTTTAACATCATTGGACAGCATGTTTTGATATACACACTGACAAACACCACATTTTGCTTAAAAATCATTGAAAGTTTCACTGAGAAAGGTATCGACCCCCAAGCATATTCCAAGGAATGATTCCAATACCACGCTAATCTGATACTTAAATTTGAATTGCTGATATTATAAAAATTTGCTGCCCATGCTGCCACTATCGATGCTCACTTCTGCTAAGCCAGATGCTATTATCCATCCTGCCTCACAAACATTAAACTGCTGCTCTCAGGAAAGAAGAGATGAACTTGTTTATTTTTATTGTTGCTGCTGTCATACTGAAGGATCCCTAAGGTGTAAGGCTGAGGCAGGTTTTTATCACACAAAAAAATTTATTATAATTAATATTATTCGCTTTCCTTCTAGCATTCCTCTAGCCCATTTGGTATGTCAAGCTGTGCTGCCAATGGCAATATGGTTCAGTCTGTGGTGTTACATCTTCCCAATCAGCAAATCATGAATGCAGTTCCCATTTCTCACATAAGTGGCCTAGTCAGGTGATTTGAAAGTGCCATCTACCAAAATAGGCACTGCTACAGGAATGATGGGGTTTCTCGTTATTTACTAGCAAAAGAGCTATGGATATACTAAAAAAATTAAAATTAAAATTAAAATTAAAAAAAAAAAAGCAGAAACAAAGACAAATATGACCAAGAAACAGAGAACAGAGTGTCTTTACCTTAGTCAAGTGAAGATCTTGAAATAGGCTAAATCTTCTACATTACCCAAAACCAAATGATTTTCTTTTATATTAAACGTTTTCTTTCTTTTCTCAAAAAACCAGGCTCTGTAATGATGGAAACCTGGATTCATTCAATCTTGAGCATATATTTTTCCGAACATGGAAATATTTTTAGTTTTTTCATGTAGTCTTAGCATCAGTTCGCTTTTGCTGGGTAACAATTTGCACCAAATCTTAGTGGTTTAAAACAACCACCATATTTAACTCACAATTCTTTGGATTGGCTGGGTGGTTCTTCTAGAATAAGTCAGCTCAGCTAATCTCTGGTAAATACTTCACATATTCCTACCATTTACTTATTTTGAAATAAATCCAAACAGTCTTTGATACTCTTCCTTTCAAGAGGTGCAGTTTAATTCCTTCTGCAATAGTGTGGCCTGGGCTTGGCGACTCACTTCCAATAAAGAGAACACGGCAGCAGTGATGGTGTGTGCCTTCTGAGACAAGGTGATAGCAGGCACATGGCTACCCTCCTGCTCTCCCTTGGCTAAATCACTCTTGGAGGAGCCAGCTGCCATGTTGTGAGAACACTGGAGCAGTCCTGTTGGGAGGTTCACATGGTAAGAAAAGGAGGCCTCCTGCTAATAGTCTTGCCAATGAACCATTTTGGAAGTGAATCTTCAGAGATAGTCAAACCTTTAGATGACAGCAGCCCTGGGCCACATCTTTACTGCAACTTTATGAGAGAACCTGAGCCACAACCACTCAGTTAAGCTGCTCCTGAATTCCTGACTCACAGAAATAGTGCAATAACAAGTATCTATTGTTTTAAGCACTGCATTGGGATAACATGTTATTCATCAATAGATAACTAATGCACTCACTAAAACAGTGAGTTCAATAAAACTATCAAATAAACAAAAATATTTCTCAAATGTTCACTGCCAATATTTTTCCTCTCTTAAAAATAGGTAGTTTACTTCAAATGTCTTCTTTGTTCTTATATAAAAAAGTTTGGGAGTATTTGGGGGAAATTATAAAGGTATGATATGGGAAATTAGGAAAAGTGCTTGAAGTATAACCGAAATTATAAAGATCATGTAACTGAGAAATTATAAATGCATGCATAATTAGATATATGTACACATGCATTGAGCTACCTGATCTGGAATGCTATTAGTTTAGCACATGATATCTATTCCCCTGTACCTTCTTACAACCACTGGCAGGTCAGGACACATTTGTATTTGAAAATTTGGAAGAGCAAACAGTTTGTGATTTGGGGATGATGCTTATAGTGGAAGGCTGAGCAAGATGGACAAAACTGCATGTTCCCTGGCCAGCCCCTTGGTCTAGGTTTGATTTTGTATGTTAGAAAATAAAGGGCCAGAAGCTGACTTAATTGTTAAAGAAAGATTTTGTTGCTCAGACTGACAATCATCTGTACAAGTCCAATAAAGCATGGAACTGAATTAGAGAAGAGGTCATTTTCCTATTCTTTGCGTACAGTCCATCAAAACCTTGTATCTCCAGGATTAAAATGTTCAGTTATAACTTAAGTTAACGTCCTTAAGAAAACAGCACTGGAGGTGACTTAATGGGTGGTGGCAGGACTGCTTCCTTTGGATCCACAAGTGTAGCAGGGGCAAGCACACCTAAGAGCAAGAGCAGAGGCGGAAGGCAGACTCCGTGCAGTGACACAGTGGACACATCAGTTGCTATGAGGCACACTCCTTGGAGGCTGCCCAGAAAAACTTGAGTATTGTTAAAATGACTAATCTCTTAGTTATGAATTTATTAGGAGGCCTGAGAGGGAAAAAAGTATAATTATTTATAGCCACAGTCTGGAAGGTCTGGGACATACTTTACAGTGTATCCTAAAGGTTTTTCCTTGCTTCCCTGCCTCCCTAGTCGCTCCCCCTTCCCTCCCTTCTTCCCTTCATTCCTTCATGTTTTCCTCCATCCTTCCTTCCCTCTAAATTCCCTCTTTTTCTTTCTTTCTTTCTGTCAAATTCTACCTTAATTACTTTTTCTCTAAAGCCTGGATGCCCTGGCTAAGAGTTAGGCCTCTGTTTCGCATTGGTTTTATTGACTTGGGCCTCCTGACACACACACAGACAGACAGACAGACAGACACACACACACACACACACACACACACACACACACAGTTTTCATGTTAGATGCCTCAATCTATTTCCTAACCCTACTTGGAGTGTTTTTTTTTTTTTTTTTTAAATTCAGTTTTATTGAGATATATTCACATATCATACAATCATCTGTGGTGTACAATCAACTGTTCACAGTACCATCTTATAGTTGTGCATTCATCACCCCAATCTATTTCTTGAACATTTTCCTTGTACCAGAAAAAATAAAAATAAGAGTAAAAAATCAAAGTAAAAAAGAACACCCAAACCACCTCCCACCACCATATTTTTCATTTAGTTTTTTGTCCCCATTTTTCTACTTACCCATCCGTACACTGGATAAAGGGAGTGTGAGCCACAAGGTTTTCACAATCACACTGTCACCACTTCAAGCTACATTGCTATACAATTGTCTTCAAGAGTCAAGGCTACTGGTTTGCGGTTTGATAGTTTCAGGTATTTACTTCTAGCTATTCCAGTGCATTGAAATCTAAAATGGATTATCTATATAATGTATAAGTTGCCCAACAGAGTGACCTTTCAACTCCATTTGGACTCTCTCAGCCACTGAAATTTTACTTTGTTTCATTTTGCATCCACCTTGTGGTCAAGAAGATGTTCTTAATACCATGATGTCAGGTCAAGGCTCATCCTTGGGAGATTTGCACCCATGGGAGTCAGGACCCATGTAGGGGGGAGGGCAGTGAGCTCACCTGCAGAATTGGCTTAGCTGGAGAGAGAGGGCCACATCTAAGCAACAAAGAGGTACTCAGGGGGAGGCTCTTAGGTACAATTATAAGCAGGTTTAGCCTCTCCTTTGCAGTAACGAGCTTCATAAAGGCAAGTCCTGAGATAGAGGGCTCAGCACATCAAACTTTCAGTCCTCAGTGTTTGTGAGAACATCAGCAACAATCCAGGTAAGTCAGTCTAACACCTCTGCATTTTCTCCTAGCTCCTCAGGGGGGCCCTGCATATTTATTTTTATTCTCTGCCCAAATTACTTTGGGATGTGTCTCTATTTCACACTAACTTAGACAAACCTACCAGGTCTCACTTCCTATTAAAAGTTCCATATAATTATGGTATTTCAACAAACTGTACAAGTTAAATTATTTGGGAAATATAGATCGTGCACCAACTAAACATCTCTTCCCTTGGTCTCACATGGACTTTGAAGTTTTAAAACACAGATAGTATCATCCTTTACCCTTTGGCCCAATTTGCCCTAGTCATAACCACATCTGCTTCATTCATATCTCTAATTGAAGTCTGGACTCTTTCTCAGTTTTTTTAACAGTTGCTATATGCGCTAATACTGACATTCATATCTGCCGAGCTTGAGTTCTGAGTTTCAGGTGTCACACAGATACCCAGAATTTCACGGATTGATCAGGTTACACACAAAGGGATCAGCATCTCAGAATCTGGAGACAGCCATTACAATTCAGGAATAGATGTGACTGCTGTAAAAGCTTACAATCTAGGGACCATTACAGTAAGTGTTCCCCTGATAAACTGTGCTCTAAGATTCAATTCTGAGTTTACACAATGTAGTTAGTCCATACTGGTGAGGCATTATAGTGTTTACCTTTGTTTCTGGCGTAATTCACTCAAAATGCTGTCTACAGGATCCATTCACCTTGCTGCATGTCTCAGAGCTTCACTACTTCTCACAGTTGCTCAATATTCCATTGTATGCTCACACAACAGTTCACCATTTTGTTTCTCAGTCGATGTCCCCTTAGGCCACCTCCACCCACTGCAAATCATGCATACTGTCTCCATAAACACCAGTGTGCAAATGTCCCTTCACGTTCCTTCTCTCAGACACTCAAGTATATACCCCCTAATGAGATTGCAGGACCTTACCACCCACATACTTAGCTTCTTGTGGAACCACTCCACTGTCCTCCAGAAAGGCTACACCATTCCGCCTACTACTAGGAATGTTTTTGATCTATTTGGTCAATCACACATCCTTGGAATCTAGAAAATGTAGCAACTATGTGCTGCCATTCTAGATTTCAGTTAGTTAGAGATTGAGTGCTGCCTTGAAGACTTTTTATTGGAGTCGGTTGAAACTTGACATAAATTTTAACAACTAGATGCAATATTTCTTCCTGATGGCATGATTCATAGTCACTTTAATAATGCATTTTTCCAAAGTAAAATCCAGTAGAGGTGCAACATCTGGTTTCTAGTGAAAAAGCCAACTTAATTTACTTAACTCCCTGGTGTGATTTACAAAGCAACAAAGAAGGTAATACATTTTGTCGTGTTGTAGAATATGGACTATGTCTATATTGACAAAGGTTTTCTAAATGGCTCATTTAAAGCAATCAGGGATTCTTTTCTTTGGTACCACCCTAGAGCCAAAATGTTTACATTTCTAAATGAAGACCTTTTTTTTTTCCCTTTGGCTAAAAACATTTCCAAGAAAAAAGTAAATGCATTTGTCATTAAAGGCCAAGTCAACACTTTCCTTTGAAATGTGGAGATTATGAAAAGTTTTCCAAATATCCTCAAACATTCTGAGAAAAATGCAAACGTTTGATAAATTCTTGGCTCCATATATCATTATTAAATCACAAAGTTGCAAACAAGTTCTGGTTTTCAGACAGGCTACCAGTTCTTGCAGTGGGATGTTTGAATATTTGAAAACACACCCAAATTACAAAAGCAAACTGAATAATGTTCTGAAGAAAATTAACAGGATAATTGAGGCCAGCACTCACATATATACATGCTTTTCATAATAACAAAACAGAATTTCAATGCCTCATTCTTTTTTCAATTTTATTTCTGTTTTATTGAAATGCTGAACTCTGATTTTGAGGTACTTCATATTTAATTCGTATTTTCTAAGCATCCACTATATAATGTGGTAGGTGTTATAAAGGAAAAAGTCAAGACTTAGTATTGGGCTGGTAAATGTCTCTGCTAAAACCAGCATTTTATCTTCCCTTGTACTATTATTAGTACATGAATGGAAATGGGTAGTTCCTACAAGGTTTTATGCTTCTTGATTCCATTGTAGCAAAAGCACTGAAGCCATAATTAGTGAGCTAACTATAATAAAACCAATTTTTCTACTACAAACATAAATAAATATAATTTCCTACCAAAATAAATAGTAACTATTTTCTCAGTTTTAAATGATAAGTAAAAATAAAACATTTGTAGTGAATGCAGAATGCCACACAGGAGCTTCTTAGAAATTTTATCATTTGAGGATAAGTATAAAACTGACAAGAAACCATTTTCATGCCATCTTAATTTTTACGATTTCAAGAACATCAAGTTAACTAGTTATTATGCTTTGGATTTTCCTCTTATCTTTACAGATGAAGGCATAAGGTCAAAAGTTGAAATCCACTTTCATAGTGCTCAGATAATAGGTCAGTTTAAAACTTACATCAGTGGTTTTGGCTTTTAAAATCAATTCTGGATTAAAGACTGTGAAGTTCATAATTTTCAAATTCTACATCTATTGCAGATTATGATATAAACTGTGATGTATTTTATCTCATGTAATCCCTTACTACCTCCTCAAGTCATTATATTATTGTTCCTGTGTAATAGACGAAGCAAGGTGGAATATAGGCAACTGCATTGAAAGTTTAATAAAAAGACAAGGATATTTGCCTCTTCTGATTATCTATATTCACTCTAACAATGAAGTATGTGTTTAATCTGATTCTATATTAAATGCAATATTCCACTCAACACCACAACAAAATTATGTTTTACTACAATTACCAGTGTAAGCCTGAGTTTTCTTATGTTTTAAATACAGCACTTACCTTCTAGGGTATTTATGGGTATTAAATATCACATGCAAACATTTCTGGCATTAACGAAGTATGCATGAAAATTTAGATTGTGGAGTTAAGTGGGAAGATATAAAAGATAGTGTTGCTAATTAATTTTAAACTTTACATATGGTCATATATAGGTCATTACCTGGAAATATTGATGAAAAGTGCGTAACAGCTATATGATGAACTCATAAAGGAAGTGCTGTTTGTTTGTTCTATTTTGCTGTTGTTTTGCTTTGATTATCCTGATTTATGCTGTTCACACAACCACATTCATTTATTCCTTCAACGCATATTTATTGAAGACCTATTATATTGCAAGTACTTTTCTACAGGTGATATATAATTGTGCACCAAAGAGACAGAATTCTTGTGTCAGAAATTTACATTCCAGTGGGATAGTAGAAGAAAATACACAAGTGAAAATATATTTCAGCAGGTTGTAACCAGTAATATATATATATAAAAAAAAAGGCAGATAAAGAGATAAAGTGGTAGGGGGAGGAAAAGTACTATTTCAGATAGGCTGGTCAGAGAAGATCTCTCTGATAAGTGAATATTTCAGCAGAAACCTGAAAGGCATGAAGAGCGAGCTATGTCAATATTGTTGGACAGAACATTTTACATAGAAGAAATTAAGTACAAAGGTCCTAAGGCAGGAGCATTGTTGGCATACTTTACGGACAGAAAGGAGAGCATCTGGGTTGGAGATGAACGAAAGAGGAGGGGAGTGGTAAGGACCTGAGGTTAGAGAAGTAGCCTAGGGCAGATCCTGTAAGAACTTTTTGACCAAGGGAAGGACTTTTGCTTTTATTCTGCAAGAGGTAGAGAGCCACTGTAGGATGCTGAGCAAAGAAGTGACGAGGCTTGCAATAGTTAACTGACATAAATTAGTGGTCTAGGCAGAAAATAGTATGTCTTGGACTTCTGTGGTAACTGATGAATACGATATACATACAGTATCTAAGAGGGAAGTCAAGTATGATCCCAAGTGTACCTTTAACCTAAATTACTGGAAGAAAGGAGTCATCATTTACTGAAATGGAAAGCCAAAGCAAACAACTGGTTGGAATGGGGGACAAATATACAGGTAACTTGAAGATGCTTGTTGGACATCCAAGTGAAGATGTCCAGTAGGAAGAGAAGTGTAAGGATTACAAATAGACTTGAGAGTTTTTAGTTTGATAGTCTTTAAAACTTTGGAGTTGAAGTAATCACTTGTGGAGATTAGAAAAAAAGAATTTAAAGAATTGGTCCTAAAATATTCCATTGTTTAGAGGTTGGGAAAATGAAAAGTTCCAGGGGGTAAAAAGAAGCTCAAAATGAATATATGTATTGAATTTGGAAGTGTAAACTAGGATAAACCTAAAATTTTTGTTGGAGGCAATGTTTCCCAAGCTGGTATGGGATTTAACTCAAATAAAAAGGTTTTATATTCAGATACATTTTGAATACCCATATATCATGTTGCCCTCTGGGAAATTCTTGATGAACATTTCCATATTATAGGCTCTGAGAAAACCTGTAGGACAGTTACCTATTTAAACTTTTTTTCAATTTTTATACAATTTTATTGAGATATAATCATGTAACATATAATCATTCAAAGTGTACAGTCAGTTGTTCACAATATTGTCATATAGTTGTGCATTCATCACCACAATCAAACTTTGAACATTTTCATTATCCAAAAAAATGAAATAAAGATTAAAATAAAAAAGAACATCCAAAACATCCCATTTCACCCCATTCCCCCTGCCATTGTTCATTTACTTCTTTTAATACAGTTTAATTGAGATATATTCACACACCCTACAGTCATCCACAGTGTACAATTATTCATAGAACCATCATATATTTGTGCATTCATCACCAGAATCAATTTTTGAACCTTTTCCTTCCTCCAAAATAAAAATAAGAGCAAAAAAGAACACCCAAAACTTTCCATCCTCTCCATCCCACCCTATTCTTCATCTAATTTTTGTCTCCATTTTACCACTCATCTGTCCGTACACTGGATAAAGGGAGTGCAAGCCACAAGGTTTTCACAATCACACAGTCACACTGTGCCAGCTACATAGTTATACAATGGTCTTCAAGAATCAAGGTCACTGAACTGTAGTTTGACAGCTTCAGGTACTTCCCTCTAGCCATTCCAACACACCAAAGACTAAAAGGTGACATCTACAAAGCACATAGAATACCTTCCAGAGTGACCTCTCCACTCCATTTGAAATGCCTCAGCCACTTAGTTTAAAAATATGTGTGTGTGTGTGTGTGTGTGTATATATATACACACCCACATTTATTTATATGTATATACACCCACATTATTTATTTATATATATATTTATACCATTATATAATCATAGAAATCTGTTGTTCTTGATAGCAGCTAAATAATTCTGAGATCTTAAAATTATTTTTCTGACCATTTTTCTTTGCTAAAATCTCCTTGAATGTGCATTTTGATATGTGATCTGCCTTGGCTATTCTTTTAAAAGTAAGGCTAATAATATTGTCTCCAAATTTTAGCACCTACAATAGGGACAAGTTGCTAGACTGCAGATAATTTTTTAATTTAAAAATTAATAGAATTTATTTATATAGATTGAAAGCCATAGGAAGGAAAAGAGACAATTAAGGATCACTGCAGTATTCTGGGATGAGCAGTTGTTTACAGTTACTGCCAGTAACTGAGATGAGAAAGACTTGGAAGAGTTTGGAGGTAGGTTTTCTGTGTAGATGGATGCTGAGTTAAGGGTTGGATTTTGTTTTATTGTTTGTTTGTTTATTTATGGAGTAGTTGTGGGTTTACAAAAAAATCATTCAGACAATACAGGTTTCCCCTATACCACTCTATTATTAATCCCATACATTAGTGTGGATATTTTTTGCAACTGATTCTAGCACATATTTATAATTATATTATTAACTATAGCCTGTGGTTTACTTTAGGGTTCACTGTTTCATAGCATACCATGGATTTAAAAAAAAATTATTCTAGTAATATATATGTAGAAGCTAAAACTTCACCTTTTAACCACATTCAAATATATAATTCAGTTCTGTTAATTTTGCTCACATTATTTTACTACCAGCACCACCATCCTAGAAATTTTGCACAATTTAAATATTAACTGCCTATTCCTTACCTTCACTCTGGCCCCTTGTAACCTATGTTCTAGATTCTGACTCATTGACTTTGCTTATACAAAGTATTTCCTATCAGTGAGATCATAAAATACTTGTCCTTTTAGGCCTGGCTTATTTTACTTAGCATGATACCTTCAATGTTCTTCTGTGTTGTCACATGTATCAGAATGTTGTTCCTTTTTATTGCTGAATAATAGTCCATGGTTTTGGATATACCACATTATGTTTACTCACTCATCAGTCAATGGACACTTGAGTTGCTTCCATCTTTTGGCAACCTTGAATTATGCTTCTCTGAACATCAGTGTGCAAATTGAATCCTGATTCAATTCTTTTGGGTATTTACTTAAAATTTTGAATGGCTTTGGGTATTTACTTAAAATTAGGAATGGCTTATGGTAATTCTATACATAACTTTCTGAAGAACTTCCAACTTTCTTCCACAGTGGTTGCACCATTTTGCATCCCTAATAATGAATCTGTGTTCTTTTATCTCCATATCCTCTCCAACTCTAGAAATTTTCTGTTCCTTTTTTTTAAATAGTAGTCATTCTAGTGGATGTGAAATGATAACTCATTGTATTTGCATTTCGCTAATGAATAATGAGGTTCAGCATCTTTTCATATGCTTTATGGTCAGTTGTATATCTTCTTTGGAGAAATGTCTATTTGAGTCTTTTGCCCATTTTTTAATTGAGTTTTTAATTGTTTAATTGTAAGATTTCTTTATATATTCTGTATATGAAAACATTATCTGATACGTGGTTTCCAAATATTTTCCTCCATTGTATGGGATGTCATTTTACTTTCATGATAAAGTTCTTTTATGCACAAGAGTTTTTAATTTTGATGAGGTCCCATTTATCTATTTTTTGTCTGTTGTTTTTGCTTTCAGTCTAAATTCTATGAAAACATTGCCTAACACAAGGTTTTGATGATGGTTCTCTATATTTTCTTCTAGGAGTTTGATAGCTCTGGCTCTTATATTTAGATCTTTGATCCATTTTTATTTGATTTTTGTATATGGTATGAGGTAGGGGTACACCTCCATACCAGAACTTAAGAGTTTTCACAGGATGATTAAACATCTCAGTTTGATGCCATATTTCTGTATGTTTGATCTTGTGCCAATACCATGCTGTTTTGCTTACTGTAGCTTTATAATAAGCTTTCAGATCTGAAAATATGAATCCTCCAAATTCATTCTTCTTTTCCAAGATGGCCTTGGCTTTGGTTTTGAGGACCTTTAACCGTCCATATAAATTGGCATTTCCATTTATGCAAAGAAAACTATTGGAATTTTGATTGGGATTAAGTTTAATATGTAAATCACTGTGGGTGGACATAACATGGAAAGTCCTTCCTTTAATTAGGTCTTCTTTGATTTCTTTTAGTAATGTTTTGTAGTTTTGGTATCAGAAGAGTGGTACTAGAAAAGAATGTGTATTCTATTGCTTTTGGGTGACATGTTCTATAGATGTCTGTTAGGTCTAGTTGACTTAGAGTATCAGTGAGGTCTTGTATTTCCTTACTGATTTTATGTTTAGATGTTCTATCCATTATTGAGTGTGCTGTATTGAATTCTCCTACTATTGATGTACAACTGTCTATGTCTCCCTTCAAATCTGTCAATATTCACCTGATACATTTTGGGGCTCTTCTATTACGTGCTTATATATTTACAGTTGTTACGTCTTCTTGTTGAATTGACTTCTTTATCAGTATGTAATGACCTGTTTTGCTCCTCACAACAGATTTTTCCAGTCTATTTTATCTGATATTAGTGTAGCTACCCAAGCTGACTTGCATGGTATACTTTATTCCATCCTTACACTCTCGACCTACTTAAGAATTTAAATTACTTTGAATTTAAGGTGAGTATTTTGTAAACAGCATATAGTGGAGTCATGCTTTCTCAAACATTCTGCCAATCTCTGCCTTTTCACTGGAGAGTGTAATCCATTTAGTTTTAAAGTAACTACTGATAATGCAAGACTTTCTTCTGCAATTTTGCTATTTGGTCTCTTTTATTCCTCAATACTTCTATTGATGCCTACTTTCATATTTATTTGATTTTTGTATTGTACCATCTTGATTTTCTTTTCATTTCTTTCTGAATATATTTTTCATATATTTTCCTGTAGTTACCATGGGGTTAAAATTTAACATTCTATATATATAAAAATCTAATTTTATTAGATACCTTCTTGACTTAAACGGTAAACACATACACATTTCCTATACCCCTCTGTCTTCCACTTTTTTTGTACTTGTTACAAATTACATGTTTGTACATGTTATATCAAAAACCATAGATTTATTATTACTTTGTATGCATGTGAGTGTTATTACCTCTAAGAAATAAGAAGTGGAGTTATATACTAAGTGTACAATATGGTAATATTAGCATCTATAATTACCCACACTGTTACCCTTAATGGATGTCTTCTTTTCTTTATGCCACTTTGAACTACTGTCTAATGTCCTTTCCCTTCATTCTGAAGAACTCACTTCAGTATTGCTTGTAGGGCAAGTCTAGTGGTGATGAATTCCCTTGGCTTTTGTTTGTCTGGGAATGTCTTAATTACTCTCCTTTTTTAAAGAAAGTCTCTCCAGATATAAAATTCTTGGTTGACAATTGTTTTCTCTCAGTACTTTAAGGATTTCAATCCACTGCCTTCTTGCATTTACAGTTTCTGATAAGAAATAAGCACTTAATCTAATTGGTACTCCTTTGTACATAACATGCTGCTTTTCTCTTGCAGTTTCTAGACCTCTCCCATCGTCTTTTGTATTTGACTGTTTGATCAGCATGTATTGGAGTGTGTTCCACTTTAAGTTTTTAAGTTTATCCTGTCTGGGGCTCTTTGGGCTTCTTGGATGTATGTATTCACATTTTTGCTAAGTTTGGGTATTTTTTTGCCATTATTTCTTTGAATATTCCTTCTGTCCCTTTCTCTCTTTCTTTTTCTTCTGAGACTCCCACATGCCAGATTGGTATGTTTGATTGGGCCCTAGAGATGTCTTAGGCTCTTTTGCTTTTTTATAATTTTTTTTTTTTTTTTTACTCCTCAGTCTGACTCATTTCAATTGTTTCGTCTTCTAGTCCATGAATTCTTTCTTCTGCCAGTTCCAATATGCTGTTGAGACTCTCCTGGGAATTTTTTATTTCAGTTATTATGGTTTTCAACTCTAGTAGTTCTGTCTGGTTCCTTTTAAAGATTTTCATCTCTTTATTAAGGCTCTCATGTTGTCCAGTCATTGTTTTCCTGATATCCTTTAGTTCTTTCTCTGTATTTTCTTTCATCTCCTTGAGCATTTTTAAGATCATTTTTAAAAAAGGCTTTGTTTGATATGCCCATATTCTCATCTTCTTCATTGGTGTTTGCTGGATTTATTTCCTCTTTTCTTGGTTAGGCCATACTTTTCTGTTTCTTTGCTTTGTACTCTTTTTCACACATTTTGCACTTTAATATTTTAAAATATTAATTCTGGGATTTTTTTCCACGAAATGTCTGTTTCTTCATTTTTTAACCAGCTGGTGGTAAGACAGATTTTCTTGAACTTCAGCCCTCTATCAGGATGGTCTTCCCAAGGCAAATGCAGTGTGTAGGTTTTCCCTGTCTTTTTGGGCCTCTGCCTTATCCTGGACTTTTGCTTGTTAGTTGTTGTGGAGTTCCCCTATTTACAGGAGTTTTGTTATCCCCTCTGTTTCCCACAAGACAGATACCTCTCCCGGGTATTTGAAGCCTGTGGGTCTTTGTTCCAAACTATCCACCTCTATAGATTTTATTTTTTCACTCCCTTTATTGTCTCAAGCTGGTTTTCCCTGTATGGAAAATTCTGAGAGGAGAGCAAAACAGATAATACTTGCCCAAATCAGTCTTTCCCAGCCAAAACAGGGCCACAGAAGAAGTGCAGACTGGCTCCAAGTGCCCTGGGAATAAGGAAGGGTACAAAGAGCTTCTCTGATGGCTCCCAAAAGCAGAGCTTTCCTGGCCTGCCCAGCAAATGCAGCCCTTCAGTAAATTGTCCCTCATATCCCTGAGGAAGTTCAGCATCTTTAAATCCCACTACCACTACCCCTGTCTGGAACAGTTTTAAACAATGGCTGCTTCCACTTCTGTCCAGTGTGAGTTGAAACAATGGTTGTTCTGAGTTGGACCCCCAGTGATTTGAATGTGCTAATGAAAAGCTGTGATCATTGACCAGCCATGCTGACCCCTATTCCTGTGGAAGAGATTTTTTTCATGTCCCTTTTTGTCATCAGCAGCTAGACAGGGGCTGGAATCCACTGCAGCCTGCCATGAGAGTGGGGGTATTGTTGCTGTTAGCCACCACATGAAGAGAGTAATTTACTGTTCTTTACTGCAATTTATCAGCCTCTTCCTCCTGCTCTTCCCTGCATGCTATGCAATGTTCTTCTTGCATCAAGAGTTTAAAAATATTGTTTCAGATAGTTCCTGTCTATTTAATAGTTGTTTTGGTGGAAGGACTGAGTCCTGGAGCTCACTACTCTGCCATCTTCCCACAATCCTTTCTTCATGTGTCTTTTTTCCTTTGTTTTTTTAATGTGATATATTAACTGATTTTCTTATGTTAAATCACTTTTGCGTAACTTGGATAAATCCCACTTAATCATGGTGTATACTTCTTTTAATATGTTCTTGGATTTGGTTTGGCAGTATTTGTTGAGGATTTTTCACCTATGTTCATAAGGGATATTGGTGTGTAATTTTCTTTAATTGTGGTATCTTCACCTGGCTTTGCTATTAAGGCAATGTTGGACTCAGGAAGAGTTAGTGGGTGTTCCCTCCTCTTGAAATTTTTGGAAGAGTTTGAGGAGTATTGTTGTTAATTCTTATTGGAATGTTTGGCAAAATCACCATCAAATCCTGTTTCTGGGCTTTTCTTCGTTTAGAGGCTTTTGATGATAATTCAGTCTCTTTACTTATTATTTGTCTGTTGAGATCCTCAATTTCCTATTTAGTTAGTGTAGATAGATTTGTTTGTAGGAATTCCCCATTTCATCTAGGTTATCTAACTTATTGGCACACAGTTGCTCATAGCATACCTTCTAATTATTTTCATTTCTGTGTAGTTGGCTGTAATGGCCCCCCCTTCATTTGTGATTTTAGTTATATACATCCTATCTCTTTTTTGTTCTTACTCTGTTTAGCTATGGTTTGTCAATTTTATTGATCTTTTCAAATAAACAACCTTTGGTTTCATTGATTCTATTTCTTTTTAATCCCATGTTTCATTTCTGTCTTCTCCAATCTTTGTTATTTCCTTCCTTCTGTTCACTTTGAGTTTAGTTTGTTCTTCTTTTTCTATATACTCCAGCCATAAGGTTAGGTCTCTGATTTAAGGTATCTCTTCTTTTTTTAAAGCAATCATTTAAAACTATAAATTTCCCTCTCAGTGCTACTTTTGCTACATCCCCAAAGTTTTGGTATGTTAAATTTTCATTTTCATTCATCTGAAGATATTTCCTAATTTCTCTAGTGATTTCCTGATTAACCTAATGGTTGTTTAAGAATGAATTGTTTAATTTCCACATATTTGTGAATTTTCATGTTCTCCCTCTCTTATTGAATTATAGCTTCATTTGATTTTGGTCAAAGTAGATATTGTATGATTTCAATATTGAATTTGTTAGGACTTGTTTCGTGTTGTAATGTATGGTCTGTTCCAAAGAATGATTCATGTACACTAGAGAAGAATGTGTTTTCTGCCACTGTTGGATAAAATGTTCTATATATATCTGTAGGTCTAGTTTCTTTATAGTATTATTCCAGTTCTCTCTTTCCTTTTGATCTACTATCTAGATATTCCATCCATTATCAGAAATGGTACATTGAATTTTCCAGTTTTTAATGTAGAACTATCTATCCCTTCCATCAAATCTGGCAATCTGTGCTTTATATAACATGGGATTCTGCAATTGAGTGCACATATATTTATAATATGTATGTCATCTTGTTTAATTGATCACTTTTTCAGTGTATAGTAGCTTCTGTTGTCCCTTGTAACATATGTTTACTTAAAATCTATCTTTCTTATACTAGTATAGCTACCTCATCTCTGTTTTGGTTACTATTTGCATGGTATATTTTTTTCACCTTTTTGCTTTCAGCCTACTTGTGTCTTTGAATTTAAGGTGAGTCTCTTGTAAATAGCATATGGTTGAGTCTAGCTTTTTTCCTATTCTGATTTTTGACAAGGGAGTTGAATCCATTTTCATTTAATGTAACTATTGATAATGCAGGCCTTTCTTCTGTCATTTTGCATTTGCCTTAGTAAGACTTACAGTTTTTTTTTCTCCCCCATATTCTGTTAATGCCTTCTTTCATATTTATGTGATTTCTTTTGTATTCTACCATTTTTAGTCACCTCAATTTTTTTCTATATAAATTTTTCATGCATTTCTTCTCTGTGGTAACCATGGCAATTAAATTTAACATCTTAATTCTACAATGATCTCATTATAATAGTCTTTCTGCCTTTTCTTCTCCTTTGGGACCCCCATAATATGTGCATTGATACACTTAATGGTATTTCACAAGTTTCTTAGTCTCTGTTGGCTTTTTTTTTTTACATGCACAAAGTTGTGTAGCTTTATTTTCCTCCCTCATAGTGTGATTCTGCCCTTTTTCATTCAATAATCACTGTAATTCACCTTCTAGTTGTGTTCTATTTCAGACGTAACCACAGATAAATATTGAGCAAAACAGTTCTTATGTGCAGAACATACACAGTCTTACAAAAAAACTAGGATTCTTTTTGGAAGATCAAGTGGGTACATATTGTTATTTTTGTAGGAGACCATGAAATACATAAGTACTAAGGCAGAACCCAAAATTATGCTTGTGTGTACACATATATACCTATAATGTAAGTGGGTGATATTCATTGTAAAACATTAAATTTACACATCAAGATCACTTCATGATCCTTGCCTTGGGCTTAGTGTAATGCAAAAAGCCACAATTGAAGGTTCTTCTTGAACTGCTTTTCAAAACAACTTTTAGAGATTGTTCACATACCATACAACTATCCAAAGATCCAAAGTATACAATCAGTTGCCAATTGTACCATCATACAGCTGTGAATCCATCACCACAATTAATTTTTTTTCAATTTTTACAACATTTTCATTGCTCCAGAAAAGAAATAAAGACAAAAAAAGGAAACTCAAATCCTCCAATACCCCTAACTGCCCCTCCCCCCCCATTATTGGTTCATAGTTTTGGTATAGTACAATTGTTACTGTTGATGAAAGAATGCTAAATTACTACTAACTGTAATATATAGTTTGTAATAGGTATATATTTTTTTTCCTATATGCCTCTCTATTATTAACTTTTAGTTATAGTGTCATACAGTTGTTCTACTTCATGAGAGAGATTTCTAATATTTGTACAGTTAATCATGGATATTGTTCACCACAAATTCACTCTTTTATACATTCCCATCTTTTAACCTCCAACTTTTCTTCCAGTGACATACATGACTTGGAGCTTACCCTTTCCACCACTTTCGCATACCATTCAGCACTGTTAGTTATTCTCACAACATGCTACTATCACCTCTGTCCATTTCCAGATGTTTAAGTTCACCCTAGTTGAACATTCTGCTGATAATAAGCAACCGCTCCCCCTTCTTCAGCCTCATTCTATATCCTGCTAACTTATATTTCATGTCTATGAGTTTACATATTATAATTAGTTCATATCACTGAGACCCTGCTATATTTTTTCCTTATGTATCTGTCTTATTTCACTCAATACAGTGCCCTCAAGGTTTCTACATCAACCCATTTTTTAAAGATGGTTTTGTTCACACACCATACATTCCATCCTAAGTAAACAATTGTTGGTTCCCTGTATAGTCAAATACTTATGTATTCAGCACCATTGCCATTATCTATATAAGGACATCTCCATTTCTTCCACAAAGAAGGAGGAAGAGTCAAAGAAGGCAGAGAGACAAAAGAGAAAGAGAGAGAGAGAGAGAAAAAAAATACATGGCAGCTAGAAAGAAATAAAAGGAAAGATAGCATTAAACTAAAGTAGAATAAAGAGTCAGAAAACATTACCAATGCCAGAAGTCCCATACCCTTCCCCTATCCACCCCCCCATATGCATTTGGCTTTGGTATATTGCCTTTGTTATATTCAAGGAAGCATAATACAATGTTTCTGTTAATTATAGTCTCTAGTTTTCATTGATTGTATTTTCCCCCAATCCCACCCTATTTTTAACACCTTGCAATGTTAACATTCATTTGTTCTACCTCATGTAAAAACATATTTGTACTGGTTAATAAAATCGTTGAGCACCCTAGGTTTCCCTGAGTAATACCATCCTAGTCTTTATCTTTTGTCTTTTGTTCTGGTGTCCTACATGGTCCTAACCTTCCTGTTTCAACCATATTCACAGTCATCTTTGTTGAATGTACTTATATTTTTGTGCTACTATCTACAAAAATTGTTTTCCAAACCTCTCACTCCTGTCTTTCTTTCTGTCTGCAGTGTTTCCTTTAGTGTTTCCAGTAGAGCAGGTATCTTGTTCACAAATTCTGTCATTGTCTGTTTGTTTGAGAATATTTTAAGCTCTCCCTCATATTTGAAGGACAGTTTTGCTGGATATAGGATTCTTGGTTGGTGGTTTTTCTCTTTCTGTATCTTAAATATATCACCCCACTTCCTTCTTGCCTCCATGGTTTCTATTGAGAAATCCACACATAGTCTTATCATGCTTCCTTTGTATGTGATGGATTGTGTTTCTCTTACTGCTTTCAGGATTCTCTCTTTATCTTTGACATTTGATCCTATTCAGATCTATTTTGTTTGGGGTATGCTCTGCTTCTTGGATCCATAATTTTATGTCTTTCATAAGAGATGGGAAATTTTCATTAGTTATTTCCTTTATTATTGCTTCTGCCCCTTTTCCCTCCTCTTCTCCTTCTGGGACACCAATGACATGCGCATTCTTGCTTTTTGTTTTGTCCTTAAGTTCCTGGAGATATTGCTCATGTTTTCCATTCTTTTCTCTGTCTGTTCTTTTGTGTGTAGGCTTTCAGGTGCTTTGTTCCCCAGTTACTGAGTGTTTTCGTCTGCTTCTCGAGATCTGCTGTTGTATGTTTCCACTGTGTCTTTCATCTCTTGTGTTGTGCCTTTCATTTCCATAGATTCTGCCAGTTGGTTTTTCAAACTTTCAATTTCTACCTTATGTATGCCCAATGTTTTCATTATATGTTTCATATCTTTTGCTGTATCTTCCCTAAACTTTTTAAATTGATTTGTATTAGTTGTTTAAATTCCTATACCTCAGTTGAAGTAGAAATCTGCTCCTTTGACTGGGCCGTAACTTCATTTTTCTTAGTGTAAGTTGTAGTTTTCTGTTGTCTAGGCATGGTTTCCTTGGTTACCCCAATCATGTTTTCCCAGACCAAAATGGGATCTGGTCCCAGAAGGAAGAACTATTCAGTAACCAGTTTCCCTGAAGATGTGTCTAAGAAAATTGACACACCCTGTGAGGCCTCAGGTCACTTTGCTTTTCTGTCCAGAAGTTGGTGCCTCTCAGCCTGTAACTCCAGACTGGTGTAACAAGATGTGGCCTGTGGCTGTTTTCCTCCAGGCTCTGGGGTCTGGTTCTGAATGGGCCCCACCCCTTTCCTCTTAGAGAAGATAGACCCCCCCCCCAGGGAGAGGTCATTAACATTTCAATGGTCTCTCTCTGTCTGTGCTATCTCCACCCTTGTCTGGGTCAGAGCACTGGGAACTGAGAATGGCTGAGGCTTTCTTCACTAAGCCAAAAGAGGGACAGAAAACCCCCTCAGGGTAAGGCCATGGTCACTCTCCAGCTCTCCGAGATCAGTCGTCACCCAAAGCCTCTGTCTGCTTATTGGGGATTCATAGCTGTCATCAAGCAGTCCACATTTGCTAATTAAAACCCCAGTTGGAAGTCAGCTTAGCTATACTCACTTCTTGGGAGAGTGTGCTCTCTAGCACCATGAGTCTTTACAGCTCAGGTCATGGGGGGAGGGGACTCCTGGTTTGGATCCACTGTTTTTACTTACTGATTTTATGCTGTGATCTTGGGCATTTCTCCCAATTCAGGTTGTTGTATGATGAGTGGACAGTCACATTTGTCCCCCTGAAGTTATTCCAGATTATTTACTAGTTGTTACTGGTTGTTTATTAGTTGTTCAAGGGCAACTAACTAGCTTCCACTCCTCTCTGTGCCTCCATCCTCATTGACTTTGTGAAGTTGTTTTTATCTTTCTTCTTTGAAGCCAGAATCATTTCAATTGTGCTGTCTTCAAGTTCACTTATTCTTTCTTTTGACAGCTCCAATCTGCTGTTGAAAGCCTCTGGGGACTTTTTCATCTCAGTTATTGTGGTCATCAATTCCAATATTTCAGTTTTACTCCTTTTTATAAATTTCTATGCCTTTATTGAGATTTCATATTGTTCCTTCACTGTTTTCATGATATTCTTTAGTTGTTGATCTGTGATGTCATTTATTTTCTTGAGAATATTGAGTCACATTTTCCTAATGTTCTTGTCTGCTATATCCAAAGCCTTGTCTTCTTAACCAATGTTAATGGCTTCTGGATTTTATTACTTTGGATAGGACATAATTTCCTGCTTCTTTTTTTTCTTTTTCTTTTTATTTTTCTTTTTTTTTTTTTTTTCACACTACATTTAGTATGTTAAAGCCAGAACTCTGGAATTTAATTCCTGAAATGTCTGTTCCTTAATGTATTCAGCTAGTGACATGACTCAGATTTTCTTGTGTGCCAGAAGCTAACACAATGAACAAATACACAAAAAATCACCTTTCAGAGTCTTTGCAAATTGACACTGCTTTAGCTGTCCATAAGTTGCTTCTGCTTGCAGGGCAGGTCCTGGGAGGGTATGCCTGAGAGGTGTTTCTTGTCCAGTCTCTCAGATTGCCTTTTGATATATTGGTACCAACATACTGACACCCAACTATGCACATATAGGTTAGTCTACTCCCTTCAGAACAGGACCACAGATACACAGTGGTAGCACAGCCTGACACCGCACCACACTGAGAAAAGTTGGAGGGGACCACCAATGGTACATGAACATCTCCTACTGTTTTTAATGCTGTTCTGTCTTGATTCCACTCTTGTCCAGTTACTGCTCTCTTTTAACTGGTTTCTGGAGTTTTTAAAAAGATGTCTCTACCTGTTTTCCTAATTGTTCAAAAGTTATTTGGGAGAAAGGCACCCTACAACATCTTACATTGCCATTTTCATTATCCAGAAGCTTGTTATTACTTTGTTCTTTTAAACTGAGGAGTAAGATAAATTTTATGTAGATCAAATTGCATTGTAGAATGTCACAGGAAACAGGTTTACACTATCAGATATTGCATGCAACTTATTGGATTATTCTTGATATCAGTCAAGAGCACTGGGTTTCTTAAGAGCCTTACCTATATAAGAAGGATATAGAAAAACCATGTGCTGGAAAGGGACTCTGATTGAAAAGAATGTGAACTTTTTTTTCAACAAAATTTGGGGGATGTGTGTGGCAGTGTGGTTTTTAGTTTTAGAAATATTCCCAGATCATTCTTAGAATTTTTTGATTTAGAAACATTTTAGATGAGTTTGTATGAACTCTTTTCTAGTCTATATGTTCAATTGAAAGTAAAGAACTGTGGGCAGACAAGAGACAAGGACCTGTTAAGGGCATAAGTATAAGCACAGGTCAGAAAAAGTAGAACAGAACTGAGAAAATGTCCTACTTCAAAATATATTTTTAGATATGCCCTCTCCTGAAAGAATAGTGACACTGGACTCATGCAGCCTTGTCTTAACCCACTCTGTCTGGTAGAAGAATGTCCAGAATGATCTACACTTTGTCCAGCCTCTAGGAATCATTCTGTCTCTTGGACTCTCTCTCTCTTTCTACTTTTGTGATTCTCAGATTTGGCTGAATATTGGAATAACCTGGGCATATTTTAAAAATACTTTAGTCTGGCTCTACACCAGATATTCTGATTTAATTTATATAGGATATGACTTGGACATTGAGCTTTGTAAAAGGTGATTCTGGTTAGGGACATCAGCAAGAATGGCAGAATTTTCAAAATTGACTACTCCATAAAAGCAATGAAAAATTGACAAAAATAGTCAGAATCACCCTTTCTGAAATTGGAAATTAACCCAGTCTTGTAGCAAACTTGAGAATGTTTATTCCAGAAAAAAAATGGCTGAGTTTCAGTAAAAGAAGTAATATTTGTGGCATTTTAACTTGCCCTGGTTACATCCTCTGCTATCAGGCTCTGTGGTAGCCTTGAAAAATTACAGTCTACATTCCTGGTGCAGCCTAGCTGCTACCAGAGTGAGCAAAACAAAACTGGTGTTCTTTCAAAACTTCATCTTCCAAAGGATTATCATAATTTGACTTGTCTGATGGTTCACCATAAGACCCTACTTACAAGGCTGTCTGTAAATGCCCTGACTCAGAGTTCACTCAGAGTAAAATGTCTTCTTCCCTAAAGGGCAATATTCAAAGAATAATTACAAGTAGGTGCTTTAGCTTTGCAGTTGCCTAAGGCCATGCATAAGAACTAGGGCAAAGAATAGACTATCCAAAGATAGTAAAAGGAAAGTTGTGGAATAAGTTGTTTGTAGGGGCTTTGAAATGCTCTGGCATATTCTTTTGGGAATCTGAATACAGTGAACATACATAGGCTTGGACACTTGCTCAAGAAAGACGTGGATAGGTCTTACATTCTCATGTCTGGCTGACTTTGAGGTTCTGCAGAAACAGGAGTTTGTCAATTGCCTTGTTGATTGTTGAAGGCATGCCCCAACACTCACATGGAGCCCAGTGGCTAACACAGGGAGATTTATTGTTTCCGGAAGTTTAAGGAAATCTCTGCCCAATCATTATCTGAGGATAAACTAACTGAGTAGAGACATGACAAAGAATACAGACCTTACAGATTATTTCAGAAATGTCACTAAACAAACAAAAAACTACAAGTACAACAATCAGCAACAACAACAAACCCTGGGTAGGAGGGAGAAGGTGATTTCTGGATTTGGCACATTATATTAATTCAAATGTCCAGTTTTCAATAAAATTATGATACATGCAAAGAAACAAGGAAGTATGCCCAATATGAGGGTTAAGAGAGAAAAAAGGAACCAATGGAAATTATCCGCAAAGAAAACTCAGGTGTTGAAATTAATAAAGACTTTAACTCAGCTATTTTAAATAAGTTCAGTAAGTTAAAAAAAGACTAAATAAATAACAAAATATGATAACAGTGTCTCACCAACTGGAGAATAATGATAAATAGATAAAAAGTAGAAAATAAAAGAACTAAACAGAAATTCTGTAGTAGAGAAGTGAAATAAAGAAATAAAAAATCCATATGAGGGCTCAACAATGTAGTAGTTGGCAAAATCACAAAATTGACTACAAGTCAATTGAGATTATAAAGTATGAAGCAAAGTAAGAAAAAAGAATTAAGAAATATGAAGAAGGCCTCTGAGACCTGATTGCATGTAGTGGGAATACCAGAAAGAGAGGGGAGAAAAAAATGGGTAAAAAGAATATTTGAATTAATGATGGACAAATTCCCAAATTTAATGAAAAGCATTAATCTATACATCCAAGGTGCTCAATCTATTCCAAATAGGATAAAACCAATGTGATCTATACATAGAACATCATAATAAAATGGTTGAAAGCCAAATACAAAAAGAGAATCTCAGAAGCAGCCAGAGAAAAGTACTCATTAGATAAAAAGAGCTTCACTAAGATCAACAGCTAATTTCATATCAAAAATACACTCTTTCATATTTTTATCACACTACTGAATGCAAAGTACAGGAGAAAGTTCTGAAAGTTGCAAAAGAAAAGTAATATGTTAATACAAGGGTGTCTCAATTAGATTGAGTGCCTTTTTCTCATCATAAACCATAGAAACAAGAAGGCAGTAGGTAGAAATACTTAAAGTGCTTAAATAAAACAACTGCAAGGCAAGATTTTATATTCAGTGAGACTTTCTTTTGAAAATGAGGGAGAAATTAAAACTTTTTCAGGTAAACAAAAGCTAAGAGAGTTCATCACCACTAGACCTGCCCTACAAGCCATGCTAAAGGGAGTTCTTCAGGCTTAAAGGAAAGTACACTAGACAGTGGTGCAAAACAGCATAAAGAGAAAAGATCAGTGGTAAAGGTAACAATTTGGGTAATTATAAATGGAGGTATATTATTAAAATTTATTGTTTGGTAAGTTACTCTACTTCTTACTTCCTACAGGTGCTAAAATGTAAATGCATAAAAAGGAATGATAAATCTATGGCTTTTTTTTACCCATATACTGTACAAAGACGTAAATAATAACAAGTTCAAAAAAGAACAGTGAGGTACAGAGGTTATAAGAAAAGTATATGTGCACACAATTGAAGGTAAGTTGGTATCATAACAAGTATTGGAAAGGATGCAGACAAATAGGAACACTCATTCATTGCTGGCAGCAATGTAAAATGGTGCAGTGGCTGTGGAGGACAGTTTGGCCATTCCTCAGAGAGCTAAGTGTAGAACTACCATTTGACCTGACAATCCCACTACTAGGTATATACCCCCAAAGTAGTGAAAGCAGGGACTAGAACAGATATTTGCTCACCAATGTTCATAGCAGCATTATTCACAATTGCCAAAAGGTGGAAGAAACTCAAGTGTCAATCAACCAAAAAGTGGATAAAAAAAAATGTGGTGTATATATAGAGTGGATATTATTTAGCCAAAAACAATAAAGAAGTCCTGATACATGCAACAACATAAATGAAACTTGAAGACATCATATTAAGTGAAATAAGCAGACACAAAAGGACAAATATTGTATGATCTCACTGATTTTAAACAATTAGAACATGCAAACTCATTGAGTCAGAATCTAGAATACAGGTTAACAGGTGACAGAGTCGGGATAGGAATGGCAAGTTAAGGCTTAAAATATACAGGTTTCCTATTTGGAATGATGGAAATGTTTAGGTAATGAATTAATGATGATAGCACAATGTTGCAAACACAATTAATGGCACTGAAATATATAACTGAATATGATGAAAAAGTGAAATGTAAGATTGTTTATATCGTAACAACAAAAATTTTAAAAATAATCCATGGAACAGCATTACACAAACATGGCACCCTAAGTTAAACCATAAGCTTTAAATAATAGTACAAGTGTAAAAATGTCCTATAATCAATTGTAATAAATGTTCCACACCAATGCAAGGTGTTTGTGGTGGGGTGGTTAATGGGAATCTTGTATTTTATGCATGATTGTTCTGCAAACACATCACTTCTCTAATTTAAAAGAGCCACGTGATAATCTCAATTGACACAGAAAAGGTATTTGACAAAACTCAACACTCTCTTCTTGATAAAAACACACAGAACATTAGGAATAGAGGGAAACTTCCTCAAGATGCTTGAAAATATATTGAAAAACCCACAGCTGCTATAATATGCAATGGTGAAAGTCTGAAATCTCTCCCTGTAAGATCAGGAATACTTTAACTATTGCCAATGAACACTATACTGGAAGTTCTAGCCAGAACAATTAGGTAAGAAAAAGACATAAACGGTCTCCAGATTTGAAAAGAAGTAAAATTATTATTTGCAGATAATATCATGCTATTTATAGAAATCCCCCAAAATCCACAACAAAGCTATGATAGGTAATAAATGAACTGTACACATTGACAGTGTACTTTTGCATCATACAAAAGTCAGTAGTGTTTCTATACACTAATAATGACTAATATGGTGAAGAAATAAAGAAAAATTCCATTTACAAGAGCATCTGAAATAATCAATTATCTAGGAATAACTTTAACCAAGGAAGTAAACAACTTATACACTGAAAACTACCAGACATTGCTAAAAGAAATTAAAGAGAACCAAAATAAATAGGACATTCCATGCTCATTGATTGAAACACTAAATATTGTTAAGATATCAATTCTACTCAATGTGATTTAATTCAATGCCTTATCAATGAAAATTCCAATAGCTTTCCTTGCAGAAATGGAAAAGCCAATCATCAAATTTATAAGGATGATTAAGGAGCCCTGAATCACCAAAACCATCTTGAAAAAGAGGAAGAAAGTTTTAGGATAAACAAGGTCAAATCTTAAAACTTACTCCAAAGCTAGAACAGCATGGTACTGGCACAAGGACATACATATGAACTAACAGAATCAAATTGAGAATTCAGAAATAAACCCTCACATCTATGGCCATTTGGTTTTTCACAAGCGTGTCAAATCCAATCAGCTGGGAAAAAATAGTCTTTTCAACAAATGGTGCTGGAAAAAATTTAATATTCATATGGAAATAAGTAAAGGTGGGCTCCTACCTCACACACTCTATAAAAATCAACTCAAAATGAATCAATGGCCTAAATACAAAATCCCATACTGTGAACCTACTAGAAGAAAATATAGGGAAGCAATTTCAGGACATTGTATTAGGCAATGGTTTCTTAGACATTATACCAAAAGTACAAGCAACAAAAGAAAAAAAAATAGATCAAAGTAACTCATCAAAATTAAAGATATCAAAGATATCATCATGAAAGTAAAAGGACTACCTACAGGACTGAAGAAAATGTTTGTAAATCACACATATGATAAGGGATTAATATTCAGAATCTATAGGGACACCCTACAACTCAACAAGAAAAAGACAAAGTACCCAGTTAAAAAATTGGCAAAAAAGTCCAGGACAAGATGGCAGAGTGGTGAGGTGTGGAATTTCAGTTACCCCTCTAGGGCAGTGCAGGCTCTTGTTGGCAAACCTGGGGAGCTAGGGTCTGGCTCTGGAAAGGGATTTTTTTTTCCTTTTTTTTTTTTTCCTTCCTATCTGACTCTTCATCTTTGTACTCTTCAATAGCCCATCAGTGCTCCTGCTTCAGCACTGCCCCAGACAAGGGAGGAATTAAAGCTCTCTCAGATTCACTGTTCAGGTGAAAGAGATAATAGCCAAAAGAGTGTATCTTTAAGTAGTCTATACTGGGACTGACAAAACTTGGGAGCTGGTGAAAGGCCTTGAAAAGGGATTTATTTATTTATTCATTTGAAATAACTATTCTAAGTAGTTCTTTTCAGAAAGCTCAGATATTTGCAATTGGCCACTGGACCAAAGCAAGGGAAGAGTTAAGATAGGTCAGGGAGACAAAACAATGAGTCTAGTGGAGGAGACAATTCTCTGAAAGGCATAACTTCCTAAGAAAAGGGGAGGAGGGGCCCCACTAAAGTTGCTGCCCTCCTTCAAAGAACTCAGATGCCAGGAAATGAAAAACAGGAACCAGCTTGAGTCAGCCAGGCCCCTGGCAGAGACAGTGGGACAGGGTCTGTGGAGAATTAAAGGCATCTGTGGCACCTCTTTACACTGGTGAGGAGCTGTGGGCTGATAAGCACCACTTTCTAGACAGGATACAAAAAGCACAGAGTCTAGAGGCTTCACAGGAGCATCTGACAACCTGTAGAGTCTCATTCTCAGGGAAACTTCATGCCCTCTTCCTAAGACCTGGATCTGTATGGACTGGGAAAATTTGATTATTGTTGATGATATCTGGGGAGACCCTCTCACAAAAAGGTTACATAGAGGCAGGGCAATAAGCAGAAAAACAAGAGGTGAAAAATTCTGATCAACTAACTGAAGCTAGGTTAGAGGTCTAGAATAAGTTGAAATGAATGCCAAAGAATAGATAAAAAACATAGCCAACCAACAGGAAAACCCAAGGTAAAAGTGAAAATGACCTGCAGAATAAACTGATCAAGAAAATCAGATGCAGAGACAGCTAAAAATAATAAGACATACTAGGAAACATGAAAATATGGACCAGCCAAAGGAACAAACTAACACCTCAACTGAGATACAGGAACTGAAAAAAAAAAACTAATTAAAGATGTTCAAACATATGCCCTAAATTAAATCAATGAGCTGAAGGAAACTGTGGCAAAAAGTGGAGGATATAAAGAAGACACTGGATGACCCTAAGGAAGAGTTCATAAGCTTGAAAAAATAAATGGCAGAACTTATGGAAATGAAAGATGGAATAGAGTAGATTAAAAGCACAATGGAGACATATAATAGTAGATTTGAAGAAGCAGAAGAAAGGATCAGTGTGCTGGAAGACAGGACATTTGAAACCATAAACACAAAAGAACAGATAGGGAAAGAATGAAAAAAAATATGAGCAGGATCTTAGGGAGCTCAATGACAACATGAAGTGCATGAATATACATGTCATTGGTGTCCCAGAAGGAGAAGAGAAAGGAAAAGGGGCAGAAAGAATAATAGAAGAAATACTTACTGAAAATTTCCAAACTCTTATGAAAGACAGAAAATTACAGATTCAAGAAGTACAGAGTACCCTAAAGAGAATAGATCTCAATAGAGCTACTCCAAGACACTTACTGATCAGATTGTCCAATATCATAGACAAAGAATTATGAAAGCAGCAAGAAAAAAGCAATCCATCACATACAAGGGAAGCTCAATAAGACTATGTGCAGATTTCTCTGTAGAAACCATGAAGGCGAGAAGACAATGGTGTGATATATTTAAGATACAGAAAGAGAAGAACTGCCAGCAAAGAATTCTATATCTGGCAAAACTGTACTTCATAAATGAGGGAGAGATTAAAATGTTTTCAGACAAACAGACACTGAGAGAGTTTGTGAATAAGAGACTGCAACTACAAAAAATACTAAAGGGAGTGCTATAGGATGATAGGAAAAGACAGGAGAAAGAGGTTTGGAGAAGAGTGTAGAAATGAAGACTACCAGGAAGGGTAAAAGGAGAGATAGAAAAAATAAGATATGACATATAAAATCCAAAAGACAAAATGATGGAAGAAAGTACTGCCCTTACAGTAATAACACTAAATGTTAATGGATTAAACTCCCCAATAAAAAGACATAGGCTGGCAGAGTGGATTAAAAAAACAGGACCCTTCTATATGCTGTTTACAAGAAACCCACTTTGGACACAAGGACAAAAATAGGCTGAAAGTGAAAGTTTGGAAAAAGATATTTCACATGAACAACAACCAGAAAAAAGCTGGAGTAGCTACATTAATATGAGAAAAAAAAAACCTTCAAAAGTAAAACAATTAAAAGAGACAAAGACACTATATATTAATAAAAGGGTCAATTCATCAAGAAAACATAACAACCACAAATATTTATGCACCAAGCCAGAGTGCCCCAAAATCATGAGACAAACAATGAGAACACTGAAAGGAGAAATAAATACCTCTACAATAATACTTGGAGACTTCAATACACCACTCTTATCAATGGATAGAACATCTAGGTAGAGGATCAAAAAGGAAATGGAGATGAGTTATATGATCAATGAACTAGAATTGACAGATATTTATAGAATACTGCACCCTGCAACAGCAGGATACACATCTTTCTCTACTGCTCATGGATCATTCTCTAGGATAGATCACATGTTGGGTCACAAATCAAGTCTCAACAAATTAAAAAATATTGATATTTTACAAAACACTTTCTTTGATCATAATGGAATGAAGTTGGAAATCAATAACAGGCAGGTCAGAAAATTCACAAATATATGGAGGCTAAACAACACATGTTTAGACAACCAGTGGGTAAAGGAAGAAATTACAAGAGAAATTAGTAAATACTTTGAGGTAAATGACAATGAAAATAAAACATATAAAACTTATGGGATGCAGAAAAAGTGGTGCTGAGAGGGAAATTTATTGCCCCTAAATGCCTATATTAAAAGAGAACAGAGAGTGAGCAAAAATCAGGGAAGTAAATACTCACCTCAAGGAACTAGAGAAAGAACAGCAAATTAACCACAAAGCAAACAGAAGGAAAGAAAATAAACAAAGATTAGAGCAGAAATAAATGAAACTGAGAACAGGAAACAATAGAGAGAATCAACAAGACCAGAAGTTGGTTCTTTGAGAAAATCAATATAATTGATACACCCTTAGTAAGAGAAAGAGAGAGGGAGAGGGAGAGGGAGAGGGAGAGGGAGAGGGAGAGGGAGAGGGAGGGAGAGAGAGAGAGAGAGAGAGAGAGAGAGAGAGAGAGAGAGAGAGAGAGAGAGAGAATAGATGCAAATAAATACAATCAGAAATGTGTAGGGGGACATAACTACTGATAATGCAGAAATAAAGATCATGAGAGGATACTACAAGCAACTATATACCAATAAACAAGAGAACTTAGATGAAAGGGACAACTTCCTAGAAAAGCATGAACAACCAACACTGACTTGAGAAAAAATAGATGACCTTGACAAACCAATGGCAAGTAAAGAGATTGAGTCAGTCATCAAAAATCTCCCAAAAAAGATAATCCCAGGACCAGACGGGTTCACATGTGAATTCTACCAAGCATTCAAGAAAGAATTAGTATCAATCCTGCTCAAACTCTTCAAAAAAATTGAAGAGAGGGAAAGCTACCTCATTCTATGAAGCCAACATCACCCTGATACCAAAGTCAGACAAAGATAATACAAAAAAGGAAAATTATAGACCAACTTTTAAGTGAATATAGATGCAAAAATCCTTAATAAAATACAGATAGAATCCAGTAGCATATTAAAAGAATTACACACCACAACCAGGTGTGATTTATTCCAGGTATGCAAGGCTGGTTAAACACAAAAAAACAATTATTGTAATATACCACATCAATAAATCAAATCAAAAGAACCAAATGATCATCTTGATCAATGCTGAAAGGCAATTGACAAAATTCAACATCCTTTCTTGATGAAAGTACTTCAAAGGATAGAAATAGAAGGGAACTTTCTCAATGTGACAAAAGCTATATATGAGAAACCCACAGCTAACATCATCCTCAATGGGGGAAAAACTGAAAACTTTTCCTCTAAGATCAGGAACAAGACAGGGATGGCCACTGTCACAATTGTTATTCAACATTGTGCTGGAAGTTCTAGCTAGAGCAGTTAAGAAAGAAAAATAAATAAAAGCCATGCAAATTGGAGAGGAAGAAGTAAAACTTTCACTGTTTTGCAGATGACATGATCCTATATGTAGAAATTGAAGAAAAATTGACAGCAAAGCTTACTAGAGCTAATCAGTGAATACAGCAAAGTGACAGGTTATAAGATCAACATGCAAAAATCAGTACTGTTCCTATACAGAAGGAATGAGCAACAGGGGGAGGAAATAAAAAAAAAAAAATCTAATTCTACTTACAATAGCAACCAAAAGAATTAAATATTTAAAAATAAACTTGACAAGGCCGCAGAAGACCTATACACAGAAAACTACCAGAAACTGCTAAAAGAAATCAAACAGGACCTAAAAAAATGGAAGAACATACCATGTTCATGGATTGGAAGACTAAATATAGTTAAAATGTCAATTCTACCTAGACTGATTTATAGATTCAATGCAATACCAATTAAAATCCCAACAAGTTACTTTACAGAAATAGAAAAACCAATAACTAAATTTATTTGGAAGGGCAGGGTGCTCCTAATAGCCAAAAATGTCTAGAGATAAAGGGATGAAGTAGGAGGTCTCACACTACCTGACTTTAAAGCATACTACAAATATACAGTGTTCAAAACAGCATGGTACTGTCACAAAGATAGATATACTGACCAATGGAATCAAATTGAGAGTTTAGAAATAGATCCTCTCATCTATGGACAACTGATCTTTGATAAGGCAGACAAACCAAAGCAACTGGGACAGAGAAGCCTCTCCAATAAATGGTCCTGGAGAACTGCATATACATATCAAAAAGAATGAAAAGGGACTCATCTCACACCTTATATAAAAATTAACTCAAAATGTATTAAAGACCTAATCATTAGTGCTAAGACCTTATTACTTTTACAAGAAAATGTATGGCAGTATCTTAAAGATATTGTGATAGGAGATGGTTTCCCAGACCTTACAACCAAAGCCTGAGCAATCAGAAAAGAAATAGATAAATGGGATCTCCTCAAAATTGAACACTTTTGTACATCAAAGGACTTTGTTTAAAAGGTAAAAAGGCAGCTTACACAATGGGGGACAATATTTGGAAACCACGTATCAGATAAGGATTTAATATCCAGAAAAATATAAAGACATCCTACAACTCAACAACAGAAAGTCAAAAATGTCAATTAAAAATAAATGGGCAAAACATGATGATGGAGGAGGGGAAGATGGCAGCATAGAGAGGAGTGTAAGCTAGTTAGTCCCCCTGGAACACCTAATAAACAACCAGGAAAAACTAGTAAATAATCTTGCATAACTGCTGGGAGACAAACATGACTATCCACACATCATACACCAGCCTGGATTGGGAGGAATGCCCAAGACCACAGCATAAAATTTGTAAGTAAAAACTGCAGACCCAAGGTGAGAGTCACTCCCCAACAGCAGCCCAAACTGAAAAGCCTTGCTGTACTAGAGAGCAGCACCCTCTGAACAAGTGAATATACCTCGGCCCAGCTCTAACTGAGGTTTTAATTAACAAATGTTGACTTCTCAATATAAGCTATGCATCCCCAACAAGCAGGCAGAGGCTTTTGGTGATGGCTGACCTTGGAGAGCCGGAGGACCTCTCTGGGAAGGAGGGCAAGCACAGAAGACTGGTGCTGTCTTTGGTCAATGGGTGAAACTGAGTGTGGCCATGGACTGGCCCTGAAGGGGGCTTTCTGTCCCTTTTTTGGCTCAGTGGAGAAAACTTCAGCCATTTTCAGTTCCCAGTGCTCTGACCCAGACAAGGGTGGAGACAGGAGAGTCAGAGAGACTATTCAAATGATAATGAAATATCCCCAGGGGGTGTATTTTCCTTAAGAAGAAAGAGGTGATGCCAAACTCTGCTACCCACCTTCCATTCAGAACCAGACCCCAGAGCCTGGAGGAAAACAGCCACCAGCCACACCTTACACCAGTCTGGAGTTACAGGCTGACAGGTGCCAACTGCTGGGCAGAAAAGCACAGTGGCTTGAGGCCTCAAAGGGTGCATCAATCTTCTAAGACACACCCCCAGGGAGACGTGATACTGTTGCCTCCTTCTGAGACCTGAGCCGTTCTGTTCTGGGAAAACCTGATTGGGGTAACCAAGGAAACCAGATGGCTAGACAACAGAAAACTACAACCTACACTAAGAAAAATGAAGTAATGTAAGTACACTGAACAAAGTTGACTGTGAGTATGGTTGAAACAAGAAGATTAGGAGCATGTGGGACACCAGAAGGAAAGAGGAAAGATAAAAGACTGGGACTGTGTAACTCAGTGAAACCTAGGGTGCTCAAGGATTGTGATAAAAGGTACAAATGTGTTTTTACATGAGGGAGAAGAAATGAATGACAGCATTGCAAGTGCTAAAAATAGGGTGGGACTG
The DNA here is from genome assembly GCF_015220235.1 of Choloepus didactylus. Taxonomy (NCBI): domain Eukaryota; kingdom Metazoa; phylum Chordata; class Mammalia; order Pilosa; family Megalonychidae; genus Choloepus; species Choloepus didactylus. Next base: position 24,258,259 of record NC_051310.1, read on the forward strand.
GGGAAAATACAATCAATGCAAACTAGAGACTATAGTTAACAGAAACATTGTATTATGCTTCCTTTAATATAACAAAGGCAATATACCAAAGCTAAACTCATATGAGGGGGGGCATAGGGCTGGGATACAGGACTCTTGGCATTGAGGATGTTGTGTGACTCTTTATTCTACTTTGGCTTAATGCTATCTTTCCTTTTATCACTTCCTAGCTCTCATGGATTTTTTTTTCTCTTTTTTTTTTTTCTTTTCTCTCTCCACCTTCTTTGACTCTTCCTCCTTCTTTGTGAAAGAAATGGAGATGTCCTTATATAGATAGTGGCGATGGTGGTGATACATAAATATATGACTATACAGGGAACCATTGATTGTTTACTTAGGACGAAATGTGTGGTGTGTGAACAAAACCTTCTTATAAAAATGGGTTGATGTAGAAACCTTGAGGGCACTATATTGAATGAAATAAGACAGACACATAAGGAAAAATATTGCTGGGGCCCACTGACATGAACTAGTTATAATATGTAAACTCATAGACATGAAATATAAGTTACCAGGGTACAGAATAGGGCTAAAGAAAGAGGAGTGGTTGCTTATTATGAGCAGAATGTTCAGCTAGGGTGAACTTAAACTTTGAAAGTGGACAGAGGTGATGGTAGCACATTGTGCGAATGACTAACAGTGCTGAATGGTATGTGAAAGTGGTGGACAGGGTAAGCTCAGAGTCATGTATATCACCAGAAGGAAAGTTGGAGGTTAAAAGATGGGAATATATAAAACAGTGAATCTTGTGGTGGACAATGTCCATGACCAACTGTACAAATATTAGAAATCTCTGTCATGAACTAGAGAAAAAGCATGACACTATAACTAGAAGTTAATAACAGAGGGGCATATAGGAAAAATATATACCGATTGCAAACTATATACTATAGTTAGGAGTATTTTAACATTCTTTCATCAACAGTAACAAATGTACTTTACCAATACTATGAATCAATAATGGAGGGGGGTTGGTTAGGGATATGGGAGAATTTGAGTTTTCTTCTTTTGTCTTTATTTCTTTTCTGGAGTATTGAAAATGTTCTAAAATTTGAGAAAAAAATAATTGTGATGATCAATGCACAGCTGTATGATGGTACTGTGGGCAGTGGACTGTGCACTTTGGGTCTTTGGATAATTGCATGGTTTATGAACAATCTCAATTAAAAAAAATAAATGGGCAAAAGACATGGACGGATACCTTTATGAAGAGGAAATACAAATGGCTCAAAAACATATGAAAAATGCTCAACTTCACTGGCTATTAAGAAAATGCAAATCAAAACCACAATGAAATATCATCTCACATTACCAGAATGGCCAATAACAAGAAAACATAAAACTACAAGTGCTGGAGAGGATGTGGAGAAAGAGGCATACTTATTCACTGTTTTTGGTAATAAAGAATAGTGCAGCTACTTTAGAAGGCAGTGTGGCAGTTCTTCAGGAAGCTTTGTATTGCCATATGATTAAGCAATTCCATTACTACATATATACTCAGAGCAACTGAGAGCTAAGACGTGAACAAACATTTGTAAACTGATGCTTCGCCACATTATTCACAATTGCCAAGAGATGGAATCAGCCCAAATGTCCATCAACAGATGAGTGGATAAACAAACTGTGGTATATACACATGATGAATATTATGCAGCTATAAAACAGAACAAATTCATGAAACATATGATAACATGGATGAACCTTAAGGATGTTATGTTGAGTGAAGTTAGCCAGAAACAAAATTACCAATACTGTCTGGTCTCACTAATATGAACTAACATTGAGGAGCAAACTTTTATAATTAAAAGCTGATAACACAGGTTATCAGGAGATAGAAAGAGGGTAAAGATTGAGCATTTGATGTTGAAGGAGGTTCAACAGGATTGCTTGTGTAGATCCAGAAATGGATAGCATAATACTGTGTGATAGTAGCACACTGTTGTAAGTATACTGAACAAAGATGTCTGTGAGTGGAGCTGAAAGAAGAGGCTGGTGGCAAGTATGACACCAGAAAGAAAGATATATGATGAAAACTGGCGCTGCATAACTTAGTGAAACCTACAGTGCTCAATGATGGTGCCTAAATGTACAAATACAAAAATATTTTTACATATGGGGGAACAAATAATTTGAACCTTGCCAGGTGTTGAAAAAGGGATGGTATTTGGGAAAAATAGAATCAAAGCAAACTGGAGTCTATGGTTAATAGCACCAGTATAATGTTCTTCCATTAAATGTAACAAAGGCAATATACCAAAGCTAAATGTTTATGAGAGGGGGAGATAATGGAGGGGCATGTGATTCATGGTGGTGGTATTGTCTGACATTATTATTATATTGCATTGTAAGGTATTTTAATTTTTTATCCTTTTGATTATTCTTTTAAAATTTTTTTTTGGATATGTTCAAGTACTGATTGTGGTGATGAATGCACAACTATATGATGATATTGTGAACACTTGATTGTACACTGTGGATGATTGCATGGTATGTGAATATATCTCTACAAAATTTCAGGGAAAAATATAAACAGACAGATACAAGTGCTAGAGAAAATATGGAGAGAGGAATGTACCTATTTACTGTTGGTGGGGAAGTAGAATGATGTAGCCTATCTGGAGGACGATGTGGTGGTTCGACAAGATACTAAGTATGTGGGTGCCATGAGGTTCTGCAACCTCATTATGGGGGATATACTTGGAAGATCTGAGAGCAGGGACAGAAGTGGACCTTTGCACACTGGTGTTTATTAGGGCAGTATTCATGATTTGCAATGGATGGAGGTGGCCTAAGGGTACATTGACTGCTGGATAGAATGGTGAATACTGGTGTATGCATATAATAGGATTTTGAGCAGCTGAAAGAAGTAATGAAGCTGTGAGAAATGCAGCTAGGTGAATGGATCTTGAGAACAGCATTTTGAGTGAAGTACACCAGAAACAAAAAAAGACAAAGATTATAATGCCTCACTAATATGGACTAACTTTGTGTGAACTCTTGAGAATCGAATCTTAGAGCACAGCTTATCAGGGGAATGCTTATTGTAATGGTCCCTAGATTGTAAGCTCTTACAGCAGTCACATCTATTCCTGAGTTGTAACGATTATCTCCAGATTCTGAGATGCTGATCTCTTTGTGTATAACCTAGTCATTCTCTAGAACTTTGGGTGTCTGTGTGACACCTGAAACCCAGAGCTAGTGCTCAACAGCTATGAAAGTAAGTATTACCTCATACAGCAACTGTTAAAAAAACTGAAAAATAGTTCAGATTTCCATTAGAGATATGAATGAAACAGATCTGATTAGGGCTAAGACAAATCAGGCCAAAGGGTAAAGGATGATATTGACTATGTTTTAAAACTTCAACTTCTATGTGAGACCAAGGGAAGAGAAGTTTATTTGGTGCAGGATCTATATTTTCTGCAGCACACTAAATAATTAACTTGCACGGTCAGTTTTTTCAAACACCATAAATACATGGAACTTTGAATAGGAAGTGATATCTGGTTGGTTTGTACAGGTTATTGTGGAATTCGGGTACATCTCAAAGTAATATGAGCAGATAATAAAAATATATTTGCAGGACTCCCCCTGAAGAACTGGGAGAAAAAGGCTTAATGTTGGACTTCCCCATCTGGGTTATTACTGATATTCTAACAAACATTGAAGATTAACAATTTAGAAGGTGGAGTCCTCAATCTTGGGGCTTGCTCTTATAAAGCTTGTTATTGCAAAGGAGAGGCCAAGCCTACTTACAATTGTGCCTAAGAGTCTCTTCTAGAGAACCTCTTGTTTGCTCAGATGTAGCCGTCTCTCTCTCTAAGCCCACTCAGCAGATGAATTGACTGACCTCCCTCCTATGTTGGACATGACTCCCAGGGGTGCAATGTGGGACTTAACTCCCATGCATAAACCTGGATCTGGCATTATGGGATTGAGAAAATCTTGTCCAAAAGCGGGGAGCAAAATGAAACAAAATAAAGTTTCAGTGGCTGACAGATTTCAAATGGAGTCGAGTGGTCACTCTGGAGGGCATTCTTATGCACTATGTAGATATCCCTTTTTAGTTTTTAGTGTATTGGAATAGTTTGAAGGAAATACCTGAAACTGGTGAACTGCAACCTAGTAGCCTTGATTCTTGAAGACGACTGCACTACCATGTATCTATACTGTGTAACCATGTGATTGTGAAAACCTTGTGGCTCACACTCCCTTTATCCAGTGTAGGGACATATGAGAATAAAAATGGGGACAAAACTTAAATGAAAAATAGGGTGGGATGGGGGGATGGAGTGCTTTGGGTGTTCCTTTTACTTTTATTTTTATTCTTATTTTTATTCTTTTTGGAGTAAGGAAAATGTTCCAAAATTGATTGGAGTGATGAATGCACAACTATATGATAGTGCTGTGAACAGTTCATTGTATACCCTGGATGATTGTATTTCATGTAGATATATTTCAATAAAATTGAATTTAAAAAAAAATTGGGCAAAAGACTTGAAGGACATTTCTCTAAAGAAAATATACAAATGGACAAAAAGCACATGAAAAGATGGTCAACATCATGAGCCATTCGGGAAATGCATATCAAAACCACAATAAGATGCCATTTCACACTGATGGGAATGGTGATTAATCAGTAAATGAAAAATACTAAGTGTTAAAGAGGATGAGGGGAAATAGAAACACTCATTTATTTTTGGTGGGAATGTAAAAAATAAAACTCTGTAAAATAGTTTTTTCATTCCCCAGAAAGTTAAATATTGAATTACCAAATGTCTCTTCAATCCCACTGCTATGTATATACCCCAAATAATTGAAAACAGGGACTCAGATATAAGCACACCGATGTTCATGGGGCATTATTCACAATTGCCAGAAGTCAGAAGCAACCCAAGTGCTCATTAAGTAATGAATAGAAAAACGAAATGTGAAATATAAATACAATGGAATATTATTCAGTTGTAAAAATGAACAAAGTTCTGATACATGTGACAACAAGGATGAACCTTGAAGACATGTTGAGTGAAAAAGACACAAAATACAAATATTGTATGAACCCACTGATATGAAATAATTAGAAGAAGCTAATTCTTGGAGTCAGTAACTAGAATTAGGTTACCAGGGGCAGGGATGGATGTAGGGAATGAGAGTTAATGCTCAACAGTTACAGAGTTTCTGTCTGGGGTAATGGAAAAAGTTGGTTAATGGATGGTTGTGATAATAACACAGCATTGTGTATGTACTTAACAACACTAAACTATACATTTGCATATGATTAAAAGGGGGAAATTTTAGTTTGTATATATGTTAACTAGAGTAAAAATTACATATATGTGTGTGTGCATGTGTATATGTATGTATGTGTGTGTATAGGACTGTATAAGGCAAACAGTAAACCCTAATATAAACTATGGACTGTAATTAATAGTATATTTATAATAATATTCTTTCATGACTTGGAACAAAGTTACCACACTAATTCAAAGTGCTAATAATATGGAAAACAGTGGGTTTTTTTTTGGGGGGGGGGAGCTGGGTGGTAAATGGGAGCTCTGTATTTTCTGCATGATTTTTCTGTTAACCTATAAAGTCTCTATTTAAAAACTCAATTTAAAAAATAATGAGAAGTTGATAAAGGAAGTTTTTAAATAAAAATCTGATCTTTCAGCAGTACCCCACTATTTTGATTCTCCAATGTATTACAAGAAAGTTTACGTCTGAGTTTCTTTCTGTTTAAATTCTAGTGTGAATGTAAGAATACCCAAGAGGATCTGAAAGTTCCAAATAAAAGGATCCACGTTCAGTGTGCATCTCAAAGACGAAAGTCGCAAGGATATTACTCAACATTTTAGGCCTTACCAGCTCACTCTGGGAAGAAAAAAAAGGAGAACCCAAGAAAGCTACAGAAACACACCTATTTGTTCTGGGAGATGATAGGCCCAGGGGAAGAGGGAAACTTAGCTGAATAATAACATTAGGCAAATAGTGGACACTATCTGCAGATTACTAATAATGTCAAAAAGTAATGCTGCATCTGGTAGGGTCTTTATGTAATACTGAAACAAAACAGCTAAAACTCTAATCCAGATACTTTCTAAATATTATCTAATACAAGCATACATGTAACTGAAAGTTTTAATTAAATTAAACTAAATGTAATTCAATATTTTCTGGAATGATAACTGAATGGCAGTTTTTTCAGGTATTTTTATTTGTTTTGTTGTTTTTCCAGTGTTTGTGTCCAGCTAAAGGCTTAGATTTAGACCAGTTGAGTTGTGTATTATTTTTGAACAAAATTATTTTTTAAGCATAACTTAGTTCTTGAACTCAAACATAAAATAAATATATTTTTTTCCTTCACACTCCTGCTTGATCACCACCTCTCAAAAGAGAAGCAACTGGCATGGAAATAATAGTAAAATGTTAACTATTTACTTTCTTCATTACTTTTAACAGTATATAGTTTGTTCTCTACTGCATATTAAAATATCTGGGGAAATCAATTTGCACTTTGGTGACTAGATTTAATTTCAAATGTGGCTGAAATCCTTTTTTTTCCTCCTAAACACTGTTTTATAATTAATTCATTTTGACCCAACACTAACTCTATTTTACCCATTTTCCAGATAAGGAACCTGAAGCTAAAAAATTTGCTCAGATTGTGACTCAAACTCAGATCTTTCAGAAGACAAGAATAATTACTATTGTTGCATATTTCCTCAAGAAGCAAAATTCCTACGAAACTATTGATATATGTATTTTTAGTTTGTTTCAGATATTGAACCTACAAATGTGGGCAAAATTCACACATATTCATGTGCTGGTAGTCCAAGAATTATTTTATTTTGTTTTATTTTTTATTAACTTTATTTATCAACAAAACAAAACAAAACAAAACAAACAACAAAAACAAAAAAACATTTCCAGACAAAATAAAACAAAGGAATAGGGAAACAAATATCCTGAAATAACTTCATTGCTTCCAATATGCTCCTACCATATCACAAGAAAATTAACAAACCATAGTCATTCCTGAGCATTACCATATCATTAAGATTGCCCTCAATATCTTATTTCTTCTTATTAGATTATCGTTCTCCTCTAAGGTACCTAGGGATAGATAGCAGTTAGTGAAGGAGGAAGAATTATTTATTTCTTCTTAGTGGGGGTGGGGAGGTAGAAGAAAAGAAGAATAATAAGAGGGGAAAAAATAGAATGACTGACAGCTTACTGTGACTCTGTCTCTGCATCAGGTCCTTTCATTTATGTTATCCAATTTCATAGTCCTAACAACTTTTAGAAGGATTATCCCCATGTTAGCTGTGAGGAAACTGAGGCTCAGAGTGTATGGTTAGATAGTAGTCATTGGCAAATCCAAGATTTTAAATAAATTTGATTTAAAAAACCTTTGTTTATCCACATCATATAACATGGGCAACCCACCCCCCGAGTATTCGGTCTTGTTGGAAATTACATGAAAATCCCACCACAAAATTTTATTACATTTCTACCTTTTACAAAGCCCCAAACCAAGTGATTCTCAAATAAAATGGAAAATGTACTTCAGTTGATGATTAAGAACTCAGTTTTCAGCAAAGTGCAGAAGTTTTCTTCTGACTTTTCCTATGGTATCTTGCTCTATAATATATACACTTCTTAAAGTACACATCTTAGAAGTATATATCTTAAGTATACATCTTAAGTATACATCTTAGAAGTAGGCCTGTGAATTCTTTATTTTTTTCTGCACTCAAAAAAGAGCTATTCTTTAAATAGTATCAGAATTAGACTATGGATTTCTAGATTTATTTTAGAATTAAAATTTAAAGCAAACAGATTACACCCTGATTTTTGCAGTACTCCAGAAACATTTCTTTGAATGAAAAAAAAAATATTTTCATTTGAAGAGGAGTGGATCTATGGCAGGCTTCCTTCTGCCTCTCTGTCCCCATTACAATTTAGCCTTGACCTTGGCTGACTCATTTTAGGACTTAAGGACATCTGATCAGGAGTCTAATTTGATGAAAGGCAGAGGGCTGTGATAAAATAGGCATGGGATAGAGATGAGAGGAAGAGTTGACATTTTAACAAAATAATGATGACTAGTAAAAACACCCCCCACGTTTCATTCTGTGTACAGATTCAAGGCTAGCACCCATGATCTTCTCCTTAAATTTATTGTCTCTGGAAAGAAATAAAGTAGACACTTTCAACACAAACGTATCTCATTACAGAGAAATTCTGACCCTTATGAAATGCTACATTATCAAAGAAAAAATCTGGAAGAACAGGTAAGCCAAGGTTTAATTTTATGGTGCAACCTCAGGCTAAGGTTGCAGGAATTAGCAGAATGTTGAAGGTTAAGCTGAGAATCAACTTTTACAAATGTGTCAAAGATAGTGCAACAGTCGCATTCCTTTTAAAAAGAAACCCAATTAAAACCTCTTTATAAATATGGCTGTATTTGTAAAAGATGGGGAATATGAGAGGTAATGATGTTTTGAATTATTCTGATTCCCAAATAGTCCATCATACTTGATGAGTTCTTACTCATGTTGTTGAACCCATGTGCAGTCTCCATCAACACTGCCAAGTCTAATCTCTTCAGGAGTTCACTGTATGGTTAGTTGGGCAGCCGAGGACAGAAGCTGGCATATGTCAGCTGGCAGATCCTCATTAAGTACTTCCAAGGAGTCCCTCTGATTCTTACGCTGTATTTTAATTTGACTAATAGATCTAAACCTATTTTATTTTATTTTCATAGACTCAACAACGTTGAGCAATAGCCACCTAATTCCACAACCCTTACTATTGCTATTTCTCCGATTTTGCCCCAAATATTGTACCAGCTAGTGCATCCTCTTATTCCTCTCTACCCATCTCAGTCTGCCACAAGTGAATGTGTTAGCCATCATACAGCTGCAATGTGTTAGGGACCAGACTATCAAAACTCCATTCATCAGAACTGATGGGGTACTCATTGTCATCCAATCAATAAGAAATCAACTCTGTAATCTCATCATTAATGCCTTCTTCCTAGGGCCATCCCATGCATTGACTGCCTCAGATCAGGTTGCCTAGGAGTGAGCTTGAGTTGGCCAGTCTTATTGAATAATAATCCTGAGGAACAAAATAGGACAGAGGGAAAAAGCTGGACAGCAATGTGCTCTTGACTGGAAATCAGCTTTAGTCTGATCTTATGAGAAAGCTCTGGACTCTGGAACATAAATTATATCACCAAAATAGTCCCACTTTTTGTAACCCCTAGGTCAGGGGCCAGTAAACTTTTATGGTAAGAGGCCAAATAGTAAATATTCAGGGGCTTTGCAGACCATATGGTCTCTGTCACAACTACTCAACTCTGCCATTGTAGTGTGAGAGACAACATACAAACAAATCTGCATGGCTGTGCTCCAATTCAACTTTACAAAAGCAGGCAGCAGACCAATTTGAGTTGAGGGATAGCTGTAGTTTGCTGTATCCTTATCTAGGGCAAAATGGCTTCCATTCATCTGAAGAAAATTTTCTAGAGATGAGTGTAACTGTCAGTCACTATGGAAAACATAGTGTAATTAAAGGGATCTGGGTAGGACACCAGAAATATTCATCATACAAGGAGAATAAAGGAAGGCTTCCCAGAGGCAGTGACAACTGAACTGACTGCTGAAAAATAGTTGAAAATGTAATGAGATGAGCAAAGGCACAAAGCTTTTTATAGTGCCTTGTATGCAGAGGACTTCTGTCACTTTGGAAATAAATGTGAGTGGTGGAAGATAATCTGGAGAGGTAGGTAAGAATTAGGTAGCCAAGGGACTTACATATTATTCTAAGAATATTATTCTTTATCTTGTACTAAATGAAGAGTATTTGGAGGGTTTAAAGTGGAGACAGGGGATGGTCTCCTTGCAGTGAAGATATAGGAGCCACAATCTATTGCTGCTAAGTCCATCTATCCACATAGGGAAATTTTATCATTTACTCTCTGCAGGACATAATAAATATTACTTGTTTCAGTTCTTTCAGAGCCAATGTGTGATGCATTAGATGAGCTTTGATGCTGCCTGTGATGGTGGTTGGTGGTATGCTTCTTCAAAGTGGATTTCCAACAGTGAAACGGGGTTTGCATCTTTGATCAGTTTTTTCCCTGATTTCCTTTGGAAGATCGTCAGATGTTTGAAAGGTGTTTCTGTAGATGCCAGAGTAAAGTTTATGACCATGACATGTAGACATTTGCTATTGCCAAGTTAAATCAACTGGTCTGGGTATAGATCACACTTTGGTCTTCTTAGTATCATGTTTTGGCCAATATACAACCAACACTCATTTTGTATCAAATCTCAGAGAACTATCTGTTCAAATCAGAGGTTGTCATAATGTAAACAACCTCTTGTGAGCTTTTTGAAAAAAATTCCCACAAAGACACCCTCCCCTTTTTTTGTTGCTTCCTTGCCTAAATTCTTCATCCTTCACTATTAAGGCCAAAGGAGAGCACTAACTGCCAACAGCCTTTTAGGAATGTTCTGTGCATAGGTAGGCTGGTTTAGAATGGAAAAATCCCAGAGGAAGGGAGAGTAAATGGGAGCTACATTATTATCTTAAGTTTGGGGTTACAACTATTTGACCCAGGAAAGTCTCACTGAAAGAATGTTTAAGAAAGCCAACGTTCTAGAAAATAGATCATAGAGATAACAGTGGTGACCCTGCCAAGTGGGTCAAAGCCTGATAGATTTTCTACTTTTTTGTATTCTCCAATATGTATTCTCTTTCACAAGAAGAAACAGCAAACTGAATTTAATAAAGAAATGACATTTTTGAGTCTGAATCAGTTCTCTAGTTTTTTTAAAAATTATTTATGTATAAGTATGTGGCAGGCATGTACACTAGAAAGTTATTAACATGTTCTAATATTTAAGTAGTACCTTTACTCTAAAAAGATGACTTCAGGTTTTTATATTATATGCTAGATTAGGAAAAATTTTATTAGCTGTTCTTTCAGAGCCTGCAGGTCTTGTAAAATTCTCACATATGATAAAAATGTGCAGTGCAGACATTAGTCCCCCAACTACTAAAATAACGTTGTTTCTTAGATAAACAATGAAGTTTTCTCCTTGATGTAAGTCATGAGGTACTCGATATCTTGTATATTGACACAGAAGAGAGTTTTCAATGGCAAAATCAAACACTCTTGGAGTTATGGGTTAAAATGTTATAAAATATTTTGAGTACCTAGGTCTTGAGTAGCAAAATTAGAAAATTTGTGGACAGTATATAGCCATTAAAGAATTATAAAATATCACTATAATCGTATACATTTCTATTCTTAATTTTTACATTAAACAATTAAATGCTATTTACTTAATACAGTTGGGAAAAAAAGTTAATTCTTATTTCCCAACCCAGGATTTGTGACTCTATAGATGCAGAATAATTTGACTTTAGTTTAGATTGATGATCACAGCAACTTTATTCCTCCATTGTCAAAGGGAGAAAACATGCATACACACAAAACACCAACTTCAGTTTTTCTCTCCAAAATTCTCCCTATTCCAGTCTGATACCAAATGTAGTGACCTGCTGCTAGCTTACAAGGAAATATAGCAAAAAATTTTGGAGCATACAGATCACTACATAGTTCTCATTCATAAGTTATCTTCTTTCCTATTCCCTCCAGCAGACTTTCCAAGTTCCCAGCTTCAAATCCTTCCCATGGGCATCTCATTCTCTTGGTCAAGCAAGGAAGTAGCTTTCCAAAGTCCATCTGTGCCTTGCATCAGATTCCTTTATGTCCTCTTACAATATGATTTGTTACTTCATCTCCTTTTCCTCTTCTTACATTTCCCATCTCCACAGGGAGTTCTTTTGAATTTGATTTTTAAATATTTCCACATAGAAAACAAAATCATTAACCTTTGTCCATCCTTTCTATGACATCTAAGGCACATGAGATGAGTTTATAAAGCATGCTTGCAGGGTAATTTCAAATAATTGAATCAAAATGGTTGTAGAAACACCTGTCCAAGAAAATTGTCTCAGGTACCACATGTCATTAGAGTTACTGAGGCCTGGAAAAGAGAAGGGGACAGTCTGAGTCATGAGTTCCCTGACTAGAAGCTTTATCAAATTTAAGAGAGAAAATGGAGGGAGTAAAGAGGAAGAATTACTGCTTTAATACCTGAACCTCGATGCATAGGATCAGCCCCACTTAGTGGTTACTGTTTCTCTAACTTTATCATGGCTCCATTCCTCTACTCAGAAACTAGGTAAATACCAGCTTTTAGGGTATTGAACTTTTCAAACTCTTGCTCACTTGTATGGCATTCATTATTCTGGTCTTCCCCAGATGAATGTAAATATATGTGAATTGCAGTTATGTGCCAACTACTTTTACAAATGGACATATATGTAGCTTCAGAATCCTTAGTTATTGGAAAGAAAAACAAGATTTTATTTTTCACTCATTGTTAGAATAACTCTTTTAGACAGCCATCTTGAATTCTGAGCTTTGCCATCACAGCTAGAAAAGAAGTAACACCATCTCTCACCAAATGCAGAGGAAAAACAGCACAAGTCTGGCTTCAGAGGTGGGTCAACATGTAAAGAGATAGATTCCTACTTTGCAATATTCTTGCTTTAGATTAGAAAATGTGTCATTGCCATCCTTCTTTAAGGGGAACAAAGTCAAAAGAAATAAAGCACAGTAGAACTTCCAGGGAAGATGAGGGAGTAAAGAGCTCCAGGACTCATTCCACCTTTAAAGCAGCTAGTGGGCAGGTGGGAACTGCCTGAAGCAACTCTTCTGGGGCTCCAGAGACCAGGAAATCACTGTGCAGTTTCCAAGGAAGACCAGGAGGAAAAACTGAGAAACTGTGGCAAAACAAAACAACAAAACTGAGTAACACACTGCAGCAGCTGCTGGCATCCATCCCACACTTGAGGCAGGCCAGTTTGGGATCTAATCCCTGGCTGGCTGCTGCAGAGGGAGGGTTTTGGGAGTCCCCTTCCCCAAGAATAGGGTTGGGCATGGCCAAACACTGATCACAGCCTTTGGTCAGCAAATTTAGATCACCAGGTCCCAGCTCTGAGCTGCTCTTTCTGTCTGCCCAGGTTAAGGATGACATGGCCATTGTTTCAACTCCACCCTAGACAGAGGCAGAAGTAGTAGAGATTTAAAGACTCTGGGCCTCGTTAGGTCTGTAGGGAAAAGACAGGAGATGGAAGGTTGGAGTAGGGTGTAGAAATGAAGTTTATCAGTAAGGATAACTAAAAGAGTAAAAAAGAGACAAAAATAAGATATGACATATAAAAATCAAAGGATAAAATTGTTGAAGGAATACTGCCTTTTACAGTAATAACAGTGAATGTTAATGGATTAAACCCTCTAATCAAAAGACACAGATTGGCAGAATGGATAACAAGGTATTGCACAACTATATACTATCTATAAGAGACTCACTTTAGATGCAAAGACATAAATAGTTTGAAAGTGAAAGGTTGGAAAAAGAGTCCATGGAAATAGTAACCAAAAAATGAGCTGATGTAGTTAACTAATGTTGGACAAAATAGACTTTAAATGTAAAACTGTTATAAGAGACAAAGAATGGCACTGTATATTAATAAAGGGGGCAATCCACCAAGAAGAAATAACAATCATAAATATTTATGCACCTAACCATGGTGTCCCAAAATACAAGAGGCAAACACTGGCAAAACTGAAGGGAGAATTAGACCTCTCTACAATAATATTTGGAGACTTTAATATGCCACTCTCATCAATAAATAAAACATATAGCTGAGGATCAATAAGGAAACAAAGAACTGGAACAATATGATTAATGAACTCAACTTAATAAATAAATACAGAACATCACTCACAAAAAGCAGGATATATATTTTCCTCAAGTGCTCTGGAGCATTCTCCAGGATAGACCATGTGTTGGGTCATAAAACAAATCTCAATAAGTTTAAAAAGACTGAAATTATGAAAAGCCCTTTCTCTGGCCATAATGGAATGCAGCTCGAAATCAATAAAAGGTAGAGAAAAAAAATTCTCACATATATGGAAGTTAAATAATACACTCTAAACAAGCGGTGGGTCAAAGAAAAAATTGCAAGAGAAATCAATAAGTATCTCAAGACAAATGAAAATGAGTACACAACATATCAAAACTTATGGGATACAGCAAAAGCAGTGCTGAGAGGGAAATGTATAGCCTTAAATTCTTACATTAAAAAAGAAGAAAGACCTAAAATCAAAGACCTAACTTCATACCCGGAGGAACTAGAAAAAGAATAGCAAACTAATTCCAAAGCAAGCAGAAAGAAATAAATAACAAAGATTAGAGCAGAAATAAATGATATTGATAATAATAATTAAAAAGAAAACAGCAGAGAGAGATAAAACAAAAGTTGGTTCTCTGAGATCAAAAAATTGAGAAACCCTTAGCTAGACTGACTAAAAAAAAAAGAGAGAGAAGTTGCATATAACTAAAATCAGAAATGAGAGGGGGACATTACTACTGACCCCACAGAAATAAAAATGATTATAGGAGGCAGGGCAAGGTGGCGGAGTGGAGAGGTGTAGGTTTTAGTTACTCCTCCAGCGCAGTAGGTAGAAAGCGAGGAACTGCATGGACCAGACACTGCAGAGCAATTTGATTTGGGGCATACTTCATACAACACTCACAAATGCGCAGAACAGCTGAGATCAATGAAATCTGTAAGTTCTCGTGGCCAGGGGGCCCATGCCCCTTCCTGCCAGGCTCAGTCCCATGGGAGGAGGGACCGTCTGTGCTGGGAACGAGGAGGGAGAACTGCACTTGTGGCTCTGATTGTAATCTCAGACTGCTGATCAAAACTCCAAACATAGATAGACGATATCAGACACCAGAGAATCTGGGAGCAGTCAACCCAACAGGGAGGAGATAAGGCTAGCAAAAATAGCAAAAAAAAGAAAAGGAAAAAAAAGAAAAAAACACCCAAAAATTAAAACAGAGACTTTTTGGAGCTCTGGTGAACATGAAACAGAGAAGGGCAGGGCTCAGGCAGAGTCAGGCTCATATGCAAATCCAGAGGGTGAGGTCCCTGGTCTAAAGGGTCAAAGAGACCATTTCCCTCTGCTTTCTTGATTGTTCCTTAATGTCCTTAATCTCCTTGTCTCTTAGCATTTCAATAGCCCATTAGATCTGCAAGCAGGGCCCTTTTTTTGTTTTCTTTTGTTTTGTTTTGTTTTTAATCTTTTTCTAAAACAATTACTCTAAGAAGCCCCTTACAGAAAGCCTCAAAGACTTCCAATTTGGGCCCAGGCAACAGCAGAGCTAAGATAGCTCTGAGAGACAAACCAATAAGTCTAGTGGATAAGAAAATTCACTAAGCACCACAACTCCTCAAGAAAAGGGGGGCATCCCCTTACAGCCGTCTTTCTGGAGGGCTGGGAATGTTCCTGCCCAATGCTAGCACCATAGCCCAGAGCTGCCCCAAACAAGCCAGTGTGACGGGAAGTGTTTCCAACAACATGTGCACACACCACAACATAGGGCAATAGCCTTTCGCACACCCACAGCTAATTGTACCGGAGCCTGGAAGGCAGAGCTGTGTGAAAAGGGGGAAATTAACACACCCCATTCATCCATCATTTCAGCAAACTGGGAACACCCCTACACAGCCCTGCAGTCCAGAACTTCCCTTGGGGGATGGTGTTCACCTGTGACACAGCACAATCTGCCCTTAGCAGGGGACCTAGGAGGGCACGGCTTGGAAGAGGGACCCACTCGCAAGTACCAGGGAGCAGACGCCAATACCAAGGACTTGTGGGTCAGTGGCAGAGACAAACTGTGGCGAGACTGAACTGAAGGATTAGACTATTGCAACAGCTTTAAATCTCAGGAACACCTGGGAGATTTGATTATTAAAGCTGCGCTCCCTCCCTAACCACTCAGACACACATCCCACATTCAGGGCGGGAAGCACTAACTACACATGCAAACTTGTTGCACCAATTGGACCCCACAAGACTCACACCCCCACTAACCACAAAGACAAAGTTGGGGAGATCTGGCTTGAGAGGAATAGGTGGCTGGTGGACACCACCTGCTGGTTAGTTAGAGAAAGAGTACTCCATGAAGTTGTAGATCTGACAAATTGGAGATAAGTGTTTGAATCAGTCAACATATCCTAAAAGAACCCTATCAAGTTAAGCAAATACCAAGAGGCCAAAAACAATAGAAAATTTTAAAACATATGAAAAAACCAGACTATATGGATAATCCAAACCCAAACACCCAAATCAAAACATCAGAGGAGACACAGTACTTGGAGCAATTAAACAAAGAACTAAAGACAAACAAAAAGAGTATGGCACAGGGTATAAAGGACATGAATAAGACCCTAGAAGAGCACAAGAAATTGCAAGAGTAAATTAAAAAATGGACTATCTTATGGAAATAAAAGAAACAGTTGACCAAATTAAAAAGATTCTGGATATTAATAGTACAAGACTAGAGGAAGCTGAACAGCAAATCAGTGACCTCGAGGACAACAGAACAGAAAATGAAAGAACAAAAAAGAGAATGGGGAAAAAAATCAAAATAATCAAAATGGACCTCAGTGATATGATAGGTAATATAAAATGTACCAAGACTCATTGGTGTTCGAGAAAGGGAAGAGGAGGGTAAAGGTCTAGGAAGAGTATTCAAAGAAATTGTTAGGGAAAACTTCCCAAATCTTCTAAACACCATAAATACAGAAATCATAAATGCCCAGCGAACTCCAAATAGAATAAATCCAAATAAACCCACTCCAATACATATTGTGATCAGACTGTCAAATATTGAAGAGAAGGAGCAAGTTCTGAAAGCAGCAAGAGAAAAGCAATTCACCACTTACAAAAGAAACAGCGTAAGACTAAGTAGTGACTACTCAGCAGCCATCATGGAGGCAAGAAGGCAATGACATGACATATTTAATAAATGATCATAAGAAGATACAATGAACAAATGCCTGCCAAATTAGACAACTTAGATGAATGGGCAAATTCCTAAAAACACATGAAGAACCCATGCTGATTCTAGAAGAAATAGGGGACCTCAATAGACCAAGTTCAAATAAAGGAATTGAGCAGTCATCAAAAACATCCCAAGAAAGAAAATCCCAGGACTAGATGGCTTCACAGGTGAATTTTACCAATCATTCCAAGTAGAAGTAATACTAATCCTGCTCAAACTTTTCCAAAAAATTTAAGAGGAGAGATTACCTATACTCATTCTATGAGTCCAACATCACCCTCATACCAAAGTCAGACAAAGATACTACAAGAAAAGAAAATTACAGACTAATGTCTCTAATAATATAGATGCAAACATCCTCAACAATATACTTGCAAATCAAATGCAACAGCACGCTATAGGAATTATACACCATGATCAAGTGGCTTTTATCTCAGGTATTCAAGGGTAGTTCAACACAAGAAAATCAATTAATGTAATGCACTAATTTAACAAATTGAAGGAGAAAAAACCACATGATCATCTCAATTGAGGCAGAAAAGGCATTTAATAAAATCCAGTATTCATTCTTGATAAAAACACTTTGGAATATAAGAATAGAAGGAAACTTCCTCAACATGTTAAAGCGCATATATGAAAAACCCACAGCTAACATCTTACTCAGCAGTGAAAGATTGAAAGCTTTCCTTCTAATATATGGAACAAGATAAGGATGTCCAAATGTCACCACTGTTATTCAACATTGTGCCATAAGTTATAGCTAGAGAGTTAAGCAAGAAATTAAAATAAAAGGAATCCAGATAGGAAAGGAAGAAGCAAAATTTCACTGTTTGCAGATGAAATGATCCTATATATTGAAAGTCCTGAAAAATCGAAAACAAAGCTAGTAGAGCTAATAAATGAGTTCAGCAAAGTGACGCAATACAAGATCAACAAGCAAAAATCAGTAGTGTTTCTATACACTAGCAATGAGAAATCTGAGGAGGAAATCAAGAAAAAAATTCTATTTAAAATAGCAACTAAAGTAATCAAATATATAGGATAAATTTAACCAAGGATGTTCAGGACTTGTACACAGAAAACTAAAAAACATTGCTAAAAGTGATCAAAGACCTAAATGAATTGTGGTCATTCCATAGTTGGAAGACTAAATATCATTAAGACATCAATTCTATCCAAATTGATTTACAGATTCAACACAATTTCAATCAAATTTCCACAGCCTACTTTGCAGAAATGGAAAAGCCAATTATTAAATTAATTTGGAAGAGTAAGGGACCCTGAATAGCCAAAAACATTTTGAAGAAGAAGAACAAAGTTGGAGGACTCAACACTTCCTGACTTTAAAGCATAATATAAGACACAGTGGTCAAAACAGCATGGTACAGGCATAAAGATAGATATATTGTCAAATGGAGTCAAATTGAGAGTTCAGAAATAGACCCTCAGATCTATGGCCAATTGATTTTTGACAAGTGTTCCCAATTCCATTCAACTGGGACAGAATAATCTCTTCAACAAATGGTGCTGGGAGAACTTGATAGACCTATGTAACAGAATCAAAGAGGATCCCTATCTTACACAGTATACAAAAATTAACTCAGAATGGATCAAAGACCTAAAGATAAGAACCAGGGCCATAAAACTACCAGAAGAAAATGCAAAGAAGCATCTCCAATCACTTGAGTTGCACAATAGTTTCTTAGACTTTACACACAAACACAAGCAACAAAAGAGACCATAGATAAATGGGACCTCATCAAAATTAAAAACTTGTGTGCACCAAAGAAATTTTTCATGAAAATGATAAAACCCACTCAATGGGAAAAAATATTTAGAAACCACATTTATGATAAGGGTTTAGTATCCAAAATATATAAAGAAATCCTACAACTCAACATTAAAAATCCAAATAACCCAATTTTTAAAATGGGCAAAAGACTTGAATAGACATTTTTCCAAAGAGGAAATATAAATGGCTAAAAACCACATGCAAATATGCTCAACATCATTAGCTCTTGGCAAAATTCAAATCAAAACCCACAAGAAGATGTCATTTCACCCCTACCAGAATGGCCAGTATTAAAAAACAGAAAACTGCAAGTGTTGAAAAGGATGCAGAGAAATAAGAACACCCATTCCCTGCTGGTGGAATGTAAAATGGAGCAGCCTCTGTGGAAGACAGTTTGGAGGTTTCTCAGGAAGCTAAGTACAGAATTACCATATGATCTGGAAATCCTGCTACTAGGTATATATTCAGAAGAACTGAAAGCAGGGACTTGAACAAACATTTCCACACTTATGTTAATACCAGAATTATTCACAGTTGTCAAGAAATGGAAGCATTCCAAGTGTCCATCAACTAGTGAAGGTAACCAAAATTTGATATATACATATGATGGAATATTATTCAGCTTAAGAAGGAATCAAGTCCTGAAGAAAGCTACAACATTGATGAACCTTGAAGACATTATGTTGAGTGAAATAAGCCAGACATGAACAAATATTGTATAATTTCATTAATATGAACTTAATTATCATAAGCAAACTCCTATGAATTTAGAATCTAGAATATCAGTTACTAGGGAATTGTAAGGGGTAGAGAATAGAGAGTTGATGCTTAATTTGTGCAGAATTTCTATTTAGATTGGTTGTAAATGTCTAGGAATGGAGAGTGGTGATACTAGGGGAATATTGTGAGTATAATTAACAATGCTAAATTACGTTTGTGAGTGTCGTTGAAAAGGGAAGTTTGGGGTCATGTATGTTACTAGAAGGAAAGTTAGAAGATAAAACATGGAATTGTATAATACAGTGAACCTTCTTGTGAATGATGGACAGTGGTTAATTGTACAAATATAAGAATGTTCTTTCATGAATTATAACAAATGTACGATACTATTACAAGGTGTTAGTAATAGGGTGGTATATGGGAATGTTGTATTTTTTTTATGACTTTTCCGTAAACCTACAGCTTCTCTAGTTAAAAAAAAACACAATAATTCACATTTTTTTAAAAAAAGCATCATGCTAAGTGAAAGAAATCAGAACCAAAGCACTACATGTTATTTTACTCCATTTATATAAAATACAAATGTAAATAAATTTACAGATTAGTGGTTTTGTAGGGCTAGGGAAAGAGAGAAGGATTGAGACGTGACTGCTGAGAGATATGGGTTTTCTTCTTTTTGGAGTAATGTAATGTTCTAAAGTTGATTGTGATGATGAATGCACAACTCTGTAATTATACTAAAAGCCCTCGATTGTACACTTTGGATGGATTGTATGGTATGTGAATATATCTCAATAAAACTACTTTTAAAAAATTACATAGCCCAAGTTTATTAGAGGGATCATACTGGGCTTTAATGTCTACATTTTGGATGAGCTGATAAGTTGAAAACCCTCCAGGTAACCATTTGGATAATATGATATATACTATGACTTTATTTATTTATTTATTCATTTATTTTCTGATGAGAGGGGGATGAATCTTGCTTCTTTCTGTCTTTGGAGGAGAAAGGAAGGTGATAAAAGAGGATAATAGGAGATCTCTTTTTCTTCAGTCTGAAAGATTGGTTTCATGCCCTGTGGAGGAAGGGCTATTGGAATTGCATTCATGAATAAATTTGTAGCAGTACAGGTAACAGAATGTAGCACAGAGTGGAGGAGAAGATATATTTTGTTTTAAACCCCCATCTTTAGTCTTAACATAGGCCGGAAAATAGCTTGGTCATGGGACCCTGGAGATCCTAGGCATGCTACCAATATTGTTTTTATAAAACACACTGTTGGCAAAGACAGTGAACAGTTGCCAGAATAGGGATGTTTAGGAGTGAGACTACTAGGTGGTTTGCAGAAATAACTGAGGGAGACGTAAGGATGGGGATGGTCCTTGTTAGAATTAAGAATCATCTTAATTTAGACCTTAATATGAATGTGGCCTATTGGCACCAATATATCTGGAGAAATTTGGGTAACAAAAATAGTTACATTAACATATTTTATATAACAAGGCAATTTATGAACATTTAATCCATTACTCAATTTAAAGACATCTTATTTACACTGTTTTGCTTATTTTTACTTTGATTGCCTGCATATTACTCCTTTTTATAATATGAACTACTTCATGTCACTCCCTTTCTCCTGGAAGTTTCACCAATTTTTTTATAAAAAAAATGTTTTGTTTTGTTTTTTGAAGAAATAAAGTTAAAAATAAAAGATACAAAATCTTCAAAACAAGAGCCCAAGCTTCTGTGGTTCTCACCAGCTTTCTTTGATTCATGTTCCTATGTATTTATCATTGACATTGGATTTCCTGTTTCTGTGTTTCAATTCTATTCTTTGTGTTCCATTCCACAACTTAAGACCCAGATTAACAAAGAGAAAGAGAGATAAGACCTATGGCTTCTACTCCAGTCCAGTCTATTATCTCAGAGAAATCTGTCAAAGAACTGGTGAAATCTATAATTGAATAGAATTTCTAACTAAAGTTACTTAAGCACCATAAAAGTAACATTCACATGAAACTATATACACAAGGAGAAGCCATCTAAATATTAAAGTGTGACTTACATACACATGGCTAGTGGTTATCATATTAGTGCAGCTCTGGAATATGAATCAAGATTTTAATTACCTATAGCCATAGTTGATACAACTGCTTTTATTGAAAAAATAATATAAACTCTGACATCATGGCAGAAGATTAGGGAGGTTAGCCTAGATTAAGGGAGTGTCTAGGTTGGCATTCTCCTACGATATAAATTAATTGACACATTCTCTCCATAAGGCATGTTTATGGGTTTTCCTCTTTTTAATAACCTCAGAGTGAGAAAATTATCTGTCTATGGAAAATGTTCAGTTTCTTACTGAGACAAATTCATTATATGTTCTGAAGATGATTTTAGGGAGTAAGATTGGAAGGTGCCCTTTGAGCAGAAAAAAAAAATAAAATAAAATTCCCATGACTCTCTGCCCATTAGTTTGGAATGCGAGATGGCAATGCTTTAGAGATGATACTATTTCACAGCTGTTACAGAAGTAGAAGGTCCCTTTCTACAATCACTTATGAGCACATCTACTAGCTAGGCACAATTCATTTCTCCTGGGGCACAGAATGATTCTAAAGGATCTGCTTCATCAGTTTTCTTTCTTTCTCTAGAGAAGTTGTACTTAGAGAAACAGGGACAATAGGGTGGGACAGAAACTATAATAGAATAGAATCAAAGGGCATTCTTTTCCAATTTCCAGGGAGGAAATGTGCTCATCTCAACTCTCTCCTTTATCATGCATGCCTCTCCCAGAGGAGGATGGATGAATTAGAATCAGTGTTCACTTTCAAAATATTGCATTCTTTATGCTAGTGACAGATTATATTTTTTAATTTAGAAAATCCTGAAATTTTGCACTGTGGTGTTCAGAAGTCAGTCACTGTTCTTCGGAATGTTTTCAGGAACTTAATGATTAGAATTTTGTTTTCTTTTTGTCACCCTGGGCTTAGAGCAAAATACCCTGGATAAATGTTGACTCAGCTATATCCACTTCTTAAATTAAAGTGCTTTACTTACTGTGTAACAACTTTTTAAAGCAAGTACAGGAAATAATACAAGTGAAACAATTTCTTCATGTGCCATGGTTTCAGAATCAATAGCACTTCAATTGCCAAACAGGTTCTTTAAACTTTAATGAAGAATGGATTAGCGGTGGAATGGGGGAAATGCAAACCTCTGTCACCAGTTATAGTCCAGGGAACTTGCAATATTTCTTGAAGCCTATTAAGTAATTCTTTACAGTTCCCAGTGTTTCAATATCCCACATTTTCAAGTGAGAGGTAGCTAAATTACTTCAAAGGAAAAGTCTGTCTTTTCATGATCACATGTTGTTACCCATTTTCTTTGGAAATTCACAGACATAATGTCACCGTGGCCACTTCCTTTCAACGGAGACTGTTTACAAGGAAATTAGATTGAATTTTGAGTGAGCAAGAGGTCAGTGACACTTTATCTCTCTGATTTCATCCTCCATTGTCCTAAAACTACTTCACCCAGCTCCAGACACACAATAAAAGTTAACATTTATATGGTAAACTGTGAGCTAATACTATTATAGAAAGAAACTGGCCTTCTGCCTATGTAGTCTTAAAATAGGTTTGGTTACATGAACAAAAATAGCCTAAAAAACAGTTATGAGTTAAATGTTTTATTTATCACAATTTAGATCTAAGTATTCAAAGGCCAACAAGCTGCATTTAAAATATATATTTGTGTGTATGTGTGCATGTGTATTTGTTTGCATAATTTCTTCATACATTTCTTTAGTGAAAGAAGGGTGGCATTTTAAATAAACAGTTCTAAGTTCTCCACACTGATTCCTTGTTGCCTGTAAACTTATCTGATCCAACCAAGATAATTTCTGCAAGTAGAATGCTCGCAAGCATATAAAGAAAGAGTTGCCATTTCTGGTTCTCTTTATGTGTTTCTCATTTGTTCATTCATGGAACAGACATTTGAAGGACACATACTATAGGACAGGCACTCTTCCAAACACTGTGAACTAAGCAGATGAAAATCTCTGTCCTCATGAATATTCCATCCTGCTAGAGAGAGATAGAAATAGTTGGAGATAGTGCTTTGAAGAAAAGTAAAGGAAGAAGAATAGGACACAGCAGAAGGGGGGATGAAAGGCTGTTGAAATCAAAAACTTGGTCACCAGGAAATTCCTCTTTGTGAAAGTGACATTTATAGACCTGATTGAGGAAAGGACGTGAGTCCTGTAGATGCAGAAGTAGGAGACTGTTCCAGGCAGGAAACAGTAATTGTGACGGCTCCTGACAGAAGCATGCCTGGTATGGTCACAGGACAACTCAGGCTAATGTTTCTGGAGCTGACAGAGCAAGGCAATGAGATTAGAGATTAGGGTAGGGGTAGACAGTGGAATTTGTGGAGACTTGTAGATGCTTATTGGGATGTGGGCCTTCATTCTGAGTGAAATGGGGAGATGTTAGGGCAGAATAAAGCCATGATTTGACTTCTGTTCTCATAAACTCACTCTATATGCCATGATGGGAATAGTCTCTCAATGAGCTAGAGCAGAGACAAATGAATAAAAATCCTGGCAAGAAATAACAGTTGTTTGAAGCCAGGTCATAGTATTTAAACGCTATGTGATTCTGGATATATTTTGAAAGTAGAATAAACTTAAATACCTGGCATATTTAAAATGAGGTGTAAGTCAAGGAAAGTTACAAGGATTTTTTGTGCAATGCTTCTCATAAAATCAATTGGAGATAGCAGGTAGGAATTTGAATGTATAAACCTGGATTCAGAGAAGAAATCTGGGATGGAGATTTAAAATTGTGAATCATCAGCTTATAGATGGTATTTAAACTCATGATACTAGATGAACTCTCCAAGCTAGTAAATGTAGGTAGCAAAGAAGAGAGACCTAAGAGTATTTAATCCCTGGGTTGCTCCAATTTTTAAAAGTTTAGAAAATCAAGAGACACAAGCAAGGGCTACAGAGAAGGAGCAGCCAGTGCAAAGGAGTCTGTTGATCTGGGAGTGAAGTGAAAAGAGCATTTCAAGAGGAAGGAACAATCAGCTCTGTCAAACGTTGCTGATAGATCAAGTACTGAGGATTGAGAACTGACCTTTGGAATTAGCAGCTCATTAGAGTCCTTGAAATCAGCAGTCTTGGTGAAGCGTTGGTGGTGAAAGGTTGATTGGAATGCTAAGGGAAGCAGAGAAAGATGGTATTTCATGTGCATATGGAATTAAGAGAGTGTTTTCTGTCTGCTTGCTTTTAACACAGAGAATTTTGGGGAAGAGATGTTAGTATTACTGGAGGAAATCTTTGAGGCAAAGATGGTATCTAGTGCACAAATGGAAACTGTGGGCTTAGATAAGAACAGGTAGAGCACACCTATAACTACAGTAAGGAAAGCCAAATGCTTGGCCTAGGCTCAAGGAAGTAGGTTGAGAAATGGAACATGCTGGTAGAAATTTTCTTCTGGTTGCTTCTCTTTTCTCGGGGAAGTTGGAAGCAAGTTTGTCAAATAATGGAAAGTATGGGGAGGAGGATCTGGGGATTTGAAGGTGAATAATCATCTGGTTTTAACCCTACAAAAGATTTTTGAGAAATATTATCCATTCCTCTAAAACATTTTAATATCAGTTTTTTTTTTTTTTTTCATTTTAAATTTAAGTATGGCAAAAGATAATATCTGGTGTATTGTGAATATTAGCATTTACAAAATAAAATGTTACATCATTCTTTAAAATGCATTCAACGGAATCTAAATAACACAATTATTCCAAAGCAACCATTATCCATTTAAAAAAATATAGCATGAACAGGCTTTTCTAATCAGAACTTTTAACATTCTTTTTCTCCTTGAAATGAACTCTATGTTCTACTTCCCCATAGAATTTTAACTTAAAGAGATATTTTTAATACTTTAAAATCTTTTATTAGTCACTCTCTCAAGCTTTTAAGAAAAATAGATCTACAAATGGAAAAGTCTTATTTTTTCTGTGCTGTAACTCAAGAGTTTAAATGTTTGTTCTGGAGTGAGGCAACTTTAAAAATATTAGCAGACAATTGGTAAATGTAGCATTACTATATTACAAAATTAGTACATACAATTATATATATAAAATATACAATTATCAAACACTGTATTAGTTGGATCTTTCTGGAAGCAGACAGCAAGATTGAGTTAGGAGTGCAAGAGGTTATTGAGAGTGGAGATGGCTGTGGACAGAATGGATTTAAAAAAGAAAAAAAAAAAAAAGGCAGAGGAAGGAGAATTGGATGGGAGAGACTCAGACCACAGTGCAAATCTGACAAGTCTTGCCAACCCAACACAACAGAGAGCTGCAGAGCAGTTTGCCCATTAGAGAAGACCCTCGCTGAGCAGCAATGGCCATTCCTAGTATCCAAGACTTCACTCACTCTTTGTTCTGAGGTTTGCCCAGGAAGGGCATGGTCTTGGCGGGGGGATTGAGAGATCAGATTCCGAAGGCACTGGCAGCTAGAGGCTGTCGGTTGGCTGCACTCCTTACACTTGAACAGTAAGTTCCTTCTTGAGCAGCACATTTCCCTCATGTCACACACATACAAAGTAAATGTTACTGAAAATGTGTTCTTAATGAGATAGGTGTTTTGTTTGTTTCTATGAGTACATACATCTGTATGGATGAATATTACTTTACTATTAGAATGATTTAGGATTCCACTTTCATTAACTTTTTAATACTGGGAGCCCTAAGAAATGGTATTTACATAAATAAGCTTATTTTTACTTCCTTTCAAATATATGCCAAATATCAAATAATTTTACATGATTGAAAATTATTTTTAATAATTTATCAGTTTACAACTCAATTAAGCCCTCTTTCGTTTTGATGGACACAAAGAATTAGAAACCATTTGTCCTACCTTTTTTTTTTTTTTTACCCGCAGATTATTAGTGCTCACTTTCTTAGTGAACAGGAAATATTCTAAAAAAGCATCACCAAGATTCAAATGACAATTAAGGATACCTGTTACTCTTTCATTCAGAAATGCTGTGTTAAATCTATATAATTCAAAAGAATTGGAAAAATACAAATATTTTTATTGTAGATACAGCTTTACCAACAAAATAACCTTTGACACAATTTATTTTAATATGAGTTCGAAATATACGATCTTCAAAATACCTGAGTTATACTTTTAGCTCATTCAGTTTATGAGACATATCTGTCATAGAATCAAATTGGAAAACCAAATTCTCATTTTCTAACCAATTGTCTAAACTCAGACCTATTTTTTCAGAAAATGTCAACTTCAGTTTTTAATTCAAACAATGCTATTAATGCATATCCCTGTGACAACAATCTCACTTCTGAAATCTAATTCTATGATAAATATATATAATGTATAGACCTGCCATCAGTTTGTTCTTTGATGAATGAGGTACTGACGCCTTAAATTCTTACAGACCTGACTGCTTCACTCTCATGGGACACTCCTTCAGAAGTGATTCTTTGTCAATAGCAAGGGGAAGGAAGAAATGAGGCATATCTGATTTCAGAATATATCACTGCTAGCCAAAACACACTGTTTCTAACCCTGTACTTCGTTCAAACTGAATAATGTAGGAAAGATGAGTAAGTGTATCCAAGCAAGAGGCCTTGATTAAAGGAGGCTTTCTTGTTCTCCAAGATCCCAAATTCTGAAATTGTCCTTTAGTTTGGCATCCTACAGTTTTTATACTATGAGGAAATGCACCATAGTAACATTAAGGATGGTTATGAGGTGGGCTATTTGTCTAGTGATAGAAGATGACTGTGAAGAGAGAATAGGAAAGCAGATTCTACCTGATACTTCCACTGCAGCTGATTAATTTAGATTAATTTAAGACAGAGTTCAACCCAGAGTTAGCTGAGCTGCCAGCACTTGTCACTGGGTGATGCTTATAAGCCCCAGTCTTTGTTCCACCCAGGGGTATTGTAGAAAGAATTTGTCTGTGTCAGCACTCCAGCATCTATTTGATATTTTTTCAAACTAATGAGCTTCATGGGCTCAGGAAATCTTACTGATTCCCATTTGGCATATCCAATTAATATGGGTAAAATGATACATTTATGTGCCTTCTGTTTTACAATACTAAGTAGGGAAAATGTTCCCCAGTCAGGTACAATATTCACCCCCATAATTCAGTCAGATAAAGGAGATACTACCATTTGCATAAAGTCTATCCAAGCATCCCAATTTTTATCCAAGCTTTTGCCTTAATCTCATCAATAACTGACTGTCTAAACCTCCCAATCTAATTGTAGCTCCTTTAGGACTTCGCTAACAGGTGATGTCAAAGAGTTACAGAAATGTCTCTTCTCTACCCCTTGACTATTTTACCCACATATGTACATCTGGTCTTTGTTCCCTGGAGACCCCTGGAGCTGGAGGCTGGGCCAAAGGACCCAGGCTCTCTCCTCAATCCTTATCCTGATCTTGATTAAACTATGGATCCATCATCCCATATGATTGGAGGACAGGTTTTTCATTGTCCTTTTTGATTCCTGGCTTTTAAATTTATCCAAACTAGGAAAGGTGTGGATCTAGAAATGATTTCCTTAAAACTATCCATGCCTCATGGAAAAGTTTTGAATACTCCCTGGGAAACACATTCCAAGGGAAAGCCACTGGTCTGAAAGAAAGGATGAATGAATGTTCTAGAGTAATGGTCCTCTACTGGGAATGATTTTATCCCAAGGGTACATCTGACAATATCTAGAGGCAGTTTGGTTGTAGCAAGCCAGGATGCTGCTAAACATCCTACAACTCACAGGACATCCCTCCATACCAAAGAATTATTCAGTCCAAAATAACAGTAGTGTTGAGGTTGAGAAATCCTGTTCTTGGGCCTCAGTATTCAAAGTGGGGTTCAAAAGCTAGCAGCACTAGCATTCTATGAATGACCTGTGTGCATATTAAAGCTTGAGAGGCGCTGGACCAGGGAGATGAAATATGATTGCCAGCAGCAGGGATGGTCCAGTTTGCAAGAATTTCAAATGTACAATGGAAAACTGGTTTTCTATGCACCTAAAAGTTTTATTTCCACCTTTCAAGTTTGTAGGACATGTGACCAAACATTTTTGGAATAACTAAAATACAAGATAAAACATTGTTCTTATATAGCTTTAAACAATGGCAACAGATTAGATGTAAAATAAAATCTTTTGGAAAAAGACAATATTACATTTAAAATAAGACATGCATAGAAACAGAAAAATGGAAACTTTTGTTTTCTTTTCATTTCCAAAATTGAATTTAAAAACTTTAGCTACTCGAAAAGACAAAACACATCTGGTAACACATCTGCTACTATCCCCATTTTTGGGGGGTGATTTGTTTTCTTACAATTCAATGCAAGTCTATATGTCATAATACTTGCTTTCCTTTGCTTTTCAGTTATAATTTCTCTTTCACCTAGCTTAAGTGAAGACAGATAAACCATGTAAAAATTACTAAACTAAAATATTGCATATATTACAAGATACAATGCTAGCTAGAGCTGAATTCATAATACTAACATGTTCATCTTTCAAATTATTCTCTGAGGATAAGGGTCATTATTTCAGGCTGATAAAATGGCAATTGAGAAATTACAATTTCTGCTCATTAAATGAGCTCTAAATTCTACAGAACTACTAGCATCCTAACTTTTCCCTGAAATGTCTTGTATTCTCAAGATGCTTTTACTTCTTAAGAAAATCTGGTAAACAAAGAATAATGCATTTGATTGAAAATTATAGTTTTATTGAAAGTAGTTTAGTCTGTTCAAATTATTGAATTTTTTCTTTCTTATTAGTCTGTACCTGAAAGCATTTAAGCTTAATTTCTTTACCAGAATTCCACTGGGATAAAAGCAAATGTTTAAGCTCACTGAGACATCATCTGGTAAAAATATTGTGTTGAACAGAGATTTTAAATATTCTTTAAAAATCATTGTTATCATTTACCACATCATATTCACATTCAAGATCCTCATCACCTCATGCCTCAGTTGCTGTTATAAACTATTAACTGATTTCTCTGACATTGGTCCCTCCACCTGCAAATCCTTTTGTGTACCTTTGCATAACTTTCAACATGTCATTATTCTTCTGGAGTCACCAGTTGGCTACTCTCTGACTTTCAAGGCTCTGCATTGCATAACTATAACCTATTGATCTAGCTTCATTTGCATTGATTTGTACCCACCCTTGTTTGGAACATGCAGTCTTCTTTTCTGCCACTTATACACCAAAACAATCCTGCATCTCTAAACTTGCTCATAGGCTTTTCTCGTATAGAATACCCTGGCTTCTCCCGTCTACTGATCCAAATCATAGGCACTGTTTGTTACCGAAATCACAGATAATCTCAGACACCTGTTAAGTGGCCATCACCCAAACCTTACCTATCCCCACTTCCTTCCCTGGGAAAGTCAGAAATGCAAGCTAAGCTGCCTTTCTCAGCTCTGGCTTTTTGCTACCCTGGCCTCCTTTTCTATTATGTGCCACTCCACAACTTAGAGGAGATAAGTCTAATGAAATGGATGGCCAGACCTTAAACCCAGAAACTGGAAACAAGTAGCCCCAGATACTTATCAGAACAGGAATTCTCAGTGGCAGGGACCCCTCACCCCAAAATTAATAAAAGCCAGCCTCAAATGGTATAGACACAGCTGTATTCTCCCAGGTGAAGTGGGATGTGCAGAGCTATCATCTACTGATCCAGAGCAATTCTGGCCATCCCTGAGGACTGGCCATGATGGGACTTCTTTCCCTGTTCTTTTGGACTCTTTGTGCTGTGTGAGTGACAAGGAGATTAACTGTCCTAACAGGGCTCTTTACACTGTGCAAGTAAGAAAGTGATCATTTGCTGAAAGTTTCTGTTTTGCCCTAAACCTGTGTTCCCACAATGCACCACTATAGAAATTTGATCCACAGCATTGAAAGGCTGGTTCATAGTTTACATTCTTCATGAAATCTTCACTGAAGGATCCAACCTCTGGCTCATAATAATATTTCTCCTTTCACATCTTCTGCAGCACTCAATGTACTACTAAATATATTGTGTGATGGAAAAAAATGAGTTTTTTTGTTTCTCATTGCTGGTCAGTATGGTACATCTGTAGTTAAGAGGATGGGCTTTGAGTTAGGGCTACCATGAAATATTCTTTTCACCAATGACTAGCTCTATGATAATGCCTAAGTTACTTAATTTTTTATGCCTCAGTTTCCCCCTTTGTGATTGTACCTAGCCTATACCATTATTGTAGGCTCATACCAGTAAAAAATAACTTAACTGAATAATTATGTGAGTAAAAATAACTTAAAGACCTTGAAAAGTCCTTGTCAGAGTGATAAACAACCAATGAAGGTGAGATATGCATCATCATCATCACCATGTCCCTGAAAAATATAAACTCATCAATTTCAGAGGCCAAATTTTATACTTTTCCTAGAAGCCTATGGAAATAATTAGTACTGAGTACATTGTAGGTGCTGAAAAACAATTACTGACTCATTTTGTCCTTATTTTTCCTAGCTTCTATTACCCTGGATGCTCTGAAATGGTTCTAGTAAATTTAGGTCACATTATTATGTAACAGAAAATCCCAAATCTTTATTTTTCCCCAAAGACAAAAAACATGCTTATCAGAAAAATATTGTAAGTTGTGCACTCCATATGTATTCTCATTAGATTAGGTCATCTGCAGACAGACATGAGCAGCACATTTCATTGTAATCACTGTAGAGTGAGATCTGCTTACAACAAGCCTCAGAGGACTGTAAAAATTCATTGTGGATAGACTTTGTTTTTAATCTTTGCATATGTCTGTTTTTCGTTCAGCATCTCTAGAAATCCATGCCTTTTGTTCTTATGCTTTTGTGGAAGGTCACACAGTTACTTCTGATTTTCCATGTTTTCTTATCCCTACATTCCCACTCCTAAGTGTCCCCAGCCAATTTCATAAAGACACTTCACTTGCAGTATGAAAAAATATCCTATTGAAAATATTAGGGAAGTGGGAAGTAGGAATTAGAGAGGTGGTTTGTGGTGGAGAGCTTTGACATAGTAGGCAAACACACACACACACTCACCAGTCACTCACATACAACACAGTTACCTTTAGAAAAATGGGTCTATTATGAATCTTTCTTGATCTTTGGCTGTGTTAGTAGAAATATGGAGAGTAATGATATATTGTCTTCTGTGTTATTGAGATCAATGTAGATCATTATATTCAATTAATTGCAAAAATAGTTTTTGGAGACCAATAAATGAAGAGCATTTTGTTGTGTGCATAGAGGATACAAAAGTGATTAAAACCACAATACTACTGATAAACCTTTACAACATCAAGGCTACCACTTGAATCATGGTGACAATTTGACCACCACATTTTGAGGATGTTAATAAAATATATCATATTAATAAGGATGGTAAAAGGAAAATGCACTACAGAAATATTGTTTTGAGGATATGGGAACATTAGGCCAAGAGAGAAGACTGGGGGACTCATATGATGGCTATCTTTAAATGTCTTATTAAAAGCATCTGGAAGAGCCATTGCTTATGGATTGTTCCAAAGGGCATAAGTAGAACCAATGAAGACAGGGGTCTGAAATTTAATTAGGAAAAAAAGTCGAAAGATTGGAGCTATTTTATAGAACCGGGTCCTTGGCAAGGGAAAGAACTTGTAGGACTGAATAACAATGACAACATACTTCTAAATGTTGCATATTAGGCATGCTACAAAAGGAAATCATGAATGTGATGAAAAAATTATAAGTTCTCTAAAGTTACCTTCCAAATTTAGAAGTTAATCATTCTGTGAAAGGTATTACAAATAGAAACAATTTAATGTTCTTGGCCATTAGAGTTCTTCTGACTTTTAAAGTGAACTACTCTTATTTATATTTTGAAGAGAAAATATTTTAATTTTCCCATGTTATAATATATAAAACATTTAATCTTCTAGAAAAATGTAATGAAATTTTGGCATTGTTGGTTACCATTATCATAATGCACTATTTTCCCTGTATTATATTGAGTGGTAGTCCCCAAACTTTTTAAAGTGCACAACAGCAAACAATAACAGAAATAACAACGAAAACAAAGCTTTGACCCTCAAACTATGAATTTAACTTATGTATTATATACACACACTGTGCAACTAATATTTTACAGATATTTAGAACATCCCCAAATAGCAATTTTATAAGAACAACAAATATTATGAAACATATTTTAAGTAAATTTTGCTTCATTTATTAAGTGTCAAATTATTGTATTCACTAATAGTAACAAATATTTTGACACACACAATATATTTAAAAATACTCATTATGATGATGTCATACTATTATTAGGGGCATCTAGGAAAATATATAGAGAGAGCTTCATTGGTTATAATAAAGTGTATAAATCTTTATTTCGAGTAGCCATCTTAATAATTTTGAAATTTTGTGGCAAGCTCACTTTCAGATGTACACACGAATTAAACTTTACAATGAAATTGTGAAAAGTTTGTTCTAGAATGAAGAGAAATTAGGGTTCTGTTATTTCCTTGTTCTTTCCTTATATGTACTTTACTATCATAATAGTCAATCTACACTTTTTTCAGCAATATGTTCAAGTTACTCATCCATTTGACAAGGTTAGTTCAGTTAAAGCCAGGTGTTATACATTTTTTGCTGAAGAAAAACATTAGTGCGAGGAAGCCACTGTTAACCTGTCCAAATTATGAAAGCACACTACTTCTCTCAAAGGTATTGATTCTGTAGGTGCCACATTTGAAGATTTGACGATTGATCCAAGGTTGTGGGATATGCCAGTGATGTTGCACTTGAATCTTGAATCTGCATGCATGTGTGTGTGTGTGCGTGTGTGTGTGTGTGTGTAACCATTCAAATATAAATATTGTCACCCCTCATTTCAATGCCTTGGGACTTGTGTATTCCATTTTTTTACACTACAGGGCTGTAGATTCCTACAATTTTTTTTTTTTATTGCATGGAATAGAGGTGATAAGTTTATTTATCTTATATCTTGTGAATAAGTAGAATATATTGACTGTAAATGTAATAAATATACTTTCATCTGACAAGCCCTTGTCACATTTAATCTTATATTTTTGTTGGGATTCAGAAATTGTGACACCATATGATGAGCTTTCCTATGATGCCATTTTATGTGATAATTTACAGTAAGGAAAATCCAGAAGATGCTATATAGTAGATGCTCTATTTTATATTTGCAAAGTAATGAATCAGACATGATAACCATAGGTACTGTTAGTCAATTCTCATTTTCCCCTACTCAAGATTCCAAAGAAATTTCCAGTATTTTCCTTAATTGATTTAGCTTGTTTTATAATATGTAAATATAATATAACCGTATTTTAGATCTGTTGGAAACTTAGGGAGCCTATCTCATCTAACTCCATCCCTTTACAAATGTAGAAACTGATAATATCATGGGTATTTTTCTGAGCCTCAAAATCACCCAATAGCTTCTAACTCCAGTGTATTTTTTTTTAGCAAGTATGTCTGTTGTTAATAGCAAAATACTTACACTTAACCACTAAAATCTAAGGACCTTCTAATCACATATTGTTCACTGTAATTTACCAGGTTTAAAAGGGTAAACCTATTTAATTGTCACTGACATAATATCTTTAAGCCAGGGTTGTTGTTTGCCTAAGTTTTTTGAGGAACCATTTGACATGGCCAGATACACATAAAACAAATGTTACATGATAGAACCAAAAAGTCTTCAAAGAAGGAGAACTGATTAAACACATAATAATTCCCTTGATGGGAAAGAATTGGTCTGCTCCCTTACACACACACACACACACAGACATACAAACTAAGAAGGTGGAGTAAAGATTGCTGTGGAAAACAGTGAAAATGGATATTCTAAGTTATTTTCATAGTGGGTATGAAAGTTAAGTTCATGTGATGACTTGGCTAGGTTATGGTGTTGAGTTATTTGGTTAAGTAAGCAGTGGGCTGATTGCTACTGTGAGAGTATTTCATAGATACAAATCATTAATCAGTTGATTGCATCTATGGCTGATTCCAAGTATAATCAGCAAAGGAGACTGGCCTACAGAAATGAGAGGACTCTCCTCATCCAAACTATTGGAGGTCTTATATGGAGACCTAAAGATTTCAGCAGGCAGAAAGAAGAATTTCTATTCCTATTTCAGCCAGCAGGCTCCTCCTGGGGAATTCAACCCACCTTCACTGGAGTTTCCAACCGTGGTCTACCATACGGAATTCAGACTTGCCAATCCCCATGGTAATGTGACCCAATTCCTACAATAAATCTCTTAATAATTACATGTTTTTAAGTAAATGATGAAGGCATAGTGAAGGAAAGTTGTTGAATGTATATATAGAGGAAAAAAGAAAATAGTTGTGATTAGAAATCAGAAATGTAATACTGGTGATGGCTATGGAGCATTGAATGTAGTTTGGGGAAAGGAAAGAATGTAATTCTAGGAAGCTCACCAAAACAGTTTGTGGATCTTCACTTCAGGGTTCATCAAAATTGTGATTCAGCCTTTTGACTGCCTACTTGATTCTATTCCCTGTCCCTGTTTCCTGGGTATATTCTTTCCTTTTTTGTTATTTTTTTATGTTATTGTACAATTTCTATTTTCTCATCAGAATCATCTTGATGAGGATCAGAGAAAAGATGCACTCTTCAAGTAAACAAATTGTGCAGTATTTAAAAGAAGTGCTCTATATACCTGTGTACCATACATGAAATGTATGAGAAAAAAAAATCTCATACTTTGCTTAAGAAACATCCTTAAACCTAACCTACAAGGTTTCCTTAATAACCCAGATGCCAAACCACACAGAAGGCAAGACCAGTAAGTATATTTAAATGGATAAAAATCATCAGTCCTAGATTAACTTCAGAATCTATTCTAAGAAGATTCTTCCATGACACACAATAAATAGAGGCTGCTTTACGAACCAGGCATGTCTCATTCCATGGGGGTCTATAGAGATTTTCCCTTTAGTCTGAGTCATAGACAGAAGAGTTCCTCAGTAGGGTTGAGAACTGGCAGAGGTTGTGAACAACTTACCTAGTAAAACAAAGAAAATGATAAAAGAAGAAATAATAGCCTTAATGAAGCATTAATGAAGTAACCATGCAATTCTATATAGCTTGGCATTAGCTATGTGTTAAGTCACATGACACACTCCTCTTTAGAGCTAACTAGAGCACTGTTTAAATGAATCAGAATCTTCTTTTGAGATTTTACTTTTGCGTATTTACTTTTTTATTGCTATGATATTCATCACTATGTGTCAGATGGATAGTAAGCAGTAATATGTTATTATCACTTTCACCCTTTCTAATCCTCAGAACCACCTTTAAATGTTGGACTTGTTGCCATTTATAGAGGAAGAAACTGCAAATGCAATAAACTTTCCCACAATGTGGGAAAAACAGTAGACCCAAAACAAACTCCAAACTTATGCTTTTATACTCTTCATGATGTCTTTCCTTTCATATATTTATAATGAAAAAAGAAAAAAGGAAAAACAAAAAACAAAGATAAAATATTTTTGACCAGTTAACGTTAGTTTGGGCAGAGAAAATGCATCAATGTTAGACTTGATCACGAGATTTTTTCCCCTACTTTTCAACTCCTTTCCAACCAGGAAGAGAATATGTTTTTAATCTACCATTATGAAGTAGTCTCAGCCTAAAATAGTGTGTTTAACACACATTTGCTGAATAAAATATCCAATCACACGTCTTCTATACACAAGGAACTTGAAGAAAATTATTTGGTGGAAAATGTCCTAAATGAATTCAGGAACCTCAATATGAGGGAAATATGTGAACAAGGAAAGAAATGAAAATATACTCTAAAGGCTTTTTTAAGACTGACTAGGCTTTCCATTTGTGTATTATATAAGATTTTACTAGAATGTTCAAAATTAAACCACATTAAAATAATCAAAGTACTCTTAAAAATGACTCCATAATAATGATTGGGAACTTGGAGATACAGCTGGCTTTGGTTAAGAATTGGCTCTTGGAAATTATTTGAAATAAAAGAAAACTAAGAAAAAAATCTCTTTTTAACTGTCCATATTTCAGAACATTAATACAGACTGTGGTCAAGTGGGGTAATATGTCACACAAATAAATTGCTGTAGTTTTAAAATTCAGTGCCCCTTTGAATACACAGACACTGAAAGTCATGATAATTTGATAAAACTGTTTATATTGAGAAAATAATGCCTGCCTTTGCTTTCCATATGCCAGTCAATTTTCCTCATTTTACTCTTGGCTACTCAGGCAGCCAAATTATATATAGTGCCATTCTGTTCCTCCCCGGTTCCCACTTGAGCCCCTTTATTTCTTCAGAGAGCTTTCTAACCTCTGAAGAAGGAGCTTTAGATACTTTATACTAAAGATGGGTTGGTCTTGAAGCCAAGCCCCGAGTTAAAATGACACATGCCTCTTCTTGAGTAATCAACTTATACTGCTCTTAGGTTCACCAGACTGAGAAGCTCTTAGGTTCACCAGGCTGAGATGTTGGCAGGTTATATCAGAGATGCCATGCAATGAAACAAAAATCTTAGCTTCTCTTTGAATATGCAATTAATCCTAGGATAATTAATGCATTTCACTACAAATATAGCATGATTCCAAAAATATCCCAACAGAGTAAGGTCTGTATTTATATTAATGATGATGGTGATTACTAACATTAAAAAATAGCAACACAAATTACAACTTGCAAATGTTCTCAGATTCCCTGGTACAAGGAGGAGTCAGGAAACAAAATATACCTATTCTATCTCATATTTTTGGAATGACTGCAAAAAAAGACTGTACTCTCCCCTAAAGCATTGTATCTTTTTTTTTTTCTTTTAGCGCTTGCCTGGCCCCATTTGCTTTATTTGCATCCCCTTGTTTCCACCACATTATGCATTCTTTACTCAGAAGCCCACAGTTACTTATCTGAGATCCCTGTCAAAATGTATATATTCTGTCCTCTATCCTGGATGGAATCTTCAAGTATTTCTAATTTCTTGGTGGAAGTGTTCCTTTTATAATTTTCCCATATTCGTTTTCACCGTGATCTCCTTCCAAAAAGCCTTCCACATTACTCCATTACTACTACAGCCTGAGTGCTCTTGACCCATGAACTTCCACCTTCTGGATATGTCCTATCTTTTATGTGGGGAGGGCAACTTACCGAATAGCTGGTCAAACGTGTTGAGTGAAATTCTCAAGAACAGTTTCTTTCTTTTTCCCAGTATTAAAAATTTGTGGAAAGCTTGCTGAAAACAGACTTTTCTTCCATTTGTGATTTGCCACCTGTGTTCAAAAGCCTCAAAAAGAGAGCCCATAACAATTTTGATATATTTATACACTCAGACAGGAATCCTTGTTTAGATTAACATCAAAATATTTTCCTTAACTTAAAGAAAATTAGCATAGCTTCAGCTTAATTCCCGACTTCAAATTCCTTACCTGATCTAGAAACTCACATTCTCTCACCTTGCTCAAGCATGTTAAAAATATTCTGTAGGAAATTGGAATTCCTATCACTTCTTCAGACTGACAGAATAGCTAGCATTCTGATCACTCAGACTTCAGTTTATGCTATGTAATCTGCTTATTTCTTGAATAACGTATGGGATATGATCTCTCTTGAAACATTTGGGCCAAATTCTGTTGTGATCTGTAGAAAGACACCCTACTTTTGGAAGTATTTCTTAGTTCTTAAAAAAAAAAGTCATAAGAAATGTCTTTAGTTACATGCTGTTAAGGCCCTAATGAAAAGTGAAAAATTAAGTCAATTTTGGAAATAATTCTGATTATAAGCCACTACAAAAAGTATAAAGACATAGAGAGTTGAATACATATTTCAATTTATTTCTGAACATTTTATCATCAGAAAATACTTTTCTTCTCAGAAATAACGATAAGCCTCTACACACACATACTGTCTTCACTCATGTTTTTGGTACGTTTTTCTCAGGCTTTTATAGCTGTGTGAAACCAAGACTAGGGGTGGGGGAGTCATGGTGGGCCATGTGAATAGTAGGTGGCCGAGGCAGATGGAGAGGAATACAGAATCATGCTAGACGGAAGTATTTTATGTTCTGGATCTTAAACAAAAGAAATTACATTCTATTCTTATGCTTAATAGACTAATATGTAAAATATTGAGAATATCTCCTAACAGCCATAAGGGATTAGGGACTTCTTTTTCATTTAAGCTTCAAAATCATTTAAATGTGTAACTTCACACCTAAAATAAAAATTATAAATTATCTACTATCACTAACACCATAAAACAGGAATGTTAATTGCATTTTTGTACATTCAATTCCAAAAAAAAGTAATTCCCTTTACCCTAAAGATATGCCAATAACAGCATAAAAACCAAAATGCACTGAAAATCATGGTTCCCTTAATGAAAACCACTTTCATAAAGTCCACTTGAATGGGAACAAGCAGGCAAAGATTTTGTTTGTTTGTTTTAAGGTCATTGTTATCTAGTGGAAAGAGAATTGGGTTTTGATACAGAGGCCTTGGCTCTTCTCTAGGATCTGGTTGGTAGCTGTAAGACTTCCCTGGATCAAGCATTCTGCCCTCCTGAGTCTTGCTTTTCTTGCCTGATAATTGAGGGCATAGAGCAAAGTGACTCTTCAGTTCTGGTATTCTCTAAGTTTTTTTTTTTTTTCTTTTTTTTTTCTCTTACCATAGAACACATTTAAAGAACAGTTTTTTCTGAGCTTGGAATTGAATTAAGTCTTAGGAGGAGGCAGTATTGTTTATAATTAGCTAGGCTTGTTTTTCTACAACTGAGAAATGAAAGACCAGAAAGATACACAGCTGTCTCTTATTCATCAAATACCTCTTACAGCTGACATTTTGACGAGTTAAAGTGTAAATGAATCGAAGGTAGACTTTGTACTCATTAAAACTCACATGGGGATGCATACTGGGAAAGCTGTGTGTTTGTTTGCCAATATTAAAGTGTTTGAAAAAATAATATGGCATTCGGCAAACATCACATGGAGCAGTGTGTCTTGAAGGGTGTGTGTGCATGGACAGTCTGTTTGAACATGCATATATATTACAATAAAAATCATAAAGTAGACTTTACTGAAAGAATTAGGAATTCTGTGTCCAAGGAATATTTGATCCTTCAGTAGTCAACACAGGAGGCTTTAAATGTACTCTAATCAGGTTGTCAGTGCAAAACAAAAATGGTTCTGGAATTTCTTTTTTGAATTCCTTGAGTGGTTTTTTTTTTTTTTTAATATTCTCAGTGGCGGTAGTAAAAATTTGTTCTAGAAAATCACTTCCACCCCTAAAAGTACAAATATGATTTGAATTGATGTGAAATTTGGCATAAAGCCTGTCCCTGAAGAAGTCATTCCTGGCAACAACAGCAGCAGAAGTACCTCATTATAAAGTTTTTTCACCTCTAAGATGGCCCCATGACATGGATTCTAAACGCCATGTTCCAAGAAGCCCCATTTGGTCTGTTGGCAAAAAATTAAATACTCTTTATGCTTTAAATCAGAAATGGGAATGCGGTGAAATGTAAGGAATATTTCTTCTAGATTTGGAAAACAAACTTGTCAATCATTCATACCTTAGACCTGTCAAAAAATGATCAATCATTATTTACCAGGTTTGCTGTAAAAACAAAACTGCATGATATTTTTACTGCACAATATTTAGCCTGTAGAGTTTTCTCTCTATAGTTGCCTAAACAAAGCATCTTCATTTTAAGAAAAATATTATTTCATAATTTTGAATGAATCTTGTCATACTTAAAAATATTCCCTTGACTACTTTTGAATCACTGAATCATTTTCTGCTCCAATTCAGGTTCTCTTATGATCCTCTGTTCCTATCAAAGTCAGCAACATTTTTCTAGTCAAGTAGAAGATGAAAATCAGTCAATTGTGACTCTTTCTCTCTTGCCCTATCAGCTCCTTTTCAGTCCCAAAATGTGATGTCCCCTTGAGAGCAATTTGCAATTCCATTCTCTCCTTACTCTTTCCATTTTCAAGTTTGGATAGGCCATTACCTTTGGCCCTGATTATTGCAATTGTTGCCTAATATGGCTTTCCAATTCCAGAGTCTTTGCATACTCTCACCTACATGTGTTTGGACAGCTTTCTTTCATTATTTTAATGCATATGTCTAATCCCATAAAACCTCAATGACTCTCTATTCCCTCCTTCATTGCAAACTTGCCCTAATATTCAAGGATGTCCATACCTTGACCAACCCTTCCAAGTTTGCTTACCATTATTTGCCTTCAAATATCCTATGCTCCGTGATAAACTGTCTTCAGATATTCTTGTCCCCATGATTTTTTGTCTTCTTCCATCAGCCTGAAAATACATGATCAATGCATTTCATATTTATAGCCTTTCTATTTTTTAAACTCATTTGTGATACTTTATCTTATATTAAATTTCTCATGCCCTGCTTACTTGGAGGTTCTATCTTCTTCATCTGGTTCACAAAACAAACTGATTTTCCTCCACTTTTTCCTCATCATTTTACATTGTGCTATCTTTTGTATTATCTTTTTTGTTTTTACCAGATTGGCAGCTTCTTAAGGGCAGGAACAATTCATTATTCATTATTTGCACCCTCTGCTGAATCTTGCACAGCATAGATTTTCAATAAATACCTGCTTTATTGGATCTGGGTAGATAAATATATCATACACAATGTCTTATAGTTTTAGAAAGTTTCTCAAACAAACAGTATTTGCTATAGTGATTGAGAAAATGTAGAGAGAGAGAACATTCTTATGCTCAGCATCATTTTTGCTATGTCCCTTCCACTTAGAGGCAGTGTAAAAGAAGGATCCCAGAATCAGAAGCTTCTATTCAAGTCCCCAAATTACAATAGTTGATTAATTCAAAGTCTTGGTTTTCTCATCTGAAAATGGAGTTGATATTGTCTACTATATGTATTATAGCTACTATATCATAGAGTTTTTGTAAAAAAGTTAAACCAAATGGAATATATCCAAAAGCACTTTAAAAACTTTAAAACATTAAGAAATGGAAATCTTTACAAAAACTGGGAGATAATAAATATCCATCCCCTCAAATTTTTCATTTCATAAATGCCAAATGTTCTCTCATTAACTTATTTGTCCGGGGTGATGCTGACCATACGATCAGTATCTCTTTATTTTCCCTTTCTTTTTCCCCTTTCATTGGCAAGTCATGTATAATTGGTAGTGATTTATGTAGCACAACACTTGAAAAGCCATTAACCGTCATCTTAAAAATGTGACTAAATGGGAAGCTTTTTATTGAGGACCAGTGTGTTCACTTCATAGCCATTATTTTCTCCTATTTAATGTGAGCTGGAAACTGCTGGATTTCTTCTCCAGATGCCACCAGGTGTCAATCGCCATAAGCATGAATTCTATTTGAAGCTGTGCTTTTAACCAGAATGTAATTTTAATTTCATATTTTTCATTGATTTTGCTGTTTATAAAATAAAACTAATTTATGGGTAGAAATAAACATTGATTATATTTTTAAATCACAGAATTAAAAAGAAAAAAACAACAATTTTATATTCTTAGAGGTTTAAGAGACATATACTCTCAAAACAGCAAAATACCAATACCTTAAAATAAATCTCTGAGAGAAGGGCAGAGGAGACCTTTTGAGGAAGTCATTCAATGTGGGAAGATATACAGTTGTGCAAACCTTGTCCAATCTCCATTCCTGGAGATTCATCTTCCACTTGTGTGGAGCTTTTAGTTTTACCTTATTTACTCGGTAAAAGCAGCCCTACTGTACTTCTTTCTCTTCCTTTTCTCCTTTCAGTTCATTGGAGTCAGGCCAGAATTTTCCAATCTTTTGACAAGAAATGAGGTGATTTCTTTTTAAATGGAAAAGAAATACATCCCAATGAACAGCATATAAGGAGTGCTTTGCTTAATATTAGATAAGAAACACCTGAATTTTCAGTGATCTGTATTTCCAGGCCTGAGATCCTGCTTTCACATCCAACTATCCTCTCCCTCCCATTTTGTGTTTTTGGGATCTCTTCTGCTCACATTTTTGTCCAACTACCCCTCCAGGGACAGAGGTGGAATAGAGATAGAGAGTCATCACTTACATTATTCATAACAAAGCCATTAACAATGAGATTCATAAGCACTCTCATTTTATCCTTATGACAATACTGCAAGGAATGTGTAGAAGATGTCCTTTATTAACCCCTACAAATAGTTTAATGATGATCTGCCACAAATGTGAGCTGGTAGACAGGAAGCATGATCAAAGAAGAATTTTAAATGTATCAATACATGTATTTATAGAAAGAAAAAGCTGTTACCCTTGGGGCAGCACTTCTATCCCTTGGTGACTTATTTGTTAAAGCCAATTTGTATATATTCTTTTATGTTTCTCCTTGTAGCAAGGAGACTCTCTAGAATATCACAGATGCAAAATCCACATTTGTTGGGTAATAGTTTTGCTACTTTGAATAATTTATCCTAAGAGTATTCCCCAATGGAAGGAATTAGCCAAAATAACATATATTTGGTCTAAGTAAGCTTTACCCATAATAAGTGTTTATCCATAATAATGAATATGATTTCAGACCAATATATACAGATTCTAGAGTTAAGCTAAACATAATGTAATATCAGGGGCACTGGAATGGATCTCCTACTCAAATTGCATTTCCTTAATTTCCTGCCTTTTGCTGAACTACCAAAATTATGATTGCATTTTTTATCTGCAATCTTTTTCATTCATGTATTCCTTAATATAAACATGATTTTGATATTTTTTAAAAGCACATTTTAAAAAGGAGAAGGCTTTTTAAAAGCAGAAGGAAAAAACACTGTACATGCAATGAG
This sequence comes from Choloepus didactylus, assembly GCF_015220235.1. NCBI lineage: Eukaryota > Metazoa > Chordata > Mammalia > Pilosa > Megalonychidae > Choloepus > Choloepus didactylus. The sequence goes on from NC_051310.1 coordinate 24,301,765, forward strand.
GCAGCTAAGTGGAAATATAGAAGAAAATAACAGGCACCAGTTATATCAGTAAGGTCTCTGCACCAAAACTGAAAACTTTCTTGGTATTTTCTGCAGATAGAGAGATATGACCTAATTCTGACCAATGGGACATGAGTAGAAGAAGTTTGATGGGACTTCTGAGGGGAAAAAGAAGAAAACAAAAAACAATAATAACAAAAACAACCAAACCTCCTTCGCTTCCACTCCCTGCATGAGAGAAAGGTACACAGCACTCCTTACCTTTTCTCTTCCCTTTGACACTCCTTTATGGAAAGGTGTTATTAGGGAATGCTGCCACCATCTTGTAATCATGAATGGAAGTAAAGAGATTCACACAGAATCTGGCATCTTTGATCCACTGATCATAACTGGAACATCTACCTTCAGCTATCCAGTAATGCAAGAAAAATCCACCCTTAGTGTTTAAGCCACATTTAGAGTCAGACACACTGTTATCATAGCTAAAGCATCCAACAGTTTTTAAAGACAACCTAAATAATATATTGATAATACCTTTTGACCAATTTTGAGGTAAAATAAAGGTTAAAATAAGTATCTTCCTTCTCTCTTTTCCCCCAATATAGTACATTTATTTTCTTTAATCAACAAATATTTATTTTGCAAATACTCTTTGTTACATATTCTACTAAGAGCTAGGGGTGATGACGATGATGATGATGATGATAATTAGAAGATGACATAATCCCTGCCCAAGAAAGTGTTTGTTTTATAAGCCCAAAAAACAATCTGAACAATAAAAAATTACCTTCTTAGCCAAAATGAAGAATGCTATTAATAATGATTTATTTAAAGATTATCCTGAAAGCATAGAGCATCAAGCACTTCATAGGTTTACTTGTTTGCCTTTCTGCTTTGACCCCCCCCTTTACCTTTTTTATTCTCTAGCCTAATCATAACCTCTTGAGTCAATTCCAATAAGAGAAGTCAAAATAAAAATACTAAAGTTTTTCTTTGTTTGTTTGTTTAACAATACTGAGTAAGCATAAGGATTTAAATCAAAATTAAATCTGAACTAGGAAGAATTTGAGTGATACGGCAAATCTAATATTCTTAAAGCAACTATTACATAAAAAGCAGTGACTAAATTTAAGTTACTGAAAGCAGACTGAATATATAAAATGCCACTCCTATGGAAAACCCACTAAAAAGGAAAAAAAAAAGTGTTGCCTTTATAAAAATGGGGTTTATAGAACAATAGAGAAGATAAGCAGGACATTTTTAAAGATAGAAGGCAGTTGGATAGTAACTCTTTTAGTAGAACAGCAGTGGAAATATAGAGAAGCAAACTGGTTTACTCACCTAATGCTCAGGAATTAGAGGCTTCAATTTTCTCAGGAAGTGAGATTAAAGATGAAGTGGTGCTTTACATGAAAGGATTGGTTGCAGATCTATTTAAGAAGTAATTTGGAAGGTTGGGAAGATGGCGGCATAGAGAGGAGTGGAAGATAAGTAGTTCCCCTGGAACAACTAAAAAAAAAAACAGAAACAACTAGTAAATAATCCAGAATAACTGCAGGGGGACAAACGAGACCGTCCACTCATCATACACCAACCTGAATTGGGAGGAATGCCCAAGATCACAGCATAAAATCTGAAAGTAAAACCTGTGGATCCAAGTCGTGAGACCCTCTCCCCCATAACCCAAGCTGCAAAGTCTCGTGGTGCCAGAGAGAAGCTCTCTCTCAGCAAGCAAATATAGCTCAGCTGAGCTCCAAATGGGGTTTTAAGTAGCAAGTGTGAACTGCTCACTACAGGTACAAATCCCCAAAAAGCAGACAGAGGCTTTGGGTGACGACTGACCTTGGAGAGCTGGAGGGTCCCCTCAGACTAGGTCTGAAGGGGACTGTGTTTCCTTTTTTTTCAGCTCAGTGGAGAAAGCCTCAGCCATTTTCAGTTCCCAGTACTGTGACTCAGAGAAGGGTGGAGATAGCACAAGCAGAGATAGACCACTGAAATGCTAATGACCCCCCCCCAGGAAGTCTTTCTTCTCTAAGAGAAAAGGGGTGGGGACCTTTCCATTCAGAACCAGACCCTAGAGCCTGGGAGAACAGAGCCACACCTCCTCACACCATCAAGAGGTATACGCTAACAGGTGCCACCTGCTAGACAGAAAAGCACAGTGACCTGAGGAATCACAGGGTGTACCAATTTTATGAGACACACCCTTAGGGAAACCAGATACTGAATATTTCTTCCCTCTGCGACCTTAGCCAGTTCTGGTCTGGGAAAATCTGATTGGAGTAACCAAGGAAACCATGCCTAGACAACAGAAAATTACAACCTACACTAAGAAAAATGAAATTATGGCCCAGTCAAAGGAACAAACTTACACTTCAACTGTGATACAGGAATTGAAACAACTAATAATAAGTCAATTCAAAAAGTTTAGGGAAGATATGGCAAGAGAGCTGAACTGTATGATGAAAACACAGGATGTACATAAGGTAGAAATTGCAAGTTCGAAAAACCAACTGGCAGAAACTGGAAATGAAAGGCACAACACAAGAGATGAAAAACACAATGGAAATATATGACAGCAGATCTCAAGAAAACACTCAGGAACTGGAGAACAAGGCAACTGAAATCCTACACGTAGAAGAACAGATAGAGAAAAGAATGGAAAAATACAAGCAAGAATTTACGTGTCATTGGTGTCACAGAAAGAGAAGAGAAGGGAAAAGGGGCAGAAGCAATAATAAAGGAAATAATCAATGAAAATTTCCCATGTCTTATGAAAGACATAAAATTATGAATCCAAGAAGCACAGCATACACCAAACAGAATAGATCTGAATAGGCCTATGCCAAGACCCTTAATAATCACATTATCAAACTTCAAAGATAAAGAGAGAATCCTGAAAGCAGCAAGAGAAAAGCTATCTATCACATACAAAGGAAGCTTGGTAAGACTATGCGCAGATTTCTCAATAGAAACCATGGAGGCAAGAAGGAAGTGGGTTGATATATTTAAGATACTGAAAGAGAAAAACCACCAACCAAGAATCCTATATCCAGCAAAACTATCCTTCAGATATGAGGGAAAGCTTAAAATATTCTCTGACAAACAGATAATGACAGAGTTTGTGAACAAGAAACCTGCTCTACAGGAAACACCAAAGGAAGCACTGCAGACAGAAAGGAAAAGACAGGAGTGAGAGGTTTGGAAAACAATTTTGGGAAACAGTAGCACAGCAATGTAAGTACACTGAACAAAGATGACTGTAAATATGGTTGAAAGAGTAAGGCTGAGACCATGTGGGACACCAGAACAAAGGACGAATGATACAGACTGGGACAATGTAACTCAGGGAAACTTAGGATGCTCAAGGAGTGTAATAAAAGGTACAAATATGTTTTTACATGAGGTAGAACAAATGAGTGTCAACCTTGCAAGGTGTTAAAAATAGGGTGGGATTGGGGGGGAAAGATAATCAATGCAAACTGGAGGCTGGAATTAACAGAAACATTGTATTATGCTTCCTTTAATGTAACAAAGGCAATATACCATAGCTAAATGCATATGAGGAGTGGGGAATAGGGGAAGGGTATGGGACTCCTGGCATTGGTGATGTTGTCTGACTCTCTATTCTACTTTAGGTTAGTGCTATCTTTCCTTTTGTTGCTTTCTAGCTATCAAGTTATTTTTTATTTGTTTGTTTGTTTTTCTCTCCTTTTCTTTTCTTTTTCTTTTGCCTCTCTGCCTTCTTTGACATTTGCTCCACCTTTGTGGAAGAAATGGAGATGTCCTTATATAGTGAGTGGTGATGGTGCTCAATACATAAATACGTGACTATACGGGGAACCAATGATTGTTTACTTAGGACAGAATGTATAGTGTGTGAAGAAAACCACCTTAAAAGAAATGGGTTAGTCGGACAAGATGGCGGCATAGAGAGGAGTGGAAGCTAAGTAGTCCCCCTGGAACAAATACAAAAAACCAGAAACAACTAGTAAACAAGCTAGAATAACTGCGGGGGGACAAATGAGACCATCCATTCATCATACACCAACCTGAATTGGGAGGAATGCCCGAGAACACAGCATAAAATCTGTATGTAAAACCTGCGGATCCAAGTCGTGAGACCCCCTCCCCCATAGCCCGAGCTGCAGAGCTGCGTGGTGCCAGAGAGAAGCCCTCTCCCAGCAAGCGAATACAGCTCAGCTGAGCTCCAACTGGGGTTTTAAGTAACGAGTGTGAACTGCTCACTACAGGTACGCAGCCCCAAAAAACAGACAGAGGCTTTGGGTGACAACTGACCTGGGAGAGCCAGAGGGTTGCCTTGGACTGGGTCTGAAGGGGACTATCTGTTTCTTTTTTGGCTTGGTGGAGAAAGCCCCAGTCATTTTCAGTTTCCAGGGCTGTGACTCTGGGAAGGCTGGAGACACCACAAGCAGAGAGCAAGACCATTGAAATGCTAATGACCTCCACCTGGGGGCTCTGTCTTCTCTAGGAGGAAAGGGGTGGGGCCCTTTCCATTCAGAACCAGACCCCAGAGCCTGGGGGAACACGGCCACACCTCCTCACACCAGTCAAGAATTATAGGCTAACAGGCATCACCTGCTGGGCAGAAAAGCACAGTGACCCGAGGCATCAAAGGGTGGAGCAATTTTCTAAGACACACCCTCAGGGAAACCAGATACTGAATATTTCTTCCCTCTGGGACCTGAGCCTGTTCTGGTCTGGGAAAACCTGATTTGGATAACCAAGGAAACCATGCCTAGACAACAGAAAATTACAACCTACACTAAGAAAAACAAAGTGATGGCCCAGTCAAATGAACAAACATACACTTCAACTGAGGTACAGGAATTTCAACAACTAATGCTAAATCAATTCAAAAAGTTTAGAGAAGATATTGCAAAAGAGATAGAGGCTGTAAAGGAAGCACTGAACATGTATACGGCAGAAATCAAAAGTTCAAAAAACCTACTAGTAGAATCTATGGAAATGAAAGGCACAACACAAGAGATGAAAGACACAATGGAAACATACAACAGCAGATCTCAAGAGGCAGAAGAAAACACTCAGGAACTGGAGAACAAAACACCTGAAAGCCTGCACGCAAAGGAGCAGATGGAGAAAAGAATGAAAAAATATGAGCAACGTCTCCGGGAACTCAAGGATGAAACAAAGTACAATAATGTACGTATCATTGGTGTCCCAGAAGGAGAAGAGAAGGGAAAGGGGGCAGAAGCAGTAATAGAGGAAATAATTAATGAAAATTTCCCATCTCTTATGAAAGACATAAAATTACAGATCCAAGAAGCGCAGCATACCCCAAACAGAAGAGATATGAATAGGCCTATGCCAAGACACTTAATAATCAGATTACCAAATGTCAAAGACAAAGAGAGAATCCTGAAAGCAGCAAGAGAAAAGCAATCCATTACATACAAAAGAAGCTTAATAAGACTATGTGCGGATCTCTCAGCAGAAACCATGGAGGCAAGAAGGAAGTGGTGTGATATATTTAGGATACTGAAAGAGTAAAACCACCAACCAAGAATCCTGTATCCAGCAAAGCTGTCCTTCAAATATGAGGGAGAGCTCAAAATATTTTCTGACAAATAGACAATGAGAGACTTTGTGAACAAGACACCTGCCCTACAGGAAATACTAAAGGGTGCACTACAGGGCGATAGAAGACAGGAGTGTGTGGTTTGGAACACAATTTTGGGAGACGGTAGCACAACAATGTAAGTACACTGAACAAAGGTAACTATGAATACGGTTGAGAGAGGAAGGTGGGGAGCATGTGAGACACCACAAGAAAGGAGGAAAGATAACGACTGGGACTGTGTAACTTGATGAAATCTAGAGTATTCAACAATTGTGATAAAATGTACAAATATGTTCTTTTACGAGGGAGAGCAAGCAAATGTCAACCTTGCAAGGTGTTAAAAATGGGGAGGCATTGGGGGAGGGATGCAATCAGCATAAACTAGAGACTGTAACTAATAGAATCATCATATTATGCTTCCTTTAATGTAACAAAGGTGATATACCAAAGTGAATGCAGATAAGATGGGGGGATAGGGGAGGCATGTTAGACACTTGACATTGGTGGTATTGTCTGATTCTTTATTCTATTTTGATTTAAGGTTATTTTTCCTTTTGCTGCTTCCTAGCTGTCATTTTTTTGTTTCCTCTTTCTTTTGCCTCTACCTTCTTTGACTCTTCCTCCTGCCTTGTGGAAGAAATGTAGATGCTCTTGCTTAGCATGAGCAGAATGTTCAATTAGGATGAACTTAAATGTTTGGAAATGAACAGGGGTGTTGGTAGCAAGATGTGAGAATAACTAACAGCGCTGAATGGTGTGTGAATGAGGTGGAAAGGGGAAGCTCAGAGTCATATATGTCACCAGAAGGAAAGTTGGAGGTCAAAAGATGGAAATGTATAAAACTGTATCCTATGGTGGGCAGTGTCCATGATCAACTGTACAAATACTAGAAATCACTTCATGAACCAGAACAAATGTATGACAATACAATTAGAAGTTAATAATAGAGGGGCATATAGGGAAGAACTATATACCTATTACAAACTATATACTACAGTTAGTAGTATTTCAACATTTTTTCATAAACAGTAACAAACGTACTATATCAATACTAGGAGTCAACAACTGAGGGGGATTGGTTAGGGATAGGGGAGGTTTAGAGTTTCCTTTTCTTGTTTTCCTTTTTCATCTTTCACTTTATTTCTTGTCTGGAGTAATGAAAAGTTTCTAAAAATTGAACAAAAATTAAGTGTGATGGATGCACAGCTATATGAGGGTACCCATGGGCAAGTGATTGTACACTTTGGATCTCTGGATAATTGTATGGTATCTGAACAATCTCAATAAAAATGAAAAAAAAAATAATACTCCATAACAATTTGTATCTCTGAGACACCTGGAACTCAGAGCTAGAGCTTGGCAGATATGAATGTCAGTATTAGTGCATACAGCCACTGTTAAAAAAAAAAAAAAAAGCTGAAAAAGAGCCCAGACTTCAATTAGTGATATGAATGAAGCAGGTCTGGTTAAGACCAGGGCAAACCGGGCCAAAGGGTAAAGGTCAAAACTGACTGTGTTTTAAAACTTCAATTTCCATATGAGACCAAGGGAAGAGATGTCTATTTGGTACAGGATCTATATTTTCTAAACAGTACAACTCTACAATCGGTTTGTTCAAACACCACAATTACATGGAACTTTGAATAGGAAGTGAGATACATATGGTAGGTTAGTATAGGCTACAGTGAAATAGTGACACATCCCAAAGTAATTTGGGCAGATGCTAAAAAATATATTTACAGCCCCACCCCCCACCCAGCCCCGAGGAGCTGGGGGAAGGTCTAGAAGTGTTGGACTTCCTCACCTGGACTGGTGTTGATGTTGTCACAAACATTGGGACTGGCAGTTTGATGTGCTGAGCCCTCGATCATGGGACTTGCCCTTATGAAGCTTGTTACTGCAAAGGAGAGGCTAAACTTGCATATAATTATGCCTAAGAGTCTCCCCCTGAGTACCTCTTTGTTGCTTAGGTGTGGCCCTCTCTCTCTCTAACTGAGCACCTCGGCAGGTGAACTCACTGCCCTCCCCCCTACGTGGGACCCGAGTCCCAGGGTTGTAAATCTCCCTGGCAATGCAGGATATGACTCCTGGGGATGAATGTGGACCCGGCATCGTGGGACTGAGAGTATCTTCTTGACCAAAAGGGGGATGCAAAATGAAACAAAATAGTTTCAGTGGCTGAGAGATTTCAAATGGAATCGAGAGGTCACTCTGGCGGACATTCTTATGCACTATATAGATAACACCTCTTAGGTTTTAATGTATTGGAATAGCTAGAAGTAAATACCTGAAACTACCAAACTCCAACCCAGCAGTCTGGAGTCCTGACGATGATTATATAATAATGTAGATTACAAGGGGTGACAGTGTGATTGTGAAAACCTTGTGGATCACACCCCCTTTATCTAGTGTATGGATGGATGAGTAGAAAAATGGGGATAAAACTAAATGCCAAATAGGGTGGGATGGGGGGGATGGTTTGGATGTTGTTTTTTCACTTTTATTTTTTATTCTTATTCTGATTCTTTCTGATGTAAGGAAAATGTTCAGAAATAGATTGTGGTGATGAATGCATAACTATATGATCATACTGTGAACAGTTGATTGTACACCATGGATGATTGTATGGTATGTGAATATATTTCAATGAAACTGAATTTAAAAAAAAAAAAAGAAATGTGTTGATGAAGAAAACTTGAGGGCACTATATTGAGTGAAATAAGACAGACACATAAAGGCAAATATTGCAGGGTCTCACTGATATGAACTAATTATAATATGTAAATTCATGGAAATGAAATATAAGTTACCAAGATATAGAAATAAGCTAAAGAATGGGGAGTGGTTGCTTATTATGAGCAGAATGTTCAACTAGGGTGAACTTAAATGTTTGGAAATGGACAGGGGTGGTGGTAGAATGTTATGAGAATAACTAACATTGCTGAAAGATATATGAATGTGGTGGAAAGGGTAAGTTCAGAGTCATGCATGTCAACAGAAGGAAAGTTGGAGGTTAAAGATGGGAATGTACAAAATAGTGAATCTTGTGGTGGACAATGTCCGTGATTAACTATACAAGTATTAGAAATCTCTCTCACAGACTAGAACAAATGTATGTCAGTATAACTAGAAGTTAACAATAGAGAGGCATGTAGGGAAAAAATATATACCTATTGCAAACTATACACTACAGTTAGTAGCATTTTAACGTTCTTTCATCAACAGTAACAAATGTACTATACCAAAACTATGAATCAGTAATGGAGGGGGGCATGGTTAGGGGTATGGGAGGATCTGAGTTTCCTTTTTTTTTTGTCTTTGTTTCTTTTCTGGAGTAGTGAAAATGTTCTAAAAACTGAAAAAAAATTAATTTTGTTGATGGATGCACAACTGTATGGTGGTGCCGTGGGCAATTGATTGTACACTTTGGATCTTTGGACAGTTGTATGGTATCTGAAAAATCTCAAAAAAAAAAAAAAAGTATATTCTACTAACAGGTACTAACCAATAAATAATGCCCCTAAAGGGGGAAAAAAAAAAAAAAAAAAGAAGAAGTAATTTGACCCCTCTTCCACCCTGGCAGAAGACTAGACACTTATTTTTTGGAGATGGTAAAATGGAATTTCCCTGAATGTTAGATACCAGGCACCCCTCAAAGTGAGGAAACTATAAAAAACATGGGGATTAATTAAATGTTAAAATTCTGAATGTTGAGAAATTCAATCTTCTTCTCCCACTTGACTTCACAACATCCTATAAGACATAAAGTGAGCAGAGACTTGGTACAGTCTAAATAATTTTAGAAAGAAAATCCTAAAGATATTTACATCAGGTGTTCACCACAGAACTGCACATACTTATCACCCTAGAGTGGTGAGCATCATTGACCAGCCAACCCATAGGCCCTGAGCTTTCCATCAGGCCCTTTAGTAATTCTCTCCTACATATAAGCAGACAGCCAAGGATCAAGACATATTGGAGAAAAACTTAAGATATTAAAGTTAGTGTCTGAAACACACACACACACAAAGAAAGAAAACAAACTAGAAACATATAGAGAGTTTGTAAGAATAAAATGTCAAGGAAATTATCATTAATAGTATATTTATGAAAAAATTAATAGGAGGGTATAGAAAAAGAACATTCAGAAAAAATTAATAGAGTTATGAAAATTCAACACATGGCAGCAGATATGAAAACTTAAGAGAAGTTTTGGAAGATAAGTTGAGGAAATCTCCTAAAGCATAGCATAGAGGCATAAAGAGATATGGAAATTGGATATAAATGGTAAGAAAATCAATGAAGTTACCATTGCAGGTGATCCAACATCATAAGAAAAAAGCTTCCACTGAATGAAGAAGAGAGAATAAAGGGATTAAAAATCAAAGAACTGATTACAAAAAAATATCTAAGACCTGTAGGTCATGAGAACAATGAATTCTCAGCCCAATGGATGGAAATCAACTTAAATCAGGGCAATTGTGATGAAATTTTATAGCTCTAGGCGAGAAGAGAAAATTCTCAAGCTTCCACAAGTGGAGAGATGTCACACGTGAAGATAAGAAATAGGAATGATTTTAGATGTTCAGTTTTCCAAAGCAGCACTGAAATAGAAATCTAATAAAGACTTCAATATACACAGGAGAAAAAAAATTTTCAACCTGTAATTCTATAGCCAGATGCACTAACAATTAAAAATTGGGATAAAATAAAGATAGTTATGCATACAGAATCTCCAAAAGTTAACTTGCTATATACTCTTTTTCAGAAAGCTGTTAGGAGATATGACCCACCAAAGTGAGGGAATGAACCAAGGATGAAGACAAAGACATAGTGTACAGAAAAGATGGGAGATTTGAGAGCAGTGGTGAAGGCTTTCACCTAGATTACTGAGAAGGCAAAGTTAAGGGGATGACCATTTATTATGTGACAGTCCTAGAAAACAGTCAGCACAACCTAGAATAAGTCAGAAATTGTAATGGATTTTTTCAAGGAAATAAAATTAATAGAATCTCCAGTATGTTGGAGTATATTGAGGGGAGATCTAGCCAACTGCAGGAAAATTGGAGATTGAAATGTTGCTATGGATGTAGAAAATAAGCAACAGAATTCACGAGAAAATAAAATGCTGTGCGTGGAAGGAAATGTTACCATGCATATTACATGTCTCAGTGATGAATGTTAAATAAACACTGAATATTGTTTAACCCAAATTTGTAAGATTACCTTACTGAAAGTTGGCAGGTGTAGAGGCATATGTGTGATGGGGAGCTGGAGAAGCTACAGCTTCCATAGTGGAAAGTCAATAGATAATGGCTTGAACTTAAAAAAAAAAAAAAAATCATAAAAAGAGTAATAGTAACATAAATGTAAGTTTTAAAAATGTAGACAGAGATAAAGGAAACAGAAAAGTAGAAATCAGCTGCCTTTAAGAAGAGAAATGGAGAAGGAAGAGCAAATGACTATCTTGAGGTACCATTCACAACCTTAAATTATTTTGTGAAAAACGGATAATTTGTGAAATGGATAATTTAAATGAAAATACAAATTACATTTAAAAGGTAAATAGACACTTAATTCAGCTTTTGAAGCACATTTTTCTTTCAGTTAATGTGAAAAGATACTTCTTTACAGAAAAAATAGGAGAATAAAATGTGGAGACAAAAGAAAAAAGTCTTTAGACAAAATTCTCAGCACACATTTTTAGGTCATATATCCTCACATTCACTGCATTATAAGAAACAAATTTCTGAGCTCTTGAGAGTTTTCCATTACCATCTAGTGCTGAAAATAATTGGGGTATGTTCACAGCACAAACAGGCCAACGTGTGAGCCAATGAAAGACATTCCCCAGAAAACCAGATGCAGAAAGTGAGTGGGAGAATGAGAATTCCAGAAAGTACAGTGTTATAGACAAAGTATTGTGTATTATATTTCAAGAAAAAGGTCATTTGCAGAGAGAAATATTTAACATCTTTCTCTTTATATATATATTTACATAAATATACATATATACATATATATATATACATATACACACCTATATATAATCGCTCTCTATGTAAGTTCTTCTAGTTCTGGTATGTTTAAGATGGTAAATTGTTGAGCTCAGTAAAACTGTGGTAAGATATGTTGAAATATTTATCCTAAGTTTGGTTCAGGTTGTAAGCAGTAAGAGAAGACTGATGATTCCTAAAATGTGTATTAGATTAGTATGGACTTAGCCATGCGTTTATTGCTGTTGGATTTTTTTTTACACTATACTCTAATGAAGGCAGAAAGAAATATGCAAGGAACTGATAGCATCTTCCTGCCAGGGAAGAGACAAAGGCTTGAGGAGACAGGACTCTCTTTCTTTTTCAGCTTTATTACTGAATTTAAAGTGAATAGTTCTATGAAGATGTTTAAGTTCCAAATAAGCCTTTTTTGGCATTGACTTTTCTCCACACCCCATTATTTCAACAGCACAGCTCTACTGTTTTTGGTCAAGAGTTGTCTCTTATGTTCTAGATTCTTTTGGAATAGGAGTCATGTGGTATAAAGATGTCATAATTTGTTCAGAAAATTCAAAAATAGGATATTTTGTCTGGAATTTGATTTGCAGTTGATATATTTCTATATGATATCATATGTACAACACATGACCCTCAATGGAAAAAAAAAGATACTTCTGACCTACTGCAAATGATCTGAGATTCAGCCAGTAAGTATCTCTTCCCACATGGGGTTGGAATAGGAATTACTGGGAAGGAAAGTGGCATAGGAAATATAAATAACCTGAAGCAACTAACACTTTTAAGCTACTGTCTTTCATTAATATTTATTAACATTAATAAAATTAGATAATGAATGTGAATAAAATGAGCTCTATTGGCAAAGGGGAGACTTACATATCTCTGATTTTCCTGTTACTAGCATTGCGATGTTGGGAAAAAAAATTAATTTTATGAACTTTTGTTATGTAATCATTGAAATAAGGTTAATAATGCCTAGTAACAAATCTGTGTGGGATTATATTCAAAAGACAAATGGAGGTGATAGTGTATGTGGTTGGTAGCATCAAGAGAGTTTAAGAAGCAAAAAGGATTGATGATGAAGCCTTCCAAGAAAGGAAGACATTTCTTGAGTTTGAAATACAAGGGTAGAGTTTATAAAAGACCACTAAAAATAACCATTGAATAATTCATGAGTTGCTCTGTGATTATCCTTGGATTCATTCTTTTTTTCAAAAAAGGTACATAAAATATGGTGGCTTCTGAAGAATTTACAGACATCTGGAGACCCGAGGACCAAGAGTAGCCAAGTGAAAGGAGAATGTTGTAGAGGATAAAATATGTCATGTGAATTAAAGAGAAAGTCTCAAGGTTTTGGTAATTGTGAAAAGTCAGGTACTGTTTTTGGTGGCCCATTTTGTAAGATCCAATTGATAAGGGTATGAGGGCTATGTCTCAGCCACTGGCTGAGACAAAATTTCAAAAGCCCAGTTCCCTGGAATTGGTGGGCCATTATAACCTGTGGAAGATGTCTAAACAGAACAGTGACAATGTGAACTAGATTAGGGTAAAGTGACTGTGGGAGAGGGGGGAACTGTGGGATTCTGGACACCAGGATTATGCATTAGCAGCACCAGTTCTAGAGCCCACCATTAGCTGATGCTGAAATTACTGATGTCTTCCTAAACATGGTTAAATTCAAATACAAATACAAGAATATCTAAGACAGGCAGGGAATTTTTGAAGGAAAATCATGTCCAAATCTATAATGAAAGAGCAGTGTTACTGAATCATTTTTTTTCAGGGAATCCAAGCTTCTGTGAGTATGTTCAATTATCTAGCAAACTCTCAATGTGCTTGTGGTAGGCTGAATTAAGTACTTCAGAAAAACATGTTCTTAATCTTAATTCATTCCTGTGGTATGGCCCTATAGTAAATAGGACCTTTAAAAATGTTATTTTTAGTTAAAGTGTGGTCAACTGAATCAAGATGGATCTTAATCCTATTACTGGAGGCCTTATAGAGAAGGCCACAGGGAGAAAGCTACAGGGGAGGAGTAGAAGCTGGAAGTCAACAGAGTCCAGAAGAGAAAAAGGAAGACATGTCCATGTGATGGGGAAAAGCCAAGGAACCCCAAAGATTGCTGGCCAGCCAGAAGATACTGACCTAGCCTCTGAAACCCTTAGCCAGTAAATTCCTGTTATTAAAACAACCCATTATATAGTATTTGTCTTGGTAGCTGGAAAACTAAGACAGTGCTCATACTGCCAAAACAATAACTCATATCTACTCTGTCTGAGATGTAGTTTTCTGTGCAGATACATAGGTGATTATGAGGCAACAGGAATAAACTGAAAAATAAATTTCAGATTCCATCTATTAGAAAGATTTGCAAGAACAAATAATTTTTATTAATATTGGACTGGCTCTTACACATTTGTATATGTAACAAATATATATTATATATAGTAAATACATAATAAATTATATATAATATATAATAAAACGGGAATTTTCATTTAGATTGTTTCAGTATATAAGTATGGCCAACAGCAAGAATTTTGTTAATTTAATCAAAAGTAAGTGTTATCTTAATTCCTTTCTTAACACATACACATACACACTGAAACACAAATATATCAGTTTGCAGATGAGCATGTAAATTTTTATATGTTTTTATTTGTATAGAAGCTATAGAGTAGAAAACAAACCTGATGGCTAAAGTTAAAAATAGGTGGGCTATTACTAATTTCACAATAGCCTTAGAAATTTACTGTATAGACAGATAAAGTTCATGAAATGCAAATAATGAAAGTGGGGAAACATGGGTATCAGTTTTCCCTTGCTCTTCATCTTATCTGTGTTTTAAAAATTACTTGTTAAGAATGGATTGGTGTTCTGGTTTGCTAATGCTGTCATTATGCAAAATACCAGAAATGGATTGGCTTTAAAAAAAAGGGGGATTATTTGGTTACAAAGTTACAGACTGAAGGCCATGCAAATATCCAAATGAAGGCATCAACACAAGTACACCTTCACCGAAGGAAGGCCAATGGCATCTGGAAAACCTCTGTTAGCTGGGAAGGCGAATGCTGGTGTCTGCTGATCCCAGGTTGTGTTCCAGCAACTCTCTCAGCTCCTGTGTGTTTTTCAAAGTGTCTCTCTTGGCTGCAGCACTGAATTCCTTCTGTTTGTCACCTCTTTTATACGGCTCCGGTGATTTAATCAAGACCACCCTGACTGGGTGTGGTAACACTTCCATGGAAATTATCCAATCAAAGATCTTGCCCACAGTTGACTGAGTCCCATCTCTATGGAAACACTCAATCAAAGGATTCCAACCTAATCAACACTAATACGTCTGCCCCTATAGGATTTCATCAAAGAACATGGCATTTTGGGGGGACAAAATACATCCAAATTGGCACACTTGGTTTCCAAGATTGTCTCTTTGCAGTGCCACATAATCAAATCATTCTGTAATTACTGACTGATGAGTAAAATTTTGTATCTTGATAAATTAATCTAGTTTATTAAAATATGTCAGTCATTTATATTAAAATAGTTAATATGAAGGCTCTTAAATATCTTATGCGGATTTAAATAAAGCATTCATATTCAAATCAGAAGATGATCATATTTCATTTGTCACTGAAACCTGGATTTTTTGTTTGTTTGTTTTGTTTTTTGGTCTCCTAGCTGGTTTCCCATATCTGGGTAAATTACATCATGGTTCACATATAGCTTAGGTATAATTACTACTTGGGCAAGTAATGAAGTAGAATGCAACCTGATTGATGAGATTTTTTTTCCAGGATAATCAATAATCAATATTAAAAAACTGGACCTGAGACAAAATCATAACCAACCTTTTTACTTTTTCACAGAGCAGTCAATTTTACCAGGAGTTTGTTGACAATAGAAATGTTACTCTTGTTCTTCTTGTTCTTGTCATATTCACTATTAGAAAGCAAAGCATGCTAAATTGATTGCTTCAATATTATTCATATTTTATAGTTTATGTTAATAAAAACACAAACTGAGATTGACATTGATGACTTCAGACCACAAAGCTCAAATTTCAAGGGCCATATTTAGTGTGTTTATGTGATTTAAATATCTACAAAAGCTACAATAAAAATGTAAAAGAAATGAAAAAGTCAGTAGAAAAGATATTTACACTTAACTTGCCTATTACAAACAAGTTTCTGAAAAAACAATTATATTATAGACCTAGACAGTAATTATTGACATAATATCAGCTAACTTACAATAAACCAATGAGTTTAGCACATGAAGGGACAATTATATGTGACCTGGATAAAAACCATCTTATTTAAATTTGGATTTTGTAATTTACTGTAACAAAATCAAAGTCTTGTGGTTTTTCCCCTTATTTATCATTCTTACCTTCCTCACAAAATTACCCAAAGGTGATAGGGGTCATTTGTATGAACAACTGGTTTCTGATTAATTGCTTTGATAGACTCTATCTATTTCAACATTTATATACATTCACTATCTAGTATTTGAACTACATAAACTCCTTGATTGTATGCAATTAGCTTTAAATTTTGAAGCTATGGATACTATATAGGATGGTGTTGTTGAATGTCCAACAGTTTAAAATTGCATGAAGTTCTGTTCAAATGAAAAAATAAATCTGAGAATTTGGAAATTTGGGAAATGGCTTTAAATATATTTGGATTTTATCTGAAGTGAGTTTGTGAATCAACATCAGGAGAAAATGTATGTTTTCTGGATGTACAGTTATTTATCTTCCACCCCAACCCCCAGGCATTCCTTGATTCTGCCTCATCATCATGTAGCAGCAATTCTAAATAATATTCTCTGCCACTAAACAGGCAATATTTCAACATTTTCTCTCTTTCAAATTATAAAAGAATATTATCTGAAAGACAAACTTGCAGAACTTCTGTGCTCAGAAGAAAACTGCATGCCAGCATTATGATGTCATCAACAGCAAGAAAACTAGGTTAGACGCATGTGAAAGTATCAACTTTCAGGCATGTGCTTATAGAGTTAATAGCTTTAATGTTGGGAACAGCATGACTATCACAAAAAGAAAAAAATTAACTTATTCAAGGAAGAAAATGTAGATCAGAAAACTGTTCTAGGGGAAAAATTACTTAATGGCAAAAATTGCATAAGGAAGACCATATCTATGTGGTCTTAGGATACTAACACGAAATTGTATTTCTTACACTCCAACTCTGTAGACATGCACAGAAAATAAATGCGTACCTACATGTATACGTACATATGTATGTCTGAGACTTGGAAATCAAGTAAAATTTAGTGTCCTAATATAGATTTTCAGAGTTTAAATATGCTAACCTAGGCCCTAGATAAAAGTGCTATTAATAGCTATTTTTCAGAATTAGCTTCGGATGTTGAAAGCTGGGACAGGGGAGGGTCAAGGCAATATTTCTTCCTTGACTTAGTCTCCGCAATAAACTACTTATTTTGATTTTTTCTCTAAGAAAATTTTGCTGGCTGCTCGAAATGACAGATCTCTGTGAGTAAGTTAGAGACATGTGGGATAAGTTTTTGCCCTTGAGCTTCATTAACTCTACCTACTCAGGGACATGCAGAAAGAGTGGGCTCAGATCCATACATTAATTCCTCCAGTTATAGGTGTAGGATAATGAGAAGCAGAGCTACTTCAGGTCTGAAAGTGTCACTAGACAAAAGGAAGAGCTGACATATCACTAGCTAATCGTCACAGTGGAGCTTGTCTCTAAATAATGTCAAATATCACACTGATGGTAAATACTGGAAAAACTCAATGGTCTATTTAGGTAATTAAATATTAAAGGCCTTAGTGAGAGCTTGGCAATTTGTAGATACATTTAAAGAGATGTATGTCATGGAACCAAATTCTCTGATAGAAATCCCCCCATTAGCTTGTAGAATTACAAGAAGGAATTCAGATATTCCATCTCTTGGACAAAAGACATTCCACATGGAAAGTCATCTTTGAAAGGACAAAAACAATGAAATCTTCCCATATGACAATTTAGCCTTGGGGAAAGCAAACAGGTGATAAAATATCTACTCCAAAGAATTTGTAACAACTAAAGAATGATGTTTTAAAAATACAAATGAATTAAACAATTAAGATAGCTGTTAAGAGAACTGTTTTGGAAAAAAAAAAAAAGAAAATTTGGTGCTTTATATATGCATTTAATAGTTTGTAATGTTGTAAGCATCAAACAGTAAATAAAATATTTCAACAATTTTAAAAGCTTACTATTTAATAAAATTATTAAAATGATCTACTAATTATATCTACCCTGTGTACCTGCTATTAATACTTGCATGTATATTTAAGGGACACTTCATGTCATTTAATGTGATACAAATCTATATTTTTGATTACAAAAACAATATTTTATCTGTGAGTGCTACATCTGGATTTAAATTCTGGGAACCAGCAACATAGAGATAAAAACAAACAAACAAAAATGAACCAGTTCAAATTTGCCTGCTTAGTTCCACTAGCTTATTGGTTCTCGAAGTGTTGCTCGTGGAACAGCAGTATCAGCATCACCTGGGTGCTTATTAGAAATGCAAATGCCTGGCCCCACCCTAGGCCTCCTGAATCAGAAACCCTGAGGATGGAGTCCAGGAGAAAGCCCTCCTGGCCATGCTGTGCAAACTAAAGTGTGAACGACACCAGTGCAGATCAGTGAGTGTATCCCCAGGCTCTTAAATATCAGGTGCTGATCTCTTTTAAAGATCTGCCCTGCCAACCATCCCTAAAAAGGTCTTAAACCTCCAGGCACCCCTTTTCTTCCTCACCAACCTTCAGATATTTGTTTTGGGTCTTCCTCCTTCCTTGCTAATTCTGATAAATGAATCATATTTCTATATTTATGTCCATTATGGTTTATATGTTACCTATATGAAAATTGTGTATGTTCTGATCTGAGTCCCATGGAGACATATAGTAATTTAACTGTAAAGACTGTTTCTTGAATGCTGAACATTTTAACATCACGGCATGTTTCAGATTGTTCTCTGAGAATATTTTGGGCTGAAGGTATATAACCTATTCATTACTACATACTACTTATATGAGTCAGTGAATAGTTGTAGGGTAAATAAAGGGAAATGCTTCTCAAATTGAATAATTCAGTAATAAATCAAACAACATAAAGATAAGCATGGTTTATCATCTTAGAGATTAAATTTTAAAAACCAGAGAGGCGATGAGAGGTTCACTAGTTATAATAAAGCAGAAACACGCAAACGTACACACACACACACACACACACACACACACACACACACACACACATATGTATACTGGCAGAGAAGTCAACGTTTTCGTGATTTTTTTTTTTTCAGATAAATATAACCCTTTAAAGAAATATCAGGATGGGAATATAATTGTAGACTCTTCTCCACTACTAGGCATAATTGATGGAAAAGTTTTAGAAGCCCTCATGAGGGTTAGAGTAGATATTCTTTAGGTCCCTTTTAATTGATATCATAAAATTCCATTTAATGGAAGCACTGATTGTGTTGAATGGCTAGCAGAGGCTTAAAAGAAAAGGCACTATACATTAATACTTAGAAAAGAGGAGTTGAGCACAAAGCTTCAGTGAAACACCACTTACAGTGACTTATACTAAGATGCACATCCGGTGCTCTGTTACCAATAAGGGCATACTTTTGAGATCCAAGAAGACTCTTAAGAAGGAAGGGAGGAAAATACACTTCTATGACTCTTTTACTTTGAAATTTATTCTGTAATTTGTAGCAAATTAAATGAGAAAAGTAAAGTGAACTTTTAAACAAAAAACAAAAACGAATGTATTGCTAAGCTCCTTTTTGCCTTAGACCCCAATGGTTTACTTTTACTAACATGTGGACAATGCTGTGGCCAAATGTTTTGGTTTCATTTTCATTTTTGATGGGAGTAGCTTGGTGATAACTCCCTGAGGCATATTTGGAGGTAGCCAAGGCCTCTAATCTAAAATCTGTTCCCAGAGGGTCAAGGGGCATGGTTTGGGAGATGACTTACTGTGCCAATTAGAAGGCACTTTGTTGGGGCTCCTCTCCTCAGTAAAAAGCAGCAACTGAACAGGTGTGATTTTCCATATGGGCAATGATGAGATCAGAGATGTCTCTAAGCCTCATGGGTATTGTGAATGCGTTTGTGGCTGAGGTGGGCTTATGTTTGATGGCAGGCGGAGCCTGGCTGTCTGTAGAAGACCCAGTTATTTGAAAGAATTTGATGGCCCTTATATTTTATGGGGTGCTACTGCCCAACCTTGTTTTTGTAAATGATGTGTGAGTGTAGCTAGGTCTTCTTGGAAGTTCTCTTCAGAGCAACCCCTTAATTGGCTCTCAGCACTATACAGCCAGTATTACGCGATTTTTTAAAGATCATTTGTTACGGTCTTATCCGTAGTGATTAGGGTTTTTTTTTAAAGATATTGGCATGTAGCAAAACATGTTGGCCAAAGCAGTCACAGCAAAGCCCATGCTCCTGTGTGTACTTTTAGATGACGTTAGGAATGTAGGAGCTTTGATGGGCAGATCTTCTGTGTTAAGGTTGCTATAACTGATGGTTAATTGCCCTTCATTGCTAGAGGCTTTTACAACGGGCCCAATATGGCTATTGTATAAAGACGGTAGCTATAATGTCTCCTACCTTCAGGAGAGCTTGGATTATAGGTAGGAGCCCCACAGTCCCCTGTTTCAGGTGATAAAATCTGAACTGACAGGGGCAGTTCCATAGGAGTCCTATTTGACATGGCCCACCAAGGGACTCAAAGATTTCATCTTATTCCAGGCAACAGTTAAGGCATCAACACCTCTAGTAGGAAAAGTAAGAACAAAAGTGCCACCACTTTGCGTAGTTGTTTGATAAGAATTGTTCCAATTTTCATAACTCCCAAAGGCCTAGGGGTCGAGGGGTGGGATTGGGCTTCTGATGTGCAGGAGGAGGAGGCAGTCTGGCCCCTTGGGTCTAATAAGGCAAGATCTGTGACTAGGACAAGAGTTCCCCTCAGTTCTGTCAATGTCCATCTGCCAGAGCCTTAGGGTAGTATGATAAGGCTGATAAGGCTGATAAGGCTGAGCAAAGCTGCCTGGCAACTTAAGGGAGGGGGTTCCCTGTAAGAAACTTTTTCACTACTTTGAGGCCTCCTCAGGGTTGGAAATGAACTCCAGGTATCTTTTGTCTGAATTCTCAAAGAAATGTTATGCTGATCACATCATCTCAGTCTATTTAAGTAACAATGAGACCTCATTAATTGTTTGCCAGCAGGCATCTGCCTTGGTAGTAATGCTGAGACAGGTGTGTCTTGGTGGGTTTTTTTTTCTTTTTAGTCAATGGATTGGGAAGGTTCAGAGTCTTTAGTGATACTAGCCAGTCACCTCACATTTTTTTTTGAATTAGAGTGGTAATTTAGAGCCCATATTAAAGACTCTTGGCAGTTAATTTTGCCCCTTTCTTCTTGTCTTCTTGAATAAAATCTTATGTATGGTTTGGAATCTTCAAACAAGTAAAATTTTGAATGTTAGTTCTTAATTTAGGCTCCTTTTGGGGGACTTAATGGACCTTATACGTGGTGACTGGGAAGATTTGAGGTTTCTATTGACTGAACTCATGGGCAGCTGTCTCTTTCTATGGGGTCGACTGGGATTTATTTTTACTAGCATGATAGTCTCAGGTTCATCAGGCAGAGGCCCCAGAATGCGGGAGCACAACACCAGAGCTTTGACTTGCTAATAAGCTCACTGAGTGGGGCCCATGCACATGGCATGGGACTCTTACCCTTCTGAAGCAACTCGGCAATGTTCTCTGGTGTCTTGGTGGGGGCTGGCACAATATGTTTTGCTGCCCCCCTTTTTCTTTTGCCTAATATTTCCCTGGCGACTTCACACCAGGGGTTAGATCTTTTGTATCTATCTTGGGGTGGGGGGATAAAAGTGGCAGCAGTGGAGACAGCAGCAACGTAAGGACCCTAGCAGCATTCTTGCTTGTGGGGTGCTTTCTGTGGAGGGGGTGCTTCTCAAGCTAGGGGTGGATTTAAGCCCCAGAGGCACAGGACACAGACACAGTGGTTGGAGTCTCCCCTAGCAGTCTCGCAGCTGCTGTGGGCCGGGTGCCAGGGGGCCTAGCACTCTGCCTTTGGGCCCATGTTCCCTAAGTCACAGCTGGTGGGGGAGAGGAGGGTTCCCATTTCCTGCCTTGTGGTTTCCTACATCAGGACCCTGACAAACCTTCGTTATATAGCCAATGTTACTTATGACAGCATCACTGACACCAGTCATTCCTGATCAAGGGAATGCTAGAAACCACAGGGTTCCCCCTCTTGCCTTCTAGGGATGGCTATTTGCAGATCCTAAGGAGCACTCGGATCTATAAGACCACCAAGTTAGGGTGAGAAACCTGGAAATACCTGGCGGATACAACAGGCAGTGGGTGCAAAGCATCACAGGCAGAACTCAGCAGCCCATGGACCCTTCCCCGATTGTATTAGCTAGCTGAGAAAGACAGTTTAAGTTAGCTGAGAGCAGCCAAAAGACATTGTATCTCATCTCCCATGGTCCCAACCAACACATCCTACTTGCTGTGCCACCTGTTCTGAATTAGTTAAGGTGGATTTTAAATTTGGATCCAGGTGGAGTTCAGTTGAGACACAGTAGAAACCTGAGGCCATAATGCATAAGGAAAGATAGTTTGTTACTCACAGAAAGAGCCCAGAAAGAGGGCTGCCATGAAGGGTTGCTGAGAAGCAGATAGGGTCAGGTGGCTCAGCCAGCAGGAGGGGAAATGAATGAATTGAGGGTGAACTATTAGGACCAAGGTGTACCTGTCACACACCTTTAAAAAAAAAGGCACTTGCATAAGAGAAGACCTCAATGAGGACCTAAGATGGCAGCATGGAGAGGAGTGGAAGCTAGTTAGTCCCCCTGGAACAACTAGTAAACAACAGGAGCAACTAGTAAATAACCTGGAAAAACTGCTGGGAGATAAATGTGACTATCCAATCATCATACATCAACCTGAATTGGGAGGAATGCCTGAGATCACAGCATAAAATCTGTAAGTAACAACTATGGACCTGTGCTGAGAGCCCCTTCTTCACAGAAGCCTCACAGCACTCTCTGAACAAGCAAATATACCTAAGCCCAGCTCCAACTGGGGTTTTAATGTTAACTGCTCAATACAGACTGCAAATCCCCAAAAAGCAGACAGAGGCTTTTGGTCATGATTGACGTTGGAGAATCAGGGGACGTATGTGTCTTGGGATGGGGTGCTATCTGTCCCTTTCTCTCTCTCTCTCAACCTGGGTGGCTCAGTGGAGAAAGCCTCAACTGTTTTAGGCTTGCAGTGCTGTTCAGTAGAGAAAGCCTCAGCCATTTTAAACTCACAGCACCCTGACCCACACAAGGGTGGAGATAGCAGAGTCAGAGAAACAAAGAATCTATTTATATGCAAATGACCTCTCTCTAGGGGACATATCTTCCCAAGAGGAAAGAGGTGGGGTCTAGCTCTACTACCTACCTTCCATTCAGAACCAGACCCCAGAGCCTGGGGGAAAACAGCAATGGGCCACACCTCCTTACACCAGTCTGGAGTGACAGGCTGACAGGCACCACCTGCTGGGCAGAAAAGCACAGGGTATGTCAATCCTCTAAGACACACCATTAGGGAACTGGATACTGAACATTTCCTCCTTCTTTGAACTCAGCCTGCTCTTGTCTGGGAAAACCTGATTGGGGTGGCCTAGGAGGTCAGATGCCTAGACAACAGAAAATTACAACCTACACTAAGAAAAACAAAGTTATGGCCCAGTCAAAGGAACAAACTTACACTTCAACTGAGATGCAGGAATTTAAACAACTGATGATAAACCAATTCAAAAAGTTTACAGAAGATATGGCAAAAAAGATAAAGTCTATAAAGAAAACACGGAGCATAAATAAGGCAGAAATCGAAAGTTCGAAAAAACAACTGACAGAATCTATGGAAATGACAGTCACAACACAAGAGATGAAAGACACAATGGAAACATACAACAGCAGATCTCAAGAGGCAGAAGAAAACACTCAGGAACTGGAGAACAAGGAACCCGAAAGCCTACACACAAAAGAACAAATAGAGAAAAGAATGGAAAAATATGAGCAACATCTCTGGGTATTAAAGGACAAAACAAAACATAAGAATGTACATATCATTGGTGTCCCAGAAGGAAAACAGAATGGAAAAGGGGCAGAAGCAATATTAGAGGAAATAATCAATGAAAATTTCCCATCTCTTATGAAAGACATAAAATTACAGATCCAAGAAGTGCAGCGTACCCCAAACAGAATAGATCTGAATAGGCCTACACCAAGACACTTAATCAGATTATCAAACATCAAAGAAAAAGAGAGAATCCTGAAAGCAGCAAGAGAAAAGCAATCCATCACATACAAAGGAAGCTTAATAAGACGTGTGGATTTCTCAGCAGAAACCATGGAGGCAAGAAGGAAGTGGTCTGATATATTTAAGACAATGTAAGAGAAAAACCACCAACCAAGAATCCTATATCTGGCAAAACTGTCCTTCAAATGTGAGGGAGAGTTCAAAATATTCTCTGACAAAGAGACAATGAGAGAATGTGTGAACAAGATACCTGCCCTACAGGAAATACTAAAGGGATCACTGCAGACTGATAGGAAAAGACAGGAGTGAGAGATTTGAACACAATTTTGGGTGATGGTAGCACAACAATGTAAGTACATGGAACAAAGATAACTATGAATATAGTTGAAAGAGGAAGGTTAGGAGCATGTGGGGTACCAGAAGAAAAGAGGAAAGATAAAGACTGGGACTGTATAACTCAGGGAAACCTAGAGTGTTCAACAATTGTGGTAAAATATACAAATATGTTTTTTCCATGAGGGAGAACAAATGAATGTCAACCTTGCAAGGTGTTAAAAATAGGGAGGTATTGGGGGGAAAATACAATCAATGTAAACTAGAGACTATAATTAACAGAATCATTGTATTATACTTCCTTTAATGTAACAAAGGCAATATACCAAGGTAAATGCAGATAAGAGGGGGGCATTGGAGAGGGATGTGAGACTCTTGGCATTTGTGGTGTTGTCTGACTCTTTATTCTACTTTGATCTATGGTTACCTTTCTTTCTGCTCCTTCCTAGCTGTCATGTTTTGTTTTGTTTTGTTTTTTCTCTTTTTTCTTTTTCTTTTGCCTCTGCCTTTTTTGACTCTTCCTCCTGCTTTGTGAAAGAAATGTAGATATCCTTATGTAGATAGTGGTGAGGGTTGTGAATGCATAAATATGTGACTATACAGGGAACTGTCGATTGTTTACTTAGGATGGAATGTATGGCGTGTGAACAAAACCATCTTAAAAAAAAAATGGGTTGATGATGAAAACTTGAGGGCAATATACTTAGTGAAATAAGCCAGACACATAAGGACAAATATTGCAGGGTCTCACTGATAGGAACTAATTATAATATGTAAACTCATAGGCATGAAATATAAGTTACCAAAATATTGAATGAGGCTAAAGAATGGGGAGCAGTTGCTTATTATGAGCAAAATGTTCAACAAGGATGAACTTAAATGTTTGGAAATGAACAGAGGTGATGGTAGCACATTGTGAGAATAACTAACAGTGCTGAATGGTGCGTGAATGTGGTGGAAAGGGGAAGCTCAGAGTCATGTATGTCACCAGAAGAGAAGTTGGAAGTTAAAAGATGGGAATGTATGAAACAGTAAACCTTGTGGTGGGCAATGTCTGAGATTAAATGTACAAATTTAGAAATCTCTTTCATGAACCAGAACAAATGTATGATACTACAACTAGAAGTTAATAATAGAGGGGCATATATGGAAAAAATATATACCTATTGCAAACCATATACTACAGTTAGTAGTATTTCAACATTCTTTCATAAACAGTAACAAATACCAATATTATGAATCAACAATGGAGGGGAGGTGGTTAGGGATATGGGAGGATTTGAGTTTCCTCTTCTTTTTTTCTGTTTTTTTTTTTTCTTTTTCTTTTATTCTTTGTCATTATTTCTTTTCTGGAGTAATGAAAATGTTCTAAAAATTGACCAAAAATTAATTGTGGTGATGGATGCACAGCTGTATGATAGTATCAGGGAAAATTGATTGTACACTTTCGATCTTTGGATAATTGTATGGTATGTGAACAATCACAAAAAAAAATTTTAAAAAGGCAAAACTTAGCACCTGTCTTAGTTTGCTAGAACTGCTATAACAAATACCACAGACTGGGTAACTTAAACAATGGGAATGGTCTAACAGTTTTGGAGGCTAAAAGCCCCAATCACAATGTTGGTAAGGTCACACTTTCTCTGAAGTCTGTAGCATTATGTTGGTGTCTTGCTGGAAAACTATAACTCAATCTCTGTACCTATCACATGGCCATCGTCTCCTTCTGTCTCCTCCTCCCTCCTATTCCTGTGTCTGAATTTCCTCTTTAAAAGGATCCCACTCATATTGGATTAAAGATCACTCTGATTCAGTTTTGCCTTATCTTAACAGGACCTTCAAAGTTCTCATTTACAAGTGAATTTATATCCACAGGATTGGAGATTAGGACTTGAATGTATCTTGGTAGGGGTATAATTCAATCTATAGGAGCACTTTAGAGGGATGGAAGCCATAATGAATACTTTTATACTTTTGAGAATGATGAAAAGGAACAGAAACTGCTCTATATCATAATAAAGGACTACTCATTTAACTAAATGCATTGTATTAATTTTCTATTGTTGGTGTAACAAATTACCACAATCTTAGACACTTAAACAGCACAAGTTTATTATCTTGGAGTTTTGGAGGGTAGAAGTCTGAAAGAGAACTTAATGGGCTAAAATAAGATGTCAGCAGGGCTGTTTTCTTTCTGGAGGCTTTGGGGAGAACTGGATTCATTTCCTTTCCAGCTTCTTGAGACCTCCAAAATTCCTTGACTTGTGGCTCTTCCTCCATCTTCCAAGTCAGCAACATTGCATCTCTCTCTAAATATTCTGTAGTCACATTTCCCAGTAACTTTCCTATTCTGACACCTTCTTCCATTTGTAAGGACCCTTGTCCTTATATTGGGGAGACCTAGATAATCTAGGAAAATCTCCCCATCTGTTCTCCCCATCTCAGAAGTAACTTCCTTAGTTACATTGACAAAGTCCTTTTGCTATCTAAGGTAATATGTATAGGTCCCAGGGATTACGGCATAGACACCTTGGGAAGACCATTATTCTGCATACCACAGGCATTTGCTTTACTCCCCTGGCCCCTGACTACTATTTGTGTGTAGTCAGCTGTTTGAGTATCAGAAATACAGAAATCATTAATTTGCCTTTTTTTTATATAAAATACAAGTGATATTGCCCCTTAACATGTCTTGCATATAGAGTAGGTGGAGAAAATGAAGAAAAGCAAACTTACCAATTGTTTCAAGTACACATGTTTAACTGATCATCTAGTGGGCAATAGCCATTATGCTGGATGTTGAGTATACATTGATGAATGAAAGATGTGATCCCTACCCCCATACAGCTTATAGCCTGGACCTACCTTCCTTCTTCTTAGGAGATCAACACAACAACAGTACTTTCTATGATGTGTAATACAAAAGGAAATATCATCATGCCCCAAGCTTAACTCATAATGAGAGGTAATCTATACTGAATTTAATGAAGAGTCTCAGAGGAAGTAACATATAAGCCAAGACAAAGAATTGGTGGCAGAAGCCACATATTCAAAGGCTCTGCATTGATAAAGAGCTGTCTGTGCTTGGGAAAATAAAAGTAAATTCAGATTATTAGTTTGGCTGGAGCATACAGTGGAGGAAAGTGGTGAGAGCTAAGACTGGTAGGTAGTACTTGTTGCAGAATTTGAATTATATTTTAGTCCAAAGGAAAATATTGAAGGATTTAAAGAAAAGGAATGGTAGGGGATGATTTACATCCTTAAAGGATTATTCTGAAGATGGAAAGAAGCCAAACCATTGGGATATAATAAACTGAGGAGAAAGAAAACAGTGGCTTTGGCAAACAGAGTATTGGTATAGATGGAGAGAAGTATACAGATTTCAGATTTTGAAAATAGAATACCTAGAATTTAGTGATTTGAACATACTGTTGAGATTTACCCTCAGATTTCTAACTCTAATAACTAACTGGATGAACATTCAGATGCTAAGGTTGGGAAAATTCATTTCCCTTTTCTTGTGTTCTGTGTGACCTTAGAGCAATATTTGCAATTTTGATGGATCACAGACTAAGTTAAAAAAATTTGAATGTAAATTTTTGCATACAATTTTAAAGATTATTAATTCCCCTTAATATTTTATGCTTCACTCCTAGATTAAAAAATTAAAAAGCTCTGCTTTACAGAACTTCAGCAAAACTTCAACACTCCTCTAAACTTTCACATATAAAAAGAAAACACCAGCTTTTTAGAATACACAAGTGTTTTGTATTAAACTTTATTTTATTAAAACTAGCTCATCATCTTTGAACTAGATTGCATCCCAGGTAAGTGTAGATCTTTATATATTTATGCTTTTTATACATTTTCTCCTTTTACCTAGTCTCTTCCCATGAAATTTCTTCCTGTTTCTAACTACCTCCAATAGTACCTACTCCTTGAAGTGTTTCCTGTTCCTGCCACTTAGAATGACGCATTCCATTCTTTGGCTCAGCAAAATATGTATGTCCCTATGGTTAGAACAGAGGCTCACTGAGTACAGGAACACAGTCTTGCATCTTTGAGTCTCCATTGTAAGCAGTACAAAAGTAAGCCTTAGGGAGAACCTAAGATGGCAACTAGGAGAGACAGGGCAAAAAAACACCTCCATGAAAAATACTAGATAAAAGCCAGAAAGTGACCCAGAACACCAGTTCCGACAATGCACCAGCTGAACAAAGTCTGCTAAATCCAAAGGGAATGTGCACTTGGTGAAACTGGGAGTCTGCATTCTGAAACGAGTGAGTAAGCCTGCTGAATATCCAGCAGCCACACTGCGGTGTGGGGAAACTGTGGGTTGGTGTTTGGAGGCAGACTAGTTCTTTTTTAAAAAACCCAAAAGTGGCTGCAGATACGGCAATGAGAACCACACAGTGAAGCATGGCAGGAATGGGCTGTGTGAACACCTAAATATCTGGCATGAAAGATAGCCTTTTGGACACCTGCTGCTAATCGTCTTGGAGCGAAGAGGGCAGAGGTGAGCCAAAAGGGGAAAATAAGCATGCCCCTTGCACTCATCTTCCCTGGCAGGCTGGGAATGCTCTTGCCAAGCACCAGAGCCACACCCCAGAGCTGCACCAAAAAACCCAGTGCGACGGGAAGTGTTTCCAGCAACACGTGCCCATGCCACAATATCAGGCATGGACAATAGACTTTCATACACCCACAGCTAATTGTCCCAGAGCTGGGAAGGCAGAGCTGTGCGAAAAGGGGGAAATTAACACTCTCCATACAGCCATCATTGCAGCAGGCTGGGAATGCACCTACATGGCCCGGTGGCCCTGAACTTCCCTCGATGGATGGTGAGCCCTTGTGACATAGCACAACCTTCCCTCAGCAGAGGCCCTGGAAGGGCACGGCTTTGAAGAGGGACCCACTCAGAAATCCCAGAGACCATACGCCAATACCAAGGTCTTGTGGGTCGGTGGCAGAGACAATCTATGGCAAGACTGAAATGAAGGTTTAGACTCTTGCAACAGCCTTAAATCTCCAGGAACACCTGGGAGGTTTGATTATTAAAGCTACCCTCCCTCCCTAATTGCTCAGACACATGCCCCACATTCAGGGCGGACAGCACCAACAACACACCCAAACTTGGTGCACCAGTTGGACCCCACAAGAATCAGACCCCCACACACCAAAAAGACAAAGTTGGAGAGAACTGACTTGAGGGGAATAGGTGACTTGTGGAAACCATCTGCTGGTTAGTTAGAGAAAGTGTACTCCATCAAGCTGGATATCTGACAAATGAGAGATTAGTCTTTGAATAATCCTACATATCCTAAAAGAACCCTATCAAGTAAAGCAAATGCCAAGAGGCCAAAACAACAGAAAATTTTAAAGCATATGAAAAAACCAGATGATATGGATAACCCAAACCCAAATACCCAAATCGAAAGATCAAAGGAGACACAGTACTTGGAACAATTAACCAAAGAACTAAAGACAAACAATGAGAGCATGACACAGGATATAAAGGACATGAAGAAGACCATAGAAGAGCATAAAAAAGAAGTTGCAAGAATAAATAAAAAAATAGGTGATCTTATGGAAATAAAAGAAACTGTCGGCCAAATTAAAAAGATTCTGGATACTCACAGTGCAGGACTAGAGGAAGCTGAACAATGAATCAGCAACCTCGAGGGCCACAGAATGGAAAATGAAAGAACAAAAGAAAGAACGGGGAAAAAATTCCAAAAAATTCGACGGACACCAGGGATATGATAGATAAAATAATACATCCAAATATAAGACTCATTGGTATCCCAGAAGGGGAAGAGAAGGGTAAAGGTCTAGGAAGAGTATTCAAAGAAATTGTTGGGGAAAAATTCCCCAACCTTCTACACAATATAAATACACAAAGCATAAATGCCCAGCGAACTCCAAATAGGATAAATCCAAATAAACCCACTCCAAGACATATTCTGATCAGACTGTCAAATACTGAGGAGAAAGAGCAAGTTCTGAAAGCAGAAAGAGAAAAGCAATTCACCACATACAATAGAAACAACATAAGACTAAGTATAGACTACTCAGCGGCCACCATGGAGGCGAGAAGGCAGTGACATGACTTATTTAAAATTCTGTGAGAGAAAAATTTCCAACCAAGAATACTTTATCCAGCAAAGCTCTCCTTCAAATTTGAGGGAGAGCTTAAATTTTTCACAGACCAACAAATGCTGAGAGATTTTGCTAATAAAAGTCATGCCCTACTTCAGATACTAAAGGGAGTCCTACGAACAGAGAAACAAAGAAAGGAGAATCTTCTAAAGAGATTCAGTATTGGTTCATTAAAGGATAATAAGAGAGAGAGGGAAAAAATATATCTGACAAACATAAACCAAAGGATAAGATGGCGGATTCAAGAAATGCCTTCATGGTTATAACGTTGAATGTAAATGGATTAAACTCCCCAATTAAAAGGTACAGATTCGCAGAATGGATCAAAAAAAAATGAACCATCAATATGTTGCATACAAGAGACTCATCTTAGACACAGGGACACAAAGAAATTGAAAGTGAAAGGATGGAAAAAATATTTCATACAAGCTACAGCCAAAAGAAAGCAGGAGTAGTGACATTAATCTCAGATAAAATAGACTTTAAATGCAAGGATGTTAGGAGAGACAAAGAAGGCCAGTACATACTAATAAAAGGGGCAATTCAAAAGAAGAAATAACAATCATAAATGTTTACACATCCAATCATGTTGCCACAAAATACATGAGACACACACTGCCAAAACTAAAAGAAGCAATGGATGTTTCCACAATAATTGTGGGAGACTTCAATACATCACTCTCTCCTATAGATAGATCAACCAGACACAAGACCAATAAGAAAACTGAAAACCTAAACAGTCAGATAAATGAATTTGATTTAACAGACATATATAGAACATTACATCCTGAATCACCAGGATACTCATTCTTCTCTAGTGATCATGGAACTTTCTCCAGAATAGACAATATGCTGGGACATAAAACAAGCCTCAGATAAATTTTAAAAAATTGAAATTATTCAAAGCACATTCTCTGAACACAATGGAATACAAATAGAAGTCAATAACTATCAGAGACTTAGAAAATTCACAAACACCTGAAGGCTGAACAATACACTCCTAAAATAAATGGTTTATAATGTAGAATGTAGGGGAACTAGCAGTAGAGAGCAATTAATTAAGGGGGAATGATAACCCAAGAAGAACAGATAAGCTATCGTGGGTAAATTTAATGTTCTGGGAATGCCCAGGAATGACTATAGTTTGTTAATTTCTGATAGGTATGGTAGGAACAAGTTCAAAGAAATGTTGCTATATTAAATTATTTTCTTGGGGTAGAGTAGGAACAATTTGGACTCCTTTGTTATGGTTTTTTTGAATTTTTTTTTATTTTATGTTTTAAAATTTTTTTTTATATAGTTGTTTTTAAAAAATACAGTTAAAAAAAATTAAAAAACATATTCAGAGCCCCCTAAAGGTGCTGGTGGAGAATGCAGGGGTGTTGGGCTCTCCCACCTTAATGGGTTGCTGATGTGCTCACAGACATAGGGGACTGGTGGTTTGATGGGCTGAGCCCTCTACCACAGGACTTGCCCTTGGGAAGACAGTTGCTGCAAAGGAGAGGCTAGGCCTCCCTATAATTGTGCCTAAGAGCCTCCTCCCGAATGCCTCTTTGTTGCTCAGATGTGGCCCTTTCTCTCTAGCTAAGCCAACTTGGCAGGTGAAATCACTGCCCTCCCCCCTACATGGGATCTGACACCCAGGGGAGTGAATCCCCCTGGCAACATGGACTATGACTTCCAGGGAGGAATCTTGTCCTGGCATCATGGGATGGAGAACATCTTCTTGACCAAAAGGGGGATGTGAAAGGAAATGAAATAAACTTCAGTGGCAGAGAGATTCCAAAATGAGCCGAGAGGTCACTCTGGTGGGCACTCTTATGCACAATATAGATAACCCTTTTTAGGTTCTAATGAATTCGAATAGTTAGCAGTAATTACCTGAAACTATTAAACTACAACCCAGAACCCATGAATCTTGAAGACGATTGTATAAAAATGTAGCCTATGAGGGGTGACAGTGTGATTGGGAAAGCCATATGGACCACACTCCCCTTTGTCTAGTTTATGGATGGATGGGTAGCAAAAAGGGGGGAGGAGAAAAAAAAAGAAAAAAGACACCCAGTGTTCTTTTTTACTTTAATTTTTCTTTTTCACTTTAATTTTTATTTTTATTATTTTTTTTGTTTGTGGTAATGAAAATGTCAAAAATTAATTTTGGTGATGAATGCACAACTATATTATGGTACTGTAAACAATTGAATGTATGCTTTGTTTTGTATGACTGCTGCATGGTATGTGAATATATCTCAGTAAATATGAATTAAAAAAAAAAAGTAAGCCTTAATAAATGCTTGTTGAGAATGATGGTGGAATTGAATTGATTTCCTCCATTATTCCATAGATGATTTTGTAGACATTCCAAACAAATACATTTGTTATATAACAGATTCACTTGATAGCTTTCAAAAAGTGGTTTCCTCTGTGAGTGCAGATACATCATTTAGCTTCAAATATAAATCCATAAAAAATGACCTTCGGTGGAGACAAATGATCCCATGGAAGTGTGTGCTGTTGCACAGGGCTCTAAGGCCATGTGTCAGGCATCCAGAATTTAACCAACCTTATCAAAGTCTTGATACTTTCTCAGTATACGCAGTCTAGTTTTGCTCTCCTTTAAAGGCAAGTTTCCCTACAGATTGTCTTATTAAGTAATCTACAATATGAAGACTGTGAGCTATTTTTTTAAAAAAGAGGAATTCATATGATTACTTATTTCCAAAACAAATAAAACTAATTAAGAAGTTTTAGGAAAAAAATTCTCAACTTGGACTCTTCTCATTCAAAATATGTTGTTGTTAGATCAAGCCTGAACTCAAATTTCTTTTTTAATTTCCTCCAACATTAAACACCTTGTGTATGTGTAATTAAATTCTTTAAGATGAGTCAAATGTTCCATTACAAAAATTAAAGTTTGCTAAGAAACGGAAATTGTGATTAGATAACAGAAGTCTATTTGAAGCACCTGAAAGTAAAATATTGTTATCAGTGAGAGTCATTTAGAGCTCTTGGCAACAAATATTCATTATTAGTTTGCAGGGGTATTTGTGGTTAGAAATGAGTCTGATCCTTTTATAAGATATTAAAATATATATTTTGGTGGCATAAATATATTTATTTTGAAAATTAAAAAATTCATAATTTCATGTTTATTTATCTTCAATTGTTACAAACAGGTTGCTCTTATTTATTCTTATGATATTCAATAATGAATAATGAAGCAGCCAGGGCTTTAAATTAAAGATAGATCCCACCCCTCATTGCATAGACTATAAAGTGCACTAAGGTGGTAATAAGACTTACCAGTTTCCTGTCCTGGAATAACAGACAGTGCCTCAACTTGAGCACACATCTGATTCCCCAACACTTTCTCTACTATCTGCAACTCTTTGATCATCATCTCTGTGTCTCTGCACAATCCTTATATGTGTTTTAAAAATTTTGAGCTCATAAAACACACAGACACACACACACAACCCTTAGGGTGCTCTCTATAATTTTATAATGTGCTCAGCTGTTTCTTTCTCTATTTTCTTTTCTTCTGCACCCCCCCCCGCCCCCCCAGTTAACAGCAAGCTTGTGAACATGAATGATAGACAAATTCTCCAACTGCCAGCGAGGCTCACAACCTTACCAGTCAGAATGGAAGCCTTCTGCACAATACCACCCTGCCCATACCGGTGAGAGCAGGCTTCACTCTGGTTGATGTAAGCATGGACATTTATTGACAAGTTTTCTGTGTTTCAGACGGTCACAGGGAGGCTGAAGGAGTAGCTCGGGAAATGGAAGGAACCAAGTGAGCTCTGAAGGACTAAGGAGAAGCAGAACAATCTGCCTGCATCCTGCCTTTCTGGCTGCTGAGAAGAACAACCTGTGATGACAGAGTCTCCTCTAAGATGCAAAGCCACAGGAAAAGGGAATCAAATTCCAAAGTGTGGACTGTGCCAAAAGTGTGGAAGAAGAATATCTGGTTGCTTCTACTACTTCCCACCAAGACAACATGCCAACAAAGGAAAGACAGTTCCCCCAAAGCAAATCAAGGTGCAATGAGGAAGGGAGATGGGGTGCTTGGCACCAAAAGAAATGACACATTTTCACTTCCAGTCAATATAATGAAGCACATGGTATATAATATCAAGTCTTGATCCTTAAAATTTAATTTTCCTTGTCCTCCATTGTTACATTCTATTCTCTAAGTACAGAAACAATAATTTTCTGTGGTATTTATTTAGCATGTTGATGAAACTATCTTTTTATTGTTCCACTTTTTTTTTTTTTTTGTATATATTCTGTTTTATCCAGAACACAAGAGAAAGGAGAGGGAAACAACATTGCAAACAGCTTGTAAACATGGTAAACTCTATATCTATAAATACCAAAGAAGTTCAGAGAAAGGAGCCATCCAAACAGGTGAAGAGGCAATATGTTGCTTATAGAGCATAAATATCAGAAATACTGTACTTTAGTGAAAAATTTTGCTTATACGAATAAGCAGTGTGACTGTATAAATTGGTCAGTTTACCCTTTTTACTTTAGTTCCTATATCTTTCAAATAGGGATATTAATGAAACTATCTCATGGACTTAATAGATGAAATATGCAACAGGCTTAGCATAGTGCCTGACATATAATAGGACTCGAAAATATGTGCTGTTTTCATTAATATTAATATGTATCATTAGTAGCAATGATAAGGTTTAGATAGTGAAGTCCAACTTCAGTAGAAATTTCCACAGGGCTAGCTCTAAAATAATCCATTGAGAGAAACACGGCCATGGTGGTTAGTGGCAGTGTGGGAAACTGCAAACAGGGAGCCTAAAGCTATTATGGCATGTTGTTTCTCACTGTTGAACATTGCAAACGCTGAGCTTTCTATTCTGTGATAAAGACAGTTTGAACTCCAACATTTATTACAACCATTTTATAGCGGCTCACAAAATAGCCTCAACAGCAGCCACACTGAGATATGTTTCTCTGTTTGTAGTTAAACTGGGATAGATAGCATTAATTCTCAGCCAACAAAATTCACCTTTTGTGAATTGCTACCAAATGTACTCAGACCCAATGCATGACTTAGAAAACTAAAAAGGACTTTGATAGACAATAAGAATGGTATCTTCTTGCTATTTGTTCCCTGGAATGTCACAGTACAATTTTATGGAGAAAATTGTTATTTTGGTGAAAAGCAGGAGAAATTTCATAGAAACTTTTAAATACTACTTCCCATGGAATTTGGAATGGAAGTTTTAAGAAAGAATAAAAAATAATCCCTGTGAAGTAGATCATTTTGGAAGCAATTATACAACAGAATTTTTTTCTTAAGAAAAATTCCTTCATCTTTAAATGTTTTCAACATGTCCAGACTTTCATTGACCTTTTAACTTTATCTGGAAAAGATCTACAGTTGCCAGGCTTTATGTTTCCCCTATTTCTTTGTGATTTAGTAGTGCATCATTGAGCACCTACTGAGTATACAGTGCTCAGAAGACAGGGGCACATAAAATATATAAAAGATTTTAATACATATTCTGTACTTGAATGACTTTGAAGCACTGTGGGGTACTTTTCAGAAATTGCCAGGTTAAGAATTTAGTACATTTATAAACATTTTTTTGTTCATAGCAAAATCTATAAAGGAAAGGAATAAATTTAATTTTATTTATTCTTTATGATTTTTTTTTCAGTAGTGAATCATCACAATTTAAAAAGCATTGTGCTTTGTCCAATTGCTTGGTGAATATCATTGAAAAAATTTTAGTGCTGGTAGAATTATTTTCCTGGAAATTATTCTCAAGGATTTTTTTAAATATTGCCTCTACTTTCCATAAAACATGGCTAATTGAAAATTAAATTGTATTGTTCTCAGAAATTAATAAATTTATTAAAATAACTTGGAAGATTAATTTCCAATTTTCCTTTTTCCAGATTAAATTCTACAGTTTTCACTGTTGAAATTGTAAATTGTTTTCCAATTTTTATTGAATATCATTCAGCATGCTAAACAAAGAATGACAGAGCCTGAATCTGATTATAGACAATGCAAAAAATGAAAAGTACATATGCACTTAGATTTCTTATAGATCACAGCTTTCTCATAAAAATTACCTAACTTCTGAGTTGTCACCCTGAGGGTAATAAGGTTGAATTCCAAAAAAACACTGTGCAATTTGTGTATAATCTAAAATTCAAAATTTGACAAAAAAAATTTTAAATACCATTCTTTCAGCTGTGAAAATCCTTTTAAGGAAACCTATCAACACTTCTCAAAGAGATGGTGGGAGTACATTATAATTTCTTCAGACAACTCAGAAAAAACAAGACTAAAATATTCTTAAATTCTTTTGTTCTGGGATTACTCTCTAACACCAAAAATTCTTACTCATTAATGGCATTATGAAATTCCAAAGTCTAAAAATTATTGTGTCCCCACAATGCTACCAAATCCGACTAAAGCTAAGTGCTGGCAAAATGCAGAGATACAAAAGAGAAAGCCCCAGTGTATAAGTCATGCAGCTCTAATATGAGGAGGGAGAATGTTGTATCCTGTGAATTATTCCCACCCATCTCATCCTTTGCTTTTGTCAATGAGGCTTTTTTTTTTAAGTAGTTTTCTCACTGATCTACCAAGATATATTGTACCATCATTTTTTTATTTAAAGATATTAAATAAATTTTAAAATATTAATAAAATTTTATTAAATTTTGACTATGTGGCTTTTTTTTCCCAATTCAGAAAGTACTGCGATGTAACATAATTTATTAAAGAGAGAGATGGAGAATGGAGTTGCATATATGCATGAATCCCTACTTCACTCCTTACCAGATGTGTGGCCTTAGAAACATCCAATTGTTTGAAATCTCCATTTTCTCAATACTCACCAAAGTTGCGGGGCTGCTATGATATAAGTTCATGAAGCATCTAGCAGAGATTATAAAAAACCCTAAAGAAATGCTATCTGACACTCCTTTTGTCCCATGTTATAGGAAGGCAAATCTTGGTAATGGGCTTGTTACCAGCTTGTTGCTGGAAGAGATACAGCTATTATGGACAAAATAGAAATTCAGGTGGATCTAAGAGACAATTAAATATGGGTCCAAGAGGCAATTAAATCAGAAGATAAATTGATAATATGGAAAAATATAAGAACAATTACCTTATAAAGCCCCCTTTTTTCCTTATCAGAGTAAAGTTAAAAGAATACTCTTGGATTTTCACATGGAAGATTATCACTATCATCTCTTTTCTTTTCCAAGACTAGATTCCAAATTTCTTTTTAATCAACTTCACAGGAAACATGACTTGGGAGGAAGAAGAGGCTAAAAGAGACACACAGTGTGATTTGTCTGGATTCTCTGACCTTCTGGTAAAGCCCCACAAAAACCTCCTGGTAAGAAGTTGTTCTTTCTCAAGATATTTTCTTCTGAAAATACATTAGTTTGCCAAAGTTGGTATAAGAAATACCACAAATTGGTTGGCTCAGATAACATGAATTTATTGGCTAAGAGTTTTGGAGGCTAGAAGTCCACAATCAAGATGTTGAAAAGGCCATGCTTTCTCTGAAGTCTCAGTGTTCCGGGGGTGGCTCGCTGGCAATCCTCAGCTTTTCCTGGCTTGTAGATGCCCCTCTCCCTCCGTCACATGGCAATCTTTCTCCTTGTGTCTTCTCCTCTGAGCTTCTAATGAGGGACTGAATCTAAATTTCCTTTGCCTGTAAGAACTTCACTTATATTGGATTAAAGCCCACTTTAATCCAGTTTTGGCCTCATCTTAATAGTATGTTCAGAGATTCTATTTACAAATAAGCCCACACTCATAGGAACTGGAACTCATAGGGGGTATGACTTGAACATGTCTCATGGAGGATATGATTAAATCCCCAACAGAAAAGGAGGCAATGCCAGCCAATAACCAAATGCTATTTTGTTAACTTACCTATTCATGCAACAAATATTAAACACATTCTTCATTATATCCTGTGTACAGGGGTGGAGATATAATGATGAAAAGTGCAGGTATTTTTTTCTTTCCTCTTGACCCCTATAATATGGAGAAGTAAATCAAAGATTCACAGTGGCAGAGGGTAGAGTGGGTTCACAGTGCCAGTATGTAATTTCATAAGAGCATAAAATGGTCACCTCACTGAGAGCTGGGAGGGAAGCTGGGAATTCAGCGGAAATGATATTTAAGAAAATGGCAACTTATGGAAGGAACGGTGTTTCAAGGACAAGAAATGACTCCTCAAAGTCTTTACAGATAGAACATGAGTACTTTGGGAGTATGAAGGACTTGCCATCTAGAGTTAACATTCCAGCATGAGAATGTGGAGGGAACAACCTGGAAAATAAACAGTGGTGAAATAGTAACAGGCTGAATAAGGTGTTAGCACATTTGCACATTCTCCTGAGGTTCGGAATAAGGAGACAGTGAAAGATTTCCAACATGCAAGTGAAATTATCCTATTTTGTTTTGGAAATGGGACGTTATTGGACTAGAAAGAGCTCTTAATTCCCTAAGCGTTATTTTGATCAATATATTTAGTTTCTGTAATGTGAATACTGAGAAATGAGAAAACAAATTATCTACTTTTAAAGTTCAAAGTTAGCAAAGCCCCTGATCTCACACAAGTAGGTTAGCATCAATGTTTTCCATAAAATGTATACATTCAA
Source organism: Choloepus didactylus (assembly GCF_015220235.1). NCBI lineage: Eukaryota > Metazoa > Chordata > Mammalia > Pilosa > Megalonychidae > Choloepus > Choloepus didactylus. Next base: position 24,340,934 of record NC_051310.1, read on the forward strand.
ACCAATATAGCTTCATCAGGGATCTCTTTGCTTGGTTTAAATTTTCTTAAGATAGGTTATGTCCTAAATTCTAAACCACTCATAAGGCTCTCCTCACACTTTCTCCTAAGTGACTCTTATCAGATAAAGGGGCTTCTGTATAAAATGAGCTGTTTGAATAAACAGCATTTCTTAAGAACTGTAAGACTATTTAGTTTAGTTTGGTTTAGTTTTGCTTTCTTATTGATGTCTCGGTTTCGCCATTCCTGGTCCCTGATAAAGCCTGAAAGACTTAACATCTAAATCAGGGGTACGCAAAATGTCATCTGTGAACCAGCATCATTAGCATCAACTGGAAACTTGTTAGAAAAGCAAATCTTCTACCTCTATCCCAGACCTGCTGAACTGAATTCTCTAATACAGGATCCCAGAACTCAATCTTTTAGGAGATGATTCTTGTATGTGCTGAGGTTTAGGAAGGTCTGGTCTAAATAAGAGCTTTCACAAATAAATATTATATTTATTTTAAACTACTGAAAATTAAAAATACTTAAAGTTGACAACAAAAGCACAATCCACACAAGGAAAAATTTGTAAGTGAGGACTCAACAAGATTATAAACTTTTGCTCTGTGAAAGCTGATGTTAAAAGTACAAAAATAAAAGCTTCACACTTGGAGAAAATACCAGACAAAAGACTAGTACCTAGCATACTAGCATAAATAAAGGAATCTCAGAAATCAACAGTAAAAAAAAAAATAATTAGAAATTAGGCACATTACATGAACAGGCATTTCAGTGAAGAGAATATAAGGATGGCAAAGAAAACAAAAAAATATGAAGAGCATCATTAGCCATCAGTGAAATGCAAGTAAAAATCACAATGAGCTATCACTACACACCTTCAGAATTGCTAAAATATATATGTATACACACACACACACACACACACACACACACACACACACACACACATATATAGAAACACCAAATGCTGAAAAGGATGAGGAAAAACTAGTTCACTCACGCATTTCTAATTTTAATGCAAAATGGTACATCCACTCTGGAGAACATTTTGGCAGTTTCTTCACACACTAAAGATGCACTTACCATAGGACCCAGAAATTTTACTCTGGGATATATATCCCAGAGAAATGATAACTTAGCTTTCCACAAAATATCTGTACATAGATATTCATAGCACATTTATTTGTAATAGCCACAAACTGGAAACAACACAGATGTCATCAAAAGATTAATGGTAAAGAAGACTGTAGTATATACAAACCATGGAATACCACTCAGCAGTATAAAGAACAAACTACTTATATATGTAAATGACTTGGATAACTCTCCAGGGAATTATACGGTGTGAAAGAAAACCACTTCCAAAGAAAGCTACACCATATTATTGCATCCATATAACAATTTTTGAAATTGACAACCTTCTAGAAATAGAGGATAGACTAATGCTTACCAGAAGTTAGGGCTGTTGGATAGGGGTGGAAAGGAAATGAATAGAGTTATAAATGGACAACATGAGGGATCCTTGTGTTGGAATTGTTCAGTATATTGACCGTGAGAGTGGTTATGTGAAATTATACATGTGATAACATTGTATAGAACTAAACACGCACACATACACACACCCACAAATGAGTACAAGCAAAACTAGGAAAAATCTCAGTAGGATCAGTGGATTATGTCAATGTCAATATCCCAGTTACTCTGTAGTCTTACAAAATGTTTCATGTGAGCACATAATTATCTCAATAAATCAATTAAAAATTAAAAGTATTCAATATTGCTCTTTGATCATCTCAAAAGACTTCTTAGCCTTGCCACAGAAATTATGTCAACATAAATGGCATATGGATTATCTTCTGTACAATGTCACCAATTCGTTGGGTATATCTTCATTTTTCTACAGCAATTACTATTACTTCCCTGATCACAGAGCATTGGGCATTTATCAAACCCCTCTATGAAATTCAAAGGGACACATCCTGAATCTTTTTAGATAGTATTAAAACATTCTACATTCACAGCCACAGAATCATTTTGGAAACATCCCACCTTAAATTTGGTTGTTCTCATCAGATACTATTTCAGGTTGACTGGCCAATGTGATTGAGGCACCCATTACAAATCTCTGCCTATCATCTATCAAGTAGACAGGCAATGCTCAACTTTTGATTATAAATCATAAAGACAAGAATTTAATGTTGTACATAGAAGAAGGATGATTGGAAGATTGCGGGGGAAAATTATCAACTTACATTTCAGTATGATTCTATGAATTTTCAATTTAAGGCTATTGCATTTTTTATAATAGTTTTAGCTTCAAAACTGATGATAATGAATAAAATATCAATACCTTTTTTTTAAGAAGGCATTAGGTGCACATATATTACATCTAAAACTCATCAAGGGAAGGGGGCACTGGGTGACTATGTTCTTAGTTTGGGTAATGTAGAAAATAAAAATAGACATAAAAAATGCTGAGTTTTCTCCATTATGATTCATTCATTCATAGAAATTGTAGAAAATAAAAGCTAGTTCGAAAATTAGAGTAAAATATACAAAAATATTTGGTCTTCTTAGTTACATACATCATATTTTCTTATTTTTCAAATAAAAAGTGCTTAAAGTAAAAATTCACAATTTTCTTGATATCCAGCAAAACTTGCTAAATAACTTCAAAACTTGATTCTGATTTTTGCAAAAACATATAAAATTGAAATCTGGTGAAAACACGTTGCTCTACTGCTGGTAGGAATGGCTGAGAAGTCATCTGGAACATTCTATAGGTCAATATTTATTCAGGTCCAATGAAACTCATCATTCTTATTTTGTCTTAACACATCTAAACTAACTCATTCCTTCTATTTTCTGGCTAATGTTAAGCATAATTTGAATGTCAGTCACCATTATGTCTTCGAAATGACTTTGCTTGGTTTACTATTGCCTGAAACTCAAAGGTCAAAAAAACCATGGATACTGAAGCAGTGAATGCAAAACGCAGAAAAAAGTTGATATGTTTCCACTTAAATTTCTTCTCTGCTGAGTCTAAGGAAGTTCACTCCCTGGAATGTACTTTGTCTTAAAGAATAAATGCATCACATGCTTTTCTTGAGAGAATGAGTATTTCATCTCTTCTGCCTGGCACATGGAATAGCCAAAGGATGTAAGATTGGGGGTTGATTTTATCTTTTGTTAACTGGCACAAATTACCACATGGGTACTCAGCAGACCAAATACATGACACATGACTCTATCAGTAAACTGAAGAGGCACTGTACAAATGCCAAAACGTTTCACGATGTTTGGCATGTTGCATTCATCTTGTGACAAAAATATTTCCTGTGAAAATCTTTCATCCGCTTTGTGAGATAGGACTTTATGATGGATTTCTTGCTGAAAAACGGGGTGATGTATACAAAGAAACACGTTTTAATGATGAAGATACATGAATGGAAACAAACATTCTTGGCACCTCATACTATCATCAGTGTTCCTGCCTTCAGTGTATATGGTAAATGTCAGTCCCATTGAGAGGTTGAAACTGAGTTTAGCTTATTTTTTCATTAAAAAATTGGGAGGACAGACATGTAAATTACAACCAGTGAAAGAATGAGTTCTTATAGGGGAAACTAAAACAACTGAAATCTTCCACAGATGGCTCCTTATCTTAAAGGACCATTTCAATACCCATATTGTGATTTCATATAGATCTTACTGCGGTCGCTGCTAGGTAGGGGCGGGCACCCACGGAACCTTCTGCTGTTAGGTTTGCTTTGTGGGTACCGGCGGAGGCTTTTCCCGGAGGCGAGGGCGAGGCGGGGGACTTGGCCGAGTCCCCGGCGGAGGCGTGCAAGGTGTGGAGGGAGGCGAGGGAGAAAAACGAGACACTCTCCTTACAGGGGGGTAGAACAAAAAGCGTTTATTCAGGGGTGGGCACAAGTTATATAGGCTGGCTTAGAGGGCGGGGTTGGTGTAGGGGTGAAAGGGCCTTAAATGGTAATGCTGAGGGGAGAAAGGCTAGGATTGGTTCTGAGAGGACGCGGAAGCTGTTGCAGCGGGCGGGAGTTGCTCTGGCAACGGTGCATGCGCACTGGCGGTGGGGGAGTTGCTCTGGCAACAGGGAGTGTGCGGGCAAGATAAGGGGGGCGGTTCTCTTCGGCAAGCTTCCTCTAACGGTTGGTTTTTGGGTGAGGAAATGGGGCCTGTAGCCGGCTCCACTTTCTCAGGCCCGGGGGGCTGTGGAGGGCGCTATCGCCCGTGCCCACCACCCTCCCCAGGGGCTGATCAGGTCCCCCGGCCCAGGCCCGCCAAGTTGAAGCACGTAATCAGTATCCCGCATCTTACCATAAAAACTCCAATTTTATCTGAAAGTGCAATGGAATCTTTACCCCAGTATATTAAAATCCTTGAGAGAAAACTTTCCATGACTCTGCAATGGACATTTGAGGTAAATAGCAAATTCTAGCTTCACCAAACTATTAGAGCAGATTCTTCATATTAACCTGGAGGTAGAAGGACTGACCTTAATGCATGTCATGTGAAATGTGCTAGTTTCTTGATTAGAAACTGAAGAGAATGTGAAGATGAACTGGAATTCATACATCAAAGACAGTGTTTACATTTATCATCCCATGGAATCAAGGCTAGGCTTCTTAGGCGACATTCAGTGTTCTCTGTGGACTGAAAATGTACCCAACTGAACTATCCAAATATAATTTTCTCTATTCTCCCCTAAAACTCAGGGCATCAATCAAGCCAACAAAGTGAACTTAGACAACAGACATCAACAAACCCAATTCTGCAATTTTACTCATGGCTGAATTACCCTCCTGGTTTAGGGATCATATGATAATCTTACTGATACCCATTTGACCTCCATCTCATTGTAGAGAAGACACAATTTTGGGAGATGGACACCAACATCAGGGGTGAACTCTAAGTGGTAGACCAGACTTGTTCTGAAATCAAGAGGACTGCAGAAAAATGGAGAAAGATTTTCTGAATTATGACAACTCTGAATCTGCCCTATCTCTGAACATCTTATTAAGTAAACCCAAAGAGTTCCTTTTTGTTTAAAACACTTTGAAGTTTGGACTTTTTGTTACTTGCAGCAAGTGTTTATCCAATGAGACTTCCTCTAGTCTTTCCTCAAAGTCCATTTCAAATGTAGGCTCATTGATCTTAATACTTACTGTGGTAGTTAGGAGCTCTGTACCCTAGAAAAATGTGTTCTTAAACTTAATCCCTTCCTGTGAGTGTGAACCTATTGTAAACAGAACCTTTTGATGAGGTTACTTTAGTTAAGATGTGGCCCAACTCAATGAGAATGGAACTTAATCCTATTGTTGGAGTTCTTTACATGCAAAATGAAATTCAGATAGATAGAAGAAAAGTGACAGAGGGAGCAACCAGAAGGTGAAAGTCGATGGAACCCAAAAGAGGGGGAGGCCAGGAGAGGTGCCATGTGCATTGTTATATAATTGAGGAGTCAAGAACCAAGGATCACTAGTAGCCAACCACAGAAGACAGCAGTCTTCTGGGAGAAAGCATTGCCTTGATGATGCCTTGATTTGGACTTCTAGCCTCAAAATTGTGAGCCAATAAATTCCCACTGTTTAAGCCATTCCATTGCAAAATGCAAACTTTAAGCACCAAGAAAACTAAAACACTTGTTAACATATATGCAGTGCTTGCTAGATACTAGGTTTTCTGAGTAGTCTACATGGAATAACTAATTAATCCTCACAACAACCTTGTGAAAACATTCCATCATATTCTAAAATTTATAATACTGCAGAGAAAATAAGTAACTACTCTAAGATCCTACAAGTAAGAGAACAAGTTGTATCCAAATGGTATTGCTCCATGTCATTCTTAACCTCTACATGATACTGGCTCACTCTGTAGTGTTCACATGTGCTCCATACAAACTTCTGTTTCTGAAATAATAATGTTAAAACAGAAAACAGAAAAACTAAAGAAAAAAATCTCATTGCTTGCTAGAAAACATCAAATTGTAAATGCTCTAAAATCTGGCAAAAGGCAAAGAGATTTAAAATGTTGAATATAAGTCCATGTTGCTGCCTTGTGTTGTATATGTTCTCTGTATTTGGACTCAGGCCATTAAAATTATTTACCTAGAAAGAAATAATTTTAAAAATTGTAGAGAAAAGATGGAAGGAAGGAAAGAAGGAAGGAAGGGACAGAGAGAGGAGGGAAGGGAGGGAGGAATGAGGGAGCAAGGAGGAGGAAAGAGGGAGGCAAAGGTCAGAGAAAAAGGGGAAAAAGAGAAAGAAGGAAAGAAAAAAATATGAAACTGTGTATGAGCTATTTTCATTTGCAATTCTTTTTATTTCTTAATATTTATTGACATTTTATTTTCAACATTTACTAAAACTACAAATTTGCTTTATGCATAGAAATGGTTAAAATATATAGAGAGAATTCCATATGCTGTAATTTCAAACTACCTACTGGTCTTAATTTTTAAAGCAAATGGGGGATGGAAGAAAGAAAGAAAAAGGAAAATGTCTGGTTTTTAATGGATTAACAAAGGGGCACTCAATAAATAACCATTATAATGTTTGTGGTCCAACAAGAGGAGGTCATACTACCTTTAAGCTGTGCCTTTCCCATGGCCTATATTGTCTAACCTTGTACATATGTTTAATCAAGTTTGATGGTTTCCATAACAAAGGAGGAATTTCAGATAGTCTTTGTTCCCATTCTTTTATTCCCTGGGTGGTTACAATGAAGAAGCAAAAACATGAGCCTGAGGAATGAAGACGTTTCGGCATATTACACTGACCTCCAGAGCAAACTTGTTCCACATGAGAGTTTTCATGTTAATAAAAAGGTTGGCATCATTAATTCAATGATCTTTTGTTTTGACAGCCAAGATGAATCTGTCTGTTTTCTTAAACAGTCTGTAATCTTTCCTGAATGGAGATCACATCCACAATCATGGCTGTGAATCAATTAACACAATTTTTTGAAAGGATATGTGAAATAATGACCATGAGGCAATTTGAGAAAGTATTCGAGGCATTCAAAACATAAATCTTTATAATCATTTTCCAAAAATTCCCTCCAAATCTTTTCCTATATCTCTTTCTCCTTCTGAAGTCACTGGAAAATCAACTGATACAGTTATGCATAGCAAGTATCACAAAACAAGGAGACCTACAGTGGAGAAGGAGGTTTATTTTCTTCATGGCCCAATCTAAATACAAAGATTTCTTTTGACTTCATTGAGACCTTGAAGCAGCATGCTTTCATGCTGGTACTTTCCAGCTATGGAAAGCCAAATGAACTTTTACATTGTTTAGCTAAACCACTAGCTCTCTAAAGCTATGCTGAACATTAATAATATGTTTTGCTAAGTGACTTCTCAGAACCATGTAATACAAGGAGTCGGGTTCCAAAGTGTAGGAATGGATAGAAAATAGGGAATAAGTTTCTGATGCCCCTGTTTGTGGGGTTTTCCCTTATCTGGCCCAGGGATCAAGGTACACAAAAAGGAAAAGTATGTATATATAAGTCACGAGTTAAGGATTTCTTGGAAAGATAGACCATAAATAGTCAGATGTAGAAGGCAAAAAGAAGAGATGAAGGGTTCTCTCAAAAGAAACTGCTTTGCATGCATTTCTGGATTTAGCAGGTTAATCTTTATGCACAGATATATTTTTCCTATCCATAAATTCTAATTGCATGACAATGTTTTCAGTCAATCCCCAGACTATCAACTATTAGCCTAATCAATGCAAATCTGGATTTTCTTCCACTTCTGTGGCAAGTCCTCTTAATTGACTACCTAAAAGGCCATTTTGAACCTCTTTATCTTTAGCCACTTCTTCAAGAGGGGCTGGAAAGTCAAATAATTACTTTCCCTGGAGCTATTGTATTATAGTAGCTATATGACTTAATTCTGACCTCTAAGAAATAAGCAGTATTCTACTGACAGAGTGGGTTTGTTCCTCAAAAGAAAAATGTCTTTCTTAATAACAAAGTGCATGGTAGCCTTTCTGCATTTGCCCATTATTCCTGCCCTCAGCATAAGTTGCATTCCCATAGCTGCTGCATGCCCTTTGGACCATGAAGAGAAAAAAGAGACATAGGCCAACAGACTGGTGATGGCAAAGTATGTAGACAGCAAGAGCCAAGCTCTCTGATGGCACTCTTGAGTGACTGAACCAATGCCAACAAAATCTACCTCTGGATTTTGTACATACACAAAATAACTACTATTTGTTTAAATCACGGCTGTATGGCTTCTGGTTCTGACAGCTCAACGTATGTATATGTGATTTGAGGCCTTCCTCAAAAGAAAGGTTTGTATTATTTTGAAAATTGTAAACTTATTTGACTTCATTAATTTAAAGCTCTGGAAATAAGACATGTTTTTCTTGACAATATTTTCAAACTGACCACATTTAAAAAATAACAACAACCACCACCACCACCCAGGAAATTTAAAAACATGAAAATCTCTTCTTGTGCAAGCAAAACAAACCAATTAGCACTATATCAGAAATCTTGGTGGGGGGTTATCTTTCATCTCTATCATCATAAGAAACACTTGTTTTATCAGCCTTTTAGCCTCATTATGTGAATCTATTTGCTTTCTCATCATTCCATATAATGATAATAAAAGGACATAGCATGATTTATGAATTGGGCTGCTGGAAAAGACATGTAAAATCAAATATATGTGAATCTATCTTGTCATAGAGTAAATCATTTAAATAACTGTATTTATTTCATGGCTCAGAATTTGATAGACATCTACAAGTATACAGTGTCTGCTCCCATGGCCAGCCCACTTTTTTCCACTGCTATTGAACCAGCTCAATGAAGCAAAGTTTAATGCAATAAAAAGAACATGAGGGTTTGATACCTGAGTTTCAAATCTGCACGTAACACCTATAAACTATGTGACTCCAGAAAATTTTCTCAGTCTCTGCTTAAGTTCCTGCTTCTGTAGCATGGAGATAATCTCGCATATTGTTCTTTTGCAATGAAATAATAATAATAAAAAAAGCTTGCAACTTATTAGACACTCAATATGGGTTGGTAACTTTCTATCCTTCCCCCTTATATTCCTTAGTCTTAGCATCATTAGAATCCATTAGATGCTAGGATGCTATTCCTTAGCTATTCCATTAGAAGCTTATTGAGGCAAAATCCATGGGTCAGTTTATATCAGGAGAAACAAAGAATAAAATCTCCCACCTCTAATGTATTACTCTGTAGAACACAGACGGTAATATAGAAGCAGTAAATAGTACCAGATTATACATTAACCATTACTAACATGTTGAATGTTGACCATATGGTTGGCACTATGTCAGCGCTATGAGTCCATTAATGCCCTTAAAACCTCTCAGAAGCCCAATGATTTAACTACCATTTTGAACATGTCCATTTTTCAAATGAAGAATTTGAGATTCAAAGAGTTTAATCAACCTACTAAAGCTCCAACATTTCATTGGTAGTAGAGCTCAGTGGACTTGGGATTTGAAGAGTCTCTATGGCTCTAGAGCCTAATGATCCTCTTTTACACCCTGCCTCCAGAGGAGGTGACGATTTATGAGGGTTGAATGCCATTGGTTGAATTGGGCATTGTAGTGATGAATTAGTCTTATCCAAAGAGAGGTGTAGCCTTTGCCTTCGACTACAGGAAAGTATTCTCAAAGCCCTAAGAATGTCATGCCTGATAGGAGTATCTTTTGTTTATCTGGGAAATTTGGTCACCAGAGAGTCTAATAAAATGAATTATGATGGGGGCTTTGGGTCATATAGTATCAGTTCTGCCTCTGGAAGGAACTGGAGACTAAAGGTGTCAGCCTGTCTCCTGGGAGGGGCTGGAGACTAAAGGTCAGCCACACAGGTAGTATACCATCAAGCTCCAATAAAAATTCTGGGCCCCAGAACTGCAATATACAATGCAATTGTCACACATGGGCGCTGGGAAAATAACGCGTCCTGACTCTGTAGGGAAAGGACAATGTAAGTGCCCCATTTGGTTCTTCCCCAAATTCTGCATTATGCACTTCTTTCTTTGGCTGATTTTTAAATTATTGTTATTAGAATAGTTGTCCATTTACAAAATAATTGTGCATAAAATACAGGATTTCTATTTACCCCCCTGTTAGTAACACTTTGCTGTGGATCATTTGTTACAATTGATGATAGCACATTTTTATAGTTGTACTATTAACTATAATCCATGGTTTAACTTAGGTTTACTGTTTGTGCAATGCAGTTCCATGGATTCAAAGATGATTTATATATAAAACCTAAAATTTCCCCTTGTTGATTTTTATGTATACTCTTCTCTGTGGTAAATGGTACCTGAGAATGAGAACTTTCATGAATTCTGTGATTCTTAGTGAATTATTAAATTGATGGTGGTTTGGGGAATCTCTGGAACATATAGGTGTTATTAGGAGTGAGGAGTGAAGGGAGTTTTGGGGACTGCTCTAACAGTGTGGTTGCCCTAAACCCTCACATCATTTATTAGAAAAATCTCTTTCTAGTTCCCAAAAATCCTTAAACTCTTTAAAACTGAAACTACTATTTTCAAATTCTGTTTACTCAATTATTCTCAATTACATTACATGATGATCTGATTTTGATCCATAAGGTGCATCATTCATTTTTTTTTTTAATGAGCATGATACTCTATTGAAATATAGCTTCTCATATTTTGATAGATCTGAAATCCAGGATGTCCCCTTTAATTCAGCAACTTTGAAGCTATGTCAGTGTACCAGACCCAATAAACAGACTTACTGAAAAGAAGTAAAAAAAAGAAAGCACAAATCTGAATTATACTCTGCGGACTTCAAATATATATTTCATTCTCTGTACCCAAGGATATTCATGACACCAACAAACATTTAAAAAAATTGCTTAGTTATGTTTATTCCTATCCTTAAGAGATTAATGTAAGCAGATCTAAAGCCTTGCTTACTGTTAATGTATTTTTTATAAAAGATGTGAACTGTGAATAGGCTGTATGAGGCAAGCCTTATAAATCACCTGAACTGTTCCACTATTGGCATATCTTGGAGTCATTATGTATAATTGGTTAATGGTGTATTTATTCTCACATTATTGGATCAGCTCCAGGGATAATCACTGATGAGTTTCAAAACTCCAGGAGGATTTCTGTGTAGAGGTAAATGAATTAAAAAACAAGATAAAACTAATTGCTTTTATTTAAATTCAATTTTGGGGGTAATCGTTCTGTCTTGGGGGTCTTGCGGCGGTTCTCAGAAGTGATAAATATACCTTAGTTTGCTAACTTGCATTTCCCTAGAGCAGAGAAATTAAATCATTGGTTATGAAAAGCAGAAAAGAAGTCCTCCAAACTAAAGTTCTTGGTATAATTTCCCATCTTAATTCTTCATGCTTTCTTCTTTTTGAAACTTTCTCTTATTTAACTTGGCCTTCAGAAACCTGATAAGTAGGAAAAAAAAAAAATAACTTGCAGAGCCAAAATCAAATGCACATTTCCTAAAGGTGTTAGAATTTCCAGAATTTATACAAACACCACAATAGAAAATGACTCACATCTACTCTTTTGAAGGCATCTACCCTCACCAAACTAAAAGAATGTTTATTGCGTTGGGCTATAGTTTCCATGTAAAGCAAATGGGAATGGTTAAGTCATAAAAATTCAACTTTTTTTTTCCTCCAAATGCTTGGCTAGATTAATATTTTTTATATGTCTGATATGATACATTAGAGCCTATTTCTTTTGATGTGAGGCTGTATTTACCATTCAAGTGGGAATACCCCCAGGACAGCTTCATAAATTAGGTATCAACCTATACTATATACTGCATGAGAAAATTAGGACCTTTCCAGACACATGAATTGGGTGAGGGAATGGGGTACAGTGACAAATGCACTGGTGATTACATCAGTTAGAATTAGATTCAACTGTATAGAAAGGAAAATCTAAATAAAAGTGTCTTGAACAAGAAGTGATTTCTCCCAGAAAAGAAGCCTGGAACTCAGTGATGCAAAGTTGGTATGACTACTCTGTGTCATCAAGAACCGAGGATCTTTCCAGCTGTCTGACCTGTTACGCTTTATTTTCACCTTACCTCCCTGCTGAACCAATGAATGCCACTGACTCAATGAGTACATAAGAAGAAAGACAACTAAGAATCAGTGATACCAATTACCCTTCCCATTCTCCAACTATATCTGTGCAGGAAAAGCCAAACTTCCAAGTCTCAGGAAAGTCAGCAGCCAATATAGAGTAAGCTATTCAAAGAGATGAAGAGAAAATTTTCAGAACTGTGGGCAGCTCTAGGTGCCTGGGATCTTCAACACAAATGGAACGCAGCTAAACTCTGACATATCACTTCTCATCTTTCAATCATTTTTCACTTATTCTTTAGCTCAACCAAAGAGTAAAGGACATGTGGCTCATCTAATATGTATAAACCATAAAACAGTATTTATCACCAGCCATTTGAATCATTTATACTTTTAAACAAGCTGCATTTCATCAGTTGTGCCTAATAGCATGCAGTGTGTCCAACTGACAAAACTAGAGACAACATAAAAGTAGAGCTGTATAAAATGTAAAAAATGAGATGTGATTGAATCAATATTAACTTAATACCCCTTCACCATATTTGTATAACGTGCTAAATTCTGAGGTTTATACTTTTTTCTTGAGGGGCTAAAATTCTGGTAGACTAGACAAATGATTTGTGATGTGAATTAAAGCCCTTTTCTCTATTAAAGCAGTTTGTTGTTACCTGTTCACAAAAGAGGGCAACGAAGTTATTCTCAGTGCCTATTATTGTGCATGGGATATAACAGATGCTTGGTAAATGCTTATTGAATAAATAAATGAATTAACAAATTAGTGAATAGATAGGTGAGTCAATATAAAATAGATGTTTAAATGTCATCGTCGTTAGTGTTTATGAACTACCTACTGCTATTTTCCTTGATTTGTATTACAAGCTGATTTTGTAATAGAAAATTAGAACAAAACTGCATGCAGTTTTTAAATAACTATCTTTTTGGAGATCATACCACTGATGCTAAGTAATGAAAATCATTTGATTTTTCTTCCTTTCTGTCAAAAAGAGGTAAAGCTAGTGAAATATGTTTTTCAAAATGTGTGTACCATATGTGGATGACTTATCAGCATGCCCTCCTTATAAAACCCAAATATGTGAAAATCAGATACCTTACAGAGGTGTAAGTTCAGGAATGAGAGGACGTTTTGAGGTTTTATGTAAATTGCTTTTCACTTTCTATGATTCAGCAAAGAATTAGAACAAAAATGCAAACTTGCTAGTTCTTGATCTTTTAGTTTGTTGAATCAAGACTATTACCTGTAAGCCTTACTGTCAGGGACCTATACTAGATGGAGGCAGAGAAGTGACTCAGAAGTGAGTGCTTCAGAAAGGACCAGATGCTAAAAGGCCAAAAACACTCCCTATGCAGATATAAAATGAGCTTATTATCTACTGGTACCACTACTGTCATTCAGATCAGGGAGAGAAGGGACAGATAAAGAGAGCAGTATTACAGGGCCATGACTATTTTTACCTACTGATACTCACTTTCCAATGATTTTACTTTAGAAAAAAAATGATTGGAAAGTATCATGGAGTACATTTCATACTGATCCTATCTTTTTAAAAAGATTCTCAAGCTTTGTCATAAATAAAAATCTTCTACAGAATCTGAAAAATAGAGTCCCACTTAAAGAGTCTGATTCAATAGCTCTGGGATAAATCTCAAAGAACTACATTTTCAATAAAACCCCAGGTGATTTTGACATGAATAATTCTTGGACCATACTTTCGAAAACACTGATTAGGGAGACATAAGTATTTCTTATGATCTGAATATAGGAGTTCATTATGTTTGTAATTTGATATAAAAATATAATGGATTTTCTTTTAAAAATATTCTAAATGTGTTTACAATTATGCACATAACTATGTATGATTTAAAGATATACAATATCCTTCAACTCACACCAAATGATCTGAGTCCTAACATAAAGCCTGAGTTTATCAAAAACTCAGTCTTTACATGTATTTGTACTGAGGTTTCTAAGAGGAATGCACATTTAAAATAATATGATTACACCACAGCCTTTATGCTTTTCAGATTGTTTTATAATTCCTAATGAATAGTTGAATATATTTGCTAGCTTTAAAAATACCTACAAAACTCAAATGTCTGATATAAGAATACTATGAAGATATAGAGGATCTAAACCCTTTAACCTTGTTGTTCTCCTTATTTTAGCCTTCTATTATCAGTTTGGAAGATTTTCAGAAATTTAGTTGAGGTTTTCTCTCACCAGGGTTTCAGTACCTTAGAGAAGATTTTTAAGAATGTGTTTAGGTTGGAATCTCAAAACTCCAGGGTTTCATCAGAGATAACTTAATCACTACAGTTGAGAAAACTCTAGAGTGATGCTTTCCTGTTGGATAAGGCAGTCCTTCTCAGGCTTCCAAATCTTCCATCTGTTACCATCCACCTAATCCTCCATTTTACCTAGCCCTAAGCATCACCTCTGGCTTCCCAGCTTCATCCAACTTCAATCTTTTTCATATATTGAACAATTCATGTCTAGCCTTCAGTTATCATCCTTATAGCCATCAACAGACAACCTGTAAACGTATCTCAAATATGTATGCTTTTTAAATCTCTGTCACCAAAGGATGGAAATCCACATTTCACTTAAAAACCTAGTCTCATTGTTGAGTATCCTGGGAAAGGACTTGAGAACACAGAATCAGATAAGAATGTGAGGACACAAGACAAACAATGTGAAAGATTCTACCAGTATAAGTGTGCAAGCTGTATGGACTTTGGCAAGTTATTTGACTTCTCTGTATCTCAGTTATCTCATTTGTTAAAACATGGTTAATAGCATTTATTTTGATAGATTGTTGGAGCGATTAAATTACACTTTGCTTGTAAAATAATTATTACAGAGAAACAGCTTAATTTATATAACTTACATTTCATGGTTCATTCTTTTAATTTTTTAAATTTGAGATTTTGATGAATTGACTAACATTGTCTTTAGTGTACTTTCTGTTAGGTTTAAAGGTATTGCCAATTTTCCAAATAGACTATTGAAATTTAAAGAAATATATAACTAGTAGTTCAAAACAGAATTGATTTTGCAAAATATGTTAAAATGTACTAGAGGTTGAGAAACCCCTATATAATTAGATACCACCTAGCCATATATATATATATAATATATATATATATATCTTTTTTCATTATCGAATATATGATGCAGAACTGTAGAAGATGAGTGATGGAAGGATGTTGTCATTATTAACTTCACATAGGGGGAAACAGACTAACTAGTTATCTTTTACAATGCCATTCTTTTACTTAGTGGTCCCCCAGAAGCTGTCATGCATAGAAACTCAATGAGGCCACACTGGGCTGGACAAATGGAGTCATGTCAGAAACATAGATGAAACAGAAACATTTTTTTCTATCCAATCTCTCTTAAGGCAGGCAAGAAATATTGCCACTTGCATTTACCCATAATACCTAAGGTTCAAAATATGCAATTTATTAATTACTAATAATGCATTCCTGTGTATTCTGAGTTTGTGTCTCCCTTTGACAGAAGAGTAGACGATGATTTTTTCCATCAAAAACAACTCACCAAAAGCTAACTAACTAAACAAATAATTAGAAAACAACATTCTTTCTGTTTTTATGCAGAATTTCTCAGACAGGATGTACATGGAGTAAGAGGTTAAAAGTATTTTTGTTTTAGTTACTTCTTGGGAAGATGGCAGAGTGGGGAGCTACAGGACTCACTTCTACAAAATCAGCTAGTGGACAGGCAGCAACTATCTGAAACCACTGTTCTGGGGCTCTGGAGGCCAGGAGAGCACTGTACAGCCTCCAGGGAAGGGGAGAGGGCAGGGATGAAGAGACTGAGAAACTGCAATAAAAAATTGTGAGTACTTCACTCCATGGCAGCTGCTGGTGTCCATCCCCCACTCTCAAGGTGAGTTGCCTTGATCTGGTCCCTGGCTGGCTGCTGCAGATGGAGAGGGATGTGGTAGTGCCCAGTGGTAGTGGGGCATGGTCAAGCACTGATCGTGGCTTTAGATTGGCAAATTTGAATTTCTGGATACAAGCTCTGAAACACTGTTTCAACCCTGCTCCCAACAGAGGCAAAGAGAGTGGAGGTTCAAAGATGCAGGGCCTCCCTAGGACTGCAGGAAAACATTTGCTGAAGAGTGCCATCTGCTGGGCAGGGCAGGAAAGTGCAGTTTCAGGGAGCCAGCAGAAAAGGCTTTTTGGTGTCTTTTTTGACCCTCTCCCTAGGGCTGTTTGAAAATGTCCTGTTCCCCATTTGTTAGTCCTTGGCTCTGCTTTGGCTAGAATATAATGATTTGGGAAAGTCCTCTTCAGGGTGAAACTCCTCCCAGAATTTGCCTTACAGGCAAAAACAGCTAGAGGCAATGACAGTTGAGTAAAAAATAATATTAATAATAATAAAGACAAAAGCAAAACAAATAGAACAGATCAAGATTCCATGAGAAGGAACAGAGGAATAAAGCTTTCTCTTGGGGGTAAAACAATTGCACAAACTGTGCAATCTTAAAATTTGTATGCATACTTAGGACAAGAATCCAGTGAAGAGAAGCTGAAACAATCTGATCAGTTAAATACAGGCAATTCTAAAGGACTGGAATAGGTTGAACTAGAGTCAAAGAAAAGCCTTATCACAAAGTCAGTCAACAATAAAACCCAGAGCAAGAGAGAGAAACAGACCTTCAGAGTAAACTCATCAAGATAATCAGATGCCTAGACATCAGGGAAAAATTATAAGCTATAGCAAGAAACGGGAAGCCCAATCAAAGGAACAAACTAAAACTTCAGAGGAGACACAGAAGTTGGAAAAACTAATCAAAGGTGTTCAAACAAATCTCCTAAATCAATTCAAGGAGATGAAAGAAAATATGGGTAAAGAGATAAAGGGAATTAAGAAGACACTGGGTGAGCATAAAAAGAATTGAAAGTATGGAAAGAAACACAACAGAAATAACGGGGATGAAGGGCACAGTAGGAGAGATTAAAAATACACCAGAGACAGACAACAGCAGATTTGAACAGGTAAAACAAAGAACCAGTCAACCAGAAAAGACAATCAAAATCTTGCAGACAGAAAAATAGAGAAAACAATGGAAAAAATGAAAGGGTCCCAGGTAACTAAATGACAGCATGAAACACAAAAACATAGGCATTATGCGTGTCCCAGAAAGAGAAGAGAAGAGAAAGGTGGATAAGAATATTTGAGGAAATAATGGCTGAAAATATCCCAACTCTTATGAAAGACATAAATATACATGTCCAAAAAGTGCAACATACTCCAAACAGAATAAATCCCAACATAACTACTCTGAGATACTAATAAAAATGTCAAATAATGAAGATAAAAAGAGAATCCTGAAAGCAACAAGAGAAAAGTATCCATCACATACAACGGAGCTGCAATAAGATTAAGTGTCATTTTCTCATCAGAAACCATGGAGGCAAGAAGGCAGTAGTGGTATGATGTGTTTAAGATATTGAAAGAGAAAACTGTCAGTGAAGAATTATTTATCCAGCAAAACTTTCCTTCTAAAAAGAGGGAGAGTTTAAAATATTCACAGATAAACAAAAACTGAGTTTGTCAACAAAAGACCTGCCCTACAAGAAGAATTAACAGGAGTTCTGCAGGCTGAAAGGAAAAGACAAGAGAGGGAGCTTGGTGTAAAGTGTAGAAATGTAGGTTATCTGTAAGGGTAACTAAAAGGGCAAAAAGAAAGACAAAAGTAAGAAATGACATAAAAAATTGTTAAAATGGTTGAAGTAAGTACTGCCTTTACAGTGATAAGATTGAATAGTAATTGTTTAAATTCCCTCATCAAAAGACACAGATTGGAAGAATGGATCAAAAAGAAGCTGTATATATGCTGTATATAAAAGACTCACCTTAGATGCAAGAACATAAATAGGTTGAAAGTGAAAGGACAGAAAAGTATATTCCAAGCAAATAATAACCAAAAAGAGCTGGGATAGCTAACTGATGTCAACCAAAAAAAGATTTAAAAGGCAAAACTTTTAAAAGAGACAAAGAAAGTCATTATATATTAATAAAAAGGGAAATCCACCAAGAACAAATAATTATTGTGAGTATTTATACATGTAGCCAGTGTGCTCCAAAATAGAGGAGCCAAACACTGGCAAAATTGAAGGGAGAAATAGACATCTCTACAATAATAGCTGGTGACTTCAATACAAAAGTCTCATCAATAGATAGAACATCTAGACAGAGGATCAATAGAAAAACAGAGAACTTGAATAATATGATAAATGAATTAGTTTTAACAGACATTTACAGAATGTTGTACTCCAAAACATCAGGATATACATTCTTCTCAAGTGCACATGGATCATTCTCTAGAAAAGACCACATGTTTGGTCACAAAAAAAAAGTCTCAATAAATTTATAAAGATTAAAATTATGTAAAGCACTTTCTCTGACCATAATGGAATGAACCTGGAAATCAATAACAGGTAGAAAACCAGATAATTAACAAATATATAGGGGTTAAAAAACATGCTCTTGAACAATCAGTGGGTCAAAGAAGAAATTGCAAGATAAATCAGTATATATCACAAGGTGAATGTAAATAAGAACACAATATATCAAAACTTACAGGATGCAGTAAAAGAAATGTTGAGAGGGAAATTTATAGCCTTAAATAACTACATGAAAAAAGAAGAAAGAAAGAGCTAAAAATAAATGCATACCTAGAGGAGACAGAAAAGAAAACAACACACTATCCCAAAGCAAGCAGAAGGAAAGAAATAACAAGGATTAGAGAAGAAATAAATGAGAGAATTAAAAAGACAGAGAGAATAAATAGAGCAAAATTGATAAGATCAATAAAATTGTCCAACCCTTAGATGGACTGACAAAGAAAAAAAGAGAGAAAATGAAACAAATAAAATCAGAAATGAAAGTGTGGATATTACCACTCACCCCACAGAAATAAAGAGGATCATAAGAGTGTAATATGAACAACTATAAGCCAACAAATTAATCAACTCAGATGAAATGGACAAATTCCTAGAAATACACAAACAACCTTCACTGAATCTTGAAAAAATAGAAGACCTCAACAGACCAATTATAAGTAAAGGTATTAAATCAATCATCAAAACCCCCCCAACAAAGACAAGCCCAAAACCAGATGACTTCACAGGTGAATTCTGCCAATCATTCCAGGAAGAATGTATACTAATCCTGCTCAAACTCTTCCAAAAAATTGAAGAGAAGGGAACACTACCTAACTCATTCTGATGCCAACATCACCCTAATACTGAAGCCAGATAAAGGTACTACAAGGAAAGAAAATTGCAGACCAATCTGTCTAATGAAAAGAGATGCAAAAATTCTCAAAAAATACTTACAGATTGAATCCAACAGCACATAACAGAAATTATATACCATTATTAAGTGGGTTTTATCCCAGGTATACAAGACTGTTTCCACATTAGAAAATCAAGTAATTTAATACACTACACCACATTAACAAAAGGAAGGGGAAAAGGGCATGATTATCTCGATTGATGCAGAAAAGGCATCTGACAAAGTCCAGTATCCTTTCTTGATAACAATACTTTTAAAGATAGAAATAGAAGAAAACTTCTTCAACATGAAAAAGTTCATATATGAAAAACTCACAGCTAACATTTTACTCAATGGTGAAAGACTGAAAGCTTTCCCTCTAAGATCTGGAATAAGACAACAATGTTCACTGTCACCATTGTTATTCAACATTGAAATAGAAGTTCTAGTCAGCACAGTTACACAAGGAAAAAAAATATGTCCAAAATGAAAATGAAAAAGCAAAGTTTTCACTATTTGCAGTTGGCCTGATCCTATATATTGAAAGTCCTAAAAAATCTACAAAACATAAACTAGAGCTAATGAACAAATTCAGCAAAGTGGTGGGATACAAGGTCCACATGCAAAAATAAGCAGTGTTTCTATATACCAGTAATGAGCAATAGGAGGAGGAAATAAAGAAAAAACTCCACTTATGATAGCAACTAAAAGAATCAAATATCTAGGATAAATTTCATGAAAGATATAAAGGACTTGTATGCAGAAAGCTACAAAATACTGCTAAAAGGAATCAAAGACCTAAATAAATGGAAGGCCATTCTACATTCATGGGTTGGAAGACCAAATATTGTTAAGATGGCAATTCTCCCCAAATTGATTTACAGACTCAAAGCAATCCCAATCAAATTTCCAACAACCTCCTTTACAAAAAAGTGAAGCCAATTTTCAAATTTCTTTGGAAGGAAAAGGGGCCCCTGTTGAGCAAAAACATCTTGAGAAAAAAAGAAGTTGGAGGGCCCACAGTTCCTGACTTTAAATCATTTTACAAAAGAGAGAAGCTAAGACGGTGGCATAGAAAGAAGTAGAAGCCAGTTAGTCCCCCTGGAACAATTCATAAATGACAGAAAAATTAGTAAATAACCTGGAATAAATGTGGGGAGACAAACGTGACTGTCCATTCATCATACACCAACCTGAATTGTGAGGAATGCCTGAGATCACAGCATAAAATCTGTAAGTAAAAACTGCAGACCTGCACTGAGAGCTGAGAGCCCCTCCCTCATGGAAGACTTGCAGTGCTAGAGAGCAGCATTCTATGAACAGGTGAATATACCTCAGCCCAGCTCCAACTGGGGTTTTAATGTTAACTACTTAATACAGACAGTGAATCCCCAAAAAGCAGACAGAGGCTTTTGGTGACAAGTGACTCTGGGAGAGTCAGGGGACATATCTGTCTCAGGACGGGGAGCCCAGAGTATTGGATGCTATCTCTGGCTGACGGGTGAATCTGGGAGCTTTCTGTCCCTTTCTTTCTCTGTCAACCTAGGCAGCTCAGTGGAGAAAGCCTCAGCCATTTTCAGCTTGCAGTGTTTTGCAGTAGAGAAAGCCTCAGCCATTTTAAAATTGCAGAGAAGATATGGCAAAAGAGATAAACTCTATGAAGAAAACACTAGGAATACATAAGGCAGAAATCAAAAGTTCAAAAAAAAAAAACAACTGGCAGGATCTATGGAAATGAAAGGCACAACACAAGAGATGAAAGACACAATGGAAAATACAACAGCAGATCTCAAGAGGCAGAAGAAAACATGTAGGAACTGGAGAACAAAACACCTGAAAACCTACATGCAAAGGAACAGATGGAGAAAAGAATGGAAAAATATGAGCAACATCTCTGGGAACTAAAGGGTGAAATGAAATACAAGAATGTACATATCATTGGTGTCCCAGAAGGAGAAGAGAAGGGAAAAGGGGCAGAACCAATAATAGAGGAAATAATCAATGAAAATTTCCCATCTCTTATGAAAGGCATAAAATTACAGATCCAAGAAGCACAGCATACTCCAAACAGAATGGATCTGAATAGGTCTACTCCAAGACACTTAATAATCAGATTATCAAACATCAAAGACACAGAGAGCATCCTGAAAGCAGCAAGAGAAAAGCAATCCATTACATACAAAGGAAGCTTAATACAACTATGTGAGGGTCTCTCAGCAAAAACCATGGAGGCAAAAAGGAAATGCTGTGATATATTTAAGATACTGAAAGAGAAAAACTGCCAACCAAGAATCCTAGATCTGGCAAAACTGTCCTTCAAATATGACGGAGAGTTCAAAATATTTTCCAACAAACAGACAATGAGAGACTTTGTGAAAAAGACAATCCACCCTACAGGAAATACTAAAGGGAGCACTACAGAATGACAGGAGAAGACAGGAATGAGAGGTTTGGAACACAATTTTGAAAGATGGTAGCACAGCAATGTAAGTACACTAAACAAAGATAACTGTGAATATGGTTGAAAGAGGAAGGTTAGGAGCATGTGGGAAGCCAGAAGAAAAGAGGAAAGATAAAGACTGGGACTGTGTAACTCGGTGAAAACTAGAGTGTCCAACAATTGTGATAAAATGTACAAATATGTTCTTTCACGAGGGAGAACAAATGAATGTCAACCTTGTAAGATGTTAAAAATAGGGAGGCATTGGGGAAAAGATACAATCAACATAAACTAGAGACTATAATTAATTAGAATCATTGTATTATGCCTCCTTTAATGTAACAAAGGCAATATACCAAGGTAAATGCAGATAAGGTGGGGATGGGGAGGGGGTGAGACACTTGGCATTGGTAGTGTTGTCTGACTCTTTATTGTACTTTGATTTAAGGTTATCTTTCTTTTTGCTGCTTCTTAGCTGTCAGGTTTTGTTTTCCTTTTTTTTTTTTTCCTCTTTCTTTTTTCTTTTTCTTTTGCCTCTCTACCTTCTTTAACTCTTCCTCCTGCTTTGTGGAAGAAATATATATGCCCTTATATAGATAGTGGTGAGGGTGGTGAACACATAAATAAGTGACTATACAAGGAACCATTGATTGTTTACTTAGGATGGAATGTATGGCGTGTGAACAAAACCATCCAAAAAAAAAAAAAAAAATGGGTTGATGAAGAAAACTTGAGAGCAATACACTGAGTGAAATAAGCCGGATACATAAGGACAAATATTGCAGGGACTAACTGATAGGAACTAATTATAATATGTAAACTCTTAGACATGAAATATGAGTTACCAAGATTTAGAACGAGGCTAAAGAATGGGGAGCGGTTGCTTAGTATGAGCAGAATGTTCAACTCATATGATGAACTAAAATGTTTGGAAATGAACAGAAGTGATGGTAGCACATTGTGAGAATAACTAACAGTGCTGAATGGTGCATGAATGTGGTGGAAAGGGGAAGCTCAGAGTCATGTATGTCATCAGAAGGAAAGTTGGCAGTCAAAAGATGGGAGTTTATAAAACCAAATCCTATGGTAGGCAATGTCCATAATTAACTGTACAAATATATGAAATCTCTTCCACGATCCAGAAGAAATGTATGGCAATACAACTAGAAATTAATAATAGAGGAGCTATAGGGAAAAAATATATACCTATTGCAAACTATATACTATAGTTAGTAGTATTTCAACATTCTTTCATAAACAGTAACAAAGGTACTATACCAATACTATTAGTCAACAATGGGGGGGGGGTGATTAGGGATATAGGAGGATTTGAGTGTCCTTTTCTTTCTTTTTTTTTTTTTTTTTTTTTCCTTCACTTCTTTGCCTTTATTTCTTGTCTGGAGTAATGGAAAGCTTTTAAAAATTGAACAAAAATTAATTGTGGTGTTGGATGCACAGCTGTATGAGGGTACCAGGGGCAACTGATTGTACACTTTGGATCTTTGGCTATTTGTATGGTATGTGAACAATTTCAATAAAAATTAAAATTAAAAAAATCATATTACAAAGCTACAGTTCCAGAAACAGAATGATATAAGCCTAAAAATAGATATAGTGACCAACAGAGTTGAATTTAGAGTTAGAAATAGACCCTTACATCTATGGCTAATTGATATTTGACAAGGCTGCCAAGTCCACTCAACTGGAACAGAATAGTCTCCAACAAATGGTGCTGGGAGAACTGGATATCCAAATGTAAAAGAATGAAAGAGGACATCTATCTCAAATCTTATACAAAAATTAACTCAGCATGGATCAAAAACCTGAATCTAAGAACCAGGATCATAAAACTCCTAGAAGATAATATAGGGAAGAATTTTTATTATCTTGTGGTAGGCAATGATTTCTTAGACTTTACACATAAAGCATAAGCAACAAAAGAGAAAACAGACAGATGGGACCTCCTTAAAATTAAAAACTTTTGTGCATCAAAAGACTTTATCACGGAATTGAAAAGGCAAGCTACTTAATGGGAGAAAATATTTAGAAACCATATATCTGATAATGGTTCAATACCCATGATATATGAAGAAATCCTACAACTCAACAATAAAAAGACAAATGACTCAATTTAAAAATGGGCAAAAGACATGGAGAGATATTTTTCCAAAAGAGGGGAAACAAATGGCTAAATAGCACATAAAAAGATGCTCAACATCTCTTAGATATTAGTGAAATACAAGTCAAAACCACAATGAGATATCATTTCACACCTACTAGAATTGTAACTATTTAAAAATCAGAAAACTACAAGTGTTGGAGAGGATGTGGAGAAAAATTAACACTCATTCATTGTTGGTGGGAATGTAAAATGAAGCAGCCACTGTGGAACACATTTTATGGTTCCTCACGAAGCTAAGTATTGAATTGCCATATGATCTGGCCATCCTGCTACTAGGTATATACCCAGAAGAACTGAAAGCAGGGACTTGAACAGACATTTGCACACCGATGTTCATAGTTGCATTATTCACAATCACCAAAAGATGGAAGCAACCTAAGTGTCCATCAAGTAATGGATAACAAAATATGGCATATACATAAAATGGAATATTTACTCAGCTGTAAGATGGACTAGAGTCTTGATGCATGCAACAACAAGGGTGAACCTTGTGGACATTATTCTGAGTGTAATAAGCCAGAAACAAGAGGACAAATATTAGATGATCTTACTGATATGATCCAATTATAATAAGCAAATTCTTTGAGTTAGAAACTAGAATATAAGTTACCAGGAAATAGAATGGGGGTAGAGAATGGGGAGTTAATGCCTAATTTGTGCAGAATTTCTAATTAGTCAAGTGTATATATTTGGAAAAGGATAGTGGCAATGGTGGCACATTACTGTTAGTATAATTAGCAGCACTGAATTATGCGTGTGCAAGTGGTTTAAAGGAGAAGTTTTGGGTCACATATGTTACTAGAAGGACAGCTGGAGAATAAAATATGGGTCTGAATAACAGTGAACCCTGTTGTGGATGGTAACTCGTTAATAGTAAAAATGTAAGAAAGTTCTTTCATGAATTGTAACAAATATATGTCATGATTACAAGGTTTACTAATTGTGTGGTACACATGAAAAATGTCTAATGAAAACTATGGATTATAGATAACAGTAATACTTTAACATTCTTTCATCAGTTGTAACAATGATACCAAACCAATGCAATAGGTGTTATTTGGGAACGTTGTATTTTTATATGACTTTTATGTAAACTATAATTTAAAACAACAACAAAAGTATTTTTGTTTTAAAGAAAATTCTTGAAATGTGGGGAAAAAAGTTATAATACTAATAATAAAGATTAAGAAGTTAATGAGTTTAATAAATTGTCAGGCATACGAACATTCAAAGAACAAAGGAAAACAATGCATATGTTATGATAGTTAGTCTAACTTTTAGCAAACTTGGCAATGTGTCAACTTCTGTCTCTCTATCTCACACATCCTAGACACACAAATCTTAAACACCAGACCTGAGAAAAGCATTTCATAAGATGCTGGCCAAAGTTCTGGCTAAAGGAAAGTTTCCACACTAGTAGATACTTTAGTGCATCTTCAGAGCACCTGCTGGATATCTTCCCATGTGCCCCTGTGAATCATTAAGTATAAAAATCAATTCCAGTAACATGTGATCTGAAATGTTTACAATCCCAATTAAAATTAGTAACCATTGGAGTGATTTATAGTTCTTAAGTATCCTTGTTTGTCAAGTGCTTAAAATGAAACCTATTATGAAGGATCTGCCACAGTCTACCCAGGGGAGCTAAAGTTTATGTCATTTTTATTCATTTTCCTTGATTTACTACAATAGAATGCTTATGGGAGGATAGAAAGTAGAACAGCTCTTGTCAAAAGAATAAATTAAGTCATCAAGACCAAGACATTTTTTATATTCACATATTTGTATGTGGCCCCCTTAAAGCATAAGCTCTAAAACTAGTTACTGCTCCCAGCAGGGAAGATCAATTTACAAATTCACAAATCACTCATGATGCACTTTTCTTGGGAAAGATGTTAATCTGTTGGTTTAAATGACACCTCTAATCTCAAGTATGGATGTAGATATATGTAAGTATTAACGTGCTCAGCTGCTGATACAATATGCAAAGTTTGAAATATTGAGGAATTCATGAAATGTTCCTGCATTAGCACAATTTTATGAAATCAGATGATATGGCTTAAATATAACTGGATGAATTTATATTATATTTGTATATTATGTCTGTAAACATATTGCTAAAATGTGAATACATGATTTGCTCTACATATAAATATTAGCCAGTATTGAACGTCATCTGTGACTTCACCTCATACCCTCTGTCAACATTTCTGAGTTACATTTGTGAGAACACTTTGTCTTGACTTTAGAAGTTATCAGCCTACATGTTTTTAATAAGTTAACAATTATGGTATAGATACCACAAAATTTAGGATGTAAGCTTTGTATAGTGCTGCCATTCTTTAACCAGTATCTACCTAACACAGTGGTTTGAGATTTACATAAAATAATTGATATAAAATACCTCTGCTTGTGTCTGGAATATAGAAAGCTTCCATCCCTGTAGTGCCCCTTCCATTTTTGAAAATGATTGCCTGACATCTTTGTTTTCTCACCCTGCTACTTAGAATGAGTAAAGCATGTCTTTTCTGTCTTTCTTTTCTTTTCTGAGCAAATGTTTGCTTTGGGTTCGTACGTGGACATTGCAAATGTGTGTGAGCATTCACACACGTGATAGATTTTACATATAAAATGAAAACTTTCTAGAATTGTTTCCTAATCTTATCACTGATTGGGTCATGTTATATTGTCTTCTAAAGTCTCTTTATAGCTCCTAGAGTCCATTGTTTTATGGTTCTGAAAGCAAATCTCTATGGAATGTGCAAAAGAAGAAAAAAAGAAGCAGAAAAAATGTCAGAATAAGTGATGGGAAAGAGGTGGGAGGTGGAGAGGTGAGAGGGGACAAGGTATTTCAGATTCTCAAGAGCAAGAACCATATATGTCTTGTTCACTTCTGCATTAATGTATTTGGCACATATTACGCACTTGAA
The DNA here is from genome assembly GCF_015220235.1 of Choloepus didactylus. Lineage (NCBI taxonomy): Eukaryota > Metazoa > Chordata > Mammalia > Pilosa > Megalonychidae > Choloepus > Choloepus didactylus. Next base: position 24,367,929 of record NC_051310.1, read on the forward strand.
GTTTGTTAAATGCATGCATGAATGAATGAATGAGTGGGAAATAGGACAGAATCAAGTCAGAAGACTCAAATCAGTTGAAGCAAAGCCATGAAAGCAGTGATTAGGAGGGTGAAATATGAAGTCTTTAATGCCTAGATTTGAATCTTAATTTTGTTAATTATTGGTTATGGGATTCTGGACATCTTATAACTCCTTGAGCCAAATTTTCTCCTTACAATAACCTTCACAATTTCTCCTTACAAGAACTAGATAGTGGGTATTACTATTTCCCATTTTTCAGATGAGGACCATGAGCTCATGTAGGCAAATCAGTATGTGCCTGGCTCTGCCTCAGAGTAGATGGGCAAAAATGATGAAGAAGATGAAAATTATGACTTAAGAGTAATAGACTGTAAATGAATTTTATGATGTCCAGCCTTCCTCATTGCTATTCCCAGTCTATTATAGAAATTCAACCAACTGAAATTTATATTCCTCTTCCAAGTCATTTACAGACAATGTGGCAGACTCTTTTTGATCTCTACCTTGGTTACAGGTAGTTTGCTTGCCAGCTTATTTTGTTTAAAGCTTGCTTCTTAAATGTAAATGTATCAGTTAATTTTTTCTGCTAACTCACTCCTCTGAAACATTGTAACATAAGACAACAAACCTTTATTATTTCTCATGATTCAGTGTGTAGCTGGGTGACTCTTTTTGGTCTGTGTTAGCTCATGTGATCTGTGTGGGCTGCCAGTGCCTTGGCTTGGGCTTGGAAATCTAGCATGGCCTCTTTCGCAGGTGAGAAGTTGGCACAATGTCAGCTAGGTCAACAGCAATGGGTTGTCCATGTGGCTCTCTTCATTCTTCCGGCTAGCTGGGTTCCGTCACATGGAGGTGGTCAAGAGTGCAGATGGGGCAAACTCCAATGTGAAGGAACTTTTCAATCTTTTATTTTCTAGAGACCCTTGGACAAATTAAATCATGTGGTCAAGTCTAGATTCAGATAGTGGATAAATACACTTCACCACTTACTGACTGAAGCTGCAAAGTTGTATAGCAAAAGCTCATTCATACAGGGAAGTCAGAACTTTATAACCAATGTAGCCAACGCAGGGTTGTAATCTAACACAATCTAGTTAATAGCTTTTCAGCACTAAAACTAACCTGAAGTTCTATTCAAAATCTTCTATTCTTTGCCTGCATGTCATCCTTGACTACAGCGTCTTGATAATGATAGTTACTGATTACATTTAATTTAATAAAATTTCATCCAGCAATTCTTCTGTTATAATTCACACTTTTAATTAAAATATTCATTTCAGTTAACATTACTTATGGCACAAAACATGTCTCCTATTTTTCAGATACTTAGAGAAATTATCATGTGGAAGAAAAATATATTTATGATAGAAAGACTTGACATTTGCTCTTTAGCAAGTCACTTAAACTCAGAGTCTGTTCCCACAATAAAAATGTGAAACAAATCTTATTTTATTACACATGAGTCAAATGAGAAAACACATTTGAGAACACAGTATCCATTACAAAATGAGACAAATTATTTTAATACATAGCGAGTCAATGTCTTTGAACTTATTTAAAACATTAAACATCACTTATCTAGTTGTCTATGTCTGTGCATTTAGAATTCTTGTAATTAAACCCAATTTCCTTCTGATTGGTTGAATTTAAAATGGGGGGCATTATATATCAGAAAGAGTTTAGCTATATACTCAGCAGTTTGAGTAGCAAGAATTTCCCATTGAGTTCTCTAATTATTATTTTTTTTTCTTTTTGGACTCTAAAGGAGCTTCACTTTAACTTTGTGGTTCTCAACAGAGGTGATTATGCCCCCTAAGGTAAATTTGGAAAAGTCTAGAAACATGTACTTGGAGGAGATGGCTACTGGCATTTGGTGGAAAGGGATTATGCTGCTAAACATTCTACAATACACAGCACAATACAATACACATTCCCCTACCATCTCCAGTGAAGATTCATTCAGTCCAATATGTCAATAGTGCCAAGGTTGAGAAACCCTGCTTTAACGGAATAAAGAATTTACCAAGGTGTTATTATTTTATAGAGAATGTAGTTGATGATGAGAATGACAATGTCAAGGGTACAGGGAATGAAGTGGAGGAGGGTTTCTTTACTGTTCCTACTCTCCAGAAGTGGCTGCCTTCCCTGAAGGGACAGGACCATGTGGAGCAGCCTCAGATCTCTATGCCTACTGAGTGACCTCCTGCCCTTATGAAGCTTCCCAGTGCTTGCTAGTTACCTCAGCAGCTTCCTCCTCATCTAGCTTCTTTATGAGAGCATTTTCCTATCGTTTTCCTGACACTTATCTGAGCTAATGACTGGGTCTTTAAAATTGATGAGATACCATCCACCATTTCAGATTTTCTCAAGGGAGTAGAAGCAAAGGGGAGTTGAGTTCTGGTATGTGTTTGGAAGGTGTTTGTTTTCACTGTCTGATGGCTGCATACCAACCTAAGGGAGTCACAAATGTCACTGGTGTGTAATGTTACAATTTTTCTGCCACTCCAAAGAGTCTTCTGTGTTAATTTCTCAATATGTCTGGCAGCTTTCAAAATAAAAATACAAGACAAGTCTGTGGAGCAGTGAAAAACAATTCAAAGTCCCATTTGTCTTTGTAAGGACAGAGAAAATTGCGAGTGTGCAGTTGGTCTTTTCAATTATTGAGAACATAGAGCAACTTGGTTTTCACCAGGGCTAACTGATTTTCACAGCTGGTACATGAAAGTCTAAGGATGATATGAAACTTGAAAAGTCTCTTGTCCAGATCCAGAAGATCATGAGTTCTTCATGGACTTTAAATTTTGGCTTGAATGAAAGATGTTAAAGTTTTCTGCTATAACTTTGGGCAATAGCCAAAAAGTTATTGCTCATGTAATGCATGGTGTGAGTTGGTTTTGACCTGCCATGTGGAATGATTTAAAATTCATTATTTTCCCCTTAGCATTATTTCACCTTTAGTACCAAATAACCCGCCTTCCCTCCACCTAATATGACATGTTAGATGATGTAGATATTGGTCTTCCCTTTTCCTTACAGAAGACAGAGGACACTATCTATTGATTAGGAATTAGTATGCATCAGAGGCCTTTTGCAATTTAATTTCTCTATTTTCAGAATTAATTGATTGTGTATTCTTTATTATGAAAAGAAGGAAAGATGGTGGAAATATGAGAAAGCTTTTCCAAGCAGGAGAACAAAGTAGGAATGTAGTTCTTGGACCTGGGAGGAATTGATCACACAGAAGATGTCAATGTTCTAACGGGATGGGCTTGTTTATGAAAGGCAGCAGTAAAACACATGGACATTGGGTAAGGGAATTCTGGCTTCAAATATGAATTCTGCTACTAAGAAGTTGAGGGATGGCAGAAAGTTTCATTAGCTTCATTGCCTTGCTGCGAAAACTAAAATGTGTGTAAAAGGGCTTGGGATATTGTGGCACTCTGCCCTCTGTCTTTGTCCTCTTCCACTGGCCTCACTGGAAGTTAGTTTCAAAGTCAGAGCCTTGCCAAACAAAACTTACCTGATGTGGAGTCCCGAAACATGGTGCAGGCATTTCTGTATTTTCTTCAGTAACAGAATTCACACTATTTTTGGATGCAACTGGGATGCTATTTTATCTGGAAAAAGTCCCTAAAACACAAAAAAGTAGTAAAATATATTGATAAATCCAATAAAACAATGATCTGAACAGCAGTTAACAATCCTTTGACTGTGTTCTACTTGTACAGAGCCAGAGAGCCGCTTACCCTTCAAGATGTTTTCATTTCACACTTGAAAAATAAGTTAATGACTAGTAGTTAAAAAGGAACAACATAAACCATATTAATAAATGGGTTCTTAGTGATGCATATGTATATGTTATTTATTTAATAAAAGAAAAAAATTAAGCTTAGCATATGATGTCATGTTAGATGTAATATATAATTTATTGTTCATAATATTACCATCATATTGGACTATATAACATTAAAATTATTTAAAGGGCACATTTTTTTACGAGGCATCTCTAATAAGTGTAAACTCAGAAGCAAACTGGGAGTTGGCAGGAAGTATACATGCACCTAAATATAAAAATAGATATTATGAATAAGAGTGTGGGAAAATTACAGTGCATACTACCTGAAAGTCTAGTTACTGCAAAAATATTGATCAAAAGTCACGTTGATTCAAATATGTGTCATTAATAATTAGTGTTCACTACGTACTCACAATAAGCAAGACGCATGATAAAACTAAGTGAAGATTATGTCATAAATAAAAGGAAAATGATCAGTAATTTTATACAATGATATTTTGATAAAAAGCACCATTACTGAAATTTGACAACTTTTAAAACTTTGTGGACATGTTTGCCCAATAGAAGCCTTATAACATTGTATAGTAGCCACACTTGAAAATAAAATATTAATTGTAGCTGCCATTAAAATATATTGATACACTAATGGGCATATTTTGTAGTATGAGGCCAAAAATGGTACTTTACTTTGACGTCCTCTTTAAATATAAACAAATAAGCAATAAACACACATATATGCATATGTATTTGGATACATATATAGAAAATTTCAAAATTTGCTCTCAAGCACCAAGTTCTGTATATCTCTCATTTTCCTTGGAAACATTATAATACTTCAGTCAAAATTATATATTTAAGTGATATATTGTCCTGTTATTATTTCCTCTAGTGAATTGTAAAATAAATGCTTCAAAATATTATATAAAGGAAAACAATTTAAAATATTCATCTATTGGGATTTTTCAGATTTCTTTTTGTATATTTTGCTTTACCCACTTTCAGTTTCTTTCATTTACAGTTAAACTCAGAACTTAAGAATCACTATCCTAATACCAGATAAAGATACCACAAGAAAATTACAGACCAGTTTCCCTTATGAATATAGATGTAAAAATCCTCAACAAAATACCAGCTAACTGAATCCAATAGCATGTTAAAATAATTATATACCATGACCAATTTGAATTTATCCTACATATGAAAGGGTAGCTCAACATAAGAAATCAAATAACCTAATACAACACATTAACAGAATGAAAGAAAAAAAAATAAAGCATGATCATCTAAATTAACACAGAAAAGCATTTGACAAAATCCATCATCATTTTGTAATAAAACACTTGGAAAATAGGAATAGAAGGAAACTTCCTTAACATGATAAAGGGTATATATGTAGAACCCATTGCTAATACCATATCCAATGGTGAAAGTCTGAAAACTTTCTTTCTAAGATCAGGAACAAGACAAGGATGCCCACTGTCACCACTATTACTCAACATTAGATGTAAGTTTAAGCCAAAGCAATTAGGTAAGAAAAAGAAATAAAAGACAATTGAATTGGAAGGAAGAAGTAGAATTTTCCCTATTTGCAGATAATATGTCATATACATGGAATATTCTGAAAATCCACAATGAAACTACATGAACTAACAAACAAATTCAGCAAAATGGTAGGGTACAAGAGAAACATGCATAAATCAGTAGTGTTTCTACACATTAGTAATGGACAATCTGAAGAGGAAATCAAGAAAAACATCAATTTACAAAAACACCTGAAGTCAAATATTTAGGAAAAAAATTAAGTACTTGTTCAAAGAAAACCACAAAATATTGTTAAAATAAACCAAAGAAGACCTAAATAAATGGAAGGATATTCTGTGTCCATGGATTGGAAAACTAAATGTCACTAAGATTTCAATTCCACCCAAAGCAATTTACAGATTCAATGCAATCCCAATAAAAATTCCAACAGCCTTCTTTGCAGAAATGGAATCCTGCCATAATCCATTTCATATGGAAGGGTAAGGAGCCCCAAATAACCAAAGCTATCCTGAAAAAGAATGAAATTGGAGGACACACACTTCCTGATCTTAATACTATTACAATGCCACAATAAACAAAACAGTATGGTACTGGCACAAGGGCAGACATATAGACCATTGGGAATGAATGAAGGGTTAGGAACTCAATGCTCCCATCTATGGTCAACTGATTTTTAACAATGATGCCAAGTCCACTCAATTGGGAAGGAATAGTCTTTTCAACAAATGGTGTTGGGAAAACTGTATGTCCATGTGAAAAAGAATGAAAGTGGATTCCAAACTCACACCAACTGCAAATATCAACTCAAAATGTTTCAAAGACTTAAATATAACAACCAGAACTATAAAACTCTTAAATGAAAACATAGGGAAGTATCTTCAATATCTTGTGTTAGGCGATGGCTTATTAGACTTTACATGCAAAACACAAGGAACAAAAGAAAAAGATAAATGAGACCTCACCAAAAAACAAACAAACAAACAAACAACAAAAGCTTTTGTGCAGCAAAGTAATTATCAAGAAAGTAAAAAGACAACCTATAAAATAGGAGAAAATATTTGGAAACCTCATATCAGATTAATGTTTTAATATAAAGAATATATTTTAAAATTCCTATAACTCAGCAACAAAAAGACCAACAACCCGATTAAAAAATGGGTACGTGACTTGAATAGGCATTTCTCTAAAGATGATATACAAATGGCATATGAAAAGATACTCAACCTCGTTGGCCATTATGGAGATGCAAATCAAAACCACAATGAGATACCATTTCACACCACTAGAATGGCTACTATTAAAAAAAGAAAAGAAAATTACAAATGTTGGAGAGGATGTGGAAAAATAGGGACACTCATTCATTGTTAGTGGGAATGTAAAATGGTGCAACTGCTGTGGAAGAAAGTTTGGCAGTTCTTCAGAAAGTTAAGTACAGACTTACCATATAGTTTGGTCATCACACTTCAAGATTTATACCCAAAAGAACTGAAGCGGGGACTCGAACAGATATTTGCACATCAATGTTCATAGTGGTATTATACACAATGGCCCAATATTATTCAGGTATAAAAGTAAATGAAGTTCCAATACATGCAATGACATGGATGAAACTTGAATACATCATGTTGAGTGAAATAAGCCAGACACAAATGGACAAATATTGTATGACCTCACTGATATGAAATAATTAGTGTAAGTAAGCTCATTGATCAAAAACTAGGGCCCATGGCAGGTGTAGGAAATGGGGAATTAATGCTTAAATTTTATAGAGTTATATTTGCATGTGCTTAAGGGGAAATTTTAGGTTGTATATATGTTACCAGAATAAAAAAAAATAAAAAAAAAATCACAGAACTTTACAACACATAATTGAGCCCTAATGTAGTAACTGTGGGAAAAAAGAGAAAGTAGAATAGTGTAAATGACATTGAGAATGCTGGGTAAGGGAAGGAGGAACAGGATACATTACTAAATAAGGAGGTCAGAGCAGGAATTCAGAGAAAAAAAAAAAAAAAACTAATGAAGATGAGGAAATTTGCCAAAGTGAGGCCAAATTTGGCAAAAGTGAGGTCTCAGGATAAGAGGTTGCAAATGCAAATTCCCTGAGGTTAATTCTGCCTTTAACTTTCATTGACTTCTGTTAACTCACTCCATAAGCATGCGTTGTCCACCTAAGAGACCACAATACTGTACAAATGACCTCAAAAAAAAGAAGCACTGTACAAAGAGAGGTAAGATGTTTTATTCCAGGTAGCACAAAAAATAAAGTAGTATGAAGAAGGTAGAGTGGCACTGAGGTGAAATAATGGAACTGATAGTGATAGAAACAGAGCACCTTTGTAACTATGAGATTTTACAAATGAAATCAATCCTCAGAACCCCAGCATCAGTAAAATAGGGAGCTGGAGTAAGTCATGTCGATAATCTCTCTTCACTACTATACTCCGTTCCTAAGACAGTTCCTGGTACCTAGCAAGCATTTAATAAGTATTTGTGATATGAATTGCTAAATGATCTGTTACATAAGGCCCTTAGTGATCTGGCCCCAATCCCAAATTATTTAGTTAATACCCTCTAGACCTCATAATAATTTCCTAGTGATTTCTTTCCTTTTGTGCTGTACCCCCACCACCCCATTCCCTGTTGAAAACCATAACCTTTCCATTTTCTCATTCCCACATTCTTTGCACCATTAAGTTCCTGACACAAATGTCACCTTCTCTGACTGCCCAGGGAAAAAATAAACCCCATTATTTATGATTTTCAGATGTAGTTTGACATATATCACAGTGATAAAAAGCAGTGGTTCTGCATACAAACTTTCTACATTCATACCAAGACTTCATAACACAGCTTACAAGCCATTTGGCCTTGTATAAGAAATTTGAACTTCTACTTTGTTTTCTCATCTGTAAAATGGAGATGGTGATAGTAATGTTACCTACTTCAAAGAGTTCTTATAAAATTTAAATGATACACTACATTTAAGGTATCTAAAAAATTTCCTGGCACATAAGCTGTAGTTGATTATTTCCTCTGTGTGGTATTTATAGATGAATAGTTATGTGAATGTTTGAAAATGATTTTCTTATCTCCTCTATTACATTGTTCACAACTCAAGGGCAGATTATATATCAGATTTAAGATCATACTGGACTATGTATTCAATGTAAGGCCTTCAAATTAGTGGAGACTCAAACAGTAAATACGAGATACATAGAGATGTATACATCACTCGGAACACCCACTGAAATACAGTTCACTAGAGTGTGTTGTTTAGTAAAGTTCTGTTTATCCATTTCTTCATCCACCAAGAGTACAGGTGATGAGAACTACCAAGAACATAATAAATAGAGTGTTATGATGCTGAAGCAAAGGGGTTATATGTCATTTCTTGTCACATTCAGAGGAAATATTCTCAAGTTATATTTGCAGTTTCCATTTAATGGGACTGTTTTAACTGGGTGTTATTCTACACTATTGTACTTGAAAGTTCAAAGTCATTTTCCCATCCTGTCACTATGATTCACTCACCTTATATATATAGTCAGTTATCACCAGGAGAGAACAAGAAATTGCATAGGGAAAAGGTTGAACTTCTGAGGTGCTTTAGGTTCACATGGCCACATTCCATCTTTATGGCAGAGTTTTGTTATACTGCTTATAAAATAGCTTGACTGTAAAAGTCTGAGGGGCAGAATAATTCTTTCACAAACAATGAAATATTTTAGGAAAGTGTTTCTTCCCCAACCTTATATAATAAGACACCACCTATAGTGAAACCTAATATTTACTGACAGACATGGGTTTTGTGACTCTGCTATCAATCAATCAATATATATTAACTGAAAACACACTATGTGTTCACCCATAAAACTGCTCATTAGAAGGAAAAAATGCCTTTATTATTCCTCATTTATTGATATCTCACTTCATTCTAAAATAAAATATAAGGCAGCTTATGAAAGAAAGAAATACTTTTCAATAAATGAGAAAATAAGGACAAGAATAAAATAAAGTGAAAATAGTAAGCAGTAATAATAAAAATATATGCTATAAAATTCTGGACAGATATGTGATGGATTACAATTTGGTTTTCTAGTAAACAGAGAAAAGAGTAAACAACCAGTGGAAAGAAGACCTAGAAATGTCATGTTAGTCATATTTTTGAAACTGAAACTGAGAACATGACTTCTTCCCATAAGGCTGAAGGCAAGTGTTTCATTCACTTCTCTAGCTCCATCCATTAGCACATTGCATTGGACATAAACAGGAACTTCGTAAATGTGTATTGAACTAACAAGAAGTTAATTCTAATTTTTTAAATTTGAAACACTTGACACTAAATCACATTTAGTACACCTTTAACAAATAAGCTTTTAAGAAACTGAAATAGCATGAAGTCAGAACTGTTTCAGATAAAGTCTTACATGTTTTTAGTTATTTATGAAATTTCTAAGGAATATTCCACTTCAAAGATTAGGCATAGGAGATGTGATGTCAACAAGATGATGAAATAAGACCCCACCATTGAATGGTTCCCTATAGAAACAGTGAAAAATGGGTAGAATCTGTCAAAATCAACTTTCCAAAAATTCTGGAAAACAATTGAGGATAGATAAATGAAATTGCAGAACTATAACCTGTAATATTCTTTGAAATTTGCTCTCTAACTACTTGTTAATTGTACTTGGAAAGTTATCACTTCTACGTATAGATGTTATATTTGACAATAAAAAATATGATAAAAAAATTAATGCTGGACCAGGAAAAAGAAAACCTAAAGGTGGTAGGAAAGCCATGGAATGTGTTTATTTTTGGGGGGGTCTCCCTATCCAGGCACAGCATTTTGTATGACCCACTGTGACTTGATGGCTTGGTGGTCCACATGAATTCAAGTGATTGCTTGATTATTAGCTCATCTAACCTACCAAATTTGGTGTGTTTGTACATCTGCCCCAACCTTCTTTTTTGGGAAGCAGTGTGGAAAGATGGAGCAGAGCAGTGGAGCACAGCCAAACAGACCTCAACTTCCTGGGGTGAAAGAATGATTGAGACAAAAAGCATAGCCCAGGTTCCTGAAAGGAGAAATGGGCAGAATTCTTGAAAGCTATTGAGCATGCCCCAAGAAGGACACATGTTCAGAAAGAACAGAGAAGGACCAAACTGTTCACCACAGGCTGGTTTATAGCTTCAGTATAAACAGAGCATCGAAGAAGATCCTCAACACAGAGCCAATCAATACTAATATCCTGGGGAAGAGGAAGAACCTACTTCCAAAGTTTACACATCAAAATATTCAGATGTCCAGACTTCAACAAAAGCTCACAAGTCATGCAAAGATTAAAGAAGAGATGGCCCATTCGAAGGACCAAAATAAAACAACAGTGGAAGCCAGAGCATTGGAACAACTGGTCAAAGACAAGACAACTCTCCTAAATAAGTTCAGTGAACTAAAGGAAAACATGAACATAGAATTAAAGGGAAATCAGGAAGACAATGCATGCATAGAAGAAGGAATTAGATTTTAAAAAGTAATCAAGCAGAAATTTTGGAGTTGAAAAGCACAATAAAGGATTTTTTTTAATGCACTAAAAATTTCAACTGCATATTTGAACAGCATATGAAAGAATCAGCAAACTTCAAGATAAGAAAGTTGAAATTATTCAGGATGAAGAGAAGAAATAAAAAAGAAATGGAAAAAAGTGAGCAGAATCTAAGGGAACTGTGGGACAACTTGAAGCATATCAGCATATGCATAATGGGACTCCCAAAAGAAGAATAAGAGAAAGAGGCAGTAGAAATAGCTGAAGAAATAATGACTATAATGACTAAAAAATTTTTAAATTTGAAGAAAGACATAGATATACACATCCAACAATACCAACTAACTCTGAATAGGATAAACCCAAAGATATCTACACTGAGATACATTATAATTAGACTACTGAAGATTAACCCTAGAAGAAGATTCTATAAGCAGCAAGAGAGAAGCAACTTATTGTGTTCAAGGGATCCTCAATAAGATTAAGTACTGATTTCTCATCAGAAACCATGCATAAAGGTAGTGGGACAAGATATCTAAATTACTGAAAGAAAGAAAAAAAAATCCAGTGAATAATTCTATATCCAGCAAAACTCTTATTTAAAAAGGAGGAGAAGATTAAGACATTCACAGATAAATGAAAACTGAGTCTGATCATCACCATTAGGTCTGCCCTACAAAAAATGCTAAAAGAAGTTCTTAAGATAGAAAAGAAAGACACTAGAGAATAGCTTGAAGCTGTATGAAGAAATAAAGGTCTCTGGTAAGGTAAACTACATAGGTAAATACAAATACAGTATTATTGCATTCTCATTTGTAACTCTACTTTTTATTTCTTACATGACCTAAAATACAAATGCACAAAAATAATTATGGTTCTATGTTTTGGACACACAAAATATAAAGAGGTAATTTGTGAAAAGAACAATGTAAGCTTTCTCAGTAATTACTCAGAATGTAAATGGATTAAACTCTCCAATCAGAAGACAGATATTAGAAGAATGAAAACAAAAAGAATGATTTAACTATATAATGTGTACAAAAAGAGTCACCTTAGACCCAAAGACACAAATAGGTTGAAAGTGAAATGATAAGAAAAAATATCCCATGCAAATAGTAAATAAAAGACAGTTGGAGTGACTAAGCTAATATCAGACAAAATAGACTTTAAGTCAAAAGCTGTTAAAGGAAATCCGTCAGTAAGATATGACAATTATAAATATATATGCACTTAACAGATCCCTGAAATACTTGAAGAAAACATAGACAAAACTAAAGGTAGAAATCAACAGTTCTAAAATAATAGTTGGAAATTTCAACACATCACTTTCAATAATGTATAGAACATCTAGACAGAAAATCAATAAGTAAGCTAAGGATTTTCGTAGTACTATCAATGAACTATATATAAAAGACATATATGGAGCATTCCATACAACAGCAGACGACATTCTTCTCAAGTGCACGTGAATAATCCTCCAGGGTAGACCGTATATTAGGTCACAAAACAAATCTCAGTAAATTTTAAAAGGTTTGAAATCATAAAATGCATCTTCTCTGAACATGAAGGAATGAAACTACAAATCAATAAAAGAAGGAAAACTGTAAAATTCACAAATATTTGGAAATTAAACAGTACACTCTTAAACAACTCATGGCTCAAATTAGAAATCACAAGGAAAATCAGAAAATTCTCAGAGACAAATGAAAAGGAAAACACAACATTTGAAAATCAATGGAATGCAGCAAAGGCAATGCTTAGAGAGAAATTTATGCTGTAAATGTCTAATTTAAAAAAGGAGAAATATCTCAAATTGATAACCTAACATCTCATCTTATGGAACGAGAAAAAGAAAGGCAAACTAAACCTAAATTAATATAAATAATAAAGATCAGAGAGAAGATAAATGAAATAGAAAATAGAAAAAAGTCAAGAGAATTAATGAAAACAAAAGGTGTTTCTTTAAAGAAATCAATAAAATGACAAACCTTAAGATAGACTAACCTTTAAAGAATAAAAGAGAAAAGGTGCAAATAACTAAAATCGTAAATGAAAGTGGAAACTGTACTACTGATTTTGCAGAAATTAAAAGGATCATAAGAGAAGAGAGTGACTCACTAATTGTGTGTCAAAAAATCATATAATCCAGAGGAAATGGACAAATTCCTAGAAGCACACACTTACTTAACTGATTCAAGTAGAAATAGAAGATCTCAAAAGACCTATTGCAAAGAGATTGAATTGGTGATAAAAACCTCCCAACAAATAAGTCCAAGACCACACAACTTCACTGATGAATTATACCAAAACTTCAAGGAAAACTAACACCAATCCTTTTCAAACTCTTTGAAAATATTGCAGATGAGGGAAATCTTCCTAAGTCATTTTATGAGACTAACATTAGTTTGATACCAAAGCCAGATAAAGACATAGCAAGAAAAGAAAAAGGAATGTAGTTACAAAAATTCTCAAGAAATTATTAGCAAATTGAATCCAACAGTATATTAAAAGGATTATACATCACGAATAAGTGGGATTGATGCCAGGAATTCAAGGGTGGTTCAACATAAGAAAAAAAATCATTATAATACTCCATATTACTAGAATGAAGGAAAAGAAATCACAGGACCATTTTAATTGATGCAAGAAGTCATTTAACAAAATCCAACCACCTATCATGATAACAGCACACAGAAAAATATGTATGGAAGGAAACCTTCGCAACATTATAATGGACATATGTGAAAAACCCAAAGCTAATATTATACTCATTGAAGAAAAACTGAAAGCCTTCCCCCTAAGACCAGCAACAAGACAAGGATGCTCACTTTCACCATTGTTATTCATCCTTGTACTGGGACTTCTTTTTTCAATGCAATTAGGCAACAAAATGAAATAAAAGTCATCCAGATTGGAAAGGAAGTAATAAAACTATTTCTATTTGTACATGAAAGGATCCTGTATGTAGAAAATCCCAAGGAATCCTTAAGAAAACTAATAAAATTCAACAAAGTTTCAGGCTACAAGATTAATACACAAAAAATCAGTAGTGTTTCTATGCATCATCAAACAAGAATCTGAAATGGAAATTTTAAAAATAATGTTTATTCACAACAGCATCTAAAACAATAAAATGCTAAGGAATAAATTTAACTAAGGAGGTGAGAGGTGGGCTCATAAATTGAAAACTACAAAACACTGCTGAAATAAATTAAGAAGATCTAAATAAATGGAATGACATCCTGTGTTCATTGAAAAGAAGGCTTCATATTGTTACAATGACAATAATACTCAAAGTGCTCAACAGATTCAACGCAATATCTACCAAAATCTCAGCATCTTTTCTGGTCCTATTCACTCAGTATGTTGAAATGGAAAATCTGGTCCTCAAATCCATATGGAATCACATGTGACCCCCAATAGCCAACTCAATAATGAAAAAGAGGAACAAAGTTGGAATGCCCACACTTTGCAATTTAAAAATTTACTGCAAAGCCAGAGTAATCAAAATAGTGTGCTACTGGCATAAGGATAGACCAATGGAGAAATGGAATAGAATTGAGAGTCCAGCAATTGACACATCTATGGCCAACTGATTTTCAACAAAGTTGCCAAGTACACTAATTGGGGAAATAATGGTCTCTTCAACAAATGGTGCTGAGAAAACTGGATGTCCACATGCAAAAGAAGGATGTTGTACCCTTACCTTAAACCATATACAAAAATTAACTCTAAAAGGATCAGGTACATAAACAAAGGAGCTAAACCCATAAGAACTCTTGGAAGATAACATGAGAACCTTGGGTTTGGTAGTGATTTCTTAGAAATGACGTCAAAAAAAACAAGCAGTAAAAGAAAAATAAATATAAAATTGATTCCTTCCAAATGTAAAACTTTTGTACATCATAGGACATTATCAAGAACGTGAAAATACAAACTACAGGGTGAAGAAAATAATTGCTAACCATATATATGAAAAGAATTTTATATCCAGAATATATAAAGAACTGCTACAACCCAACAACAAAAAGACAATACTATTCAAAAATGGGCAAAGGATTGGAATTTTAAATTTCTCCAGAAAAGATGTACAAATGGACAATTAGCACATGAAAAGATGCAAAAAAGCATTAGTCACTACGGAAATGCCAGTCAAAACCACAATGAAATACTACTTCATATGTACCAGGATGTCTATCACTAAAAGATGGAAAATAACAAATACTGGGGAGGATGCAGAGAAATTGGAACTCTTAAACACTGCTGGTAGAATTGTAGAATGATGCCATCACTGTGGAAATCAATTTAGCAGTTCCCCAGAAACTTCAACATATAATTACCATAGGGCCTGACAATTCCACTTTTAGATAAGTGCCCCAAAGAATTGAGCGCAGTGGCACAAACAGATATTTGTAGACCAATGTTGATAGCAGCATTTTCACAATAGCCATAAGACAGAAGGAACACAAGTGTCCGTCAATAGATTAATGGATAAACCATGTGATCTATCCATACAATGTAATACTATTCAGCTGAAAAAGGAATGAAGTTCTGATACATGCAATAACATGGATGAATCTTGAAGACAACATATTGAGTGAATTAGCAAGACACGAAGAGAAAAATATTGTGTGATACTACTTATTTGAAAAACCTAGAGGTAAATTCATAGGAAGAGAAGATAGAGTATAGCTTACAAGGGGGCAGGGGTGGAGTGGAGATAAGGAATTAATGCTTAATTGGTGATGAGTTTCTATTGCAGGTGATGAAAAAGTTTGGGTAATGGATATTGGTGATGGTCGCACAATATTGTCAATGTAAACAATACCACTGAATTGTATAGCTGAAATCAGTTAAAATATAAAAATCTGCATAGTATATATGTTACTTCTATGATAAGTTAAAAAAATAAAACATAAATCAGATAGTAAGCATAACAGGCCTAGTATGTTAACTTGAGTCTTAAAACCAGTAATTTTTTAGAAAAATAACTGTCTTTATTTTACCCTAACAGATGAACTTACTCCTCTCCATTTCTTCTGAGATACTTAATCAATTGTAAATTTCATGAGTGTTAATGAAGAGTCAAAAATAAATCTAATTAAATTTTGTGCTAATTTAGCATTCTAATACATACATTTAATTTGAAAAAAAAAAATTCTCTCCTCTTACTCACCAAATAATGGCCCTATAATATCTCTTCAAACACTCTGTGTCAGGGATAACTGAATTTTCTATAGCCCACAGTTTCCTTTCATCCTGAAAATCACTGGGTAAATACACAATGCTAGCTTAATAATTTATATTAGAACTCAGAAAAGGGAGCCAAAAAATGCTAAAATCACACTACCACAACACAGGTGAGAATACAAAATCTCAGCATCCAAATACCTTGCCAATGGATAAAATTGATAAGTTACCTTTTTGTCTAAATAGGGTTAACTGGGCATTGATGTTTTACTTAAAATTTTTCTTGTGGATGAGTATAAGAATGCTATCCCTGGAATGTATAGTAAAGATTAACGCAAAAAACGTACATAGACAGGCAAGAGGTCTTCTGGCTCACCTTTTTTCCTGCTTTCTCTGACCAAACAGCTGAGAATGTCAATCTTATGGGGAAAAAAAAATCTGATCAAGACCTGTTCACTTGAATTGATAAAATGCCCCATTACCTTAGGATCAAAGAGAAGTCAAGAAAAAATTACACTTAAGGGGACCAGAAGAGCCCATCAGCAGGCAGTCAAGTGACAGACCAGGAAGCAATTGTCGATCCATCAACCTAACTGCCTGTGAAATCTACCCTGGACCCAGGCTCTGCCACCCGGAGAATATTGTCTCTAGATGACTGCACCTGGGACTTGTCAGTCACCCTAGCCCATAGAATTAAGAGTTATATTATAATTGTCTCCACTTCATAGCCTCGGTGTCCAATGAACTGGAAAAGTAGCAGGCTCAAAGCAATTTGCATCTAAACGGATTCCAGGAAATAAAAAAATAATAGAATGTCTTATGGTTGTTACGAAAGAAATGCAATACAAATTGTATTGAAAGTTACTAGCAATATATTTTATTTTAATGGCCATTCCTTAAAAAAACTATCCAAATTATGACCCTCATATTACTAGATAATCATACCATAGGGGTATTTACAGCTGTTTTTTTTTTTTTTTTAATTAGTTTTGCTGATTCAACAATATATTTTTACCTGCAGAAATTACAGTTTAAATTACAATTCAATGACTGTTGAATGAATCTTTAAGAACAGAAGTTAGGAGACATATATGGAAATTGGGTCTCTCCTTAAAGAGAGATCAAAACAGTTCATTTTGCTTTTGTTGGGTTTGTGGTTCTCCACTAAGTTTTGTTCATTTGTTTTATAAATGCCTTCCCTATTAAGGGCCTTTATTCTATTAGTGGTGCAATGCTAAACCTGATGATTAATCTTGAAAATGAAAGGTCACAATTTATTATTATATTAACAGGATTACCAAACTCTTTTGCAATGGTTGACAGCAAGTCCCAGAATATTTAAAGGCCTAACCAACTTAGTTTTGAATGTAATGGACAGTGGGGTCATTTTGTACCTAGGGTTTGGAGTCACTCTTCATAGTTGAGGGTACTGATGGAGCCATCTGTGGGTGTCTTTGATTAGTGACGAATCATAGCTTTCAATCCCACAGCTCTTCACAATTTAGAAAATGTTTTCACGTATGCTATCCAACTTGAATCTCAGGAGAACTCTATGAGATAGAAGAGGAGGCTGTTATTTTTGTCAGACGTGGCCCTTTCTTTATTTGCAATCTGTAGCCATGAGCATCAGAGACCCTAAAGTTTTCCAGCATAGTCATACTGTTAGTCAGGGGCTGGTGTTCCAAATTCTTTGCTCTTTCCACTCAATCTAGAAGGCATTGACAAGTAAAACAGATTTATAGCTGTTGACACCATGTAAGCAGCTATCTATTTGCCTCTATTTGCCATAGTAATTTGTCTAAATGTTTGTATAATTTTGTTATCTAAAGCTTAGCTATCTATTGCTACACTTTACAAGCGTTGCATAGCTATGTATAATGGCTATGTTTGGGCCAACCTTTTCATGGTCAGAAGCTGCCAATGTCTCAACCTCAGGAGAATTTCAAAAGCTTTCTTTAGATCAATGAAATTTTTGTAGCACCCATGATGATTTTCATCCCCAATTCTCCTCTATTTGCTGAGGAGAAAAGAAAAATTAAAATATATGTGGATAATATTTTCCCAATAGCATGCATTCTGATCCAGTTGAGGATAAGAGATAGTAATCTGTTTAATCTCTTTAATGCAGTTGCCACAGATGTAGTTTCTTCAAGAACTTTCTTTGTGTCCTAGACAAAATTTGGTGTTGGCAAATTTTGCCTTTACTTATCTTTATCTTTCATTCAGATACAACCATCTCCCTTATATAACAACCCTGTCTGTGTTTCCAAGTCTTCCAGAACAATTATGCTTCCATAAAACTGGTATTCTAAAGGACACCGACCATTGATTTCCTCTTGGATTAAGCCAACTGACATTTTCTTACTCCATTCACTCATGAATAGAACAAGTGCCCTGTGTTTCATTAACTCAACAGCCTATCAGCCTACTGTCTTCACCCTGCCCCTAGTTCCTAGCCTCACTATACAGCAGAATTTCTTAAGCAGCATCTCTGCAGCTACACATTTGATATCTGCTCCTTTTCCTCAATTCATTCTTACCATGATTTTCTGATTTACGCAGTGAAAGTATTTGTTAGTGTGTTATGAATGAGCAACTTCATGTAGAAAAATACTGGCTGCTAATATTGTATCTCTCCCTACTAAAAATGATTTCCTTTTGTCATTTTTTTCGTATACATATTTAAACTGAGGTAATCTAAATTTAAGGCTTTTAAACTTTATGGAATGACAATAGAAGAGAGGATTTTATTTGAGCTAAATATTAAGATTTCCTGTTTATAAAGAGGTTGCTTGGTTGGAAACATTATATTTTATACTATACATGTGGCCTGCGACATTCCCACCACCCTGTCCGCAGAATGGTATGCAGTGACTTGCTTTGGTGGATTAATCAATGGTGGAAGTCCATGTATATATCACAAAACAATAGTGATGTTCCAGGTCAGATGGTTTTAATCATAAGGTTTAAAAATGAAACTTAAGTAAAAGTTTTCATCCAAAATCAGAGAACTTCAGAAAGGTCATATATGGCAATGTCCTTATTAGAAGGCTGCTTCTTCATATAAATTTTAATTGGTGAGAATAAAAAGCATACTGGCAGATTATATTTTGGAACTGGAAGGGATCCCTGGAAAAACGTGTGCATTTTACACAATACAATGATTCTTTAACCAATATTTCTGATATTGAGCATGATCCAGATTCTCTTTTACTTCATGGTAATTGGGAACTGCCTGCCTGCTCCAATATTGGACAACTCCTCGATGAGCCCACCTGTACCTTCCTAAATCTTCTCAACCTATAATCCTACCTCTGCCAAATGGAGCAACAGATAATTAGTTGATTGTTTCCTCCACCAGAAACCTCTAAATGAGTCAGCAGAAATATTAGTTCTCAGTCACTTAACCCGACTCCCCCCACCCTGTAGCCTGTCTTCTTCATAAAATACAGTTTAGATTTCTTCCCAGTAAAATATCCCAAGTGTCCTAAAACCTTCCAGTGTAGTCAAGTTAAAAGTCCATTATTTAAAAAGAGGAGGGAATTTAATGAGCATGTGATGCGGAACTTTCTAGTACATGGCATAAAAATGTGAGGAGCTACATTTGAGCAGAGTGGACTTTTATTGCTCCTTAAACCATTAGAGTGATAGCTGCATTCTTGATCTGTTCATAAAAGTAGATTCATTCAAAATGTTAATTTTACATTTCTTCTCCCATCTGAGGAATAACAGTAACAGCTGATCGGCTATTTTTGGATCAAGGCTATTTCAATCAAGAGAATAGTGGTGGTATCTCTGAAAACTTTTCTTCCTTTCTTTCCTCCATATGGCGTTATTGGCTGTATCCACAAGGAACATTAAAAATACTCACTGAGTCTTGAAAAGTATGCAAGCCAGGCATAAGTAATGTGGCTTGCATGGTTGGGGAGGGGAGATAGGAAGGGAAGGTTGAGAACACTGCAACTCTACCACTCCAAATAATAAATGAAGGACTTCCTCTCTTCCACAGAGCCATGCCTTTCTCTCACGCTCCATTTCCTTGCAGCTAATAAACCCTAATGAGAGAGCAATGCTTGTGTACTTCTGTGTTCTACAGCTGTCCTTTCTCACTTTGACTCCTCTAGTGACTCATTTGTCACTCTCATTATGTGCATGTGCTCCTTCACCTCTCCCTTTTCCATGTCATTCATTCTCATTATCTCTCCCTTTCCCTCCTCCCCACTCTGTCTCTTTCACACACACACACACCCAGAGAGAAAGTGAAAATTTGCATTCATTGTCATAATCTGAGAAAAGATTGCTAGGTAAGTGACGAAAAGAAAAGGATATGGAAATGTCAGAATACTCTTGGGTTTGACATGCAAGTCCTATAAGTTAATCAAGTTATTGGCAAGAGGACAACATGGAATCTATGGACACTTGAATTTTAATAAAGGGTATTACAATTTTAGGATTTTCCCTCTTTTTTTTTTTTCTTTTTCCTAAAGTGAAGTTAGGTGGTGTGACTACTTTGAAAGCTAATGACATCTTCTTTATGGTACTTGTTTTGACCATACATACTCACGTTTAACACAACTCTTCTGCTCTCATGAAGGCTATGGGAAGCTTTTTTGAAAGAGGAAATCTAAAGTCAGTGCAATATGAGAACTCCTTAATCAAGTCAGAATGGTGACGTTTTAGGCCTCTTCTTCGACATGCTTATTAAAGGACTCTCAAGTAAGACTTGGGAAAAATTTAGTAGTGGCCCAAAATCTGAAGCCACATTTTTCTAGTTTAAGGATCAAAATAGTAGGGGATATATTTGGCCAAGCCTATTGCCAACTAATTTTTTAAATTTATGAGTTTTTTATTGGAAATTTATTCCCTCTATTTATGATTCATTGACTCTGGACTCATCAAATACTGTCTGCAGAGGGTGAGAAAGGAATCCAAGAAGAATTCAGAGTCACTTTTTTTTTTTCCAGTTAGGAATTTAAGGAATGCCAAAAATAAAAGCAACTTAAACACAACAAGCTCTTAGTTTGCTCCCAACAAGAACTTTGGAAGGTGTAACTCTGATCTGAGAATGCCCAGACCAATGCATTTACGCAAGCTTCTTTTCCCACTAGGTTGATGGGATTGTTTGTATGAATTAGAAAACTTTCCATTCCCTTCCAATAACCATGACCCAAAAGGAGTAAAATGTTATTTCATCACTTAAACATTTTGAAGATGGAATTAGGTTTGCTCTATCTTAGGGGCCAGAATTTATTTTGTACTCCCTTCAAAGAAAGTATTTGACAGGAACTAACTTACAGAAAAGACCAAACAGACAGACATTAAACACTACAAGATGTGAATTGAATGGTTAGAGGGTAATTTGCAGATCTTGCTGACAACTGATACAGATGATACCGGGAAACAGCAGAGAGGTTTAGATTAGCTGTGTGATGAAGGAGATGCCCTGAGAGGGTGAATGCAGAGGTTTTCCAAATGTTTGCTTTTTTTTTTTTTAACCTTTTCCAAAATGTTCCGCTTGAGGTCCTAGGACAGTGGTTCTCTAATGATCTCAAGATTTCCCAAAGTTTCCTGAAGTAAAACACCTAAATATAATAAAATTAAGGGACACAATTGCTTTGAATGAGGCACAAAATAAGAATATGAAAATAAATTCGTATCAGAAAAAATACACTCATCAGCATTAATGTATTGATGAAAACTAAATCTACTTTTGGGATTACCTCTGGGCTTTTCATGAACAATGGCTCAAGAATTATCTGTACTTTGAGAATTTGATTTCTAGTCTCAAATCAGCCCTGAATCAATGGCAGTATTAATTTCTGTCCCATTAAAGATAATTGTCCTAGATGGATTACAAAGAGAATTGTTCTAAATGCTTTGGAACTAGGCAATGTTGAAACCACACAAGGCAAATGTAATGGATTCCTTGCCTGTTACCTTTCCTGAAAGCTATAGTGAGTGGAATTGGCGTTGTTCAAGCCACCATATTCATTTGCTTGGTCTATTTCACTAGCCACTTAAAATGACACATCTGGCATCAGAACTTGTTCTCTGAAAATAAAATTTTACATGGTATCCTGAGGAAACTCATTTCTCTTTATAATAGCCTTATTAAGATAGAATTCACATACCATAAAATTCTGCCTTTTAAAGTTACAATTTAGTGGTTTTAGTATATTCACAGAGTTGTGCAACAGTCACCATTACGTAATTTAGAATATTGTCATCACCCTAAAAAGAAATCCCATACACATTAGTAGTCACTCCCTAATCCTTATTTGTTCCAGCCCCTGGCAACCACTAGCTTGCTTTCTGTAGACTCTTTCTCTATGTATTTACTAACTCAAGATATTTCACATAAATAGACTCACAATATGTGTTTTTGTGATTGGCTTCTTTCATCTAGCATAATGCTTTTAAGATTCATCCATGCTGTAGCTTGCATCAGTACTCCATTCCTTTTTTACTGCTGAATAATATTTCATCATATGAAAATACCAATTTTGTTTATCCAGTCATCAGTTGATGGACATTTAGGTTGTCTTTACTTTTTGTCTATTATGAGTAATGCTGCTATGAACATTTGTTTACTCATTTTTGTATGGACATATTTTTTTGTTGTTGTTTTTCCTTTTGGGTGGATACATTGGCATAAAATTGCTGAGTCATATGGTAACTCTTATGTTCAGCATTTTGAGTAACTGCCCAACCATTTATCAAAGAAGTTGTAACACTTTACATGTCTATCAGCAACATGAAGTTTCTGATCTCTCCACACACTTGCCAACACTTGTTAGTTACTGTCTTTTTTTATTGTAGGCACCCTCATAGATGAGAAGTGATATCTTAATGTGGTTCTGATTTGTATGTACTTAAGGAGTAATGATGTACATCTTTTCATATGCTTGTTGGCCATTTGTAAATCTATGTTGAGTAATGTCTATTCAAAACCTTTGCCCATTTCTTAAATTGGGTACTTGTCATATGGTCCAGTGTCTCGTTCGGTATGTGATTTTGACCCATATTGTGGGTTCTTATTGCTTTTTCAACAGTGTTCTTTGAAGCATGAAAGTTTTTAATTTTGATGAAGTCCTGTTTTTTTTTTTTTTTTTTTTTTTTTTAATTTTTTGCTTGTACTTTTGGTGTCGTATCAAACAAATCATGGGCCAACCCAAGGTAATGCAGGATTTGCTCCTATGTTTACTTCTAAGAATTAAACAGTTTTTTCTCTTGTATTTAGAACTGTGACCCATTTTGAATTAAATTTTTGAATTTATAGGGTGAGATAAGGGTGTATGTTCATCTTGTGCATATGGATATCCAACTGTACATCCATTATTTGTTTAAGCTCCCCTTGTATAAAACCTATTGACCAAATTTGTGAAGGTTTATTTCTGGACTATCAACTTATTCTGTTGATCTATATGTCTATTTTTATGACAGAATCACACTGTCTTGATAACTTTAGATTTATTGTAAGTTTAGAAATCAGAAAGGGTGAGTTCTCCAACTTTGTTCTTCTTCTGTAAGATTCATATCACAGGAAAGAATTAAATGTAAGAACACATTTTTCTGGGGTACATATAGCTTCAAACCACCTCAGGAAATTGGTTTATAGTGTCATTTATGTATTACACTCTCCCTTATCAATCTTCTATTTAGTTGTATTCTGATATTGAAAGTTGGATATTGTAGACTCCAAGTAGTATTGCTCAATTATATATTTCTCCTGTAAATTATGCCCATTTTTGTTTCATCTGTTTTGGGTCTTGCTCTGTCTTTAGGTGCACACATGCTTATAACTGATGTCTTTTTGATGGTTCAATCCTTTTATCATTATAGAATTTCCTTCCTTGTCTCTGGTAACAATTTTTGTCTTAAGTCTATTTTGTCTGTTATTAGGATAGCCACCCCCATTTCTCCTTTTTTTAATGTTTACATGGTACAACATTTCCCATCCCTTTGCTTTCAAGCTATTGCATTTCAGAATCTAAAGTGTATCTCTCATAGACAATATATAGCTATATCATGTTTTTTTTTAATTCATGATACTGATATCTGACTTTGTAGGGCTTAAGCCACTTACATTCAAAAGAATTACTGATAAAGTAAGATTTATGTCTGTCAATTTACTATTGTTTTATGTATTATGTCTTTGTTTTTTTCTGTATCATTCTATTAGTCCCTTTTTTGTGTTAAATATTTATTTAAAATTTAGTTAATGTAGGATTTAATAATAATAATATATCTATCTAAATTTTAAAATATTTATTTTGTGTTAAATAGATATTTTCTACTTTACTATTTTAATTCCCTTGCTGTTCTTTACCCTCTAGTTTATAGGATTATTTTCTTAGTTTTAACCTGGAGATTACAATGAATATAATATTTTGTTATTATAGTTGTTATTCAGAGTAATTACAACTTAATTTCAATTGTATACACAAACTTTTCTTCTCTGTAGCTCCATTCCTTTCCTCCTCTATTGGACTCCTTTTACACACAAATTACATCTTTATACATTCTAGGTCATCAAAAATAGATTTATAAATATTGTTTTTTTCCAGTAATCTTCTAAATCAGAGTATAAAAACGGTTACAAGTAAAAATATATTTCTACTGCTTTTTATATTTACTTATGTATTTATCTTTACTTGTGTTCTTTATGTTCATGTAGATTTGAATTACTCTTAAGCATTCTCTCCACTTAGCCTGAAGGGCTCCTTTTATTATTTCTTGGAGCTTAAGTCTGCTGGTGATGGAGTTTCTCAGTCTTTGTTGATCTGTGAGCATCTGAATTTCTCTTTTATTTTGGAAGGACAGTTTTTATGGTTATAGAATTCCTGGTTAACAGTCTTTTTCTTTGAACTTTTGAGCATATAATCCCACTGCCTTATGGCTTCCATGTTTTTTGATGATAAATCAGCTCTTAATCTTTTTGAGGATCCTTAGCATGATGAATACCTGTTCTCTTGTTTTCAATATGTTCTCTTTGCCTTTTTCTTTAAGCATTTTTACTATCATGTGTCTGAGTGTAGATCTCCTTGTGTTTATCCTACATGGAGTTCCTTGAGTTTTTGGATGTGTAGATTAAAGTTTTCTATCAAATTTGGGGAAGTTCCAGGCCATTATTTATTCAAATAGTTTTTCTGTCCCTTTCATTCTCTTCTTTCTTCCTGGAATTCCCATTATGTGTGATGGTGTCCTATAGATATCTGGGGCTTTATTCATTTTTCTTTGTTATTTTTTTTTCTTTCTGGTCTTCATACTGTATAATCTCAATTTGCCTATACGCAAATTAATTGATTCTCTCTTCAGCCATCTAAATCTGCTGTTAAGCCCCTCTAGTGAATTTATCACTTCAGTTACTGTAATTTTTTTCACTCCAGAATTTATATTTGATTTTTTTTCATAATTCTTTCTCTTTATTGATATTCTCTATTTGGTGAGACGTCAGTCTCATTCATTCCTTTATATATTTAGACTGTCCTGCAGTATTTTGAACATATTTAGTATAGCTGATTTAATATTTTTGTTAGATATATTCAGAATCTGGTCTTCCACAGAGATGGTTTCTATTGACTCCTTTTTGTTTGTTTGTTTGTTTTCTATTTGTGGGCCAAATTTTCTTGCTTCTTTGTGGGAATCATATATTTACATTGAATAGTGGACATTTTAAATAATATAGTGTATCAACTCAGGAAATCAGATCCTGCCTCTTCCCCACCCCCACCTTGGGTGTGTTTTTGCTGCTGTTTTTGTTGTTGTTGTTGTTGTTTGTTTAACAATTTTCCGGGACTAATTTTGTAAAATCTGTATTCTTTGTCATCTGTCCTCTGAAGTCACTGCTTAGTTAGTTTTTTGGTCAGCTAATGAATGAACAGAGATTTCTTTAAAGACCTTGAATGAAATTAGTCTCCTAGATTTTGTGAAGGGGCTCAGTGTGTGTTTTGGAGCATACCTTCAACACTCTGGCAGTTTACAACTCTGCTTTCACCTTCTCTTCCTGCATGTGCAGAATCTTAAGGTCAGCTAGAATTTAGAGGGGAAATCTTTCCCTGGTCTTTCCTGGCCCTACAGATGCAAGGGGCATTATAGATCCCCAGGAACCTGTTAGAGCTTTATGAAGCTCCAACGACCTTTTCCTTCCTTAGATTTCCCTTTCAGTTTTCGTTGTTGTTGTTTCTTTCTGTCTTTGTTTTTGTTTTTGTTTTTTTGTCAGTCTTGTTTGCCACAATGAGTATTACTGCCTCAGAGATTTGTGATGTTAAACAATTGTTGCTTATTGTTTTACAAACTTCCTGGAAATAAGGCTTTTTCATTGAGAGAAATTTCAATCAGGCAACATAAAGACAAGCTGTGTGAGTGGGCATTTCCCAGGAAGTTTCCCTCAGGTGAAACAGTGAGAGTTATTTGAGTATGGTGCTTTTTGAGAAACTCCACACCCATTTATCTCTGGTTGTGAGGCTGTTGATTTTCAAGACCACTGTAGATGTGAGGAGAGGGAATGCGAAAAGGGCAAATTAAACTAACACAACGCTCTTTGTTCTTACCAAGATTCAGCAATTTTTTCCTTGAATAAAAACTCTTTGGATTGTTATAAGCCTTAGAATAATCCCAAGAGCTCTCAAAAAGTTGACTTTCAACCTTTTTTACTATGGTTTTCATTGCTCTTATGAAGGAGCTTTTTGGATGTCCTTGCTCCACCATTCCAGATACGCCTCCTCCCCAATGGTATCTTTCAAAAGATAAGTAAGATGACACATTCCCTTTTTAAATATCATCTACTTATTTTCTGTATCACATAGCATTACCTCCAAGCTTTAACTCTGACTGTTAGGCACTGGTTTCTGTTTCTTCTCCACCCTCCTATTCCATGATCTCTATTTTTCACTATATCCCAAAACACAGGCACTCTTTTGGTTCTCCAGCCTTACCAAATCTGCTCCTGTATCGGGCTGATCTCACTTGATATTGGTACTGCCCAGAATATGTTTCACTCAGATTTTTTTGAATGCCAAGTTTAGTATTATTTAGGTTTTAATGGAAATGCTACCATCTCACAGAGGCCTTTTCTGGACACTCAGTATAACCTAGTCTCCAAAGGTTTTACTACACATCAAAATATTTTATTTTATTCCCTGAATTTGTCATTAACTAAAATTATTTATTGAATTTTTTGTTGTTTACTGTCTTTTCCTTTTCCCTCACCAGAATATAAATTCCATGAGATTGTTGTGACCTGCCTTTGGTGCCATGGCTGGAATAGCACTCAGCATTCAAATGCATTCTCCATAGATAAATGTTAAAGGATGAATTCATGAATGAAGAACGAATGCTTAAGAGTAGCCTCAGAACATCATAGAAGATGACCAAGTTGAGAAGCTTTCAGAACTGATCCTTCTGTGAAAGTCACTATTGTACTAGCAATAACTATCTAGAAACAATTATTTTAGAACATTAGAGCTGAGTCAAACATTTGCAGTATCCACTGGAGTGTTCATGAAGAAAGAGCAGGTAAATTTCATTGAATTTCAGAGAGTCTCAAAGAAGATACCATCCTCCACACTGCAGCCTTGTACAGGGAGCACTGGGGATGGTAGCCTATGAATCTTTTGCATGCTATGGTAGACAATAAAGACCTCATCCTCAAAATATTGGGGTTATGTGTTTTGTTTTGATCATAGATTTGGTTCACTGAGGGTCCAACACAGAATTTGACCACTGTTTCAACAACCATGAAGGGGCTTCTCACCAGTATTGGTCAGAGGGGGTTTAAGGAGATAGAATCCCTCTTTTTATTTCATTGGATCCAAACATTTAAGGAAGTATCTGCCAGGTCTCTGGTTTACTGCATAGCAAAAAACAAAAAAATAAAAATAAAAAATAAAAAACAAACAACAATAACAACAACAAAAACAGAGAATTCAGTGACCACACATGGCACTGAATAGAATCTTTGCAAAAAATAATTTGGAAAAATACTAAACAAGTGGACAACGGCAGACTTTATCAAGAAACAACAGCAATCACTCAGGAGAGGGGAAAATCTGATATCTAGAGTTACTACATTACAATAATCAAATGTCCAGTTCTCACAAAAAAAATCTATGTAGCATACAAAGAAGCAGGAAAGTATGGACCATTTCTAGGAAAAAAATTGAAAAGAACAAACAAAATTCAAACAACCAAATTTTAAAAATAGGCAAAGAACTTGAGTAGACTTTGCTCCCAATAAGGTATACATATGACCAGCATGCACATGAAATGACACTAAATCATTAGTCATTAAGAAAATTCACAGCAAAATACAATACATTTGAATGTGATTAAAAGGGGGAAATGTTAGATTGTATACATGGTAAAAGAATACAAATTAAAAAACAAACATGTAACTACACTACACAAACATTGACTCCTAAATTAAACCATGGAATATAGTTAGTACAATTATAAAGAAATGTGCCATCATCAATTGTAACAAATGTTCCACACCAGTGCAAGGTGTTAATAATAAGGTGGTATAAGGAAACCCTGTATTTTATGCATGGCTGTTTTGTAAACCCACAACTTCTCTAATAAAAAAAAAACAAAAACAAACCACATAAGATACCACTTCATACTCACTAGTATGGTTTTAATCAAGAAAATGGAAATTAACAAGTATTTGCAAGGATATGGAAAATGGGAACCCTTGAACATTTGTAAAATGTGAAATTATCCAGTGACCATTGGAAAACAGTTTGGCTGTTCCTCAAAAAGTTAAACGTAAAATTACCATAAAACACAGCAACAATTCCACTCCTAGTTATATACAAGCATACCTCATTTTATTTTGCTTCAATTTATTATGCTTTGCAGATATTGCATTTTTTAAAAATTGAAGGTTTATGGCAACCCTGAGTAGAACAAATCTACAAACATCATTTTCCAAAAAAGCATATGCCCACTTCATGTCTCTACATCACATTTTGGTAATTCTCACAAGATTTAAAACTTTTTCATTATTATTATATCTGATATGGTGATCTGTGATCTTCAAGGTTACTATTGTAATTATTTTGGGGTGCCCTTATAAGACAGCTAACTTGATAAACGTTGGATGTATTCTGACTGCTTCACTGACCAGACATTCCCCTTTCTCTCTCCATCTCCTCAGGCCTCCCTATTCACTGAGACAAAACAATATTGAAATTAAGCCAATTACTAACCCTACAATGGCCTCTAAATGTTCAAGTGAAAGGAAGAGTCACACATCTCTCATATGAAGTAAAAAACTAGAAACAATTAAGCTTAGTGAGGAAGGCATGTCTATAGATGAGATAGGCCTAAAGCTAAGCCTCTTGTGACAAACAGCCAAGTTACGAATGTGAAGGAAAAGTTCTTGAAGAAAATTAGAAGGGCTATTCTGGTGAACACATGAACGATAAGAGCATGAAATAGCTTTATTGCTAATATGGAGAGAGCTTTAGTGGTCTGGATAGAACATCAAACCAGACACATTCCCTTAAGCCAACACCTAATCCAGAGCAAGGCCCTAACTCTCTTGAATTCTATGAAGACTGAGACAGGTGAAGAAGCTGCAGAAGAAAAGTTTAAAGCTAGAAGAGATTAGTTCATGAGGTTTAAGGAAAGGAACCATCTCCATAACATAAAAGTGTAGATGAAGCAGTTTTATATTGAAAGATGCTGTCTAGGATTTTCATAGCTAGGGAGGAGAAGTCAATGCCTGACTTTAAAGCTTCGAAGGACAGGCTGACTCTTTTGTTAGGGACAAATGCACCTGGACACTGAAGTTGTAGCCAACGTTCATTTACCATTCCAAAACTCCTAGGTACCTTAAGAATTATGCTAAATAAACTCTGCCTGTGCACCATAAAAGGAACAACAAAGCCTGGATGACAGCACATCTGTTTACAACATGGTTTACTGAATACGTTAAGTCTGTGTTTGGGACCTATTACTCAGGAGAAAAGATTCTTTTTAAAATATTACTATTCATTGTAAATTCATCTGGTCACCTAAGGGCTCTGATAGAGTTGTACAGTGAGATGGATATTGTTTGCATGTCTGTTAACATAGCATCCATTATTCAGTCTATGGATCAGGGAGAATTTTGACTTCCAAGTCTTATTACTTAAGAAATACATTTCATAGGGCTACAGCTGCCAATTGATAGTGATTTCTTTGATGGATCAGGGCAAAATAAATTGGAAACCTTTTAGAAAGGATTCACTATTCTAAATGCCATTAAGAATATCTGTGATTTCTGGGAGAGGGTCAAAGTCTCAACATCAATAGGAGTTTGGAAGTTGATTCCAGCCCTATGGATGACTTTGAGGGGTTCAAGACTTCAGTGTAGGAAGTAACTGCAGATGTGGTAGAAATAAAAAGAGAACTAGAATTAAAAGTGGAATCTGAATATGTGACTGAATTGCTGCAACATTATAATAAAATATTCATGGATGAGCATTTGCTTCTTATGGATGAAAAAAGAAAGTGGTTTCTTGAGATGGAATCTACTCCTAGTGAAGATGTTGTTGAATATGTTGAGATAATAAAAGATTTAGAATATTGCCTAAACTTAGTTGATAAGGCAGTGGCAGGATTTGAGAGGATTGGGTCCAATTTTGAAAGAAGTTGTGTTGTGGGTAAATTTCTGTCAAACAGCATCACATGCTGAAGATTAATTTTCATGAAAGGAAGAGTCAATCCATGCAGCAAACTTCATTGTTGTCTTATTTTTAAGAAATTGCCAGAGCCACCCCAACCTTCAGCAACCAGCACCCACGTCAGTCAGCAGCCATAAACACTGAAAGACCCTCCACCAGTAAAAAGATGATGACTGGCTGAAAAAACAGATGATAGCATTTTTAAGCAATAAAGTATTTTAAAATTCAGATATATACATTTTTTTAGACATAATGCTATTGCACACTTAATGGACTACAGTATATTGCAAACATAAATTTTATATGCACTGGGAAACCAAAAAAAAAAAAAAAAAAAAGTTTGACTTGCTTCATTGCAATTTAGCTTTATTGTGGAGGTCTGGAACTGGACCTGCAATATCCCCAAGGTATGCCTATAACCAAGTGAAATGAGAACATATTTCCACACAGAAACTTGTACATGAATGGTTATAATAGTACCTTTCATAATACCAAAAGATGCAAACAACACAAATGCCCCTTAATGGATGAACAGATAAGTGTAATATTAGTCATCAATGGAATATTACTAAGTCATAAAAAGGAATAAAGTGTTGATACATGCTACAACTTGGATGAAACTGAGTAACATTATGTTAAGTTAAAGAAGGCATACACAAACCATATCACTCCTTTTATATGCTATTTTCAGAATAGAAAAATCCATGGAGACAGAAAGAGAGTAGAGGTTACCAGGTTTTGGAGGTAGGGGGGAATGGGGAGTGATTACCTAATGGGTACAGAGTCTTTTTTGGGAGTGATGGAAATGTTTTATTACTAAAAAGATCTGGTGGTTGCAGAACATTGTGAATACATTAAATAACACTGAATTGTACACTATAAAATGGAAAATTGAATGTTATAAGAATTTCATCTAAAAAATAATTTTGTAAAAAGAATGAAGGCTTAGAAATCTCATTGCAAACTCTGTTTTTACCAATCCTTACTCACTAATGCCTGATAGCAGTGAAAGTTAAACATTTCATAGTCAACGCTTTGAACTGGAAAGAACTAAAGATGATTAGGATTAGTGGGTTAAATGCTTTGAAGATTAGTAAAGCAGCAAAAAATTAGGTTGTAGAGGGTCATTTTTACTGGAGGTAAGTACTCTGAAGAGAACTAGATATTGAGCATGTCTTAGTTAAACTAAGAACATTTTCCCTGCTATTTCTCGGTCCCCACTGTGCCCCTCCCATCATTAGCGATATTTCAGATGCAAGTTTTCTTTTAATAGCCTCTCCCCACTTTATTTCTAGGCTCTACCAAAGGGAAGCCCAAGTCAGAGCAATGCCTAGTATGAAACAAAGAGAAAAAACGCAGGTCAATCTAACATAGAAGAGAAATCTTTCTAGAGATTTGAAAGCTGAGAGGAGTTTGTCATTGGATCTTTGATTGAAGGTTTATGTTAAGAAATGCACAGGAATATCTTTGTGATTTCAATTAAAAAACAAAAATTTCTGTTATCCAATGTCCCTTAAAGGAATTCATTGTTCTGTAAACAAAGTTTTCTTTGCTTCGATAGAACACGACATGAAAAAAGGCCAGAATTTTAAGAAAGAATAGCCAAATTGTAATGAATATATTACTGTTTGGCTCAAGAGAATGCTTAGAACAGAATAGTTATTGAGTTCATTTTTTTTTTAATAAATGGGTATAGGACAATGAATACATATATTCATATATATATATATATCCATGTTATATATCATAATATACGAATTACATGTGAATATAGGTGATCACATGGTCTCAAATCCAAAAAGTAATTTGATTACCTTTTCCCTGACTCATTTATATAGCCATGTCTACAAGCATATGTAAAAGCTATTTTAACAATCCATACATTCTCTAAAAAGATGCATCCTGCTATATGTGAAAATAAAGCAAGTGAATTCTGTAATGCTATAAAACAAACATTATGAACTATATTTTAAAAGGCCATTGGAATATTTTTTCCTTTACTTTAAAATCTTGTATAGTCTTATCATGCATACCTTGAAAATCAATACTTCATGAAAACTGACAATCAGGTTGGGGGTATAAATGATTATAAAGGATAAGCTACGTGGAAACAGTAGGAAAACAGAGGTGGCTTTATTCTGGCTGGAAAGACAGCAGAAAGGAACATGATGAGTTCTTAGACAAGCACGAGGAATGGGGCTATGCCATCAGGGGAAGACTTTCAGAACAGAAGAAAAGGACCGGGATGACTTCTTTATTAAAAAAAAATAATAATAAAATAATGAAGAGTCCTAGATAACAAAGAAATAGAACATTGGATGTCAGAGGGTTATGGAAAAAGTTGACATTAAACAATAATTGATTTCATTCTGGAGGCATAAATATCCATTAATTAGAACAGGCCAATCACCTAAGCTAAAGGAAAAGTTCATTTTCCTTTGGATAATTTGTGCTTGGAATTTCAAGTTGCTTCACTACTGTGTGAAAAAACCTTTCTTATCATGTCCTCTTTTTATAAACAATCATTTTATAAGAGACTCTCATAGGGAAGAAATGTGGAAACTAAGCCTTTGAAGTTTCCAAGGTGATAGTATTTTAAAGAAAAACAAATAAACTAAACCCAAACAAAGAAAAATGAAAACAAAATCCAAAAAATTGCTTCAGTAGCAAATTGACCACTCTGGGCAGGTTTTATCATTCATGAAACCCAACAAAACAAAGCTAAAGTAATGAATGATTTTTCATATTTCCTTTGCTTCCCTTCTTCATTCTTATCTTCCATCTTCCAATTTCCCTTTCATTATTCTCTTCTTTTCTTCTCATGTCACTGTCAACGGTCACTTCTCTGTCTCTCTGTCTCTAGCTCTCTTGGTTGACCATGGCATTTGGATGTATCTTATCTCATTTGGGGCCTCTGGGTATTCGTGCCCTAAGTTTCAGTTTATGCCCACAGATTATGGAAAGAGAGTCACAAAGACAGCCAGATGCTGGAAGGAGCAGCAAGCTTAGGTATACTGCCATAAACATTTTTATTCTCTTTGCATGAAAAGTTAACTTTCTTTTTCAAACAATCACGACTTCCATGAGTGCTGTGGGCCAATTTTAATGGTGTCTAATAGAAGAAAAACAATTGTTAAGTGGAGAATTTGGCCAAAACTTTTTCTGAGAAATAGGACAGAATTTTACCTTTCATGGAGTAGTTCTTAGGAGCATAATTAGGTCATATAACAGAATTGGATGCAACCAGTCTCTCCTCACACTGGATGCATTTGAACAGTATTAGGTGAATTTTTGGGTCAGACCTATAGACTCAGTGATGAGATCAAAATGATAATCCTGAGCCTGGGAGAAGTTTACATGTTTAATTAATGCCTGTTAAACATAAGGATAAATTATAGTAACTTGGGGATTTCTTTTAAAATCTAATATGAAATAGACAGCAAACATCCTTTTCCCCCTTAAAAATTTCTTACTTATTTATGTACTTAACAATGCATTAAAAACATTGTTACCATTTATCCAGCATCTATATGTTTTTGAGTTTCTTTTCAAAATATTGCATATTGAAAACTGGAAGAGGATTATATAATCTTGAGTAGCTTTTAACAGCCTACATGCTTAAGTGGACCAACTGGATTCTTCATAATCAATTAACTACAATTCAACTATTGCTCAACTATCTGAATAATTAAATTGACTCAACTATTTTCCTTATATGTTTTGCATATACCAAGAAACACAGGCATTGGTGATGAGGTATTCTGCACTAAATTTCATGGGTAAATTTCCAAATAAATTTTGCAGATATGTTTGTATACACTTAAATAATTTACTTTACTCAGAACTTGTCATATTATTTGTATTATGAACCCCATGAATAGCTTAAAGTTTTGAATCTGCTTTGACTCTACTTTAGTCATGCATATATGAAGGTTAAAAAATGCACTATATATATATATATATGCATACTGTGTGTATATATATAGTGTATATATACTGTGCGTATATATAATGTGTGTGTACACATCCACCCACACGTATACAAACAAGCTAAAGAATCATGTAGAAAAAACCTGCATGGTCTGTATTTCAGTAATAGTGAAACACACTTTTTAAGTTTCTAAAATGCTTGTTATTATATAAAAGTGAAGGTTCATTCTTGATTGAATCTCTCCTTACAAATATTTCAATACAGGATTTAGTATCAAATATATAAGGGAACCCTGCTGCATTCATGAAATTCAG
Organism: Choloepus didactylus; assembly: GCF_015220235.1. Taxonomy (NCBI): domain Eukaryota; kingdom Metazoa; phylum Chordata; class Mammalia; order Pilosa; family Megalonychidae; genus Choloepus; species Choloepus didactylus. Next base: position 24,402,941 of record NC_051310.1, read on the forward strand.
AGTTTGACATATCTCACTTGAGGATGTGGTCTGGGAAACAGAAAGCAAGAGTAAATGTCACAGCTCCTGTCTTCCTTCTGATGTTCGAGGTTTAGAAGATCAGGACATATGGGTGTCCTTTACACAGTGATCACATGACCACATCAGAGAATCTCAAATGGTGGGAGTAAACTTAGCAATCTACTACAGTCCAGAATATCTTTGAGACAGAAAAGATAAACTCTAATTCAGGAAGAAACTCTGTAATCAGGTACCCAGTTTAACATTATAGAATTCCAAGTTTGGTGAGTATTACATATAATCTGGCCCAATCTTTCCATGTTCTTTTTGAAGAAATTTATATCTAGGGAGATTCATGATTGACCCCAGGCTGCAAACTTAGTAGCACTACAATTTAGTAGCAGTGCCGGTCAATGTTTCCCAGCTTTCTTTGCTGCTAAGCCATACTTGAATAATGATAAGAGACCTGCAGGGAAGGAAGATCTGAGAGTCAACAGACATGCATGCCATTCAGGCTGTGACCAAACAGTGGAGATGTATCTTTTGCAAGAGCTAGGTCAGTGTAAAAGGCTGAAAATGAGCAATATCAAAATCAGCCTTGAAAATCCCTTTTAGTCATCCATAATGTGTAGTACACATGAATAAATCCAACCTGGTCATTTTTCTTCCAGCATTAGAGCAGATGAAGTAAATGAATAGGATTTAAGAGCCATTTTGTATAAAGACGCAAGGTTTTTATTTGCTTGATAGATTATATACTTTGCAGGTTCTTATAACAAAGTTAAGTTAAATGCGCATAGGATGGGTCTCCACCATAGTGAGTTCGGCAGCCTTGGGCAAGCAAGTTAACAATGCTTAACTGCAGTTTTTTTTTTTCCAACTCCGAAGTGAGTTTCTGTTTTTGTTTATTTGTTTTTAAATCAACTAATCTTTAAGCTTCCTCCCAACCATAAAATGTTATATTAAAATATAATGATATACAGGTATTAATTAAAATTATAGAGATTCTCAGATTTACTAAATCTATGGGCCTTAATCTTCCTCATCTCCACATACCCCATTGTATCTAGCATAGAATCCTAGAATATTACACATGGTATATTCTTAGTATATGTTGGTTATATGATTAAATAAATGTATTTTAATTGCTGAGTAACCAAGTGGTTCAGATATTTTAAAATTTCCCTTCAGTATGCCGCATTTAAAACTCTATTTAACTCCTTTACAATGTATTTAAACTTCTATTTAAACCCCTTCCATTTAGAGTCACTGAAATATAATTTTATTTTTAGGCTCTTAATATATACACAAGCAGACAGACACACCCACATGCATACAAAAAAATCCCTCTATAAATGTACACAGATATGTGCATATGACTATAACAAATAAATCCCCACCAGCCTGTTTTATTTCCATTTTATTAAATGGCTTCAATTCTTTTTGGCTATAATATAAATTATAAATAAATGATAGGAATATGAAAGCCCAAAGATGGATATGGATAGCTAAATGGCCTCCAGTGTTGTCCATTAAACAGTGAAATGTAGTTATCATCTCTTGGAGTTTGCAAATTGTAGTTATTTTTACCAAAAACAAAACAAACCAAAACAAACAAACATAATCTCTGTTTTTCTCCTTTCAGAATTTAAAAAAGAAAAGGAAAAGAAAAAAAAAACCCAAAACAAGATGGTGTTTTTTCTTTGTATTAAAATGTAAAATTGCTGCTACAGCCAATGGCAATATAGGAGTCCCTCCAGTACCTGTGCTATAGAACATGCCATCGACAAGGTGTGGTCTGCGGAACATTCCACATGGCTTCCTTGATGCCCATAAAGAGGCTCCACACCTCCATTGTAACAAACAGTTACTAGCTGTTCTGTATTGTTAGTCAAAAAGACTTCATTTTAACGTTGTGTGCAGACCAAGGACTTCTGTGTGCTCCTTGGATCCTGGCCCAGATTTTACGGTTTCTAGAGTTTTCGAAATGTTTAGGAGGTTCTCACTCAGGCAGTCAAATCACCAGGTAGAAAACACCATAACTTGGTTGATAGTGTTTTTCCCAACAGCTGACAGCCCAGGCAGCTGGCTTTAAAAGAGTTGCTTTCATTAAGTTACCTCCCACCCTGTGAAGCTCAATTTGAGAATAATTTCCTCCACTTTCCATAGTATTAAACCTTCCTCACTGAGGCTGTACTAATAGAGCCTGGTAAAAACCACATCAGAGAGAATCCCTTATTGGAGAACAGTTTGTTCCTTTAATGAAGCTGAGCAAATCTATGTACTAATTTGGCAAATTCACATATTGTATAGTTGTAGTCTTACAATATTAATGGCCCAAACAGATGCTTCTTATCCCTTGATAGATCATATTCCCTGCTACTGTTTTTAGAATTAGTATATAGTAAGTGCATCAAGTTTAGTTGTTGCATTGTGTTTAGATGGAGAGTGTGAGGCATTTGTGGCAAATCTGTTCCCCCAATGCCATTCCCTATTCAAATCTGGAATCTCCATCTTCATTTGAATAGTGACTCAGAATACCTTTCTTCAGGGTCTCTTTATCAGGATATTTTTGTGAACAGGGTTTTCACATATTACTGGCAACTTTTGGCCAGAAACTAAAAAACTAAGCAATGGCACATTAAGCACAGTTACACAAAAGAGTAAAAGGAACTGAAAGGTATCAATTTGGGATAGAAGGGAGAGGCATTTTACGGCAATATTCACTCTTGACAGATGAATATTAATCTGAACCAATAACTTACTAACTGCTTAGGAGACCTGAAAGACATATGTTTTGAAATTGTTTGTAAGGGAAAAGTAAGTAAGAAAAAGAGGTAGACTCCATGGAGAGTGTCAATTTATGGAGAAGGGAAAACAAAAAGCTTAAGACCTAGTTATGAGCAGCAAAAAGGAAATGGCGTGAATCTCCATCGGATTTGAGGTGATTTCGTGAATAGGTCAACAGTTGAAACTGAGGGATGGGTTCAGAACAGGACTTCCTTTGGAATTGGGATTAGACTAGGTGGAACACAATTGGTGTTGGTGAAAATAAGCCAGACTCCTTTAATTGTCATTCTTTAATTCTAGTTCATTTTACTATCTATAATATTTTTGGCAAATTATTTAATCATGGTGTTATCAAGTATGTGGGAGAAGGTCCCAAACATTCTAGATGGAAGGAATTCTTCGAGTCCATTTTGGATGAGTTGGACTCTGTTGTTTTCCCAAAACCCAATAGGTGGTATATTTAGATTAAAAGAACAACCTTCTGTATGTTGTCCTAAGAGTTTAGCCCCAAATGAGATTGAACTTTTACTGAGAGGTGGCAGCTGAAAATACAAGTTAAGAAAGAAATTTCGTTTAGATACAATTTTAGTCTGCCTCATTTTTTTTCTTTTCAATTGAGTTAACATATTTGTTTGGGTTTCATATATAGAAACATGATGTCAAATGTCACCCACCAAGAGTAAGCTGTTACCTAGTATTGTGTGGCCCTTTGAAATGACTGGCAGTGCCCTTTCTTCTGGAGTTAGGACAATGTCTTGTGGCTATGGCTCTATGATGGCTTGAACTTTCCTCATAGATGATACAATTCTTCCCTAAATTGGTGAACACCATTGCTATTGAAAAGCAGTGCATATTTGGTATAGGTGGAATTACATCACACCTGTCCATTCCCTTACACTATCTCCTTATTCCTTTTCCTTTGCTTCTGTGATGAACAATTTCATTTAACTACCTGCTTTTGTCTTTCATCTCTGTGCCTAACTTCACAACCATGAAGACCCAAGAAGTTAAGTGTGACAGATTTTGGCACATGCGTGCAGTTCTCAATTGTTATTCAAATTAGCAAATGGGATTTGCTGTCCAGCCACCTGCCTAGAAATAAAGCTGGGCAACAGGCCCATTGCTATACAGAAGGACCAGTATCAGGCTAAAAACTGATTCTCAAACTTGCAATTTGTAGCCAACAGGGAGTTAAATGGCATAAGAAAATCAGTGTTTTGTGGCAGGATGCATCCTATGCCCGATTATTTCCAAATGTTTAGAGAAAACTTCCTACTACCACTCATAGTGGCAACTTTTTACAATAAATATGACAAAATTGTTTTTCTCTGGTTGCTAAAATTTTTAAATTTCTCACTAGGCTGATTGCAGTCTAGATCCACCAAACCTATTGTAATGTTTTTTTCTGAAGGACAGTGTTTCATAGTGCTTTTTAATAAATGCCAAGACCAGAAAAGATTCAAGGAGAACCCAAGGCAGAAAGTTTGAGCCAAGTTTGAAAACCACACCAGCAAATAATAAAAGGAGATGGTTTGTAAACAGTAGGAGTAACACCCATTCCCTGAAGGCCATTTGGAGATAGTGGTCTAAACATGTTAATATACAATATAGAAAGCATTTAAGAGGACCAAGATAAGAGATGAGCATTCCTGAAAATAAATTTTCATGTGACTATATAGAGAATTCATTACACGGGGGCAAGTGGTTTCAAATGTAAACAGATTTATGATCAATGATTAACACTGATTTTAAAGGAAAAATGTGAAATTTAGGTTTTCTTGATTGAGTCAACATACTTGGGGTTTTGTTTTCTACTGAAAGAGCATGTGTTTTCTGAAAATTCTATGAAGTATTTAAGGAAGAAATATGCATCTTATATACACTTGTTCAGAAAATAGAGGAGCAGGGGGCATTTTCCATTCATTTTATGAGATCAACATTGCAGCCAAAGGCATTACAAGAAAAGAAAACTACAGTTTTCTTTGATAGTACTCATGAGTATAAATGCAAAAACAAAACAAAACAAAACCTTGTATAGGGTATCAGGAAACAGAAATCAAAAATATGTGAAAGTACGTGTTTTCTATCTACTACCTTTTTTATTTCTCAATGTGTTCACAACTTGGACAGAGAAAAAGTTTTTGTAATTTATTGGACTCAGTCTAACTATAAGTAGAATGGATGGAAGGAAGGGAGGGAGGGAGGGAGGAAGGGAGGACAGAAGGGAATAAAGAAGGAGGAAAGAAGGTAATAGGGTAAATGGTAAAGATGGAAAAGAGGCAAAGATGGAAGGGCTCAAGTAATGATACCACATTTGGAACAGCAGCTGCAACTGGAGTCATCACCTGGCTAAGTTTACAATAATCAACTCTCATATTCAAAGATCCATCTATTTCATGTACAGACCAAATAAGAGAGTTGAGTGGGGATGTGATGGGAGTCACCACTCCTCCATCCATCAAATCCTTGATGGTGGCACTAAATTCTGCAATTCCTCCAGAAATCTGATATTGCTTTTGATTTACAATTTTGCTAGTTACAGGCAGTTCTAGTGCCTTCCACTTGGCCTTTCCTACCATGGTAGTCCTCTCTCCACAAGTAAGGGAAACAGTGTGGGAGATCTGCCACTAGCTGTGCATGTCTATTCCAATGATGCATTCTGAAACTGGGGAAATAACCACAGAATAGGTCCAGACTAACTGGACCCACTGTGAGATGGACCTGAGCTAAAACTCCATCAATCACCTGACCTCCATAAGCCCCTACTCTGGTGGGCCACAGTGATGTGTGGAGTCTCCTGGAATTAATGTCACTTCTGAGGCAGTGTCTAATAATCCCTTAAATGTCAGATTCTTTAAGTTTTTGCTTTCTGTAGCAGTGCTGTTCCATCCTCCAGCCAAAAGAATCAGGCATGCCAGAATGTCTGCATAGCCTGTGAGCCTAGCTGGGGGGAGAGCTGGCCAAAACACATGCACAGGTACATTATGTACCTGATGCCTGAGCTCAGACTTGGGAAGGTCCTTAAAGTGATTTCTCATATGGTCTTTTGGTATAGCCTGTCTCATGGACTCTGCCTTGCTTTGCTTATGTTTAGCTGTTTCTCTGCTACCTTCCAAGCAGAATTTACTGCACTGGATTGCTATATTATTAAGCAAAAATAAACTGAAGATTAGAGGATACAAATGCACAGTTACCTTGGTAAAAGGCCATAGGTATCTTTGGGGAAGGCTGGGAGGAAGATTAACAGTATAAATTTTTGGCAGTGTGAGAGTCCTTCCCCAAGTAGACATGACCTTCCCTTCATTCAAGGGGCTCTGGGACTATAAACTTTCTCAAGCCTAGGAATTAATAAAGAGGCCATGACTCTGTTTCTGCAATTCAAGTTCACTTGTCCTAGACTCTTCTGCTTATACAGATCAAGTAAGAATTCAGTAGACTATCCATGTAGGAACCCAGTGATCTACTAGCTAAAGTCCTAGGTCTCTGCAAGTCAGACTATTTTACTTGGTGCTTTGAATTGGCTGTCCATTATGGTAGCCATGCCCACTTTGTCATTGGCAGTTAAGTGCTGCCACTTGGCTTCTGCCAACCCAGGATCTGATCATCCCCATTGTGTTTAAGGATCCTAGTTCAGTGACAGCAGTTCCCATAGTGATATCTGACCTACAAAGACGAGCAACCACAGACCTTCTCAGGGATGATGGAGTTGGCCTCATAAATTTATTACTCACAGTCCTGCTAAAAGATGTGTCCACTGGATATTCCTGATAATGGGTTACCAGGTCTTTCATGATAAATCCACTCTAACATCCTAGTCTCTTTAACATTTGGATCCTGCGCTGGTTTGAAACTGTTATGTATCCCAGAAAAGACCATGTTCTTTTAATCCATTCTTATGGGTGCATACCTATTATGGATAGGACCTTTAGGTTAGGCTATTTCAATTGAGATGTGACCCAACCCATTCAAGGTGGGTCTTAATCCTTTACTGGAGTCCTTTGTGAAGAGGTTAACAGACAATAAAAAGTCCAGAAAGCTGAGAGAGAAAAACACAGGGAGAAATAAGCAAGGACCCACAGGAGCTGAGAGAGAAAACCATTGAAACCAGAACCTAGGAGAGAAGGACCAGCAGACATTGACAAGTGCCTTCCCAAGTTACGGAGGAACCCTGGATGCCAGTAGCCTTTCATCAGAGAAGATATCTTCCTCCTGACACCTTAATTTGGACAGTTTCATGGCCTTAGAGCTGTAAATTTCTAACTTAATACATACCCATTGTAAAAGCCAACCTATTTCTGGTATATTGCATTCTTTTGGTCCATGTTCTAATCAACCACGTGAACAAGGTGCTAGACTCCTTTCTAACCCCTTAAGCTACAACACTGAATCCAGAATCTCTGATTAGTGGGCCCATATTAATAAATTCAGTCTGTTCCCATTTTACCATTTTATATTCCTTCCACCATTATTCCTCACCCTTAATAACCATTCCTCACATTGTCCCCTGATTTTTATCTATATGAATTGGAAAAACCATGCAGTTCTCTTGGAGTATAGCACACCTCCTCATGGGTCAAACTTTGTACCTCACTTTTTGAGGCCTGTTGGGGCTTCAGTCTAGCCATAGGTTTGGAAGAAAAGAGGGGTGGTGGGGTTAGGTCAGGGGCAGGATTAGCAATGTCTTGCAAGCTAACTACCTCAGGGCATTGTTTTGCAGTTTCATGTGGTGAAACAGGATTAACCTCTTAAGATGGAGTAGTGAGGGCTGTTTACTCTGCATAGGTGGTTACAGGTTTATCAGGCACAGTGAGAGTATTCTCTTCAGGTAGAGGTTGGATGGCTGATTCTTCAGGGAAGGCTTGAGGTTAAGAGGCTGTTTCCTTAGGGCAGAACTTTACAGATTTATCTGGCAAAGATTTAGCAGACTGTAGGGTTTCAATGTCTCTACCCCTATTATTATCAACCCATATGTCCCCATTTCAATTTTCAGGATCCCATTTCTTTCTGATCTATGCCCTTTCTTTAAGAGCAGATAACCTGCAAGGTTGGGAATTTAGCTTACCTTGCACTTCACTTGTACAATGAGACTCTGGGTCTGGTTTTCAGAAATCTCAAGTTTCTGCACAAAATAAGATTTTCTTTCAGGGCACACATAGAAACATTCACATCCTTCATGTGGCACTTAAGTTGCAAATTTGAAGGCTTCAGCACATCCCATTCTTTTATGACTGTATCCAGTAGATTCAGGAACAACCAGCCAACATAATTATATGTTTTAACTCCACAAAACTCTTTTAAGGTGACAAAAACACTCTCAACCAGAGCCCTGCCTTTAATAAGCATTTGAGTAGCCATATCCAGTAGTGATATTTTGTGTATCTCTATTGCCATATTACACCATTGACTGTCAGCATCATCTTGATTATTGGAAATAGTCATTAGTGCCTTTGAATCTAATCATATTAGAGAACCAATTGCCCAAAACCCAGCACCAATTCAGAAAACTCATCCTTAAGATTCTATTCTGTTCCTCAAGAACCACTCCCACATTAGTCAGGATTGTCCTGGGAAAAAACCAATAAGAGATATCTGTCATTATTATGAGATTTTTATCAGAGCTTTCTCATATGACTGTCCAGACAAACGAGTCCAAGTTCTTTAGGTCAGGTGGCAAGCTGGGAAGTCCAATGAAAGTTTTCAATGAGTTCCTCAGGAGAAGCTGGCTGGCTGAAGTAGAGATGGAAGTTTTCTCTTCTGACTGCTGAAACTGTCATTTCTCCTTTTAAAGTCTTCAATTGACTGGGTGACACTTCTCTCATTGTTGAAGGCAATCCCTCAGTTGGTTGTAGATATAATCAGCAATAGATATAATGAACTTACTGATGATTTAAGTACACAAAATATCCTCACAGTAACAATCAGGCAAGTGCTTGCTTGATTGAACAACTGGGCACCATAAACTGGCCAAGTTGACACATGAACTTCACCACCACATGGATACAGTGAGGGGTGAAGGGTAGGAGTACAAATGGAAGGAGAAAAGCAAACGGATAACCCCTGAAAACCTTATGATGATTGCAGAAAAGTAACCAAAGGGATTCATGGCAATTCTTGTTTTTATTAGAGGGTCTGTGTTAGTAAATACCCTCCCCTGAAGTGACTGAAATGTAACTCAAATGTAAACAAAACACTCTTCCAAAAGATAAGATAGAATTAAACAAAGGATTACATATACTGAGTCTTTATATAATTTTCTTTTTCTTGGTTGCTAGAGAGAATTGAGATGTTGGAACTGTAATACATGGCATCCTTTGGAATTTGTTCCATGCTACTTGTTGCATTGTAATTTGAAATCTATTACCTTTTTGTGTATATGTTGTATTTCACAGTGAGGAAATAACTGAAATTATGTTACTATAACTCATGACAACTTTGGATATTTCCTATGTAACTACTTGTTAATTCATACTTTGTAAGTATTAAATTTTTGCATATATGTTATTGTGATGGTTGCGTTCATGTGTCATCTTGGCCAGGTGATGGTGCCCAGGTGTCTGGTAAAGCAAGCAGTAGCCTAACTGTTACCTCAAGGACATCTGTAGCTGGTTAATAAACCAGAAAGCTGGTTTATTAAATAATCAGTCAATTGATTGCATCTGTGGATAATTATGTCAATGAAGGCTGTGCCTTCCAAGATAAGAGAATTCAATCAGCTGGATTTAAACCAATCAGTTGAAGACTTTTAAGGGAAAAGAGAGAGAACTTGCACTTCCTCTTCAGTGAGCCAGGCTCTCCTGAGGAGTTCATTGAAAACCTTCAATGAAGTTGCCAGCTTGCTGCCTGCCCTACAGAATTTGAACTCATGCATCCTGCCCTCTGGAATTTAGACTCATGCATCCCCACAGTTGTGTGAGATACTTTTATAAAATCTCATATTTACCAATATTTCCTGTTGGTTTTGTTTCCCTAGAGAACCCTAACTAATGCAGTTTTATTTCACATTAATTAAATAAATGAAGCTGTGGAACTGTAACCTATAAATTTCTTTGTAATTTGCTCTCTAACTACTTGTTGAGTTGCACTTGGAAATTTATCACTTCCATGTACATACTGTGTTATATTCCACAATAAAAAATAATTAAAAAACACATTTATCTATTTTTATCACTGACATAGTTTTGATTTCAATCAAATGTTTGAAACGTTATAATTTTGTTATCCAATTATGTCTATCAATTTAATCTACTTTCCTTCATATGGTTTTATTCTCACACTAGCTTTTTCATGTATCTGTAAAAAAGGGCCCCAGAATCTTCAGTCACAAGGTCTTTAGTGCTTACAGTCACAGAAGGAGAGAGAAACCCAGTTTCAGTATCCATCATGATTGCTGAAAAAGGACTCAGGCTGCCCATGTTTAGGTCACGTACCCATTTCTGTAACTATCGAACACAATGTCCAGGGGATGACTTTTATAAGCCCTCCTGGCATACTTGCCAACTACTACATGTGCTGATAAACCCATCCGGAGGAGGAACAGCTTCCAAAAGAGGGGAAAAATAAAGGTCCTGGACCCATCAACTAACAATGATAAAAATCAGTGCCAGAGTTTATTTTAACCTCATAATTCTCTGTTGGAAATCTGTGGGAAAAGCATTGGGAATGGAGTTAGGGAACCTGAGATTTAATACTGGCTTGACCACAGGTTTAAAAGGATATACTAAGTGCCTCAGTTTTTTACACCTTTCAAAAGGGGTAAAAACAAAACAATAGCGATGACAGCAACTAAATGTATTGATTGCTTACTATGTTTCTGGTGCAACTGTAAATTTTAATGTGTTCATAAATGATTGACCTACCTTGTAAATATACTGAAGAGGAGTAGGGGAGGTAAGTTACATAAAGTGTGTAGCATACTGCCTGGCATTTCATAAGTGCTCAATAAACCTTAGGTATCACCATTAATACTGTATTTGCTGAAAAATATTGAAGTCTCAGTAGTTAACTCCCCTACCAGCTAATACACTTTCAGTAAATTTAGTTAAATCTTAATGATTTACACAGAATATTGGCAAATATATTTTGAATGATAAAATAGATTATTGCATACTATTATAAATAACTAAGGTAACAGTATTTGTAAAGATTGTGACATATTAGACCAATAAATGAAAGTGGTATCCAGATTGTTTTCGTTTCTTGAAAACTATTGTTCAAATCAATAAACACTACTTTAGAATTACCTTTTTTAAAATCTTTTTTTTACTGTTCTGGAAGTTCTAGCCAGGTTAGTTAGGCAAGAAAAAATAAATAAAAAGCCACCCAGATTGGAAAGGAAGAGATAAAATTATCTCTATTCACAGATGACATAATCTTGTATATAGAAAATCCTAAGGAAAGCACTAAAAATCTACTGAAACTAATAAAGAAACTTCACAAGTTTATAGCATAAAAGATCAATGTACAAAAATATTATTGTTATTCCTACACACTTACTTTATACAATTCAAAAATGAAATAAAAAGGCAATTCCATTAATATAGCATCTAAAATAATAAAATACTTAGGGATAAATGTAATAAAAATTGCCAAATTTATACATAAAACTAGAACAAATTGTTGAAAGAAATTAAAGAAGACTTAAATAAATGGAAAGACATCTCATGTTAATATAATTTATTTGAACCCAGTTTTATAATATTAAAAAATTTCCAGTATGATTAAAACTAGAGAATAAGAAAGAACATTGCATTAGATCAAGATTGAAAGTAGGAATAGATCAATAGAGTCACATAAAGTAGGTTGAGAATTTCAGAATATATCTCATGAACACTGGACAGCCATTGGAGCATTTGAGATGATCAGATTTGCATTTTTAAAGGATTTCCCTTTTAGTGTGAAACCTGATATCTTAATCTGCTTGAACTGCTGTCACAAATACCACAAACAGGAAGTTATTGGCTTTTGGTTTTGAGGCTAGAATTTCAAAATCAAGATATTGTCAAGGCTTGCTTTGTCCTCTAAGAATGTAGCCTCTGGTATTGGCTACCAAAAATCCCTGGAGTCCCTTGGTTTGTATCTCTTTTTTCCTCATTTGGTGATGTCTTCTCTTTTCTAGGTTGTGTGACTTTCCCAGTTCTCTTTATGGGCCTTCCAGTAATCTGGGTTAAGGCCCATCCTGGTTCAGTTCTGCATAACTTAACTAAAAACTATACCTTCAAAAGGGCCTATTTAAAATAGGTTCATGACCCATGGAAATGTGGATTAAGATTAAGAACAAGTCTATGTTGGAGTACAAAATACAATCTACTTCAAATGGATTGGAAGGAGGCAAGGCTGAAGGCAATCATTTCAAAAACTCTTGTCATAGTCAGTGAGTAAAATGATGTTTGCATGGAGTGCAGTGGATTGGAAAGATCTGGAAAAAATGGGTATATATTGGAAAGAATTGTTATTTGCTGGATAGGAAGATGAGAGAGAAATCAGAATGAAGAATCAGCTCTCAGGCATCTAAGTTGCTTAATGCATGGATTAATGGCACCCTTTCCTGAGACAGAGAACAAGGATACATAAGTTTGATGTATATTGATGAAGAAGTGAATTTACATGTGTTTTGCTTGAAGGTGTTTAAATACAAGGGTAAATTAAGCAATTGGATACGTAATTCTAGAACTCAGGAGATAGATCTGGTCTAAAGATACAGATTTGGAAGTTAGATACTAAATTATGCCATGGCAGTGGATGAGAACACCTGGAAAGAGAATACAACTTATAAGGGGTGCAGAATTAAGACAGATGCTCAAGGATTTCTTTCATGCAATACAAAATTAGCCATATTTTGCCTGTGGTAGGAAATGATTATGAAGCATTTGTCACCAACTTTCTGTAGAAATTTTAGTTAATCAGATAATGTTCCTGGGTTTCAGTTTAATTACCTGTACAATGAATAATTGAGCTATATCAGTGCTGCTCATCAGAGACATTCATTTTAAAATGCATATTATTAGGACTCTTCCTTATCAATTAAATCACAATCTCTGCAAGAGAGGCCCAGAAATCTATAGCTCCCTGAATGGGAGCATGTGCACTGCATAATTTCTATTGATGCTCCCAAGTTCAAAGTTCTGGGATTCTATAAGGATATACAAAAAGCCATGGAAAATATAAAATAAAAGAAACAATAGGGGCTATTAACTCATTCTAAGGGACAGGTTTGAATTTGGGGCTAATTTAAACATTCTTTGTTCTTCTTTTATTCAAATTGGATGCCTCACCTTTAGAGCTGCATCAAAACTTGGAACCATATGTCTTAAAGCTGTATGGCTTTAGTGACTTAAATGGTGTGCCCCCTGTGGGAACTAAATTTGGAATTGTTGACTGGCTGACTTAAATCCTTGATTATAATACTTTCCTGTATGGCATAGTTTCTAGTTAAGTTTCATAAATTTTCTTTTGCTTTTCACAAGCAGTTTTCTTAATAGGCTACATTTATTGCAAATTTATCAAAAATAATATGTGAAGTTTTAACTCCCCGCTATGGTTCAGCCAAACACTCCTTAAGAACAACAAACAAATGAGTGAAGATTCAAAAAGAACAAAATAGAGCTGTCATTATGGATTTGGAAAGTTAATTAGAGCACAAATTAGCAATGGTTCCTATAATGATGGCCAAATGTCTGATTGTTCCCAGCAGTCAGAGCAGCCGGTTCTAATGTGAGTTTCTCAGATTCCTTAGGGTTAAATCGTCATATTTAGCAATGCAGTTTTCATATAAAGGCTTAGACCAATCTACCACAGAAGACCAAGTCAGTGATTTGCAGATTGAAGCTTCAGAACATGACAAGTTCATCTGTGACAACTCTGGACCAATGATGATTATGTTTGGCATATTGAAATAAGAACATTTGAGTCATTTCTACCCGCCTTAAGTAGAATGAGTGAATTTAAATTGCTAAAGATGACAGGGAGAATTAAAAGCTTCCCCAAAGACTCCCAGATTCACACACTTTGGATTCACAGCTTCAATGTCCCTGGGATGGTTTCTATCATTCACCAAATACATTGATTTTATTAAGCATATTAACTAGAATTTCTTTACACATAAAAGAAAATTTTCAATCTTCCAAATTTGTCTCTTTTCCAGTGCAAAACCATGTTATTTTTGTCTGATGTGGAGCTTTTGCATTTTTGAATGCAGGTTACTCTCCCACACAAAATTCCCATTTAACCGTAGGTAAAATACTATACATATTTGAACTGAATAACTTTGTTCTCATTGGTTCATAGAAGAAGAAACTCTCCTTGTGATTAGGGGCTCCAATTTTCTTTTTCTTTTTTTTATAATAGTCTAGCAGTAGTTTTTTGGTTGTTTTTTTTTTTTTTTTTAATGAACTCATCCAACAAATATTTACTGAGGGCCAACTGTATGTCAGGAACCATATTATTCAGTGAAACTAGAAAGAAAAAAAAAAGTAATGTTTCTATCTTCATGAAGCTTATTAAACTAAGGCCAAGGAGTTCCTATTATTCCATATTGAAAATAAATTTGGGGGCTTCCTCTTCTTGCCATGATGGAGTAACCAGGATTGAAACTAACTCATGTACTATAAATAACTCGAAAACTAGACAATATATGTTTTCAAACATTGGGCAACAAGAACAGTACTATGATCCCTGGGAGAAGGGCAACAAAGAAGGCAATTTCTACTATCAGCCTGGCTTTTGGCATGGAAGCTCATTCCAGAGCACATGATAACACATCCCAGGTGCCAAGTAGAGTGGTGTAACAGTCATGTAGAATTGAGGAGGTCACACTCAGAGATGGGAGGTTAGACAGGTCTTTTACTTTGCTAAAGCTGATGAAATGCAATATGCCAGAAATGGACCAGCTTTTAACAATGGGAATTTATCAGCATATGCATTTACAGTTCTAAAGCCATGAAAGTGTCTTGATTAAGACATCAATATGATGATATCTTGTCTGAAGAAAGGCTGCTGGCAATCCAAACTCCTCTGTCATATGACCAGGCACCTGACAATGGCTGCTGGTCCTTCTCTCCTGGGTTTTGTGGCTTCCAGCTTCTGGTTTAAGTGGCTTTCTCTTTCAACTTCTCTGAGGCTTTCTCTGTGAGCTTCTCTTAATCTCATCTCTCTTCTCTGTACCTTTGATCCCCTTATAAAGGACTCCAGTGGGAAGATTAGGACCCACTTAGAATGAAGTGGGTCACATCTCAATTGAAATAACCTAATCAAAAGGTCTACCTACAAAAGGTCTACACCTACAGGAATGGATTAAAATAAAATAGCCTTTTCTGGGGTACAAAATATAGCTTCAAACTACCACAAGAGGCAAAGTGTCTAGAATTTGTGGACCAGAGTTTTATAGAAGAGGGAGCTACAATAAAGAACTTCAGAAATCTGTATAAAGGTTCCTGTGCTGGTTTGAAACTGTTATGCACCCCAAAAAAGTAATCCAATCTTATTGATGCATACATATTGAGGGTGGGACCTTTTGATTTGGTTATTTCCATGCAGCTGTGACCCCACCCATTCAAGATGGGTCTTAATTAGTTTATTGGAGTCCTTATGAGAGCTCAAGGAGAGAGAGTGCAGGGCCAACACAGACCCAGATGCTTGGAGATGCAGGCAGAAAGATACTTGGAGATGCTAAGTTAAGAGATGAAGCCCGAGTTTGCCCTGGAGAAGCTAAGTGAGAACCCACAGATGCTGAAAGGGAAAACCACTGGAATCAAAAGCTGAAAGCAACACACTCCAGGAGCAAAGGACCAGCAGATGCCAGCCATGGGCCTTCCCAGTTGACAGAGTGTTCCAGATACCATCAGCCTTTCCTTGGAGATGGTATCTACCTCTTGATGCCTTAATTTGGACATTTTCATGGACTTAAAGCTATAAATTTGCCACCTAATAAATCCCTATTGAAAAAGCCAATCCATTTCTGGTATATTGCATTTCAGCATCTTTAGCAAACTGCAAGAGGTTTTTGTACCAGAGATGTGAGGTGCTATGATTTGCAAATACCAAAAATGCTAGAATGGCTTTATAAATTGATAAGGAGAATTCTGGAAGAATTGTGATATGCTTGATAGAAAAGGCCTAGATTGCTTTGAAGAGACTGTTGGTAGAAATATGGACTCTAAAGATACTTCCAATGAGGCCTTAGATGGAAATGATGGATGTGTCACTGCCAACTGGAAGAAAGGTGATCCTTGTTTTAAAATGGCAGATAATTTGGAAAAATTGATTCCTGGTGTCAGATGGAAGACAGAATTTGAAAGCAATGAGCTGTGGTACCTAGCTGAAGAGTTCTCCAAACTAAATGTGGAAAATGCAGCCTGGCTTCTCATTGCAAAATGAAGTAAAATGTGAGAGGAAAGGGATATGCTGAGAACTGAACACTTGGGTGCAGAGAAACCAGAAATTGATCTGGAAAATTCTGGGCTTCTAGAAAGTGAGACCCCAGAAGATAGTGCCCCATGTGAGTGTTAACCAAACATGGAAACTGATAGCCATTTCAGTACAAGTCAAGACTGGAAATGGAATTATCCAGAAATGATTTGTATCCAGAAACCTATTGTCTGATGGTTGGAATCCTTGTATGCTGCATGGGAAATTGACAATGTTTTTGTGGGATCTGTATAAATGACACCACTGTCAGTCTGCACTAGAAGGGACAGAAAAGGGACAGATTAAAGGGAAAATTACTTCAAAGACAGAACCATGGAAGTTGAGGTCTGGAGTCAAGAAACCTTGGATCAGGAGAGTGGACTCACCCACACATTTAGATCGGGTGAGTTTGGCCCAAAGTGCTGCCACCTAAAGGTTATCAAATGCCTGGGTAATTGAGGGGAGCCTGGCCACTCTGTTCAGAAGGAGTGTTGCTGCCCCAAGCTATAGAGAGAGTGGAACACATTACCTGGGGATGGGGGAGAGCCTGGCCACCACCCCAATGTTTGGAGAAGAGAGAGCCTTTGCCCCAGATGGCAGAGTCTAGGTACTGCCCCAATTCTTGAGGAGGATGGGGCTGAGAACAAGGTGGTCTCGTCAATGCTTGGATATGTTGGAGCAATCACCCCAGCATTTGTAGAGAACAGGGCCACTGCACAAGCCATTGGAAAGGGCGGGGCTGCCATCATCTCAAGCCCCCAAAATAAAACATCATTCTATAAATGACTCTCAGATCAAAATCTAATGAAGCATGCTCTGTTCACCTTTCTTCATTCTCTTCTCTTTCTGCTTCTCAGACGGACTGACTTCAATTGTCTTAACTTCACATTCACTGATTCTTTCTTGTGCCAGCTACAATCTACTGTTAAACCCGTGAAGGGAAGTCTTAATTTCTGTTACTGTGGTTTTCAGTCGTTTGGTTTCTTTTAAATAATTTTCATCTCTTTATTGACATTCTCTTCTTGTTCATCTATCATTTCCCCAACTTCCTTAAGATCCTCACCCATGTTTTCTTTCAGCTCTTTGAACATACTTAGTACCATTTATTTAAAGCCTTTGTCTGGAGTGTCTAAGGTCTGTTCTTCCTCATTGATGGTTTCTAATGTTTTAATCTTCTCCTTTCCCTAGGTCATTGCTTTCTGTTTCTTTGTGTGTTTTGTAATATTTTGTTGAAATCTGGACATTTTGATACTTTAATGTATTATCACTGGAATTTAGATTCTAAGATATCTGTTCCTTAAGCTTGTATCCAGCTAGTTTTATGACAGAGTTTTCCTTGAATGCCAGGGGCTAATAAGAAATAAAAGAAGGGGGGAAATAAAACAACTTTCCCAGTTCTTTGCACAACTACTTCTGTGAGTGATTTCCTTCAGAGATTATTCATACAAAGAATTTAGAAAATAGCTCCAGGCCAATGTGTAGGAACTTTCCTGGTCCTTTCTGAACAAGCGTCTTGTCTTGGGCATGTGCATTCAGGCCTAGGAACTTCCCCATTTATGTTTCTGATTATCCCTTCTTCCCTTGGAAATAGCTTTCTCACAGTCCCAGCACTTCACTGAATGTCCTATAGGCAGCAGTCCCTTGCCTCAGACATTCACTTGACTGCTCTCCTACTGCTGTGCAGGAGTGCTCTTCAAATTGCTTTCTAGATGCAAGGCAAATTCTGGGACAAGTCCCTCAAGCCACCAGTAGGCATATGGAATCAGACATACATGCTCTTAATACGTGCTCAAGGGTTACTCTGCTCCCTCTGGAACGGCGACCAGGTATCCACAGTGGAAACATGTACTGGCTCCACACCAAGCTACAGAGGGTTTGAGGAGGGGCCAGCCAGAGTAGTCATCAGTCATGCATGACCTGACCCAGTGAGCAGAATGATCGCATTAGTATGCAATCCCCTCTAATCATCTCTTGTCCTGATTTAGCCTGCGAGCTGGCATTATTCCATCAGGCTTCTTCCAGTAGTTGATATGGTTATCGGAAACTCTCAATCCTGGGGAAAGAAAGGAACCAACCTCTCACCTTCAGACTGGTCTGCTTTTGTTACATGATGATTCTAGATCCAAATACTGTGATTTGGGGGACAGTGTCCTGGGGGACAAGACTGGGTCATCTGCCCAAACCTATATCAGAACTGTAGGATACTGTGACGAGCAACTGCAGGAGGACAATGTGATTGCAGAAGAGAGAAAAAATTTCCAAAAAACATGGGTGTTATTACCAAGAGAAGGAATCTGTGATGTAAGACATTAAATGCACGTCACAGAGTTCCACTAGATTATGCCCCCTTTGGTATGACTGTGTCAACACAATATTATGAATTCATATCAGAAAAGGTTAATGAGATACAAAGCATTGTCAAGAGCTGAGTTACCACATGTAACTCAGTGGGTTAGGACAACAAGCCAAAATGAAAGTCAAGCCTCTAATAGCTTTCTGTGATAGAGTGTAAGTAGGAGGCTAATCAGAAGAATGCAACAGCTCCCCCGGTGTTCCAGTTTCCCCATGGAACAGCAATAGGCATGGGACAGATTGATCAGCATAGATATAGGGATCATTTCATTGCCAAGAGAACCGTAAGGGAAAGGCTCCTGCTGTTTCATGGACCCAGGGGCTGGGTGCGAGGGGAAGGAGAGCAGGAAGAGCTAGGAGTAGGAAAACACCTAATACTGAGTCAGAGTGTAGAAAAGTGTCTTCAAGGCTGTCACCCATTCCCCTGATAGGGAAGTCTTGGCAGAGCATCTGGGGTACGTCTTAGTCAAAGTTACCTTTGATAAGGAGCCCTACAAATGGAAATGCCTGGGCTAGGAATGTAGATACGTGCAAAAGCATGGTTAGCTGGGGGGCCATGAGTCTGAGACTGTAACTCCCCTCAGAGACTGATGCATTGGCCGTGCACCAAGTCTGGTGTGGGGAGGGCAGCTTTTCCCCTTGAGGCCTGCCAGATAAAGCCCCTGTAATTGTGTATGGTCAGGCCTGAAATATCACAAGGACCAAAACTATGGTACCTGGATGAAACTCCTCATATATATTCTACAACAGACTGGAAACATTACTATTATCAACTGTAAAACAATATCTATAAGTATCAAGTACTTGCAAAACAGAAAATAATTGCATTTAAATTTATTCAGAAAATGGAAGAAAATATATTAAAATCACTATTCAGAGACCTCTATCCTGTGCTATAAATATTCCACGTTTCAAGAAAATAAAATGTAAGTGAAATAGCATATCAATGAATGAATTGTTTTATTCCTGATTGTAATCGTGCCCTAATTTAATTCCTGCTTCTGTAGGAGTATATAGTTAAAAAATTTGAAGCAAATGAAATTTTGGAGAGAAATGAAATCCATAAAAAGGCTTAAACAATACAGCTAATTTAATATACCCTATGTATTTAATATAAAATCAACTTTCTAAATAGCATGATTGAGGTTTTTTTAGACATTTGGCATACTATGAGACAATCAAATTTCAGCCAGTTTCACAATCCATGAATATTTAATTGTATCAAAGCTATAAATAAGGGATATTTAGAGCTGTGAGTATTTATCCCACTGTTCAAATAAATAACTTTTCATCAAAATGTCATTTGTATAACTATTTTAACATCCATAGTCTAGGCAATATCATTAGTTTTAATAATCTGTGCACACATACTGAATAAATAATTGACTTGTGAAAACTACATAAGAAGGTCGGTGATTAGCAAGCATAATTTAGATGAACTTCTTAGATTTACATTTATTCATCATATGTTGGTAGTAAACCTCAAGCCATAGATATTGAACATTCCCATCAATTTAAACATGAAGAGATTGCAGAGATTTTGATTTTTTTTTTTTCCCTGCAAATGATAGTATGTCACAGAGCTCAAGTATTATCACAAAATTCTGGAAATCTTAATGGGGAATACCAAATGAGATGGTAGGGTACTGATAAACTCTTAGCAAGTAATAATCCATGCCATAAAATATAGAAGTAGACTGTATCAGCTAAGAATAAATATCATAGGGAATAATTGAACAGTAGACACTTAAAGATGAGAAAACCAGGGGGATAACCAATATAGAACTCAATGTTTATTGAACAAATGAGTATTGCACTAATTGAGTGTTGATTTAGATTAAACACCATGAGGGTAGAAAACTGAATGTCTTATTATCTGACCTCAAGGAGTTTATTGTCTCTCATTTGTATAAAGATGTAAGGAATTACGTGTAATAAAATGATAGAAGTATTCTTATGGACAGAGTACTGTGGAACCTAGAGAGAAAGAGTCAGAGGGAAGGAGACTGGGAGAGAGAGGGAGAGAAAGAAATTGGCCAACTGATTGATCAATTGTGTTTAATGAGAACCTGAAATGATGCTAGATGAGATTGACTCTCAGGGATACAAAGATATATTAATGAAATATACTTTAACTTCTGTATGCATTGGTGACAGAAGTTAGGATTCTTTTGAAAAATGTGTTTAGAGATCAAACAATCCCACCCCATCTCCCTAATCTCAATTTGTACTACTTCTTCATAGATTACATGATCTTGAAGTGAATAGAAAAATGAGTTAGAGTTTGTCAGGTCATCGATGGAAGTTGAGGTAAGAATCCAATCAAGAGGGTTCACTCTACTCTGAAGCAGAGAAATGAACAGAGGTTAGCAATCTTGAGACAAAAAGAAGAGTTAAACTGGAGTTCAGTAAAGCTGCAGTGGAGAGGAAAGGGAGTGGAATGGGATAATGAGTCAGGTAGAAGTAAGAAAGTTCTGAGAAGGAGAGCCAGATCATCCAGGGCTTCATTTGTATATTCTCTTTGACTTTATTCTGTAAGCAATGCAAGGTTGTCACACTGTATTTTAAGCAAGGCAGCACCATGATTTGATGTGCATTTTAGAAAAAAACAAAACAAAACAAAACAAAACTTCTTTCAGAAATTTGGAGCAATTTTTGCCAAATAAAGTGTTTAGTATACAACTGACCCCATGAAATGCTGTCAATAACTTACAGGCTGTCGATGTAGAAAGGGGACTGGATAGAGCCCTGTGGTAAAATGAATTTGAGAAACTACTTATTGAATAGAAACATGTTTGAGAATTCATCCACAACTTCAGCTTTGACTCTCCAAAGGAACATAAAATACTCAACCTTTCCTAGAGTAATTTGATGGAGTCATTTTTTTTTTTTTTCTTGTAGAAAACCTGTGAACATTAGTTTGGGAAATGCAATTATAGAGGCTGGAATAAAATATACCTGTTTGGAGGTAGGAGGAACTTTTAGCAAACATTGACATTTTTCAGGCAAATGTGATAGAGATTAAGAAGGTCAGTGACAGTGTGGATGGAAATGCTGAAATGGATCCTAAGTGGGGAGACTAGACAAAACTCAATGTTGGATATGACTAGACAGGGAAACTATGGTGCCAAATTATTCTTTGATTTTAGACTGTGTTATTTATCTGTATTATCTATTACTGCATAGTAATTTACTCTAAAACTTACTGCTTTAAAACAACACACAATACATATTTATTATCTTATGTTTTTTATGAAGGAATCCAGGCAAAACTTAACCAGGTGCACTGCTTCAGGGTCTCTCACAAGGTGCCATTAAAGTGCCAGCTGTGGCTGCAGTCTCATCTGAAGGCTAAACTTCCGAGCTGACTTAAGTGTTTGTTGGCAGAAATCAGTTCCTCATGAGCTGTTAGGTTGAGGGTCTCAGTTTCCACTGACTGGTAGCTGTAAGACATTTTCTGTTTCTTGTCACATGGGCCTCTCCATATGGCATGTTGCCTCATTACAAGACACAAGAAGAGAGTGAGACAGCAGGCAAAGAACAGTATGGCTAACAAAACTGAAGTTGCTGTATTTCTTTTGTAGCCTAATCTTGAAAATGATATCCCAATAGGTTTGCCATATACTATTTGTTAGAAGTAAGCCACTAGGTACAGTTTGTTCTCAAGAGGAGGGAATCCCATAAGGGCATAAATAATAGAAGACAGGAATCATTGGGAGCCACTTTAGAAGGATGCTTTTGCCACATTATCTAATGGTTGGTAATTATGCAATGAAAGCTGCAGGGACTTTTCCCTTAGAGAGGGATGACTGTTGATTAATATGTATATTAATATATATTAACATAGATAGAATATATATATTCACTACCTTTAAAGTGAATTAAAGTTTATTTCCTGAAAACTAATAGAAGATTATTGGGCAACCCACCTGTTAAACTGCATAATGAACCAAAGCATTTTTGTAATTTCTGGAGTCCGTGAGCTGAATCTGATACGTGATCTGTGCACTCAAATGTGAATGTTTATAAACAGAAATAAAAGTAATTAGTAATTAGGCAGTTTATTCTAAGAATGTTTTTTATTTTTACTAAAAGTGTTCTTGAAACAAAACACATTGTGTTTTTTCCCATTGTAACCCAATACCTGTACCCTCACTCTCTTTTCTCCCTTTCTTTCTGATGTTTTACATATGGTGTGGAAAACCATGTGTTCCTGGTTAGGGACTTATTGTTTGCTAAATTGTTGTGGCCTTTCAAATTCTTTACACTCCTTTATCTTCTTATCCCCACCTCTCGATATTATAAATACACATATACATGAATCTTTCAGCAAATGTAATATTCAGTTCCCTGGTTGCTCATGCTCAAGACAGTTAAAAATACGTAAACACTAATATGAAGAATTTGGTCTGAATTTCTAGTCTATCGCTCTAGCTTCCATCAGATTTGATTGGTTTAGTAATTCAACCCAAGTATTTCAGTCTCCTAGCTTAAGTCATTGATCCCATCATGAACAAAGGTTGAGTGCTTCCATTATTTACATAGATATAGATGCATATTGCCCCAAGCACCATACTTCACTAGATTAAAGTGTTCCTTCCTGGTTCTAGTTGAAACAAATTAAAAGAAGAAATCTTTTGTGTGTGTGAAATCTAATTTTGGGAGTCAGTATGGCAAGTTGCAATGATGATTTTGGGGAACAAACAACCCTGCTATTTGTTTAAATGCTGAATGAGCTTGGGCAACTTAATCTGAACTGTGATTTCATCATTTCTATAAAGACAGTAATAATAATATTTATTTATTTCATGGTATTACTGTGAATTTTAAATAAGATGATATCAGATAATAGAAAGTTCTGGAAGATCAAAAAAGCAGAGGGAAATGGTATTCAGTGTGAAGGGAGAGGCTGATTTAGTTTGGATGGTTAGGGAAGGCCGCTGTGAAGAAGCATACAACAGCTCAGCCATGGATGGGAAAAAGAGCTGGCCTGGCAAAGATACAAGAACAGAATCTTCCAGGCTAAGGATGTCTGGAAAGTGCAAAGCACCTAAAGCAGGGACTAACTCGATGTATTTTCCAAAAGGAAGAAAACTCATTCTGACTGCAATGTACTAAGGATGATGGTAGAAGAGGATAAAGAACCAGTCCAGGAATAGTTCACATAAAGTCCTTATACGGCATGCAAGACACATAAATCTTATTCTATGTGAAACTGGAAGCAGTTATGGGTTTTTAGTATAGGAATGATGTTGCAAAATTCATGTTCTAAAAAAAAAAGAAAAGATTACTCTGGACATTCTGCATGGAATGCATTATAGAGGAGTTAAAGATGAATCAAGAAGTTCTGAGGTGATTTGGGTAGTCCAGCTAGAGATTATAATGGTTTAGAAAAGGAAGAAGGAGATGGAAAGATGTGGAAATATTCAGAACACATTTTTGAGATGAAACAAATAGGTCTCTTTAAAAGACTGTATGCAAAGGTCAGAATAAAGATTAAAAATTGAATCCTTATCTTTTGAACTAATTTGTTGGGTATATGATAATACTATGTACTGTGACAGACAAGTATGGTGGAGAAGTCAATATGGGTTAGGATTTTGTCAACGTCAATTTTGGTAAAACTAGTAAATATCCTATAGGTGTGGAAAGTATAGAGTAGTAAATATGATATTGGGCTGCGATGGAGAGGTCGTGGCTGGAGATGACATTTGGGGGTCATTGAAATATACATTGAATGAGTTCATATTTTTAAAGGACTAGAAAGGTCTGAGACATGGTAAGCATTATTTAATTATTTGTGGATATTGCTCTCCTGCCATTATTGCTACTGTCAATGATATATAAAACATGGGAAGAGAGGAAGACTGAAGATAAATATTGCCATAGAATATATAATAGTATTCTGAAACCAAGATAATATTGTTATATTCCAATATTTAGAAATGAAACAGAGGAGTAGGCAGTAGCAAAGGAGGCATAGAATGAAAAGAATGTGAATTAAGAGGAAAATGGATATGTACAGTCTCTAAATGTAAAAGGAAAATGTGGCATAAAGAAATAGAAAGGTAAGTCAAATGCTGCTGAGAGAACAAGAAAGATAAAGATAAGGAACTAGTTTTTAGATGTGAGAGCATGTGGATCATTGGGAATCTCAATTAGTTCAGTTTCAGTATAACGGTAGACATGGAAACCTGGTTGGATCAAAGGAGGGGACAAAGGAAGAAGAATCTTTTGAAAGATTTTACCAGGGAGTGGATAAGAGAGATAATGGAGTTGATGGACATATGCATAGACTTTTGGCTACTGTTATGTATTTTTAAATGGGAGAATTTAGAGTGTGTTTATATGTGCCTGGGGATGAACCAGTAGCAATGGAAAAAAAAATTATGATTTATATGAGAAAGGAAATAATTGCAGGAGTCAGACCTAAAAGGAATGGAATCTAGAGTACCAACGGATGTTGATTGGCTTGTTGATATTCACCTTTTGTAATAGAATGAAAGGCAGACTGTGAGAAATGATGTAGGTAAGACCGTGGAGTTGGAACAAGGTACAATAGATTCCTTCTAATTGCTTCTAGTCACTGGGAGAAGGAATGGGATATTTGAGATTTTCAGAGAGAGTAGAAGGTATAAAATAGTTCCTTGGAGAGATGTAAAAAGGAACATTAGAAAGGAGCAGCCTTACATTGTTAACTGCTTATTTCATGTTTGAGATCCTGAGTATACATTGTGATTGGTAAGCACAGTTTACATTATCTCTAACGATGTGTAATTGCTTGGGTACAGACACAGAAAATACAACATTTAACTAGATTTAGTGTTTTAAGGCAAGTACAGCAGAAGGAGAAAGGGGCAAAAGAATTAAGAATAGCTGCAAAGTAATGATTATAATGATATGTACCCCAGGATCTAAGATGAGTAAAGAAGGAGTTAAAAACATTGAAGGGATGTGTTTGATAGAAAGACTAGAATTCCTCATTGGGGCAAAAGGACTTTTGGAGTAGAGACAGAAAAGTAGGTGAACTGAAAGAGGAGATGGTGTCATATTTAATTCTGAGATCTCAGAAGTGCTTTAGTGATGATCATCAACAGCGTAACACTGAAAGTGGCTAAGTTAATATGAAGCAATAGACTATTGGATATGAGGAGGTCAATAAAATTTAAGCCCTGGATGTTGGATGGGTCATTTAGGACATCCAACATGTTGTAGTCATCAAGAATGGTGACAGGAGTAAGCATAGAAATCCTATCATGAGTCAAGTGTGGAAATCTTCAGCAAATGAACTGTGTCAAGGAGGTCAAGACATGATACTAATAATGAGGGATAGGAGTGCTATCACCTGGTGATGTGGAATTCAAAGGAGCTGGCGGTTTTGAAGGAGGAAAAGAGGATGTGATACTGAAGTTATTGTGGAGGACGATAGACACCCACCTCACCTCTAAACTCAGGGGTATATGGAGAATGAGAGAAATAAATATCCTCCTGTACAAAGGGCTGGAGAGTGTGGTTACCAAGGGACAGGCAGATTTCTTATTAATTCATAAATTTGAGAACATTTAGAGGAGAGTTCAAGAAAATAGGGAGCTTCAGAAAGCACCATAAAAGGCAGAGGACTAAACTCTGAGATTAAAACTATAAAAAATCAAAACAAAACCAGTTTTTGACTTTATATATTATGGCCTAGCTTAAAATAAAGATAAGTAGGAAATAAGAGTATACTATGATAATTGATGTGATTGGGGAAGAAGCTAGTAGGAAGAATTAACCTAGTTATCAAATGAAGTGCAGGGTTTTATCCAAGTGCAGAGATGCAGTACCCTGGTAATAATTAGTAGCAGACATTCTACAGAGATTATAGGATGGAAGAAGCTTAGAGCTTATGTTCCTCTTTTCTTCATTTCTAATGTTATTTATTTATGCCATCTGTATTTTTATAACAATCATAGCAGATGTTTATTAACTTTTTTTTGATCTTCTCAAAGATTCACCTTTTGACTTTGCTAATTCCCTCTCGTGAATCTGGTTTATAGTCCATTGATTTTCTGTTCTTTAATATCTACCTTACTTATACTTGTTTGGGTAGCATTATTAATTGTTTTGTAATTACTTAAGTAGGACACATAGCTCATTAACAGCCTTTTTTTCTTTTCTAATATAAGCATGCAAAAGCCATAAATTTTCCTCTCAATGCCATTTTTATAGGACCTTTTCATTAATTTCAGTTCTAAGTATTTTACACAGTTTTTTCATGATTTCTTCTCTGATGCATGAATTATTCAGAACTATGTTTATATTTTTTCTAAATATATGGGTTTTTCATATAATTTTTCAAATAATACAATGGCATTAGAGTTCAATAAACAAAATAGTTATGATATAAATTCTTTTACTTCTGCTGAGAATTTGTGACCAAAACTATGATCAAATTGTGTAAATGTTGCCTCTATGCTCTAGGAGAATATGTATGCTCCATATTTGGGGAGCACAGTTATTCATATGTCCATATAAATAAGTCTTTTCATTTGGTTTTAAGTCTCCTATATTCTTACAAATTTTTAGTCTCTTTGGCCTATGAATTATCCAGGAGAATATGTTTAAAATCACACACCAATGGTGAATTTATCAATTTTTATATTCTATCAATTTTTCTGTTTGTATGTTTGTGATTATTTAATAGATTAATTTAAATATAGAATTAATATAACTTCCAGCTGAATTGAAATTTTTATCATTATGAACATATTCTCTGTCACTAACAATGTTTTTATCTTGACTTCGATTTTGCTTGTAATTAGCATAACTATACTCTTATTTATAATCTACGACTCTTTTATCTTTTGCCATCTTTTGTTGTTTGTCCTCATTAGATGTTGTTCCTTTAATTAATCAAAATGAATTTCACGTCTTATATGGCAATACCAAAGCTAAATGAAACAGTCTTGATTTTGAAGGACATGTTGATAAAGAAGGAACATGAAAAAGAAAAGAGTTACTAAATACACCTCCCAGTTCTCACCAGTAATCTTATTCCCCACCTTTCCCCCCATGGACAATCTACTTTCTTTTCATGGTTATCTTCAGACTCTTATTCAGCAGAGTTGCCCAGGATGCTGTTGATCAAATAATTTTCTCCTTGTCCAAGAAAACAACTTAGCCTTAATTCTGTCAGACGGAGGATGCTGAAATGCTTGTTTGCTATGTGCCAGTGAATTCTATTGCATCTATAAACACATCTACAATGTTAACAAACATATGCTCAGTAAAAGAAAACTTTATATAAAGTTTTGTTGTTAAATTGGCGAGCTGTATGATGCTACACGGTTCTGAGCTTTTGAGAATCTGTGATCACATGTTGTTAAGGTGCCATGATTCTGTGATTCAAAACCTCACTCTTGAATTAAGAAAACAGTTTTTCTGAGCTTTATATGTTGGAAGAAGAGAATGGCTAAACTCGTATTCAAAGATAAGTTATGGAAAGCAACTCAGAGCATGTTTTCAGAAAAACTGAAAAATTCATTGGCTACTTTCCTGAAATGGTATAGGAGTCTTTGTTAGTGGAGATTTTGTGTGAGTCAATCTCTGAAAAGAAGTCATGAATGGCTCTCCATGTTTACACTGCCTGGGGGTGCCACTTGCAGTTCCATGGAAGACTTCTTCATTTCTTTGACAATTACTTTTGCTATTTTATAATTTTGTTGAATTCAGAATTGGACAATTTGTATATTTATTATGGAAATTTTCTGACACATAGAGGAAAGTATATTTTTCTAATGAAATCTGCACATTAAGACTCCTTTTCAATAAATAAAGCATCCTCGTCCTATTGGGGAGATCTATGTTGTTTGCTTCTATTTACAGAAGAATGAACTGGGAAATAGAAATTCCTTGTGCCTCTATTGCATTAAAAATAACTTGTGCATCTAAACAATGGGGGCTTTTCTCTGATTTGCCCTTTATGAGTATCTTCAAATTAAATAAAACTCCTGCTTGTATTAGTGCATCGGTTAACTATGACATTTCACATTGTATTTTGTGTGGTCTGCTGTTTGTTTAATGTACCAGAATGATAGTGATATGTTCTTAATTTAAGTCTACAAGTACTTTGGTTGTGGGATGAAGTAACTAATTTACATTTACCATTACTAAGTCACAAAAAATCATGAAGCAACAAATTAGAGATAATACATAATGCTCCACTAATTATATTATAGTAATAATTAATTTGATGGAATAGAAATTTAATGAATACAAAATTGTTATACTTTTTTTCAATGAAATGGTATTATTTTAAAGTTTTACAATTCTATGATACAATACTAAGGTCTTAGGCCATTTTTCCACAGGAAACAATTACTTCTCAAATAACGATTATTTAGCAAAAAAAAAAACAAGTTAAAAAAAGCCATTAGGGATGAAAATGACATAAAATTATCTGGATAAGCGAATAAAGTTGTGGAGAAAATAGGCAAAATGTCAGGAAAGAGGAAACAATGTTAGGGCTAATACTTGGCCAGTATATAACAGAAGATGCTACACGGATAGAGCAGGATATGAAGATACTCTCTACTACCATGTCATTCATAATGGATGCATTTCAGGAAAAACAGAAAGAGAAAATATCCCAGAGACGCCAGTAGAATAAATATACTGTTTCTTGTCCAGATAAAATGACATGAAAGTTGAATATTAAGTTATTGGTTACTTTTTTTTTTAAATTTATCCACTACATTTATAATATTGTGATAGTCTAAAATATGGTATTGGTAGGAAGTTTTTGGAAATGTTTAAGCCATCTTTCTAACATATGTTGATAAATGACTAGATCCTAGTTACTTTGTTCTGCCTCAAAGGATTCTGACTTGTGAATAAGTGGCAAATAGTGTAGGAATGGACAATTGTTGGTAAAAGAATTAGAATGGGTGCAAATATTAGCAGTTTTGTTGCATATTTGTTGTGAATATAAATTAAGTAAAATGCACATCACTCACAGATTTAAGTATTTTAAATTGAAATATGGTTTTTAAATGTTAATAACTGCTTGTACTATGAGACAAAAATTATATGAAAATGAGAAAAAATACTGTTTCTGAAGGCAGAATCTACATGACTGAGTTTTTGGCAAGGCTGTATCTAGTACTGAGATGATCATCCCAGATATGATATGAGTGAAAGGGGGAATTTTTTTCATAACTGAATTTGGCAGAAATCATCACTGAATATGATAACATTCTGACAGAATTTTATGCAGAATGCAAACACTGACGCTAGAAAATCTTTCATATTATTTCAATCTTTGATTACAAAATCAAATAAATGAAAGAACTAATGCAATAAAACAAATCATATTGAATTAAGAAATGTTAATGTTACTCAATTATTACAATCCCTGATGCAAACCATTCAGAAGAAATAATTGTTGTGCATATTCTACATGTGACTATATTTGGGGGAATTTTGTTCATTACTTCACTTATTTAAAAGGAGAAGACATATATGAATTGTTAGTACACCATTTACAGAAACTAATGCAAGATGAGAATAAATTCAAATGAGAGAACATTCCCTGATTCATTTAATGAGGCTCATAAAATCTTTTTATCCAAACCAAACAAGGACTGCAAGAGAAAGGAAAACATTGTAGTCCAGTCACTCTTTCAAGTGATTGAAAATACCCTAAACAAAATATTGGCAAAACAAATCCAGAAATGTATACGATATAACGGATCACAAATTAAGTTTGTGATTTTTTTTCCATTGTACTTACTACCATCCAACATATTGTATATTCAATTTTAAAACATTTATTTATACTCTTTTCCCCATTTAAAATGTGAACTTTGTTAGGGCATGTCTATTTTCTTCACTGCTAAGCTCCAACAGCTAGAACAGGATCTTATATAATAGAGTGTCAACAATTGCATGTTGAATGAATTAATCCTACATACAGATGTAAATTAGCTTTAGAAAATCTGTAAATATAATCAACATTAAATGATTTAAGGAGAATAACCATATGAGTTTCCATAGATGAAAATAAATGAGTTCCTAAAATTCTACACCTATTGCAAAACAAAACAAAACAAAAATGGGGAAATTTCTTAACAGATAAAAGGTTTATGCAAAAACCCCAAAGTTATACATTTGGTGAAGTATTAGGCTTTCACTTTCTTATACACTCTTGTTCAAAATTTACTGGACATTCTAAATATTGGAGAGACTTATCTGCACACACCAAAAAGAAAGTATCTACATGTGATTTTATTTAGAATCAGTAACAGAGTTTATTAAACTTCTATACAATAGCAACGAACAAGAAACTTAATTCTAGATTAACAAAATAATAAATGGATAATGAGTAATGGAATAATAAATAAATAGAACAAATCTAATACTTATAAGAAAGGCCCATGAGAAAATATGTACAAAAATTATTGAAACCTATTCAAAAATTCCTAAATAAATAGAAATCAATGCCAAGCTCATGGAGAAGAATGAAAATGTGAAAGATGTCAATTTTATCAAATTGATATATCAAGTCTATGATATTCCAAAACTAATTCCAACAGGGTTCTTCAAAGAATTTGACACTAAGCAGAAATGCTTTGCAAAGAAAAGCCAATACACTCTTTAAGACAAAGAAAGAAAATGAGAGGACTTGGATGATTAGCTCTCAAAGCATATTATAAAACCATGATAATTCATGCAAGTCTACTGGCATAAATAGAAAGAGGGTTGTCCAACTGAACAAAAGAGAGAGTCCAGAAACAGATCCCAGTATGAATGGAAATTCATAACGACAGTGGTAGCACTGGGAAATGGTGGTGATAAAAACATAAAAACAATCCATAGTGGTTGGACAACTGGTATTTCCTGGAGGGAAATTATGCTATATACTATTCCAACAAAAAATCTGTGCAGAATGATGGCAGCTAAGTTTTATAAAGCATCTGATGAGCACCTGGAGTTGTGCTAAGCACCTTGATTTAGCTACTAGTTTAACGTCCATTTAAAAATTAGATCAGTGCCCACAGATAGCGAGCTCAATGGTGTCAGATCTGGAATCTGAACATTGGCTCTCCTCACCCAAACCATGCACTCAACCTCCTGACTGGTTTAATATTTTTTCCTCTTGAGGAACATTAAAGAAGAAACCAAAACAAAGAAACTAATAATAACATGAGGTCATTTAGAAAGAAATACAAACTACAACGTCAGCATGTTAAGAATTTCAATTAAATACAAACACTAAAGAATCATATCATGTTGAAATAATATGGGAAACCAATGGGATGAGGGATATATCATAAAATGCTAATTTTTAAATGAGCTCATAAACAGCTAAGCTGCATTAAAGGGAAATTTAATAACATCTCATTTAACACCCTCATATTATTGATGCCTATATATTAAAGATGCCTCTTTTAAACAGAGAAATCAAATACCCAAACATATATATTTTAACATTGGGAAACTTGTAAAGAAAGATAAACTGTACAAAAGCAACCAGAAAGGAATCATATTTTATTGCAATGGAAAATTGGCTGAATTTTGGCTTTTTATGTTATAAGCAAAACTTTTTTGGAGAAACTTTCTAAAGGTTGTTTGTCATGAGGGGCATTTAATAGAACCTGGAAAATGTTACCTATTATTAGCTCAAACTTTTGTATTTACCTGTTATCCTTATAACATTGCCAGGATAAAGAATCTGTCAGTGTTTCCATTTCATTTAGGAATCAGCCACTACACTTTGCTCTGGGCTAAAACCTGGCATGCAAGTGTAAAGTCAGTTTTATTTTTCTTTAAATAAATTTTGGAATACTTTTTAGCTAAGCCATTTTAGTTAGAATAGAACATAAATAAATGTAACTGACTCCAGATGCTTTTGGCACCCACTGAGAATCAACAGTAAAGATGTTTTCTTAAAAAGTTAAAAAAAAATTCTGAAAGCAATGGTTAACATATGCCTTTATTCCACATAAACCTGTGTCTTAATTTAAATTTGTTCTTACTTTAAAATTATTCTAAGGCTACATGAAATTTGGGTTTCCCAGTACATAAATGGTAACACATAGTCTTAGATGTCTTTCCTAATGCTCATTTAGTCTTAGATTTTAAATAAAATGCATACTTTAGGCAATCATACTAGAATAAGAGTAATGCAGCATTATGAATGCATAAAATTGAAGACCCGAAAACCTTCCTTGCCCCACAAATCTTTCAAATATTATTATAAATCATGTAACCATTGCTGTGTGTTGACTCAGTGTAGGAGAAAAGCACCCAGCAGGTTAGCAGGATAAAAGCTTTCCTATTTATTCAATGATGTTCCTCTGTAGACTGCATACACTGTCCAGTGGCAATGAGACTGGCAGGACTTACATGGTACATAAATATTTTATGTTCCAAATCCACAGAACACACTTGGCAAAATGGAAAAATTGAGGCAGACCATCAGCAAACTTCAGACTCACCTTGACTGACTCTAGACACAACTGAGACAGTCTGCCTGGTGCATAAAGATACACACTACCTGCCCAACCTGGAAATTGGTAGGAGAAGTTGGTACACAAACTAACGTGGTGGATTCTGACTGCTCAGGTCTCACCCAGCACTTTCATTTTACACTTGTTGACACTGTTGCAACCCTTCTTACCCTTCTTCCCATCAAAGCATGAGAGTGTGTGACAGCATTTAGCAATGGGATATACCCAGATGAGAGCTCCCACATTTCCACAGTATCGGGGAACAGGGTTGCCAAAAGATCCAGCCTGCTGGAAACAGCTATCATTTATCTCTTATTCAGAATTCCAGAGGAGTCACTGACAGAAGCAACCAGTTCCTAGATCCACAAAGTGGTGACCCAGCTTCCTAAACAAATTCTTTTCAGGTCCAGTGAAACAGCCTACCCAGGGAAAGAGAAAAATGGAGAGAAAATGGAGAGCTCATTGCAGAATTAAGCCTATAAAATCACTGAATTTGGAGTCAGATGACTTAAGCATGTTCTCCCTTCCTTCTCCTTCTTGGGCAGGCTTGTAACTTCTAAAATCAACTCCCACAGTTGCAAAATGTGAATAACAAGAATTATCTTACTGCTCTTATGAAACTGTAAACTTCAAATAAGGTACTGTAGCTGAAATACATCATATAATTATAAAGCTACATTTTTTATAAGAATATTACTTAGATAATAGGTATTAAGAAAACCACTGATATTATTAATAGTGATTTTAGAGTATTATAGTGAAACAACAAAGTGCAAATATTGTCCCCACCATGAACCTCCATGAGTCTCAGATTCCTTATCAGGAAAATGTGGATAATACCACTTATCGAATAGGGGTATTAAATAAATGAGATAGTGCTAAGAGAAAGATGCCAGTCACCAGAGAAAAAATAATAGTGTATTAGACAAAAAGATATGACTCACACATTACCTTTAAGATTAATTAGCATTGGCTTCAATTGCCTGAGGTTAACCAAATAGGATGTTATATTTCCCCATATAACAAGAAGCCCAAAGATTGGTATGCTAGAACTATGATGGTGATTACATGATGCCACTGAGGTAATAGCTTCTTTCTACCCCTCCATCCTGCCATTTTTGACATGTCGTTTTGGTTCTCCAGGTCAGAGGATGACTTCCATTTTTATGTATTACATCCACATTTCAGGGAGGAAGAAGATAAAAAGTGAATGGCTAGACGCTGCTGCCGACCAAAACTATTCCTTTTCATCATTAAAACAGCTACTTTCTTGGATACCCATAAGAATTTCTTTGCTTACATCTCCATGGCTAGAACTAGGCTACATGGGTACTCCCAGCTCTAAGTAATCTGAGAAGGTTAGTATTTTAACCAGGCCCACTGTTGCACAGTTTAAAATGGTGTTTTTTTGTTTGTCTGTTTGTTTACAAAGGAGTTAGGAGAGATTGCATATCGAGAACTCTATCAGAATCTGTCACATGATCAAACATTAGGGAAATGCCTGCATCATCTTACATTGTGAAGCTTCATGTATGCTAGTCTCTTTAAATAAGTGGTAAACTCATAGAAGACAGGCTCTAACTTTGTTATTTAAATTGAGACTACCACAGCATGCTGCACAAATTGGCATACACTGTAGAAACAAAATAAGCATTAGTTTTAACAGTCTGGGTTAAAATGAGAGAATATCTATAAATTATACTTTTGGTGGATCATTCAACTTCAAAACTATTTCTTTTTCTATCTATTTGGCTCTGTGAAAATGCTGCATAGGTAGCTGAACTGTCCTCGGGTATTGCTCAGAGTTGAGGCATGACATACTGTATTTTATCAGGCACTTCTGTATGGAAAGATTTTGTGACTGAATAATTCTCCAAACAGGAAGTGGTATTTCAGTGGCACTTCTGAGGAGCTAAAGACCTTCTATGCACCAAAGTGTTTCTTTACAGCTCCCCAAAGTATAATTATTGTGGATTTATTCTAGCCCTTTATGAATGTCTGAGAGAACATAGCCCTATTAAACTTCTTTACTTCTCTCAGAACTTTAGCCCAATGGGCCAGAAAAATACCTGACCTAGAGCATTATTTATTGGGAATGTCCTTGCTGCTAGGCTGTTCCTATGATTTTTGATATTTATGTGATATAAAGGACAGAGGATCATAAAAAAAGAAGGTGCTTATAATGGACATACCAATTATTTAGAATCTAGAAAATATAAAGGTACTGAAGCAAGGCTTATTAGCTGGATTGTTTACAAAATAATGAGCTTAAGTAAGAACTTGAACATTGTATATTGGATATGTTCATAATGTTCATGTCTGATGAATAGTATGACTTCCCCCTCTTTTATCAAGTGACACTCATCTAAATTAAGCTTCTTTTTTTTTTTTGAAAGGGGCATTGGGCTAAAGTATCTTTCTTCACTTGAAAATTTTAGAAAAGAATCCGTTTTATGACTTTGCATTTTTGATCGGTCTTTTGCTATAAAATCTTATATCTAGGGAAATCATTAGAGCTAACATTTTCAGCATGCTGTTTTTTGGATGAAGACTTTCCTCCATCAACAACCTCCAACTGTTACTATTCACACACATATGCACAGAATGAGGAGAGCCTCTATAATTTGGTGGTTTTACTTCAGCTGGGGACAACTTCACAACCTTGACACAATTCTTTTAATTTAGGGATTAGCAGCCCACTCCCATTCATTACCAACTCAGGTTTCAGACTTATTTAGCAATGATTTCTATCCTTAGTAAAACATATTCACATGGCATATATGATATCTTGGCTCATTATACACCCAGACTGATTAAATAGGTGACTGATTAAATAGGTTCACAGAATGAAATGATTGAAATAATTACAGGGCATCGTGTTACAACCCGACTCAGAGGTTACTTTGAAGATTAATTCATTTACCTTCCTCTCATAACCCCAAGTAATGTGTGACATTTTTTTCCAAATAATTTAACAATAGAGACCCTGCAGGTTTTATATGATTGTATCCAATTCACAGGTTTCAAAGCCATTTATGTGTCACATGACTCCAAAATATGTATTCTGGCTGTGACATCATGTTTGAGCTACTTTCGTAAAAATCCTAAACCTTTCTCTCAAACTCTTTACATTTCTCCATCTCAATGAATGGCAACAGCACACTTGTGAAGAGAAAACAAACAAACAACAAAACACAAAAAGCTAAGAGTCACAATCTTTTCCCCATTCCACCTGCTATATCCTATCCATGGTAAGCTCTGCTCACTCTTCCTATAAAGTCTATTTTAAACCTATCCCTCCTTTCTTTCTCACTGAGACCCCATGGGACAGGGCTCCATCATTTCTCTCTTGGACCACTGTGATAATCTTCAAACTGGACTCCCTACTTTATTCTAGCTATTTTAGATGGGAAGAGGTATTAATACTTTATTACCATAAATTTTATTTTCAAACTTCCCTTATTTCAGAGGAACTCTTCTGCAGGCAAAGCTAACTCATGTTGAATACATGTAGGCAAGTTAGCTTTGGGGAATTGAATCTTGGATTTTGGTATTTTTATCTTTATCATGTCCTTTAAACTACTTGGCAGAAAATTTTATCAGTCCTGAAAAATGACAAAAGACCATGGTTTACATGATTATGATGAAATTTATGATATTTTTATGATAAATATAAATTACATAAATTATATTTATGATAAATATAAATTCAAATACACACACATACATAAACACACATACCCCAAACAATATTATCTTTGAACATCTTCTTAGTGCAATTCACCAGATCATTTCCAGGTATTACCATTTTTCCAAATGTTGGCATGTTGTGAGTTTCTAAAGAGAATTCTAGAGGAAGATTTCCTACTGCTGAAATAAAGTGAAACAAGAGAATACATAATAAACAATATAATTCTTATATTGCATTCACTGACAAAGCCAGACAGAAACTCATAATTATGTACTTTAGTTAAAATATTTTATATATGTTGTAAACGCATCTGGGCTGTTTGTCAATATACAGATATTTGGGATTTTGTTTGTTTTTTTTGTTTGTCTTTATTTTTTCTTTTCATTTCTTGTCTTTTTCTTTCTCCCTCCCTCCCTGCCACCCTCTCTCCCTTCCTTTGTTCCTTCATTCCTTCCTTCCTTTCTTCCTCCTTCCTTCCTTCCTTCCTCCCTTCCTTTCTTTTCTATCTTTATTTTCTGTAGACAGCAGTGGCTCCAGTAGTTGGTATTTATTAGC
This sequence comes from Choloepus didactylus, assembly GCF_015220235.1. NCBI lineage: Eukaryota > Metazoa > Chordata > Mammalia > Pilosa > Megalonychidae > Choloepus > Choloepus didactylus. Next base: position 24,440,219 of record NC_051310.1, read on the forward strand.
TTGTTCCCACAATGCCAAAAAAGAAGAATATGACCAAATTCTGTCCCACATGCCAACTTTTAACAAACAGGTATAGAAACAATCATGTAAGTATTCTGTAAGTTTACAACATCCCAAGACTATGTTATTTGAGTTCTTTCACCCACTTTCCAGAAGAGGTTTTTTGAAATAAATCCAATAATATTCCTAGAGATGGGTTGTGGCGATATGTATAGCTTGAGTTAGAATCCTCTAAATACATGACTGGATATGCAACTCATTAAGGATCACTTCTCGAGAACCATACTAAAGGGTGAAGAGTAAAGGACTCAGTTATATTTTAATTTTCTCCTTATGCAAGCCTTCCTTAAAATATAAGCAAAAAACAAAGGGTAAAGGATGATACTGACTGTGTGTTAAAACTTCAACTTCTGTGTGAGACCAAGGGAAGACATGTTTATTTGGTACAGGATATATATCTTCTACAGCACATTAAATAATTGAACTTGTACAGTCAGTTTACTCAAATACCATAATTACATGGAACTTTGAACAGCAAATGAGATCTGGTAAGTTTGTACAGGTTAGTGTGAAATAGTGATACATCCCAAAGTAATTTGGGCAGACAATAAAAATATATATGTAGGGCATCCCTGAGGAGCTGGAGTAAAATGCAGAAATGTTGGTCATCACCACATAGATTATTACTGATATTCTCACAAACATTGAGGACTGACAATTTGGTATGCTGAGCCCTTGATCTTGGGACTTGCCCTTATGAAGCTTGTTACTGGAAAGGAGAGGCTAAGCCTACTTATAATTGTGCCTAAGAGTCTCCCCCAGAGTAACTCTTCATTGCTCAGATGTGATCCTCTCTATAGCTAAGCCAACTTGGCAGGTGAACTCACTGTCTTCCCCCACTATGTGGGACCTGACTCTCAGGGGCGTAAATCTCCCTGGCAGACTCCCAGGGATAAGCCTAGACCCCACATCATGGGATTGAGAAAATCTTCTTTACCAAAAGGGGGAAGCAAAATGAAACAAAATAAAGTTTCAGTGGCTGAAAAATTTCAAATGGAGTTGAGAGGTCACTCTTAAGGGCATTCTTATGCACTGTATAGATATCCCTTTTTAGATTTTAGTGTATTGGAATAGCTAGAAGTAAATACCTGAACCGATCAAACTGCAACCCTGTAGCCTTGATTCTTGAAGACAACTGTATAACTATGTAGCTTACATGGGGTGAAGATGTGATTGTGAAAACCTTGTGGCTCACACTCCCTTTATCCAGTTGATGGAAGGATGAACAGAAAAATGGGAAAAAAAAAAAACTAAATGAAAAATAGGGTGGGATGGGGGCATAATTTGGGTGTTCTTTTTTACTTTTATTTTTTATTCTTATTTTTATTCTTTCTGGTGCAAGGAAAATATTCAAAAATTGCGGTGATGAATGCACAACTATATGGGAATAATTGATGGTACATCATGGATGGTTGTATAATATATGTGAGTATATCTCAATAAAACTGAATTAAAAAAATAAAAAAATATACAGGCTGTGCCGGTTTGAGTGTATTGTGTCCCCCAAATGCCATTATCTTTGTGGTTTTGTGTGGGGCAGGCGTTTTGGTGATGGTTGGATTTGCTTGGAATGTGCCCCACCCAGCTGTGGGCAATGATTCTGATGAGATGTTCTCATGGAGGCGTGGCCCCACCCATTCGGGGTGGGCCTTGATCGGTGGAGCTACATAAATGAGCTGACTTGGGGGGAGGAAGAGAGTGCAGCTGGGAGTGATGTTTTGAAGAGGAGCAAGCTTGCTAGAGAGGAACGTCCTGGGAGAAAGCCGTTTTGAGGCCGGAGCTTTGGAGCAGACGCCAGCTGCCTTCCTAGCTAGCAGAGGTTTTCCGGACGCCATTGGCCATCCTCCGGTGAAGGTACCCGATTGCTGAGGTGTTACCTTGGACGCTTTGTGGCCTTAAGACTGTAACTGTGTAGCTAAATAAACCCCCATTTTATAAAAGCCTATCCATCTCTGGTGTTTTGCATTCTGCAGCATTAGCAGACTAGGACACAGGCCAAAAAAAAAAAAGGTTGTAAACTACAACATCTCAAGTAAAGTCATAAAAATACAGGGCTTTTTCAGAATAAGAACAAGCTCAAGATTTTCATGTCAATTGATTTATAAAAGGAAAACTTTTGTGTTGATTACTTACCATTAGAAACATGCTGGAAATTCACTCTGTATGAGAAAAAACATAAAAGAGAATATACAGTGGTTCCAGAAGATGGCGGATTAGGAGAGATAGCAAAAAAATGTCTCTGTGAAAAGTACTGGATAAAAGACAGAAAGTGATCCAGTGAGTTCCAGTGAGGCACCAGCTGTACAAGGTCTGCTAATTCCACAAGGACCATGCACTTGGTGAAACTGGGAGTCTGCATTCGGAAATGTGTGAGTGAGCCTGCTGGAAAACTGGCAACCACACTGTGGTCTTGGGAAACTAGGGGTTGGCATTTGGAGTCAGATTCATTTTAAAAACCAAAAAGCAGCTGCAGATACAGCAGTGAGAACTGCACAGTGAAGCACAGAGGGAACTGCTTCCCCACAACCCGTGGGCACGCCTCAATATCTGGAGTAGACAATAGCTTTTCGCACACCTGCAGCTAATTGTCTCAGAGCTAGAAAGGCAGAGGTCAGCATAAAAGGGGAAAGTAACTGTGCCCCATATAGCCATCTTCCTGGCAGGCTGCGAATGCTCCTGCCTGGCACTGCAGCCCAGAGCTGTGTTGCACAACCCAGTGCAGCGGGAAGTGTTTCACACAACATGCATGCACACCCCAATAGCCAGCGTGGGCAATAGCCTTTCACACACCCACAGCTAATTGTCCCAGAGCTAGGAAGGAAGAGGTGTGTGAAAAGGGGGAAGTTAATATGCCCCATACAACCATCCTATCAGCAGTCTGGGAATGCCCCTACACAGCCCCACAGCCCACAACTTCCCTGGGGGGGCTGCACTCACTTGTGAAATAGCACAGTCTTCCCTCAGCAGAGGCTCTAGGAGGGCACAGCTTGGAAGAGGGACCCACAGGGAAGTCCCAGGGACCATAAACCAATACCAGGGACTCGTGGGTCAGCAGCAGAGACAAACTGTGGTGAGTCTGAACTGAAGGTTTAGACTCCTGCAACAGTTTTAAATCTCCAGGAACACTTGGGAGTTTTGATTATTAAAGCCACCCTCCCTTCCTAACCGCTCAGACATATGCCCCACATTCAGGGCAGGCAGCACCAACTACACACGCAAACTTGGTGCACCAATTGGACCCCCACAAGATTCAGACCCCACTCACCACAAAAACAAAGTTGGAAGAACTGGCTTGAGGGGAATAGGTGGCTTGCTAATGCCTCTTGCTGGTTAGTTAGAAAAACTATACTCCATGAAGTTGTAGAGCTGACAAATTAGAGATAATTGTTCTAATAAGCCTACATATCCTAAAAGAACCCTATCAAGTTAAGCAAATGCCAAGAGGACAAAACAACAGAAAATTTTAAAGCATATGAAGAAACTAGATGATATGGATAACCCAAACCCAAACCCCCAAATCAAAAGAACAGAGGAGACACAGTACTTGGAGCAATTAATCAAAGAACTAAAGGCAAACAATGAGGGCATGGCACGGGATATAAAGGACATGAAGAAGACCCTAGAAGAGCATAAAGAAGAAATTGCAAGAGTAAATTAAAAAAAAAATAGACAATATTATGGAAATAAAAGAAACTGTCAACCAAATTAATAAGATTCTGGATACTCACAGTACTAGGTTAGAGGAAGCTGAACAGTGAGTCAGCAACCTTGAAGAGGACAGAACAGAAAGTGAAAGAAGAAAGAATGGGGGAAAAAATTGAAAAAATCAAAATGGACCTCAGGAATATATAAGCAATATAAAAAATTATAAAACATCCAGATATAAGAGTCATTGGTGTTCCAGAAGGGGAAGAAAAGAGTAAAGGTCTAGGAAGAGTATTCAAATAAATTGTTAGGGAAAACTTCCCAAACCTTCTAAACAGCATAAATACACAAATCATAAATGCTTAGTGAACTCCAAACAGAATAAATCCAAATGAACACACTCCAAGACATACTCTGATCAGATTGCCAAATTCTGAAGAGAAGGAACAAGTTATGAAAGCAGCAAGAGAAAATCAGTTCACCACTTACAAAGGAAACAGCATAAGACTAAGTAGGGACTAGGCAGTGGCCATCATGAAGGTGAGAAGGCAGTGGCATGACATATTTAAAATTCTGAAGGAGAAAAATTCCCAACCAAGAATTCTTTATCCAGCAAAGCTCTCCTTCAAATTTGAAGGAGAGCTTAAAATTTTCACAGACAAACAAATGCTGAGAGTATTTGCTAACAAGAGACCTGCCCTACTTGAAATACTAAAGAGTGCCCTACTGACAGAGAAACAAAGAAAGGAGAGAGAGAGATGAAGAAAGGTTCAGTACTAAAGAGATTCAGTATGGGTATTTTAAAGGACATTAAGAGAGAGAGGGAAAAATATATCTGACAAACATCAACCAAAGGATATGATGGCTGATTCAAGAAATGCCTTCACAGTAATAATGTTGAATGTAAATGGATTAAACTCCCCAATTAAAAGATATAGATCGGCATAATGGATCAAAAAATATGAACCATCAATATGTTGCATAGAAGAGACTCATCTAAGACAAAGGGACACAAAGAAATTGAAAGTGAAAGGATGGAAACATATATTTCATGCAAGCTACAGCCAAAAGAAAGCAAGAGTAGCAATATTAATCTCAGATAAAATAGACTTTAAATGCAAGGATGTTATGAGTGACAAAGAAGGCCACTACATATTAATAAAGGGGAAAATTCAACAAGAAGAAATAACAATCATGAATGTTTATGCACCCAATTAAGGAGCCCCAAAATACATGAGACAAACTTTGGCAAAACTAAAGCAAGCCATTGATGTTTCCACAATAATTGTGGGAGACTTCAACACATCACTATCTCCTATTGATAGATCAACCAGAGAGAAGACCAATAAGGAAATTGAACACCTAAACAATCTGATGAATGAATTTGATTTAACAGACATATATAGAACATTACATCCCAAATCACCGGAATACACATTCTCCTCTAGTGCTCATGGAACTTTCTTCAGAATAGATCATATACTGGGACATAAAACAAGCCTCAATAATTTTTTAAAAAAATTGAAATTATTCAAAGCATATCCTCTGATTACAATGGAATACAATTAGAAGTCAATAACCATCAGAGACTTAAAAAATTTAAAAATACCTGGAGGTTAAACAACACACTTCTAAACAATCAGTGGGTTAAATGAGAAATTGCTAAAAATATAGTGATGAATGAAAATGAGATTACAACATATCAAAACCTATGGGGTGAAGCAAAAGTGATACTGAGGGAGAAGTTTATAGTGCTAAATGCATACATTAAAAAGGAAGAAAGAGCTAAAATCAAAGAGCTAATGGAGCAACTGGAAAAACTAGAAAATGAGCAGCAAACTAATCCTAAACCAAGTAGAAGAAAAGAAATAACAAGGATTAAAGCAGAAATAAATGACATAGAGAAGAAAAAAACAATAGAGAGAATAAATAACACCAAGAGTTGGGTCTTTGAGAAGATCAACAAGATTGACAAGCCCCTAGCTAGACTGACAAAATCAAAAAGAGAGAAGATCCAAAAAAACAAAATAATGAATGAGAAATGTAACATTACTGCAGATCCTGAAGAAATTAAAAAAAAATCATAAGAGGATGCTATGAACAATTCTATGCCAACAAACTGGATAATGTAGAGGAAATGGACAATTTTCTGGAAACATATGAACAACCTTGACTGACCAGAGAAGAAATAGAAGACCTCAACCAACCAATCACAAGCAAAGAGATACAGTCATCAAATAGCTTCCCACAAATAAATGCCCAGGGTCAGGTGGCTTCACAGGGGAATTCTACCAAACTTTTCAAAAAGAACTGAAACTAGAGGACCTAAGATGGCAGCATAGAGAGGAGTGGAAGACTGTTAGTCCCCCTGGAACAATTCATAAATGACCAAAAACTAGTAAATAAACTGGAATGACTGTGGGGAGAAAAATGTGACTGTCCACTCATCATCCACCAACCTGAATTGGGAGGAATGCCTGAGATTGCAGCATAAAATCTGTAAGTAAGAACTGCAGACCCAAGCCAAGAGCCACGAACCGAGAGCTGAGAGCCCCTCCCTCATGGAAACCTTATGGTGCTAGAGAGCAGAACTCTCCAAACAAGCTAATGTACCTCAGCCAACTCCAACTGGGGTTTTAATGTGAACTGCTCAATAAAGACAGTGAATCCCCAATAAGCAGACAGAGGCTTTTGGTGACAACTGACCTTCAGATAGTCAGGGGACATATCTGTCTCAGGATGGGGAGCCCAGAGAATCAGTTGCTATCTCTGGCTGATGGGTGAATCTGGGAACTTTCTGTCCCTTTCTCTCTCTGTGCAGAAAGCCTCAGCTGTTTTCAGCCTGCAGCGCTTTGCAGTAAAGAAAGCCTCAGCCATGTTAAAATTGCAGCACTTTGACTAGCAGAGTCAGAGAAACAAAGAACTTATTGATATGCAGTGACCGCTCTGGAGGGGGCATAGCTTCCCAAGAGAAAAGGGAGGGCCCATCTCTACTGCCTGTCTTACGAGAACCAGACCCCAAAGCCTGGGGGAGGAGAGTCATGAGCCACACCCCCTACCAGCCGGTGACAGGCTGACAGGTGCACCTGCCAAGTAGAAAAGCACAGGGTGTGTCAATCCTCTAAGAAGAACCATCAGGGAAACTGGATATTGAATATTTTCTCCTTCTGTGACCTGAGCCTGTTCTCATCTGGGAAAACCTGATTGGGGTGGCCTGGGAGGTCAGATGACTAGATAACAGAAAACTACAACCTACACTAAGAAAAAAGAAGTTATGGCCCAGTCAAAGGAAAAACATACACTTCAACTGAGATACAGGAATTTAAACAATTAATGCTAAATCAATTCAAAAAGTTTAGAGAAGATTTGGCAAAAGAGATAAAGGCTATAAAGAAAACACTGGGCATACATAAGGCAGAAATAGAAGGTTCAAAAAAACAACCAGCAGAATCTATGGAAATGAAAGGCACAACACAATAGATGAAAGACACAATGGAAACACAACAGCAGATCTCAAGAGGCAGAAGAAAACACTCAGGAACTGGAAAACAAAACACCTGAAAGCCTACACACAAAGAAGCAGATGGAGAAAAGAATGAAAAAATATGAGCAACGTCTCTGGGAACTTAAGGACAAAACAAAGTACAAGAATGTACATATCATTGGTGTCCCAGAAAGAGAAGAGAAGGGGAAAGAGGCAGAAGCACTAATAGAGGAAATAATCAATGAAAATTTCCCATCTCTTATGAAAGACATAAAATTACAGATCCAAGAAGTGCAGTGTATTCCAAAGAGAATAGATCTGAATAGGCCTATGCCAAGACACTTAATAATCAGATTATCTAATGTCAAAGACAAAGAGAATCCTGAAAGCAGCAAGAGAAAGGCAATTCATCACATACAAAAGAAGCTTAATAAGACTATGTGAGGATCTCTCAGCAGAAACCATGGAAGCAAGAAGGACGTGGTGTGATATATTTAAGATACTGAAAGAGACAAACCACCAACCAAGAATCCTATATCCAGAAAAGCTGTCCTTCAAATATGAGGAACAGCTCAAAATATTTTCTGACAAACAGACAACGAGAGACTTTGTGAACAAGACACCTGCCCTACCAGAAATACTAAAGGGAGCACTACAGAGTGATAAAAGACAGGAGTATGTGGCTTGGAACACAATTTTGGGAGATGGTGGCACAGCAATTTAAGTACACTGAACAAAGATTACTATGAATATGGTTGAGAGAGGAAGGTTGGGAGCATGTGAGACACCACAAGAAAGGAGAAAAGATAAACACTTGGACTGTGTAACTTGGTGAAACCTAGAGTGTTCAACAATTGTGATAAAATGTACAAATATGTTCTTTTATGAGGGAGAACAAGCAAATGTCAACCTTGCAAGCTGTTAAAAATGGGGAGGCATTTGGGGAGGGATGCAATCAACATAAACTAGAGACTGTAACTAACAGAACCATTGTATTATGTTTCCTTTAATGTAACAAAGGCGATATACCAAGGTAAATGCAGATAAGAGGAGGGGATAGGGGAGGCATGTTATACACTTGACATTGGTGGTGTTGTCTGACTCTTTACTCTACTTTGATTTAAGGTTATCTTTCCTTTTGCTGCTTCCTAGCTGTCATTTTTTCTTCCTCTTTCTTTTTTCTTTTTCTTTTGCCTCTCTACCTTCTTTGACTCTCCCTTCTGCCTTGTGAAAAAAATGTAGATGCCCTTATATAGATAGTGGTGAAGGTGGTGAATACATAAATATGTGACCATACAGAGAACCATTGATTGTTTACTTACGATGGAATGTATGACATGTGAACACAACCATCAAAAAAAGGGGGGGGGTGTGTGATGAAGAAACCAAGGGCAATATACTGGGTGAAATAAGCCAGACACATAAGGACAATTATTGCAGGGTCTCACTGATAGGAACTAATTATAATATGTAAACTCATAGACATGAAATATAAGGTATCAAGATATAGGATGAGGCTAAAGAATGGGGAGTGGTTGCTTAGTATGTGCAGAATGTTCAACTAGGATGAACTTAAATATTTGGAAATGAACAGAGGTGTTGGTAACAAGATGTGAGAATAATCAACAGTGCTGAATGGTGCATGAATGAAGTGGAAAGGGGGAAGCTCAGAGTCATATATGTCACCAGAAGAAAAGCTGGAGGTCAAAAGATGGGAATGTATAAAACTGAATACTATGAAGGGCATTGTCCATGATCAACTGTACAAATACTAGAAATCACTTCCATGAACCAGAACAAATGTATGACAATGCAATTAGAAGTTAATAATAGAGGGGCATATAGGGAAAAAATATATACCTATTTCAAACTATATACTACAGTTAGTAGTATTTCAACATTCTTTCATAAACAGTAACAAATGTACTATACCAATATTATGAGTCAACAATTGAGAGGGGTTGCTTAGGGATATGGGAGGTTCAAGTTTCCTTTTCTTTTTTTTTTTTTTTCTTTTTTTTTTTTTCACTTTATTTCTTGTCTGGAGTAATGAAAAGTTTCTAAAAATTGAACAAAAATTAAGTGTGGTGATGGATGCACAGCTGTATGAGGGTACCAGGGCAACTGATTGTACACTTTGAATCTTTGGATAATTGTATGGTATGTGAATGATCTCAATAAAAATTAAAAAAAAAAAGAACTGACACTAATCTTACTTAAACTCTTTCAGAACATTGAAGAAAATGGAACACTACCTAACACATTTTATGAAGCTAACATCACTCTAATACCCAAACCAGGCAAAGATTCTACAAGAAAGGAAAACTATAGGCCAATCACCCTAATGAATATAGATGCAGAAATTCTCAACAAAATACTTGCAAATTGAATCCAAAGATGCATTAAAAAAAGCATACACCATGACTAAATGGGGTTCATTCCAGGCAGGCAAGGATGGTTCAACATAAGAAAATCAATCAGTGTATTACAAAACATTAACAAATCATAAGAGAAAAATCAATTGATCATCTCAATAGATGCTGAAAAATCATTTGACAAAATCCAAGATCCCTTCTTGATAAAAACACTTCAAAATGTAGGAATTGAAGGAAACTTCCTCAGCATGATAAAAAGTGTATAAAACCCACAGCCAGCATAGTACTGAATGGTGAGAGACTGAAAGCCTTCCCCCTAAGATCAGGAATGAGACAAGGATGCCCGCTGTCACCACTGTTATTCAACATTGTGTTAGAGGTGCTAGCCAGGGCAATCTGGCAAGAAAAAGAAATGAAAGCAATCCAAATTGGAAAAGAACAAGTAAAACTGTCATTATTTGCATATGATATAATCTTATATCTGGAAAATCCTGAGAAATTGATGACACAGCTACCAGAGCTAATAAAAAAATTTAGCAAAGTAGCAGGATACAAGATTAATGTTCATAAGTCAGTAATGTTTCTATATGCTAGAAATGAATGAAGTGAAGAGAAACTCAAGAAAAAGATACCATTTTCAATACCAACTAAAAAAATCAAGTACCTAGGAATAGACTTAGACAAAGATGTAAAAGACCTATACAAAGAAAACTATTAACTCTACTAAAAGAAATAGAAAGGGACCTTAAAAGATGGAAAAATATTCCATGTTCATGGATAGGAAGGCTAAATATCATAAAGATGTCAATTCTACCCAAACTCATCTACAGATTCAATGCAATCCCAATCAAAATTCCAACAACCTACTTTGCAGACTTGGAAAAGCTAGTGTGCCAGTAATGTATTATGTCCCCCTAAATGCCATTATCTTTGATGTAATCTTGTGTGGGCAGATGTTTTGGTGCTGATTAGATTTGCATGGAAATGCACCCCACCCAACTGTAGGTGATAACTCTGATGAGATATTTCCACGAAGGTGTGGCCCCATCCATTCAGGGTGGGCCTTGATCAGCGGAGCCATATAAATGAGCTGACGAGCGGAGGGAACTCAGTGCAGCTGTGAGTGATCTTTTGCAGAGGAGCTACAGACAAGAGGGACACTTTGAAGGAAGCACAGGAGCTGCAGATGAGAGACAGTTTGAAGACAGCTGTTGAAAGCAGACTCTTGCTCCAGAGAAGCTGAGAGAGGACAAATATCCCAAGTGCAACTAAGAGTGATATTTTTGAGTAACTGCAGCCTAAAGAGGAACATCCTGGGAGGCAGCCATTTTGAACCCAGAAGTTTGGATCACACACCAGCCACATGCATTCCCAGCTAACAGAGGTTTTCCGGACACCATTGGCCATCCTCCAGTGAAGGTACCTGATTGCTGATGGGTTACCTTGGACACTTTATGGCCTTAAGACTGTAACTGTGTAACCAAATAAACCCCCTTTTATAAAAGCCAATGCATCTCTGGCATTTTGAATTCCAGCAGCATTAGCAAACTAGAACATCTAGTTATCACATTTATTTGGAAAGTAAAAATGCCTCAAATTGCTAAAAACACTCTAAAAAAGAAAAATGAAGCAGGATGACTTACACTCCCTGACTTTGAAGCTTATTATAAAGCCACAGTAGTCAAAACAGCAAGGTACTGGCACAAATATAGACATATTGATCAATGGAGTTGAATTCAGAATTCAGAGATAGACCCCCAGGTCTATGGTCAACTGATCTTTGATAAGGCCCCAAAAGCCACTGAACTGGGACATAGTAGTCTTTTCAACAAATGGGGCTGGGAGAGTTGGATATCCATACCTAAAAGAGTGAAAGAGGACCCCTACCTCACACCCTACACAAAAATTAACTCAAAATGGGTTAAAGACCTCAGCATAAGAGACAGTACCATAAAACTCCTAGAAGATAATGTAGTGAAACATCTTCAAGACCTGGTGTTAGGCAGTCACTTCCTGGACCTTACACCCAAAGCACAAGCAACAGAAGAAAAAATAGATAAAAAGGAACTCCTCAAACTTAGAAGTTTCTGTACCTCAAAGGAATTTGTCAAAAAGGTGAAGAGGCAGCCAACTCAATGGGAAAAAATCTTTGGAATCCTTGTATCTGATTGAAGGCCGATATCTTGCATATATAAAGAAATCCTACAACTCAATGACAGTGGTACAGACAGCCCAATTATAAAATGGGCAAAAGATATGAAAAGACAGTTCTCTGAAGAGGAAGTACAAATCGCCTAAAAAACACATGAAAAAATGCTCAGCTTCACTAGGTATTAGAGAGATGCAAATGAAGACCACAAGGAGATACCATCTCACGCCAATTAGAATGGCTGCCATTAAACAAACAGGTAACTACAAATGCTGGAGAGGATGTGGAGAAATTGGAACTCTTATTCATTGTTGGCGGGACTGTATAATGGTTGAGCCACTCTTGGTATATACCTGGAAGATCTGAAAGCAATGACACGAACAGACAACTGCATGCCAATGTTCACAGCAGCAATATTCACAATTGCCAAGAGATGGAAACAACACAAATGTCCTTCAACAGATGAGTGGACAAATAAAATGTGGTATATACACACGATGGAATACTACGCTGCAATAAGAAAGAATGATGTTGTGAAACATATGACAATATGGATGAACCTTAAAGACATAATGCTGAGCGAAATAAACCAGGCACATAAAAGAAATATTATATGCTACCACCAATGTGAAATTGAAAAATGTAAAATAAATGGTTTATAATGTAGAATGTAGGAGAACTAGCAATAGGTAGCAATTAGTGAAGGAGGAATGATAACCTAATAAGAACAGATAAGTTATTGTGGGTAAATTTAACATTCTGGGAATACCTAGGAATGACTATGGTTTGTTAATTTCTGGTGGGTGTGGTAGGAACAAGTTCACAGAAATTAGGTTATCTGTCTTTCTTATTCCTTTGCTGGGTTATAGTCCGTATATTTTCTTGGGGTAGAGTAGGAATATGCTGGAAGTAATGTAGTTATTTTAGGTTAGGTGTCTTTTCCTTATTCACTTGTTTTAGTTTGCTTGAATTTTTTATATTTTTTTTTAATTTTTTGATATAGTTAATAGTTAATTAAAAAAAAAAAAAAAAGGAAAAAAAAATGCAGAGCCCCTGAGGAGCTGGGGGAAAATGCAGAGGCATTGAGCTTCCCCACTTGGATGGTTGATGATGTTCTCACAAACATTGAGGACCGGCGGTTTGGTGTGCTGAACCCTGTATCATGGGATTTGCCCTTGGGAAGCTTGTTATGGCAAGGGAGAGGCTATGCTTGCTTATCATTGTTCTTAAAAGTATCCCACTGAATACCTCTTTGTTGCATAGATGTGGCCCTCTCTCTCCAGCTAAGCCAACTTGGCAGTTGAAATCACTGCCCTCCCCCCTACATGGGATCTGACACCCAGGGGAATAATCTCGTTGGCAATGTGGAATGTGACTCCTGGAGAGGAATCTAGGCCCAGCATCATGGGATGGAGAACATCTTCTTGAACAAAAGGGGGATGTGAAAGGAAATGAAATAAGCTACAGTGGCAGAGAGATTCCAAAAGGAGCCAAGAGGTCCTTTTGGGATCTCTGGTGGGCACTCTTACACACAATATAGACAACCCTTTTTAAGTTCTAATGAATTGGAATAGCTGGCAGTAAATACCTGAAACTATCAAACTGCAGCCCAGTATCCTTGAATCTTGAAGACGATTGTATAACAATGGAGTTTATAAGGGGTGACAATGTGATTGTGAAAGCCCTGTGGATCACAACCCCTTTATCCAGTGAATGAATAAATGAGTAGAAAAATGGGGGCAAAAAAAAACTAAAGGAAAAATAGGGTGGGGGCGGAACAATTTGGGTGTTCTGTTTTTACTCTTAATTTTTTATTCTTACTTTCACTTTTTCTGGTACAAGGAAAATGTTAAAAAAAAATAGATCAGGGTGATAAATGAACAACTGTATGATGGTAATGTGATCAATGGATAACATACTTTGGATGATTGCATGGTATGTGAATAAATTTTAATAATTAAAAAAAAAGAGTCTATGTGCCAAGAACAAGAAAATTGGGGACTGATGTGTTAGGTTAATTTATACCATTGACCAATTCAAGTGACTATTTAAAAAAAAGAAGAAGAGGAACAAAATAGGGAAAATGTCTTAGAATTTTAAAATATTGGTAATGTAATGAGAAAAAGGAAAACCAATAAGGTTATTATCTGTAACGTGAAAGAATTTAATCAGTGAGGTTTGGCATGGAATTATTTTTAGGATCATAGAATGTAGAACTAGTTAAGACCTGAGGTTCTAGACCAATGTATCTTAACTGTTTTGCTCAAGAAGTCCACTAATTTGAATAATAAATGACAATATAGGATTTCTTTGGTGATAATAGTGGCTTGTTTAACATGGTAAATAGTAGAAATGGGCTCTTACAAGTGAAATTAAATTTATATCTAATAGGTGGATTACTAGAAAATATTTTGGAAACATCCTCTATCCATACATAAGGCATGGGTATATGTATCCCTTGACTTTAGATTCAATCATTGAGCCTAAATACCCCAGCCACACTATATCCAGCCTTAAACTTGAATTCCGTTTGCCCAGTGTCAGTTTTCTGGGTAGCAGAAACTTACCCCTCACTCCTGTGTTTGCCTGGAATGAATCTTTTATATGGGACATGGTCAGAGCGCTTGGAAAGATGAAGAGCTGGGGCATCCTTGGGCCCAATGAACAGGTCCTGTGAACTGTTTCTCATGAGCTCGCCCACCCATATACAATTACTCCACAAATATCTGTATGTATAGCAGAATTTGGTCTGAAACTTGAAACTTGCTTTCATTAAACTTGGTAGTAAAGTTATGTAGAAAAGATCTAACCCTCACTCCAAAACATCTTTGGCTACTTCTACCATTAAAAAAATAATAAATTAAAAAAAAAAAAAAAAAAACGTTCTTTGGTTGCCTTAGGAAGATTCTTGACAGGGGTCAGTGAAATGCATACCATGGACCTATGGAACTGCTGATTCGAAAGTTGGAGATTGTGGGACTGATCAATTATATCAAGTCACCAGTTTGACTGTGTTCCCCATAGTTTATAGAAAGAATTCATTGAATTGATTATTTTGCACTGGTAGTGTCCTTAAGGTTTTTATGCAAGGGAATAAAACTGGTACATAGTTCCTTTTTCTTTTTAATGTGTAAGACTTTTAATAGGAAATGGAATATAGAGTATAAAATACTGGCATTTGTTTCTTTTTACAAATACTTCAATACTCTAAATTATACATAATATATTCATTAACTTTCTTAATAAAGTACATGTAACTAGAGATGCTAAATTCTGTTACTCTGGCTAAATACTCTACTGAATACAATGTCGGTAAAAACTCAAAAAAAAAAAAAAAAAAAAGAGAGAAATATACAAATGATAGGATCCCAAATTAGACATCTTGAAGAAGGCGTGTCAGTTAGAGTCTAAGGAGGAAACAGAAATCACTTGAATATTTAAGTTAGAGGGACTTGAATGTAGAGAATTTGTTATTCAGCTGATAGAAGAGTTCACAAGTCAACAGAGGACTGAGGACCCGTGAGATAACAGCAGGAGGCTACCATCATTACTTGGCTGGAAGGACAGAAGGAGGAGAAAGTACTACCAGAACTCAAAGTTCAGGGCCCTACCATGATCTGTCCTTTTAGAACTGGTTCCTTGGAAGAAATGAAGGCACTGCCAGAGGTGCTACCTAAAGTGTACAGAAAGAGGGTGGGGGGAGAATGTCCTGGTTTTCCTACCCCTCACCCACCTCCCTCCATCACCTCGCTGGTCGCCAGTCTCCTGCCTCTGGCAATTGGAAGCTAGTTCATAGAGGATCCTGGTAATAGCAACTTGTAGAGAAGAACAAGGAATGGATTTGAGGGCAAACAGATTCAAGACTAGAAATTCTAATCATTACCCCTACTCAGAAAACAACGAAATGGAGAGTCATTTTTACTTTTATAAAGCACTAGGATGTAGAGAGTGTTTTATTCTCTCTGTATTTTCTTTTTCCCCCTTTTGGAAATTGTAGAGGTAGTAAGAAGCAACAATTTAGAAACTTCTTTAAATTTTAATCTCTCTATTCTCTCTCTATTGCCTCTGTAAATTTTTGCATTAATCTTTGCCATAAACAAAGATTACAGACCTTTCTGAGCTGTATAACATATCCAAATGCCTCCCTCCCCAGTTCTACCACTAACAAAGCAAACTCGAGCTTCCCTTGAAAAGTATAAAATCTCTTTTATTACCTTTCATGTTTCTCCTACATTTCTCCTAAGACTAGATTCCTATTGATTAAGTGAAGAGTCTGGGGTGATTCATTCCTCTCAATTAAAAATGAAGCTTTTAGCTTGTAAAAATATGAAGTTTCTAAATTGGAATTTGCATATGTTAATTGGGACATTGAAGAGCAACATTTGGTACTTAGAAAATGCTTAACTCTGTGCTGAAAAGAACTTGGAATAACACTTAAATACAGAAAAGACAAATTTTCAAGGTTCTCAAATCACTTTATTAGCATTTAGATCATGTACTTGTCATCACATGGTATCAATGGAAACACAAAAATAAGCTGAGGCTGACTCCAGAATTCAGCTTTAAAGGATTGGTTTTTCTTTAAAAAGATATAGCTTTGGCTTCCAACAAAAATCCAATATTTGATAAATGAATTGAAATTAGAAGGAAATTATTGGTCAGCTCTATTATTTATCTCTAGATTTGCTATAATCCTATAAAGTATATATTATTAAACTCTGCTTCAAGGAGTCATAGAAAGGTTTTTCCATTTCAAAGAAAGTGGAATTTATAACTAAGGACACAATCATAATCCTTAGCCATTGAAAAAGTTTCATATGCAGATTTATATGGTAAATTGAAGCAAACATATTAACTACACTAGCATTTTAAAATGCCTATAAAAAAAAGCTGGACTTATTGGGAGTTTTGTATTAAGGAAATCTTGTCCTTACTGATATTTTTATTGCCAAAAACTAATAGATTTTGCTCAGTTTATTAAATTATCTTGGAGATTTTGCCACTACTTGATAGGTAGTTGTTGAATGTACTTAATTTGGTATTTGGGGAGATACGAAGGTTTATTGGACTTAATTAATATTGTATGAAATGACTGACATGTCGTTATCATTTGTAGCCAAGGTCATCTTACCATTGGTTGTTGTAATTACTTTAAACATCTTAAGAGTTATTATTCAACAGATACGATAACTCATACTTGGCCTTTCCACAGTTGATACCACTAAATTGCTTTACAAATATTTATCCAACACATGTAAATGTTGGCTCTCATAGAACTGGCTTTATTGTCTATACTCCTGCCATGTTATTCCACGAGTCCAATTTATGAGGATATGTAAGAAACATAAGGAATCCAGATACAAATAAAGCAGGAAAAAGGTGAATAAAAATAAATGTTATTATGGAATCAGTCAGGAAAGTAACAATTGAAATTCTGTGTGGTCTCTTAGAATCCATGAAATACTTTCAGTACAGGAGGCCACATATTGCATTATATATTTATATATATATATAAAATATATGTATATGTATAAAATATATAACACATTATACATGTTAACAATCTCTTTCAACAATGGTTTTCAGGTTGCTACAATTCAATTCCTTTGTGTGTATCTTAGAATTCCAGTGTCAAGAATCACTGGGATTCTTATCAGCAGAATAAATAAAAACAGAAAAATTACTGCACATTTTAAAAAATTGAAGTTAGAGAAGATAATCTTCCCATCTACATCAACTATTCTCCCTAGTTTACTATTTTTATTATGCATCCTAGTACAGGCAAAAAGCTCATTTTCCCTTTTTTTGAGCCCCTTTTCATCAGCCTCCACATTGAAACACTGAACTCTAGAGCTGTTTAATTACAATGTCTGTTTCATCTGCCTTTTCCTTTCCATATCTGTGATTCCTTCCTAAAGTAATTCATATACAATTCACAGTGATTTTAATAAAGTCTTTCTTTTCAATGTTCACCAGTTTCTTTCCATTTAACACATTTCAAAAACCATCACATTTATATTTAAGGCTCTCAGTAATGTGGCACCAGTGAACATTTCTAAAATTTCTTCCATCATTCCCTTGGTCATCTCATGTGCTTGAACACAACTGTTCTCCACTCACTGCTCCGCTTTCTCACTGGACAATTTCTTCCTCTAAAATGACCAATATGGCTTTGTATCAGTTATACAACTGAACTATATTTTATAGGTTAAAATGTGGGTTTCCACATAGCATATCTCATTGTGTTCTCACAGTAAGTCTATAGATAATAATAATATGGTTGCAATTATTTTCCATTTTAAACATGAGAAAACTTGGACTCAATAATAGTAAGTAATATGCCAAAGATTTACCTACAGATGGCAAAATATATGTTTGAAATCTTTTAAAGGGACATAAACTTTGAATTCCAAATCAGATGCATTTCCAAGTTCAAACTGTAGACAACAATCCCTTCAACTGCTGTGGAGTACCCATAGATCATGATTTTACTTCAATTGCTGCCTCTCCCCAGTGCTTAATGTAAGTACTTATGCTTTATAGTCCACTTAATAAATCACTATTAAATGAATGAAACAACAAAAAAAATCTCTAACTAGAATGGGTCAATCCATTAACTAAAAACAAACAGATGAACAAAAAAAAAATCAGAACTTTTGTTGATATATTAATACATCATATACTATTTTCCATTTTTTCTTTCCACATAAATCAGAGAAGTCAGAAAACTGTGATTGTAGGTTATTTTCTTTTTTCTTTCTGACCACCTGTTTTGGTCTGCATGCCTTAGGTGACATATGTGTTTCTTCCTTAGGTATTGCTTTGTGATCAGAAAAGTTGCTAATGAAATGTGACAGAGGCAGCCTAGGGCCTGTTTCTCATCTGCAACATGTTGAAATTCAGACTCTTATTTATCCTGATGAATTAATAGTGGAACTCAGAGACTTAGTTCAATTCCCTGCCCAACACGGGCAATTTGAATATTAACCCCTTTGAAATTGCTTCCCTGAAGGATGGCACATACCATGGCTTTGCAAGGTAAAAATTCACTATGCTTCTCTTTCAGGTTTTTTGTTTTTTTTTTGTTGTTTTTTTTTGTTTGTTTGTTTTTTGCATTTTATGATGAGAAAAATTATTGGAAGTGATATTTTAGTCTGTCTTTCTCTTTGTAATTATAGAAAGACTATGCTTTAAGAGTGAGGTTTTATACCAAGAAGCAGCTGTCATCGCTAAGAAATGATGTCAGTCCACACAAAATGTTAGGGGGACCTTGACTACAGAATGACTGGGAACATCGGTTACCACACTCCTGATAAACTAGGATCAGGGAAAATTCCTTGACAGAATAACTACAAGTTATAACCTCAATATGCTGCTTCAGTGTCTCCCCAAGACCCCTAAGCACCTGATGGTCCCCTGTAGATACAAAGGAAGGCACGAACTCAGGCCAGAGGATTGCCACATCCAGCCCTTCTGGACCATGGATTGCAAACTGCCTGGACTAAATTTGATTCCAAGCACATAATTTTGTACTGTAGAAACATTATGCACTGCAGAGGGGGATTATAACAAAGCAATAAATGCAAATTGTATTTTCTGTCACAGGTCCCCAGACCTTAATCCTATTGAGTTAGTATGTCATGACAGAAAGTGCTATCGGCCTAAAAAGCTAAAGAGGATGACCTGATTGCTTATGGAAAGTTATCCAGAAGCCAGAATCTTACTCTATGCTTTCTTTCCAAACATTCATGATTCCCATATTTAACGTTCCTTTATAGAGGAAGGAAAAATTGAAAATATTTTCATGTCCAAAAATTCACGGTAATTGGGGCTGAATTGAGACAAAAGGACACATTGAGTAGGTTAACAATTCCACACCAAGGGAAAGCTAATAATGTATTCATGCTTCAAAATTATATTTTTTAGCTAGGTGGTTAATATTTATTGAGGAGCTGCTGAGTGTTGTGGGGAGAGGTTATCTTAAAGATAACAAGGCAGAACTTACTCAGCTTTGTCAAGTTTAGTTCTGGCTCTCAAATCATCAGACCCAGCTGACTCAGGCTTTGTTTTGCATAAATCTTGGGAATCTCAGCTTGCTTTCAAGTGGTTTATCAGTATTTTTTTCTCAAATGAGTAAAAGTCTCCCCATGGCACTTCTAGTGAATAAAATTTTACCATTTTTATTGATTGTATTTCCAATGATCTTTCAGTATTAAAGAGATATTTTAAGTCCCTTAGAGAGTGGGATCAGGTAAGTAGGCTGATGCCACCATAACACCATCACCCAAACCACCACTCCTATCAATATTACCACCAGAATACCCCCATCACTGACATCACCATCAGTATCACCATCACCATCAAAATCACCACCATCACTATACATACCTGTGAAATAAGTCACAAACTTACAATTGTTAAGGGCAGTGCTTCTCAAACTATAATGAGCATATGAATCACCTGGAGATCTTAATAAAATACGGATTCTGGATTAGCAGGTCTGGTGTGTGACTTGAGATTTTGCATTTTAAAAATCTTCCAGGAAATTTAAACACAGGTATGTAACAATCTGAATTTCCACACAAGATACATTAAGGGTAACTAATCCTACAAAAGGATTTATTATAGTACCCTTTGAATAGCAACTTAATATTTTAAAATGAGTCTCATAAAAACGTGATTAACATAAAACCATCCATTTAGGCATTTTTTTTAAATTGATTTAAGATGGTATCCTTAGATGAAAAAAAAAAATACACAAGCAAGGATACCACTGAAGATAGCCATAAGGATTGTGCACATGAGAATAATATAAAAATATTAATCAACCTAGTAATGTATCATAAGATAAATATTATATATATATATATCAGAAATGAGTAGAAAATATGCACATGCAATTTGGAGAGGTCTCAAGAAGACTAGCGTAAGATCTTCACAAATCTATTGAGAATTCAAATTTCAAATTCCTAATCAATGTTTCTTAACTTTTTTTTGAGACAGATAGATTTTACCCATAAGTTAAGCTAAAGAAGAATCTAATATTGAATTGAGAAGGTTGTTTCTGCATCTCTAAGATCCAGCATTATTATGCATTATTTTTTCCTCCTACTCCATGTAACTTCAGAACACAGGAGTGTTCCTCATTGAATTTGGGAGGTTGATGTCAATGATTTTATCCATTCTGTTAATATAACTGTAATGTAGACGATAGTAGACAAAAGACTCTTGATTCTCTGTCCAGGGAGGGACTGCTCCTTATTTGTCCTGTGAGGGCCCTGTTCGTTTTCATCCCCATGTCTTGGCTACTTGTAATATCCTTTTACCTCATTCTTCCCATTTCTGCACCTACTTTGAAAGCTCTTTTATGCAAATAAGGAGATAGATTATCTCCATTCCTGGAGCAGGCTATTGTTTCTGACGGGTATCTCTCTGATTTATTAACACAGCCTTTAGAAGTCCTTATTTCTCACATTCTGCATTTGCAGCATGAACCTGAATTACAATTTCTGAATGGCATGTCGCCTTCACTTCCTAGCTGCCAATAGCACAAACTTGCTTGTCTCCCAAAGGAGTAATCACAAGTTATCCCCTCCCTGTGACAAAAGAAAATCAAGGAAGATTATTTAATTCTGTTTTAAGTGCCAGTGAGCTGGTTTAGACAAGAGAAGAATGCTCTGAGGTCCCTATCAAACTCTTTCAACAGATGTGTGCAATCTGAGTACATTTCAGCACATTTAGATGTAAAAATAGGGACTGGATTTTTTTTTTTAAGTAAATAGTGCCTTGTATCCCATGAATAATCATTCAAATACAATTGTAACTTTCAAGTATATTGTGTGTGTTTAATAAAGAAAGAACACAAAAATGGAATCATTCAAATGTAAATGATTTTTTCCATCTAATCTTATCTAATATGTTGATGGCAATTTTACAGCGGAAGAACATTTGTCAAAGAAAGCAAGGTTGCAAGAATTTTTGTATCTTCTCTGGAATCTTTGTAAATTTAACAGCTGCATCAATTATTAAATGAGAGGATACTATGGCATCAGTAAATTATAGCTGTGCCTGAGGTGGAAGATTAATAAAAAGTTCGTTTATCATAATTATGCAGCAATAATAAGGCAGGTCTTTTATAATCTGTTGATATACATTATTATCTTATTATGAGGATTGCACCCCTTATATATAAGTTATATAAATGAAAAAAGCCTATCCCTGATATTAGAGTGTTATTGTGAATATGGTTTATATCCCCAAAGAGAATAATGGGTATAATTGAGGTAAATTTCAGACAATGTGAATAACCATGTGAGTAGATAGATTTTTTTTTCTCTTTTTCCCAGCTTCCAAAAGCTAGTGTACTTGATGACATCCTGTGTAGCTTCTCTAACTATATTCTCCCCTTGGGAAATTTCAATTCTATACATGGATGACCTTTAAATTTATAACTTCAGGATGTCTTCTTCCTCTGATCTTCAAACTTACACATATCCACCTTTTTACTTGAATTTTCACATGGAAACTTAAAAGAAACCTCAAACTGAAAATAGACAGAATATTTAATTTTCCCCTATTCAAAAACCTCTTCCCTATCTCAGTAAATGATACCGCCAACTCCCCAGGAGTAATTTCTCTCATTCTTTTTCTTTCTTGTACCATATACAACCTGTGAGTTCTATGGGTTTTACCCTTTAAACATATCCCAAACCCACCATTTCTTATCACTCTTTCTTTCATCATTCTAGTCCAAGACTCCATCCTCTCTCATCTGGACCATTACGGTAGTCATCTACTGGTCTCTGTGTCAGATTGAATTATGTACCCCAGAAAAATATGTTCTTAATCTTAATCCATTCCTGTGGGAGTGAACCTTTGTAAATAGGACCATTTGATGAGGTTACTTTTAGTTAAGGTGTGGTCAACTGAATCAAGATAGGTCTTATCCCTATTACTGAGGGCCTTAATAGAAAAGGCAACAGAGGAAAATCCGTAGGAAGAACTCAGAAGTCAATGAAACCTGAAGGAGTAAGGAGAAGATGCCACCATGTGCATTGCCATGTATTAGAAAGATCAAGGATCAAGGATCTCTGGCGGCCAGTCCCAGGATTCCACAGTTTTCCAGGAGAAAGCAGCGTCTTCCTGATGCCTCAATTTTAGGCTTCTCCTAGTCTCAAAATTGTGAGCCAATAAATCCCAAGCGTTTAGGCCATTCATTGAATGATATTTGTTTTAGCAGTTGGGCAACTAAGACAGTCTCTATATATCAACTCTTACTCTCTTTTAAAACCTTCATTCAAACCGTCCATTCATTTCTTCTCGATCTTAGACAAAATCCAATGTAATGTTATCTAACCCTTACATGCATCTTTATCTTCTGCCATTCTTGCCTCTGTCATTCCATTCCAGACAGACTTGAACTCCTTATGGTCATCAAATATGTCAAAATCCATTCTCTTCTCCCCCTTTCAGCCCCTGTCAAACAAGAACTTTGCTTCTTTCTTTGCCTAGATTGTTCTTTCTTACTATATGCCTCAAATGCTCTCTTCATTTAAATCTCCCTTAAAATCACCTTGCAAAAGAAGCCTTCCGTATTAGGAGCAGAGCTTTGCAAACTTTTAATGTGTAGTCAAATCATTTGAAGACCTTATTAAAATGCCATTTTATTCAAGAGGTCTGAGGTGGGATATAGAATTCTGCAGCACTTACAGGCTCTCATGTGATCCATGTTTCTGGCTTAAGGACAACACTTTGAGAAACAAGATTTAGAACATCCCTGATTGCTGTCAAAACAAAAGGCAAAATACATAATGGCTCAATCACAATAAAAGTTTATTTTTTGGTCACATAACAGTCTGAGCTGGATGTTCTTGACTGACAGGTCCTTTCTATATTGTGGCTCCGTGATCCCCTGGTTCTTCATTGTACACATCCAGCCAGCAGCAGCAAAAAGAGAGGGTGCAGGAAGTACATTCACTCATATTTGTAATTTATATTTCATTAGCAGGAAATGTTTGGCCACACCTAACCCAAAGAGAGGCTGAAAATGGAGTCTAACCATGTGGAGAACAAAAAGGAAATGAATTTTTTATTTGCTTAAAATTAACCCACTTCAGTAAACCTGATAGGTATTTACTCCTCTTCAATTTCATACTCCCCTTTTTTGCTTCTAAACACTTACACAGTTTCTTTTGATTTGACACTTGCCTGTTTTTCTTTTTTTTTTTGTATTTTATATTTGTTTGCTTTTCTAGTACATAATTTGCTTCTTTTCCAGGCATATTTCCCATAGCTCTACCCTCTCTGTTTGTAATATCCTTTTACAAGGATAGAACCTCCTTTTACAAGTAGAACCGTCCAGCCCTCAACAACTGTTTTTCCCCTTACAGAAGTTAATTTTTTTCTTCTTAGCATTTATCAACACCTGACATAATACTGCATATTTATTTGCTAACTTGTTTTTGCCTCTTCTCCCAGAGACTTAGGCCACAATGTTCACTACATTTTAACCAATGCACATATAGGCACTCAAATATTTATTGAAAAATAAATGCTTTTATCCATTCTTTTCACAAACATTTTTGAGCAATTACATCCAACCGCTATTGTTGTGGATTCTGCAGATATAGTGGTTAAAAAAAAAAAATACACATACATATATCTGTATTTGTCCAACATTTTCCCCCTTTCAGTTCTAATGGGAGAAACAGATGAGTACACACAGAATTGAGAATGCAGTGTGGTAAGTAACATAATGGAAGAACATAGTGTTTCTGAAATTTGAACGTAGGAGGAGCTCCTTACTTGTTAAAAGGGTGTTGATATGG
This sequence comes from Choloepus didactylus, assembly GCF_015220235.1. NCBI lineage: Eukaryota > Metazoa > Chordata > Mammalia > Pilosa > Megalonychidae > Choloepus > Choloepus didactylus. The sequence goes on from NC_051310.1 coordinate 24,464,759, forward strand.
ACTCTCTGGTGGAAGATATGCCTAAAGAGATATGAAAGATAAGAAGGAAGGAAGGTGTTGAAAACAAGGTGTTCTGGACAGAGAAAGAGCAATTACAGAGAAACAGAGATGAGATAAAACCTAGTTTACTCAGCATTGAAAGAAATTCAATATGACATTGATATTAAGTGGTGAAGATGGGCAAACAAGGCTAAGGGATAGCAATTAAATGCCTTGTAAGAAATGTAAGAGCCCTCACTGTTCAAGTGCAGAAGGGAATCATCAGACAGTCTAAATGAGATAGGCATGACATAGACATAAGCAAGCACCCATGTTTATGGGGAGAGGAAATGTGTCTGGATTGACAGGGTCCACTGTGATGTCTCTAACTATTAAGAGCTCTTGGAGGGGCACCCACTGCTATTCTCAAAATTCAAAAACTTTCAAGTGTTCCTTATGCAGATATTCTCCAGATCATGGGAACAGGATGATTGTAGATGAAATTAAAGGCCATTAAATGTACAAAAAACAGAAAGAAATATTGTTTTTGATAGAGTTGAGCTTACCTCTTGAAATCTCCTGCATTAGAAGGTTACAAAATAAAATCTGATGCCTGGATAATTTAAGGGCCTGAGTAGTTTATTTCATTAATCATTAATAATGCTTGCATTTTTGTCCTAAGATAAGAGTAATCGTTTATCATACTCAAGTGGAATAAACTAATTGCAACTGAAAGTAAGAAAGAATTCCCTCCCCTCAATCCATAATGTCATTTCTCTCAAAGGGTAGCAAATAATTGAGGCAATGATTTCAGCCATAGAAAACCAACTCATCTCCAGTCACCAACTAAAAAATGTTCTAGTAAAAGTATGTTTCTGTTTATTCTTTTATAACTGAAAGTTTTGTATTTTTCCTTTCTCCTTATATTGGGATATACAAGTAGGAAACATGTTATTAATTGAAATTTGCTTACCTAAATGCTTTTTCTGCCTTTTCTCTTGTGTAGGTTTTATTTGTGTTCAATTAACATTGACCAAAGGCCAACTAATGTCAGGCAAAGAACGAAGCAGTGAGAAGTACCCAAATTACACTATTTGGACCAGAAAGAGATTTAAAAACCACTGTGTAATGTGTTCTCTTTCCAAAGATTTATAATGCACAGTATTTTATTAATACTTCTGAGAAATTTTACTGTAAAGAAGTGTGTTTAACTTTGTTTAACCCAGGATCCCCCTACTTTATTAAATCACAGAATCATTTCTCATGTGACACCTGTTTAACATCTGTGGAATGCTAAGATTTGAAAGCACAATTTGGGGCAAAAAGTAGTAGACCAATCTTAATCTATCCTGAGAGAATTGTCAGTCTCTTGAGAATGGAGATAAGAAAATTCTATACATTTTTCTTGTCCATTTGAAGGGGGAGAAAAAAGTTTTAATTCCCAATAATACTCCTAGTTGTTTATGGCTGTGATAATTTGGATAATAAATAGACTTTGTTTAAATCCATTTAAATGAGGATAGTGTGACTGAAAAAATTGATGTCTGTTTTCACAGCAATGACATTATTATAATTCCTTAGAATCATGTTATATGTCACCTCAATGTCTGTGAAACAACTTAGAGCCATTCAAAGACAGATTCCTAGTAAGACATAGGATAAGCCTCTTCATTAAACCTTAATGAAGTCTCTAGCAATCCCCCAAAAGAGCTATGTGTTCTATGCTTGGAGTTTATTTGGCTCTTGATTCATAAATTAGAAGATCTCTTATGTTTCAGTATGTTTATTTTTGTTTTTCTACTTTTAGAAAGTATGTTATGTGTTTTATAAAAATAAATGAACATGTGAATGAATGTGAGCTTTATGCTAGCCATTTCACTTTTAAGAAACATGAAATTGGTCTCCAAAAAGAAGCTAAGAAATACTTTAACATGCTGTTGTTACCAGAACTCAAGAAATAGAGAGTATCACTAAATATTCCCCCAGAAAATATTTGTTGAATGATGATGGAGTATCTAAGAAATAAGAGTAACATAAAAATAATTACAATGAATAAATTAATGGTAAAAAAAAGAATGTACTATTCCATCATATTTAAGTACTCTTTTCTAAGAAGTCCCTGAACATGAACTCAGGTTTGTCTTTATTAGAATGTCCAGTATCAAACTGAGACATTTTATGAATAGTAATCAGAATTTGGGGTAAATGCCTCTATCATTTAGTGATCCAGATTTGTTTAACACAACTTAGTGCTCATCCAGGAACCATATGAAATCATCTCTTTACTCCAGTGATAAGTAGTTCACATATAAAAAAACTGACTTAGTCCACCTCTCTACTGTTATCAACATTTGTGTATAAATTGATGAATCAGGAAACAGAGGCCGAGAGACTTTAGTTACTAAATTAAGGTTACCTGGTCAGGAAAAGGCAAAACATGGGATTTTAATCTTGTTTTTCTGATCCCTGATGTAATTTTCCTTCCATTTCAGCAGACTGAGACACAAAATTAACCATTGTTTTTGGTTGTAGAAATATCATATATTGTGATCATATAAATGCTTGTCCTGTACTTTCTTCAAGACAAATTAGGTATAGGAGAATTTAAATGTATTAACTGATATCACTGTAGGGAGGTAGCATATGTCTTAACTGTTTGCTTTTAAATTTTTTAATATAGTAGTTGAATGACAAGTCCAACCAGAACATTTTTAATGTCAGCAAATAAATTTGCGTAAACTTCTGTATTGTGAGACAAAAAAGGCTGCCAACAGATTTGTTCTTTGTTCTTTTAAAGATATTTTCACAATGGGCCAATACCTCTAGCTACAATGAATCATTTAATTCACTGTACTGCATACAAAGAAACTAAAAGACATTCAGTATGACTTATTAAGTCTATTGAAAACATTTGTCATGACAAAGTTGAGATCACAATATCGAAAGTACAATACCAGTGCCAGCCTTTTAGAAACAAGATTTCAAGGAAATTATGAAGGGTAGCACTGAAAGGGATGCATTTTCTGGGATGTCCTCTCGTACTGGACCAAGGCAGTGGATTCTTTGCCCAATGTACTCACAAGATCAATTACTGAGACATCGAGTTTTCAAAGAGAGAAAGAGTTTATTGCTAGGCACAGAGCAGGAGATCAGGTAGCCTATAGGCCCAAAAATCTGTCTTGCTGAACTGCAGTAATTCTGATTTCATAGTATCAAAAGATGGGCAGATTTTAGGATAATGAGCACAATGGCCCCAGATGATGTAATTAGAGGTGATCTAATTATTGAGTATGAGCAGATTGCATACATGCTTAGTCACAGAATGTATGCAAGAAAACGGTGGCCTTAATATGATGATGGGTGTGACTTCTAGTATTATAATGAGGTATAGGTCACATATAGGTTAAAGTCTAATCTGCGCTTGTCAGGCAGATCCATTTTGGTTAGATACAGCTTCAGTTATCAAGTTAACTTTGGACTTGGGGTGGGTTAGCTCTGGGTTGACCCAAGACCTTTCATTAATAAACATTAGAGGCTATCTTTAGTTATCATAAGACTCTAAACTCGAAAAACTGGATAAATGGGTACAAGTGAAGATTAGTCACAAGGTTTTCAATCACAAGGGCACAAGATAAAGGCTATAGAATCAGTCTCAGAGATCTAGGCAGCTGAATTATAGTTCAGAGATTTCAGGTATTTCCCTGTCTACTCTGATATACCAGAAAGTAAAAAGGAATATCTATATAATGATTCAGTAATCATAATCATCCCTTAAACCCTAACTTCTTGGTTATACTTTCTGATTGGGCCACCGTAACTACTTCTACCTTTATTTATTTTTTTTTACTAGATAGCTTTTATGTGCACCCTTCTGTTTCAGTATTAACCTAGTATTTCTAGTCTGATCAAGAGACTAAGCTGTTTTGTTTGTCCATTCAAAACCTAGCACAGAGCCTTGCCCAGCACCAGCATTCATTTTACATTGGTTGAAATAATAACTAATTTCCTTCCTTCCAGAGCAGTATGTGGGCTAATTTTTCAAGGTCAAAAGCAGTAGTATGCTGGTAAAGCTTCAACAGCCACATTTACAGAACAAAAATAAAAGTTCATTGTTTGTAGTGTTTGTTGATTTGTTGGTATAAGTACTCTCGACATGGTGAATTTCAAGTTGCCAGTTTGTTAATTAGCTCATGAAATTCCTGAAAATTGAATAATCTCCTCTTGCAAACTGATACATGCCAGCTCCAGCACCAGCTCGCTCGAGCACACTACTAGAAAAGGTATCAATATTAAAGGAACCCACAAATCTAGAACATAAAATTGGAAAAACACTTGTTTGTGACAATAAGACTCAAAGTTATGCCCATTTATCACCTCTTCTAAAACTTTGATATTCCTAGAATTCAAACCACCATAACTTTTTTTTAATTCTGCTCCTTTTATTAGAGCAATGTGTGGTAAATTGCCACACTTAGAAATCGGCATACTTTGATCATTTTTTCTTATTTATTTTCTCTTAATTTTTTGATTCATGATTGCTATCTAGATGGATGCTTTACAAATCCAGGAGTATGCAAAAATAATCTCTAGCATTTACTGCATGCTTAGCATAGGTCAGTCCTTACACTGTAAGTTGTGCATACAATTTTATAATTTTACAAGGTAGCTACCTATATCCCTATTTTCTGAGTTAGGTACTCAGACTCAGTGGTGTTGAGGAGATACAAGATTCAAAGTGAATTAGTTTGACTCAAGAAGCCCTAAGTTCTATTTCCTTGTGACAATTTGGGTTATGGCTATTAGAACTACCATCCTATATTTGCAATGTATTTCTAGTCTATAAATGCTTCCACATGCTGTATTTTCATAGAAATTCCGTTAGATGAGGCAGTGCCGATATCTTTGCAGATAAGGAAACTGAGCTGAACGAATCAACCACACCACATTTAAAGAATGGTGCCCTATGGCCTCCAAAAAGAAACATGAATAAAATGCCTCAGGGTCATCATAGATCCCTAGAAGTGGAAGGAAACCCACACATCATCTAGACCAATGCTTTCATTTCATAGAAACATTCTTTATGCCTTGGAAATTAATGTGCCTTACATTTGTACTTAATCTATTCCACAGAATGTATTCCTTTTCACTCTGTATCATTTCAACTCATTAGAAGTCTTAATATGTGCAAAATTATAAACATTTCAAAATCTTAAGGCTGGATTTTGGGGACTGTGTACATAGAAATGAGAAAATATTGACATGGCAGGACATACAGGAACTTGATATTTACTGACCTCACCATCAGTATCAATATTTTATTCCACCTATATATCTTTTACATTTAGCATTCATGCCTGATAACAAAATAGATGCATTTGATGATTATAAGTCAACCTGAGTATTTTTTACATGGAAAAGTGAAAAGAATATATTTGAAACTTTTATCAGGGCCAAGAAATAGAGAAGTAAATATATGAAAACAATTTGGACTATAAGTCAATAGAACCAACAGGAGTAAGGCTTGGGATTGTCAATGGGATTTAGACAATCACAATATTTTTTGAATGACAAGACCAGTAGCCACATGAATATCACTGCTTGCTCCAAATTAAATATGACTACATGCTCAGTAGGAATGGTTTTTAAAATTCTATTCAGACTTGTTTGTACAGACAGATATAGCAAGATGTAAAGATCCAATGTTTTGTTTGTTAAATTCGTTTTGTTTGTTTGTTTGTTTGTTTGATTCCCTTCTCCTTTGCTACATTAACAGTCATCTGTTCAATCTGGTGTGGATCTTTCCCAGGAAGAGATGTGAACATCTCCTCTCTTTTTCTGAAGTAGAGACCAGGCAATGTAATTTCCCTTTCTGAGCCCCCTTTTTCTTGTGCAAAGGGGAACACTAAGTTATGTTGCTGTCAGTTTGGGCTCTGCGTGCTTTTGTTTTATTTTGTTTTATTGTTGTTACAAGTGTACAGACTATTCCAGATTTGCCGTTCATGTCTACTGTGATAGGAATAACAATATTAATAATAAATACTCAGTAGAGAGGAATAAAGGGACTGTGAGAAGCAAGTTGAATGAGATTGGGAAGGAAGACAAGAGTAGAGGGCTTTGAGCTGGGGAAATTATTAGGAGGTGCTAATGCCTGTGCATTCTCTGGGTTTGGGCTCATTGAAGAATCACCGTGAAAAAAAGAAGTGATGTTTGAATGCCCAGATTGCCTGCCAGTCCTCTATCTGGTTTTCTTGCTCTTGCCAAACAACCATTTAGTCTTCCTGTCAGTGGGGACTCCATAGCTGCTACAACCAGCAACACACCAGCGAGTTATCTGATTACCCCCCTGACTGCTCTGCAAAACCTGCCCTGCAGTGTTTGCCAACCCAGATGACTGGGGTTCAGAGGAAAAACCTGGACACCCAGCAGTGTGATGCAGTGAACCCCAGTTGTTGGGGGTGGAGAGGAGCACTTGGTCTCATAGGTAAGCCTGTTCATTTGCCTTTTTAAACCAATATGAACTATTTTAGTTCCTCCTCCTTGAATAAAAGAACATGTGCTTGGTTTAGTGAAATAACACAGCTGTCAAATTATAGGTACTTTATCCCCTTGAAGTAGAGGCTTCTGGAACACTGAAGGACTTTGGGAGACAAGAGTGGGGAGAATAAGTCCTAATCTTGCTTTAAGAATTCCATAACATGACTGGCAAGCATTATGTCCTGAAGGATTTGCAGAAAGCCACAATGCCCTCTTAGAGCAGAAAGTCTGGAACCCATCTGGCAAAGGCATAGAGCAAAGATTTCCCCAAATGGAGATTTTAGAAAAGGCATAGCATTGGTTGATTGCTGATTCCTAATACAAACAGGTAATGCATTTGTTGGGAATTTCCCTGATATTCTTTCCAATAACTTATATAGAAATTTTCTCTATTGTGATTTAAAAACTAATTTATTTTGGATGCCCTGACACTTGGTGTGGCTAGTTACCTCACCTCCTTTGGATTTATTATTGTCTGTTTTCTTTGAAATACATTTACAATTTGCATAGCTCTCTCATACAGTTTTTCTGAGACCAAGCACTAGATATGTGAAAGCTGATTTCCTTTCTATTTGGAGATTTCAAGTTATGGTCCTGAAACATATAATTTAACCAAAGGAGTGTGTTTTGAAAATTTCTGTTTTAATTAAAAGCAATCAACATTACTATTGATATTGCATATTATTTCGGGATGATGTTTGGCTGTGGAGAACCAAGATTTTTTTTTGAGGAATTTAATATATTTCAGTGTTACAACATTGAGAACATAAAATACAGACCATATTCAAAAATTGAAGAAAAAGAATTTGCTGTATCAACTGCTACTGAGCACATCTTTAATGCATATCTTTCGACTTGATCAAAGGAAAATTGGTATCATATGCTGGATACTGTTTTTTCCCCCTTTATCTTCCCTTTCTGTAAGCACAAACTATAATCTTAAACTGAGCAAGAGACTATGTATACATAACTTCAAAAGGTGTATTGATCAAGTAATTAAATCAAGCTGGATGTATGACATCATTAACATGGATAATTTCTTGACTGACAGAATATTTTGTTTTCATCTTGTTGCTGTGATGCCCTGTAGTCTTCATTCTTCAGGGAACATGAAACATAACTTTTAAAAATTAAAAACTCACTGTGTATACAGAGAATTTTACAAGAGAGATACCTCATACTTAGAATAAAATTCAAGATTTGACTTGTTAATTGTGTACAGTTATAATAATAATGATAATGTCTTTCATTTACTGAGTACTGCTTATCACATTTAATCCACTAATGTTTAAAGAAATTGGTTCTAGTAAGGAAACAAAATGGGGATGAAGGGTTATGTAGACAATAATTATTATTTGTGTAAAAGAAAAAAAAAACTACCTATAGAAGAATTAAAATAAGCATTAGACCAAATCAACAAATCTCTGAATCTTTTATTCAAACTGGCTGCTGCAGGAGAAAGAAGAGGAGGAGGAAGAGAGAAGCACCACCAACATAAGAATGGCAACCAACTTTGATCCTTTTGCAAACAGTCAAAATAGGAAGGCAAGAACCTCTTAGAATAGTTACCAAGGGAAGTCACACCCCTTCCAGGGAAAGCCACATAAGGTACAAACTCTTAAGAGTGAGGTTTCCCTGGTGCAGGAGTGAATGTTAAAAAAGATGGCACAGAATGAAGAAATGGAGTAGTCATTTGTTCCACCAATGCCACAGCAATGCCTTCCAAAGGATAAATGAAAGGAAGACTGGGTGGTGGGTGCCCCAGGAGGTGAGAAAGTGATTGGATAAACCAGAGTGGCCAAGTAGAAGAAATATGAGAAAATCTTCTAGCAGCAGCATTGGCAGAATACCTGCAACCAGCAATGTGAGGACTCTCCAAGCACAGGAGAATGGGCCAAGCATATGGAAATGATACAGGTGGACACCCAGATCACCTGAAAACAAGAGCTATGCAGAATGGAGGGGATGGTACTTCCTGTGATGCAGAGGACTTCCCTCCAATGAATTGTCATTTTCACAATTTTTCTTGCATTAACTGGGAAATACCACCTTGATACTATTGTAATGCAGGCTTTTTATATTCAGATTTGCAGATCGTTCATTGGGTAGGTGTTGTTAATGGTCTATCTTATTAATTTTTTGCATTCCATTCATTCAACATTTTTTTTCTTTGTTTTTTTTTTTTAATTTTATTTTTTTTAAAGAATCCATTATGTGCCCAGAACTGATTTAGACCTCAAGGATAGAGGTAAATAAAATAGATAGATTCTTCCTGGTCTCATGATGCTTACATTTTAGTGAAAGTTGATAGACAATACACAAATAAGTAAATGAAGACATATCAATCACATTGTGCAAAACCGTGTAACTGTGTGGTAACAGAGAGTGACTGGGGATCTTTCTTAAGTTTAGTATATGAAAAACAAGGATAAGCTACAAAGTAAATGTGAGGAGATACTACTTCAGTCAGAGAATGCAAAGCACATGGCCAAGGCTTTAAGATGAAAATGAGCTGGACTTATTCTGAAATCTAAAATACAACCAGTGTGTGGAAGTATAATGCACAAAGTGGAAGTAGCAGCTTAGTTTGAGACAAAGGTTTTCTGAAACAAGGTAAGAATTTGGGTTTTATCTGAAATGCTGTGCTGTGGGTTCAATTATGCCCTACCCCAAACATATGAAGTCCTAACCCCCAGGACCTGTGAATGTGAACTTATTTGGAAATAGGGCCTTTGCAGATATAATGAAATTAAGATAAGATCAAACTGTATTAGTGTGGGCCCTAAATCCAATAAGACTGCTGTCCTAAGAAGAAGAGAAGATACACAGACACACAGGGAGAAGACGGCCATGTGAAGATGGAGGTGGAGACTGGCTACCAGAATCTAGGAAAAGGCAAGGAAGGATTCTTTTTCTAGAGCCTTTGGAGAGAGCACAGTCTTTCAAGCACCTTGATTTCGGATTTTTGGCCTCCAGGCTTCCTGAGCTGTGAAAAAATACATTTCTGTTTTCTTAAGCTACCCAGTTTGCGGGACTTTAAGGTAGCCCTGGGAAACTAATGCACAGTGGTATTTTTAAGTAGGAGACAGACTCATTTATTTATTTAAAAAGTACACTGGATAATACATGCAGAATAAAGTATAGGGAGTAGGGAGAAGAGTAGAAGCAAGGAAATAAGCTAGGAGAGTATAGTAGTACTCAGGTGTGAGGAAGTGGGAGAGATGATGGAGATGATGGAGAAAGATGGATGAATATAGGATGTGGTCTTGAGACAGGAACAAGAAAAAGAGAGTTTGTTGAAATGGGTTGGATGTGGAGGATGAAGAAAGAGAACAAAATGATTTTTGGCTCAGGCAGTTTGGAAAGCTCTAGGGTGATTTAGACAAAAGCAGACACTTGGTCTGCAGAGAAGCACATGTGGACAAAATAGATGAAAAGTTGTTTGGGCCACTTTAAGTTACAGGTGCCATGTAGAGTCAAGAAGTGAAACAGGCAGTGGGATATTCATATTTGGGCTTTCAGGAAAGCATAGGGTTATTTGTATATAATAAAATGTCACTAGAGTATATGTGGGCTGTTCTGGTTTGCTAATGTTGACATTACGCAAAATAATAGAAATGGATTGGTTTTTACAAAGGGGGTTTATTGGTTACAAGGTTACAGTCTTAAGGCCATAAAAGTGTCCAAACTAAGGCATCAATAAGAGGATACCTTCACTGAAAGAAAGCTGATGGCGTACAGAACACTTCTGTTAGCTGGTAAGGCATGTGACTGGCATCTGCTGGTCTTTTACTCCTGCATTGCATTGCTTTCAGCTTCTGATTCCAGTGGCTTTCTCTCTAAGTATCTGGGAGTACTTTCCTAGCTTCTCTGGGACAAACTGGGCTTCATCTCCTAGCTTAGCATCTCCAGATGTCCTGCTGTCCACATCTCCAGGCATCTCTAAGCATCAGTAAGCATCTGAGTCTGTGTTGATGCTTAGCTTCTCTCTTAAATACCCCAGTGAACTAATCAAGACCCACCCTGAATGGGCTGACCATACATCCATGTAAATGATCTAATCAAAAGTTTCACCCTAATCAACAGACTGATCAGTCTGCCTCCACAAGATTGCATTCAAGAATATGGCTTTTGAGGGGAGAGGACATAATATCTCCAAACCGGCATACGGGCTTTAAAATCTTTATTGCAATGACATTTCCAAGTGCCAAGCATAACACCTTGCACATATTAGGCAGTCAATAAGCATTTCCTGTATGTATTTATGTATGGAAGGCATAATAGTGCTGAGGGCATGGGATAAAGAAAAGAATTATAAATTATTTGAAAACTTTGAGACATGATATGTTATTGTTGACTGCTGTAACAAACTTGGTGAATTTAAAAACAGAAATTCATTCACTCACTATTCTGAGGCCAGAAGTCCAAAATCTTTCTCACTGGGCTGAAATCAGGGTATTGGCAGGATTCTCCCTCCAGAGGCTCTATAGGAGAATCTGCTCATTTTCTCTTCCAGCTCTGGTGGCTGCCAGCATTCCTTGATTTATGGCTGCATCACACCAAGTTCAATGGCTAACATCTTCAAATTTCTCTCTGCTCTGTCTTCCCAGTACATTCTCCTTTGTGGGTATAGATCTCCCACTGCCTCTGTGGTGGTTTGAAGTTGTATGTACCCCAGAAAAACATATTCTTAATTTATTCTATTCCTGTGTGTGTGAACCCATAGTAAGTAGGACATGTTGATGAGGTTACTTCAGTTACCTTAATCCGGATGGGTCTTAATCTTTTTACAGAAGTTCTTCATAAGCAGAGTGAAATATCAACAGAGAGGAAGTCCCAGGAAGCAAGGAGCTGATCATCAGTGGAACCCAAAAAGGAATAGAGTGGCCAGGAGAGGCTGCCATATGCCTTGTCAGATGACAAAGGAGCTAAGGACCAAGGATCACCAGCAGCCAGCTCCAGAATGTCATTCTTGGGAAAAAAAGCATTGCCTTGAGGATGCCTTGATTTGGACATTATCCCGGCCTCAAAACCTTGAGTGAATAAATTTCCACAATTTAACTCATCTCATTCTGTACTATTTGCCTTATAAGGAGATGTGATTGCATATTGGGCCCTGGAAAATTCAGAGTAATCTTATCTGAAGATCCTTAATTACATCTGAAAAGAAGTCTTTTTGCAAAAAAAAAAAGGTAACATTCACAGATTTCAGGGACTAGGAGGTGGATATCTTTGGTGGGGGGGGGGGGTGCATTTTAAGCCTATGCTATGGTATTGAGCTGATAAATTATTAAGCTTAAAATTATAAGGAAATATAATTACTGGTAAAGTAGAATACTGTGTATAGTAATTTAGGGGCATGAAAGTAAAACAAACTAATTCAGCTTAAAGAACGAACAAGGAGTTCTTTAATGCTTTGAGTCCTGAAGGAAGAGTAGGAGTTTGTCACTTTGATAGTTGGGAGATGGGACCCCAAGCATAGAGAACTCAGGAATAAAGGCAAGGACAGCAAGAGTATGTTGTAAGCAAAGGAAAACTAAATGAATGTACTTGAATTCCAACTCTGAAACAAGAAATCTCTATTGAGTTCCTGCCATTACCTTGACTTTGAAGTATACAAACTTATTTAAGATACAATATTTGTAAACATCAGGATACTTACATTATCCTTGGAGAAAGAGAATGTGCACACATGGAACAAATAGAAAAAAATATAAATCAGTATTTAATTATATGTTAACCTTTGTAATATCTACTGGTAGTTCAGAGAAAGAAAGGCATTACCAGGAAACAGTTTTTATGTATGTATGTATATATGTATGTATCTGGTTACCTACTTATGCATTTATTTTAGGGGGGAATGAATTATGAAAGATGAGTGGAAATTGAGAATATGGAGAGCTTACGTGTGCAGGGTAGTTTAGGTTGAAGAAACAACATGAAGTAAAGCAGGAATGGAAATTCTGTGGGAGAGAGAAAATGAGCCAAACAGCATATTTGGAGTCTCTTGAAGGATAACAAGAAATCACATCGGCTAAAAACAAAAAAGATGCAGTCATATTGTTGAAGGATTTAAGAGCATAGTGCAGTGGCTTCATGAAGCCTTCCTCAAAGAGTATAGACCATTTTAGCATGTGCAGTTCTACCATCCAGTTTGTGTATTTGTCATCATATGAAAACAAGCAATGATTGAACAGTGAACAAGTTTTGGCATCTTCCTAACTTGTGATTTTTCTGAGATCAGAGTACGTTTTATACTTCTTAGTTTTTTCGCAATTTTCAGCCAGGAAGTATTGTAGTAGAAAGCCATTATTGAGAGGAGGTGGGAAGCAGAAGAGGGAGAAGACAGGGCAAGCAAGAGAGATAGTGAGATAGAGAGACAGAGATAGAGATAGAGATAGAGAGAGAGAGAGAGAGAGAGAGAGAGAGAGAGAGAGAGAGAGAAAGATTTCATTACTGATTAGTCTCTAGCTTTCTAGCATTGCAAAGAATGAATGCACTATGGGAAAACCTGGCAGGACAGTCATGTAAATGATCGATCGATATCACTGCCCTGTCGTCATATCTATGGCAATCTGTGTTGACCGGCATTGAGCTGAAAGAGACAAACTGGGTGAGAGGTTAGAATAGTGTGGGCTGATTTTTGTGCAACGTACATACACAAACACATCAGCTTCTCTCATCTGGAGCATAAGTGTTATGTTTGCCACCCGTCTATCTTGGTAGAGTTGATAAGGTAATATTTATAAATTGCTCTGGGGAGTACAGAAGCTGTTCTAAGAATAAAAAAATATTTTCTTGGCATGGTATTTTATTTGAAAGGGTTTAAATGTGCCCACAAACACTTGTGGGTTATTGAAAGCAAATGACACAATTTCAGAGCTCAGGAACTAAGAGGTAGAGCTCACTTTCTGTCTCCCTCCTTAAAATATTTTTGTTGATTTTGCAACTATTTCAGCATTGATTGGACAATATGCAATGTGCAAGGATATGGGATTACATTTGTTCTGCTTCCATTTATGGATGGAAGCAGTTTATGACCTCTGTGCATTCATTCATTCACTCATTCATTAAAACATATATAAATTTTTCTACCTGACATTTTCTAAACACATTTTTCCCAAGAGCACTCTATGCTTCAGTCACTGCATTAGTCTCTGGAAATCCAAAATTCAAAAGGCAGTATCTCTGCCTTTGAGATCACAATATGATAAAAAAATATATGCAAAAACTCAGAAATATTTATGTAAACATACACACATGGTATAATAAAATAGTTCATGGAAGTCCTCCTTGAGAAATTTGGATTGCCTAATTTTGATCAAAGAATCAGAGAAGTCATCTCTGAGGAGACATGACTAACTATTGAATAGAAAACGATACCCTTCCTGGAGAATGAAATAAGGACATTGCAGATTGAAGAAAGAGTGATAGAAGGCACAGGTACATGGAAAAATAAGGCATATTTGGACATCTCTACATCTTTGATATGGTAGGTGAGTAGGGTCCAAGGCGAAAGAGCCATGGGTATGGAAAGACTTGTGGGAAATTGAACTGTTCCTTGTGTGAGCAATGAGAAGCCATTGAAGTAATTGAAGTGGTGGCATGATTTGGGCCTATTTACCCTTAAAAGTAACTTTTCACTGTATAAGATAAACAAGAAGCACCAGTAAAATAAGATGGTCTACAAATACTAATGACAAGTAGCTAGTGAGTCATAATTGCCTACCGTCTTTCTCATGGTCAATCCAATGGCATCTAGGTATCAAGACTTGGCGACAGAAATGGGTTTGGGACACTTCCTTCTTCCTATTTGCTTATTTTGGGTCTTTTAACACTCCAGGTCTCAATTCATTGCTTTTTTATATGGCTTCACTATTACTCTTGATATGATAACTTAGAAAGTGGCAGTCCTGGCCTGACTGGTCAGGATTCAGTGGAGCTGAGAATAGTACTTAAAAGGAGGAAGAAAAAAAGGGAAAGTAATTGCTATAATATAAAATGTCCAAAGAGTGAACTTGACCTTTCAGAATCCAGTGAGCAGCAGTGGATGCTCCAGTTGCTGTCTGGAATAGTGAAGAGATACATCTCCCCTACCAGGCGAAATACTCTTTTTGAGAGAACCCCACTGAGGAAAAAAGTGACAGATTTATGGCTCCTGAGTGAATACAGAACAGTTAGGCAGTTCAGAAGTCCAGGATTGCATGTCAAGGAGACGAAAGAATGTATAATCCTAAGGGAATATAACACATTCAGAAATACAAGATTGGTTAACAAACAGGCTGTTAAAAATGAAATGCTCTTGGGGAAGGAGAAATGGCGGGGTGTCCTCTTAAAGGAGTTAAAGACAAACTTTAGGAATAATGATATAGCTTCTGTGATACCCCTGCCCAGCTATATTTCTTTATGGTCATAAGGCTTCATTCACCACCTTCAGGGCACACATCTCAATCTGCAATTAGGCTTTCATTTGTGAGATTCAGTTCTATTTCTCCTACTATGGGAGTAGAGGCCAATACTAATTTGTCTTTTCTGTCATATCCCCAGAGTCTAGCATAGCATCTGAGGGAGAGTAGGGCCTTAATAAATAAACAAAATAACCATTTATGGAGGAACTATTTTAGAGTATACCTGTGTCGGTCTAACTGTAACGTGCATAAAACTCACCTGGGAGCCTGATTATAGGGCAGGTTCTGATACAGTAGTGTTGGAGTAGGGGCTCGGATTCCACAATTCTAAAACAATCCTAAGTGTAGGATGGAGATGCTGCTGGCATCTGGTCCACTCGTTTAGAAGCACCAGATTAGATACTTAGGGATAATGATCTGAAGTCTGGGAAGCTTAAAACCTGTCGAATTCACCCAATAGGATAGGGAGAGACTCTAGAATCTAATCCAGAGGAGGCTAAAATCTAATACTGTACTCAAGCATGTGGTTTGCTTTCCTAAACTCCAGACATTCTCAACTGTGGCTGTACAACCTGCCCTGTCTCTCTCCCCAAATTTTGCCTGCCTTTCCTGGCTCATATAAGAATACCACACACGAATATCCATTTTCAGCCCCTGACTACTGAGAAATGCAAGACATCTTGCTTTTCTCATTACTGGTTGTTGGTTGCAGCACTCTTAGAGGAAGATTTTAATTTCTCTGGACTGAAAATAAATAACTAAAATAGATCAACCAGTAAAAGATTATTATTTACCTTCTCTCTACACAAATTGAATCTTTACACTGTGATAAAAGGCAGAGTTTAAATTTTCGCATATCTTTGCTGAAGTTATCTCTGCTCTGACATCTAGAACTGAGACTGAAGAAAACTTGTGAGATCAGACATAAGAGTTCAGAAATGGTGTGTGCGTGTGTGCACACGCACACACGTGTGTTGGGATGTGTGTGTGGAGGCAGTAGTAGCCCAGAGCTTCTTACCCTCAAATATCTAGCTTTTCAGGGATGCTAACCATGCTTTAGTCTCTAAAAGATGAGTAATCAACACTTGACAAAAACATGGCAATTTAACCTCACCTGGAATTTCTCCACCTTTCCTAAAACAGCTTGTGTGAGTGTATGTACGTATGTGTGTGACTCGTATCAGAACATGGCTGTGATACTGTACCATATGGCTTTTGGCTTCGACTGTGGATTTTACAAGGAAAAAGAGGCAAGGTTTCATTTTTTCCAGCTGTAAAGATGCAAAAATTTTAAATTAAAAATAATCTTTTAGCTGATTCCTTGCATAATTGTAATCTTGTTTTGCTAATACTGTGGCTGAATTATAACTTGCTGAAGCCTTAGGGATTTGCATGATGGTTTATCCTCTGAATTTGCATTGACATGGTTTTCAGTCAAGTGTGTAACTAAATCCTGTGGCCATGAGCAAGAGAAGCTGGCAGTATTTGCATTGAAAATTAGCAGGAGATTAGGAAAAGAAAGACTGTGCAGCTTCCCTAAATAGATTCAATGATGAAAATTTGGGGTCTCTCAAAACACCACTCACTTCCATTAAGTGGCTGTGGCTGCTGAACGCCTGCCTGCATCAAAGGACCAACCCAGTAAGAGAAAACACAGGGAAAACGTACAGCACAATATGACACATATTTGTGAAATGAACACTTGCCAGAATCTTTTTTAGTGGATTTTGGGGAGAAAGCTTGGGCACATTCTTGCTGAGAAGGCATTTTCTGATTAAAAAAAAAAAAAATCATTTTGTTTTGCAGTCAGGGGTAAAAAGTTTAAAACCAGTGATAAGCCCCTGATTTTTCACTATGTCATCAAACTGGCTTATGGAATATTTTAAAGGCAGCCTGTGATAAATTCTGTAAGATAAACATAAGAAAACTTCTTGATAGACTGTTGTGTTATTTTAATGAATGGCTTATATATTGAGATTTGCATCTAGCATGCTTGTGCTGAGAAAGGTTGTAAAATTCTGACCCTCAACCAAATTATTTTTAAAACTCTTATTGTCACTGTAATTGTTAACCTGGCACCACAGATTCTTCTTGTTTTAAAGCTGGAAAGCATTGGAGAGTGTATTCAGATCTACCCACTGAAGGAAACCCAGTCCCTCAGAGTTGAAGGGATATTCCCAAAGCTACACATTAGTCACTATTTATTAGTGTATGTAAATCAACCTGCTGTCCACCACACTTAAAATAAAGGGAGTGGGAATGGTGGATGCACACACACACACACACACACACACACAAAGAGCCCTGATTTTATAAAATAGGAATGATACATAAATGAAGCTATGACATTGATAGATTCACATTCCCTTCTCATGTTCAGTCTCCCTTGAGAACTTTAAATGTTGCTGTGAGGAGCTGGAATAGGAGCTCAGAGCTCTGGGAAATTGCTTTATTCTTGTTTAGCTCAGGTGTGATTGAAAGCAAAAATGGGGGAAGGGGTAGTTCTTGCTCTCATTTGAAGAAACAGGCTTAAATCAGTTCATTAAGCTATTATGAAAGCACATCCTTTTATAGATACATGATTTCTAATTTTGATGTTCCAGGAAATGGAGCAGAAATAATGGCTATGTAGAGAGAGTAATACCTATCTGTTTCCAGTTCTGGGAGTCTACAGATAAAAAGGAACAAGAAATTAAGGTCAATACACATTTGTGATAGAAACGGTTCAGAGAGCTCGAGACATCTCAACACATCTAGACAATGTTTGCCTGGATAAAGAAAGCAGAGCATTTGCAAAAAGTTAGATCACTACAATTAAAAGCTTATTCTGCTGTGGAGTAATGATACAATGGAACACCAAAATTATAAGGAATAAAATAAGATAATATAAAATTGCCATAAAGTAGCACTTCAGTAAGTTATAGAAAAAGAACAAAAGAATGTCCCATGACTTAAAGGCTAGGTGAACTTTGAAAAGTTATTTTGTGGCAAGCTCACACTGCCATCTTACAGTTAATTTGCCTTTTTATGTTTCCTTTTCTCATTTGATTGTTCCTCCTTGGTTGACAGGCCAAGCCAAAAGAAGATAAAGAGGGGTGAAATTGCTCTTTCTTCAAATAGAAGGAAGAACATTCTCCTTAATGTGTGATTAACTTACCAAAGCATTTCATAATTTTTGTCTTTTCTTACTAGTGTCTGGATTTGCACTCAGGGCTTAGATTTATAATATAAACCTGTGATTGCAGTTTGCAGAGCAGCAGCAGTACCATCATTTGGAAAGTAGTTAGAAAAATCAAAAACTCAGTGTTTTGCAAAGCCCTCCATGTGACTCTGGTGCATTCTGAAGTTTGAAAACCCATAACGTCCCTAAAGGTTTTCAATTTTTATCTACTCAACCTGCTATATTATATCTACTGAAGTAGATGACAGTGATTTTCTAAAAAAAGTTGTTGTGAGTAGTTTATTCATAAAGAAGAATGAACATACTTTCTAATAGTTCAAGAATGACTTTTTGCTGTCGATTAAAAAATCACTAAGGTAGCCTTCTAGTTTTTCTTGGTAAAAATTTGAAAGCTGTTTGCCCTGCTTTTGATAGAAATAGAAATTTTCCATGAAATCCTTTCATTCTGCAAAGAAAATTGTGTATTCAGTACAATATATAAATATTATATAAACATATATAATATAAAGAATACAAGTCCACAAACATAAATTTAATAAAATTAAAATTGTTTTAAGAACAATTCCCCAAAATTTCCATTCATTTACAAATATCAGCCCTTCATAATCCTTTTTATACATTTTAGTTGCCTGACAGCAATGGTACATTGTTGTTAACTACTTAGAAAATGTCAAAGAGACTCAAACACTCTAAAGATTCAATATGAAAATATCAAAAGTAATGCCTTTTGCTTTGCTTATATCACTAGTATTTCTTTGCATGTTTTATTCTTTCTTTAGCAGATACATTCATGACATATACATACTTATCCTTATTTTGTGATACATTAAATACTTTGCATATATGAAAATGATTTTAACATAATTTTGATTTAAAACTTGATTCAAGCAAAAGTATGGCAGACGGAGAAAGCAGTGTCTGAGCTACTATATATGGCATAAAATCTCCTTCAAACATCACATTCAATTTTGAAATAATAATTTTTCCCCTACTTTTTTAGCTTTCAGCTGCTTCCATGAGATCCTATCTAAGAATGAGTATTGAAGACATTACAAGAAAGGCAACATGCAGAAGGATTTCAATGCCACATGCAGTCACAGCATTCAGGTGTTTTCAATAAATTATATTTTATAATTTCTTATATTTCTTAGGAAACCTAAAGGTTAAAATGGTTTGGATCTACATTGATTCAGTTCATTTTACTTTTAAACAACACAACCATCTATTGATGCCTAAAACATATAGGCAGGGGTCCATGTGTGATATAAATGTAGCAATGTATCTGTCCATCTGGGATTGAAAGCTATAGCCTTGGAAAAATAAACAAATATATTAACGTGTGTATATGTGTGTGTGTACAATTATATATATAATTTAAAAAATTAAATTGCTTTTGGTTTCCAAGAGCTTCTGAAATGCTTTTCTACTAACAGTCAAAGCAGATGGGTTTCATTAATCTGTCCAGACCATTCTTTCTCTAATTATCTGCCTCACCCAATCTGAGGGGAAAAGGGCAGACATATGAGGAATCTACTCTTCTTTAACCCCCTCTGCAAGTCATCTGATAAGACCTCATTCATCACTGTGAAAGCTGTGAATGGATAGCTACGCAATACCCCACGGTCTCATCAGGTCTGGTGGGGTAATGCCTAACCTTTCCTCTGGTAAAGCAAAAGCAACATGTAGCTTTGTTGAACTGTCAGCAAACACTTCTCTCTTGATACAGTTTGTTCAACCCAACCTTCTTCAATGTCAACTGGCCCCAAATGTTTCATTTGGAGGAAAACTCCCAAAGTTGTCTTGATATGGTTCTCACAAAAGAGTACTTTTGCCTCTGTGGGGGCTATAGGTGTGAGGGATTTGTTTGCCTCCAGAGGGTTTCAAACTTTTTAGAGAATAAAATGACTTCAAATTTGATTGTCAAATCATAGTATTAAGCCATGGGACTACCTAACTTTTAATAAAATTGGACCCACATATCTCCTTTATCAAATTCCCCAAAGAGATTGGACATCAATTAGTCACTCAGAATATCATAGAACTACTGCTGCCCTGGCAGAATTGAGAAGTAATGGATGACTGCAAAATAAGGAGTCAGGCACCCATCACCAGGTCCTATTCCATGCCTCAAATGGCACTGAATGCTAATGTAATGTTAACTGTGTGGCCCACACTTGCTTTCAATCATGAATGCCATGACTTTCCAATCCAATGACATTAAGTCTGGAAATATCACCCCTTTGTTAATTACTATGTGAAATAGTTTAATGACTTTGTTTTTAGAGGTAGCATGATAATTATGAAAGACAGATAATGGAGTTTTTTATTGTGCAGGATATGAAGGATATGAACAGTGGTCTATTAAGCTGTGGAAACATCTTCAAGTAGCAGTACTCACTCTGACATCCTTCATAATTCCAGTTCCCAGTCCAAAGAACTAGCTGCCTTCGAAATCACCTTACATAGAGAGAAGCACAAGAGCCATGTGAAAACTCAATCTTTCCTTAGTTTTCATGGAGAATTTCTTTAATCACAGAGTAGCATTTCATTTTTGGTATAACTACTTCCATATCTCTCTAAATAATCCCATAGCTGTTGAGTATTGTGGTAGTTTGGAGGTTTTATGGACCTCAGAAAAGATCATGTTCTTCAAGCTAATCCATTCATGTGGGTATAGACCTATTGTGGATGGGAACTTTGATTAGGTTATTTCAGTTGATAGGTGTCCCAGGAGGGTCTTAATTCTCTTCTTGGAGTCCTTCATAGGAGCATAAAAAACAGAGAGAAACTCACAGAAACATACCAGGGAAGCTCAAAGAGAAAAGCCAGAGAAGCTTAGAGAGGGACACAGAAGCTAAGAGAGACAGAAGCTAAGAGAAATACGCAGAAGCTCAAGAGAGGAAGTCACTGAAGCCAGAAGCTGGAAGCAGCGAAACCTGGGAGAGAAGGACAAGCAGACATGGCATGTGCCTGCCCATGTGACAGAGGAGCCCCAGATGCTGGCAGCCTGTCTTCAGAGTCCAGCTATCATCCTGTTGATGCCTTGATTTGGACATTTTCACAGCCTCAGAATTGTAAACTTGTAAGTTAATAAATCCCCATTGTAAAAGCCAACCCATTTATGAAATATTGCATTTTGTCAGCTTTAGCAAACTAAAACAGTTACCAAGGAGGGATTTTCTTTTATTGTGAATTCATTGGATCTCCCTAATGTCAACATGAGCTTTCAGTATTCAAGGGTGGCTTCTCTGTCCAGAAAAAAAGGTTATTCCCAAACCCTTTATTTTAAAAAATTAATATTGCATTTATTGAAATTACATAGCCTAAAAAACTAGTGCTTTTTGTTTTGCTTCTGTTTTGTCTTTAATTTTAATTAATAAGCCTACCAAATGCTAACTCTCACTTTTATGGAGCCTTGACAAATGTTATTCTATTCACACTTATGTAATTACATTTCTTATATATTTTAAGCTGTATTTATAAAATGATTGTGCTCTCTTTTCTTTTTAAGTATTTAAATTATCTAATTGACAATAAAACATTCATGAATCTTGTGAATTTAATAGATAAAATAATATATATTACAGTCTTCTCTTAAATTTTTCATTACTTATGTAGAAACTGTTAGAATTCAATATAAAATTGCAAGTTTAAATGAATTACTCACATATTTTAAAATGTAATTACAAGATTGACCCTAATTGGCCAAATTCTCAAAGCCCCAATTATATACAGAATATCTGGACACGCAAAATATTAATATATCAGGTTAAATTCATTTAAATGCTCCTCTACTTAATTTAATCTCCTTAGGGATTTTTTTTTTTTAATGTAAGCCAGTAAGAAAGAATTATACCACCTGTTTTGATGGCTTTGATTGCATAATGGCCAAAAATGTAAGTTGAGATTCCAATGACACACTCTGAACACTTAGAGCCTGTCATGGAGACTTTGTAAATTAAATAAGGGGCAGTGATGAAGCCAATATGTGTATGCTTGAATCACATCCTTATATACATCTGACAACTCCTGAAAGTCTGCAACTGTCACCAGACTGCCATGTCATTGGACAAGATTTTGTATTATTTTTTTCCTTTTATACATTTAAGTGGATTCTCATCTAGGTATATTGAGTAATTTGATAGGGCCATGCAATTCTTTAAGATAATAAAATAATTTCTGACTGAATCCGAAATTTCTCTTACAATTTGAAGGTCTTGTCAATGGCATGTATCTTAGGATTTTGAAAATATATGAGGTATGCTGATCATTTATGTCTCTGTGGGAGCAAACTTTCATAGGTATTTAACCTGTTTTTAGCTACTTTGATTTACCTGTTTGTTTTTAGCTACTTTCATCTCTTATAAGAAATCCGTAAGGCATGATAAGACATTTAAAGCTTCTATAATCTCAAACCATCTTAGTTCTATTCTTATCTATTATTATTCCTCAAAGCTAATGTCCCTATTCAGTTAGATGGCATTGCTTGCTGGCCATCCAAACACAAGGAGATGATTTTCCCACATGGAATTAGTGAAATGCTACTTAGGCTTTAAGGCTTAAATCAAATCTCACTAGATCTGAGATTTTTCTCCATTATTTCAGTCAGACATGACTACAAATACTATGCGTGATGGTTAAGTTCACATGTCAACTTGGCTAGGTTGTGGTGTCCAATTGTTTGGTCAAGCAAGCACTGGCTTGATTCTTACTGTGAGGGTATTTTGTAGGTTTAAATCATTAGTCAGTTGATATGGTTGGATACGTGTAAAATCTACAAAGAGGGTTGCCTTCAGCAATGAGATAAATTTCACCGAATCAGTTGGAGGTTTTAAAGGGAGAAATGATTTCACCAATCATAAGGAAGAATTCCTATTTCTACTTCAGCTAGTGACTTCTCCCAAGGAATTCAATGTCACCTTCAGTGTAATTTCCAACTTGTAGCTTACCTTATGGAATTTAGACTTTCCCATCCCTATGGTTGTTTAAGCCAATTCCTATAATAAATCTCTCAATATTTATGTATACTGTCAGTTCCATTTTTCTCTGCTGAATTCTGACTAATATTGATTTTGGTACTGATGGTTCCTGAGAAATAGAATTTTAAGGAAGAGATTTCTGAGTTGGTTCTTGGATTTGGGTAATTGGTTCTCTAATCCAATTAGATTAAATTCAAAGGAACTAATGACTCTTTTTCCAATAATCAAGATGGAGCAGATATTACATGATGTGAATTGGCAATAGAGATACACAAAAAATCACCTTTGGATACTGCTACTTACATGCTCATAAGAGTCAAGGCTCTGGGTAATGTTGTATTCGATACTCCAACAGAGTTTTGTGGAGTTAAAAAATATAATGATGTTGACCATTTGTTCCTAAATATGCTGAACCCTATTTTAAAGAAAGGGATGAGCTCAAGGCTTCAAATTCCTAACTCAATCACCCAATGAAGGACATGAGCATTTCTATGTTTGCTCTGAAAGAAACTCTTATTTCTTGTGGCTGCAGACTTGAGACTCTGAAAACCAGATCCTAAGTCTCATTGTGCAAGTGGCTAAATTTCATTGTAAATTGAATTCCCGACCTTGCATGGTGTTTACACTGATTCAGAAGCAATGGGATTCTGAAAATATGAATGAGGATATATGGACTGATAATGATGATGGTGGGGAAATTGAAACCCTTGATTTTGCTGAGATTTCCTTGCCAGATCAAACTTTTATGGGACTTCCCTGAGAAATCAGCTACTTCTCCTCCAGGCTGCCTTGAGGAAATAGCCAGACACCTCCTTCTGAAGAGCTTAACCTTCTTTCACCATATGAAACTGTAAAGGAATGTCCTGAGGCAGTTGGCTTGCAAGACACTGGTAATTCCTCATATGACCTTCCTCCACCACTTCTCTTTTCTTCCAGACCTATAACTAGACTGAAGTCTCAACAGATCCTGAAAGGTGAGATACAAAGTATAACCCATGAGGAGGTGCACTACTCCAAAAGAACTGCATGATTTTCAATTTTATATAGAATAAAATCAAGGAAAATGTGTGTGAGTGGATATTAAGGGTGTAGGATAATTGTGGAAGTGATATGAACTTTGATCAGGCAGAATTTATTGTTATGGGCCTGCTAA
This sequence comes from Choloepus didactylus, assembly GCF_015220235.1. Classification (NCBI taxonomy): domain Eukaryota; kingdom Metazoa; phylum Chordata; class Mammalia; order Pilosa; family Megalonychidae; genus Choloepus; species Choloepus didactylus. The sequence continues at coordinate 24,488,993 of NC_051310.1, forward strand.
GCAGAAATTCTGAATTCAATGTTGTAGCTCAAGGGGCTAGAGAAAGGACTCTACAGCTCATTCAAATGTTTGCCTGAAGCACAGACAAAAGGTGATCTACATTACGTGAAGTCGGAATACCAAAACTTCCGTGGTATAATAATGTAGATGAGTGGATCCAAAAGTTTAAAGGGATTGGAATGCTAGATTGGATTTACCATATAAGAACTGGTAACCCACTCCAGGAATGTCAAGAGGACACACCTTTCACCAGGACTGTGAACAATAAATTAGTGAGAGCAGCTCCAACATCCCTGAAGAAATCCATGTTTACTCTTCTCTGCAGGAAGATATGACTGTGAGAACTGCTGCCATTGAACTTGAATCCTTAAACACAATAGGAATGTTTGGATCCTGGGTTGGCAGGAGCCAAGTAGCAGCACTTAATCATCAAAGACCAGATGGGTATGGCTACCATAATAGACAAATAATGAAAGAAGTAATCATAACAGTCTGTGTTGCAGGGACATATGCATGGGCAAGTTGATCATGAGGTACCCAGAAGTGAAACAGATGGACAGTCTACTAAATTCTTACTTGACCTGTATAAACAGAAGAGTCCTAAGTTAAGTGGAAAAAAGTTTAATTTGAATAAAAAAAATAGAGATTCATGGCCACTCAGTTAATTCCCACACTTGAGACTGTTTATAGACCCAGAAATCTTTGAATGAAGGGAAGGCCAAGTCCCCTTAAGGAAGGACTGTGCTACACTTCCAAAAACTTATACTGTAAATCTTCCTCCTAGCCTTCACCAAAGGGACCTATTGTCTTTTACCAAGGTGACTATACATTAAGGAAAAGGAAATGATTAGATGTTTTGGATTATTAGACAACAGCTCACAAGTGACATTAATTCCATAAGACTCAAAATCTCATTGTGATCAATCAATCAGAGTTGCGGCTTATGGAGGTCAGGTGATCTGTGGAGTTTTAGAACAGGTCTATCTCACTTTGGCCTGGTGGATCCCTGGACCCATTCTATGGTTATTTCAACAGCTCAAGAATGCATGATTGGAATACATGTACTCAGCAACTGGAGAAATCCACACATTGGTTCACTGGCTCATGGAGTGAGAGTTATTATGGTAGGAAAGGCCAAGTAGAAGCCATTAGAAATGTTTCTACCTAGCAAAATAGCAAACTGAAAGTAATACCACATTTATGGAGGGATTGCAGAGATTAATGCCACCAAGAAAGACTTGAAGGAGGCAGGGGTAGTGATTTACAACCACACCCCCATTCAACTCTTCTATTAGGCCTGCACAGAAAACAGATGGATCTTGCAGTGTGACAGTTGGTTATCATAAACTTAACTCCACTTACAGCTGGTATTCCAGATGTGGTATCATTCCTTGAGTAAAACAATAAAGCAATGAATCCCCTGGTGTTTGGTATGCAGCTGTTAATGTAGCAAATATTTTTCTCAATATCTGTTCATAAAGACCACCAGAAATAGTTTGCTTTCAGCTAGCAAGATAGCAATGCACCTTCATTGGCCTACCTTAAGGATATATCAACTCTTCAGCCTTATGTCATAATCTAGTCTGAGGGATCTTGATCACCTTTCCCTTTCACAAGATACCACACTAATCCACCTTACTGATGTCATTATACTGATTGGCCTAATGTGCAAAAAGTAGCAACTGCCCTAGACTTATTAGTATGGCATTTGTGTGTCAGAGGGCAAGAGATAAATTCAACAAATATTCAGGGAACTTCCACCTTAGTGAAATTTCTAGGTTTCCATTAGTGTGAGACATGTTGAGATATCCCTTCTAGGGTAAAGTATAAGCTGTTGCATTGGGCCCCTCCTACAACCAAAAAAGCATGAGGCCTCATTGGTTCCTTTGGAGTTTGGAGGCACCATAATCCTCATTTGGGTGTGCTCCTCTGGCTCATTTACTGAGTGACCCAAAAAGCTGCTAGTTTTGAGTGGAGACCAGAACAGGAGGCTTGCTGTGCAAGCTGTTCTGTCACTTGGACCATATGATCCAGAGATCCAGTGGTGCTGTAAATTTCAGTAGCAATAGAGATGGTGTTTGGAGACTTTGGCAGGTCCCTATAGGAGAATCTATGCATACCTGCAGCCCTTTCATCCTCTGCAGGTAACTACTGTCCTTTTGAGAAACAGCTTTTTGCCTGCTACCAGACCTTATAGAGACCACATGTTTAACCATGAGCCACTAAGTTACTGTGAGACCTGAGTTGCCCCTCATGAACTGTGAGTTGTCTCACTGACCAAACCATAAAGTTGGATATTCATAGCAGCATTCCATTAAGAAATGAAATACAAGATCAGGCTTGAGCAAGCCCTGAAGGTACAAGTAAGTTACATGAAGAAGTGGCCCCATCTATGGTCTCTTGGATAGTTCCCAATGATCAGCTGACAAAGGAAGAGAAAACCTGGGCCTTGTTTACAGACAGTTCTGCATGAAATATAGGTACCACCCAAAAATAGACAGTTGCAGCACATCAGCACTCTAGCCCTTTTCTGAGACATCCATGAATGAGAGTGATGAAGGAAAATCCTCACAGTGGGCAGAACTTCAAGTGGTGCACCTATTTGTTAATTTTACTTGAATGGAGAAATGGCCAGATATGCATTTGTGTACTGATTCATGGGCTGTGGCCAATGGTTTGGCTGGATGGTCAAGGATTTGTAAGGAATATGATTGGAAAATTGGTGACCAAGAGGTCTAGGGGAAAGGTATGTGAATAGGCCTTTCTGAGTGGGTGAAAAACATGAGGATAGTTGTTTCCCATGTGATTTCTCACCAGAGGGTGACTTCAGCAGAGGAAAATTTTAATAATAAAGTGGATAAGATGACCCATTCTGTGGATACCTGTTGATTTCATTTCTCAGCCACTCCTGTCCTTGTCTGATGGGCTCATTAACAAAATAGCCATGGTGGTGAGAATGGAGATTATTCATGGGCTCAGCAACACGGACTTCAACGAATGGCGGCTGAGTTGACTACAGCCACTGCTGAGTGCCCAATCTGCCATCCAACAGAGAACAACACTCAATCCCCAAGATGTCACCGTTCCCTGAGGTAATCAGCTTACTATGGGGTAGCAGGTTGATTGCTTTGGACTACTTTCATCATGGAATGAGTAGCGTTTTGTTCTTACTAGAATAGACACATATTCTGTGTTCAGATTTACCTTCCCTACACACAGTGCTTCTGCCAAAACTACCAATTGTGGGCTTGCAGAATTATCCCTAGAAATATACTAGAAAAATTTTTTCTTCCTGTCCCTGCAGCCTTACACTCTTCTGGTCTACAGGTCTTTGTCCCAAAAGGAGGAATGCTTCCACCAGGAGACACAATAATGATTCCATTGAACTGGAAGTTAAGACAGCCACCTGGCCACTTTGGGCTCCTATTACCTCTGAAATCAACAGATAAAGAAAGGGATTACTCTACTGACTAGGGTGAGTGATCCTGACTATTAAAGGGAAACAGGACTGCAACTACACAATGGAGGGTGTCGCTTAGTACTACCATGTCCTGTGACTAAAGTCAATGGAAAACTGTAACAACCCAATCCAAGCAGGACTACTAATGTCTCAGAAAATTAAGAAGTGAAAATCTGTGTCACCCCACCAGGCAAAGAACAACAACCATCTGAGGTACGTGCTGAGGGTAAAGGGTATATGGAATGGGCAGCAGAACAATGTAATTATAAATATGAGCTACAATCACATGACCAGTTGGGTCACTATGAGGACTGCAATGATTCTGAGTATTTCTTCCTTGTTTTGTTATGAATATGTTTGCATATATACAAAAAGAAAATATCTTTGTTTTCTTCCCTGTCTTGTCCTTTAACATATAACCCAAGTTGTGTTAAATTTATATTATAGTATTTAAGTTTAAGAGTGAATAGTACCCAAAGTCTTTTATCCTTTTCTGGGGAAAGGGTTAGTATGTGTCTGGTTGTATGCAGGGAAGCTGACATATTAGATGAAAGTATGATTGTTATTGTTTTTTTTAATTAGAGATTAAGTATGGTTTAAGGAGGTGGGCATGGGTACTAAGTTGACAAGGGGTGGACTAGGGTCGTTAAGATCACGTGTCAACTTGGTTACGTTATGGTGTCCAGTTTTTTGGTCAAGCAAGCCCTGGCCGAATGTTACTGTAAGAGTATTTTGTGGATTTAAATTATTAGTCAGTTTGCATCTATGTCTGATTTGTCTACAATCAACACATAGGATTGCCTTCAGCAATGAGGTAAATTTCATCCAATCGGTTGAAGACCTTGAAGGGAGAACAGATGATTTCCTCAGTCAGAAAGAAGCATTTCCATCTCTGCTGCCACCAACCAGCTACTTCTGGGGAATTCTTTAAAACCTTTATTGGAGTTCCCACCTTGTGGCCTATCCTATGGAATTAAAATTTGCCAATTCCCATGGCATGTGAGCCAATTTCTATAACAAATGTTTTAATATTTACATATATTTAAATATATGTTGGCTCAGTTTCTTTGCTGAATCCTAATATAGATTTTTGCAGATACTGTGCCCTTAGAATTTATGGCAATAGTTCCTAAGCCATGCTGGGCAAATTTCTAGAGATTCTGTTTCCCTCCTTCTGTGTGATAAAGGGAAACAAAGTGTTGAGTAGGTAGAGCTCTAAACCTTTTTCACCTGCTTCAGCCAGAGTGACACTTCATTACTTTTTTTTCCTTTGTTCAAATGATTCATACAAATGATTCATACATCTATATATGTATATATATATCTATATACAGATACCACAGCTTTAAAAAAAACTATAAATCCAAAGCAAAACAAATCAAAACAATCACCTTTGTTCCCCATTAGACTATAAACTCCAAGAAAGCTATTATTTACAAAATTCTCTGATACCCCACTACTACTTTGTCTAGTGAATGAATAAATAAAATGCTGTTACATTTTATGCTTGATAAAAGAGAAAATACACCATTTTATTTAGAGATACTATGGTATAATAGAAAGAGAATCAGGCTTATAATTAGGGAAGCTAGTCCAAGCCCTAAAACTAGAGCTGTTGTGCTAACCTGTTGATTGTCATGTTACAATTAAATTGGGTAATAATTACTGCCATGCCCAAATAAGAGCTGTTGCAGGGAGACGGGTAATGTTATGGTGAACTTAGGCTTTGAAGCCAGGCTATGCAAGTTCAAATTCTGCCTAGTGTTTACCACTTTATAACCTTCAATAAATTATTCCACCTTTCTAGGACTCAATATGCCTATCTGGAAAATGTATATAATAATAGGATCTATTTCATGGAATTGTTCTTGGGTAATTTTAATCACGTTTAGAGCTTGGCAGTACCAGTGGTGTTAAATAAGAAAACACTGAAAACTGTAAAGCACTAGGCAGTGATGATGTAACTCAAGCTGTCTCAATGTTTTAAATTTTCTAGATCTCAGGAAATACAAAGAGAAATTTTATTCTGTTTTTCTTTTATCTATTCAGCATTTCAGAATTTGCAGATATTTACTCTATCTTTATATCTTATTATATTTTACATTAAAATAATGCTAGAATCATATTTATTATAATCAATATTTACAAAAACTGCTTTAGCAACATCTAACCAGATCACTTCCCCAGCAAAAATATATACCTATTTGTACCATCGGACCATCTTGTTAAAGTTGATACTATGGCAGATATTCTTTTCTTACATATTGTTGCTTTCTCCTTTTGGTACACTTCCTAAAAGAAAGCCTTACTGCAAACCTCTAGATCTTCCCTGTTTCAGCACTGAAAGTTCTACACCCAGGAACCCCTTCAGTCTTGGGCAAATCAGAACCAGTGGTCACCCTAGGGCCTCTTTCTCAATTCCCTAAAATGTTTAGCATGTTTCTCTCTTTTTTAAAAAAATTACTGTATTTATTTATTTTGATAGCACTTTTCTTACATGTAAACAGTGTTCTATTAAAAACTATTGAACTGAAATGAATTCAGTTGGTACCTGTCAAAAGCCATCTATCAATTGACTATGCAGTGAGAACATTCCTCAGCATTGGAGCCCAGGGAAAAGTTCTTGGGCTTTTGTGATTGAAGGATTGCCAGATGAATTGATGTAGGTCCAGAAAAGTCAAAGAAGATTAAAAGACAAAGTAAATTCAGTAGTGCAATTAAAGTAACTACCCCAAAATTTATAATATACAGTAATTAAATTTCACATTCATCTATTAGAAAGTACGAGAGGTTTATATTAACTAGCCAAGGTAATAATATATTAAATTAAGCATTTCCAATTGGCATCAAATTCTATTTCAATAAGATGGTAATTATATATTTAATAAATACTAACAGCTTATTAAAATGTAGAAATAGGCCATTATGGTAAGGGGCTTATAAAATATTTTTCTTCTTTAAGTATTTCAAAATACTGCAATAAATGATGATTATTGAAAATCATACACAATTAGATGAGGAAATTAACTACCTCTGCTTTAAGAAAAGCGTGGCTAATTCCCTCTACTAATTATTAAGAGCTAAGGCACACTGAAGACGTCTGCTTGGTTATTCATCTTTTGAAATCCAAGTCCATGACTCCTTGGCCTTGGCAGTCCCTTGAGCACTAATGTAAGCCTGAAACATCTATGCTTTGTACTCCCAGTTTTAGTGATAGTGCATCAAAGGCGTAGAGGTCCAGAAGTCATACTTTCTGCTCCAGTTCCTGTTAGAAACATCAACAGAGCATATTTTGAAGAGTTTTAAGTACTTCCAACCCCAGTTGGAAACGGAAGGGCAAAGGTAAAAACACAAAATAAAACTAAAAAAAAAAAAGTAAAGGAAACAATATTGACCTTAATAAAAAATGAAAGATTAAAAAAAATGCTTGCTTTGCATTTGAACTGAGGTTAGGATATAATTTTTTCTTTCTGCTTACTAATTCATCCACCCCATGATCTTTGTAAGGGCAGAAAGTCAAATACCCTGTCCTTGTGCACCTCTGTACTCTAAGTGACTTTTCTAAGCTCAGAGCTCCCACTGACTTCAAAGAGGGGAAAGGCCATGAAAGAAAACCACAGGGTTCTGAGGAAAAAGGGCTGGGTACAAATATGAAGTTAAGTTATCTGAAGTGTAGCATTGTTTCTCTACTATCATCTTGTGGGTTCAATTAAGCTCTATCTTCGATGTTTTACAGCAGATATTTTTCCTTAGGTGAAATGGAAACATCTGTATGTTGTCATAAACCTAATCCCCCATGAAAAAAATAATAATTCTGAGTGGTTCTGTGTATCTAAATGTCAAAACAGCAGACTTCAGGAATATGATCCTTCCTACTTTATGGACCCATATAACACAGAAGCAGCCTTGGCAATTCCTACGTTTGTTGGTGACTCATTAAATTCAATGAGTATTCTATAAAATTTTCACAACCATTTGACCAAACCTTAATTGACATGGAGGTCTGATTGTGTGAAAAAAAGAAGGAGAAATGGAGAATCAGAATAAGAGGATGTGAAACAACAAGAACTCTCTTAAAGTTTTGTCACAAACTTCTTTCATTTGTAAATTTCATGCAACAATAATCCAATTTGTCTTACTCTCCCGTTTCCAAGAACTTTATCCTTAAATTCACCAATCTCTGCTCTGGTAATTCCTAAAATGAAGCTTCTGTCCTGGTTTCCTATTCTCTTTCTTTTCCAAGTAAAATGTGGTGGCCAATCCAAAGGAAACCTCAATGACTCCTTCACCTTTCTCGTTAATTTAGAACAGAGGTTCTTAACCTGGGGTTCATGAATGAGATATTTTTTTCATGGTGGAAAAGACCAAGTTATGCATTTTTTCTGAAATGCTTCATTCAAAATGAAATTACTTAAAACGTATATCACATTTATGTAACAAATTATATTTTCAAATCCTTTTCATAAATTATTATTGTTTTTGTATGCTTTCTATGACTGCATGGTATGTGAATATATCTCAATAAAATTGAATTAAAAAAAAGAAGCTAGACACACACACACACAATTATTATTGTTTTTAACTTGCTATTTTATATCTGTGTCTTACTTTTTTTTTTTTAATCTGGATATATTTTGGCCATTTTAAAACCCTGCTGTCAGACACCATTTCACATTGTAATTTCTAATATTTCAACTAAACTTTCCACATCTGCATGTGGAATTCCTTACTACAACATCACATTCATGTTATATTCCTTCCCAAAATCTAATACTGAGTCTTACAACTGTGTGACTAATTTCTTCCAGAACTTGTCACAACCAAGTGCTCACACTAAATGTCATACTGTTAGTATATGAAGAGTTTTAATTCTACATTCTGTGAAGTTTGACATTTTCTTTACTTCCCAAATAGCCAATAATAGATGCAAATCATTATCACCAGATTAGAGACCTTGTTGTCATGACCTGGTCTCTACTGATAGTAACAGAGCCCCCTTGAGAATGCTTTATTCTTGGTGAACCATATTAAGGAATAATGATTGAGGTATGTCACTGGAGAATAGGGTAAGCTTAAAATCATGATTTCCTTCTTGAGCCAACCCCGGTATCCTGATTACAAAACTCGGGCTCCCATAAGATACAGTATGCTATATGCTCTAGCCCAGGGGTCAATAAACTTGACCAGAAGAAACACACTGCAGGTCAGATCTGAACATGCCCATTCATGCTGCTGTGACTGCTTGGGTTTACAATAGCAGAGATGAGTAGTTGGGACAGAGACAAATATTATGGTCTGCAAAACCAAAAATATTCACTATTTAGCTTGAGGAAAAATTTTGCCAAAGTCTCTCTAGCCAGACAGAATGATAATTCCTAAAATAGTGTTTCTGATCTGGTTTTCTATTTCATTTCCCAGTAAATGTGGTAGACAACCAGAAGAAATCTCAAGGACTCCTTCACCTGTCTCTTATCTTAGATTACAGGGTTCTTAAACTGGGGTTTATGAATGGGTTTTTTTATGCCATTTTTTTGCATCTCTCTCTAAATATACAGACAGACAGACAGACAGACAGACACACACACACACACACACACACACACACACACACAGGAACAGCATATATTCAGTGGTGAAGAATACAACCTAGAATCAGATAATTCTGGGTTTGAATTAAGTCTCAATATTTTGTGGCACTTTTGGGAAGTTATTCAAACTTTCTAAACCTCAATTTTCTCATCTGAAAAAAGGAGCTAATAACCCATACCTGAAAAGACTATGAGGATTAAAATAAAAACATTGACTATAAGGTTCATAATGCACATAACACATGCTCGCCAAATGTTTCTAATTACTAAAGGAGAAACCTGTTGAATATTAATGACAAAATAATCATACTTTCCACTATTTATACCTGAATTGAATCAAGCTAAGAAAAGTTTGCCATTGTAATAATACCAAATAAAGACATTATAATTCATTTGAGAATGAAATATACTGTCTCCATGCTTTCATACATAGACAGTAGAATAAACAGATGCAGTAATAAACTAATAAATAATTTTATTTCATAATTATTTACTATTTAATAAATAGTTAATTAATGAAATGCAGCCTCTAAGAACCCATATTAACTCATATTCTCTAGCTTAATTCTAAGGACAGCCACAAGTAAAACCAGAATATCACTTTAAAAGTATAAACCTGCATTTGACCTTATTATTATTATTTACATTTTACTTGCATACTATTTTTAAGATTTCAGCTTGACAGAAAATGGGGAAAAAACAGAATAATTCATTGGTTTAAAGTTCATTTTAGGAAAATATATCAACAAGGAAGTTTGTTTAAAGCCAAGTTTTATATAGCATAACAATATATATATTTAATAGTTAAACAGATAAAAAATAAGTTGACTAAATGGTGTTTTTTTTTTTTGTTTTTTTTTTTAACCACAGGAATAAAACAGAAATGATAAATTTAGTTTTAGAAAACACATCTGCCTATTTAACATCCTTTCCAATCTGAAGTGGTACTGGCAGTGTTGAGAATAACAGTACATATGTTATGACTGTTTGAATTTCAGAAAGCCTTCGGTTAAATTCTGCATAATTGGTTCCTGCTTAAGACAGAGGCTTGCAAGAATCCAGGAGGAGACATGGGAGCAGATAAAGAATGAGTGAAAGAAACAAAAAACAGACACTCATGTTAAAAAGAACCATGTCCACTCGGTGGGGGAAGCATTAAGAGGGTTCCACATGGAATGGGGCTTAGATGTTGGCTGCCTTTTATCTGAGTAAGTGGTTCAGACAGTGGGATCAAATTTAAGTGGTTACATTTGCGGATGCTGATTGGAGGACAGTGAACACAGAGATAGCTGCCAGAGAAATTCAGAAGGCCTGGATGTACTTTATTATAGCACAGAAGACTAGCACATGGCATTTAATAGCTATAAACACGTTAGGCTTCAAATTCATTTACATAAAAATACAGGGGAAGGAGGCAAGAAGTAGACCCTTAAAATATAGATACAGTTGACAAGTGATAAAAATAATCCTTAGATGCCTGGATTTGAACATTTTCTTATTTTAGACTTAAAGGTCTTTCTTACATGCGAGGATTGATTGGGTTAAACTAATTACATTAAAATGACACCACTTTGGATAGAACTGTATTGCTTGGGGAATTCAAATAGATTTTGGAATGTTTTTATATCTAGAATGCACTTTCAAAGTTCAGGCCACTTAATGCTGAACAAAGAAGATATTACAGCCTGTGAAGAAAACAGCAATGTAGTTCCAAATTTTGAACGTTACTCTACAAGACAATTTGAAAAAAAAGAAGAAAGGGAAAGGGCATGTTCCAAACACTGACATGATCTCTTGCGTAAGTTTGATGGATATAAGTATGGTGGTTCAACATGTGCCTGACAAATTTGAATAGGTGACAGTTTGACTGAATAAATGAGCCATACTCCTGGGATGGTGCTAAAATGTTCTTTGTCTCCTTTTTGTCAATTCAGAAATAAATTAACAGATTTGCTCATTCTTCAAAAAACAGTTGTACATGCACTTGTCATCATTCTAACTTCAATTTAAAGAAAACAAGTTAGTCATTACCATTACCAGCTTTCAAATTGAAAGGAAAAATGCAAGCAACAGGAAGTAAATTATTTCCTTGAAACAAACAAGTCAGTCATATTATATGAACAATCTGATGATTCACATTGACTTTAAAAGGAAAACACTTACACTTATTGTAGTATACACAGCTATTCATGTTCTTGTTTAATTGATCGCACAAAATACTCCAGGGTGATGACAAAATCCCCGCTTGTCACTGTGATTGATCATCTAAGAGTAAAGAACAGAACGTGGCAAGTCAGCAAGCTAATATTAAAAAATCGAAAACTGAGAGACAAGTATAGTTTACTTTCTAAACTGGTCAGCTGAGTTCTCATTAAAATAAACCAGAGCTGATAAGAGAAAAGGAAAGTTGGGATCAGATTGAAGGTTTGGAATTATTTTCAAAAACATTAATTTGTTTAAGAAAAGGCCCCATATATTCCAGCTGAGAGTTAAAGATTTTTTCTGCTAAATTCAGAGCAAGCAAAATTACAGGAAACAATTATGTCTTCTAGACTCTTTACAGAGAAATAAGGTGATACAAGTAACAAACAAGTTTTATCTTCTGCCTTTCATACTGTACAAGCAAGATGCTAAGGCTATTTCTAAGCAACACAGGAAAAAATCTCTCAAGGTATCTTGAGAGAATACAGTTAAGGTATTTGCCATCTTGGAGTTATGTGCCTGACTTTGAAATTTCCAAATTCTCCTTTTATTATGGCTGATTAAAGAAGCTCAGGACATATGGATATTTGTAGAAGTATTGACTTGTATTCACTCACAAAATTATCTCTCCTAGCTCACGATAATAGAATATATCCTCAGACAGACCAATTTTCACTGATAAATTAGAAAGTGTGTTATCAATTTCTCATGTTAAAAGATAATATTTATGTATTTCTTTTTTATCTCCAGAAAAACAAATATTGGTCTGTGTCTGATATTCTCTATAACACACATGTATAAGGTAATGCAGTGATAAAAAGGTACAGTAGTAATACTTAAAATTTGTTGATGACTTACTGTTTCCCAAGTACTATGAAAATGTTTTTAATTTATTTATATGCAGCAAATCCTAGGAGGTGAGGTTTATTATCACTGTTTTACTGATAAGGAAACTGAATCTTAGTGAAGTTGAGTAAGTTGCCCACAGTAATTCTGGATCTAGGAATTAAACTCAATCTACTTTGTTTTTGGAGTCCACATTGAGAAAGATTCCAAAAATTAAGTATAATTTTTTTAATAGTGAATATCTATTGTGTGTTAGGCATTATTCTAAGCACTGGGGCAACTGTCAATGAACAGAAAAATAACTAAAATTTGCAACATTTTTTTCAACTTAATATGGTGTCTGAAAGTCTAATCTGATTGACAATGGATGATCAAAATCACTTACCAAGGAGAATGGAATGCTTATCATATTTTTTCTTTAGTTATGCATAATTTCCTAAACCAAAATATATCAAACAATCATGTACAAGTATTTTCCCCTCTCTTATCCTTTTATGAGGCCTCAGAAAACTAAAACAGAGTATGAGTGCCTACTATGCTACAAGCAATTACCTGTTTTACCTATATTATATATACCACTCACAACAACCTCCCAGAGGGGGTTACGTTATTTCCAACTTTTAGATCATGAAATTGATGCACCAACTTGACAGGGAAAATTATGGAGTCTCTAGAGCCAACACTCTCTGGCTTCAAGACCCATGATGACTCCTTTACACCAGGATGAGACTAAAGCATATTTGGGTAGCAACTCCTAAAAGATCAGAGGATTCTCAAATAAGCTGCTGTGGATCAGAGTTCACATATCCGGTAGTGTTTCAATGTTGCTTGCATGAGCTTTTCTCTTTCCTCATTCTCTGGAATGGGGATTCATTTATGGAAAATCTAAATAAGGGAGAAACCCAAATGAAATGCTTAGCATTATTTCATACATCCTTATTGAAATAGAGAGCCCTGACAAGAGAACATTGCTTTTATTTCAGCTTTTTGCTATTTTTGTTTAATTTAATAAAAGTACATATCAAAATCACTATATCAGTATGTGATCTATAAAAAGCAGGAGGGGATATTTTATCCTAGGTCTTAAAAGTCCTGCTAGCTTGTGTTTATTTCTTATTCACTCAGTCATTTGTATTTAGAAATCCTTTTCTCATATGGCTATTGAGCTGATGTATTAAAATCATATTTGGTGCATTATCACAAGATTTAAGGAGTTTGTATGTCTACTGTGTCCTTGCTTCTTTCTTTGGAATCCCTCTTGTGGTTTCCACAGTGATAAAATGAAGAGCATTTATATAAACATCCACAGAAACCATCAAATTGCAAGAAGATCCTCGTCTTTGCTTTAGACATTCTTTGCAGGTTATTTTTCTCCTGAAGAATATTGAATCATCCAGATTGACTAAATCTAGAGTGGAAATGGTCCTGATAGTTCTTTCTTTTTCCTCCTTTAGCTCTTCTCCATGGGAGGTTCTGATTGCTCTGATATAGCATCATAGCTTTCCAGTTTTCCCAAAGGGATGTGCAGTCTTTTGGCAATGGAATAAGGGAGCCAGAGAAATATTATCTTTGTTTGTTTTTTTTCCAAATTTCAATTCAATAAATTTCAATCTCATTCTGCTATCTACCCAAAGCATGCCAGCAAAGAAATGATTTACATAGATTATTCCTCCTGCCAGTGAGTGGTAGAGCAAAATCCAGACCAAGGACTCGTATTCCAAAGCTCCTACCTTGTCTGTCTATGGCACACCACCTCTCAAATTCTGTGAGCCTATGGAATGTCATTGCTGCACATTTCTTTTCTCCTCAGCTCAGTGCAAACATGGAAAGGGAAGGAGTGTAAAGGTACTCAGATTAAAAATGCTTAATTTTATTTTCCCTGATTCCCAAATAATACATCAGAATTATTTATGAATTACAGTAGGTCAGGACAGAGGTAGAGGAGGTGATGATAAGGAACATGTTTCCAAGAAGCAAAGGTTCCCAAACCAGTAATTCTGGCTCAATTTGGCATTTATTTGCTGATGATGTTTTACCAGGAAATGCTAGAATGTCAGTCATGGGAAGTTGACTGTGTTAGAATCATAGAATTTCAGAATTGAAATAGATATTAGATTTGTTCTAATCCAGTCCTCTCATTTTATCATTGGAGGAGCTGTGGCTAGGAGAGTCACAGAACTGATCAGTGACAAAATATCCCTGTCTAAAACCAGAGGGCAGACTTCTTTACTCCTAATGGAGTGTGCTTTTCATTTACAGGCTTCCCTTCTCCATCCCCTCCACACATATGTGCACAAGCTTGCACACACATGCACATCGCTCTTCTCTTTATGGTCACATATCATTAAAACACTCTGGAATGACAGTTTGAAGTTTTAAATAAGTAATGTTTTTTAAATGGTTTACAGAGATCAAGGGAATCTTATGAGATCAGTGGAGGAAAGAAACCACAGCAAAGAGCTAAAACGTTTTCCAGGGTAAAGAAACATTCCTGTGAGAGTTTCAGAAGGGCTTCCCCCACCCATTTCAGTTTTTTTTTTTTTTTCTTTAGCACAACCTCAATAAAGAGGTGGGACTATAAGTATCTCTTTCTGCATGGAGCTTTGCATATTTGGAGTTCAGGTGTGGGTATCTGGTGTCTGCGCAAAAGCAGCCAAATGACCTTTTTGTTCTGAATTTGATTATTGTTTATCCGTTGGGAAGAGACGGCACTCAAGTGGTGTGAGGACAACGAACTTGTGAAGAGGGAAGAAGGGATGTTTTTTAAACACCAGGATTCAAAAAAGTGTGTCGGCATCAAACTCACTCACATCCCCTATTCTTCCCAATAAATCACTCCTTGGATTGGTGTTACTTATCTTATAGTAATGTTCCCTTCTGCTTTAATTCAAAATAAACACAGTCTTTGGTCCCCAGATGTCTAATTTTTGCTTCTAAGAAGTAGGACAACAATAGATGATGACAGCAATAGAAGCAAACACGTCTTTGTCCTTCAGAGACTAACCAAAAGAGATCAGAATTTCAGGCAATTTTTTATTGCCTGATATTTGTTTACGTAGAATGTATCATAAGATCTCTACCCAATAATATTAAAATATTTTTCTTAATGAAGGGAGTTAATATCAAAATCCATCTGGGCTGTACTCAGTATCTAGCAGCTAAGCAAGTTCTGGTTAGGAAAGTGGGATTGCTTCTTCATTAAGACACGGCAAATGTGAACATTCAAATCAGGGAGGCTGTAAATGCCAGGTTAGCATCAAAGAGGCCAGAACAGTACATTTTTCTGTAATAGGATATTATTTTGTTCATATAAATGGGCAATTTGTGAGACAGGTTTAGAATATGAAAATATTACATATATCAATTGTTGATATGATGGTATTCGTTGATCTAATAATTTATTAAATACATATTTGTTATGTATCCCATGAGACAACTAGTGCAGAAGACAAAAGAGATGAGAAAATCTTGATACCTTTTCTTGGTGTGCTTAAAATCTAAAAAGAAAACATACAGATAAATAATGAACCCACCATGTAATATATATATATTACCATAGATATGTGGACAAAATGACACAGAAGTACAGAAAATAGTTTTATGAGTTATCAAAAACAACCTTTGTTTTTTTTTAACACCAAACTGTATACGTTGAAGTACATTTATTTATTTATTTCAAACCTCAAAATAAATTGTTAAAGAAATTATAAATGAATAGTAATATTAACATATAAAACCCTGCAATAAATCACTATTTAATCTTTTTAAATATTGCTTCCTTCTCTGAATGATTATTTCATTTTGTAGTCTGTTTCCCTACTCTATTTTCCCTGATCTTCAGGCAACTAAGAAAAGTTTAAAATATGTGTACAATCACGTGATTTTGCATTTTTACTTTATAAAGTTCTCGAAATAGAAGTTTCTGGTGAAAGTGAATTCTTATTTATTAGGATTTTATTTCCTTTATTAATTCACTTCCTCTATAGAGAAAGATTCATGATCCAAAAACAAGCATAATTTTCAAGAATTTGTTGAGCATGAAAAGATTCCAGGATTTTAGGGAATTTTCATATATTCAATCCTAACTCCTATATTTATGCATTAGCATCTACATAAGAAATAATAAGTTTATTTTTAGAATGAAGATATTAGTCATTAGAGAGTTTTAAACTTTTTTAAAAGCAGAAATGTGTGTATAAATAAGCATGTAGGTTTACATATACATATATGCATATATATAAACTGTCAGCAAAAAAATTTGAAAGAAAAAGAGACTTGGGGAAAACATTACTCAATAGAGTACATACTGTAAGAAACTTAATCAATATTTTATTGCATAATTTTCATACCCGATTCTGGAACAATTTTATTTAATAGTTCCATTTTAGTATTCTCCTTTAAAATGATTTCTATAGATCTGGAATTGTGTTCATTTGGAATTTATTTTCAATATCTATCTCTCTATCTATCTATGTATCTATGTATCTATCTATCTATCTATCTAATCTATCTATCTGCCTGTTTGCCTACCTATCTGTCTTTGCATCTATCTCAATATCTAAATATGGTATAAACGTGTTTCTTTCAATCTTCACCACTCAAAATGCTCTTTTGTTTTGATTGAAGCATCAAAGTTTTCCCTTTGGGGATTTGATTACTTTATTTGCATTGAAAGTATCAACTTTACCTCAAAGGACCCCATCATTTGAATGTATCCCTTGCATATGATTTAGACATTCTAAATTTTAATAAGCCCGCAAAGCAGAAGAGCAAGCACCAGTCTGTAGTTCCCAACAGGATTTTCTCCATAGGGCAGTGGCTTCACCTCACATTAGAAGTCAGTTAAGTGCTCTCTTCGGCAGCACAAGAGAGAAGCACATATACTAAAATTGGAACTATATAGAGAAGATCAGCATGGCCCCTGCACAAGGATGACAAGCAAATTCATGAAGTGTTCCATATTTAGGGGATGTTTTGGTGTTCTTCTTTACTTATATTTTTATTTTTTTATTTTTATTTTTTTGGAGTAATGAAAATGTTCTAAAACAATTGTGGTGATGATACTGTGAGCCACTGACTGTATACTTTGGATGGATTATATGGTGTGTGAATATATCTCATTAAAATTTCATTTAAAAAATTTTGAAACAATAATAATAATAAGTCAGTTAAGACAGGAACTTCTTTTGAAAAGAAAAGAGAATCTGGGCTGAGTGGGTGTGTGCACATAGGTGTGCTTTACTTTTTGAAGAAAACCAATATTGATTACCTCTTTTGTACCAAGCATAATGGTATGTATTTTGCAGGAAATATTTCAGTGAATTCTTACTGTCAGGTAACTGTAAAAATCTTTATTTTAATCGTCAGGATGCTGAATTCTCCTAGGTCATTCAGTTAGTAAATAGGAAAGCCAGAATTTGAATCTAAGTTTGTTTATATCACTGTAGCCACGTCCATTTACAGCATTTGTTGCAAAAGCTACATTGACCTCTTCTTATGAAACCTAAAAAGTTAAATAAAACTCACCAAACACATAGACCACACATATTATTTTAACTAATGAAAAGGAAAAAGGTGGGGTATTTTTTCAAATAAATTATTTATAATATGTGCCATTGTTCAGATAGTTGTATAATTTTCTCTTCTGTTGTGTTATGCTCTTTTTCCTTTGATAATTGATTTCGTCTCTTCAGTTCTATATTGAAGCCCTTGGAAAGCCTACCTGTTGTAGGTTTTATATTTCCATCTACCTTTAACATGTTAACACACTTTTAATCACTTCCCATGTTCATTAGCTGAGATGAACAAGAGAGAATTGTTCAAACAGGTGCCAGCAAATTAAGATAAACATAGTTAATATTATTCACTTATTTGTGCACAAGTATCTACCTCTGGATTTAGATTAGCTAAGAAGGAAGGCAAATTGGAAATGTTGATCAGTTCTTATCAGTCAAAGCTGAAAAATCAAGGTTGTGCTTGACAGTGGGAGGCTTAGCTTATGTTTAGTACACAGAAGGAACACAATATATTCTTTCTTTCTGAATTAAATACAATGGCATGGATTTTATGTATTCCCGATTCTTTTTGTACTATAGAGTAGGAGTATGATAATTCCCTAGCAATGTTCTAGTCAATAGTTTTAAAAAATCAATTGCATCACACATTAGAGATGATGCAAACATTGAAACATAATTCAAAAAACTCAGTGAATTAAATGGCCTAGTAATGGAAAGATCTGGATCACAGAGATAAACCACTCACTTTCTTTGGATATAATCACATATTATTGCTGTGTCTTCCTTACTCTGTACTCCTATCACTCTTTGTTCCTATTGCTATTTTACCATTTATAAAATAACATTATAGCCAGTTTTGTCATTTTTCAATCGGAGACTTTGAGCTCGCTAAGAGTTATGACCGAGTTATTGGTTATTTTATCTTTTTTTTTTCCTACACATATCTATATCCAAGATCCAGTTAAGTATTTATCATATATTACATGATTTTGATATATGTATGCCCACTCAATGGATGGGTGAGACATGGATTGAACAAATAAATCTGATTACTTGTTTTGTGTAATGTGATAGTCATTTGGAACATGCTGCAATAAGCTGAGGATGTCAGCACTAAAATTCAAGCTAGATTCTTTGATAAAATCATTGAAACTGAAAACTGAAAACTTTGCCTTGTATATTAAAGTCTTCTTAGTTGGAGAGTCAAACTTAGGGAAAGTAGCTTTAAAAAGTATGAAAAAAGACTGAGAGAGGTACTCTGTGTACCTGGGCCCATAATTTCATGGTTCAGAATTTGTAGGTCCAGTCTTGTGGTGGATCCACCCAGTGGTGGAAGCAGCCATGGGAAATTCAGCTATTTCATGAATGTCACCAAGAGTAACTCATTATCCTCATGCTTCAGACAGGGCTCATCTTCTGCCTCTCTTCCAGGAGGATCTTTGGCCCCATGAGGGGCCAAAAGCAACTTGGTGCATCTTTTATTGGCTAGGTCATTCCGATGATGTATATCATGATATGGGTCCCTGACAAGCACATCAGTATGTGTAACGCTGGTCCCTTTCCACACAATCGTTTCCAAAGGTCCCTTCCCACACAGGGAGACCTTTGATTCTCCTATGAACTTGAACAGATTGCTAATCTATTGGCGATGGCCCATGAGTCAGTAAACAGATACACAAGGGTACTAAGAGGACCACTTGCAGTTCAGCCCATTGGGAACTTTCTCCAGTGCCATAGGCTGTACATAGTCTGCCTGAGGCAGGGGAAACTGTGGCTCTTGCCCAAAGGATGCCAAATGGCTTCACCATGGCTTCACCATCAGTGAACCAGAGCTGAGCATCTGGTAAAGCATCCCTGAGTTGGGATCCCCAGGACAGAAAAAGGAAGCCACGAGCCAGGGGAGTGTATGTCAGGCAGTAGAAGCCCTAACCCCATCGATCTCAGTATGGAACCAGCTAGCCAATTCCCTGGAATTCATGGAGGAGGGGTCTCAAAATTCTATTTATCACCACCCCTCCCCAGAGAATGGAGACTGCATGCCATAGTTCCCCCAGCCATGGGCTGGTACGTCTACCTTGGCTGGAAATGTAGGGGTGACCCTTCAGTTTAGCACACAAAGTTATGAAATCTTTGTTGCCCAAGATACTCCTGTACAAAAGGAACACAAGAGCAATGGAAAGAATGGCCAGAAAATTCAAACCACACCGTATTTCCCCATGCACCCTACTCATTGTGCCAAAATCTGTAGAAAGAGTTGCTATATGGTACATTGTGGGAACACAGGCTCAGGCATAACAGAAACTTTCAGCAAATAACAGCACTATTACTTACAGACCAAAGGGTCTAAAATAGCAGGGGAGGAGATCCTATTATGGCCCATCTCCAGGAAAAGCCAACTGCTGCAGTCAAGGTTCGTGGATGGCAATTCCACATGCCCGACTTCACGTTGGAGAGCAGAGACCAATCTGTGCTGAACAAGGATGGAGTATTTATATGACACAGGGGAAGGGAACCCTGCCACTGAGAGTTCCTACCCTTATAAGCAGCTGGAACTGCTTGTTCCTGGTTTCCGGGTTTAAAATATGGTCATTATGTTCCATTAGACCTAAAGTGTATCCCTGCTGAGGAATGGAAACATATAGAAACATTTGCACACAACAGAAAAGGAGGCAGGGGTAGGCAAGAGCTGGAAGATGGCCACTAGGTGTGTCCATGACTTCTCCACATAGACTGAGAGGAAAGCATATTATACTGCATGCAAATCAAATATCCCATCCCTTTTTTTTTTTTTTTTTTTTTTTTTTTTTGGCAGCTTGGAGCATAAAAGATAAAAAAAAATTGTGCACATCTATGCTTTTTACTTAACACATTCTTCTAGTGAGATTACATTCTTCAGGATCCATCTTCTGAAATCTCTCTCCACTCTCTCCTAGACCTTGGGAAGGGCACAGGACAAAGACTGACTCAGTGAAACTGAATCTTTGACCTTTATTCCCAAATCTGTTAGGTAGTAGAAGCTTTTTATTTTTGGACTTGAAATTGATGTTTATATGCCTGGAGTTTGGGGAATCATCCTGTAGAAATACTACCTGGAAATTAAGTTAACTTTCAAAGTTAAATATGAAAAGACACTAACTCTTGTTGATAGATTTTAAGCAGCTTGGTTCAGCCATGCTTGTCAATAAATTCTGACATTTTATGGCCAATTTTATTTGTATTTCTATGACATGCAGTGATATGAATTTTAAGTATTATAAGACTATTGATTAAAACTTCAAATCTAGATTCCTATAAATATAATGTTTTCTTATTTTTCTTATAGTGATTCCTGACTTCAAACCTAAATTCCTATAGATGCAATGTTTTCTTATTTTTCTAATAGTTATTCCTGAATGGAACATCCCTGTTCTCATTATTTAGCTTAGTTTAATTCCCTCAAATCCCTTTAAATGGATTTTGAGAGTATTTCCTGATGGATTTTGTTTGATGTGGTAATTTTTCCAAGGGTATTTGTTTTCAGTAATCTTATAGATCAGGTGATTAGGATTCCTGTAACAGTGGTGAAGTGGTAGGCTTTGATGGCATTAGATCAGTTCAATACTATTAGGCAAACAGGAAATATGTTAGGAGACTGTATTCCTCTAATGAAGTAGCAAGCTTACCACCCACCGTCCTCAGGCCTCTTCTGGTGGAAACAGAAGACAGTGTGTCCCGTCTATCCACATAAATAGGGAGCAGTTTGCCTAGTAATGCTGTCCTCTCTTAGGAGCCCTTGCATCAGCAAGTTAGGACTGTCTTTGGGGAGGCACTAATGGTCAGGAGGACTTCTGTACAGCCTTGGTCTCATAGGAATCTCACACAAACGTCAAATTTGCCCCAGGCTGCCCACTGAAAGCCTGCTAAGCACGCATAATGAAGGCTCCATTTCTCTGAACACCTTAAACCTTCAGAAGCATATGAAATTTCCCTCCAGTGTGCACCTGTAAGCTTATTTTGATGAATGGGTCATTCAGACAAGGAAGAGGGAGGGAAATGAGGGTCAGAAACTTGCTTTAGAGCCTTACTTTTCCTGTTCTACCTTACACAATTGAATTTGGATCAATTCACCTAGAGCCAAGGGAGAAGTTAACATCAAAGGGAACCTAGTACATAGATCAGGATGAAGAAACAAACAAATAAAAGGCGAAAGGCATAAATTACATAATTCATAAAGCAAGATGGTAGAGGCAATAGCAAGCATATCTGTTTCTGACAGTAAGGGCTTGCCTATCTATCAATAGACAATCTCCCACAACAGATCGAAACTAGAAGTCACCTAAATGCTTCTTACAAAAAGATATACCTAACAAATGTCACAGAAAATAAAAAGGGCAATCGAAGACATATTAGACAAAATCAAGTAAGGGGAAGGGGACTAGAGTAATAATTCCATGCAAAGTAGAACTTAAAGCAAAAAGCATTAAACAGAAAGAAAAAAATAGAAAGCTTATTTTATATCTATATAATGCGTATTCCACAATGAGAATATCACTGTCATAAGTCTTTATGTGTCAAATACCATAGCATCAATATGCTGTGATTTATTTTTAAAGCAAAAACTGAAATAAAATGAGGAATATAGAAAAACTAATAGTAGTAACATAACTCAGTTGTGACACATCAACTTGGTTAAAAAGTGTGCATAGCAAGCTATGTTTTTCAAGTACAAGTAGTATGTTGTTCTATTTAAAGGAGAAAAATGTGAATTCCCTATGTTTGTTCAAATTATTTTTATTACAGTATCACATAAATATGTAGAGACATAAAACCAGAAGCAAATTTCTAATGTCCACACCACACTGTAAAACAAAACAACATTTAAATTAAATATAAACAACATAAAAAAATCAATAAAATTCAAATTGCAGTCACATCTGGGTTTAATAGTAGCAACATGTATTTGCATGTTCTATGTTTAACTCATTATAGATTTGCTTTTGAATAGAAAGGCCCATCATTTCTATCACTGGTTCTGTCCCAGGAGAGTGAGCACAGTGATAAGTGCATGAACTGTGAAACCAGTCTGACTGGGTTTAAATGCCACTTTACTACTCATTAGATAAACTTGAAAGTCACTTAACTTCCCCGTGCCTCAGTTTCCTGTCTATGAAATGGGGACTAACAGTACCGACCTCAGAGAACTGTTACAAACCTACTTCCAACAGTTCCTGGCACATAGTAAGAAGCAGGTGTCATGGACTGAACTTTGTACCCAAGCAGAGGCATGTCCTTAATCTTACTCATGTTCCTGTGGGTGTGAAGTCATGTGTAAATAAGACCTTACAAAGACGTTATTTTTAGTTAAAGTGTGGCCAACTGAACTGAGGTGGGTCTTAATCAAATTACTAAAGGCCTTATCAAGAAGAAACCAGAAGCCAGAAATCAGAGAAAGCCATAGAGAGGTGCCAGAAGCTGGAAACCAATAGAAACTTGAAAAGCTGACATAATGAGAGAGAGATGACCATGTGCTAGAACCGGAGATAAAACCCAAGGAACCACAAGCTTTGCAGCAAGATAGCACAAAGAATGCTACAGACTTTGGAGAGAAAATATAGCCTTACTGATGCCTTGATTTGGGACTTCTGTCCCCTGAAACCTTGAGACAATAAATTCCCATTGGATAATAAGCCTCCCCATTGTGTGGTATTTGTTATAGAAGCCTGGCAAAAGACAACATATATGCTCAGTTTTCAAATAAATTTATTTTTATTTACTTGCATATTTTTCATGAGTCAATTTTTGACATATCTTTATGCAGATACAGTTTTTATGTGTAAAATAAAATGTATTTCTTCAAGGCCTAGACTTATTTACTAGTATACATTCAACTAAGGGAGTTTTCCAAATTGGTGAATACAGCTTAACAATAAAAACACAGACTTTCAAAGAAATGTTCTCTTTGCTGCAGATCAATTTAGAATATATTTTAATTTCCTCTTCTGTTAAGGTTATCTCTATAAAATGTCTGAGAAACACAAGTTTTGTAGTGATGTTAGAGAACCTACCACAAAAATTATTTTCCAATTGATTTCATTTTTTACAGAATGGGACCTTAATAAGAATATAAACAAGTTCCATTTATTTATACAACATTCATGCATTGACTGTCAATTTTATTTTTGGTACTATACTAGGAGCATTGATAAAAAGATAGATTGATCCTAAAACAAAAATTCTCAACCTTTAAATGATAAGGGAAGAGTTATCCTTTGGAACATTAAACAAAACAAAAAAGGCAGAAAACAATGAAAGCAGTCATTTCTGCTTTAAATTATAGTACAAAAAATGGGTTAGTGGTTGCATTAGGTTAATGGTTAAATGGTTGACTTGTGGCAAGCAAGAATATGGAGGGCATAATGAAAACTGACCTATGTCTTTCATTAACTTAAAAATATGTCATTCAATTATTTTTTAATAAATTCAAAACTAATAAAATAATATACTAGTATAGACAAATCAAGAAAACATTCCAAATGAGTTTTAGAAAAGGCTGGTTAATTTTTTGGTCAGTAATAACACTTGTAGCTATGAAAGCAAAAGCAATTACATGGACCATGAGATCTCATTTATCAAGGTATCATCTAATAGCCTCTGGCGACCATGGCAAAGATTTTTCCTGGATGAGTATCATGGTCCAATTTAATGTGTTGTGTTTCTTTTTTCCACCTACCTGCCTTGGAAGCATCCTCTGCAGGTTACTGACAGTAGAAAAGCCAGCAGGATTTCTGAATAAGGCTTACTGAACATAAATATCTGTCTTCTCACAGGCCATGTTAAAAAAAGACTTGTGTTTTATCTTAAGAAGTAAAGCTGACTCGTTAGTGAGAGAGGCTACAGAAGATGTAAGGAAGACGAGTCGGGGACAGCAGGAATGCTGAATTGCATAGTTGTAGCTCATAATTTGCTGTTACTCATTACGAACAGAAAAGGGAAGCACAACATGTCTCATTCACAGCCATGTAGTCTTCCAACAATGTCACTAAATAGGACCAGAACTTGTTCCATACACTGTAAATCACTTCCTCCTGGGATTTTTCTTGACTTTTCCTCATCCTTTATTTACAGCCACACTTTGGAACAGTGTTTTAATGTCCTTGTTTGAGAACTTTTCTTAACCATATACAGCAGACAGGTTAAAGAGTTATGTTTCTGTTCATTTTTCTAAATCTCAATGGAAAACCCATCTTTTCTCAAATGTGTTCTTGAAATATTTACTTTGTGAATATAAAACTATCACTTGGAGAAGCAGATTCAGATCTTGTGCCAACAATAAAACTTAGCCCAGTGTTTTGGCACAGTTTGAATTTTTTTTCTTCTCTTGTATTATGAATATTTCACTTTTAATTTGTATTTTAATTTGTATTTCACTTTTAATTTGTATTTAATTTGTATTAAAAGTGACCATTTTAATACAAATGATGTTTTGATATTGTCTTGCTTTACACAGTAAATTGAGAGTACAAAAGGCAAACAGAAGTAAAATCATTGAGGCAAACACAATAAAATATGACAATACAAATTTTGACAGGAGTTCTAAGAACCAAATTTAAAAATGAGACAGGAATTTTATTACAAATATTTTTCTAAGAAGTAGGTTTTAGAACCATAATATATGCTAATTTATACAATTTTTTTATATTTTTTATACAATTTATACAATTTTTAAATAAGTTAGAGGACACTTGGCAAACAAGTGATATGTTTTCTGAAATCACATTAAGACTTTGGTTTGCTAGACCACTCAAATTTATAAGATGCTTTCATTTTTATTTACCATTAAAATCAGCACCCTGAGAGGATGATTATCCCTGTCTCCCCACATTTCATGGTTTAGGAAAAAGAACTTCCTAGAACTTTACTAGATTTTCCAGTATTTATAAGTTCATGAATCATGGTGCTTAGGCTTGAATCCTATGTTTTTTACTTTCTGTGCCAGGTTTCTGTCAACTATATCATAGTCATCTCACTTTTGTTTTTCAATTCTGTTATATATAAATACAAAAATAATTAAATTTATATTATGTTTAGTATATACACATTTAAATATATATGATTAAAATAGGGAAGGGAAATTAGTATCTGCTTGGGAAGGAAAAAGGAGTTTTGCCAACTTCACTTAGAATGTACATGTTTTGTGCATGTGTGTGTTTATTCATAAGCCTTGATAGAGATTTATGAGTCTTATTAGTTTTTTATTATTCTCTTCAAAAGCCATCTTTTTGACTTATGATTTTCTATTGTCCTTTTTTTCATTTTTAAATCATATTTTTTATAATTTCTCTCTTTCTTATTTCTTTGGCTTTAATTTGCTGATATCTTTCTCATTTGTTGAGGTGGATACCTAAATAATCAATTATACCTTTTCATCTTTTATTATATGCTGTGTTGGTTTGGACCTGCGTTTACCCCAGAAAAACAATGTCTTAAAGTTAATCCATTCCTGTGGGTGGCGGTCCATTTTAAATAAGGATCTTTTGATGAGGCTAATTCAGTTAATGTGTGACGCACCTCATTCAGGAAGGATCTTAATCATATTACTGGAGTCCTTTATAAAGGAATGAATATGGAGAGAGAGAGAGAGAAAACACACACACACACACACACACACACACACACACAGAAGCAAGAAACTGGAAACAACAAAACCCAGAAGAGAAGGTAGAGACCAGCAGATGCCAACATGTGCCTTACCATGTGACAGAGGAACCACGGATGGCAGACAGCCGGTCTTCAGGAAGAAAGCATCTTGATGATAGATTGACTGGGACATTGTTCTGGTCTCATACTGTGTGAATATTCTCATTGTTTAAGCCAAAGCATTTCATAGTGTTTTCTTTGAGCAGCCTAGGAAACTAATACATATACTTTTAAGGTTATAAATTTCTTGCTGTGCATAGCATTAGTTACAACCCACAAGTATTGGTCTGTTGTATTCTCATTGTTTTTCAGTTAAACACTCATTAATTTCCTTTGGCTCCAATAGATATGTAGAACAATATTGCTTAATTTCAAAATATATGTATATTTCTGTTTGTGTTGTTTTATTGAATCCAAGCTTAGTTCCACTGTAATCAGTGAAGATATTCTAAATTATTTTTAAAATATGGCTCAGCATATGGTCAATATTAACATAGTTTTAGTGACACTTGAAAGTATGTAGAATCTATCAATGTTCAGTGGACATAATAGCCTAGATAAATCTTTAGATCACATTTTCTTTATGTTTTCTTTTTGCTCTGTCAATTCCTGCATTATGTGTTTTGAATCTATGTTACTGGAGGCATGCACATATAATTAGTGTATCTTCCAGGTATATTAACCCTTTATTCACTATTAAATGTCTCTCTTTTTCCAACAATTGTTTTTCTTTAAAGTCTACTTTCTCTGATATTAGTATAACTATGTGACTTACTTTTAGTTAATACTTGCATGACATTTCATGTATATTTCATCCTTTTAATTTCAGCATTTCTGTATCATTATTTTAAAGTATGCCATTTTATGGTAGGGTTTAGTTGTTTAATTTTTTCTTTTTTTATTACAGTGTAACAGTCTTTGTTTTGTAATTGGAATATTAATCCCATTTGCATATAGTGTCTTATGATATATTTGTTTTTATACTTAGTGTCCCAATTTGCTAATGCTGCCATTATGCAAAATATCAGAAATGGATTGGCTTTTATAAAGGGGGTTTATTTGGCTACAAATTTACAGTCTGAAGACCATGAAAGTGTCCGAATTAAGGCATCAACACAAGTAACCTTCACTGAAGAATGGCCAATGGTGTCCAGAACAGCTCTGTTAACTGGGAAAGCACACAGTTGGTGCACGGTTCTGGTTTCAAAGTGGCTTTCTGCCAGGGCGTTTTTCTCTAAGCATCTGGGGTGTTCTCTTAATTTCTTCCAGGAAAACTCTGGGCTAGCAAAAGCCCACTTCAACAGCCATCTCCAAAATGTCTCTCTCAGCTGCAACACTGAGCTCCTTTTGTCTGAGATCTTATAGAGCTCTGCTAACTAATGAATACCCAAGCTGAATGGGCAGGGCCACACCTCCATGGAAATAATCAAATCAAAAGCATCACCTACAGTTGGGTGAGTCACATCTTCATGGAAACAACTTAATCCAAATATCCCAAAAGATTGGATTAAAAGATCATGGCTTTGTGGGGGACATAATCTATCCAAACTGGCACACTTAGTATCTCAGTATTTATTTTATTTATCCCTCCACTATTCTTTTCCATTTTCTCATCCTTCTTATTTCTGTTACATTCTCCAAGTATTTTTTTTCATTCCATTATATCTCTATCAGCTTTATATATCTATTATCTACTATCTATTATCTTTATATATCTTATATGTATATATATCTATGTCTATACCTTATTTTCTTATATATATCTTATATTATCTATTATCTTTATGTTATCTATACATATTACTTTATTAATGTCTCTATTACTCATTATATCTCTATTACCTCTATTATATCTCTATTATTATATAATATATTCTTTTATATACTTTAGTTGGATTCTCTATAGCTTGCAACATGTTTCCTTGAATTATTAATGTTGAATATAAATTAATACATTCACCATTTTCCAGATAACTCTGCCACATTGCAGCAAGTTAATCCCTTTCTGAAGTTTCATGTTGTATTATAATTCTACATTATGATTATAATTCAACTTGTATTTTAATGTGAAAATCAATATTGTGTACAGTCTATAATATTTAGATTTACTCATGCATTTACCCGTTTGCCATTCTTTCTCTTCATTGTTTAAATATTGCTCTCTAGGACCACTTTTTCTTTTGCCTGGAGTACTTCATGTATTTTTTTCAGTGTGTACCTGATGGTAAAGCAATCTATCAGTATTTCTCTGTCTGAAAATGTCTTTATTTCACCTTTACTTTTGAAAGATATTTTTGCAGGGTATAGAATTCATAGTTGGTGATAATCTTCCTTTAGCATTTCAAAGATATCATTCCATTTTCTCCTGGCTGGAATTAATCCTGCTACTTTGATTATAACATGTGTCTTCCTTCCAGCTGCTTTCAAAATTTTCTTTTGGTCTTTTGTTTCCTATAACTTCTCTGATCTCATCGCCTACCACTCTCTCCTCACTCACTCTATTCCAGATACACTGGATTCATGGCTGAACCTTGAATACGTGAGACCTGATCCAACTCAGAGCCTTTGTTCTTGCTCTTCTCTCTGCCTAGAAAGCCCTCTCCACAGGCATCTGCACAGTTTTTCCCTCACTTTCTTAAGGTCTTTACTTATGTTTTACCTTATCATGGAGGCCTTCACTGGCCACACCATAAAAATATAAGCACTCGTGTTTTAGTTTTTCCTTCTTTGAACATATATGCTATAATTTGTAATTTATTGTGTGTGTGTGTGTTTGCTTATTTTTCTTTTTTTTTCATCCCCAGTAGAATATATTTGTTAGGCAAGCAGGGCTATTTGTATTTTTTTAAACTGCTGTACTCCCAACAACAAAAATAGCATTTGATCATGTTACCCACCCTATAAACATTTGTTAACTCAGTGTTTAGAAGAAGTAATTAAATGATTGATTTGGATGATCTCTAAACAATATTTAGTGTAAATAAGTTTGCATGATTAAATCCCCCAAGTATTACATATGTTTAAACGGAGAACAAGAAAATAGAACAAAATAAACAAAACAAAAAACAAAGCAAATAGTTCATCATCCCTAGAAGCTCATTTAGAGGTATTACAAGGAGAATAAAATTGTTCTAATCTTGTTTGTTTCTCTAAATATTTTATAAGCTTTATTTAGAGGATAGAATATTTATTATTTATTATTAACATTAGCACATAATAAATGATCCATAAATATTTGCTGAATAAATAAATTTTATAAGGGAACAATTTTAGAGTATTAAATGTTGAAATGTAGTTAGGATGAAGGAGCAGGAGAGCAAATGTCAAGTAAACAAATATAAAGACTTGTATTGTGAGATCTAAAATTTCAAATGCTGCCTAGACATCTTTGAGCTTCACACAGCCCCAAAGTTCCAGCTGCATGTTTCACTGCTATTGCCAGATATGCCTCCAACCCAGTGGGAAAGGCTCCCCACTTGGTTTGTTCCTTTATCAGCTGAACCAGCTACACCCCATTTAGTCTTCAATCCTAATGTGTGTTACTTCCCTGTAAAATTGTTCAAGCAAGCCAATCACAAACTCCATGGAAACCAAGAAGCACCCCCATTCCTCTCGTACTACAAAGCCTGCCTCCCACAGCCCCTGATATTTCACTTAATTCCCAAGTGCAACCATTATGTGGCCCTGCAAGGCATCTATTATCCTCCTCCACTGAGCTATGGGTGTATATGACAAATAAACTGCTGCCATTCTCATCTAAACGGAGTCAGATGTCATGTATTCTTGCATCTTGGTACTATTTAGGACAGAGGATCCCTCTTTCACCAGTAGAATGAATATTGGTGAGATGATCAGAATGGAAGTTAAATCTAATTACATAAATTACACAATTTACCTATCCAGCTTTATGAAGCAAGTGTTACGTGTGTTTGTGGAAATTGTGCATTTGTGTGTTATTGACAGGGAACCCTATTATCTTCTATAGTGGATTGACTTGTCTGTCTCAGTTTAGCCAGGGTCTTGTCTTGGTCCAAATTCTGGTGGGTGTGGATTCATTATAAATAGGATCTCTTGAAGATGTTACTTCTGACCCAATTGAATCAGGTTAGATTTAATCCAGATTACTGGAGCCGTTTATAAGCAGAATGAAATTCAGACATAAAAAGAGGAAGCCCTGGGAAGAAGCTGGAAGTCAACAGAACTCTGAGAAGGAAGAAGACGTCACCATGTGCATTGTCATGTGACAGAAAAGCCATTCAGTCCCAAGGACTACTAGCCATAAGATACCAACCCAGGAGGAAACAAGCCTTCTAGATTCTGAAACCATGGCTAATAAATTCTCATTGTGTAAGCCAGCTGTTCCAGTTTGCTAATGCTGACATTATGCAAAAGACCAGCTGGGAGGCACGTGACTGGTGTCTACTGTTCCTTTGCTTGCAGGTTGTGTTTCAAGATGGCATACTCCAAAATGTTGCTGGGCTTGTCTCTCTTAGCTTTTCCGGAGCAAACTCTGGGCTAGCAGCTCCAAACATCTCTAAGCATCTCTAAGCATCAGCTCCCAAGCATCTCTCCAAAAGTCTCTGTCAGCTGCTCTTTGGACATTTTGTCCTCTCTTAGCTTCTCCGGAGCAAATTCTGGGCTAGCATCTCAAACCATCAGCAAGCATCTGGGGTGTTTTTCATTCCTCTGCTCTCTGTGTGAGCTCCCTTTAAAGGACTCCAGTAAACTAATCAAGACCTACCCTGAATGGGTGGGGTCAAATCTCCATGAAAATATTCAATCAAGAGGTCACACTCTAATGAAAAAGATTAATAACTCTGCCCCCCCCCCCAGATTGCATTAAAGAATATGGCTTTTTGGGGGGGACATAATATATCCAAACCAGCACATTCCACTCCCTGGATCCCCAAAAGACATGTTCTTTCCAAATGCAAAAATACATTCATTCCATCACAATGTAGATAAATACAAAGTCCTAGCATTCTCCTCTGGTGTGGACCTATGAAATTCAGAACATGTTATCTGCTGCCAATATACAAAACAGGGACAGTCATAGGATAAATGTTCCTATTGCCATAGGGAGAAATAGAAAGGAAAATGGATTTTGTGGGACCAAAACAGTTCCTAAAACCTGGGTAAACTTCATTAGAATTCAAAGTCTAAGAGTCATTAATAAAATGATGTTTTATCCTTGTGGCTTGAGAGAGCAGGAATCCAACCCTTTCCATGGACCTTCATGGCAGCCCTTTTCTCTCTAATCGCTGGGGTGAGTGCTCCAAAATATCCATGCATTGGGGAGACCACCTCATTCTTGACCCCAACCTCCTCAAACATTGGGATGCCACCAGGACTCTGCCTCTCTGTGGCAAAAATTCCCCCCTCTTCAAACAGTGGGGTGGTGGCCAGGCTCTCCCCAATCCCTGAGGAATGTGTTCCACCCTCTCTGAGGCCAGCCTGGGGTGGCAGCATTCTTCCTGAGCATCAAGATGGAAGGCATACCCTCTGCCTCTGGGGCAAACTCACCCTTTCCATGTGCATGGGTTGCTCTGCTCTCCTTGCTCAAGATTTCTTGACTCCCAACTTCAATTTCCATGGTTCTGTCTTTGAAGAAATATTTCCTTCAATTTGTTCCTTCTCTATCCCCTCCACTCCAGACTGGCAGTGTCTCCATTTATAGAGATCTTGCAAAAAAATTGTTGGCTTGGCATGAAGCAGACAGGGGTCAAAACCATCAGACAATGGGACTTTCCACAAATCCTTTCTGGATAACTCCATCTCCAATCCTGACTTGTATTGAAAATGGTGGTCAGATTCCGTGTTTGGTTAAATTTTTACATGGGACATTATCCTCTGGGGTCTCACTTCCTGGCAGTCCAGAGTTCTCCAAACCATCAGTTTCTGCTTTCTTTGAGCCCAAGAGTTCAGTTCTCAGCTTAGCTCTTTCCTCTTGCATTTTACTATAAGCTGCAAGGAGAAATAAGGCTACGTCTTCCACATGTGGTTTGGAAATCTCTTCAGCTAAGTATTCCAGGATGTCACTTTCAAATTCTGCCTTCCACCTGGCACCAGGGCTCATTTTTGCCAAATTCTCTGCCACTTTAAAGCAAGGATAGTCTTTCTGCCAGTTTGCAATGACACACTCAACATTTCTGTCTAAGGCCTCATCAGAAGTAACTTTAGAGTCCTTATTTCTACCAACAATCTCTTCAAAGCAGTCCAGGACTTTTCTATCAAGCTCCTCACAATTCTTCCATAATCTTCCCCTTATCCATTTAAAAATCCATTCCAACATGTTTGGTATTTGCAAATTCAGCAGCACCCCATTTCACTAGTACCAAAATCTGTTTGGTTTGCCATTGCTGCTGTTATGCAAAACACCAGAAATGCATTGACTTTTATAAAGGGGGTTTATTTGGTCACAAATTTACAGTCCTAAGGCCATAAAAGTCTCCAAACTAAGGCATCAACAAGAAGATACCTTCAGTGAAGAATGGCCAATGGCATCCAGAACACCTCTGGCAGCTGGGAAGGCACGTGGCTGGCATCTGCTGTTCCTTTCCTCCTGGGTTGCATTTCAAAAACGGCTTTCTCCAAAATGTCTCTGGGCTTCTCTCAGCTCCTATGCATCCTTGCTACTTTCTCCCAGGGCGTTTCTCTCTGTGTATTCTTCTTTCCGCATCTCCAGGCATCTCTTAGCATCTCTGTCAGCTCCCAAGCATCTCTCCAAAAGTCTTTCTCAGCTGCTCTTGGGGCTTTTTGTCCTCTCTTAGCTTAATTCTCCAGAGCAAACTCTGGGCTAGCATTTCAAAGCCTCTGTGTGCCAGTTTGAATGTATTGTGTCCCCCAAACGCCATTATCTTTGATGTAATCTTGTGTGGGCAGACGTTATCAGTTTTGATTAGATTTCCTTGAGTGTTTCTTTGGAGATGCACCCCACCCAGCTGTGGGTGATGACTTTGGATATTTCCATGGAGGTGTGGCCCCACCCATTTAGCATGGGCCTTGATCAGTGCAGCCATATACATGAGCTGATGGGCAGAGGGAACTCAGTGCAGCTCGGACTGACATTTTGAAGAGGAGCTACAGCCAAGAGGGACACTTTGAAGAAAGCACAGGGGCTACAGATGAGAGACATTTTGAAGATGGCTGTTGGAAACAGACTATTGCTCTGGAGAAGCTAAGAGAGGACAAATACACGGAAGTGCAACTAAGAGTGACATTTTTGAGGAGCTGCAGCCTAGAGAGGAACGTCCTGGGAGAAAGCCATTTTGAAACCAGAACTTTGGAGCAGATGCCAGCCACGTGCCTTCCCAGCTAACAGAGGTTTCCTGGACACCATTGGCCATCCTCCAGTGAAGGTACCCGATTGCTGATGTGTTACCTTGGACACTTTATGGCCTTGAGACTGTAATTGTGTAACCAAATAAACCCCTTTATAAAAGCCAATCCATTCCTGGTGGTTTGCATTCCAGCAGCATTAGCAAACTAGAACACTCTGCAAGCATCTGGGGTGTTTTTCCTCCTTCTGCTCTCTGTGTGAGCTCCCTTTAAAGGACTCCTGTAAGCTAATCAAGATCTACCCTGAATGGGTGGGATCAAATCTCCATGGAAATATTCAATCAAGAGGTCACACCCTAATGAAAAAGATTAATAACTCTGCCCCCACAAAATTACATTAAAGAATATGACTTTTCAGAGGACATAATACATCCAAACTGGCCCACCAATCCATTTTATGGTATTTGTTTTAGCAGCCAGGAAACTGAGACAGCTTACTATATAAAATCCCTAAATATCTCCATTGGAAATAACTAAATAATTATAAAAATTAAACAGCAAAGCAGGTAAAACGTATTTATAGTTATTCCAAAATGCTGATTTCTTTAATATAAAAATACCAATAAATCAATAATAAGGAGTTAAATCTTGTACAAAAGTAGTCGAAATACATTAAAAAATTTCAAAGGAAAGGATTAACAAATGTCTGTTCAGTATAGGAAAGAAATAATAAATAAACAAGCTTTTCACTCATCAGATTCACAAACTTGAAAAAAAAACAAATTCTTAAACAAAGGTGTATTAGTTAGGGTTCTCTAGGGAAACAGAATCAGTGAGCGGTATTTCTGATTATCAAATTGTAAAAGTGACTCACGCAACTGTGGGTATGCACGAGTCCAAATTCTGTAGAGCCATCAACAAACTGTCAACTCCAAGGAAGATGTCCAATGAACTTCTCAGGAAACGAACTGGCAACTTTGACAAACTCCTCAGGAAATGAACTGGGATCTTCGATGAACGTGTTCAACTCCTCAGGAAACAAACCGGCAACTTCGACAAAGTCCTCAGGAAATGCTTCACTGGGCAGCTGAAGAAGAAGGGAAGGTCCTCTATCTGTCTTGCTTATAAATCTTCAACTGGTT
Source organism: Choloepus didactylus (assembly GCF_015220235.1). NCBI lineage: Eukaryota > Metazoa > Chordata > Mammalia > Pilosa > Megalonychidae > Choloepus > Choloepus didactylus. The sequence continues at coordinate 24,523,701 of NC_051310.1, forward strand.
AATTGGATTAAATCCAGCCAATTACATTCTCTCATTGTGGAAGGCACACCCTTTGGTGAGTCATCAGTCACAGCTGCAGTCAATTGACTGATGATTTAATAAACCAGCCTGTTGTTTTATTAACCAGCCTCAAACATCCTCACAGCAATTGTTAGGCCAGTGTTTGCTTGACCAGACAGCTGGGTCACCTGGCCATGTTGACACATGAACCTAACCATCACAAAAGTTTTTGCAAAGACTGCATTTTTGTAATGTGCCCAGATAATTTCAATATATATGGAGTGCAATGTGGCAATGTCTACAAATTTTTTTAAAATGCATGCACTTGTGACTTAGCAGTTCCACTTAACAGAATTTATTTTATTGATATTCTTGGAACATGATATATTCATTACAGCATTTTTTTTTAATTGAAAAGCATTGGCAACACCTAAACTTCCACCTATAGGGGACACATTCAGTAAAGTACGGCTATAGTGGAACACTATGAAGTTGTTTAAAATAATATCACTATTTATAACCGATACGAGAAGAATTTTCAAATTATATTGTTATATGAAAGAAACAAAGTACTAGCACACTATCATTTTTGAGGCAAAAATATATATGTGTGTATATTTATGTGTGTGTGTGCATTTATGTGCATATGCACACATAATATCTCTGAAGAAATACACACTAATATGACACCATAAATTGTCTCTATAGGAAATTAAAGCATAGATGAAAAAAATGGGGATTCACTCTAAAATTTTCTGTATTATTATTATTCCATATCAATGCATTTCTCATTCATAAATGCGTTAATTTAAAACATCAAATCTCTTAAAAAAATTATAAATCTCTGGTGCCTTCTGGGTAATATTGCTAATTTTCTGGGCATTGAATAATATGGCAGAGATTTTGATTTACTAAATATTTTCACTATTAGAATGAATTTTCTATTTCACATTCTCACACGAAGAGTAAAACACATTACATATCTGGGATAAAGCTACTGAAAAATTGGAGGCTTGTACCAATGACATAAGCATACTCATCTGCATTTGTCAGGTAAAAGATGTAGAATGGTAAATAATGCCTTATTTGCATCCTTCAAATATACTGTAAAGTTTTGCTTGTTTATGTTTCATTTGGAGCATTGTGCTGACATTAGATGTGGTACTGTGACATATCTAATTTTATTCTTCAAATGTTTTAACTTCAACTGATACACAAAACATATTCTTTCTGCTATCTCCCGCACATGGCAGTAGAAAAAAGCCCATAGGTAGAATTTAAGCAAGTAACAGATACATTGTTAAAGGAAGTCACCAGGAGTAGAGAATACAATAAGGCCAAGAATAGAACAGAGAATGTATCCACATGTATGGGTAAGTTTTAAGGCTGTCAAAGCCCTTACTGATTGAATGTGGATGCCTTGATTGTCTATTCAGTTATGGAGTTCTAAAAAGATAATTATAGCACTTTGCTAAAAACATATTTATAGACAATATCAATGGTCTATAAATTTTCTTCCAGGGTGATGATAATGTCAAAAATAATTTTATTTACTAATTGTCTGCTATAAGTGGATAAATTTGTTTAGGTACTCTATATGGATTATTCACTTAAACATCACAAAAATTTTCCATGTTTTGTGTAATTACTGCTATTTTATAGACACAGAGTAGGCTTTCAGAGTTGAAATAAAATGTTAAAGGCCCTGAACTGAGAAGCCAGAATTTGAAATCATAAATTGTTCTGTCTTTGCCCTTTTCTCCATGCCCTGGTTATTCCTTAAATGGGTCTTCCAAGATGATCAATATTGTACCGAGACCCTGAGAAATCCAGAAAAGGTAGGGCAGTTTTGATAAGGAAAAGATTGGCAATGTGGCAGAGGTGACTGTGTTACAGAAGTTCTGGGAAGTAGGTACTAAGTTAAAGAATGAATGATATAAAAAGAAAGTTGCTGCCTTTTTCTAAATCTGCTTGTGGGTGAACATAACTAAGAATTATTAGGGGGAAGTTGAAAAACTCTGTTCTCATGAAATAATGTTGTTAAAATCAGTTGAAAAATGGGTGAGCCTGTAATGAAAGATAGCTGACATTTCAAATTATCTGAAAATCAGATATTCATTTCTTAATTTTTTCACCACCTGTTTACTGAGCACTTACTATGAGCATGCACTCTGCTAAGTCAGTGGTGGTAATCAGTGATAAATACTATAGACCAGAAGCAGCTCTTTCCAAAATTTGTATTCTATCAGTGGATACCAGTGGTAAAATGGCAATTTTGTTCAACAGAATAAGTGTTTTGATAGAGAATTCCAAGGTGCTATGGAAGTTTATAGAAAGACAACAAAATCCAGTCCTGGTAGTCAGTGAAGATGCTATGGATGAAGTAATAACGGAAAGAACATCTAAAAGTTAATAGCCTGATATGGGACCAGGGAGAGAACATATGAAGCCAGAGACAAAAGTGATAATTCTAGGGGAAGGGCAGAGCCTTTGTAGCATACACCAAGAGGAAGAAAAAATGTAGCATAGGCACAAATCCAAAAGTCCATTCCAATGATCAAGAGGGACAATATTCAAACAAAGCAACAAAGTCAAGGATGTTTCTCCAAATTTAAGTCAAATTTGAGTTGTTTAAGATGTTTTCTTGAATTTCTGTACTACTGTATATGCAATCTTCTCCCTACCCCTACCCCCCTAAAGGTTTTGATTCTTTTAAGTGGAAACTGTGCTTAAAGTGCTTTTATGTGTAACTTGAGAACTTTTAGAACCTTTGTCCAAATTTAGATTTTGCTAAAAGGGAGAGGAAATTGGTTATAATAAAAGCATAAAAGACATTTTATGACTATGTATGAGCCAAAACAGGATGTTTTTAAGGATCAGAATCAAAAATCAATGAGAACCACTAGAAAACTGATCCTTTTAATTTTTATTATCCATGGTAAATCAATTACAAATGACCAAAGTAACTACTATGAACAGAACAAAAAAGTACCTTTCATTTACCTGTTTATTTCTAATCCACATGAGAATATCATGAGAAAAAACCATATGAGTAGTGGGATACTTTTAAATACACTTGGCCTGGTATCACCTATATAATTTCATCATTATTTTTTTGCTACATTAAACCTAAGTAGTCCACATAAGTTTTTAGCCCAGACATTGGCATTATTGGTAGTCTATACAAACCTTGAATGAGGGACTTAAAAGTCTGAAGTAAAAAAAACTGGTTACAAGAGATTTGTTTTAAATTTTCTTTGTGTATATATGCATGTCAGAATGTCTGTTTTACTGTTTTGAGACTTTCAAGTTTCATTTACATTTCAGATAAAGATATGAATAAATAGGAAAGGTTTCCTACATACTTTATTTCAATAAAGTTCAAATATATCAGGAAATAATTGTTTAGGAAAGAAAATACTAATCCATTGGGGTTTGGTAATAAATCACATAGGCTTAAACTGTCATATTAAACAACTAATTATAAATCATTTAACTTTTACTAGAAAACTTAATGCTTACTCACTTTGCTGTAGTAGAATTACTTGCTATTCAGTGACTGAAAAAACATTTAACAAATGACAACTTTGCATCATGTGCCTCTAGTTGACATCAAAGGAGCCATGCCTTAGCCATTCTTAGAACCCCGCAGTACAGAGCTTAATGTTTTTAGTATAGTGGAAGCTCTAGTAAAATGTGAATGGATTTGCTGATTAACCTATGAAGTATCTTAAATTAGCATCACTTGGTAACTAATATATCCAGTTCTGGACCTATCTGGTGTAAGAGACAAACATAATATCTTGATTGCACAAGTCACTGACCTGGGTCTGGAGGTGAGGACACTGAAATGAGGCACCAACAGTAGTGGCTACTGAATCTCTGTGGAATAAATATTTGGTGAGCAAGAGGGTAACAACCTATTTAACACTGAGTACAAACAACAAGAACTTCTTAACAAATTCTCATGAATCGTGTCATAGAAAAGATAGGGCAAAAACAAAAACAAGTGAAAATAATACAAAAACAACAATAAACTAAATGAGACAAAAAGAGAAAAGAATGCTTATAGTAAATATTGTCTCTAATCACCAAAGGGAAGAAAACAAAACAAAAATCTGTAGCGGTGAACATTACTAAAGAAGAATGCAAATACAAAAAGCTACTTCCAGTCCCTAAGGAGCTGCCAGGAATATTGTGATCTAAGGGTCATACTGTAAGTGTAAACAAAGAATTATGGGGGCATCAAGTAAGAGGATGTCCTTGAATGCCCAGTCAGAGAAGTTTCCTGAAGAAGGTCATATCTGAGACGAATTCCAAAGTATTGGTAGAACTATGCAGGTGAAGAAGGGATGCAGTTCCAGGAAGAGGAACCTGAGCAAAGTCACATAAATGTGGCATTGAATGTGGGTCAGGTAATTTAACGTTGACGACTGAGTCAGAGGGAATAATGGAAGTTAGAAGCGGCAAGGTTGCCTGGGATCTTCTTGGAAACTTTCAAGAGAACTTTCAACCCTCTACATTCCTCTTTGCTCTCCTACCATCCCTGAATTACTCTCCCCTCCCTAGAAGTTGTTTGGATTCTACAAGATGTTTAGCAAAACGTCTCTTGAATCTATTTCTTCTCTCAATTCCCAGGTCATTGTTTTGGAGAAGCCATCCTTAGACTATTCTAGATCATGCCACCATATGCCTTCATAACACTTTTCACTACCTTGATCCCTCATATCATATTAGAATCACTGGTCAGTTTCACCAAGCCCTGTAAGGGTGCACAGGAGGTCTATTTTACTATCATAGTATTCCTTTTGAACACAGTACCTCACACAGTGACGGTGACAAATAAATATTGACTGACGGAATGAAACTCTTATCTAGACCATTGAAATAACTAACTGCTCCCTTTTACTTCAATTTCTCCCCCGTTCTTTCCACCCAACATTCTGCACCAGAGGTAAGTTTGCTGTCTTACATATAAATATATACTATTTTCATGCAGAGATTTGAGCATTTGTTCCTAAACATTTAATTAGAGGCAATTTCTGAGAAGACTTCCACATAACAGGATGTCTTGAAATAGTGCTAAATAGTTAGGTCCTTTTCATGAACTTAACATTTTTTTATTTCCACATTTTTCTTTGCTAAGAGACTTTTGGAATATGCTCTGAAAATTTTGGAACTGAGTCTATCCTTATGTGAACTTTTATTTTTCTTTACACACAATTTAAGCTGATTGGAATGAAGGAATTTACATACAGTTGTTGACTGCCCTCTTAAATGTCCTTAATTTTCAAAGATTTCTAGCAATGGGAATTTTTTTTTTCTTCTCCTGCTTTAAGGAAAAAAAAAAATCCTTCTGTCTCTGAAAAAGAAAGATGTCTACAAATAGATTCCCTGATGAAAACGAAAGGATTTATTTCTCCTTTAGCATATTTATCCAAGGGTAATTTGTTGGAATCAGATGACTCAGGGGATCCTGCACCAAGTACATTTTGGATTCTAATCCTGACCATGTCACTGACTTGAATATGGGTCTCATTTCTCACATGCCTTAGTCTGTCTGACTGTGAAATGAGAATAATGATTGAAAATCCAATGAAGCCTCACAGGAGGATGCTTACAGCTGACAAAGTGTCATGATGGGAAAGCATTCTGCAAAATGAATAATGTTGAGGTGTTTCCAATATGGCTTATGGTGACACAATCAAAGGAGAACCAAACATTATTCCTTGCATCCTGGATGTGATGTCTATGCTGGCTGCAAGTGTTTAGAAGTTAATAATTTATCATTTAACTTCTCCCCTCTTTTAGAAGCTCATAGCTTAGTTAAGGAGGCAGACATATAACCAGATCATTCATTCATTCATTCAACAAATATTTGTAGAGTTTGTGCTAAATTGCAGACCCTGTTCTAGCAGTCCCTGAAATAAGAGGGTGCCTTGACTGACAGCAGTGAGGAAGCCAGTTTATCTAGTTTAGGACTAAAATAGTTACTTATGGACAGTTGCCCACATCAGTAGGGCTATACTTGGTGGAATTAGGAAAGATTTCAAAATAAGACTTTGGTGAGAGCATGACACTTAAACTTATCATCTTTATTGTCTAAATGCTCTGGTTTCATTAGCCTGTAATCTTAAAATGTTTTCCTAGTTTGTATTTATACCAAACTTACATGGTACAAGCTGCCTAGCTCATTGTCAGTTGGGACATTTTCTTTTATTAGGCTCTACCTTGGTCATTTTTAGTTGTCCCCAGAAATACAGATCACATGCCCCTTCACACCATTGTCTTGGCTACAGTCTCAACTGAAGCATCTGTCCTGTCCTTAACTTCCCTTTACCAGCTTTGGCCCAGATCTCCATCTATGAAGTCACTTGGTGAATGCTCACTTCTGGACCTGGCATTGGAAAATACAAACGCCCATGCTGAGAATCTTCTATAGTAATAACACATGTTCCAATTGCATGGGGCAGGAAGGATGATGGTCTCCTCTCCAACTGCCTCTTCTCTCTGGCACAGGAAAGCCAAAGCTATGCTTACAACATGTTCAATACAAATTATCTCAGGAATAATTCTATCAAACATGTTTCCAACCACTCTTTTTTTGTCATAAGGGTTCAGAACTAGGTCCTGGGTAGGGGGAGGGTAGCCATTATGAAATTTTCACTTCTTGGTTCTGTCCCATTCAATCCATGCTCCCCATTTATAAAACCAAAATGTTCCCAGGTATTTTATAACAATAGCATCTATAGGCATGGATAGGTAGGAGGAGAAGGGTAGGCTTTCCATCGTACTAACAATGCCAGCCTGACCCAAAGACTCTGTGAGACGAAGGTAGTTAGGAACTGACAGAATTACATACCAGACAGAGATAATGCTATGGTAAGATATTTGGAGTGAAATGGTGTTTGGGCTATAACCAAAATATAAAGTATACAGAAGGAATCATTGGGAAGAAAGACATAAAGTGAGGCAGGAATTACATAGAGACATTTAAGGGATTTGTGTCCTTTATATAGGTAATAAATGGTGGCAAGCAAGAAATATAAATTGTACTTTAGATAAGAACTGCTACTGCAGAATGCTGGATGGAAGGAACAAAGGAGGGAATGAAGACAAAGGAGAAGTTTAGAAGACAATGGTTTAGGTATGAGTTTCACTCATTCAATCAATATTTATCCATCACCTGCTTTTTAAGAGGAACTGTGCTTGCCAACAGAGATACCATGGTCAGCCTGGGTCTTTTGAGGGCCTGGTGAAACTAACCATTGATATCAATAAGGTATGAAGGTTATGGTTCAAGGATAAGAAAGGTGTTATGAAGATATATGGTTGCATGACATAGCGTAGTCTAAGCGTGGCTTGACCAAAAGTATTGTCCTTGGAATTGAGAGGAAGACTTAAATCCAAGAGATGTTTAGAAAGTAGAATCAACATACTTCCTAGAGAATAAAGAGAAATGATGGCAATGAGTCATCAAATTCTGCTGCATAGACTGCATCTCTTTTAATTTAATTTATAAAATGCCCCATTCTCAAATGTCTTCGGTACTTAAGAACACAAAAAATTGTCTGTTGAAATTAAGGAATCTCCGCTCCAAGGGTATAGATACTAAACAAGATGAGACTTCTTTTACAACACTTTCTTCACTAAGACCAGTACTCAGGGCAAATTCATATAAGCAACAAATTTATTTTAAATGTTTATATTCTAAACAATGAGCACTCAGGTTAAAAATAGATATAAGTCCCTGTTCTTTATGGGGTGACTGACAGTAAGAAAAAGAATTAATTTGTACATTCTTTATTATTGTAAGTATAAGGGGGAGTCAGGAATGTGGGGGACTACATTTTAAATGGAGTGGTTGTCTCATTAAGAAGTTGACATTAGACAAAAGACTTGAATGAGGTGAAGGAGGGAATCCCCTGGGTATCTGAGGAAGAGCCTTCCAGACTGATTGAAATGCCCATGGGATTATAACTTCTGGGTCAGGGAATTGTGAGGACACCAGTAAGCCTGGAACTGCATGACTGATGAAAGAGTAGGAGGAGATGAAGGAGGAAAGTGATGTGTGAGTGTGTGGTGGGAAGCTGATCATGTAGGATCTTGTAAGTCATAGGGAAGATTTGGGTTTAACTTTGAATGAAATTGGGAATCCTGAGCATTTTAGCAGAGAAGTGGCATGATGGGATACAGTTTTAATACCATTGCTATGACTTCATTGTTTAGTATATACTGCAGGAACAAGAGTGAGAGCTGGCATATTAATTAGGGGACTACTATAATTATTCAAGGTTATTATGGTCTTAGATGTCAACATGTCTGGGGCTCAGCAACCTTAGCATTATTTACTTTACAAGTAAATTTCCATTTATTACTAACTTCAAACCTATGTATATATTATGAGATTAATTATTATAGTGATTGGCTCACATGACCAATTCTTCCTTCAATCTCTCCTTTCTTTGACTCTTTCATTCCAGGTTGGCAGTGGTTCTGCTCATACAAATTTCACAAAAACCTTGTTGGCTTTGTTTGCAGTTCACAGGACTCCAAACACTAGACAATAGAACTTTCCACAGGTCCTTCCTGCATAAATGTATTTCCAATCCTGACTTTCATTGAAGTAGCTGACTGACTCCATGTTCAATTAAACCCTTACAAGGAGCCCTATTCTCTGGGGACTCACTTTCTGGAAGCTCAGGGTGGTCTCTGATAGAGCTGCTTCTGGCTCAAGTCTCAAAACACACTATTTGAATAGACTTCGAATTTTCCAAACCATCAATTTCTAATTTCTTTGTGCTTATGAGTTCAGTTCTCAGCTTATCCCTTTCCTCTGGCATTTTGCTATAAGCTGCAAGAAGAAACCAAGCTTTATCTTCCACATTTAGCTTGGAAATATCCTCAGTTAAATGTCTAAATTCATCACTTTCAATTTCTGCCTTCCATCCAACATCAGAACTCAATTTCCTACATTCTCTGCTACTTTATGACAAGAATTTCCTTTTCATTAGTTTCCAAAAACAGATTCATCATTCCCTTCTAAGTCTTCATCAGAAGTACTTTAAGCATTTATTTCTACCAACAGTCTCTTCAAATTTTTCTAGTCTCTTTCTATCAAGTACCTCACAATTCTTGCAGCCTCTACCCAGCAACCCAATTCCAAAGCTGTTTCCATAGTTTTTGATATTTGCAATAGCAGAATCCCACTCTCCTAGTACCAAACTTTATTTTAGTTTCCTGATTGCTGAAGCAAATACCATGCTCATGGTTTTGAGGCTAGGAGAATTCCAAAAGTAAGATGTCATCAAGGCAGTGCTTTCTCCCAAAATACTGGCATTCTTGAGTTGGCTTCTGGCAATCCTTGATACTTGACTTTTCTGTCACATGGAAATGTCCATGGCTCTACTGGCTTCCCAGTTCCATTGACTTCCAGCCTTTGACTGCTCCCTGTGGTGTTCTCTTTCTGTGTCTGAATTTTATTCTGCTTGTAAAGGATTCTAGAAATAGGATTAAGCATTCTCACTAAATTGGGTCACAGCTTAACAGAAATAGCCTAATGAAAGTGTCCTATTTCAATGGGTTCACACCCACAGGAATGAACTAAGGCTAAACATGTTTTCCTAGGAAACTTAGCTTTAAATTGCCACAAAGGTTAAAAATCCAGGAAAATAAGTCAGACAATTTAAATCAACTAGATATCACTGAAACTGTATAAAAGTAATGAAAGTTATTTCCAAATTGTCTATATGATTCTACTTCCCCTTTCAACTCAAACATTTTAATACAATAATGAGAGGAAATGTAATAATAGCTTACAGTCAAGTGAAATGAATATTTTGTCCAGTGTTTGTTGCTTAATTATTCGGAGATCAACTAAGCTAAATTTTTCATTCTACTGATAATAAAGATATTTTCATCATGATGGTCCTGTGATTCTGGAATGTAGACAAATTATGGAAAAAATATGAAATACAATAGTTTAGATTCATAAAACATGCTAAATTACCATTAAAAGGCAGTAGGATTTCAAAATTAAAAGTTGTTCAGCATTTAGGGAAGGGAAGTTGCATTTGCTCCTAAAGAAGAAAGAATGTGAAACATGTTCCTCAGGGTATAAAACACATAATAGTTGTTATGGATTGAATCCTGCCTCCCCCACCCCCACTCACACACAAAGACATGTATAACTCATAACTTCTGGTCCTGTGCCTGTGAATCCACTTGTAAATAGGAAATTTGAAGATCCTGTTAAGATGAGGCCAAACTGAATCATGGTGGCCCTTAATAATTATGACTGGAGTCTTTATAAGCATAGGGAATTTGGGCACAGTGACAGGAGTGAGGAGTAGACAGAAGGAGACAGATGGCCAAGTGAAGAAGGCAGGAATTGAGTTATGGGTTGCCAACAAGCCACCACCCAGAGGCTATAGACTGTAGAGAAAGCATGGCCGGCTGACACCTTGATTTTCAACTTCTGTCCCCACAAACTGTGAAATAATAAATTCCTATTGTTTAAGTCAACCAGTCTGTACTATTTCTTTATAGCAGGTCTGAAAAACTAGGCAGTTTTTGGCACTTAGAAGTGGGGTACTAAAAATGTGGAAGTGGTTTTGGAGTTGGGTAATGGGTAGAAGATGGAACAACTGTGAGACACAGTTATTTTTGGTAGAAATATGGATATTAAAGGTGCTTCCAATGAAACCTTAGAAGGAAATAATGAATGTGTTATCAGGAAATGGAGGAAAGGTGATCCCTGTTATAAAGTAGCAAAGAATTTGGCTGAATTATGCCCTACTGTAGGATTGGAAGGGGAACTTGTAGGCAATCGAATTTTATATTTATCTGAGAATATTTCCAAGCAAAGTGTGGAAGGTGCTGCCTGGTCTCTCCTTGTTGCTTAAATAAATTATGAGAGAAAGGAGATAAACTGAGGGCTGAACTGTTAAACAGAAAAGAATCAGTACTTAAAGATTCAGAACACTTTCAGCCTATTCAGGCAGCGTGCTATGAGTTTAGGGCCAGTAACACTCCTTACAGAGACTTCCATGAGTTCCTGGGAGGTGAATTCCCAGAGAATGGGGCTCTGTACAAGGCTATGACTGAATGACCATTTGCTGAAGAGATTAGGTATATGACTCATGAATCCAAAACAATCATTTCCAAGGAAATATTGGAGAGGCAATTATCCAAGAGGGATCTGTGGAGGATCCTTTTCTCTGAAGTCTTGGTCCCTTTTGAGTTACATGGAAGAACAAGTTTTTTTGAGAAATTTGTATCATCAGAAACACTGATAGCCTTGACAGAAAGAGATAGAAATGGGATGAAAGGAAGGAAGAATGACTTCAAGGGCAGAACCATGAAAACAGGTATCTGGACTGAGGAGATCTACCTAAGCCAAGAGAGAGAGGCCAATGCCCTGGCATTTGGAGAGGTTGGGGCTGCCACCTGGTCTTTCTGGGAAAGCATGGCCACCACCCAGTCGTTATCAAGGGTAGAACTACTCTTTTCCTTGGGGAGGTTAGTATTGCCACTCCAGCAGACCCAGAGAGCAGAGCATTGAGTCAGAGATTACTCTCAGGCCTTGAAATACAATGGAATTTGCTCTTCTGGGTTGTATAATGTTGGGTTATATATTAGATTATAAAATCTATAATCCCTCTTTTCCTTCCAACTTCTCCCTTCTGTAATGGGAATGTCTATCTTATACCTTTTTGCCACTCTATTTTTGGAAGCAAAATAGGTTTTACATGTTCACAGATAATTAAGAATTTTGCCCCAGAATGGACTACACATAACTGAGTTAGATGAGATGTTTAAACTTAGAATTGTTACTGAAATGACTTAAGGCTTGTGGGGTATCTTTTTGGAGTCCAGAGGGTATATTGTTATGGATTGAATCAGGTTCCCCACAAAGACATGTTCAACTCGTAACCTCTTAACCTCTGCTCCTGAGAATGTGAACCCATTTACAAACACGGTCTTTGAAGATCCTATTAAGATGAAGTCAAACTGAATCATGGTGCACTTTAATCTAATATGACTGAAACCTTTATAAGCAGAGAGAATTTGGGCATAGCAGTAGAAATAAGGAAGAGACAGAAGGAGACAGATGGCCATATGATGCAGAGATTGAGTTATCGATTGCCAGCAGCCATCACCAGAAGATTACAGACTTTGGAGAAAACACGACCTGCCAATAACTTGAAGTTGGTCTTCTAGCTTCTAAAATTGTGAGACAATTAAATTCCTATTGTTTAAGCCAACCAGTCTGTGATATTTGTGATAGCAACCCTGGCAAATTAAATTGGTAGGTGATCAACAAATACTGGTTTTCTTCATTTCCCCTATTATAGAATCTTAAAAATTAATAATCTTATCAAAATCCACAATGTGATAGCTAGGTATAAGTCTTTTCCTCTCTTCCAAGGTTCTATTTTCTTCCCTTCCTCTGTGCTATCTTTAATGATTTTTTTTTTCAAAATATTCCTTTATTTGGGAAGTGTAATGCTTAGGATTAGGTACAAGTACAGGCTATAGGAAATTTCCAAACTACAGTGCCTAAAAAAAATAGAATTTTACTTTTCTCTCATGTTGATGAAATTTAGTGCTGTTTTGGTGTCAGTGAAATCAGGGCCCATCCTTCTTCTTTCTTGTTGCTTTGCCATTTTCACCTCATAGTCCAAGATGGCTGTCTGAGCTCCAACAAGTTCATCTGATTTCCAGTCAGCAGGCAGTATAAAGGGACAAAGGTATGTATCAGTTTTCTAATTTAAATGTTTCTCACATGATGTTGTCATTCATAGCCTTTGGGGCAGAAATTAATCAGGTAATCATCTATCTGCAAAAGAGGCAAGGAAGCATATTTAACTTCTTGGCAGCTGTATACCTAGTTAAAAATCAAAAGTTCTATTAATATGTAGGAGTAAAGAATGGATATTGAGGCACAACCAACATTCCCTGCCAAAATAAATAATCCTCATTTTAATTGGATCTCCCTCTGTTTTCATTGTAGCAACTGATCATCTGACATAGTTAAGAGAAAATAATACATAACTGGAAAAGCCCCTTATATGCTAGCTTGAAATCTATAGGGAAGTTTGTTGAACTATGTGCAGGCTCCTTGTGGATCATTTTGCTGTAAGATAGAAAATGGGTGGTTGTTAGGGGGAAAGGATACTATGTGACAGAACCTAATGCCCCTGGCCCAATCTAGACCACAATTAGAAGAGAACCCCTTGCTGGGTTTGTTAACTGGCAGACTTCAAGGAAGGTTTGGGAAAACAATTATTTACACAGACAGCAGAACTATGACCTTTTCATTGAGTATAGTCAATAGCAAAAATCTTCGAAGTTGTTCACTTCTTTATGTTGTAGAGCAAAATCCAATCACAGTGCTTATTTCTAATTAAACTGGATTTTTTTTTTTTTTTGAGGGGTCTCATCAGGCTCTCTCTATGTAGATGGCAAAGTATGTTGGGGGATGATTTTAAAATTTTAGTCTTCACAAATAAATATTTCAGTGAAAGAGACACATTAGTTGTCTTATATTTCTCTATGATTTATAGGAGGGGAAATTAGTAAATTTAAGAGAAATTCAGGCTTATTTTGTACTATCACTGCTTCTAGAAAGCAGAAATCTTGGTCATAGTAAGAAGTCTGGGTATTTGGGTGGGTCTGGGTGGGAGACTGAGAGGAAATAGCTATCTGGCTGCTGAACTAATAGTTTAGAAAGATTAGGAAAAGAGCCTCTAGGACCATAGAGGGGTCAAGCAAGACAGAGTTGATACAGCTTCAGTACAGAGAAGATAGTTAGAAAGCAGATCACAACTCTATGACAGTTTTCAAACTGGGGTGTTTCATAAAATGCAGATTCCTGCCTACCCTCTGCCACCCCCCTGGAGATTTGGAATTGGCATTCTTAACCAACACCCATAGGAAAAAAATATGCTGTGAAAGATATCTAACAGAAAAATCAGATAAGAAAAATGAGATGCGATTCTGGGGGGAACAATTTACTGCTCATCTGGAATCTTAATTTTTTCTCTTTTTTATGTTTTTGGGGAGAAGTGATGTTATTCTCTACTCTCTCCAATAGCTGGTAGAGATGAAAGCAGAGTTAAATTTTAATATTATATTTGATACCTTATCTTTTCAAATGAGTATTTTAAATGCACCAGGAGAAACAAAACAAAACAAAACAAGGAATCTACAATTTTAACAAATATGCACCATGTCCCAGAAACAATCCTATCAACTTATTAACTCATTTAACCTTCATATCCACCCTATATGGGGTTACTAATATTATTGTTATTATACTGATGTTTTTAAAAATAAAAATTAGGTACACAGAAGTTAGGTCACTTGCCAAAGTTACAAGCTTAATAAATGGCAGAGGTGGAGAAATTAAGTCTGACTCCAAGGTTTTAAACCACTGTAATCCTGATGGATACACCCTGATGTTGATATTGTTAGGTGTTGTAGAAATTCATTACTTTATTAATTAATCAATTTTTTAAAAATTTACCAATGCTAGACTCTTTACAGGCATAAAAGTGAACTCCTTGCTGTGGAATATAGATGAATGAATAATCAACAATGAAAATCCACTCAGCAATCAGTGCTATAGAATAAGTCAGGGCATGACACGCTGGTGAGATGAAAAAGGCACTCCTTAGATGGGAACAATTGAAAGAGGCTTCCTAGAGAAAGGACCCCTGTGGCAATTCATAAAGGATGTGCATCAGGTGGTCAGCCAAGCAGAGGATGGAGAAACAAAGGAGCAGCGTGTGCAAATATATGAGAGAATGAAAAAGCACAGGGCATTTCTGTCCTGAGAACAATTTGAGAAGGCTATGGTTCAGGAGGCAGATGGGGAAGTGCCCAGAGGTGGGCAAAGATGAAGAGATCATGAGGGACCTTGTTACTCCTGTTGAGAAGTCAGGACTTTGTCTTTCATACAATGGAGAGATTTTAATTGCAGATTCAGATTATAGAAAGTTCAATTGAAAGAGTAGTTTGGAAAGAGTAGAATCAGAGTGAAGCACTGGATGTGTAAGTTGGGGAAAAGTATAAGAATAAAATCAAGGACATTAGTTGAGAAAACAAGAGACGAGTTACAAGGATTTGTGGCAATCAGGAATAGACTAAACAAGGTTTCCCAAAATGTTTCAATAAAATGGTTTTTTGGTCAAACATATTTTTTTTTAAATGGTCACTTTTCTGCATTTTAATACTTTAAAGCTTCCTTCAAAACCTGAAGTTAAGAAATACATTTAATTTGCTTAAGGGGGTGTTCTCCAAACTTATTTACCATAGAATCTTTTATTTTCCCAGAGCACTTGTTAACATCCCACAAAATTTACATTCCATGGAGTACAACTGGCTGACAATTGAGTTGTGAGGGATATTTAGCAGTTAAGATCTTCAGGACTTGATGACGCTGCATGTGTTGGTAGAAGGGGTGGTAAATGGTGATGCCGTTCAGGGAAACTTCAAATTCACAAAGTAAATTCAGATATGATGGAAAAAATGGAGGACCATATTATTAATTTATTGAGTTTAAGATGCTTGACAAACATCTAACTGAAGATACCTGAGTCTCTTAGGTGTCCAAACTATGTGATTTTAATTTCAAGAACCAGTTAAATAATATCTTTCTTTCCACAAGTATATTTTACGTATCATGTATGTAAATACATACATGTAGTATTTATTTATTAGTAATTTATTTGTTATCCTTCTGAGGCACACACTGCATGTAGGAATGAGAGATTATTCAGCATCCATATATAAAGAGTTAGCTTCTCAGAGAACCTAAAATGGCGGCTAGGTGAGACAGGGCAAAAAAAGCACCTCCGTGAAAAATACTAGATAAAAGCCAGAAAGTGACCCAGAACATCAGTTCCAGTGATGCACCAGCTGGACAAGTTCTGCTAAATCCACAGGGACCGTGCACTTGGTGAAACCGGGAGTCTGCATTCTGAAACGAGTGAGTGAGCTGGCTAAAAGTCCGGTGGCCGCGCTGCAGTGTGGGGAAACTGTGGGTTGGCATTTGGAGTTGGACTAGTTCCTTTAAAAAAAAAAAAAAACTGGGAGCGGCTGTGGTTATGACAGTGAGAACCGCACAGTGAAACACGGCAGGAGCAGACTGTACCAACATCTCGGTGTCTGGCGTGGAGGATAGCCTGCTGCTGATTGTCTCAGGCGCAGGGGGGCAGAGGGGAGAGAAAAGGAGAAAGAAACCACGCCCCTTGCAGCCATCTCCCTGGCGGGCAGGGGATGCTCTGCCTGTGCCTGACCCACAGCCCAGAGCCACGCCAAGAAACCCAGTGTGATGGGGGGTTTTTCCTGCAGCACTGCACACACACCACAATATCAGCTGTGGAAAGTAGCCTTTGGTGCACCCACAGCAGGTTGTCCTGGAGCTGGGAAGGCGGAGCCATGTGAGGAGGGGGAGATCAACACTCCCCATTCAGCCATCTTTGCAGCGGACTGGGAGCACCCATGCACAGCCCGGCGGCCCAGGCTTCCCTGGAGGGCTGGTGTGCTCTTGTGACATTGCACAGCCTTCCCTCAGCAGAGGTCCTGGAAGAGCGTGGCTGAGAAGGGGGACCCACTCGGAAATCCCAGGGACCCTAAGCAAATGCCAGGGAATTGTGGGTTAGCAGCAGAGACAACCTGTGGCAAGACTGAAATGAAGGCTTAGACTCTTGTAACAGTCTTAAACCTCCGGGAACACCTGGGAGGTTTGATTATTAAAGCTCCCCTGTCTCCCTAACCACCCAGACACACGCCCCACATTCAGGGTGGACAGCACCAACACCACACCCAAACTTAGTGCACCAATTGAACCCCACAAGAATCAGATCCCCATACACCACAAAGCAAAGCTGGGAAGAAATGACTTGAGGGGAATAGGAGACTCACGGACGGCATCCACTGGTTAGTTAAAGTGTATGCCACCAAGCTGTAGATCTGACAAATTAGAGATCTGTATTTTTTATATCTGGAAAGAACCCTATCAAGTAAAGCAAATGCCAAGAGGCCAAAAAACAACAGAAAATCTTAAAGCATATGATAAAACCCGATGATATGGAGAACCTGAGCCCAAACAGCCAAATCAGAAGATCAGAAGAGACACAGTACTTGGCACAATTAATCAAAGATCTAAAATCAAACAATGAGAGCATGGCACAGGATATAAAGGACATGAAGAAGAGCATGGCACAGGATATAAAAGACATAAAGAAGACCCTAAAAGAGCGTAAAGAAGAAATTGCAAAAGTAAATAAAAAAATACAAGATCTTATGGAAATAAAAGAAACTGTTGACCAAATTAAAAAGACTCTGGATACTCATAATACAAGATTAGAGGAAGTTGAACAATAACTCAGCCTCCTCAAGGAACACAGAATGAAAAATGAAAGAACAAAAGAAAGAATGGGGAAAAAAAAATCAAAAAAATTGAAATGGATCTCAGGGATATGATAGATAAAATAAAACATCCAAATTTAATACTCATTGGTGTCCCAGAAGGGGAAGAGAAGGGTAAAGGTCTAGAAAGAATATTCAAAGAAATTGTTGGAAAAAATTTCCCAAACCTTCTACACAATATAAATACACAAAGCATAAATGCCCAGCAAACTCCAAATAGAATAAATCCAAATAAACTCATTCCAAGACATATTCTGATCAGACTGTCAAATACTGAAAAGAAGCAAGTTATGAAAGCAGCAAGAGAAAAGCAATTCACCACATACAAAGGAAACAACATAAGACTAAGTAGTGACTACTCAGCGGCCACCATAGAGGCAATAAGGCATATTTAAAATTCTGAGAGAGAAAAATTTCTGACCAAGAATATTTTATCCAGCAAAACTCTCCTTCAAATTTGAGGGAGAGCTTAAATTTTTCACAGACAAACAAATGCTGAGAGATTTTGCTAATAAAAGACCTGCCCTACTTCAGATACTAAAGGGAGCCCTACTGACAGAGAAACAAAGGAGAGAGAGAGATAGAGAACTTTAACAGACATATATAGAACATTACATCCCAAATCACCAGGACACACATTCTTCTATAGTGATCATGGATCTCTCTCCAAAATAGACCGTATGCTGGGACATAAAACAAGCCCCAATAAATTAAAAAAAAAAAAAAAAAAAATGAATTTATTCAAAGCACATTCTCTGACCACAATGGAATACAGATAGAAGTCAATAACCATCAGAGACTTAGAAATTCACAAACAACTTAAGGGTAAAAATGAGGGAGAGATAAAAACATTCAGGGATAATCAAAAGCTAAGGGACTTCATCACCAGTAGATCAGTCCTATAAGAAATGCTAAAGGGAATTGAGCAGGCTGAAAGAAAGGGACACTAAACAATTGACTGAAACCACATGAAGAAATAAAGATTTCCAGTAAAGATCACATGGTAAATATAAATACCAGTACTACTCTATTTTTGATTTGTAACTCCACTATTTACTTCCTACAGGATCTAAAATACATAAACAGTAATGATAAATCAGTGGTTTTGGACTCAATGTAAAATATGTAATTTTTGACAAGAACTACATAAAGGTGGGGGAATGGAGGAGTAGAGGAACATAGTTTTCGTGTCCTATTGAAGTTAAATTGGTATCAAAGAAAAACAAGATTGCTATAGATTTAAGAGGTTAAATTTAAGCCCCACGGTAAACACAAAGAAAGTATCAGAGAATATGACCATAGAGGTGAAAAAGAGAGTATGGTTCATGAGAAGTGGGGGAAGGGGCAATGGGGAGTTAAGAAATGAGTGTAGGGTTTCTGTTTGGGATGAAGGGAAATTTCTAGAAATGGATGGTGGGAAGGTGATAGCATTGCAACAGTCTACATGTGATTAATCCCACTAATGGAATGCTAGGGAGGGGTTGGAATGGGAAGATTTAGGCTGTATATATGTTTCCACAAGTGAAAAAAAAAAGTCTAAATAGATAAGGATGATTAAATGCCAAGGATGATCCTGGATGGGATCTGAGGATGGAGGAGAGGAGGGTCAAAGGGACACAGTTGGGACATATGAAAGGAAGAGTAGGAAATATAGAATGTAGGCTTTGTTATCAATGTTGAATTTCTTGAACTTCTTAGCTGCTCTTAATGGGATTGCATAAAAGAATGTTCTTGTTCATGGGAAATGTATGTGTGAATTACATTGTTTGTTCAAGGATGTGTGCAGGTTGCTCTCATATGTTCAGAAGACAGAGCAATAGATGATGGATGAGAGGGAGGGAGGGAGGGAGAGAAAGAAACAATGTGACAGGATGTTAAAGTTGGTGGATCGGGGTATCAGGTGAGGGGGTCGGGGTATGCTGGAGTTATGTGTATGGGGTTTGTATTGTTTTTTCAACTGTTCCTGTAAGTTTGAATATATTTCAAAATAAAATTAAAAAAAAACAAAAAGGGTTAGCTTCTCTCAAGAATTTTTATCACCTTTATGCTGTCTGTATATCTGTGTATATATATGTAAATCATATATAGATATACACTTATCTATAGGTGTTTGTATGATCAAAATAACCAAAATAATGTTTTTAATTTTTTTTTAGTTTTAATGATTTTTAAAATTTAAAGTTGAATGAAGGAAAACACTTCATATCTTTCACAAGTAAAGTTTTGGAAAATTCATGTGATAAATATGTTTCTCTAAAATAAATCATTAGGGAAGCATTTGCAGTGGTAAAAATAAAGTGTAGCATTTATTCCTATTCATACATCACTCATAAGGAGCCAGTAGTTTGTCAGGGTGATGCCAACCATGAGGAATTCCGTTTCAGAACAGTAATCTTTTGAGAAAGATAAAAGTAATGGAAATACTGGCTCAAAATTGAAATGCCCCCAAAATGCTATAACGTTAATGAGATGTATATCATAGAGAAGAGGGTTTCACCTGAGTAATCCCAAGTGAACAACTCAAATTGCTTATGCAGACTAAGTATAACTTTAGAGTTCTTCCTGGAACAAAAAATAATGCGTATTTGTTTAGGAACATTACTGGGTAATATAACTCAGTCTAGAATCACATACATTTTAAAATATGAAAGGTAAGGGAGAATAAGAAATATGTAGTGATGCACTTAAAATAAAAAACTTACTGACTAATCAAGTACAGAAAAACCCTTAAATATTTTAGACTAAATAAAGTTTCAAATATCTGATGCTCTTTAAGGGTCTTGCAGTTCCCCTTTCCTGCCTCTTCTTGGGTTTCACCAACTCAGCACATGCACTCTGTTAAAGGAAGAGTTGAGTTGAATATGAAAGAAAAACTGCCAAGACCATTAGCACAGAAATAAAAGTTTCTCAGTGATACAAGAAAAAAAATGAAAGGAAAAGTTTTAAACTGGGGGTCTTTGTGGGGAAAATGAGTAGTTATATAAACCACTTTATCTTTGGATAAACTTCTGAAATATTTCTTTATTTTCCAATAATAGGGGAGCTATACTTTATTATAACACCTAAAAGAATTAGGCTAAGTGCTCTTTCATAGGTTACCAATATAGTTTTGCTACTTTTATCAAATTATGTGTCTAGTATAATCATATTTTTAAAATATTAACTTTTGTTTCCAGTATTTTAAAAAATGCATATTCTTTTGATAAAGTATAGACTTAATCATCGATATAATGATATATCACAAAGTGCACTTTTGTTCAGAGGAACAGACATGGCTTCTAATCACAGTTTTGTCACTCACTTGCATCTGCTATATGGCCGAGCAATTAATTTATCTGGGCTGTTTATTTTCAGCTACCAACCAGGGGATATGGGCCAGAGCAGAGATTTTCAAGCCTGACTGCATGAGAAACATCTAAGAGGATTTAGAAAAATGCTATTTCCAGAAACTTCCTTCCCTGATTTGGAGGTGTCTTGGAAATCTGTTTTTTAAATAATTACCCCAGATGGTTTTGATGAATAACCAAATGTAAGAACACTGGATTAGAAGAACTGTCAAATCTCTACTTCTGAAATTCTATGGTATGTATTTAAGAAACAACATTTTGTAAACAGAAGGGGCAATAAGCAATAAATTGTTTTCTAACCTACTTAATTGATAATTTCTACAAAAGGAGTTGATTGGTTTTAGAATTCTACCCAAAATTTTTACTGCCAGTAGCAGAGATTAAAACACGTAGCCAATTTAAGGATGAAAGGTCTGGCTCAACACCCATTCTGGAGCCCAAGGCCAATGATGAGTAGAACATAAAAAATCTTGCATCCAATTCCTTTGCTCCTGACAAGTGTGAAACTATATGTACCTGTGAAGACATAAATTATTACAGTCTTAAACAAGAATAATTTGGCATATATGCTGAAAGATTACAAATGTACATACTCCTTGAGCAAGTAATTCCACCTCTTTGAATTTAGACTAAGAAAATAATCAGAACAGTACATACATATATATATACAGTAGATAAAACAGATATTAGAGAATTATTTATGTTAGCAAAAATGGAATTAAACAAAATGTACAAAGCATAATTTAAATCAGTATTTCCCAAGTAACCTGACGGTCTTGTTAAAAATAGAGATTCTTAAGACCCCTTCCTGAAGATTCTAATGCAGTACATCCAGGATAGGGTTACATCGAGGATAGGGTTTATGACTGTATATTTTTAAGCAATCTTCTAGATAACTAATGATCTGCTTAATTTAGGGATCACTACATTTAATAAGTGATGTTAAGAAAGAAAATACCATATAAAATAGAATAATAATGTGTATATTTATATTGTCATGAAAAAACTTTTGGGATATATGTTAAGAAAAGGTTAAAGTACACAAGTAGAGTATGAACCTGTTTTTGTTAAATAAGATAATCTGTTTATTGGAAAAGTCTGGAAGGATTTAGTATTGTTATGTCTGGTGGGGATGACAAAGAGATCTGTTTTTCTCTCCTTTCTATCTGCCTCTCTAAATTTATTTATTTATTTATTTTTGAAAATTAGCATTCATTGCTTATATGATTAAAAAATTAGAAGAAAAGAAGTAAAGGAAAAGAGTGCTGGACAGTGGTCTTCTATCACTGTATAACTTGAAGGGGAGGCACTAACTTTAAATCTCATTAAATTCAGATTAATAAGTTAGACAGAGGTGAGGACACTGACAAAAGACTTTACTTACTTCACTGAAGTTTTCCCCAGGCAGTCCCCACTCTGATTCTTCCACTTACGTTTGTGTATTCTCACATAAGTTCCCCTCTGTGTATATTTGAAAATGCTTTTTCCAGAAGCAGTTGGAAAGAAAGTTTCAGTTCCATCAAAATAATTAGGTTCAGCTTGGTTTCCTTTAAATTAGTACTTTATAGGAAAGATTTTTATTTTAAGTGAATTTCATTCCTACAGGACAGTAAGTATCTAAAAATATATTTACTTTGTCATTTAAGCCTGGACCTGAGTGGAGCAGAGAACAGCTGAACTCAACCCTGCACATAATGATCCTCATTACACAGACTGAACAAAATTGGGTTTATAGTTAGTTTCAACTGAATGTTTCTTTCTTTTAGAAAAAAAATAGAACAAAGCTTATTTGCATTAAAAAAGAAAGACTTTGATGGATTTTATTTTCTAGAGCCCTTTAAAAAACACGCACACACAAGGATTTATGCCCAAGAAAATGTAAGGATGAGTGAAACCTTTCTGAAATGCCTCTGCTCTCAAACAAAATATTTTGGCAAGTTGCTTTTAGGGTGCAGAAATTAACTACATACACTCTTGTAAAATGCTTTGAAGATAAAAAGCATTTTCTAAAAGCTTGACATTTTTGTTCTAATTATTATTATTCCTTTTAAGCATTCATTTAAAAACCCACTATACGTATTAACCAGCTTAGTAGCAGACATTTATTTCCTCTTTTTCTAACACAAAAAAGCAGATGACTCAGTTGAAGCATTTGCTTTTCTCTCTGCATGGAGTTCTGCAATTGTTTAGAATTTTATGTAACTTCTGAGCATTGCATCAAAGCTAAATACATCTTCTGTTGTAAATTTATACTTTGCAATGCTACAAATTTATTGATGTGTTGCTAGTCACTTTCTTTAAAAGCTTAACATTTCTTAAGCTGATAATATAACATAAATAAGGTAAACTCTGATGATTCAGTTAGAATTGGAGTCAATAATCATTTGAAAACATTTCTCCCATGACAGATTAATTCAGAGAAAAATAAAAATCAAAGGTCAAGGGGAATTCCTTTTGATGGACATAGAGTTGATATAAATCAAATCCATTCCTCCTTTCTTGGGGTGAGACTACCCAAAGCTCTCTTCAAGCACATTTCTTCTCTCTGCAGTTGAGCTCAAGTACCATCTCTAAATACTTTTTTTTTTTCAAGGGTTAGAAAGCTAGAAAAATATATATTGTGTATATCAACCAAAATGAATATTGGGATACCGTAACCAGTGTAGAGATTAATTATGGTCATGAGTCAATGGGGAACTGGAGAGTGAAAGCCATACCAGGATTTTTCATTGAAATATTACAGTAGCACCAGCCATAGTAATCACACAAAAACACTTGGCTACCTTTTTTTTTTTTTTTTTTCTGTTCTCTCTCTCTCTCTCTCATGTGTGTCTGTGTATGCGTGTGTGTGTGTCTTTTATTTTTTTTCCTTTGGGCTAGACTTCATTTGAATTTCACAATAATTTCATCTGCCACATAAGAATAGATGTAATAAATTCTTTTACTCAGCATTTTCACTAAATGGATGCTAATACCAAGAAACAACAGATGAGCAAAAACTTAAGGATACCCCAGTGATCTGGCATGTAAAATTCTGATACACTGGAACCTTATGAAGTTTCTCTCTTTCAGTGTTCTCATCTCAAGAATCTCATTAGATACTAGCTGCTAGGATGCATCTCTGTGCATATCTCATATAACTGAGTCTGACTCCATCACATTGGTAAAAGGATGAAAGTTTTATTGGCAGCTAGACAAACAGTCCAAAGTAAAAAGGAGTTGTTTAGAAAATGCAGCATCTGATGTGTTCAGGCTAGCAAAGGTTACTCAGGGCTGAGATGCCAGGAGAAAGAAACCGAGGTCTATGCGGATCATTACTAAACATAGAATTTCTACATACTTTCTTTTTCAGTGTCCATTCAGTGCATTTTAAACTCTCTGCACAGTTACACCAGTGAGGAAGATATGCACATACACACATATATACACACATGCATGATTATAATGAATATGGTATATTTTATATTGAGGCATGCTCATACTTTTGTGGGTACAGTACAACAGAAGTGACTAACTTGACCAGAAGGTCTGGGAAGGCTTCAGAGTATTTAACATTTTAAACGCCTTTTAAATGATGGATAAGTTATTTTTTAATTTCACGTTTAAACTTTTTTTAATGCATGCAAAAAAGAACAATGCATGCAAAAAAGACCACAAGTTACTTGATGAACTTATGAAATATGTACTCATTTGTATAAACCTACACCAACAAGATCAGGATATTAAGTATCACCAGCCCCCAGGGGCCTCAGTGCTCTTCTTGAAAGTTTCTGCTGCCTGAAAAGGTCCTATTCTGACTTCAGAGTTTGTCAGCTGGAGAAAATGATTGATGGAGAAAAAAAGAATATAGGCAGAGTAAATAACTTGCTCAAATAACGAGATAAAAATGAAGGTAACACAGAATAGTGGGAGTATAACGTGCCCATGTGGCACCATCCGTGGACCTGAGATTAATTTGGGAAAAGTTTCAATGCTATATTTAGCATTTTATTATTTTGCTTTGTTTCATATTGTTTTATTAGTTTATCATATAATAAATTTGACTTTTATTTGTTGGTACACAATTCTATGAATTTTAATACATGTATAGATTCATGTAATAGTGTAAAAACAAAGATACAAGAGTTCAATCATCTCACACATTCCTTGTGCCATCACTTTATAATACCACCTTCCTGCTGACTTCAATCCCTAGGAATCAATAATGTGTTCATCATTAATATGATTTTCTCTTTTCAAACATGATATACAAGAGGAGCCATGCAGTATGTAACTTTTCTATATTGGCTTCTCTAATTCCAACTAATGACTTTGAGATTCATCAAAGTTGTTGTGTATAAGCAGCTCATTCCTTTTTATTGCTAAATGATATTTATTTTATTGGATGTACCACAGTTTGTCCATTCACTAGTTGAAGACTTTTGGATTGTTTCTAGTTTATGGCAATTATGGATAGAGCTGATATAAACATCACTGTATAGGTTTGTGTGTGAACAGAAGTTTTCATTTCTTTAGGGTAAATATTTAGGAGTGGGACTGCTGGGTCAACTGGTAGATGTTTGTTTAACTTTACAAGAAACTGTCAATGTGTTTTACACAATAGTTTTGTCAGATTTGCTTCATGTATTCTAAGTATCTACTGTTAGATGCAGGCACATTTAGCTTATTATAACTTCTTAATAAATTGGCCCTTTTATCTTTATTTTCCCTAGTACTATTCCTTACACTGAAGTCTACTTTGTCTGATATTAATACAGCTACTCCAGCCTTATTTTCTTTAGAGTTTTCATGTTATATATTTTCCTCTTCTTTTACCTTTATCCTAACTATAACATTATCTTTGAAATGAGTTTCTTGTATGCAAAATAAAAGTAAGCCATTTTAACCAATTCTGATACCTTCTGAGTTTTAATTGGAGTTTGTAGATTATTTACATTTAATGCAATTTTTGATATGCTTGCATTTAGAGCTACCATTTTTAAACTGCTTTCTGTTTATAGACTATGCATTTCATTCCCCTGCCATTTTGGGTGTTATTTGAAAATTTTATTTTTGTATTTCATTTTAATTTAGCTACTGCGTATTTGGCTGAATCTCTTTGTATAGCTATTTTTTGTAGTTACTCTATGGATTATAATATCTTTACCTCTACTTTTCACATTATACTTAGAATCAATATTCTAATATTTCAAGTGGAAAGTAGAAGCCATACCACAATATGGGTCCCTTTACCCTCTTCTCTATATGTTATAGTTGTTTTACTGTGAAACATATTTTTAGGAACTCAAGAGGAGAAGAACAGTCTACTAGATTTACCCAGATATTCACCATTTTGGTTGTTCTTCCTTTCTTTCTTAGATTTCAAGTTTCCTGGAATCAATACACTTCTGCTTGAAGAACTTCATTTAGCAGTAATTCTTTTAGAACAGGTCTGAGAACAACAAAAGCTCTTAGTTTCCTTAACTGAGAATGTCTTTGTTTCACCTCTACTTATGACGGATGTTTTTGTGAGATACTGAATTCCAGGTTGACATTTCTTTTATTTCAGCACTTTATAAATGTTATGCCATTTCCTTTTGCTTCATCGTTTCTGATGATAAATCCAGTTATTCAAATCACTGTTCCTTTCTAGGTAATGTCTTTTTTCTCTGGCTTTCTTCAAGGTTTTCTCCTTTGTCTTCAATTTTCAGAAGTTTGACTACAATGTGCTGAAAAGTTTCCTTTATAACACATATTAACTATTGCACCTGTTTTATCTCTTAGTTATTTACTATCTCTTATTGTTATGCAGTTGCTTCCTGAACAGATGTCTTATCTTTTTTGGAAGATATCAAATCTGTCGAGGATAGGGCCAGGATTTCTTTTCTTCTGTCCCCAAAGCACATAGCAGATATTTGGTAAAGCATCTCCACTGGAAATTGATTAATAAATATACTAGCAGACTGTATCCTGGCCAATAGAGGAGCAAGGATATGCCTTTAACTGAAGTCAGAATGAGCTGGAGAAAATATGCAACTTTGAGTCAAACAGCAAAGTCCTAGTAGCTGGGAGAGATAACAAAACTTAAGTGTGAACAAAGCTCAAATAGACATAGAACATTCCCTTTGGAATAGAGCTCTTCTTTAACTATTATAGGATAATCAGTCAGCATTACAACGATCAAAAGAACCTAAGACTGCGGTTACAGACACAAAACAGACAACACACTGATCACTTATGTTTCAATTCAGAAAGCATATCAGCATAAATCCATCTCTCTTTAGTTATTCTCAGACATAACGGTTCCATTAGTAGGGTCAACTTGAAACGGAGAAGAAAAAGGAATATGTGTGTGTACATGTACAAACTAAAGCTCTGTGGTTTATTTTTTTAAAATTTCTGCTCCTTTAAGTGACATAGAAGTGCAACTACATAGTCTTCCATAGCCCCTTAGTGCTAAGTTTACCCATCTTAGCATTTATTACATTCCATTGACATTATCTTTTTATATAAAGTCTATTTCAAATAGCTGTTAGAGTCAAGAACCACATCTCATTTTATCTAGCATATAGCACGGTAATTGGTACTAATGATTTAGTAATGAATATTAATATATTAATTAAACAAATATTTGTGAAGCACACATGATATACCAGGCTCTGTGCTTGATATCGAGAATTCAATAGTTAACAAGATATCCGAGACTGGGTTGAACTGAACTTTCTTTCAGAATACATCTGTATCTAGAGAAGTATCAAATAGCATTTGTGATATGATAGTGTGAGTAAACATAAATAATAGTAATAAATCAGAGAGCACTTATTAAACATCTGTGTAACATCATTTCCTGGTTAGGTACTGAAAAAAAATAAAAATCATTATACAAAAATAGTTGCATCCTTCTAACTGATACATATATATGTGTGTGTGGGTGGGTAACTTATATTAAAGTAAGGTAAGCCAATTGAAAAACAGATTATACCTTGATTTTCTGTCCTTTGAGAAGCACCTATCATTAGAGGGAATAAGCACAGTGGTTAAAACATGGTCTTTGGAATCAGACTCTGTTCAATTTCTGACTCTGCCACTTACTACCTATGCTTTAGCTTTCCCGTCTGTAAAAGGAGGGTGATCAAAATAGTACCTACTTTGTAGTGTTGTGGTGGGAGTTATGTTAATACATGTAAAGTGAGTCAAAAAGTACCCAGCACATAGTAAACTGACTCTAAGCACTGGCTATATTTTAATCCTTAATCTCCATTTCTGTGGAGAGCCGTCTCCCGGGACGGGCATAGCGCATGCGCTGTAAACCTGCTCCAAAGTCCCCCCGCCCATCGAGTGGTGCCAAGATGGCGCCCACATCCTGCTTCCGGCTTCTGATGTATGTAACCACCCGCTGTATTCACCAATCATGCTTATGTGCGTGGCGTTAGCCCATTGGATACACGCAAGGTTTATAAGAAAGTTCCCGGGCAGAGCTCGGGGAGACAGCCCACAAGGAGCCGTACCTGACGGCCGCATCGAGGTTGTTCTCCCCCGAGGCGCCTCGTCCCGGGTGGAACCTGTAAAGATGATGATTGCCTAGTCCCATTAAAAGTTTATCTGCTTTACCACCGCGAGTCCTGAGTGATCACAAGTGCTCCGGGTAAGACGTTGTCCGCACCCTCTCTCCCCTTATCTCTCTGGTCCCCATCGCCGGCCGACCGAGGACTCGAGGCGGGGCGGAGAAGCGCCGGACAAGTGGTGGCCCGTACGGGGAACTTCGAACCCGCAACCTCATTTGCGTTCCCCTCGCCCCGACGGAGACGTGCTCCCGGGATCCGTGGTTTGACCTCCGCGACTGATCACCGCGAGAAGGTAAGCACCCCCTTTCCATACGAGGACTAGGGCCCGTGGGCGTTCAGGTAGCCCCGGGGACTCGGAAGAGCTCTCCGAGTGATTAAGAGATAGTGCCGACTGCAAGCATGGGGCAGTCTGAAAGCTCACCCCTATTAACCCCCTTAAAGACCCTTTTGAAACAGCGGGGTATCTCAATTAAGAGAAGTTCTCTCCAGCGATTTCTTGATGATGTGGCCACTTTTGCCCCCTGGTTTCCTTGTTCTGGCAGCCTTAATCTGCCCTCTTGGCCTTATATGGGAGACTGTTAAGGGCCATATCGCTCCCTCCACGTCACAGTGGAAAGGCCCTGACCCGGTGCTCGGCTGGGCCGGAGGCTCTGTTTGTGTTTTTCCCCAGGAACCAGGACGTCAACCAGTGTGGGTTCCGGAAAGACTGGTGGGAACCGTGGCATCACCTGGGGAGGCCGGGGAGCAGCTGTCAGAAACGCCAACGAATATACGGCCTGGGCCATTGGACCAAGCCTCCGGCCTTCAGGGACTTGAGAACATTAGGGAATTGAAGCCTGTTAGTTTCGACCTTTCCACACTGGGCGAGACTGTAAAAAATCTGTGGGACCAAGTCACCTCTTGGTTCTCTTGGCCCAATTTGACTAATTGGATTCTCTTGATGGTGGGACTATTGGTGGGATTAGTCATTGTTAAATCTTTGCTAGAACGCCTGTTTCAAGCGCGGCAGTACCGTGTTACCACTATGATGGCTATGTCCTCCACCTTTGATACCCCCAACAGCGACCATTCTGATGGCCATACCCCATCCTGGCCGCCTCGGGCGGGGCACTCGGGAGCGAGGTTTGTAGCTAAGCGCGCAGCTGTGTCCCGGGTATAACGGGCGACGCCAGCAGTCATAATTTTTGTCTCAGGTAGGTCCCTAAGGCAGAGTCATAGTTGTGGCCAGACTTGACTCTAGCCAATGCATAGGGACGCCTAGTGACGCCTCCGACTCTGGTTAATGCTATCCCTGCCCCCGCCTTTGTCCCCCAGTTGCAAGGCAAAGCACTGCAGGGAGAGTCATGTTGTTTCCAGCTCACGGACTCTCCTGTCTCCATATGAGGTGAGCATTCTGGTCGGTGCTAGAGGCTCCGCCGCTAAATGGCTGAGACCTAGTCCAGACTCCCCAAAGCACCGGAACAAATTGTGAGCCATCTGGGTTCACGGGAGCACACTCATCACTGGGGACACTGGGTCGATATAAATAATAAAGGGGGAGATGTGGAGAGCCGTCTCCCGGGACGGGCATAGCGCATGCGCTGTAAACCTGCTCCAAAGTCCCCCCGCCCATCGAGTGGTGCCAAGATGGCGCCCACATCCTGCTTCCGGCTTCTGATGTATGTAACCACCCGCTGTATTCACCAATCATGCTTATGTGCGTGGCGTTAGCCCATTGGATACACGCAAGGTTTATAAGAAAGTTCCCGGGCAGAGCTCGGGGAGACAGCCCACAAGGAGCCGTACCTGACGGCCGCATCGAGGTTGTTCTCCCCCGAGGCGCCTCGTCCCGGGTGGAACCTGTAAAGATGATGATTGCCTAGTCCCATTAAAAGTTTATCTGCTTTACCACCGCGAGTCCTGAGTGATCACAAGTGCTCCGGGTAAGACGTTGTCCGCACCCTCTCTCCCCTTATCTCTCTGGTCCCCATCGCCGGCCGACCGAGGACTCGAGGCGGGGCGGAGAAGCGCCGGACACATTTCTGAGGAACTGGAAGGAAGAGAGAAAAGATAGAAAAGATTACAAATCCTCTGTTTATTCTGTTTATGTATAAAAAGTCTTAATAGGAAGAATTCAATCTCCAATGAAGGAAAACATAAATATGAGTTTTTAAAAATAATTTTCTGACTGAGGGAACAGGGATTTGATATGTGATTCAGAGTTATCTCCGCACCTGGTGTATATTTGAATTAACTAATTTATATAGATGCAAAGGAGCCAGAGCCTCTGGGGAAAGGAATTTGAAGTATGCAATGATTTGGGTTCATACATATTCAGACACTTCCCAGGACTTGAAAGTTAATTGATGAGGGGGTGGGATTTCAAGAGCGGACTATAGAGGTTTCTGAAAAGAATTATCTTTAGGAAAATAATTCAGTACAAGCTGGAATCAACCACAGAGGTAAGGATCAGAGTATAATGGTTCTGAGCATCCTGTGTTTATTGTTACCTGAACTAAATCCAATCTAGCCATAAAATAGTGTGTGCATTGTAGTGAGGGAAAAACCAACAACAAAAAGATGACAAATGCGAAGTTAAAAGAGTTGTTATTCAGTATCTAAGCATTGCGCTATTACAGACTTTTATATGAGGAGACAGAATTGTTTCCCTCCTTACTCAGTGGGGACTTGTGTAGGGGACAGTGGCACTGGCCACCCGTGGGAGTCATCAATTTAGTGGAACAAAGACCAGTCAGCTGGTAGCAGAATGCTCACCCCAGCCACAGCTAGAGGAAACCTTGAGAGGAGGCTCAAGGCAGGGAGTCTTTAGCAATGCAAGTATCAGGAGAGGTGAAGCTGCTGGAATTTGGCCCTCAGGTGACAGATGACAGTCACATGGATGGCAATCAAGAGAGTGTGGAGTGGTGATTTAAAGGTGGCTTGGGTAGAAGGAGCAGAGTGAAGGGAACATATCCTGGAGCAACCTCGTGAAGATGATAGTGACACCAGGGAAACAGAAAGAACTATTACAGGTTGAAGCATGTTTCCTAAAAAGATATGTTCAAGTATCAACCCCCAGTCCCATGAACTGGACCTTATTTGGAAATAGGGTCTTTGAAGAAGTATTAAGTTAAAATGAAATAAGACCTAAGCCAATATGATTGGTGTCCGTATAAGAAGAGGAAAATGTGGATACAGGTATAGACAGACATAAGAGAGAATAAGGTCATATGACAGTGTAGGCAAAAGATTGAAGTCCTGCAGCCACAAGCCAAGGAACACCAAAAATTTCAGGAAAATCATCAGAAGCTTGGAATAGGCAAGGAAGCAATCACCCCTATAGTTTTAAGAGGGAGCATGGCCCTGCCAATACCTTGATTTCATACTTCTAGCCTCTAGAAACGGTACATTTCTCTTATTGAAAGCCACCAGCTTTGTGATACTGTGTTCCACCTACCCAAGGAAACTAATATAGGAGCTAAGCAGGAAAAGGAAGGAGACTTGCTCATGAATATACATGCTCATGATACCTCTAGCATCATCTCCAGTTTCTACCAAAGACAAGGAATCTGGAAAATACATGTGTGTACATGTGTGTGAATGTACATATATTTATGCAGGGTACTGAATAAGGTTCTTCCTCCACAGCTATCAAAAGTTGGGCATAATTTTAGTATTACATTATTTTTACCTATAGTCTAGGAAGTAAATGGTGGGGTCTTTGGATTTTAGTTAGAACATGATTAGAAGGATCAAGATAAGGAGTAGAAGGGATGATATAATATGTATTTGCTGAATTTTCAGTTCAGCATTTAGACACTCTTCTGATTTTGGAATAGTCTTATACATCCTGCCTTTCCCTGTCAAGGCCAATGGAATGGTCATGATAGACAAACCCCCCTCTGTACCCCTGGCAACTAGAGAGTCATGTGATCCATGCACAATTTCAGATGCCCCAGTTGCTGGACTTGGGCCTGGAATCGTAAGAGGATGTAGAAGGCACAGGTTTGGTTGGAAAATTTTTCCATCATTCCTTGGTGTGCAAGAATTGGCAGCAGTGTCCATTGCTGTATGCTGTAGTGGAGTATTCATGAATGACAGCATAAAAGTCAGTAGCCAAAGAGGATTCCTGAAGCACATATTAGGCATAGCTCACCATTTTGGGATCTTCTCACCCTTTATTCTCCAGTCTTTCTTTTGATTCGGGGAGCATTTATATATCCAAAAAGTTATTTTGGCCTAAGTAGCACAGCTTCATATTGTTTATGAAAAAGAATCTAAATATGAAGAAATGGGTAAGCCTTACTAGTTAGTTACTTGAACAATCATAACAAGAACAAAAGCCTGCCACATATTTCTTTGTCCTTACTGATTATACTAAAGGAAAATTCTAGTCACATCCTTTTATGTTGAAAGTAGCCCACACATTAAACAGATAGCATAGTCTAGTGCAAGGGTCAGAAAACTTTTTCTGTGCAGGGCCAGATGATGAATATTTTCGGCTTTGCCAGTCATACAGTCTCTGTCACAGTGACCAGGCTCTGCTGTTGTGGTATGAAAACAGTCATAGACAAACATAAACAAATAAGCATGAATTTTCCAATAAAACATTATTTATGAAAACAGGCAGTAAGCCAAATTTGGCCGACCCCCAGTCTAGTGGAATGAACATGGCACACGGTATTGGATAGTGGTCCTGGAAAAGAAACTAACTCCTTTGAGGCTCAGTTTCTACATCAATAAATAAGGATGGTAGAAAGTCATGGATTTTCCCAAAAGATTAAATTTGAAGAGGTCACACATTTTAAAACTATGTTGCAGTTTGGTTTCGTACATTGTTCAACAAAATGTAAGGATATCACCTATGAGATGCTCAATAAATAGTTACTATAATTATAATTTTTTTCTGAAGAGACAAGGTAACATTAAAATGTCCACAAACATGCACACACACAGATATTCTCACTCAAACATTCACATATCTTCCCCAAAAATAGTATTCTTAGCTAGAAACAATAATCTCCAAATAATACACTTCATCCTAAACTTGAGTAGGGTATTATGTTGTGTTTTTTCCTCCACCCTTAAATAGTCCTTAAAGTATGAAAATACTACCAGATATAGTATTTCAACATGTTGACAAGGCAGCTTTCTGGAAAGTTCTATCTATTCTAATATTGATTCTCTTTTATACATATTTTAATTCAAGGCATGAGGGGAGTTGCTAACTATTAATTTACAACAAAGATATGATGATAAGGGTGAAAGTTTTAAAATATATTTACAGAAAGATTGTGCAAAGAGAAACTCATTAAAAAACGGTGGTAGCACTCCCTTAAGAATTCAGCAGCTTTTTGATTGTATAGGTTGGTGTCTACTTTATGCAAAAAAAGATGTAGGAAAGGAATTGTGCTGCTGAATTTATTGAAAAATTTTTCCAGGCCAGTGCCATCACTTGTAATATCAAATCATCAATGACAAGTTCAAAGGATAGCCATATCGCCTAATTACATAGCACCATGTTAAATTCAACCCAAATGGTAAGACAGACATTTGAGATCAATTTCCATAACCACATTAGCAGTTACTTATAATCAAACAGTGAAAATTCAGTTTGGTTCAGAAATTCCTGTGTTAATTCTAGGACTTCTTCCTTCATTTTCAATTGCATGAAATTGTGCATATTACTGTAATTTTAAAGATCTATATATTGGCCTTGACTAGGAGTTTGATTACCTAAGGGATCCAAGGAAGCCTGAAATGATGTATAGCAAATAACTCAGCTTCTATGTTAATTCCTAGCTGCTATGTGTATGCTACCTCTTCAAGAGGTAAATGCTTTTAGAAGATTCTTCCTGTTAGGCAAGCTTCCTCTCAGTCACTTCTATTCTTATTC
The DNA here is from genome assembly GCF_015220235.1 of Choloepus didactylus. Taxonomy (NCBI): domain Eukaryota; kingdom Metazoa; phylum Chordata; class Mammalia; order Pilosa; family Megalonychidae; genus Choloepus; species Choloepus didactylus. The sequence goes on from NC_051310.1 coordinate 24,557,906, forward strand.
TAAAATCTTAAATCTAGATGTTCTTTTCTGCCTATTCTGTTATTCTTATCTTGGAGTACCACCTCCCTTTATTTATTTCTAAGCCCAGCCTTCTCTTTCCTCCTGACTTTTAAATGAAAATTCTCCCATTCCCTTAGACTTAAAACCCATTGAAGTCTCCCAGCTACTTGTATTACAGTCAACTTGTGGCCTTCAGTCCATTAACCTAGAGCACAGTGACTTAAATGAATACCCAATTTATTGAGTATTTTATGTGTAGGTACTCTTCTATGCACACTATTCCATTTAATTTGCATAACAAACACTTGCTAATCTTTTTTTCTTGTAGATGAATAAAACGAGGTACACATTGACTAAATACCTAGGCCATAAAGCTAATAGCTTTGGAGCTAGGATTTGGCACAGTCATTCTTATTCCAAAGATATCAGTCCTGTAATGTAGATATTATTATTATCCCCATTTTACCAGCCAGAAAGTTGAGGCTGAGGGGAGAGAAACAATGTATCCATCATCAGTTAGTAACTTGAAAATTAATGTTTCTCTGATGTCTGGTTTCATACAAACTACTGAAATAGATTGTCACCTGCAGAATTAAAAATGTAGAATTTGACTACAATAGAGCAATTTTTATATGATATTAAGTAGAAATATGTTACATTTAGTCCTCATCACATTGCACATATATGCACCTATATAATTAAATTCCAATAGTAACATAAGCAAAATTAAAAAGAATGAAAAAATCATTTCTATCACTAGTTGGTTTTCAAGAGTCTTCATTGCTCCGGGAAGGTCAATTTCAGAAGCATTTGTGTCCACAGGGATATCAGTATGGTGTCCATTTATAATTGAAGATCTGTTGAGAAACATTACAATGTAGATTTGCTTTAAGGAAGAAGCCAATATGTATTGAAAAAAAATTTCCAAATGTGTAAATTGCTAGATGTCTGACAGTGAGGTGAAGGCAAATTGTTAAGGAAAGCATTCCCCTTACAGCTACCTACTATTCTTAGTGGAAAGGTTTTCCTGCCTTTTGAGTTGATCTTCTTTGTATTTGAAAACTTCATTAGTGATTTAGTGAGGGATTTAGTGAGGAATACTTTTCAGGGATAATAGATTTCCATCAGTCCTCAGACTGCTGGGGTCCTCAGGCAAGATTATAGTGTGTCTGTGCCCTGGTATTGGATTATGAAATGTGCGTGAACAGGCAAATATTTATTTCTCAAGAGAAAAGGTCATAACTTCAGCCAGATTCTCCCCAGGGTGCTTGGTCCAAAACAGATGAAAAACCGATATTTTTAAGCAGCATGTGGAACTGCCTCTACATATACTTAAGTCATAACACTTTTATTTCAGAAAGTCTTTCCAAGGCCTCACTCCAAGTATCTGAATCTTTAGGAAAGATCTAAATTGTTGTTTATTTTCACAAATTACAAATAATCTTAAAATAGGTACTTTTCCAAGTTAAAGAAAGCAGCTGGCCTCTGAGGAGGATTGCAAATGTTTAATTTACCATTTAAGTTGCTTTTTTCAGAGAATTTTTTACACCTAATATATCATGTAACTTTCTCTAGGTTAATTACTATAGTCATAATTTTTTCTTTGTAATACCTATGTATTATTTCATAAAATGAATACAATAAAATGTTGTTCAATCATCTCCCTCTTGATGGACAAAGTATTCTTAGTTTGTTAGTTTCTTTTGGCTGGTAAAAACAGATTTACACACACACATACATATAACACACACATACACTGAAGACTATACATATCCTTGTACGCCATTGCTTTTAGTAAAGCATGGTTTCCCTCAAAGGTCAGTTCTAAGGAGATGATGGGGTCTCCACTCAACAAAAAACTAATGAATTGAGGTGGTAATAGAAAGCTCCAGAGGGTATGTCCAATTCCTGCACACAAATGACAATGTTCTGTACAGAAGAAATTTGACCATTTTAGATACTCACTAAAATCCATTGCTGACGTTCTACTTTTAAAGGCTGATTTATTCAATTCAAAAGCTTTGGGGGTTTTGATTTCTTACATAGAGCTTGGTATCTAATATAAAGAAATCTATGTTTATCTTTTGAAATAAAGAGGTCTAATGCAAGTGGAAGGAAGTGCAACAGGAGGGAATAATGCTTTCCTTTAGTTTTGAGAAGCCAGGATTTTAAACTTCCTTAGAATTTTGATATACAGCAGGATGAAGCAAGTAAATGAAGAGCATGTCTAAAGTAAATTTCATCTCCAGTTATTTACCATTTAAATTGTGGTGGTAGGCAAGCTTCCAAATTAAAATAAAAATGCACTCTGAGCAGAGGATAAGGGACAGGTGATATTAGTATTTTAAAAATTGATTTAAAATGGGTCAAAGCAGCTATCATCTGTGAAATTTGGATTGAAAAATTTTCACCATTGAAAGTAGCCATTGAAAGAAATTATTGTTGATGTCAAGGGTAGATCTAAATGGGAAAAGGCTACCATCATGGTACAGCTGAATTAATTACACTTTGTGGTCTCAAAATCTGTGTTTCTTAAAAGTACACTTCACTATCACTTGGGGATCTTATGCAAATACACATGGTTGATATTTTGACTCAGCAGATCTGAGGTGGTACATAGCCTGCATATTTGAAATAGCTCCCAAATTATTATGAAAAATTCTGAATTAAGAACCAAGCCTAAAATGTGTTTCTAGAAGTTCCCTGTGTTACTTGAATCAGAATTATATGAGGGGCATGTTAAAACTATAGATTCACAGGAGCCATCTTCAGATTCTGATGCAATATGACAGGGATGGGACCTGAGAATCTGGAATTTTTGCAAGTCCCAGGGGATCATTATGCACATTGAAATTTCAGAAACACTGGGTTTGCATAATCCAAGAACAACATTCAAGGACTATGGTTTCATTTTTCTTGACTAATTGTGATTATGTTGAGATATAACTGTCAAGCCACTACTGAGTCTGAACACTGGCCGTAACATTTTCAATCTGATATTTTCAGTCAAAGTTAATAACAGATCTTTGAAGACCAAGTCTACATGAACGTCATTATGTGTGGGTACCAAATCATAAGTGGTGCTTTTACTATTTAATGCTAAGATCATATCAGCATAGCCATTTGGCATCTTGGTTAAGATTTTTTTTTGTGAGTAATAACTAAAGACAGTGAAAATTAACCTGAGGAATTAGTTCAAGCTAATTTAAGAAGAGTAGTTCATCATAAAGAGATTAGGCTCCCTTATGGAATCCAAGGGCCCCGAGTAAAGCTGAACCTGAGAAAGAAGTGAAGCAGAACTGGAAAGACCACCTGCTCCTGTCAGCCACTTAGCCTCACTTTTCTCTCTCTGCAGACCAGCCTTTTCTGCTTCTCCAAGCACGTACTGGAAGATGACCACTTCAAGTTGTGTACACTCACTTAACTACCTGTGCCAGTTTGAATCTTTTATGTCCCCCACAAAAGCCATATTCTTAATGCAATCTTGGGGGAGCAGACTGATTAGTCTGTTGATTAGGGCAGAACTTTTGATTAGATTATTTCCATGGAGGTATGGCCCACACATTCAGGGTAGGTCTTGATTAGTTAACTGGAGTATTTAAGAGAGAAGCTATGTGTCAATACAGACTCAGATGCTTGCTGATACTTAGAGACGCTTAGAGATGCAGACAGAAGGACATTTGGAGATGTTAAGCTAAGACATGAAGCCCAGAGTTTCTCCCGGAGAAGCTAAGAGAGGACTCCCAGATACTTAGAAAGCCACTGGAATCAGAAGTTGAACTCAATGCAACCTGGGAGCAAAGGACCAGCAGACACCAGCCACGTGCCTTCCTAGCTGACAGAGGTGTTCTGGATGCCACTGGCCATTCTTCAGTGAAGGTATCCTCTTGTTGATGCCTTAGTTTGGACACTTTTACAGCCTTAGGACTTTAAATTTGTAACCAAATATACCCCCTTTATAAAAGCCAATCCATTTCTGGTATTTTGCATAAAGACAGCATTAACAATCCAGAAACACTACCTTTTATGCCCAGGGTAAAATATCAGGAGAGAGAATTCTTTGGGCCCAGTTTGGGTAAGGATTCTACTCCTGACCTAATCAAATGTGTAGGAGAACTGGATCTTGTTGTTGGGGCTACACCTGGCAGTTTCTAAAACAGAGAAGTTGTGTTTGATTTCTTAACTATGGCTTTGGAAACACCAAGAAATACATTGAGCAGACCCAAAACACTGGGGTCAAACTGTATACATCTTTATGAACACATGTGCACACACACAAACACAGAAAATTGCAACATAGACAGCTGAAGTCTGTCATTGTTCTTTCAAAAATGTCTGCTCCCAAATGATTTGCAAGCCTCTTTGTCATGTGGCTAGAGGGAAATTCTGGATAGTGATATTGGGCCCTTTCCTTCCACTTCATGTGGTGATTGAGGTTCTGGCTTCTCGCCTGACTTAAGTGCCTTAAAGATAGAGATTTGCTCTTGCTGAACAAGTGCAACTGCAGTAATGACTAGCACATGGTACAGAGTGAAAAATCATTTATTGGATAATATGGTTACAGATTTCTAGTCTTCATATCTGCTTATAGTGTTTACCTCAAGAAACTCTCTGTGACTGACACAGCTGATATTATCATTGACTCCTTTTGTCAACATTGTCAATATTGTCAATATTGATTCCTACTGGTGAAACGTTGAATTACACCGTGCTTTACTTCATTTCCCAATGGGGCCTTCAAAGCCTACTTTCCTATCTTCTTCACTGTGCCAGTTTGAATGTATTATGTCCCCCAAATGCCATTATCTGTGAGCAGACCTGTCAGTGTTAATGAGACTGTAATTATTTGAGTGTTTCCATGGAGATGCGCCAACTGTGGGTGATGACTCTGACGATAATTTCCATGGAGATGTTGGCCTGCCCATTCGGGGTGGGTCTGAATTAGATTACTGGAGCACTATATAAGATCAGGCAGAAGGAGCAAGCTGCTATAGCCAAGAGGGACACTTTGAAGAAAGCACAGGAGCTGCAGATGAGAGACATTTTGAAGATGGCTGTTAAAAGCAGACTCTTGCTCCAGAGAAGCTAAGAAAGGACAAATACTGCAAGTGCAACTAAGAGTGACATTTTTGAGGAATTGCAGCCTAGAGAGGAATGCCCTGGGTGAAAGCCATTTTGAAACCAGAACTTTGGAACAGATGCCAGCCATATGCCTTCCCAGCTAACAGAGACCTTCTGGATACCATTGGCCATCCTCCAGTGAAGGTACCCTTTGTTGATGGACACTTTATGGCCTTAAGACTGTAACTGTGTAACCAAATAAACGCCCATTTATAAAAGCCAATCCATCTCTGGTGATTTGCATTCCAGCAGCATTAGCAAACTAGAACATTCACTTACTCAAACAATAGCTTCTGGAAGTGCCTGGCATGTCTCATGGATAATCCTGACACTGTTCCACGTAATTTCTAGAACACTTCTTTCTCTCTCAAGGTTTCCTGTTCTCATCTATTATCTGTCCTGTAAGCATATTTCTGAGGTCTCCCAATTTTCCAAGGCAATGATTTTTAAACTTTAGAAATCATCTGGGGACTTGTTAAGACCAAATTCAAAATAAGAAACTCTAAGTTGGGGTCTGAGAATCTGCATTTCTAACAGGCACCCTGCTAATGCTATTGCTTCTGGTCTTTCGACCACACTTTCATTAGCAAGGTTCTAAGGACTCTTTCTCAATCTTTGTTGCCTGTCTTCAGAGTAAAAAAAAAAAAATCCTACAATCTGTAAATTTCCAGTGAGCATATCTTAACAAACCTTACCTTGCTTGCCAGTGTCCACTCAAGTCACTGCATTCTCTTGCCCCTGTCCTTTTTACTTGCCATTGAATCAATTACTTTCTTCTCTTAATGCACTTCATTGGGGTATCTTTTCTTATAAACACTCCCCTCCCACCTTATTTTCTTAATTGGTAGGAAGAAATGTCTTCTATTGAACTGTATTGTCAGTAGACCTCTGGGCTTTGATAGAAGAACTTTATCTCTGTAGGTTTTTCCATATCCCCCTCTTAGTTATTTGGGACTAAAAGGAATTAAATATGTAGTTATGTGTGGACTGAAGACTCCTGCTGACAGGTGAAGGAGCATCACATTAATGAAATTCTGCTGACCCCAGCCACCCCATAAGGTTTACATCTGCACAAACAGGTGTCACATGGCCTCAAGGGCAGTGGAGCAGTTCTCAACTGCAGTGTTGAGATACCCTGTATGTCAAAGAGGTGTGCTCTGATTAATCTGTTAATAACAGGAATTTAAGGTCTCAAACTTTGCAAATAGTTTATTTTTAAATGATTTTACTTATCTGAGGATGTCATACTAACTCATTATTCATTTGAGTTCTAAAGTTTTTTTGGGGGTTGAGAATTGAGAGCGAGTGGAATTTCAGCTTGGACTCTGGGATCATTTACATGTGAACATCATCTGTCTCTCTTTCTGTTATAGTAGATAGAATCTATAACTGCTTGTCCATAAAATGCCTTGTAGTTTTATTATCTCTAATAATATTTCTACTTATTTAGGTACTTTGAGGCAGATTCAGCCCACATCTGCTTATCCAACCCAGAAAGGAAAGGTGTTTATGTACCTCTACAAATATACCTTCAAAACTATTGAGGTGAGGGACTCGGGCAAGATGACGGCATAGAAAGGAGTGGAAGCTAAGTAGTCCCCCTGGAACAACTACAAAAACCAGAAACAACTAGTAAATAAGCCAGAATAACTGCAGGGGGACAAACGAGACCATTCATTCATCATACACCAACCTGAATTGGGAGGAATGCCCGAGAACACAGCATAAAATCTGTAAGTAAAACCTGCGGAACCCCATCGGGAGACCCCCTCCCCCATAGCCCGAGCTGCGGAGCCTCGTGGTGCCAGAGAGAAGCTCTCTCCCAGCAAGCGAATATAGCTCAGCTGAGCTCCAACTGGGGTTTTAAGTAGCAAGTGTGAACTGCTCACTACAGGTACGCATCCCCAAAAACAGACAGAGGCTTTGGGTGACGACTAACCTGGGAGAGCTGGAGGGTCGCCTTGGACTGGGTCTGAAGGGGACTATCTGTTTCTTTTTTGGCTCAGTGGAGAACGCCCCAGTCATTTTCAGTTTCCAGGGCTGTGACTCTGGGAAGGGTGGAGACACCACAAGCAGAGAGTGAGACCATTGAAATGCTAATGACCTCCACCTGGGGGGTCTGTCTTCTCTAGGAGGAAAGGGGTGGGGCCCTTTCCATTCAGAACCAGACCCCAGAGCCTGGGGGAACACGGCCATACCTCCTCACACCAGTCAAGAATTATAGGCTAACAGGCGCCACCTGCTGGGCAGAAAAGCACAGTGACCCGAGGCATCAAAGGGTGGAGCAATTTTCTAAGACACACCCACAGGGAAACCAGATACTGAATATTTCTTCCCTCTGGGACTGAGCCTGTTCTGGTCTGGGAAAACCTGATTTGGATAACCAAGGAAACCATGCCTAGACAACAGAAAATCAAAACCTACACTAAGAAAAACAAAGTTATGGCCCAGTCAAAGGAACAAACGTACACTTCAACTGAGGTACAGGAATTTAAACAACTAATGCTAAATCAATTCAAAAAGTTTAGAGAAGTTATTGCAAAAGAGATAGAGGCTGTAAAGGAAGCACTGGACATGTATACGGCAGAAATCAAAAGTTCAAAAAACCTACTAGTAGAATCTATGGAAATGAAAGGCACAACACAAGAGATGAAAGACACAATGGAAACATACAACAGCAGATCTCAAGAGGCAGAAGAAAACACTCAGGAACTGGAGAACAAAACACCTGAAAGCCTACACGCAAAGGAGCAGATGGAGAAAAGAATGAAAAAATATGAGCAACGTCTCTGGGAACTCAAGGATGAAACAAAGTACAACAATGTACGTATCATTGGTCTCCCAGAAGGAGAAAAGAGGGGAAAGGGGGCAGAAGCAATAATAGAGGAAATAATTAATGAAAATTTCCCATCTCTTATGAAAGACATAAAATTACAGATCCAAGAAGCACAGCGTACTCCAAACAGAAGAGATATGAATAGGCCTACGCCAAGACACTTAATAATCAGATTATCAAATGTCAAAGACAAAGAGAGAATCCTGAAAGCAGCAAGAGAAAAGCAATCCATTACATACAAAGGAAGCTTAATAAGACTATGTGCGGATCTCTCAGCAGAAACCATGGAGGCAAGAAGGAAGTGGTGTGATCTATTTAAGATACTGAAAGAGAAAAACCACCAACCAAGAATCCTGTATCCAGCAAAGCTGTCCTTCAAATATGAGGGAGAGCTCAAAATATTTTCTGACAAACAGACAATGAGAGACTTTGTGAGTGCCCTACAGGAAATACCAAAGGGAGCACTACAGGGTGATAGAAGACAGGAGTGTGTGGTTTGGAACACAATTTTGGGAGATGGTAGCACAACAATGTAAGTACATTGAACAAAGGTAACTATGAATACGGTTGAGAGAGGAAGATGGGGAGCATGTGAGACACCACAAGAAAGGAGGAAAGATAACCACTGGGACTGTGTAACTTGGTGAAATCTAGAGTATTCAACAATTGTGATAAAAGGTACAAATATGTTCTTTTACGAGGGAGAACAAGCAAATGTCAACCTTGCAAGGTGTTAAAAATGGGGAGGCATTGGGGGAGGGATGCAATCAGCATAAACTAGAGACTGTAACTAATAGAATCATTGTATTATGCTTCCTTTAATGTAACAAAGGTGATATACCAAGGTGAATGCAGATAAGAGGGGGGATAGGGAGGCATGTTAGACACTTGACATTGGTGGTGTTGTCTGATTCTTTATTCTACTTTGATTTAAGGTTATTTTTCCTTTTGCTGCTTCCTAGCTGTCATTTTTTTTTTTTTCCTCTTTCTTTTGCCTCTCTACCTTCTTTGACTCTCCCTCCTGCCTCGTGGAAGAAATGTAGATGCTCTTACATAGATAGTGGTGAAGGTGGTGAACACATAAATGTATGACCATGCAGAAAACCATTGATTATTTACTTGGGATGGAATGTATGGTGAGTGAACAAAACCATATTAAAAAAAATGGGTTGATGACAAAACCTCGAGGGCAATATACTGAGTGAAATAAGCCAGACACATTAGGACAATTATTACAGGGTCTCACTGATAGGAACTAATTACAATATGTAAACTCATAGACATGAAATATAAGGTACCAAGATATAGGACGAGGCTTAAGAATGGAGAATGGTTGCTTAGTATGAGCAGAATGTTCAATTAGGATGAACTTAAATGTTTGGAAATGAACAGGGGTGTCGGTAGCAAGACGTGAGAATAACTAACAGCGCCGAATGGTGTGTGAATGAGGTGGAAAGGGGAAGCTCAGAGTCATATATGTCACCAGAAGGAAAGTTGGAGGTCAAAAGATGGGAATGTATAAAACTGAATCCTATGGTGGACAATGTCCATGATCAACTGTACAAATACTAGAAATCACTTCATGAACCAGAACAAATGTATGACAATACAATTAGAAGTTAATAATAGAGGGGCATATAGGGAAGAACTATATACCTATTACAAACTATATACTACAGTTAGTAGTATTTCAACATTTTTTCATAAACAGTAACAAACGTACTATATCAATACTAGGAGTCAACAATTGAGGGGGGTTGGTTAGGAATAGTGGAGGATTAGAGTTTCCTTTTCTTTTTTTCTTTTTTCATCTTTCACTTTATTTCTTGTCTGGTGTAATGAAAAGTTTCTAAAAATTGAACAAAAATGAAGTGTGATGGATGCACAGCTGTATGAGGGTACCCAGGGTCAAGTGATTGTACACTTTGGCTCTTTGGATAATTGTATGGTATCTGAACAATCTCAATAAAAATGAAAAAAAAAAAAAAAAAAAAGAGTCATTAATGCAAGGCTCAGAAACCCTGCCAGTGATCTGTGGTTCTCAGGTAACACTGTCAACAAGGTTCATGTGAAAGATTTGCCATATAAGTGTGGATTTCTGGATCCCACCCCCAGAGAACTTGTATTTTTTACAAAGACCTCTCCCTTTCCCTGAGTGATTTTGATGCGAATGATTGCTATTTCCACAAAACACTGGGCTTGCAATTAAAAAAAAAAAAACAAAAAACAAAAAAAAAAAAACAACAAAAAAAAACTATTGAGGTAGATATTATCAGAGGGAGAGTTTCCTATGATTTGGTTATGCTATACCTAAACAAACATAATCCTTCCCCTGTGTACCTCCTTCCCTACTCAATCAGGACAATATCTGACCTGGTGTTATTTTGTCAGGCTCTGTTCACACCCTCAATTTATTCCAAGGACACCTCATTCTTTCTCTACTCCTCCTCCTCCTTTCTTTCTTCTTTTCCCCCTTTTCCTCCTCCCCTTTCTGTCCTCCCTCTCCTCCCCCTCCTTTCTTCTTCTTCTCCTTCTTCTTTTCCCTCTCCTCCTTCTCCTCCTCCTCATTCCTCTCCTCTTCCTTCTTCTTTTTCTTGCTGTCTTTCCTATTCTCCTTCAACTTTTTCCCACCTCCTCCTCTTGCTCTGCTTCTTCTCTTTCTTGTTCCTCTTTTTCTTTACTGCAAACCACACTGATCTTCTCATTACTGAACTCATAGTCCCTTTAATCAGCAATATCCAGCTGATTCTCAGTTGTTCTCTACTTATTCTGTTTGTTAATCTCATTTTTTCAAATATTATAAGGCAGTGATGACATAATCAGGCAACGAATTTGTTCCCTGCTGTGCCAAGACCTGAACTAAACCATAATAGGAACTCTATAGCTTATACTTTATTTTATGAATAATGAATGACTGGATTCTATTGTTTAAAAATAAACAGAATACATAGCTTAATTTTCAATGTAGAAAAGGGATCTAGTCAGAAATGAAATTAATATATGTGGCAGTTCTTTTCAGTGCTTTATATACAATGCATACTCAGTTCAAGTTTATCTGGTTCTTTATTCTATCAAGTACAATTTGTTCATTTTCTTCTATAGGTGATAAGTTTATTCAAGTATGTTGATTTTTAGAATTTATACTTTCTCTGATTCAAGGCAAAGCGAGGAATCCAAGGATGCAAAAATAGAACAACTTCTATCCTTTCTATCCTATGTTTTGCCTCTACACACCCCACCCCCAATCCCGCCAGTGAAGGGTATGGGTAGCATAAAATAAGCTTATTTGATAGAAGATGAAAGTTCCTTTATTCCCTCATCCTTCTCCACTAATTTTAAATAACTCATAAATAAGTAAATGGAAAAGTAAACCTTTTCAATTTGTGGAAGAGATTGTTTACTTTCAGTTATAGAATGTATAATCTCAACAGACCTTGGGGAAAATGGTTTCATGGCTTCATAACCTCTGAATTTCTCTTTTAAAGAAACCATGAGTGGGCCAAGCTAAAAAGTCTACAAACTTAGCTGCTATTTGATGGAAAGTGTTACACATAAGACTTCTGAGATTGTCAATTGCCGAGCCAGAGGAGAATTTGGGGTGTATCTTATTTTGTTTACCACCCCCCCCTTTTTCCCCTTTTCACTGTTGTTCCTAGGGTAAAGTAGTGACAATTGTACTCTGGTTGAACGTGACCTTTAGCGTTGGTGAAACACCATGGTTCACAGTCTCTGCATTGGAATTGAGTACAGTTTACCATAGCAGAATCAGGGATAGTAAATTCGTCCAAGTAACTTTCAACCATGCTTTTAGCACATACTGAATGATCATTAGAACAAAGTGGATCTGAAATGCTGTTTATGCAAGGAAGTTTCTCTAAATATTAGTAGAATATATCTTTTGAGTTGCACTTGAAGGAATCAGGCCGTGCCAGCCAAAAGGCTGCTATGAAGCAAACAACCCAACTCTTTGAATGTAGCAGTTATTCAAGCAATGAAACCATGAACTTTCAACAAAGCATAAGTGTATTGATTTAGTTTGTTTTCTAGGTGGCAGAATATTTCAGTTAACTTGAAGTTTGTGTTTCAACACAGGGTCTTTTCACCCTTAAACTAAGAAGCTTTAAGTTCACAATAATCCTCTTAATGGATAGAGATGGTAGGTGGTAGAGGATTCCAAAGGACAGCAGGGATTAGTGTGTATACTTTTACAAAGGATTACTTTACTTCTAATGTAACTACCAAAGCTACAAATATATCTCCCTTTATGGTCAGGTCTTTTCTAAGATCATAACTAGAAAGTTATAGTTCCTTGTTTGTTTTCCCTTCTACAAATTCACTTGTAAGCAGAAGATTGAACTTTTTATGAATCAAGGATTCATTTTATATTAATTTTATGGCATAGATCATATTAATAGCAAGTTTGTGTATGTGTGCACATATGCACATTAGTATTTCTACTCAATGTAAAATTAAAGACCCCCATTTCTAGATGCTGCTGGTAGCTGTAATAGAATAATCCCTTTCCAAATGCTGAATCTCCTTGTGCAAAATTCTTATATCTGGCTTCCATTCTTATATATGGACTCTGTTGTGTGTGATTTTTCAAAAATATAAGGATTTTGGTTTTGGCATATAGAAACTATTCCTACTGAGAGTATTTAGAAAAGAGGGAAAATGGAGAGTGGAGAGTGGTAATAAGAGAAAACAGAAGCTAAGTTTGAGGCTAGTTCAGCATGAAGTCTTCTTCAAAGCAACTCTGGGAAGAATACAAAGTTGAGTGTGCCCTACAATCAAACGTCCATGTTTGTGAGAGAGGAAGATGAGACGATTTATGTTAAGTTTTTGGCAACTGTAGTAAACCCTAAAATACAGAGTCACTTCCAGAGTCAGCAGACCAAGGTTCCTGATCATTTAGCAGTGGGTCACTTGCAGAATGTGGGGGATAGGGGAAGCCGTAGGATTGTCGGTACTAAACATTCCTATGCCAGTCTCTGTTCTGTTGCTTCATATACATTATTCTCTTCAATTCCTACATCAATTTTATAACATAGGTATTGCCTCTGTTTTACAGGTGTAAAAACCAGGATTAATAAAAATTGAATGAAAGATTTTAAGAATTTATTGCATATTTAAACATAATGACAAATGAAGAAAGAGAAAAGTGCAAATGAGGTACCAGACTTCTGTCTTAATAATAGGAGGATATGAAATAAAATCACATAATATTTGATAATTTTTACTTTAGCATCAATCTGTTCCTTGAGTCAGTGTTTTCCTGGTTGATTAACCAATAGCAACATTTATCATTCTCCCTTTCTTACTGTGGCAAAAAATAGTGAATGGCTTTTACAGAATAAGATAAATTAATTATTTTATTATATAATAGCTGGAAAATGATACTTAGTTAACTCTTAAGGTATTAATTTTTATCTTTTAAAGATTTTTCACTTAAGGAGCTATATTTACTGTATTGTCCTAAACCATAGTGAAGGATTTAAAAAGATAGGAAGATAAGTGAACTTCTTATATATAATTCACTTTTATGTTCATACAAAGCTGGAGAAATGGAGGCATAAATCAACTGCTTATATAATAACTAACAATACAGTTCTTAATTATTAAGCCTGGCACTTTTCTACTCACAACACCCCTATGAGGTACTATTAGTACCTAAATTTTTTGACTAATAAATTGAGGATCTGTGATGTTAAACATTTTGCCAAAGGTCAAACAGTAAGTGGTATTGCTATATTTCAAACCCAGAACATCTGACTCTGGATTCTGTGCTCTTAATGATTATGTTATGATATATGTCTTTTCTAAATACGTAGGTCTTCTTGCCTCCACCAAATTTCAAATGCCATGTTAGTAAATAAGAAAAGACCATCTGTGTAACATTATTGTTTAGATGGAAAAGAGAATGACAAAATTTTCAAGAAATGAGATATAGTAAAGTTCCACAGCTTATAATCATGTAGTCTAGGAGGTGAAAATATATTTTCTAACCTTCATTTTATTATATTATGCTACCTCTCCAAAAGACCCCACTCCCACCCCAATAAAGATGCAATGGCTACTTTTATGTGTCAATTTGATTAGGCTATGGTGTCTAGTTGTTTGGTCAGCCACTAACCTAGATGCTACTGTGAAGGTATTTTGTAGAAGTGATTAGAATTTATAATTAGTTGACTTCAAGTAAAGGAGATTACCCTCCCTAGTGTGGTGGACCTCACCCAATCAGTTGAAGTTAAGAGCAAAGAACTGAAGTTTCTGGAGGAAGAAGAAATTCTGCAATATCAACTCTTATTGTAATTTCCAGCCTGCCTACCCTATGGATTTCAGACTTGCCAGCTCCCACCATTTTGGGGTCATTTCCCTAAACAAACCTCTTCATATCTATATTTAAATATCTGTACCTGTGTCTGTAGATGTAGACATTGCAATATGGACATAGACATAAACATAGATCCTGAAATAAATAAATAGATATATAGATTTATAGATACAGTTAATCCAGTTCTAGATACACATAAATCCCATTGGTTCTATTTCTATGGTGAACTCTGACTGAGGTTCTTTGTGGTGGTTTGAAACTGTATGTACCTCAGAAAATCATGTTCTTGAAGTTAACCCATTCCTGTGGGTATGGACCCATTGTAAGTAGGATCTTTTGGTGAGGCTACTTCAGTTAAGGTGTGACCCACCTCATTCAGGATGGGTCTTAATCCTCTTATTGGAATCCTTTATAAATGGGAAGAATGCAGAGAGAGAGAGAGAGAATGCCACAGAAGCAGAAGGTTAAAGCAATGAAACCTGGAAGAGAAGAGAGAAACCAATAGATGCCTCCATGTGCCTTGCCAAGTGCTTGCTGGCAGCCGGTCTTCAGGAAGAAAGCATCGTCTTGATAAAACCTAGATTTGGACATTTTCACTGTAATATGAAATGTAAACTCTTCTCTAAGCTTATAAGCCAATAAATTCCCATTGCTAAAAGTTGACCCATTCTATGGTATCTGCTTTTGGCAGCTTAGCAAACTAAAACAAACCTTTTATTGCATAATCTAGATATGCTTAAATAATTGAAATTACCTCAGCAAAAAATTCATCCATAATGTATGTCTTGATAATTTCTGTTTTGAAATAAGAACCTATATGTGGCGATAAAAAGAAGTTGGAACAGTAAAAATCAATAATTACAAAAAGAAAATTCAAAACTATAAGAACATTGAGAATCACCAGAAGATTTTACTTTAAAAAATATATATCTGCTGAAGGCTAAAAACAGGAAAACAAATAAGAAAAAAGAAAAAAGAAAGACCCTCTGAATAACAGAATAAACTACGTAGTAAATCAGGCAAAGAACACAAAAGTTCTCTGGTCTATGATGATGGAAACAGAACATCAGTAAGAGAGAGTATCTCACATTTCATGGTTCATTTAAAAAGCCTTAGAAAGAAATGGTCAAATTAAACAAATAAGGTAAGTTTGAGTGATAACAAAGATCATGGTTAGCATCAAACCAGCCAATCACAACCATCCCACCACCCAATCTGAATCAGTGATTGACCAATCATATTAAACATAGTACTGAATTTCATGGTACAGATTGCTGGTTACTCTAGAAACTCTTTTGGGACCAGTATTACAAGTCATCACTAAATTCAAAAGGTTTTACTCTATAGAAAAAATTCCATTGCTTTAATTTTTCAGATAATGTTATCTGTCATCTCTTTGGTTAATAGGAACCTCTGTTAGCAAAACACCTTATCCAATTAGCCCTAGTTTGGAAGATGTAAACTAGGCCTGCTTGAACCAGCAAGGGCTCTCACTGAAACAAAGGAACAGCATTTCATGAAATAGGAGATCTTAACAGAATCTGATGACTTTCCATCCTCTACACCTTGGAAGCCAAACAAAGTACCTTTGAAGTGAATTGAATAGATCAGATTCAGAAGTAAGGTAACAAACTATCCCTGTGTGCCCAGATACAAGAGGTGTCTCAGGACAAGGATATTCAGTGCAAAAAATCAGAAAATCTCAGGCCATTTGGGATGGTTGGTCATGCCGTGCAGAGTAAGTCAAGTTGATCCACCAAACCTGTGTCCAATCAAAGTGCTAATGTTATATATGCTCTTATCATGGGTCATTGGTATAAAGCTAAGTTCCTGCTATCCCAACAGCCACAATTCCCTTACAAATTCCTCAGACTCTTTCAGGCATTAGGGTTTGTCATTGTGTGGAATTAAGGAAAAAAGAACAAGTTACATATATTCATAGACTTAAAAAGGTGCCTGTAAGAGGAGGATATAAATGGTCAAAGTTTGTTTGATAAGTAACATCAACTGGCATGTGCTTTCATCACTGTTGGCTCCTTGGGAACCTCTTAAAATGTGAGAACTTATAAAAAGATACAGGAATTAGGTACATATGATCACAAGCTTTAAATACCATTAAAAGCTCATCCCCATGATTAATAGAATTTTGAAAGTGACCAAGGATCAAGACTGTTGAGTCAAAATAAGGCCAATTATCTGACATGCAACACAGTGCAGACATGATTCTGTGATCCCACTAGTATAGGAACAAGCCTTGGCCCTTTATCTTAGCTGAGTAGTTACATAAACTTGTATCCATTTGGGTAGATTTCTAAGTGGCAATAAATATCAACTTAAGAACCTGATATCTTAAGCCTTATAAGTTGATCCACTTCAAGGTAAGTGATCCTTTCATCACACTGTGGCCCAATGAATCCAATTCAATCATGTGCTAATTTTTGGTAGTGTTACACTATGTTAGTATCTCATACTATATTCTGAAAGTCATCATGATAGGCTCCTCAAAGAACAGACAGTGCTGCAAATAAGAAATAGGCCCATTTGCAGATAAGGCTATGTGGCTCACTGTGAGTGGACATATTAAAATGCCTCATTTTATTTTTTACAAGATCAATGCTTGCACCTCAAAGAAAATAGGGATAGAGCTAAATGTTCCCATAGTATCTTAGTAAAAGAGGATTCTCGTAGGGCTTCATAGACAAGCTTAATAAAAATTGCTCTATTACTCTATTTCCCTTTAACAGCAGAAAGAACATTTCTTCCATGTGATGGTTATAATGTGGTAGTATCAGCATTTTTCAGGTTGAGATTCTGAGGTTCTAGAAAATGAGGTTACATTCAAGGTTACCTAGTTAATCAGTTTCTGTACAGTGACTAGAAGTCATGTCACTTGAATACATAAACTCTGTCATTTATTGTGTAGTGTATATTTACACTTTGGTCTTGTCTGTAACAAACTTATACTAACCTTGATTCCAGATATGGATTTATTATTATTAATACATTTCTATGTAAAAGTGCTGACTATAAAATGCATGAATCATTTCAAGGAGTATTTGACAACCTTGTGCTAAATTCAAAAAGACTTCATGGTGATATACTTCCTTCTAGACACTGTCTCCATAAAAAATCTGCTCCCATAAGTAGCATCCTTGTTGACCAGCTGAGTGACCCATTTGTGACTGGGCAGAAATCCAGTCATTCTGGGCCTGATACGTTGCTAGGAAGCAAGAGAAAAACTGCTCTCTTATACCCACACTACAAATAATATATACATATATATATATACACGCACATATATATATTTATATATATGTAGAATATATATTTGTGTATATGTAGAATATGTATGTTCAAATATGTGTATATAGGGGTGTGTGTGTGTTTGTGTAACCTGGACTTCATTAGCTTAAAACTGACATCCTTAATCATCCTTGTAACAATCACATAAAAACAACATATGAACATTCCCTTGAAAATTTTAAATATCTTTTATTTTTTCTAATTGATTACTTACTCTGTTGAACTGATGTGGGAGCAGCTTTGCTTTTGCTGGTTTCTTTGTGAAAACAGCAAAGCTATAAGAAAACATGTTTGATTGTGGTAGATAAGTTCTCTCTCTTACAGAATATAAGATTTCCTTTACTCTCAAAGTAAATTAACCTTAATAGAACCTATGACAAACAAATGGATAAAAAGTCAAAATGTCAGCCCCTTCATTTGTGAAAGCAGGAGATGCACAACTTCGGAAAAAGACAGAGCTAAAGAGCTTGCTGTCAGAATCTCCTGGAGCCCACTGTGCATAGAACACCTTAGAACATGAGTGAAATGTTCTTAATTCAGAGAGTTATGGCAGTCCTGCTCAATAGTCTTTTAATATATAGAACAAATGTGAAAAATAAGTATATTATTTTACACCTCTTGTGGAATTTTATTTTATACAAAAGTCAGTTTCGTAAAGCTTACAACATTATTTCAGTTCAAAACCCAAGGTGAGGAGGAGGAAAAGATGTGGTTTAGTAAAAAGATAGTTAATAACACTGATCTGGGTTCAATACCAATTCCATCAGTTATTAACAATGGACCCTTTGTATATTATTTATCCTTTTTTTTTTTTTTGCCTTGTCCTTTATGTACCTAAAATAAGGATAGTAAATGTGATTTTCATAGGGTTGATAATGACATTTAATCAGAATATATTTATTGTGCCTATCATAGTGCCTGGTTCAATAAATATTTGTTCTATTTTGACAGCTCACAGTTCAAATAAATATAGGAATTCTTTCTCTCCTGCTTGACTTAATGAACTTGTCTGAATACACCAACTTCTTCAGCACATTTTCTCTGACTATCCAAGCAAGTAATTCTCTTTCTTTTATTTATCTGGTTTGACTCAAATATGTTTATTATCACTTGACTTATATTACAGGTTTTTTGTTCCATTTGGGAATCTTCTCCCCACTAGATGACCCATATTCTTAGAGAAAAGCCATAATTTATATTTTTGCATTAAAAAAACAAAACAAAACAAAACAAAACTAAAAACTCACTCATGTACAACCAACACAAGATTGTCTTGCATTTAGTCACCAAAATGTTTCTTGAATGAATAGCAAACTATCTCCAATGGTTGGCTCCTAGCTTTGTCAGAAGGTTTGGAAGTTTGTAAGCATGTTTTTTTGTTTGTTTGTTTGTTTGTTTGTTTGCTTTAATACCCCCAAAGCATGCAATAATAATGCCTTATGGAACAGAACCTTTAAAAGAATTTAAAAATCAATGTCACAAAACATCCACATACTTTGACAAAGGATTTGTAGGGGTCCTAGAATACTGCTTAAATATGATAGATGGCAAAGAAAGGTTATTAAAGAGAGACCCCAATTGGACTGTCAAAGGAAAGAGCTCAGATAAGATAGATGAAAGCCTTTGAGGTGGGGGGTTGCAGGTCTGAGGTTTACTACTCCGTCATTTGTTTGAGAATATAGGCAGGAGCCTTCATCAGCTTATTTTTTCCAAGTTGAAAGGGGGGAAGATAAAGGACGTGAGGGAGAGACTGTCCAGGTCTGAGTAAAGCTTGCCTCATTTAACGTTCACTTGAGCAGTGTCTCAGGAGGGCACTACTTTCTCATTTGGGGCTCAGCTTTGTGGGTTTTCTGAGCAATTCTTAGCTAGTTGCTTTTTGTCAGGCCCTAAAAATCACTGCAATAAAGCAACTTTCTGCTTCTAGTGTGAGGTTTCTTGAGTTCTCCATGAAAAACTCAATACTTTTAAATACCTAAATATAGTTTAAACTCAGAATCACAAATGTCAGCTGTTTTCCTGGGAAAGATCCTAACTGGAGTGTGTCCTTTCACAGGTATTATGAGCTGCGTTTCGGTCGTTCCTATCCCCTGAGCTTTTACAGCACACTGCTGTTTTTGATTACCAACAAGAGTGCAATGTGCAGTAAATCAGGTTGTCTTCTTAAACCAATTTCTATTAGGTTGCAGACTGTGCCTTACAAATGAAGGGGCAAAGAAGGAAGGGTACAGAGCCCAGCCCCTGTGTGGAGAGGAGCATCTCCTTTCTCCCGATGGAACATTCACAGGGTAGTTCTAAATTCATGGATTCAAATTCTGCGTGGGAAAATTTGGAAAACAAACAAGAAAGCAATTACTATTCTTATGAGGTTTTCTTTGCACTCCTTTTCTTCCACTCTCACTCCTGCCTACCTTTTCTTCCTTCACACCTTCCTTCCCTAACTCCCCTCTGACTTCCTGCAAGCTTTTCTTTCAATCCAGTAGCTTAAATATTCCACCCGATTTTACAAAAGGCAACAAATGACTTCTTCATTAGATAGCATTTGCCAACTGTTATAACAGCATTCAGTTGAAGCCTCTTTATTCAAAATCAGTCTTCAGATACATTGTCCTGTGTCTGTATCTAGAAATACACTTTGCAATCTCATTGTTACTCTAAAAACATGCCTAAGTATTAGTCACACATACTCCCTGACAGACTCTGGTATCTAACCTGATAGTAAGGAACAAGTGTTTAACCATGCACTGAAGATATCTGTCATTCTGTTTTCCCATCTCCAACACGGGATTGGGGAAGACAGCTATATTTCCAACATTACAGCTACTCTGTAATCCTCTGGGTATTGTAGGATCCCTGAGTAAATACACAGGACTGTAGTTTCCTTCTTTCAACTCAGGAAGACTTTTTGTAGTTATCAAATAGACCTTTCAAAAGTTTATTTTTAATATTATTTGTTTTAAAAGTCAGTCTTCAGCTCATGTGTGTATGTGTTTATGTGTGTATATTATGGAATCAAGAGAATTGAGTTCATGTGTGAGCTCCATAAATTAATAGCTATAATTTGAATAAATTATTCTCAAAGGAATTTAAATTCCTGATATATAAATAGAAAGAATAGCCCTATCTTCCTTTCAGAATTGATGCAGGGATATGAGATTATGTATATGTGTTATTTTTGTAAACGTTATACCAGTCCATAATTTTGAATTGGTTTAATTATTTTTCAACAAGCATAATAGGGTTTTTAATTATTTGAACAAAAATGATATAAAAATTGATAGAAGATAAATATAATCCTGAGGATTTCTGTAAAAACCTTAATTTTTTAGAGGGATACCTACTTAACTTTCATTAGGATTTATTCTTTACTAGGAAAGTACTTGTTTCTCTAGGCTAGCCATAGCTGTCTCACAATGAGTACTCTTATATTACAATTACTGAAAGAATTACTATATAAAATTAATCACTATTTTAACCCTCATAAACAATACAAGAAAATTAACATGCTTCTATTGGCTTATATTTTAGCCCTATCTTCTCTTTATACACCACTAAAATTAGTCATTGCTGCTGCTGTTTTCACTTTATTTTACTGTTAATGCTTATTTTGATCCAGTTACATGTTTATCAGTGTATTTGATCATCATTTTCCCTTGTATCATGTTCCTTCATTCTGATATCAAATTTTTTCTTATTGAAGTACCTCATTTAATACTTGCTTCACTGAGTGTCTACGAGTAATAAATCCTGATTTTTTCATTGTCAAAAAAGTGGCTTTATTTTACTTTCACTTATTAATAATGCTTGAGGAATATTTAACAAAAGGACTGCTGGTAGGAATACAATATATTTAACTGCAGACATAAGATTGAAGCAAGGTTAAATACTAGAATGTATTGTATATTTTGACAAACTTAAAAAATAAAACAAATTAATGCATGATTTAAAAATAGGAGTTAAAGAAAACGAGAAGGGGTAAAGTAGAAGACACTTACTGGTTGCTGTGTAAGTAATGGGTAGTGTTGGAGGAGAAGATATTAGAAACCTAATACTAGAATTCTGAGGAAGGAAGAGGGCTTAGAGCAATATAATATGTATTATTTAAAAATTTACTTCTTGAAAAAGTATACAGACCACTTTAAATATAAAATAAGTATGAAACGAAGCAAAGGGAACAGATTACACAGAGAAAAAAGGCAATAAATATAACACACATACTAAGTATAAGTTAAAATTACCATGAGATATTTCAGATCAAATAAAACTCTGTGTAAGTCAATTTGTAAGCCTGGGCAAAATGGATAATAGTCTAGGAAAAATGTCTATGAAAGAAATAGATAAAATTATCACCAAACTTTACATCCATAAAATGCACAGGTATAGATGGTTTCACAGAGGAATTTTACCAAATGTTCGAAGACTAGATCATTCGAATATAATTTAAAACAGGTTCAGAGTATAAGAAATGAAAGAAAAGTCCGAATTTTTTTAATAAATCAAATATATCTTTTGAATCTAAACCTGATGAAAACAGAACATTAAAATGAAAGCAAAAGAACAAACTAACAAATGAATACCAAGGCAACATGCTAAATAAGATCCTAGGAAACAGAATCCAAGGCACATTACATGATTATATAATGACAACGAGAATTTTTTCCCCCAAAATAAAAAATAGTTCATATCAAGGAATCATAAATAAATTTGCCATATCCATTGATATATATCCAGAGGAAATATATATATCTCCATACATAGTAAACAGAATTGACCAAAATTCCATACTCCACTTGTAAAAATCCAGAAAACACTTCCTTAATATGATTTTTACGCACCACAAACACATATGTATATATCAGAAGTATAAACCAGAGATTTAATGAAACGGTTGAACCATTTACAGAGAAGGGAAACCTCTCTTTTAAATATTTGGACTTCTGAAATACATAAAGGTTTTACCATATTCAAAAATTAAAATTAAATCATAGAGATGGAGAAAGCACCGCAAAATTGAATGCATACACAAACAGCAACAACCCCAATAGCTTGATGGGCCTGTGTGTGAGACCCACATCCTGTGGTCCCCTGCTCTCTTGTTTTACGTGTTTACCTGAGATCCACTGTTTATTTTTGGTGCCTCAGGATATCTTCTTTTTATCCCCTCAAAATTGGCTATATATTTAATATTTCAAAATATTTTATCCAGCATTTCCATGTGTTTTAAAAAGAAGTTCTTTATTAATTCATTCCACCAATGGCCTAAATCAAGTAAATGTATGTCTAGTAGTCAGTAGATAATTACATTGTATTTTACCTGAAATAGGTATTATGTCAGTCATTCAAACACATATTCTTGATGGGGAACTGTGCTCCCTATGTTTCCCCAACATTATTAGCAACTAGCACAAAGCTGAACCTTTGGAAAATGCTCAATTAAAAATAGAAAAACTGTAAACAGTAGTAATTCATGGTTTGATGAATTAATAGTGAGAATAGGATATTATTTAGCTCGGCTTTGTAGCGATAGTGAATAAGCTCTTTATCTCTTTGCAGATTGATTTTTGCTGTGACATTTCTATTAGCTTGACTTAAAATAAACTAGCCCAATGCTAGTACCTATGTAAAAGTCTAGCACGTAAGGTAACCTTTTTGCCAGTAGCTAGTAGACAGCATGCATAGCCATAGCTCCTGGTTCAATATCAGGCCTCTTAGATATTGACATACCTATATTTGTTGTAGTGGTTTGAAATGATCATGTGAAACACCATCCACAGACGGTTAAGTTGGCTCAAATCAACCATATGTCAGTTTAGTCATACTATCTACTTACAATTCCCTGAATGTTTATGCTACATTGCTTGGTACTTGTTTTAGAGTATACTGAGATTATAATACTGGACGGCAGAATGAAACTTATCCATTCCCTAGTCCACACCTTCCAGAAGTTGCAAAGCTAGATAATTTAACATGAATAACAATAGTCAGAATAGCTAATGTTGATTGAGCATTTACTGTTGGCAGTGATTTTAAACAATCTAGATGACTTCTTTAACTTGCCTAGTCCTAAGAAGTGGGTACTATTACTATGTATTATTTTACATTCGCTCAAAGTTTGTGTCTTACAACTGACCAGTTTTGGAATTGAAAGCAATCTAAGGCAAGAACATATTTTTAACCACTACCTTACTGCTTACAATAAATACTTCTTATTGCTTACTCCTGTTCCTCTAATTCCTGGTTTGAACATTTGCATTTTGTGAGATAAGGGGCTAAAGAGGAGTAGTTCATTTTTTTCTTTTTTAAATTCAGTTTTATTGAAATACATTCACACACCATACAATCATCCATGATATACAATCCACTGTCCACAGTATGATAACATAGTTATGCGTTCATCACCACAATCTATCTCTGAACATTTTCCTTACATCAGAAAGAACCAGAACAAGAATAAAAAATAAAAGTGAAAAAAGAACACCCAAATCATCCCCCCATCCCACCCCATTTGTCCTTTAGTTTTTATCCCCATTCCTCCACTCATCCATACACTAGATAAAGGGGGTGTGATCCACAAGGTCTTCACAATCACACTGTCACCCCTTGTAATCTACATTATTATATAATTGTCTTCAGGAGTCCAGACTGCTGGGTTGGAGTTTGGTAGTTTCAGGTATTTACTTCTAGCTATTCCAATACATTAAAGCCTGAGAGGTGTTATCTATATAGTGCATAAGAATGTCCACCAGAGTGACCTCTCGACTCCATTTGGAATCTCTCAGCCACTGAAAATATTTTGTCTCATTTTGCATCCCCCCTTTTGGTCAAGAAGATACTCTCAGTCCCACGATGCCAGGTCCACATTCATCCCCGGGAGTCATACTCTGCGTTGCCAGGGAGATTTACACCCCTGGGAGTCGGGTCCCACGTAGGGGGGAGGGCAGCGAGTTCACCTGTCGAGATGGCTCAGTTAGAGAGAGAGAGGGCCACATCTGAGCAACAAAGAGGTACTCAGGGGGAGACTCTTAGGCACCATTACATACAACTTTAGACTCTCCTTTGTGGTAATGAGCTTCATAAGGGCAAGTCCCATACTCGAGGGCTCAGCACATCAAACCGCCAGTCCCAATGTTTGTGACAACATCAACACCAGTCCAGGTGAGGATGTCCAACACATCCGCACCTTCCCCCAGATCCTCAGGGCTGGGGAGGGGGAGGCTGTAAATATATTTTTTATTATTTGCCCAAATTACTCTTGGATGTGTCACTATTTCACTCCAGCCTATGCTAACCTACCGTATCTCACTTCCTATTCAAAGTTCCATGCAATTGTGGTGTTTGAACAAATCGACTGTAGAGTTGTACCGTTTAGAAAATTTAGATCCTGTACCAAATAGATATCTATTCCCTTGGTCTCATATGAAAGTTGAAGTTTTAAAACACAATCAGTTTCAACCTTTACCCTTTGGCCTGGCTTGCCCTGGTCTTAACCAGACCTGCTTCTTTCATATCACTAATTGAAGTCTGGGCTCTTTTTCAGCATTTTTTTTTTTTTTTTGACAGTGGCTGTATGCACTAATACTGACATTCATATCTGCCAAGCTCTAGCTCTGAGTTTCAGGTGTCTCAGAGATATGCATTGTTCCAGAGACCAATAAGGTTATACGCTAGGGGATCAGCATCTCAAAGTTTAGAGATAGGCCTTACAATTCAGGGATAGAGTTAACTGCTGTAAGAGCTTACAATCTAGGGACTATTACAATTATTGTGTCCACGTTAGGCTATGTTCTAAGATTCAATTCTGAGTTTACACATTGTAGTTAGTTCATATTGGTGAGGCATCATCCCTCTCACCATGTTTTCTCCAACACTTTCACTCCTATATATATATTTTCCTACAATTTTATAGAGTTATATTCACATACCATACATTTATCCACAGTGTACAATCAGTTGTTCATGGTATCATCATAAAGTTGTACATTTATCACCACAATCAGCACTTGAACATACTGATTACTACAAGAAAAAAAAAATTTTTTTTTTTTTTTAGCAATAAGAAAAAATGATAAAAAGAAAAATAACATGTCATACAATACAATATACTACTAAGGACAGCAAATAACACCACTACCAAGAATCCCATATTACTCCCCTATATCCCCCTCTCATATACATTTAGCATTGGCATATTGCCTTTGTTACATTTAATGGAGGTATATTACAATGTTACTGTTGACCATAGATTCCAGTTTGCTTTGATTATGTTTTTTCCTGAATACCATCCCTTTTTCAAATTTCTACATGTTTGACATTCATTTGCTTTCCCACATGCAAAAACATTTTTATATTTGTATATTTAGTAACAGTCATTGGCCACTCCAGTTTTTGCCACGTTATACAGTCCCAGTCTTTATCATCTATCTTTACCTCTGGTGTCATACATTCTCCTATCCCACCTCTTTCAGCTTTACTCACAGACATCTTTGTTCAGTGTACTTACAATACCGTGCTACCATCACACAGTATTATGCTATCTATTTCTGGATCTATGCAATCAATCCTAAACATTCTGTAGTCCTTCAGCATCAAATGGCTGATCTCTGCCCTCTTTCTATCTCCTGGTCGCCTGTGTTGTCAGCTTTTAATTCCCAAAGTTTGTTAATTAATGTCTGTTCATATTAGTGAGACCATACAGGATCTGTCCTTTTGTTTCTGGCTAACTTCACTCAACATAATGTCCTCAAGGTTCATCCACATTATTACATGATCCATGTCTTTGTTCTGTCTTACAGCTGCATAATATTCCATCATGTGTATATACCACAGTTTGTTTATCCACTCGTCCTTTGATGGACATTTGGGCTGTTTCCATCTCTTGGCAATTGTGAATAATGCTGCAATAAACATTGGTTTACAAATGTTTGTTTGTGTCTTAAGTTTCAGTTCCTCTGAGTATATACTCAGCAATGGAATAGCTGGGTCATATGGCAAATCTATATTTAGCTTCCTGAGGAACCTCCATACTGTCTTCCAGAGTGGTTGCACCATTCTACATTCCCACCAACAATGAATAAGTGTGCCTCTTTCTCCACATCCTCTCCAGCACTTGTCATTTTCTGTTTTTTGGATAATGGCCACTCTGGTAGGTGTGAGATGATATCTCATTGTGGTTTTGATTTGCATTTCCTTAATAGCCAGTGAAGTTGAGCATTTTTTCATATGCTTTTGAGCCATTTGTATTTCCTCTTCAGAAAAATGTCTGTTCATGTCTTTTGCCCATTTTTTAATTGGATTGTTTTTCTTTCTGTTATTGAGATGCCGGATTCCTTTATATATTCGGGATATTAAACCCTTATCTGATATGTGGTTTCCAAATATCATCTCCCATTGTGTAGGTTGCCTTTTTACTTTTCTGACAAAGTCCTTTGATGTACAAAAGTGTTTAATTTTGAGGAGATCCCATTTGTCTATTTGTTCTTTGGTTGCTCGTGCCTTGGCTGTGAGGTCTAAGAAACCACCTCCTTTCACAAGATCTTTAAGATATTGCCCTACATTTTCTTCTAAGAGTTTTATGGTCTTGGTGCTAATGTTTACATCTTTGATCCACTTTGAGTTAATTTTGGTGTAAGGTGTGAGATGGACAAAAGAGGAGTAGTTCATTCTTGCACTTCATTAACTGGTGTGAATTTTTACACTTCTTTCTTGTCACAAACAAATACTCAGCACCTTTTTGGGGGTGGGTAAGGGGGACCTCAGAGGGTTGGATAGATTTTTTGATTATGTCATGGTACCATGGAAATAAACAGTATGATTCCCGTGGTCAAACTAAATGAGCAAAACCTCACTTTTAACTGCCTTAGAGAAACCGCAAGTTTCAGCCTGCTTGCTGGGTTGTGGAAATGTTTCTGGAACAATCACTTTGGAATGACGGTAGCAGCTGACAAAGCATCTGCCACAGGTGATTTATACCTCTTATATTGAAAATAAAAGTTCTGTTCCTCAATGCAAACCTTTGAAGAAGTCCTTGAGTGATTATGAATGCAATTGTGCAGACCGGAAAGGCTGATTAATCCAAAATGTGGGTCCTTCTTCTGAACACCCTTGAGGCTCACCTTTGTAAACAGTATCAGTGGCTGCCACATTGACTAGTCACACATGAGGCATTTTTCAGTTTCTTCTTCCCTCCCTGTTAGATGCATCTGAGTCCTAATTTTTATTTTTATTTTTTTTCATTCTGGGAATTTCCTGGAGCACACACTGGCAGTTATGCCAGAATGTGTGATGGTTTGATGATGTTCAGAATTGCTTCATGGCCAATAGCCAGGGAGAAAATATCCTGGACCTGGATACTTGGATGATTCTAGACTCCAGGAATGGAGAAATAAGGGAGGTGATTTGTATCAGTATCCCCTCTGTTATATCCCCAATCTCATGCTATTGTGTATTTGAAAACAACGCAATTTATTTTTGAGCTAAATCCTTTTTGATATTAAACTCCCCAGAATGAGGTGTATATTGTCATGTGTTTGAAAGATATTGAGCCTTTGGGGCACATTTTCTGTCTTTGAGAACAAATGGGAATGTATAGCCTGAGGGTAACTGTGGACAAGGAGAACAATGGTATTTGTAATTGGATCTAATTACTAATAAATGCTCAGAGAGATTATCATTTCTTGATCTATGGTTTGTATGCATTAAAAATTAAACTAATTAGTAGAGTGTGTTTTCTTTTTTTCTTTGCTTTTGGAAGAGTATTATAACTATTTGCAGTAGCAGGCTATATTCTGATATGTTAAAAAATATATCTAAATTGTCCAGATACAGAATGTGTTATCAATAGTAACTTTATTTACTGGAATTCCTTGAAGGTATTTAATTAAATAAAATAAATTTATTTCATTTAAAATTGAAATAAAAATATTGTCACCTTTAGTTTCATACTTTCAGTAGAATTTTTAATGTAAGATTTGTTTGCCTAGGACACAAGGAGGTATAAGTTATAAAGTTATCCAGGCAAGTGATTAAACAAAACAATAAAGACTAAGAAGATAGCACTCTCTCTCCCCTGGTTTCCTGTTGTTTGTTTGTTTGTTTGTTTGTTTTGTTTTATTTTTTTTTGTTTTTTCATTTCAGGGGCTAAATTAAATTATTAGATGGCATTTTAAAATATTGTAGCAAAACTCAAACTTTTACATATTTTGTGTGGTGTAGAGACTGTTTCTGTCACTGCACAAAATGAACTTAATAA
This sequence comes from Choloepus didactylus, assembly GCF_015220235.1. Taxonomy (NCBI): domain Eukaryota; kingdom Metazoa; phylum Chordata; class Mammalia; order Pilosa; family Megalonychidae; genus Choloepus; species Choloepus didactylus. The sequence goes on from NC_051310.1 coordinate 24,586,745, forward strand.
TTCATTGTTTCACATGAAGAAAACTTACCATATATAGATAAACACATATACACACAGACATAGACATACATGTAGATATAAATTTATATAGAGGTACATTTGATAATCATTATATAAATGTAAATATGCTGAGAAAAATGAGTGAGAAGACATATCACAAAATATTGAGAGTTGTGTGTGGTAGAATTTTTGGAAATTTTTTTTCTTACAGATTTTCATATTATTCCCAAACTCTATAATGATTTTGCATTACATTCATAATAGCCTTTATGTTAGACTTTTAGGTAGACTTGAATACAAGGCAATCAACCATTTTCAATGTTGGAATATAGAAAATGAAATTTTTGGTTACCTTGGAATTTTTTCCTACTCCTTTAGATCATTAAACAATTTTTTTCAGATTCATAATGTGAATCCTGGATGTCAGGATCCTCATCATCACTAGAAATTCTTTTTTAATTCATTGTCACTGTACTACCAATCATGCTTTCTTTAATTTTATTCTACCTTTTGAGATACAGCACTTTTTTTTTTTCATTTTTATTGAGATTGTTCAGATACCATACAATTATCCAAAGATCCAAAGCGTACAATCACTTGACCCTGGGTACCCTCATACAGCTGTGCATCCATCACACTTCATTTTTGTTCAATTTTTAGAAACTTTTCATTACTCCAGACAAGAAATAAAGTGAAAGATGAAAAAAGAAAAAAAGAAAAGGAAACTCTAATCCTCCGCTATCCCTAACCAACCCCCCTCAATTGTTGACTCGTAGTATTGATATAGTACATTTGTTGCTGTTTATGAAAAAATGTTGAAATACTACTAACTGTAGTATATAGTTTGTAATAGGTATATAGTTCTTCCCTATATGCCCCTCTATTATTAACTTCTAATTGTATTGTCATACATTTGTTCTGGCTCATGGAAGTGATTTCTAGTATTTGTACAGTTGATCATGGACATTGCCCACCATAGGATTCAGTTTTATACATTCCCATCTTTTGACCTCCAACTTTCCTTCTGGTGACATATATGATTTTGAGCTTCCCCTTTACACCTCATTCACACACCATTCGGTGCTGTTAGTTATTCTCACATCTTGCTACCAACACCCCTGTTCATTTCCAAACATTTGAGTTTATCCTAATTCAACATTCTCCTCATATTAAGCAACCACTCCCCATTCTTAAGCCTCATTCTATTTCTTGGTACCTTATATTTCATGTCTATGAGTTTACATAATATAATTAGTTCCTGTCAGTGAGACTCTCTAATAATTGTCCTAATGTGTCTGGCTTATTTCATTCAGTATATTGCCCTCGAGGTTTTGTCATCAACCCATTTTTTTTTTTAATATGGTTTTGTTCACTCACCATACATTCCATCCCAAGTAAATAATCGATGGTTTTCTGCATGGTCATACATTTATGTGTTACCCACCTTTACCACTATCTATATAAGAGCATCTACATTTCTTCCACAAGGCAGGAGGGAGAGTCAAAGAAGGTAGAAAGGCAAAAGAAAGAGGAAAAAAAAAATGACAGCTAGGAAGCAGCAAAAGGAAAAATAACCTTAAATCAAAGTAGAATAAAGAATCAGACAACACCACCAATGTCAAGTGTCTAACATGCCTCCCCTATCCCCTCCTCTTATCTGCATTCACCTTGGTATATCACCTTTGTTACATTAAAGGAAGCATAATACAATGATTCTATTAGTTACAGTCTCTAGTTTATGCTGATTGCATCCCTCCCCCAATGCCTCCCCATTTTTAACACCTTGCAAGGTTGACATTTGCTTGTTCTCCCTCGTAAAAGAACATATTTGTACATTTTATCACAATTGTTGAATACTCTAGATTTCACCAAGTTACACAGTCCCAGTCATTATCTTTCCTCCTTTCTTGTGGTGTCTCACATGCTCCCCACCTTCCTCTCTCAACCGTATTCATAGTTACCTTTGTTCAGTGTACTTACATTGTTGTGCTACCATCTCCCAAAATTGTGTTCAAAACCATCCACTCCTGTCTTCTATCACCCTGTAGTGCTCCCTTTAGTATTTCCTGTAGGGCACTCACAAAGTCTCTCATTGTCTGTTTGTCAGAAAATATTTTGAGCTCTCCCTCATATTTGAAGGACAGCTTTGCTGGATACAGGATTCTTGGTTGGCGGTTTTTCTCTTTCAGTATCTTAAATATATCACACCACTTCCTTCTTGCCTCCATGGTTTCTGCTGAGAGATCCGCACATAGTCTTATTAAGCTTCCTTTGTATATAATGGATCGCTTTTCTCTTGCTGCTTTCAGGATTCTCTCTTTGTCTTTGACATTTGATAATCTGATTATTGTCTTGGCGTAGGCCTATTCATATCTCTTCTGTTTGGAGTACGCTGTGCTTCTTGGATCTGTAATTTTATGTCTTTCATAAGAGATGGGAAATTTTCATTAATTATTTCCTCTATTATTGCTTCTGCCCCCTTTCCCTTCTCTTCTCCTTCTGGGACACCAATGATACGTGCATTATTGTACTTTGTTTCATCCTTGAGTTCCCAGAGACGTTGCTTATATTTTTTCATTCTTTTCTCCATCTGCTCCTTTGCGTGTAGGCTTTCAGGTGTTTTGTTCTCCAGTTCCTGAGTGTTTTCTTCTGCCTCTTGAGATCTGCTGTTGTATGTTTCCATTGTGTCTTTCATCTCTTGTGTTGTGCCTTTCATTTCCATAGATTCTACTAGTAGGTTTTTTGAACTTTTGATTTCTGCCGTATACATGTCCAGTGCTTCCTTTACAGCCTCTATCTCTTTTGCAATATCTTCTCTAAACTTTTTGAATTGATTTAGCATTAGTTGTTTAAATTCCTGTATCTCAGTTGAAGTGTACATTTGTTCCTTTGACTGGGCCATCACTTTGTTTCTCTTAGTGTAGGTTTTAATTTTCTGTTGTCTAGGCATGGTTTCCTTGGTTATCCAAATCAGGTTTTCCCAGACCAGAACAGGCTCAGGTCCCAGAGGGAAGAAATATTCAGTATCTGGTTTCCCTGAGGGTGTGTCTTAGAAATTGCTCCACCCTGTGATGCCTCGGGTCACTGTGCTTTTCTGCCCAGCAGGTGGCGCCTGTCAGCCTATAATTCTTGACTGGTGTGAGGCGGTATGGCCGTGTTCCCCCAGGCTCTGGGGTCTGGTTCTGAATGGAAAGGGCCCCACCCCTTTCCTCCTAGAGAAGACAGACCCCCCAGGTGGAGGTCATTAGCATTTCAATGGTCTCGCTCTCTGCTTGTGCTGTCTCCGCCCTTCCCGAGTCACAGCCCTGGAAACTGAAAATGACTGGGGCTTTCTCCACTGAGCCAAAAAAGAAACAGTCCCCTTCAGACCCAGTCCAAGGCGACCCTCCAGCTCTCCCAGGTCAGTCACACCCAAAGCCTCTGTCTGTTTTTGGGGATGCGTACCTGTAGTGAGCAGTTCACACTCGCTACTTAAAACCCCAGTTGGAGCTCAGCTGAGCTGTATTCACTTGCTGGGAGAGAGCTTCTCTCTGGCACCACGAGGCTTTGCAGCTTGGGTTATGGGGGAGGGGGTCTCACGACTTGGTTCCGCAGGTTTTACTTACAGATTTTATGCCGTGTTCTTGGGCATTCCTCCCAATTCAGGTTGGTGTATGATGAGTGGATGGTCTCATTTGTCCCCTCGCAGTTATTCTGGATTATTTACTAGTTGCTTCTGTTTTTTTGTAGTTGTTCCAGGGGGACTACTTAGCTTCCACTCCTCTCTATGCTGCCATCTTGCCCAAGTCCTTTGAGATACAGCACTTTTGAAACTTGCATATGATGTTTCAAGGCAGACATTTTGTTCAAGTTTACAAATACTCACTTGTAGTACATCATGATATTTTCCTTTCATCCTGCCATTGAATATTTGTGATCTGTACAATGCAAGCCCTTCTTTTATTTCTTTGTAAGGCTGTAAAAAAGCATAATTAAATTGACATCTCATATGGAAGTCATTCCCACAAGTATTATTACTGAAGCAGCTCTGAATCCTCCACCTTCTTCATTAATTAATTTATTTTTTTAATTAAAGAAGTTGTAGTTTTACAGAAAAATAATGTAAAAAATACAGAGCTCCCATTTACCCCCTATTGTTGATACTTTGCATTAGAATAGTATCTTTGTTACAATTGATGAAAGAATATTAAAATTGTACTATTAACTATAGTCCATAGGTTTCTTTAGGTGTATTTTTCACAGATCCCACCTTATTATTAACACCTTGTATTATTGTCACATATTTGTTTTAATTCATGAAAAAACATTCTTATACTATTAACTATAGCCCATTGTTTACAATAGGGTTCACTGTGTTATACAATCATATGTTTTATCTTTAATTTTTATTCTAGCAATGTATATGACTTAAAATATCCCCTATTAACCCATTGTCATATATAATTTAGTGCTGTTAATTACACTCACAAAAATGTGTTACCATCACCATCATCCATTTCCAAAACTTTGCAATCAACCTAAATAGAAATTCTATACAAATTAAGAATCAACTCCCCATTCTCTACCCCCAATCAATCCCCTGGTAACCTATATCCTAGATTCTAACTCTATTAGTTTCCTTATTATAATTAGGTCATTATCAGTGAAAACATACAATATTTGTCCTTTTGTGTCTGGCTTAGTTAATTCACCATAACGACTTCAAGTTTCATCCATACTATTGCATGCATGAGCGTGTCATTCCTTTTAACTGCTGAATAATATTCCACTGTATGTATATACCACATTTTGATTATCCATTTATCGGTTGATGGATATTTGGGTGGCTTCCATCTTTTGACAATTGGGAGTAATGCCACTGTAAACATCAGTGTGAACATATCTGTTTGAGTCCCTGCTTTAAGTTCTTTTGGTTATGCACCTACTAGCAGGATTGCCAGGTCATATGGATATTCCTGAGGAACTGCCAAATTGCCTTCCACAGCAGCTGCACCACTTTACATTCCTACCAGCAGTGAACAAGTGTTCCATTTCTTCATATCCTCTCCAACACTTGCAGTTTTCTGTTTTTTCTAATAGTAGCCATTCCAGTAGGTGTGAGATAATATTTCATTGTGGTTTTGAATTGCATTTCCCTAATATCTAACGATGTTGAACATCTTTTCATGTGTTTTCAGCCATTTGCATATCCTCTTTGGAGAAATATCTATTCAAGTCTTTTGCCCATTTTTTAATTGGGTTGATTTTTTTTTTTTTTTTTTTTTGCTGAGTAGTAGCATTTCTTTATTTATTCTGGATATTAATCACTTCTCAGATCCATGGTCTCCAAATATTTTCTCCCGTTGAATAGGCTGTCTTTTCACTTTTGTGACAGAGTCCTTTGATACACAAAAGATTTGTTTTTGAGGAGGTCCCATTTATCTATTTTTTCTTTCATTGCTTGTGTTTTGGGTGTTAAGTCTAAGAAACCATTGCTAAACACAAGATCCTGAAGATGCTTCCTTACATTTTCTTCTAGGAGTTTTATTGTCCTGGTTCTCATATTTGGGTCTTTGACCCATTTTGAGTTAATTTTTGTATATGGTGTGAGATAGAGGAACTCTTTCCTTCTTTTGCATATGGGTATCCAGTTTCCCCAGCATCATTTGTTGAAGAGACTATTTTGTCTCAGTTGAGTGGACTTGGCAGCCTTGTCAAATATCAGTTGGCCATAGGTTGAAGGTCTATTCATTGGTCAATATATCCATCCACATGCCAGTACTATGCTGTTTTGTCTATTGCAGATTTGTAATAAGCTTTAAAGTCTGGAAGTGAGTATCCTCCAATTTTGTTCTTCTTTTTCAAGACTTTTTGGCTATTTGGGGCTCCTTACCCTTCCAAATAACTGACAACTTGCTTTACCATTTCTGCAAAGTAGGCTGTTGGGATTTTGACTTGGATAGTGATGACTGTAACTTATTTTGAGTAGAATTGACATGTTAAGGATGTTTAGTCTTAAAATTCATGAACACGGAATGACCTTACATCTATTTAGTACTTCTTTGATTTCTTTTAGTGATGTTTTGTAGTTTTCTGTGTACAAGTCCCTTACATCCTTAGTTAGATTTTTTCCTAGACATTTGATTCTAATAGTTGTTACTGTACATAGAATTTTTTTTTATTTCCTCCTCAGATTGCTCACTGCTAGTGTACAGAAACACTACTGGTTTTTGCATGTTGACCTTGAACCCTTTGATGAATTCATTTATTACCTCTAGGAGCTTTGTTGTAGGTTTTTCGGGACTTTCTATATATAGGATCATGTCATCTGCAAATAGTGAAAATTTTACTTCTTATTTTCCAACTTGGATTCCTTCTATTTCTTTTTCTATGTCTAACAGTTCTGGCTAGAACTTACAGTATAGTGTTGAACTAACAGTGGTGACAATGGGCATCTTTGTCTTGTTCCAGAACACCCTTGCATACCTCAGATAAAACCCACTTAATCATGGTGTGTAATTCTTTTAATGTGCTATTGGATTTGATTCTCAAGTATTTTGTTGAGGATCTTTGCATCTCTATTCATAATAGAAATTGTTCTGTAATTTTCTTTTCTTGTAGTATCTTTATCTGACTTTGGTATTAGGGTGATGTTGGCCTCATAGAATGAGTTAGGTAGTGTTCCCTCCTCTTCAATTTTTTTTGGAATAGTTTGAGCAGGGTTGGTATAAATTCTTCTTAGAATGATTGGTAGAATTCACCAGATGTCTGTGATGCCATCTGATCCTGGGCTTTTCTTTGTTGGGAGGTTTTTATTTATAGATTCAAACTTTTTACTTATAGTTGGCCTGTTGATCTCTTCTATTTCTTCTAGAGTCACTGTTGGTTGGTTGTGTGTTTCTAGGAATTTGTCCATTTCATCTAGGTTGTCTAATTTGTTGGCATACAGTTGGTCATAGTATCTTCTTATGATCCTTTTTACTTCCGTTAGGTCATTAGTAATGTCTTCCCTATCATTTCTGATTTTATTTATTTGTGTCTTCTCTTTTATTTTCTTTGTCATTCTAATGATGGGTTTGTCAATTTTATTGATCTCCTCAAAAAAACCAACTTTTTGGTTTTGTTAATTCTCTCTATTGATTTTTATTCTCAATTTTAATAATTTTTTGCTCTAACCTTTGTTATTTCTTTCCTTCTTCTAGCTTTGGGATCTGTTTGCTGTTATTTTTCTAGTTCCTCTAGATATGCAGTTACATCTTTTATTTTAGCTTTCTTCTTTTTTAATGAAAGTGTTTAGGGCTGTAAATTTTCCTCTCAGCACTGCTTCACTGCATCTCAGTTCTGATATGCTGTGTTCTCATTTTCATTTGTCTCAAGATTTTTATTGATTTCCCTTGCAATTTCATCTTTGACCCACTGATGGTTTAAGAGAGTGTTATTTAACTTCCATATATTTGTGGATTTTCCAGTTCTCTGCCTGGCGTTGATTTCTAGCTTTATTCTATTACGACCAGAGAAGATGCTTTGTGTAATTTCACCTTTCTAAATTTATTAAGACTTGTTATTTGACCAAACATGTATTCTATTCTCAAGAATGATCCATGTGAGATTGAGAAGAATGTATACGCTGCTGTTTTGGGGTTCAGTGTTCTGTATATATGTTAGGCCTAGTTCATTTATCCTATTACCCAAGTTCTCTGTTTCCTTATTGATCCTCTGTCTAGATATTCTACCTATTGACGAGAATAGTGTATTGAAGTCTCCAACTATTATTGCAGGGATAACTATTTCTCCCTTCAGGTGTGCCAGTGTTTGTCTCATGAATTTTGGAGCACCATGGTTAAGTGCAAAAATATTTATGATTGCTATTTCCTCTTGGTGAATTGCCTCATTTATTAATATATAGTGTCCTTTCTTATCTCTTATAACAACTTTTGTCTTAAAGTCTATCAATAAAGATATTATTATAGCTACCCCAGCTATTTCTTGGTCAATAGTTTCATGGAATACCTTTTCCATCCTTTATTTTTAACTTACTTGTGTCTTTGGGTCTAAAGTGAGTCTAATGTAATCCATATATAGTTGTATCATGCTTTTTAATACCTTCTGCCCATCTCTATCTTTTGATTGGGGAACTTAATCCATTAAATTTCAGTATTATTACTGTAAATGCAGTACATATTTCAGCCATTTTATCCTGTGGTTTTTAGATATCATCCTTTTTTATTTTTTTGCCTCTCTTTTCCTTTATTGCAACCTCCTTTTCTGTATAGTTGATCTTTTGTAATGTATGTGACTGGCCCCTTTCTCATCTCTGTTTCTGCATATTTTCAAAATATTTTCTTTGTGGTTATCCTAGAATTTATATTATATAACCTGCTAATTTGAAAAGATACCAAAATTAGATTCAATAGAATACATGTTCTCTGCTTCCATACCTCTATTTCCCCTCTTTATGTTGTTTTTGTCCCACTTTACACTTTATATTTTTTGTGTGTCCCTTAACAGGAAATATGCCTTTTTCCTGTTCAATTGTATTCTGACTCTTACAGGAATTAAAGAGTAGAATTGTTGCGCTGATTTGAATTTATTATGCACTCCAGAAAAAGCCATGTTCTTTTAATCCAATCTTGTGACAGCAGACCTATTGTGAGTGGGAGCTTTTGATTAGATTATATCCATGGAGATGTGACCCTGCCCATTCAAGGTGGGTCTTAATTAGTTTACTGTCACCCTCTATGAGAGGATAAAAGGCAGAGATATTTTGAAGAGAGCAGAGAAGCACCTAGAGAGAAAATGCCCAGAGACATTTTGGGAAAAAGCTATTTTGAAATTGGCACCCAGGAAAGAAGGACCAGCATACATCACCATGTACCTTCCCATAAGACAGAGGAAGCCCAGATACCATCAGACTTTCTTGGGTGATGGTATCCTCTTGTTGATGCCTTAGTTTGGACACTTTTATGGCCTTCGATCTGTACATTTGTAATCAAATAAACCCCCTTTATGGAAGCCAATCCATTTCTGGTATTTTGCATTTTGGCAGCTTTAGCAAACCAGAACAGTTGTAGATTGAGGATACAGTTATCTTTACTGATATCTTTTAGTTATCTTTACTGATGCTCTTAATTTCTTTACACTACTCTAAACCTTTTCCTTTCAACCTACAGAACTCCCTTTACTAATTCTTGTAGGGTAGATCTTTTGTTGATGTACTCTCTCAGTTTCTGTTTATCAGTGAATATTTTATACTCTCCCTCATTTTGAAGGACATTTTTGCAGGATAACGAATTCTTGCTGGCAGTTTTTCTCTTTCAGTACCGTAGATATATCATATCACTACCTTCTTGCCTCCGTAGCTTCTGATGAGAAATCAGTACTTAGTCTTATTGAGGATCCCTTATATGTGACAAATTGGTTTTTTCTTGCTACTTTCATAATTGTCTCTTTTTCTTTGGCATTTCACATCTGTATTACTATGTGTCTTGGCATAGTTATATAGGGATTTATTCTGTTTGAAGTATGTTGCATTTCTTGTACATGTGTATTTATGTCTTTGATAAGAGTTGGGGAATTGGGGGCCATTATTCTCTCAAATATTCTTTCTGCCCCTTTCCCTTCTCTTCCCTTCTGGAACACCTATGATGTGTATCGTTGTGCACTTCATACTGTCACTCAAATCCCTGAGACACAGCTCATTTTTTTCTATTCATTTATCTCTCTGTTCTTCTGACTATATAATTTCCATTGTCCTTGTACTTCACTAATTCTTTCTTCTGCCTGTTTAAATATGCTGCAGTATGCCTCTAGTGTATTTTTAATCTCATTTATTGTGACTTTCATCCCCATAATTTCTGTTGTTTCTTTTTAAACTCTTAAAAACTTTTTATACTCAGACATTGTCTTCTTAATATATCTTAGCTCTATATCCACATTTTCCTTCATCTCCTTGAATGTTTTAGAAGATTTGTTTGAACTTCTTTGATTACTTTTTTCAAATTCTGCATCTCCTATGCAGTTTAATTTTCCCTTGACTGAGCCATATCTTCCTGTTTCTTAGTATGACTTGTAATATTTTGCTGATGCCTGGGCATCTGATTATCTTGATGAGTTATCTCTGAAGGTCAGTTTCTCCCTTTGGTCTAGGATTTTATTGTTGATTGGTTTTGTGTTAAAGCTCTTCTTTGAGGCTCAATCCAACTTATTCTGGACCTTTAGAGTAGCCCATGTTTAACTGTTCAGATTTTCTCAGCTCTTCTTCATCTGTTTCTTGCCCTGGATATGAGGTAAAATTTTCAAGATTGCACATTTGGGGCAAGTGTTTAACCTCCAGAAGAAAGCTTACTTTTCTCTGTTTCTTCTCCAGGAATCCATTTTTTCTCCACTATTCAAAGTTCCATGTAATTATGGTGTTTAAACAAACTGACCATACAAGTTAAATTTTATAGTGTACTACAGAAAATTTAGATTTTGTACTATTTAAACATTTCTTCCTTTGGTCTCACATAGAAGTTGAAGTTTTAAAACACCATCAATAACATCCTTCACCCTTTAGTCTGGTTTACCTTAGTACTAACCAAGTCCATTTCATTCAAATCTCTAATTCAAGTCTGATCTCTTTTTCAGCTTCTTTAACATTTACTGTATGGCCTAATGCTAACATTCATAGCTGCTGAATACTGGCTCTGAGTCTGAATTGTCGCACAGATACCCAAAGTTCCAGTGACCAACCAGATTATGCACAAAGAGCTCAGGATCTCATAATTTAGAAATAGCCAATACAAATCAGGAATTGATGCAACTGCTGTTAAGTGTTTACAATCTAGGAACCTTTACTTTAATTCTTCCCCTGATAACATATGCTCTCAGATTCAATTCTCAGAGTTTGCACATTATAGTTAGTCCATATGAGTGAGGTGTTATAATGTTTGCCTTTTCATTTCTAGTTTATTTCACTCAACATATGGTCCTCAAGGTCCATTCACTTAGTTTCATACTTCACAACTTCATTCCTTCATGTAGCTGCTTAATATTCCATTGTATGTATACACCAGAGTTCACCATTCTAGTCATCAATTTATCCTTAAGCCACTTCCATCCACTGCAAATTATGAACATTGCCACCATAAATACTAGTGTGCAAATTTCCATTCATGTCCCTGCTCTCAGTTCTTGCAAGTATATACCCAATATCAGGGTTGCAGACAATATGCAACTCCATAATTAACTTGCTGTGGAACCACCACTCTCCCCTACAGATGGGATACACCATTCTACTTCCCCACCAACAGTGAATAGGTATGTCCCTCCCTCCACATTTGCTTCAGAACTTGTATCCTTCTGTTTATTTTTTAAAGTTTTATTCACACACCATTTATTCCCTCTTAAGTAAACAATCAATGGTTCCCAGTATAATCAAATAGTTATGCATTCACCACACAATCTATATGATGTCATTCCCATTTCTTCTGCAAAGAAAGAGGAAGAGGAGAAAAAAGAAAAAAGAGAAAAAAAAGATGAATAAAAGAAAAAAATAAAATAAACAAAATAAAATACAATTAACAGTTCAGACAATAACATCACTGCCAAGAATTCCACATATCCCCCTCTTATAGACATTTAGCTTTGTTATATTGCTTTTGTTAAAATTGATGGAAGCATATTATAATGTTACTTTTAACTACGGACTCTAGTTTGCATTGGTTGTATTTTTCCCCATTACTATCCCATTTTCAACACCTTGCAAAGTTGACATTCATTTGTTCTCCCTCATGTAAAAACATTGTTATATTTATATTTTTAAGCATGATCCTTGAACACTCTAGGTTTCACTAAGTTATATAGTCCCAGTCTTCATGTTCTATCTTTCCTTTGGTTATCATTCATGCCCCTAACCTTTCTGTTTCAAACATACTCACAGTCATCTTTGTTCAGTGTACTTACAATATTGTGCTACCATCACACATTAGTTTTATCAATTTCTTGATCTATACTATCAATCCTTTTGAACATTCTGTACTCCTTCATCATCAAATGCCTGATCTCTACCCTCTTTCTATCTCTTGATACTTGTGTATGCTTTAAATTACCCTGACTGCTAATTTTCATTTCTACACCTTTCTCCAAACCTCTCTCTCCTGTCTTTTCCTATCTGTCTGCAGCACTCCCTTTAGTATTTCTTGTAGAGGCAGTCTCCTGTTCACAAACTCTCTCAGTGTCTGTTTATCTGTAAATGTTTTAAACTCTCCCTCATTTTTGAAGGACAGTTTTGCTGGGTACAGGATTCTTGGTTAGAGGTTTGTTTTTTTTTTTTTTTTTTTTCTCTTTCTGTATCTTGAATATATCATACCACTCTCTTTTCACTTCCATGGCCTCTGCTCAGAAATCCACACGTAGTTTTATCCAGCTTTCCTTGTATGTGATGGATCTCTTTTCTCTTGCTGCTTTCAGAATTCTCTCTTTGTCTTTGACATTTGACAATCTGATTAGTAAGTGTTTTGGAGTAGATACATTTGGATCAATTATGTTTGTGGTACACTGCACTTTTGGACCTATAATTTTATGTCTTTCATGAGAAGCTGGGAAATTTTCATTGATTATTTTGTCTATTATTCTTCTGCCTCTTTTCCCTTCTTTTCTTCCAGACACCTATGACATGTATATTTGTGTGCTTCATTTTGTCATTCAGTTCCCTGAGACCCTGCTCATATTTTTCCATTCTTTTCCCTATCTGTTCTTTACTGTGTAGGATTTCAGACATCATGTCCTCTACTTCATTAATCCTTTCTTCTGCCTCTTCACATGTGCTGTTGTATGTCTCCATTGTGTTTTTCATCTCTTCTATTGTGACTTTCATTCACATAAGTTATGACATTTGTTTTTTTTCAAGCTTTCAAGCTCTTCCTTATGTTCACCCAATGTCACCTTTATGTCCTTCATCTCTTTTGCCATATCTTTTCTCAACTCATTATTTGATTTTTGAATTAATTTAGCATGTTTGTTTGAACATCTTTAGTTACTTTAACTCCTGAATCTCAGTTAAGGTATTAGTTTGTTCCTTAGACTGGCATATTTTTGTATTTCCTGGTGTGACTGGTAATTTTTTGCTGTCTAAGCATCTGATTGTCTTGATTAGTTTATTCTGGAGGTTGTTTTCTTTCTTTTGCCTAGGGTTTTCTTGTTATTTCTCTTTGATCTCTGCCTATTCTTTGTTTCCCTCACTGGTCAGTTGTCAGATTGGCTCTGCTTCCCAGTCTTCTTCCCTAAAACGTCAAGCGCCCATGGTGGCCTGCCATGGGGCTGGGTGGTAGGCACTGGGCAACCCAGCAAGGTCTCTGTGTGTGCTAAAACAAATCTGCTGGCTTCCAGTGGTACTATGTTTTTTGCCAGCACACAAGACCTGGGTTTGTTTTAGAGTCCTGCTTTAACAGTTGGGCCATCTGCATTTCTCACCCCAAACAGGGCTGGGTTTCTATGTAGTGCATGTAGAGCATCTCCTGTGGTCCTAAGAAAGGGTCTGGATCATATTTTTAAGTGTTTTTATTCCCTTGTACCTTCTGGACTCTCCAGCAGATGGAGCTTTCAATAATTTAATACACATCAGAAGCTGTTTTGCCTCTAGCACAGGCTGCATCTACACAGGTGAGCTGAAACAGTGGGATTCCTCTGCCCTCAATTTGCAGCCAAAATCTGGCTCAATGCAGGACTCCACCTGTGGCAGAGTACTCCCCCAGCTGGCTCAGTACTCCAGCCATCCCTAGGGCAGGGAAATGGCCACTGACTGCTGCTTCACTCAAGGGTGGGGGGAGGGCTTTCATATCCTGGGCTGGAAACCTAGTCTCTGCACATGTTTTCTCAGTCTCTGTCTCTCCCTGACCTGGACCTTTAAATGACCTCCTCTGTCCCCCAGGTTTTCAAATGGTGGTACAGCTCACTGCTGTGAGAGATTTTGTAGTCTGTGCCCCAGATGGGAGAGGTCCTGTCTGTTGATTCTGTGCCTTTTCCACTCTGAGACCAAGTGAGGGTAAAGGAGAGAACTGGCTGGTTGAAACAGAAGATTCTGATATTTCTTCTCTTTCTTTAATTTGGCATTTGCAGGGTCCTTCTCAGGTCTATATCATCCTCCAGAGTTTCAAACAATTTGAAATTGCCTATATGTTTTGTTAAATCTCTGGAGAGACATGTTCACTTGCTGTTTACATCACCGTGTTGATGACATCACCTTCCTCCAGGAATCCTGATCTATTCTATTTTGTGAAGAATTTTCTCCCCAGCTACAACAATTTGTTTAAATTCTCTCCCTTACTCAGTATCCCCTTTTCCTTCTCTTTCAGTTCTGAAATGTGTTTTGTCTCACAGCGGTTCATTTTACACCCCCTCCATTTTTTTCCGTGAAGCTTGTCTGCTTCCAGTTTCTTCTCCATTAGGTTATCCCTCCCAAGAGAGCTACATGGGAGCCATCCAGAAAGGTAGGTCACTCCAGAAAAGTCCATTTTGCATTTTGGTTGTCTAGCCTACAGAAACTGGGATGAATGCACCTCTTACTGACTGTTCTGCCACAGTCTCTCCCTCCTCCCCTCTCCTCCTTCACAGAGGTTTTTAGTATACAGCACAACTTACAGACTTGTGTTCTGCCCTGGGTCTCTTTGGACTTTGGTTCCTGTACCTGGATATGTATGGGGTTCTAACTCACTGCTGTGAGTGGCTTTATAGTCTATGTCTGCAGTTGAAGGACTCAGGCCTCTGTGCAGCTCCCAAGCTGTGTGGGGCCAAGTGAGAAGGAGGATAATGGGTCTGCAGGTCCAGGATGGAAATTTCCTATCTGATATTTTGATATTTGTCCTTTTTCTTTAATTCAGTGTTTGTGGAGTCCTTCTCCAAACTCCACTGCCTTCCAGAGTTCTAAGCAAGTGGTATTTGTCCTTTAATTTGCTAATTCTCTGGGGAAGCTTTTCCAGGGGATGTCTTATGTTGCCATGTTGATGATGTCACCTCCTCCATCTTCTTCATTATGCATATGCATAAACATATTCATATACATATGCACACACACACATATACGCACACACATATTCTTCAGATGAGCCTTATAAACATCTCAAACTAATGCTAACCAATATTTTCTGACAATATTTTCTTCTCAAAATGATACTTAGTTCAACACAGAGCAGTTAAGATATGCCTCAAGTACTGTAATGCCTCAAATATAAGATAACTCTCTTACACATTAAGGGTGCATTTGAGAAAAAAGAAAAGAAGCCTTATCTTGTTTTTTGGCATAGAGAAATATTAATGTTCCTTTCAATCTATAATGTGCGTATGTTGTATTGCCTGAGAATATTCAAGAGTGCTATAGAAGACAAGAAAAGTTGGTATATGAAATTCATTAGCTGAGTTAAGATGGATAATTAGTTGTTGACTAGAGCATATGTGTGTGAACATTGAAAGGGATGGAAAGTCTAAGAGACACCTAATAGTCATGATGCAACAAATGTTAAGAGTTACTGAGTCATTAAATATACATAGATGCCTAAAACACTAGATATTTATGATATAAAATTCAGGAAGTCTTTATTTGGCTTTCCATTGGTGATACCCATTCTGGGGCAGTGTACTGTACACAAGAGAATGCATATAATCTAGAGCTGCTCAACAGATTTATTGGTAACCAACACTTGAGGGAAAACAAATGTGCCGTTGTATCCCACAAGACAGAGCAAGTGTGTGTCATTGGCTCCAAGCACCTTCCACACTATCAGAAAAATCATTGTTTATCCCAGGATTCTGTTGGTTTACTCTTTCTTTGCTTTTTGCATCTTATCCTATGGGTGCTAACTGACCCCATCTCTTTCACTAGGATTCTTGTAGTGCGCATTTTAAATTGACTTAAAATTGACTTAAAATAAAGACATTTTAATTCAATCTGTGGCTGTTTCTGATCTATCATTCTAGGATAGTTTGCCTGATTATGTACTTGACACTACCATTTTATAAGGGTAATTTCCTAAATGATAAAAAATTCACTTGTGTTGCAGCTCAGATTTTACTGTCATCAAAATAAGGGCTTATTATATAAAAGAAATACCAAAGATGATGTTTCACTGTAATATCTCTTCACACTTTAAAATAAATATTTTATTTTTAAATAGAGTTAGCTGTGCAATGATTTTTTTTTTTTTTCATTGAAATGTAGATACTAGTGTTAAGAAAATCAGAGCTGTCAAGGAGGCATAGTATGTGGTTTGTGTGTTTCTGGGTATGGGACTGGAGAGAAATAAGATCCTTAGGTGACTACCTTATAAAAATGTCCATTCAAATATATCTAACTCTGAGAGACAATTGCATGTTTTGAGACAGTTACTTGAAGACTGAGAGATATTGTGATGATCCCAAAAGACAGGGAAATGCATTCTCTCATATTTGAAGGGCCTGTCAGGAGGATTTAAATTTATAATTAGAGAGTTCTTCTTTGACTTTTATTAGGACTTTCTGAGAAGACTAATTGAGATCCCCTTGGGGAAATTTTATTCAGTGGGTCTCCTCCTCAGTGACACCACTACATCAAAGGTTTTAGAATTTGCACACTGATTGGATTAAACAAGAGCCTCTGTTGTCTGTAAGCTGAGGTGGTGAACTTGAAATATTAACCTTTTGAGCAATACAAGAATGTGAAATTCTAACTCCATTTATTCTAAAAATGTAAACAGACTTAAACATATTCATCAAAGCTGACCTGACAACATGTCAGTATATAGAATTTTTAAAAACATTTATAGATTGATGTCTTCCTGTAGAACTAGGATTCCAGTGAATTCCACAAAAGTTCAAAGAAAAAAACTCACAACAGTGTGTTATAAGAAGTTATATAACCACAAATTTCCAAATCTAGATTCTCCTGTAAGTTCACAAGAGGCTATTTATAACTCTCTGTCACTCACCTCTTTATTTTCACTCCAGTTAATATTTTCCTAATTCAATATTTATCATCAATAATGTAAATAAAAATATTTAGTATTTTCCTTATTTTATGTTTTTCTTATGATCACCTCATCCTTTGGTTTTCTTAAAAACTATCATGTAAATAAAATGAATAAATTTTTTTTTTGGAAAATGCATAGCATACAGTAGCTACCAAATTGCTACCTATATGTTTTTAAAATAGTTATAAGTATCTATTTGCAAACTTTTTTATTGAGTCTGGGTTGTGTGCATGGATTTGTTTGATTTTATTTTACTTTTGAATTATGCTATATATTATCTTGTGAACTTGTTTTTTTTTTTTTTAATTTAATGTACCATTAATATTCATTTGTATGGTCAAGAACACCTTCTGTAGGATCAATTTTTACATATAAATATAATTCCACTATATATTTATATATTTTTATAAATATTATCTTGAATAAGAACCACCACGTTGCAGAAGTCTAGGTTGTCTGTGTCATAGTCTATGTGAATGTTGCCCCATGTAAGGTTGTACTTAATGGCCCTGCTTTAAAAAATTATTGAATAGTTCCAAGTTTTCATTATTATATGATATTAAAATGAGCATCTTTGTGGATAAGCTCCATTCAACATATTAATGAATATTTGCTTAGAAGGAGTACCTATATTTAGTATTGCATGTGCAAAGAAGGTGGGAAATATTGAGGTATTTGGTACATATTCATCTTTTTTAAATAATAGTACAAATTTATGATACCACCAATATGTGTGATATCGTCCTTTTTCTTGAGCCTCCATATATGTATGATATTTCAATAAAAATAAATATTTATCAATTTAATGGGTGAAAATTATATAGTTTCAACTTACATCATTTTGTTTGTTGTGTAGTTTGAAGTTTTCATGTGGTTATCTGTAATTTTATGTCTTCTTTGATGAATTTTTATTTAAAAATTTGATTATTTTTTTCATGGCATTTAAAAAAATATTGTTCTTATCAATTTTAGAAGACTTTTTATTCCAGAAATGTCTAACATATATATTAAAATATTTTTCAAGTTTTCAGTTTACCTCTTAGATTCTATAATTCTGTTATTGAATTTTACAGTTCACTTTACTGACTCTTTATTCTCTGTATATCTCCTTTTTTGCACATCATTTTGTAATCTTACTGTCATATTTTTAATCAAAGTGTACCTTAAAACATTCTATAACACTTTTAATAAAATACTATTAATCCTTGATTGTCAACCAAATAACATCCACATGCTTTATCTATATATTCCAGATGCTCTATGGTCCAGCCCAAATCTACCTTGCTCATCTTGATCTTGTTTATCATATATGGTCTGAAGAATATGATAAGTAATTTTGTGAGTCCAAGATTATTTCTTTTCACATTTGTCCTTCTGCCAAAAATTCTGTAACTATGCCTCAAATATGGTAACTTCTACTCATCCTTCAATATCATCAATAATATCTTTTTGGTTTACTTAGCAGCTGATATATATATATAATCCAATGGATTGGTGTGTGTATATATATATATATATAGATAGATAGATAGATAGATAGATAGATAGATAGATGGATATAAACATATATATGTATCTATATATAATCATCCAATGGGTTGGTTTATTGACAGGAATTTACAGGCTCACAGTTTCAGAGGATAGAAGGCTTGTTTCCTTCAGGGTTTGGTATTTTCTAGCTGGCTTGCAATCATTGAGGTTCCTTGGCTTTTTCATCACATGGCAATACACATGGCAGTGTCTTCTTTCTTTTCTGGGTTCTGTTGACTTACAGCTTCTGGCTGCTCTTGGAGCTTCTCTTTTTCTTTCTGAATTGTATTCTTCTTATAAAAGACTCCAGTGACTTGGATTAAAGCCCAACCTGATTCAGTTGGGCCACACTTTAACTGAAGTAACACTAAGAGGTCCAATTTATAATGGGTTCACACCCACAGGACCAGGGGTTGGGACCTGAACATGTCTTTTGTGGGGGACATGATTCAGTACCCAACAATCCACCCTCTGGACCCCCCAAAAGTCATGTTATTTCCATATACACATTACATTCATTTTATCACAACATCCTAAAAGCCTTAAGACATTTTAGAACAATGCTAAGTACAAAGTTTCATCAAAATTGGTTAAGGGTGTAGTCTACCCTGGGGCAAAATTGCTCTCCATCTTGCACTTATAAAACACAGAAAACAAGTTATCTCCTTCAATATACAACAGTGGGACTGTCATAGGATAAACATTCTCATTCCAGAAGGGAGAAATTAGAAGTAAAACAGGGGTCACAGATCCCAAATAAGTCTGAAACCCAACAGGGCAAATTCCATTAGCTCTCAAGGACTGACAGCCATCTGTGGATGGGTATTTTGTCCTCCAGGCCTGATGGAGCAGAACTGCACTCATTTCAAGTATGTGTGCAGTGGCCATGCTCTCTTCAGACACTAGGGTGAAGGTCACACCAACTCTGAACATTAGCCTGGTGGTACTCTCCCTGAACAATGGGGTACAATATCCACCCCCTACAAACCTTGAACCAGCTGGCCTGCCTCCTCCAAGCACAGAAGTGGACCCATCCTTTCCACACGTGTGGGTAGGCCTACTTTCTTAGCTTAAGGAGATCTTCAGGCTAGGTCTTTGCTTCCTTCATTCTGCCCTTGAAGTCATTCTTCCTTCAGTGTCTTCTTTCTCTGTCCCTTTCAGTCCAAGCTGGCAGTGGTTCTGCTCATACAAATTTTGCAAAAAACTTGTTGGCTTTGTGTGCAGTTCAAGTGGATCCAAAATATCAGACAATAGAACTTTCCACAGATCCTTCCCAGGTAATAGCATTTCCAATCTTGACTTTCACTGAAGTGGTTGACTGGATCCATGTTCAGCCACATCCTCTTTAGCAAAGGGTTGTTCAGTTAAACCCTCATGTGGAGCCCTGTCCTCTGGAGAGTCACTTCCCAAAAGTTCAGAGAGGTCCCTCATGGAGTTGTTTCTGGCCCTTGTTTCACAGCATATTATCTGAATAATAGCTTATCTGGATAAGCTCAGAATTTTCCAAACCATTAATTTACGGTTTCTTTGTGCTTAAGGTTTCAGTTCTCAGCTTATCCCTTTCTTCTCATATATTACTTTGAGCTTGACGGATAAACCAGACTGCACCCTCCGCACTTAACTTGGAAATCTCCTTGGCTAAATATCAATTTCATCACTTACAAATTCTACTTTCAATCTGACAACAGAATGCATTTTTGCCAAGTTTTCTGCTGCTTTATAACAAGGATCACCTTTCTTCCAATGTCCAATAACACATTCATCATTTCCTTTTAAGGCCTCACTGGAAATGCCTTTAACATTCATTTTTCTATCAAAAGCCTCTTCAAAACAATCTAGACTTTTTCTATCAGGCACCTTACAATTATTTTAGCTTCTAATCTTTACCCAATCCCATAGCCATTTCCAAAATTTTTAGGTATTTTTCATAGCAGCACCCCACTTTCTGGTATAGAAAACTGTTTCAGTTTCCTAATTGCTAAAACACATACCATGCAATGCGTTTTGGCTTGACAACAGGAATTTATTAGCTCATGGATTCAGAGGTTAGGAGGCCTGCTTCCTCCCAGGATTGGTATCTTCTGGCTGGTGGCAATATTTAGGGTCCCTTGGCTTTTCAGTCCCATGGCAAAGCACATAGCAGTGTCTTCCCCTTTCTCTTCTGGGTTCTGTTAACTTCCAGCTTCTGGTGCTCTCCATGGCTTCTCTTTTACTCTATCAGAATTTTATTCTTCTTATAAAGGATTCCAATACTATGGATTGAAGTCCAATCTGATTCAGTTAGGTCACTCCTTAACTGAAGTAATATCAAGAGATCCTATATACAATGGGTCCAAACCCACAGGACCGGGGGTGGGATGTGAACATGCTCCTTGTAGGAGGGCATGATTCAATTCCCAATACCTTTACTTAATTACTTCTTGCTAAGAATCAAATTCATATGTAATTCCACCAATAACACATGCTTTCCATTTTGTGATTCCCTCAATTACAAGAAATATCCTCCTAAGTCATCTGTCATGTTTAGTTGCATCTGACTTTACTTCCCCTTATCATTTATAATTTTGTAAGTGTAATACCTATTACACTTTTAAGGGAAAAAAAAATGCATTAAGTAGCTTTAACCAAGAAAATGAAGGCTACCAGAGAATTCAAATCATTTTTGTAGTGACTGAATAATTGCTGATCTTTTGATGAATTGAATGCTTGAGAACAGATAAAATGAATTACCTAGGTCATATGCTATGCTTTTGATATTGTTATCCCAATTTCTAATTATTTTTACCATTTTAGAAATATGTTTCTGCATTGATTTTGTCAGTCAACATACAATAATATATTCATATCTCCACCAGGAACTTCCACTAACACATTTTAAAATAGAGTGATTGCTAGTAATTGCAACATTAGCTGAGTTTTATGGAGTGTTTTATCACATAACATACACTTTTTGTAGATATTTTTTCATTGTCATCAAAACAATTATCTAAGACAAATATTATTACCCCTGTTTTTCAGATAAGAAAACTGAAGCTCAGAAAAATGTGATTTACTTTTCAGAGCTGGGAACCCAACTCCAAAGACCATATTTTCTACATACAAGGCTGATCCCTTGGTTTGCCTTATTTCTTCCGTCTCCCCACCAAGCAATTTATTTGCACAGGACATTGTAACCAAAACTTTCCACTAATGTGAATATACCTCAAGGACTTTACTAAGACCCTCATACTAAAAATAAACTAAAAATTCTAAAGCAAATTGGAATTGTATAACGTATAAATTCAGGTCCATACACAAAGACAATTTAGAATCATCACAGGAAAATATTGTGGTAATGAGCCCTGTGGCTGAGAACGGCCCTTATTTTCTTCTGTGCTGGAGTTTCAGTTCACTTTGCCCTGAATAGGCATAGAGTCCTAGAGAGTAACTGAAAGTATAGCTATCCCTTGGTTTTTATGCCACTCATTCTCTCATTGATATATTTCAATGATTAGAGGATGATAAGTGAAATCTTCCAACAACCTGAAATGACTGCTTCTGATAGCTCTGAATATTGCACTTTCCTAACTGGAAGTCCATTAAACTGAGACTGAGATAAGCACATGCTAAGTGAAAATAATATGAAAGCAAACAAGATAATAAAGAAAATCAGGATTCTGAGGGCTGTGGGAATGTCATTTGAAGCCACTGAATTTATTGTTGTTGTTTCTGCATTAGAATTCATTTGATACATTGGGAAGAATAATATTGATTTACTGAACATTCTTTTATATTTCAATTCATGTATTGGTGACAACAGTCTAGAGCTTCTGGATACAATTAGTGCATTTGTCATTGCTTCTTTATTCAGCCCTTTTTAAGTCAAGAAGTTCTCAAAAAAGGTTGATCAAAAGAAATAATGTGGTGCTTCAGCAATTGCATATTTCCCAATGTTCACAAAATTTTGAGTCAGTATAAAGTAGGGCTTCAGCATCACAGCATCTACCTTAAAAAAAAAAAAATAAAAAAGATGACTAGTTAACTCTAGACAATATCTTTTGCCCTTCATGAGTAATTAAAACTGGGAAGGGAAAACCTGTGAAAAGGTCAGATGTGTATTTAGCTTTTCAGCTTCATTCAACAAACAATTTCTGAGTATACACTGTATAAAAGCTAGTCAAGATATAAAATTATCAAGTAGCTCACAGACTGTCAAGGATAACAAACACAGAGGCTATTCTTTACAAAAAATACATGATGGGTTTTACAATCAAGGTATGAATCAAATGCTGTGGCATCACAAAGGAAGTAAGTTGTCCTATATTTCAGACCAATGTAGCTTGAAGAGTTCTCCTGTATCATATTCTTTCATAGTTATTAGTGAACAGAACCTCCAAAGGTCATAGGGAAATTTCTCAGAATTCTATCATTCCTACATTGTGCTTCATAAATATTTTTAAAATGTCCCATAGAAGACTTTTCTACAGAAAGCTTGAATACGTCAACTTTTGATTAACCTCTAAGAATATGTCTTGTTTTAAGTCTGATATTTTTATCTTCAATAATAACAACAACAGCAAAGCTCCTAACAAGATTACAAAAGCAGGATGTTCCTTGGATTGGTTAATTTAGTAGATTTATTATGTCAAGGCCAACTTTCACCCCATTCATCTGAATTCTTGGCTGGAAGATGGCTGCAGTAATCTTTGAAACTTCCAGCACAGTTTCCAAGGAAGAAAGATGCAGGAGAAAGGAGGAAGAAGAAAACTAAGAAAGTAGAGATAGCTTCTCCTCACATCTCTTTTGTCTCATAAAAATAGCAAATCTTATCAGAAGACTCCAAAAGACTTCCCCATTTTCATTTGTGGTCAGTGTTTCATTTGTTCACCAGTAACTGGAAATGGTCAAGACTGGCTCAGACCTATCAAGGTGGATTTTTATGGTTGGGGTAGGGGATGCCTGTAAGAAGAAGGTTGTTAAGGAAATTAAAGACACCTGTTAAGCAGCCAGCACCCAGCTCTCACTTACCTCTAACTCCTTCTCCAGGGAAGTCACAAATAAATGCTAAGTGGCCATCCTCCTGCCTTCCACTAACCGTGCCTCCTTTTCCAGAGTGTGCTCTTCCACAACCTGGGGGAGATGTTAAGTATAATTAAAAGGCTTGGCCAGACCTTAAACCCAGAAATCAGATGCTTTGCAGAACAGGAATTCTCAGTGGTAAGGACCCCTTCCCCTGAGGGGGATACAAATTGTACTCAACCAGGATAGACATGTTTCTCCTCTCCATGGTGAAGTGGGGTGTGTGGAGCTGCCATCTACTGGCTGGGAGTAGTTTTGGATACCCTTGGAGACTGGCCATGACGGGACTTCTTCCACTGCTCTTTTTGACTCTTTGTGTTGTGTAAGTGACAAGGAGATTTATTTTTCCCTTTCTGGACTCTTTATTCTGTGCAAGTTAAAAAGGGATCATTTGCTGAAAGTTTCTGTCATGCCCTGTACCTGTGTTCTCATGACACACCACTGTAGCAACTCACAACACAAAGGGCTATTTTCACTTAGTATATAGCTAGTTTAAATTGAACAAAATCAGATTGCTCTTGTGAAGGATTGGGTAGAATTGCATTTGGATAAGCAAATAAAAGTTTGGATTAATAAACCTCAAATCAAAACATTTGGCTTTGTATCGATCATTGTAAAACAAGGCAAAAGTGAGTTGGTAAACCAAAATACCAGATTTTAAAAACAAAGATTTCATTTTCAGCTATGTGATGTATCTGATGCCAAAACTTCCTTCCAAAAGCGAATAAGGAAAGATGGCTGAAAAACTTGCTGAACAAAAAGTGAACAAGGAAGAGTTGCAGAGATTACTAACATTTCTAACTCATGGCAGCTCTAAAGAAGTCAGCCATCTGCTTTACAATCTGCAGTCCGTAAATGTAACAGTGCTTAAAAACTCAGGAAATATAGGATGCCCTGTGCACGTGCATCAACATAAACTAGAAATTTTTGTGAGAAGATAGCTTCAAAATGAAATATTCCGTTTCTAAAATTTAAATATATGTGAAGGTGAGCCTAGGGAATCTTAATTTGTTCTTTGTTTAAAGCCTTCTTGCAAAGTCTGCTCAAATTCCATTAATTTGCTAGCCTGGGCACCCTTCAGACTCTCTTGACTAATTCTATGTGGGCATGAACCTGTACATTGAAATTAATGGGAGTTCTCAGAATGGATCAGGCAAGAGCAAGACCTATTAAATCCTCAGCATCCTGACAGTGAAGGCTAAAGAAGATTGCTTGAGACTACTGCAAAAGGGAGAAGACAGAGGGGTGGGTAGCTCAGCAGTGATTTATTACTAGTAATAAACTTGCCCAAGAGGCCAGCAAGGCCTAGAATTAATCTTACCCAAGAGATCACAGTGACAGTTCTCTCAGCGCTGGTTTTAAGCAAAGTCAAATACTGTGTGTGGAACCAAAAAGAGGTGTCTTCCATATGTGGCTACAGAAAAGTAGGTCAGTAGATCAAATGCCAGATTTTGAAGGGTGGGACAATGTTAGTGAAGAGAGGTGTGGTTAGTGAATGAAGAACTGTTTCCATACATTGTGAATGATTAGCCAAGGTAAGATTCAATAATATTTTATGTGACACATACCATGCAAGAAATCGTATCGATGGTGCATCATAAAATATAGAGTGTCTGCTTTGAGCTCGCTGCTCTGTCAACAGTGTAAGCATCCTTTCTGTCACATTTCCCTGTGCGTTAGTCAGACCATGTTCAGCCTCAGGTATAAAACCCACATGAAAAAAACAAACTGGGAAGCTTGCCTTTATGCAAGCAAACATTGATACAAGTTGAGACTTAGGGTGACATGTGTTCCCTGTCAGCACCTCATTGGTGACTTAAAGTTCCTTTATGTTGATTTTGGCAAAGAATGAGCACACAAAAGCTAAAACAATAGACTGAAATGAGTAATGCATTATCCTGAATTGTGTTACTGAATTTGTTTCTCTCTTGGAGTAGCCAAAGCCACTGCAAAGACCGGAACAGTTGAGCACTTGCTAGAGTACCTATGCAATGCACAAACAGTGGATGAAAAGCTACAAATTTATCAATTCAACTATTTTTCTCCTAAGAGCAAACTAATGTTTGGCTAATCTTTACTATCAAATTACTCCCAGACTGGGATCAAATCAGTTACAGAAAGCTATGATTGTAATATATAAATACTGCCCAAAATTCCTTAAAACAAAAATTGAAACTAATTTGGGATTGTATAGACATTGGTTTGATTCTACATTCTGAGCAAAGATTCACTAGAAAACATAATAAAGGAAACAATTTATAAATAAATTATACAAGTCTTTATTAGATAGGAAAAAGTCTCTGATTTAATAATTTTTATTTTGAAAATCCTTAGTCAGTCAGATACATGCTTCCTATAAAATGAGCTACTGCATAAATGAAATTAAATATCTTAATCCTTTAAAAAGCAAATTATTGAGTAAGATGAATAGAACATCCAATATTTAAAATTGTTTCATTAAGCTTGTGTTTTTTCTGAATTTGTAGAAAATTGTTAGTTTTGATTCATATTTTTTGACATTCAAATTATAAAATTAAATTGATGTTATGTTAGTTTCTTTGTATTTTGATTGGATTTCAAGATAAAGAGAAATATATTAAAAATAGAGTCCTATATATTCCTTTAATGTATTTGGTAAAGTTGTTTTTAATTAATCACAAGTTGAGAACTTTTATACTTTAAGCAATAATGTCCCTGCTGACTTCTTTGAGGTATGAACTTATACAGATTGTCAACTATGCTAATAATACAATGCTGAAAAATACAGAATACTAAGTCAAAATCTTTATTTAATAGGTGTGCAAATTGGGAACATGCAAAAAATTTAAATCTGTTAAAGCAAGATTTCTTAGTTTGGGGCTACTGACAAAAGACACTAAATTCAACGCTATCCTGTTTTTCTTTCCTGGAAGTTATCATAATTAGCTAAAAAGTCACAAGGAACATTTTTGGCAGTAGTTTAAGCATAGTTTTCACTTATTCATCACACATAATGAGCAAGGGACTGCTCTCAAATATTGCAATTAGCATTCACCTTGTGGTGAAACTTATGCTTAAAAAATACCAAAAAAGAAAAATTGCAGGAAATGACAAAAATACAAGGTACTTAAAGTCTCTAAGTGTGAGGACCTCAGATTTATCAATAATGTGATGATCAGTCAGCATAATTCCTCAGGGACCCTCATGCTACCTAATGGACTATAAGACAAAGTGGCTTTCAAAGAGCCAAACCTACTGATTAGCTTGGAGAATCCCATGCTGGGCATCATTGTTTAAGAGATGAAGGTTTCTCCTATGCCAGGACCTTAACTTTTCAACACATATTTCTAATAGATAGTGTTGTGGAGGGTTAATTGTAAGTTGGGTCCCCTGGTAGAGCGTCATTCTCAAGCGTCACTGAGCCTGAAACTCTACCACTCAAGGCACATTATTTACTTTATGCAAAGCCTGGTCTTTTCTAGGCACGCATGCCTGGAAAAAGAATAAATATTAGCTCATAAAACACTTTCATGTCAATCCAATCAGAACATTTTTTTCCATTAGACAAAAGACCCTGGGGAAACACTGGTACCATTGAGGAGGGAAGAAGAGCAGGTGTTTGGGGAAAGAGGGTCAAAAGGTACTGGAAATAAAGAGGGGCTTTGCAGGTGCATTTCCATATTCACAATTTTGAAAACAACCATTTCATAATGGAAAGACAAAATAGTGCATGCTGTATCATGACCCCATATGAAAGAAAATGCACATTTTTAGACGAATGGGGATAATGGTACTGAGCTCAGGAAATAACAAGGTGACAATTAAAAAAATAGCTAACTCTGATTAAAAATGCATGTGTCCAAATAATATTTGGAATGTTGCATGGTGTGTTTTTTTTTTTTTTTTTCTTTTCCCTTTCCGTATGTTCCCCTTTGTTGTGGTCATATTTGAGCAGATAATGGACTCTGATTTCTTGCCTTAAACAGAATTTATGGTTTAAGCACAAGTTTTGTAAAAGAGTCTTCCCTTCTCTACCTCTGTTATTATGATTTTTATTAAGAAAACAGTGGGTATACAGAACAATCATGCATATAATACAAGATTCCCATATACCCCCCTATTATTAACACCTTGCATTTTTCTGGTAAATTTGTTACAATTGATGGAAGCACATTATTATCATTGTGCTACTAACTATAATCCATGGTTTAACTTAGGTTCATTGTTTGTGTTTTTTAGTTCCATGGGACTTTAAAAAATATTTTATTCTAATACCGTATGTAAAAACTAACATTTCCCCTTTTAACCACATTCAGATATATATATTTTGGTGCTGTTAATTATGTTCACAATGTTATGCTACCTTTAACACCATCCATTACCAAAACATTTCCATCATTCCAAATAGAAACTCTGTACATTTTAAACCTTAATTCACTATTCCCTATCTCCATCCTGTCCCCTGGTAACCTATATTATAGATTATGACTCTATGAGTTTGCTTATCTTACTGATAAGAAATGTTAGAATATTTATGTTATTTGCAATGCTTAAAACCATTGAAAAGTTGATGTAAAGTTTCTTAGAGGGAGAGGAAAGAAATGTAAAGAGACAGAAATGGACTAAAAGAGATTCCCCAGGCTAGAGGAAGACAGCCTTGAAGCTCTCATAAGTGTGGGATATCCATGACCTACTCCCTGGCATTTCTTAAGAGAAAATTGTGTGTGTGTGTGTGTGTGTGTGTATAACATATAAAACAGAGAAATGTGTGACATAGTTGTACATATATAGTTCAAAATGGGATCTTACTATATATGTTTGTATTGCCTAATGTTTTTATGTCCATTAAATAATTAATCAGCTTTTTTTTTTTTCTTTCTAAGTGCCAGGTGGCTGACAATATAGTGATGAAAAAAATGTAGTCTCTGCCTTTCTGGAGTATTACTCTAGCTGGAAAAACAGATGATAAAAACAAACACGTATATCCAAATGATGTCTGTTAGTTATAAGTACTATGAAAAGGCAATGAAGCCAAGTAAGGAAATAGAAAGTAACAGAGCTAAGCAACGTATTCATTCTCTATTGCTATATAACAACTTAACACAAATTTAGCAGCTTAAAACAGCACCCACTTATTATCTCCAATTTTTGTGGGTGAGTCATCCAGCACATTTTTCTTGAGTCTCCTGATCAGAACCTCACAAGGTTGAAATAAAATGCCTCTCTCATGTGGATGCTCCACTAGAGAGAAATCCACTTCCCACCTCCCTCAGGTTGTTGATGGAATCCATTTCCTTGCAGACATTTGAACTAGGTCCTCATTTTCTCATTAGGGATTGGTCAGCACTGCCTCAGCTGCTAGAGGCTCCCCTCAGGTCCTGGTCAGGTAGCTCTCTCCCAACATGGTTGTCAACTTGAGGGTCAAGTTGGCTGCATCAAAACATCCTTTCTTCAATTTTTTTACTACAGGAAATATAAAGATTCACATTTTTCTACCCTGTGTGAGATAGACTTTTGTGAATTTGAAATGTAGGTGAAGAAGCACACACAAATGCAGCCACTGCTGGGGATTCAGAAATGACTATGCCATAAATGTGAGCACAAGAAATAGCTTTCTATAGATTGACTCAGGATTTTTTTTTTTGTGTGTGTGTGTGTGTGTGTATACATGTGTCGAGAATGATATAGTGATGCTGCCCAGTTTGGATGTGAAAACCTCAATGAATACCACAGTTTGTCCTACCTTATCTCCTTTTTTCTACACAAATGACAGGTCAATATTCTAAAGACTTGTTGTTTGGGTTGCTGGCTTAATTCTTTTTCTAGCATTCGAGAATCAAGAGAATGAATATTTTTAAAAGCCTCACTAAATATCTACCCCCCCCACCCTCAAAAAAGGCTTTTTAGTCTCAGTTACTAGTTATTTTTCTTCCATAAAGAAAGAAGGGTAAATAATTCTGTCCTTACCTATAACCTCCACCAATAAACACAGTAATACAAACTCCTTTACATCTTAATAATTGCCAGACAAAATTAACAAGCTGCTAATGTTTTGATTTACAAATTGGAGGCCTGTTTGGTTAGCCTAGCCTTCAAGAAGATTGAACTGTCTCCTCTATTCCCTGAAAGTAAGTAAATTGCTGTTCATTCATTCCTTGATTAGAAGGCTTCCTTCCAGCCAGATAAAAGAGTTTCCATAATAGATGTGAGACTCCCATGTTTTGTTTTGCTTTCTGGATTTAGTACCAAACATTAAAAGGAATTGGAGATTGATTTTTGTTCAGGGACCACTGCCAGATAAAACAAGACCCAAGCAAGCAGTCTAGTTTGTAGACACAAGCTCCTTTATAATGAAGAGAAGATTTGAGTTTTAATATAACAACGACTGGATTATTCCAAGTGTGTGTGATGGGGTGTGTGTATATGCCTGTGTTTGTGTGGATGTGTGTGTGTGTGTTTGAGACTCAGCAGGACGTCTTAATACATTCTCTCTCATATTCTGTTGGTAGTGGTTATTGTCAGCAATCAAAACTAAATGTGTCTGAACCCACTTCTTTACTCATTGAACTAAGAACTTCAGTTAAATTCTCCTTCATTGAGTCCAGCCACATGTCAAAACTATGGAATTTTTAAAAAATGCAAAGAATAAGATGAAAGACACTTCCATTTATACATTATTTATGGGCATGCACATGCATTTTCCCCCCTTTCTCTTCTTCTGTCCCCTTTTTGGAAGGCTGTAGGGCTTCCTTTGCTTCCTAACTTTGTCATTTGGCATGGCATCACAAATAAATTTCTTTCAATTCATCTTCTTCACTCCTCTTGCCTTGGGGATGATCTTGCATCTCCTTTGACTTACAATAGATTGGCTCTGCTTTCTGAGTTGCTGACAAATTGGCCAACATTGAAAGTAATGGATGTGGCAGTATCTTATCTCCTCTGAGCAATTTACATGTCAGGCTACTAATGGAGCTGCTAGTCCAAGTGCCTCAAATCAAGGGATCAATGAATAAAATTATCTCAGTTGCTTAGAGTATGTGCTGCACTTTAAACCATAGAGAAAAGAAAGGCATGGGATGGACTGGGAATGGGGAAAAGAGGTTAAGTGATAATGTAACTGAGAATTGATATTTGGGTCCAAATACTCTTATCTTTCTAACCAGTATACCACTAAACTGGATGCTCCATTATGAGTTAAGTGACATTAAAAGCTGCTGATGTTGCAAGCTTTATGAATTAT
The DNA here is from genome assembly GCF_015220235.1 of Choloepus didactylus. NCBI lineage: Eukaryota > Metazoa > Chordata > Mammalia > Pilosa > Megalonychidae > Choloepus > Choloepus didactylus. Next base: position 24,617,510 of record NC_051310.1, read on the forward strand.
TGAATATAGAAATAAGAAGTGAAGGGAGTGTTCAGTATAGTGAGGCGGATTTGTTGGTTTTTGGTTTATTTGTTATATATACACATACACACACACACACACACACATGCACACACACATATATATGTATTATTGAGCTTCTTCACATACCATACAACTATCCAAAGATCCAAATTGTACAATCAATTGCCCATGGCACCACCATACAGCTGTGAATCCATCAATATTTTTTTTCAATTTTTAGAACATTTTCACTACTCCAGAAAAGAAACAAAGACAAAAAAAAAAAAAAAGGAAACTCAGATCCTCCCATACCCCTAACCATGCCCCCCTCCATTATTGATTCATAGTTTTGGTATAGTACATTTGTTACTGTTGATGAAAGAATGTTAAAATACTACTAACTGTAGTATATAGTTTGCAATAGGTTTATATTTTTCCCTATATGTCTCTCTATTGTTAACTTCTAGTTATAGTGACATACATTTGTTCTAGTTCTTGACAGGGATTTCTAATATTTGTATAGTTAATCACGGACATTGTCCACCACAAGATTCACTGTTTTGTACATTCCCAACTTTTAACCTCCAACTTTCCTTCTGGTGACATGCGTGACTCTGAGCTTCCCCTTCCACCACATACACACACCTTTCAGCACTGTTAGTTATCCTCACAACATGCTACCCTGTCCCTTTTCAAACATTTAAGTTCACACTAGTTGAACATTCTGCTCATAATAAGCCACCACTCCCCATTATTTAGCCTCGTTTCTATATCCTAGAAATTTATATTTCATGTCTTTGAGTTTACATATTATAATTACATATCAGTGAGACCCTGCAATATCTGCCTTTATGTGTCTGTCTTATTTCACTCAATATAGTAACCTCAAGGTTTCTTCATCAACTTGTTGCTTTTAAGATGGTTTTGTTCACACACCATACATTCTGTCCTAAGTAAACAATTGTAGGTTCCCCGTATAGTCATGGATTTATGTATTCAGCACCATCACCACTCTCTGTATAAGGACATCTCCATTACTTCCACAAAGATGGAGGAAGAGTCAAAGAAGGCAGAGAAGCAAAAGAAAAGGAAAAGAGAAAGAGAGAAAAACAAACAAACAAAAAAAACAAAACTTGGTAGCTAGAAAGCGACAAAAGGAAAGACTGCATTAACCTAAAGTAGAATAAAGTGTCAGACAACATCTTCAATGCCAGGAGTCCCATACCCTTCCCCTATTCCCCACCCCCCATATGCATTTAACTTTGGTATATTGCCTTTTTTATACTAAAGGAAGCATAATACAATGTTTCTGTTAATTATAGTCTCTAGTTTGCATTGATTGTATTTCCCCCAATCCCACCCTATTTTTAACACCTTGCAATGTTGACATTCATTTGTTCTACCTCATGTAACAACATATTTGTACCTTTTATTACAATCGTTGAGCACCCTAGGTTTCCCTGAGTTACACAGTCCCAGCCTTTATTGTTCGTCTTTTGTCCTGGTGTCCCACATGATCCCGGTCTTCCTCTTTCAATCACATTCACAGTCATCTTTGTTCAGTGTACTTACATTGCTGTGCTACTATCTCCCAAAATTGTTTTCCAAACCTCTCGCTCCTGTTTTTTCCTTTCTGTTTTCAGTGCTTCCTTTAGTGTTTCCTTCAGAGCGGGAACTTGTTCACAAACTCTATCATTGTCCGTTTGTCAGAGAATATTTTAAGCTTTCCCTCATATCTGAAGGATAGTTTTGCTGGATAAAGGATTCTTGGTTGGTGGTTTTTCTCTTTCAGTATCTTAAATATATCACTCTACTTCCTTCTTGCCTCCATGGTTTCTATTGAGAAATCCACACAGAGTATCATCAAGCTTCCTTTGTATGTGATGGATTGCTTTTCTCTTGCTGATTTCACAATTCTCTCTTTATCTGTGATGTTTGATAACCTGATAATTAAGTGTCTTGGTATAGGTCTATGCACATCTATTCTGTTTGGGATATGCTGTGCTTCTTGGATCCGTAATTTTATGTCTTTCATAAGAGATGGGAAATTTTCATTGATTATTTCCTCTATTATTGCTTCTCCCCTTTTCCTGTCTCTTCTTCTGGAACACCAATGACACGTACATTCTTGCTTTTCGTTTTGTCCTTAAGTTCCTGGTGACATTGCTCATATTTTTCCATCCTATTCTCTATTTGTTCTTTTGTGTGTAGGCTTTCAGGTGCCTTGTTCTCCAGTTCCTGAGTGTTTTCTTCTGCCTCTTGAGATCTGCTGTTGTATGTTTTATTGTGTCTTTCATCTCTTGTGTTGACCTTTCATTTCCATAGATCCTGCCAGTTGGTTTTTCAAACTTCCAATTTCTACCTTATGTACATCCAGTGTTTTCACTGTACAGTTCAGCTCTTTCACCATATCTTCCCTAAACTTCTTGAATTGACTTGTTACTAATTGTTTCAATTCCTGTATGTCAGTTGAAGTGTAAGTTTGTTCCTTTGACTGGGCCATAACTTCATTTTTCTTAGTGTAGGTTGTAGTTTTCTGTTGTCTAGGCATGGTTTCCTTGGTTACCCCAATCAGGTTTTCCCAGACCAGAATGGGTTCAGGTCCCAGAAGGAAGAAATATTCAGTATCCAGTTTCCCTGAGGGTGTGTCTTTGAAAGTTGGTACACCCTGTGATGCCTCAGGTCACTGTGCTTTTCTGCCTAGCAGGTGGCACCTGTAGGCCTGTAATTCCAGACTGGTGTAAGGAGGTGTGGCCCATGGCTGTTTTCCCCCAGGCTCTTGGGTCTGGTTCTGAATGGAAAGTGGGTAGTAGAGCTGGACCCCATCCCTTTCCTCTTAGAGAAGATAGACCCCCTAGTGAGAGGTCATTAGCATTTCAATGGTCTCTCTCTGCCTGTGCTATCTCCATCTTTGTCTGTATCAGAGCACTGGGAACTGAAAATGGCTGAGGCTTTCTCCACTGAGCCAAAAAAGGAACAGAAAGTCCCCTTCAGGGCTGGTCTGCAGCAACCCTCTGGCTCTCCAAGGTCAGTCATCACCCAAAGCCACTGTCTGCTTGTTGGGGATTTGTAGCTCGTAGTGGGTAGTTCACACTCACTAATTAAAACCCCAGTTGGAGCTCAGCTGAGCTATATTCGCTTGCTGGGAGAGAGCTTCTCTCTAGCACCATGAGGCTTTGCAGCTTGGGCTGTGGGGAGAGGGGTCTCCCAGCTTGGATCCGCAATTTTTACTTACAGATTTTATGCTGTGATCTTGGGCATTCCTCCCAATTCAGTTGGTGTATGATGCGTGGATGGTCACATTTGTCCCCCCGCAGTTATTTCAGATTATTTACTAGTTGTTGTTTTTTTTTTTAGTTGTTACAGGGGGACTAACTAGCTTCCACTCCTCTCTATGCCACCATCTTAGATTCTCCATGTTTTTTGTTATTTTTTAAACTCAGACAATATTTTAAGAATTTTAGGTTTGTTTTAACACATGGGAAATTCATGTCTATGTCTTTTCCTTCACTAGGAAGAAACCTTCCTCAACCTTCAAAACAGAGTGTTTTCATTATGCTTTCTCTTGACTCATGGGAAAATGGTCCAATAACTTATGTAGATTACTGGAGATGCACTAGCCAGAAGTGTAGCTCTCATAGAAGATGTCTGCAGAGGGAAAAAAAATGTCAGTAGGGATTCAGTAATTCATTTATTTCTTCATTTGTTTATAAGAGAGAACAGGAACAAAGTGGGAGGGCATGGTAGACATGATGGGATTGGTGTCCTTTGATTTTCACTTTCATTTTTTAAAATGTACAGTATCTGCACTGTCATAAAATAAATAATACCATAACATACACACCCTGAAAGTTTATGAGGCTCTTTGTTATATGAGATAAATTATTAATTTCCTTGAGATTTTTAAAAATTATTTGAATAAGTATTTTAATTTATTTGAGTCCCCTAATAAGACCCAATCCATTCGTTGGTGAGCCTGTTGGGTGGCAATCTATGTATGATTCTTGGATTGTTTTCTAACAACCTTAGAAGAGTTTCTTTAGGGCTAGAAATATCACAGCTCTCAGGAATTCATAGTCCTTTTCAAGTAGCAGCCAAAATGCCTTTACCTGGAAGCTCGACTTAGTTTCCATGCCACATTCTTTCCATCATTTTACGGTTTCAGATTTTAAAAAAATAAACTTAATTATATTGGAACAAATTTATTTATTTATTTATTTATTTTAAAATAAGATGTGATATATCTTCTAGCATGCAGTGATATCCTAGAAAGTTTTATGGAAATATGATGCACAAATCATTTTTTTAGACTCTGTCTCCATGAGAAAAATTCTCACTGGCCTGTATCTCCTCCATAAAATGGAGAGTTACAATTCTTAGGGGAAGAACATATTATACCTATAGGTCAGTGTTACAGGACATGCTTCATGCTCATTAACGGAAATAACCAAGTGCTCATAAAGATCTTTTATTAACAAATGCACTTTAAAGACTTAAAAAAGAAGCCATCCTAAAGTGATAAATGATTTCCTAACTCCTCAGAACTTTTCCTTGTCATAACATAGAAACTTGGAACATGCATGTTGATTTAAGCTTCCTTATTCAAGTAAATATATGAAGTTTTTCTCACACCTGGAGACATTTGGAAACATTATATAGGATAGTCAACTGCATTAGAGGAAGAACCTTATACAGGCATAACTTGGAGGTATTGCAGGTTCTGTTCCAGACCACTGCAATAGCATAAATATTGCAATAAAATGAGTCACAAGAATTTTTTGATTTCCTAGTGCATATAAAAGTTATGTTTACAGTATACTGTAGTCTATTCAGTATGCAATAACATTATGTCTAAAAAAAAAAAAAAAACTTACATACCTAAATCAAAAAAATACTTTATTGCTGAAAATGCTAACCATCATCTGAGCCTTCAGCAAATTGTAACATTTTTGCTGGTGGAGGGTATTTTCTAACTGTTGATGGCTGCTGACTTGTCAGGTTGGTGGTTGTTGAAGGTTGGTGGGGCTGTTGCAATTAAAAAAAAATAAGACAACAATGAAGTTTGCTGCATTGATTGACTCTTCCTTTCACGAAAGAATTCTCTGTAGCATGTAGTGCTGTTTGATAACATTTACCCACATTAGAACTGCTTTCAAATTTGGAATCAATCCTCTCAAACCCTGCTGCTGCTTTATAACTAAATTTATGTAATATTCTAAATCCTTTGTTGTTATTTCAACAATGTTCATAGCAACTTCACCAAGAGTAAATTCTGTCTCAAAAAAAACACATTCTTTGTTCATCCATAAGAACCAACTCCTCAAAGTTAAAATTTTATCATGAGATTGCAGCAATTCAGACACATCTTCAGGTTCCACTTCTCATTCAAGTTCTCTTGCTATTTCTACCACATCTGCAGTTACTTCCTCCACCAAAAACTTGAACCCCTCAAAGTCATCCATGAGGGTTGGAATCAACTTCCTCCAAATGTCTGTTGATGTTGATATTTTGACCTTCCATGAATCAAAAATGTTCTTAATAGAATCTAGAATAGTGGTTCCTTTCCAAGTTTCCAACTTACTTTGCCCCAATCATCAGAGGAATCACTATTTATGGCAGCTATAGCCTTACAAAATGTTTTCTAAATAATAAGACATGAAAGTCAAATTGACTCTCTGAGCTACAGGCTGAAGAATAGATGGTGTATTAGTAGGCATGAAAACAACATTCATCTTGTACATCTCCATCAGAGCTCTTGGGTGACCAGCTGCTTTGTCAATGAACAGTAATATTTTGAAAGAAATCTTTTTTTTTTCTATGAGCAGTAGGTCTCAACAGTGGGCTTAAAATATTCACTAAACCAATTTGAAAACAGATATGTTGTCATCTAGGATTTGTTGTTCCATTTCCAGAGCACAGGTAGAGAGGATTTAGCATAATTCTTAAGAACCCTAGGATTTTCAGAAGAGTAAATGTGCATTGGATTCAACTTAAAGTCACCAGCTGCAGTAGCCCCTGACAAGAGTTAGGTTGTCCTTTGAAGCTTTGAAGCCAGGCATTAACTTCTCCTCTCTAGCTATGAAAGTACTAGATGGCAACTTCTTACAATGGAAGGTGGTTTCATCTACTTTGAAAATCCATTATTTAGTGTAGCCTTCATCAATTATCTTTGCTAGATCTTTTAGATAACTTGCTGCAGATTTTGTTGCTTTACCTTTCACTTCAATGGTATGAAGATGGCTTCTTTCCTTCAACCTCGTAAACCAACCTTTGCTAACTTCAAAATTTCTTCTGCAGCTTTTCACTTCTCAATCTTCATAGAATTGAAGATAGTTAGGGCCTTGCCCTGGGTTAGGCTTTGAATTAAGGAAATGTTGTGGCTGGTTTGCTCATCTATCCAGACAATTAAAACTTTCTCCATTTCAGGCTGTTTCACTTTCTTATCATTTGCATTTCCACTGAAGCAACACTTTTAATTTCATTTGAGAATGTTCCTTTGCATTCACAATTTGGCTGTTTGCACAAGAAGCCTAGCTTTTGGTCTATCACAGCTTTTAACCTGGCTTCCTCACTAAACTTAATCATTTCTAACTTTTCATGACACTTCCTTTCACTTAGAGGCCATTGGAGGGTTATTATTTGGACTAAATTCATTGTTATGTCCCAGGGAATAGGGAGGCCCCAGGAGAGGGAAAGAGGCAGGGAGACTGCCAGTCAGTGGAGCAGTGAGAACACACAATATTAATTGAGCTCCAAGAAAACTGCAGTAACAACATTGATGATCACTGACCACAGATCACCATAACAGATATAATAATCATAAAAAAGTTTTAAATATTGTGAAAATTACCAGAATGTGACACAGAGACATGAAATGAGCACATGCTTTTGGAAAAATGGTACCAATAGATTTACTCAATGCAGGACTGCCAAAAAAAACAAAAACAAAAACAAACAACCTTTGACTTGTAAAAGACACAATATCTATGAAGCACAACAAAGCAAAGTGCAATAAAATGAAGTATGCCTGTTTTAGAAACACCACAGGTGTTAAAAAATACTTTTTCAAGACTTCCAACTCTGCATTAGAGAAAGAGGGGCACATGGTGAGGATATGGTATCATCCTTTATTCTACAAAAATAATAATCCATTTGGACATCAAACTTTAAAATAAAGAAAATAGAATGAAGGAAGAAGAGGCAGGGGGGTCCTAGAAAACTAAGGTGTTTCAACTGAGTTTAAATCTTGACAGAGTTTATAGAATATTAGGCTGATAGTTCTTTGTGGGAGCCTTAGACTGAATATCTGTACAAAAGGTCTTTTGGTTTGTTAGCTTAAGTGAAAGTGGGCATGTCTGCAGCTCTCACACCTAGGAAGATGATTGGAGTTTCATTCATAAAGAAAATGAGATTGGGTGTTATGAATTATATTGTGTCTCCCAAAAAGATATATTGAACTCCTAATCCCTACTACCTCAGAACGTGACCTTATTTGGAAATAGGGTCATTACAGATGGAATCAGGCTATTTATAAAGATCTCATTTTATAAGGAGGTGGGTTCTTAATCCAAATGACTGGTGTCTTTGTAAGAAGAGGAAATTTGGACACAGACAGATAGAAGTAAGAATTGCATGAGAAGACTGAAGCAGAGAAAGCTTTGGATGGTCACCAAGTCACCTCCAAAAACCAGGAGAGAGGCACGGATTAGATTCTTTTCTACAAACTTTAGAGGAAGCATGGCCCTGCTCACACCTTGATTTCAGACTTCCAGCCTCCAGAACTGTGAGACAATAAATTGCTGTTATTTTAAGCCACCCAGTTCATGGTATTTTGTTACCTTAGTCCTGGGAAAATAAGACAAAGGGACAAATCCTAATGCGGCTTTGTTGGTGATGTGCCAAATCTGCTGTACAATGATAGCAGAGGCAACAAGCAGTGCTCTTGTCAAGTAGGTTAGACAATGCAAGCGATTCATACGTTGCCAGTTAGACAATGCAAGCGATTCATACGTTGCCATCATGGGAGTCTTGGCCAAGTCCCTCATGGCTTGAACTGGAGCAATATCAGGGTGTTCACACCAATTGTTACTATAGTAAGTGGCTACATAGACATTCTAATTGGAGTAATGATTCAATGTCAACCATTTGTTTCCACAGGTTGGAACTCCTAGTGATACATGTGATCTATAAGAAAATAAGAAGACTGTGTATTACTAGATACTGCATTCAGTGGTGCAGATGTAATTACTGGTTTAATGAAGTGACTAGTTGTCTTTGTGACACTTCATTATCCAGGTATTGACTAAATGGACTTGCCACCTTCTCTCTCTTTGTCTCTTAACCATCTATCTTTACACAGACTTGTTGCTTCCCTTCTAGGTAAGAGAGAAGATTCATGGTGTGACCCCTTGCCTATGCTATTCTTGGAATAACAGGACAATTGTGTTATAGGTAATAATGTGGAAAATATAGTAATCCACAGTTTGCATTTGTGAGTGACATTGTTGTTGCTGTTTTTTTTTTTTTTTATGTTGTTGTTTTCCAAAGGTATATAAACTGTCAGTCATCAAGATCCTGAAAGCTGTGGAATCAATCCTGTGCTTAGTTAAAAATTAAGGAAAAAGTGCTTTTGTTTCTTTGCTTGTTTTAAGTAACAATGGACATGCAATTATCATATAAACCTACTGTTGTGGCTTGGAACTGTGGTGGCTTGGAGCTATGTACCCCAGAAAAACATGTTCTTAAATTTAATCCTTTCTTCTGGGTATGAACCCATTGTAAATAGGACCTTTTCTTGAGGTTACTTCAGTGAAGGTATAGCCAAACTTATTCAGGATGGGTCCTAATCCTATTACTGAAGGCCTTATGGAGAAGTTCACAGAGAGAGAAAGCCGTAGGGAAGTGGACAAGCTAGAAGTCAACAGAACTGAGAAGCCAGAGGAGGCCAACATGTGCATTGCCATGTGACAGAAAAGCCAAGAACCAAATATCACCAGCAGCCAGCCCCAGAACACCACAGTCTTCTGGAAGAAAGTATCACTTTGATGACACCTTGATTTTGGACTTTTCGTAGTCTCAAAACTGTGAGCCAGTAAATTCCCATTCTTTGAGGCAATCCATTGCATAGTTTTTGCTTCAGCAGTGAGGAAAAGGAAAACATTATAAAAGACATTCCAGAAAGTGGGGGCTTCTTTCTGAAAAGTTATTCTTACTAAAGCCCCTGGCCACTTATTTATTTTTTTCTTTTTTGCCACCCTTTCTTAATAATCCAGAGAATAAGAGCACTGATAGAGATTCTATGTATTGCCTTTATCTGGAGAAACAAAATCAAACCAAAAATCCATTGAAACTGCCTGTGCCTTTCTCTAGAACACCTCAGTTTGTAGTTTTGGTTTTCCAAATGCAAACCACATTTGGAAAGCTGGTGACCCATTTACTTTTACATATTGGGATATAAGTCCCCAAAGGACTGTTATATTTAACTGTTATTGCAGATTGTATTTTACAGTTGCCCAAGGTTGTGTTAAAGAGGGTGTTTTTGCTCTTGGACTTGAGCATGTTATCTGAAATGTTATTTTACTGATTCACAAATGCCTGACAAGCTGAGAGTTTTACTATCCATGTCACCAATAAACTATATCCTTTATCAGACTTCATTATAGGTTCAAATCCTGGACCTGAGACCTGGCTAAAGCTAAGGAGAGAAAAATAACTATTAACTGAGTATGTTTCTGTAACCTTAAGTTATATGTTATTATATGGATACCTACTCCCATTTATTTGACAAGCTCCTGTAGATTGTCCAAACAAGGAACTCAATTTTCATGAAGTTAAAAGTATAGAGATTTAACTCTTTCCCTTAAATGAATGAATCATAGAGACCAAGCTGTGAAAATAAACTACTTACTTTATTTCATATATACGTCATCCAAAATTCATCTGAAAAAGAAAAGGTGATCACAATATATGTTATATAATAAACACTTCCTTTGTGTTTGTAAAGTTCTTGATAATAAACATAAGTCTTTGAAATATACTACAATAATTGATAAATATATAAATTCTATGAGACAAACAAGACCTAAATTTTTATCCACATTTTAGAGTTAATGGATAAAATATTCAGAGAGAAATGTTAACCATCCTGTAGTTATAAGGTTAGGAAATGATGGAGCTCAAGTTCAACTACTGGCCTTCTGACTTCTCATCAGGAACTTTTTATATTCTTATGCTCTGGATTCAGGAAACATGGAAAACATGTGATCTCTGTTTAAGCTTGCAGTTGGAGGTAGTATGATGCACACTTAAGGAGAAGCTTCAAGATAAATTTGATAATTCCTACAGCTTTATTTTATGAAATGTCATCGAGGAATATAGTCCATTTCTTTGGAAGTAGCAGATGTACTTTCAGTCATGCTTAGCATATACCACAAATGAAATGCAAAATTCTAAATAGCTTTAAAGGAGATCTTGCAAGCAACAGTGAGTCTACTGTACCTTAAAGCTAAATTATGATCATATACACAATGATATATATATAAAGATATATACGATGATATATTATAAGATGCCTTGCAATACATTGGGTATATGTAGCATTTTGAGTAATGACATTCTTTCACTTCCATAATTCCCAGTCAGTTTAAATACCACTATAATCTAGATGCATACATTTGTATAATGGTATACAACAAATAAAATTTAAACATAAATAAGACATCTAGGAATAGTGCCAGAACAGCATTGTTTGCAGTCATGATTGCAGGTGTATCTGCAATCCAACCTTGAAACCTTGGAAGATTTACCCTCTTGGTAAAAAAGAGTGATTCTTTTTCCAGTTCTTATAGATCCCATCCATACCCTCTTTGTGATTCCTACAAGCCGCACTTTAGTTTAGGAACTTGTCCACATCTTCCACTGTCTTGACTAATTTCTGCACAATCCAAGTCCCATTCATTCAATCCGACCTGCATACAGCTGCATCTTTATCAGATAAATACTTTTATCTTATTACTACTTAGCACTTGATCCTCTCATTGCTGTTTATTAACAAATGAACTGCTTCACAATTTTTTTTCATGTGATGATATATGTAGAAACAGATACTTATGCAACATGATGGAGTAACTGGAGGAGAAGGTTTGGGAGCATCTCTGTAGGGCTTGGTGAGGAAATATATTATTTTTATGTTATATAATTAAATATAAAATCAAGGAATATGGGAGATATTGAATTTTTATAAATTTCCAATAAGATGTTTTCAAAATTTTAAATAAGAGACTTGAGTTCAGTTCCATGAACATGATATTTTTACAGATTTTAACCTGAGAATCCTATCAAGAATTTCAATGACAGTCCCCCCAGTTTTTTAAAATATTTCCTTCAACAGGGAATTTTATTCGACAACATGCTACTAAATGGCAAAAGATAATCTATTTTTTGTTTTACATCATTGAAAGAGATTTATCTCTAAGCATTAACAAAATTTCAGAGTATTCCATCTCTAAATTGTATTCCAAGTGTGTGATCATACTTTTAATCTATCAGTCCCTCCTTTCTTGTTATTGACAAATGAAATGCTGAAATGTCTTATGCTAATACACATGGATTTTGAATTCAAAGTTTTCATATATAATTTTCAAAATATTGTTAAAATATTTCCTCTTGTATATTGACTATTGTTCCATTAGATTTGATAATAATTTTACATGATTCAAATTAAAAGATTAAGCAATACCAGTGAACATGTTTAACTATATTCTTCCAACACTGATTTTTTTGCCTAAAATACATAAACTATTTCAATATGTAATAATGTAATTCACATAGTTTTGTGCTTTCTTAAGAAATAATTTCATTCAATGCATTCATGAATTTCATTTCAGTTAGCCACTTTGGGAAACCAACAATTACCTTCAACAATCTGCAGAATGATAATTAGCCATAACAATTATCCACCCAACTTTAAAAAAAATTCTTCTCTTAGCTCATGAACTTTTGCCAAATATCTGAACTTTATTAGAATCACAATGGAGTTCATTTTGTTAATATCATATGCAAGGTCTTCCCTGTGAATTGAGCAATGTGCTATTTTAACTCAGACTTTTCAGATTAAAGAATAATTAGGGTAATCATGTAATTTGTCTTTCAAATAAGACACTTTGGGGGAGTGAAATAGGTGTTATTAACAATTAGGCTATGGCAAAAGGTAAAAACTAGAAATGTCCTGGGTAAACTGAGATATGCTGTTCCCTTAATAGATATTTACTTAATTCTCATAGTAACCTATGTTATAGAACATACTGCCACCTTCATTTTAAAAATTAGAGTGCTATGGCAAAGAGAGATTAAGTAGTTTTGCTGTAGATCACAGAGCAAAGATGTGTCCTGGGTAATCTAGAGAATTTGGAGGTCTTGGTGATTGCACTTGACTTTGGGCATCCCTGTCTTTCTATCAACATACATAGATATCCAATGTTTTCATTAGTCTCATTAAAAATACTTATTTTTCACCTGAATATTTGTCCCAGGTAATTTATTTTGATATTTCCATGTGGAAAAATATAACATTTTCCCATGCATTTCTCCTCATGATTTAAAATTAGTGTTATATTTTTTCATTTTCTGAATTAGTATGGTCTTTATAGCTCAGACATGTCAGCAATACATTATTTAAAATTCTATCTTTTCTATTTCTTTGCCTCATTGGGCCCAGACTCTAGCTTGGGACATTAGTCCATGCAAGGTAGTAAAATAAGCCACTCGGTAATGTGTGAAGCATTTTGGACTTTACAATTACTTGTGTGATCTTGTGACTAGCTACTTTAGCATGATCTCATACTGCTGGAACTAATCTCATGAGAGTAATTTGTTTCTTATTTTGCACTTGCAGACACTTAAAAGAGTGGAAAACTTTTTCTGTCCTATGTAGTTATTTAGTTTAGCAAGTTCAGTGCATTAGTTTAACAAGACTGTTTACGTTGAGCATTTCTCCAAATGAATGAAACCTTTAGGCTGAGGTAGAGAATTATACAGAAACATGACTGTATATAGAAGATAATCTTCATTATATTGCCTAATTAACAATAAACTTTTTGAGACTACTCTGTCATGCATTAATTGCCCACAGTGGTACCAAAATAAGGATTCATGTCAATATTTTAGGAAACATATTAAATACTTGAGGAAGTTGCTGGCCTTTATAGTTTCACAGAACTGACTTTTCAACACATGTGTGTAGCAGAGGTCAATGGTGGCTCATGTCACATCCCTGTGACATGATTTTGATTTCAATCACAGAGACCGTTCCATGCAAAGATCAGACACAACTCACTCAGGTAGGGTCCCACTTCAAGTGTGCCATGCTGTCTTTCTGTTTCTGCCTCAGGGACTTCTCCAAGGCAAAGGCAGTCTACTAGATTCAAGCTAAATCTAGCTTGAAAGTGCAGAAGATTTCATGACCCTCAAAGGCCATCTGCAATGAATGGCATTGACAGCAGGCAGGGAGACGCCCCTGCCATCCTCCTTTTAGAATATCTGTAGGCTGCTCAGGAGATCCTCGTCAAGCCATGCTCTTGTAGTTCACAGGGACAATTAGAACAACAAATCTTCATACTGGGTTTGTCTCTTTCCTAACCTCACTCTCTATAGTCCCTCATTCTTGCCTCCTCAAATCACCTTCTTGAGAATATATGCACTATCTGCACTATATGCACTCAAGTCTTAAGTTCAAATATTGCTTTAAAAGCACCGAAGGGGGGCAATATATATAACAGAAAGTTTTAAAAATATTTTAAATTAACTTGCATCAACATTTTTAAAACATTAAGCATGAGGTAAATAAAACAGAAAATTGAAATACTGTTTCCCAATTAAATAACAAATAAATTTCCAGTAAATGAATAAAATGTAAATATGATTTATAACTACATATGACCAAAATATTTTAGTAATCACTTATTTTGAATTTTGAAATATGCTAGTTCTTTTATTGGAATATTTGATTAAATTTTTCAATCATTATCTCTTTTACATAGTGAAATTATTTTTTCTTAATAAATTATTATGGAAGTCCACCAAGAATCAGATTTGGCTAATTTTTAATATCAAATCCCAAAATGATGAAGAAGAAAGAGAGAGAAAGTGAAAAAGAAGGAGGGACAGAAGAGAGGCAGGAAGGAAGGAAAGAGGAAGGAAGGAAAGAAGGAAGGGAAGAAGAGAAGGAGGAAGGGAAGGGAAGGAAGGAAAACCATTGAGAAAAACAAAATCACTAAAGTTCTATTCAGGAAAAATATGATTAATAACAATAATTGTCGTATTTCTATGCTAGTAGGAAATTTTTTAAATAGTGGAAAATTAAATTGAAATAAAAATTAAATTTTAAACACACATATAAGAATTTGACTGCTGGTTAAAATAGTAATGATAAGCTAGGCTTGATTAGAAAAATGGTGCAGCCACTATATATGGTGCTCTCTGCAAGAGGATGCTGCACGTGAAGAATTGACCACTGAAATAACAGTTACTGATCCAAGGAAATTTGCAGAGGGAATCACAGCTGTGTTGCAAAGAAGCAAAGAACTGACCCAAAGCAAAGAACTGTGCCCTAATCCCAAATCTCTCTCTCTACTCACACAAATACACTGAATGTCCCAATCTGTAAGCAACTAACTTTTCTCATTATATTATGTTGTGTTTTCCTTTTCAACCAAACTTCTGCTTTTGAAATTTCATATCTATTTGCCTATCAATCCTTTCTTTCCTTTTTTTTGGGGGGGGGGGCGGATCTTTTAATGTATTTATTCTCCCATGATAAAAATTTCTTCTTCTACTTGCCTGGCACTACAAGTCTACTATTTCTTTTTGAATCCCAACTTAAAATAACTTTCAAAAAACCTTCTCAAACCAAAGTTGTAAAGTATTTTGAAACTTTTTGTATATTGTATCACCATGGTATTTAAAGATTGAAAGGTTGAGCACTATGCTACATGTACTATATAAATATTATTTCATCCTTATAAAACAATAGAGAGAGTTAATGTTACTTTGATCATTCATGATGATATGTCTATTTTTCCAGTCTGCACAGCTAGTAAGTGGCACACCTGGGTTTGTACTCAGACTTATGTGATACTAACACCCATCCATATACATTTTCTGAGTGGGTGGTAGTGGTAATGCGGTCAATTCTAACTCTGATATTTGTATATATATGTTAGTACAATTTGACCCAGGAAATATTAGATACAATATATGTGAATTATGATGCATAAAATTAAAATAAATATTGCAAGCCTAACAATAAACTTAAAAATGAGAGCATATTGAAAGCAATGTAGTAATTTTAGGATATTTGTTTTTCTTATTCCTTTGTTTTGTTTTGTTTGAAATGCTTTTTTTTAATAATGTTTTGATAAAGTTTTTTTTAAATGAGAATATATTTAATTCTATGGCATCTGTTCTTTCCCTCCCCAATTTCTCTACCTCACACCAACCCTACCATATTGTTTAGTTTTGCTTGTGTTGAGCTTTATAAATATGGAATCAGATTATATTTAATCTTCTAAAATGTTCTTTTTATTCAGCATTATATTTTTAATATCTGTACATTTTATATGTAGTGCTAATTCATTTTTCCACCATGTTAAAATATTCAATTGAGTGAATGAAAACTAATTCTTTCTTAGTTACATTTTATACATAAGTCTTTTAAGGATGTGTTTTTTTTTTTTTTTTCCTCATATAGTCTTTTAGATGAACTCAAGGTCTTAATTTTAATTAGCAAAACTAATCAAGATTTCCTCTAAATTTAGTTCATCTACTTTTGATTCATATGTTTTCTTCCTTTCATATTTATGTCTAAAATTTTGTATATTTTGTGAATTGGGATCTGCCTGCATTTTCTTATACTTTGTCATTGATTTTTATTAAATAATTCACTTTTTCTTTTTTTGTTTTATAGCTCAAATTTTGATAAATTATCACTACCTCCCCAGAGAGGCTGATAGGGTATTAGAATTTATTCATACACATCACCATTTATTCATTGGATACTCATGAAGTATCTTCAATGTGCCCAGCACCATATTAAATGTTGAGATGCAAAGATGTTGAGATACAGCAATGAAAATGGAACAACCCCTGCCCTCAGGTACTATCGTAGAACAGTCAATAAAGACCAGAGGCAAAAAGAACTTTACAAAGTATTGCATGATAAAAGACTTAGAAAGGCTCGATGTGCCATTAAAATTCAAATCATGATGATATACTTTCTGTTTTAAGGCATAATATTTGTGTCAAGAGGGAAAGCAAATACTTAAATTATAAACATTTTGAAAGCAGGGTCTCAACATAGTTTGTCATGAATCCCTCATAACTAGAATTTCCTATGCATTTCAGTTTTCATTTTCCTAGTGCAGAAGCTGATTTAGAAGATGTTTTCAATTTTTTAACTTTTAAAACAATGTATTAATAATGCTATTAAATAAGCTGTCCTCAATGATGTGGCTCTGCAATGAACAGAACTGTCATTTTCACAAGAGACTAATTCTTAAATTTGGAGTGATAGGTCATCTTTCTTCTGAAAACCTTTCCAAGATATAGAGTAACTAATGTTTCCCTTTTGGGAGACTAGGAGGGGCCTAGCTGATAAAACAAAGCACATTTGGTGTGATTGCACTTGATCTTCCTCTTTTGGTCTTGAGTTTTGTTTGGAGAAATATTTGAAGTGGTTTCCCTGCCAGCACCTTGATTTACCAGATAGCTTCTCATTGCTGAAGGCAGTCAATAGGCCACCAGTTACCAATGTCATCTGAAAACATTGGAAATTTTAGATGAAGTGTTCTGTACATACATGCAGAAAATAGAAACAGTCTTACCACAGAGTGCTGAAGACAGGTTTGAATACTCTTGTTAGAATGGAGCTGTCCCCTATTATGTTCTGTAAATCTATTACAATACATTATATTGCATGTATCTATCTAAAATAATTTTGTGGTCGGTGAATGTTTTTCTTTGTATTTCAATAAGTTTAGTTATAATTTTCTTTTAGCACTGACTTTCAATCTCAAAATTGAAATAGAATTTATGGTAATTTATTCTATTACCCTTATTATAGAACAACAAATGTATTCCTAATAGAATCTCATTGACCAAAAGAATTAGTATGGCAGATTTTCCTCAAATAGTATAAGGGTTTCAGCTTCCTGATCTTCCCAACATTTTAGCAAGCACTATATTATCTTAAAGATTATAAAACAAACAAAATAAAGGATTAAATAAGTTGTCCAAGATTGTACAGTTTGTCATTATAAAACTCTATTCCACTCAAGCAGTATTTAGATTCTTTCATATTGTTTCATCATTATTATCATTTTATGGTAGGTGGGAAACACTCAAGAATACTTTTTTAAGCATTATAAATAATCAATTCTTTCCTTTAAAAAATGGCTACATTGGAAAAGTTCTTGGATTGTGATTAGCATCTTAAATAATCCAAACTCCTCAATAATTAATTTCTTCTTTTAAGTTGATATTAACAAAACTTTCCATTGTAAAATTATATTCACACTCACTGGTAGAGATAATTATCCAGAGGCTTAGCCACAGAAATTTAGATTGTTAAATAAAACATTATCAGTGAGACATTAGATATTATACAAATGAAAAAGAAGGAAGCAAAAAAAGGCATGGCAGAGTTGATTATGTAATAGATCTAAAAAATAAGGCCTTTCAAGGGAATGATAATGAGACAACAGTTGCGGAAAGCTGCTTCTTCTTTTTCTTTTATTTTTCTTTTACTTCTCTCAGAATAAACATTGTTGGATCCAATTTAATACAGGTGAGTTTCAATTTGGAAGAACTTTGTCTTTATTGTTCATACCTATTTTTAAAATATCGTATGTTTTCAACAATACTAATATCTTTAGTTACATTTTTAAAGGATTTGGTTTTTGATTAGTTGAAACAGGAAGCAGGCAAAGTAATTAAAAAATCTGATTGGTAAACCACTAGTCATAAAATATGTTCTTGGTCTTCTAAGAACATTTACATTCAGAGAACAAATCTATAAAAGAAATTATAGATGCCAGAAATGATCATACTGATTTTTTTATTCTTGGTATTTTATTTACATGCAGAGAAGTCTGAAAAACATAACTTAAAATAGCAACAATTTTACCAAGATCAATTCTGAATATTTTTCATTTTTGACTTGTTATCATTGATTCTTTCCCCTATTACTATCTATTTGACTTCAAATTAGGACGCTTTTAGGTTCTAAGTTTCCAGCAGTCCTGATTTCAAGGTTTAATATTTTACTTTCATCCCCTTGACTCCTTTCTTAAATTATTTCTCTAGAAATCAGATAACCACCTCTTATTGCTTGCCATTGAAATAACAAGACTAAATATTTAAAGTAACTGACACTTATGTCTCAAACAGGGATCATATTGATGATTGGTATGCAGCATAATCAATATTTGGAGATTTTTTTAAATTATTACAGCTAAGGAGTTGAAGTAATTAGACTATATTATGTAAACTAAAGAGCAACAGTAATTTATAAAACTACAATTTCAATATAACTTCAGCTTTTCTCTAATTATTTACATCTTGCAATTTTGGTAATATTTTTTATGTATTATATCTGCCAATTTGTAGATCTTCATTTGGGGTTTTTCTAGATTTGTGATTGTGGCTTAATTTGCTTAAAGGATACTTACCTAATATGTTAGTTTTATAATTATGGAAAGATACAGTTAAGTGTTTTATACATTTGAAGACAAAATATTTTGACTGTGGTTTACAGGATGACTGAGACTCAGGGACCAATTAAAAGTTAATTATTAAATACCTTAAAAACACTAAAAAATGAGTATGAAATATGATATTGTTATTGATTCATTGTAATATAAGCTTCTTGAGATTATCCAGCATTCCTGAGAACATATCATTTTCTGAAAAATGTCTTCTTTACTATAGAATACTTAATCATGTTTCATTTCAATTTACACTAAATTTCTTCAAGAACATATGTAAAAAGGAAATATGTAAGTGTTTATTATTAGGGATATTGAAGACAATTAAGGAACTGCCTTAATTTTCCAACTGCTATGACAAATACCACATGATGCATTGGCTTAAACAATGGAAATTTATTGTTTTAAGAGTAGGAGAAGTCCAAAACTGAGGAGTTGTTCTGGAGTTGTCTGCCAGTGATCCTTGGGTTCCTTGGCTCCCATCATATGATGAGGCACTGTCGTTTCTCTTGTGGTTCCATCTACTTCTGGCTCCTCCCTGTGCCTTTCTCTTCATAAAGCCTCCTGTAATAGAATTAAGATCCAATCTCATTCAGTTGGGCCATACCTTAAATAAAAATAACATATTCAAAAGATCCTTTTTACAATGGGTTTACATCCACAAGCATGGATTAAGATTAATAACATGTTTGTTTGTTTGCTTGCTTATGTATTAGATTACATAATTACTGACAAGCTGGAACCCAGGCTGTCATTACTCTCCAGACTCCCAAAATTAAAAAAAAAGAAAAATTCAGCTACAAATTAGTCCAAAAATAGTTTAAAACATTTTTTAAAAAATTAGAGAAATTAAAATACATTAAAAGAAAAGAAAAATCACAGGTGTTATCAGCATTTGAAGATTCAAATGACCATGAAAAATAAAGAATAAGAAAATCAAGAAGAGACTTCTATAAGTTTCTAAATTAAAAAATACAAATTAGAAACCACGAACATTCAAACTTTAATCCTGTTTATTTCTTAAAATCATCCAATTGTGTAAATATCATGAAAAAGACAAAGAATGGAAAGATGGGTGGGATAAGAAAAGACTCCGGTATGAAGGTTACATATATACAACTTGTGTAAGAGGATGGAGAGATAAGTCATTAAAGGGAGAGCTATAAGAAAGAGAGCCTCATCTGATTCACAATTTGATCAAGAAACAATCCAATACATAAACTAAGAGATGGGCAATGGCATGTAGTTCTTTGTCAAACGTCCCAGGAACAAGCTGTCTAGAGTATTAGAAGATAAATGTATACAAGCATTGTTGTCTTTAAATAGGTATATAATTCACCTTTCTAGAGATGAAAAGGTTAGAGGTCAATGTACTGAGTGTGTAGAAGTAATGATTGTGTAGGAAGGCATCTGAGTAAATGAGACAGGTTAAATTATTTTGGTACTACTCAGTAAACAAGGAAGGGACAGGAAGAGACAAAAAAAAAAAAAAGAAACAAAGAAAAGGATAAGCGAACTTAAAATTTTAGTGACCTGTATTTTTGTTTTGATCTGCTTTCTCACCAGTTCCTCAGTCTCTCCAATCCATTTGAGTGAAAATGAACACACACACACACACACACACACACACACACATTTTTTTCTCTTAGTAAACCTCAGAGGAAAAGTTCTTTAGCGGTCATTAATAGAAAGATTGACATCTTGATAAAGAAAGAAAGAAAGGAAAAATAACTCTTAGAAGGGTAAAAAGTTCAAGATCTTAGAGAATTCCAAGTTCCTGGTTCCTATTACATATATTATTATTATATATTTTTTCTTTGCCTGACTGTATTTGGTCTTTTTGTAACCCCAACAGTTTAAAAGAAAAATAAAAAGATGTGAGCTCTAGTCAGGCAGGAATCCCCCTCACCCTCGACACACATCTAAGGTCCAACAATGCTTCATAAAAATATCAGTTCTCAGATTAAAACAGAATGATTTTTGAGTTCAAAAGTAACAAGTCTACTTCATGTTGTCTGCTATTAAAAATAGTTTTAACTTACTTGAGAAAATCATGGAAACACTCCAAATCTTGTTATTGCTATCTCTGTGGTCGACATTTTCTCTCTTTGATCTATAATGGAAATTTGGCAAAATGTTTACAGAAGAAACTGAAACCAGCAAAAACAAACCTGTTGTCACAAATGCTGCTTATTTACAAGAAAACACATTTCTTCACACATGCTAATTTTATACATGCACCTATATCTTTTATAGTGACATTTAAAATTTCAACTTTTAGACAACTTATAATTTGTTATTAATTTCAATTTCTTTTTCTTGGGCAATTGGGATCCTTAATTACAGTAACCATTGCCATCATCATTTAGATTAAATATCTGGACTAAAAATATTACAGTCTGCTTGTCCACAGATTTTAAATGCCTGTGTCAGTGAGCTCAAAGGTATGGCTAAGTTCATAGGGTTATATTAACTACCTACATTAGTACAGACAATAAGGCACATTCTTCTGTTAGAAACTAAACCATAAAAATCTTCCCACATTTATCACAGAAGGAACCCTTTAGGGTCAGTTGATGGAAGTTAGGAAATAATAAAGGATGGATTTCATCTTATAGATTCTAGAATTCACAATCGGGACCAATATTTCCACAGTGAATTCTTCCATTCAGTTTTCTGCTTATGCTTACAGAAGAAACTTCTGATGAGAAAACATCTACCCACATACAACTGAGAAGTAATTGTGCAAAGGGGCTTTAGGAGGGTCCTCCAAATTTAATGTGAATGAAGAAAATTAAAAACCGTAATTAGTGTATCCAAAATACTTTTTACCCTTCTAAGAGTTATTTTTTCTTTCTTTCTTTCTTTATCAAGATGTCGATCTTTCTATTAATGACCATATGTATTACATTTCATGCAAGCAGGTACCTTTAGGCAATCAGCTATTATGCCTAATAAGGAAGACCCAAATAGTATACATAAACCTGTAACTATATAATTATATAAATTTTATAATTAATGTATATAAATATGTGCTAATTATATAGCTTATAAATTATAGATTACATTATCACTGACAATTTTTTAATTCTCTCTCCAGACTTATTTATAATGATTAAACTTCTCACCAGAATGAAAATATGTTTGAAATTTATAATAAAAAGATAATTTGAAAAAACATATTTGGAAATTAAGATAAATACTTCCAAATGACACATGAACAGATGAAGAAATCATTATGGGCATTAGAATATGCATAAATCAAATAATAATGAAAATACTAAATATCAAAATTGTGAGATGCAGTTAATGTAGCATGTAGAGGTAATTTATATCCCTAAATGCATATATATTCGAATGACATGAAGTTGAAAAGTAATAGTTTCTAAGTATTCAGCTTAATGAGTTTGGGAAACAACAGCTGAAGAAGAAAAAATTAAAATCATAAAGATGAGAGAATTAGTGAAATAAAAATCAATGTAAAATAAAGAAAGTGAACAGAACCAAAAGTTGGCTCTTTGGTAGGACCAATAAATTACTCTTGTGAAATTATCCAGAAAAAAAGAGAAAAGGAGCAAAAAACCTTTGAATGAAAAAGAGGATATACCTATAAGAGATACAGATGTTAAAAATGTAATACAGGGATGTCAAGAACAAATTTTTGCCAATAAGTTTTAATAGCTGTATGAGATGAAAATAATTTCTCAATATTTAAATCATCAAATCTTTTTCAAGAAAAATTAGGAAACCACAAAAATTTCATATTTATTAAAAAGTAGACAAATATTTCCCCTCCAACAAAACAAAACAAAGCAACAAACAAATCAACCAAA
Organism: Choloepus didactylus; assembly: GCF_015220235.1. Taxonomy (NCBI): domain Eukaryota; kingdom Metazoa; phylum Chordata; class Mammalia; order Pilosa; family Megalonychidae; genus Choloepus; species Choloepus didactylus. The sequence continues at coordinate 24,640,104 of NC_051310.1, forward strand.
ACAAAAACAAGCAAACAAAAAATAGGGCCATACATGTTTAATGGTGCCTTCCACCAACCATTTAGGAAACAGATACTTCCAATTGTACAGAAAGCATTTCAAAATTAGACAAAAACAAAAATACTACACATTTCAACTCCTCAATATAATTTATTGAGGTAAGTATAGCAGCTCTTAAAAAAAAAGACAGGCAAAGAGAGACAAATTAGAAGTCAATCTCTCAGAAGACACTGATAAACTAGTGCTAAAAAAATAGTAAAACAGTAGCAATCTTACTCAGGAAATGCTTAAAAATGATTATCCACCATGAACACATTGAGTTTAATTAAGGAATGAGAGATTAATTTAACAGAGGACAATACATTAATGAAATTCACACACAAACTGGTTATTGTATGATCACAGAAAAATCTGGTAAAATTCAAGTTTCCTCTATGCTAAAACAGCCCAGAAAAGTATGAAAACAAGTGAATCTCCTTAATCAAACAAAGAATATCCAGAGACCAGTGGTGATAGGTATGGTAATGAAAAAATCTACTTTGCTAGCATCTTCTTTAAGATCAAGAATAAAAGGGGAGGCGCCTTTATTTTCTCTTTTTTTGAAGAATATTATTGGGTCTGCAGGCGTCTCGGCCAGGTGCACCAGATAGTGTTTTGGTGGCAACAGGGGCTCTAGGGTTCCCAGGAGGCAGTGGCGTCCCGGACAGGCCGGCGAGCGGCTGGCACCCACGGCAGCGACTTTCAGCACCGGGAGCGGGCTGCCATGCACCACCAAAGGAGGTATGCAGTGAGGCCAGCAGCCTGGAGGCCTTCTCCCCAGCCGGAGACGGCAGAGCCTGGGAAGCGACACTGGCTGGGGTCAGGGTCTTACTTTCCAGCCAACTCCGGACACCTGCCAGCTCCCCTGTTCCCGAGCTGGCTCCGGGCTGGGCCTGTTCCCAATCGCAGGAAGCCCGTGTCACACCCGCAAGCCCCGCCTCTTGACCTAATGCTCTGTGCCTTGAAGGATCCAGCCTGGTGTGGGCTCCAGAGTCACGTGATCTGGGCCCGGCTTTGTGATCTTTGGAAGTTACCTGATTTCCAAGGGGGGAAAATAATCACATCTGTCTTTAGGTTTTGGCGAAGAGTTAGTGAGATAATAATTCATGTAAAGGACTATACCAGAAGGCTGAGGGTATAGTATGCGTCTGCTCAACACATGGCAGCTACTGGGCTTTTTCTGTGTGTGTGTGTATACGTGTATGTGTGTGTTTGTGTGTGTGTGAGACAGAGAGGGAGAGAATGAGAGAGAGAGAGAGAGAGAGAGAGAGAGAGAGAGAGAGAGTAACAGGCAACCTTCCCTCCCTAAAAGAAGTTTTATAAACACCCCCACCAGTTAAAAGCTAGCACTATATTTGTTTATCTGTTCAACAAATACCTATGGGGCTTCTATTCATCGTGCATTGTGCTAGGCCATGAGGATATAACAAAAACATACCTAGTCTCTGGATGCATGTGATACCTTCAATTAAAAAAAAAAAGTTTATTAACAAAACAAAACAAAACAAAACAATAATAGAAGGGTATGTTTTAGAACCACTGTTCTTCCTCATTTTACTGGCAGACCAGCCTGATGCAATAAAACAAGACAAATAAATAAAGGTTATAATGGTTGAAAATAAGGTTTCAACATGGTTCCTAAGTATAAATGATGCAATTATATATGTGAAAATTGAAAAATACAAATAAATGATTAGAATACATAAGGTAATTTAGCCAGTAAAAATTTAGATATAAATTCTACTTCCATAGACCAAAAATATTCTTCAAAAAAAGAGAAAATAAGTGTCATTAAGACAGTATGAAAATTAGAAATTTGATAGGAATAGATAGAAAAAGTTTAACAAGACTTTGTGGTGAATATTGTAATATTCTTTTGAGAAGTATTATAGATATCCTAAATAAATTCTTCATGTATTAGAAGATGATGATCACAAAAATTTCAAATATCCCAAAATTGATCTGTTGACAGAATTAATTCTAGACAAAATTTCCACATTTTAATTTATTTTTTAATGAAATTTTACATATTATTGCTAAATTTAACATGGAAGTGAAGATGCCCAAGAATAGCCAAGGATTTTTGAAGAAGGACAAAATGAGTGAAATGTCCCACAGAATATTAGGGTATAACAAATTTACTATAATTAAGATAGTGTGATAATGACACAGAGTTAGGAAAAATTGACCAGTGAAACAGGATAGAGAGCCATCAACTGATCAACAAAAATGTAGAAACTTGATATAGTACAGAGTCGATATTGCATAGCAATTGTTTTATCCCCTTTTTGGGGGGGGAGTTGTTTATAAGGGTTGTATGTCTTTTAGCATTCCTTTGGAACTCTGTTTTATTGCTTTCAGAATGCAAATGAATCCTTTTTCACATATTAATTCATAGTATTAACTGAAGTATAACTAATCAGGACCCACATATGTGTAAGTTGTATGTCTGCGTGTATGTGCGTATGATGTTAGTTTATAAATCTACACATAACGCATATTTGTGCAATTTCAGTTGGGGAAATTCCCAAAGAAATCAGTAACCTCACAAGTCAAAAATCAGTGATAAATAACTGGCTTGTATGAACCAAGCATTGATGATGTCTTGTCCAGTATCATTTTAAATACCTCATACAACCTTCAGAAGAAAGGTGAGTAATGGGCAGTGTTTCATGCTCCTTATAATTTTGTGCTAATCAAAAGAAACTATCCACAAAAGACAGTTAAACCTTCTGTTGTTAATGATGCATACATTGTTTGGTGCAATAATTATAGGAGTTGAGGCTGAGATGAGTAATTTTCCTTATAACAAAGTCTAGACTTTTCTTTGGCCCCTCAAGCAAACACCAAGTTACCTTTCCATTTGTTATCCAGTGGTCAGACTCAATTTCTCAGTACCTAAATATTAGGCCCTTTTCCTAAATCATCTATTCCTAAAAGATAGGTTTAAGTCCATTGCACATCCCTTTCAAAAGTTGCTAATCACTGAGGGAGACCAATACATGTTAAATTACATGAGGTGAAATTGTAACCTGTTGTGTTATGTCTATGTTCATTTAAATGCTCAGTCTCCATGGAAAATTACTAATAAGAGCACAAGAACTTCTCTTCCAAGGCTTTAAGCACTTGGTATGCTAAATCCTTGAAGGTATGAAGCTAACTTGAGACTTTTATTTTTAGTGGTATAGTTACATTTAGTGCTAAATATATAAATATTAATTACTGAGAACAATACAATTTGAATAGCATGAAAATTTATAATAAAATAAAGTGATTGCTTTTAATTCCATTTGTTTTATTTTCTTGTTTTTTTTTTCTCCACAGAGAATTATTTTCTGATAAGAAAAGAAAAAGAGGACATATATCCCTTATAGGCTCATTGTTAAAATTATGCACAATTTACTCTATGCAACAAAGACAATTTACTTCTTGCAAGTAAATTAGGGGTGTAGATCATTATCTTTTATCTCCTTTCAGCCTTCCAATGATCATCATATCACTTATGGTATCTGAACAATGGAAAATGAATAAATAATTGAGGAAAAAACAGATATCAATTTAAATGCTTTGAGAATACCTTCATATCGAGCATGTTTAGAGGACTTTATTTGGTTGAGGATGGGGATCATGCAAATTGGCTTCATCTAACAAAACCCTCCCTATCTATGGTGTGATACCATTTGTTCAGAAAATTTTTAGTGAACTATAGTCAAAAAGTGTGAATAGACAATAGACAAATAACAAAGCAATAAATAATGTTAAATGAAGAATGACTAAAAACCTTATGGCTAATGCTATTTGAATAGCTTAACCTTCACTCTCTTTAATCAAAGACTTGCAAATAAAATAATGTTTTCTACTTTTCAAAGCTGCAAAGATTAAGGGGAAAAAATAGCAAGCATTATGATGTCAAGGGGGTGTAAAATGATTGTTTTTATATATGCTGTTGGAAATATATAATGGGTAATATTTATTGACTACTTGATATATGCCAGTGTCATTCCAAGTCCATTTTGTGTATTAAACTATAAAACAATGCAGCTTACATGACTTGCATTATTACTACTTAACACACAAGGAAACTGAGGTGCAGAGTGGTTAGGTAATTTGGTGAAGGTTACACAAAAATAAGCTGGGATTTCAATGTGGTCACTCAGAGACAAGAGACTATGCTTTTAACTGCTTTACCATACCATCCTGGAAAGAATTTTGACAATATTACCAGCTTTCAAAATGTTGATTGACTTCAATGTCACAATTTATTTCCAGAAAATCACAGAAAAATCAAGATACACTCATTTCACACTACATACAGTACTCAGTGCAAAAAAAGTGTTCAACATGTCCCAGTACAGTATGGGAAAATAGATTTTGCTATTTGCAGTTGTTTCTAAGTAGCTATCATGATGAAATTTACAGAATTTTTATTATCATAGGATTATGTTTACATTATAATATGTAGTGTAAAAAATTTGAACACAAAATTGAAAATAAAGCATTACATCAGCTATGCCACGTATACACAGACGAGGGACTAGAAAGAAAATGTACATAGTAGCTGTTTCTTGATGGAGGCATATGAGGGTAATTCCATTTATTTCTCCATATTTTCCATAAATTGCATGATAGTTGTGTATTACATATGTAATTGGGGGAAAAAAAAAAAACAACAACAACAAACACTAAAGACCCGTTTTCTAAGTATTGCTAAATAAGACAAGAAATATACTCAGTTTCAGTGTTCTAACAGACAGGGAGATATTGGGGGGTGGGGACGGTGCCCTTCTCAACACATACACTTGTTCAGCAGTTCACCAATGTAATAGGCTTGGGTAAACCACTCCTACTCCTTTTAGGCCAGAGAAAACTGAGGTTCAGAGAAACTTACTGTCTGGTGCACGGAGATGTTCTGAAGATCAAATTAGATAAGGGAGCAGAAAGAGCATTAAAAACTCTAAAGGCCTACACAGATAAAGTGCCATTGTATTCTTTTAATGCCAGAGACATGCATTTGAATGAAATACCCATGATCTAATAGCACAGGAAAATCAATGCTATTTATTTTAAGCCCTGTCGTGGATTTATCTCCTACTCAAAGGACAACTTCAGGAAGGAAAGTTATGCTTCCTGTCCTTGACTTTCCCCTGTTAAGTAACATGCATAATGGTCTTTATTTTTGAAAAATGATTTGGGATCAATGAACTTAAAAATTCAGTTCCGAATATTATTACCATCACAGAATTGCATATTCCAGCCTACAAGATTTTAAGAAAATATACATCCAACCTACCAACAGGTAAAATCTCTAGCACTAAACAGGCATACAGTTTTCTTCCTTCATTTGGAACAAATTCTTCCATAACCTTACTTAATGTGTTTCTGTTACAAATCCGGAGGGAACTGGTTCAGGTGCGAAAAGTACAACTGATTTTTATTTTTTCAGCTTAAAATGATAAATCCTACCATTTTGAGGGTTAACATACACACAAACACACACACACACACACACACACACACACACACAAATCCACTCCAAAAAAGAAACAAGTCCAGGCAAAGGCACACAAGTAAGAGGGAAAGGGAGGAGACTCAGTTTGTCAGCCTTGAGGGGAAGTGATTTGTTAACAAAGAGCAATGTCAATGGTCATGGCTAACTGCTTTAATTCTTTATCATCAGTGATCTTCTATTGTGATCAGACCCCCAAAGCCAGGAAATTAGGAACATTTCTTGGCAAGGCAAGACCCAATCCTATTAGATAAAAATGTCTTTTTTTTTTTTTTTTGAACGATAAGCAAGCCTGGAAGGTAGAGTTAGCCCTATTTAAAATTTCTTCTGTTGTGATTTTCTTTTCTATGTAAAAAGTAAGCCATCATTTGTATTCTCAGTGACAATTATTGTTTACAATTACTTTGGGTTTGTTCTGATTGTGGATTTTGCCCAGTTTGTCTATGTAACCATTAACATAAAGAAATTATGAATGATTTTCTATAGATATATTAGAAAAAAGTTGTTAAAACAGTATTTTGAAAGATCAAGACATATTTTATAAGACAATGGAATTTCAATGTCCCTTGAATACCGTAGAACTCTATTCTTTTTAGTGAACGTATACATTTTATTGCTTTTACTGGTAAGTAAAAAAGGACAGGTGGCACAGAAATGAGACCTGGAAACATAGCTTAGAGTGAAACTTATTTTAATACCCTTGTTAATAAAGTTCTCTGTATACATATGGGTCTGATCTTTCCAGGAAAAAAAGGGAGTAATTCTTCATTTTGTGCAGGGATTTTAACTCTTTCAATACTCTGGGGCACTATACAGTGCATTAAATTATACTAAATAGCCCGAAAGAATTAACACACTTTCCAAGTCAAGGCTTTTATTTCTTTCTGCTGGGTAACATCAAGCCATTGATCATATTTGAAAGTCTAACCAACACCCACAAGGCACTTTCCCCTTATGTCAGAGCTTGCCAGGTGTGATGGTTTCCTTTCTTGAACTCTAATAAAGTTTGTAAGACCTATTCAACATCACTCAAGTAAATCACATAATGGCAAATTTATAACTCAATGGCACTAAATAATCTAGTTGGTTGTCTCTTTAATTTTTTAACTTCATTTTAAAAATGAAGTCAGTTAACCCAACATTCATCTCAAATTGTATTACTTGGCCTTCATCTTCCCCAAACAAGAGGAAAAACTTTATGCCACAACATCTCTCCCTTAATTATGTCTTTCCCAATTGGTCTTGTAAAATGGGGAAGCCAGTCAAGCTTTTTATCCCACCTCAGGGGGTCGAGAGACTAGAAACCTGTCACTAATTCCTTTCACCGCACAGGCACAACTCCTTCACCCAATTAACCAAGACCAGGTGCACCCTCCAGTGCCTCTGTGGAATGCAGAGAACTTACAGGCCCTGCTTCCATCTTGACAGAAAGGAGCTCAGCCTGAACCTGATTAGCAAGCAAGCTTTGCTGAGGCTGCAAAAATTCATAAGTGGAGAGATTTTTTCCTCCATGAACTGTGAGAAGGGTCATGGGTATTGCAATGTAAAGGATGACCTCCCTGGCCAAGCAATATCCAGAGCACTTTGTGCATTGGCAGACATATCCTTTATATGAACCAGTTTATTAAGATAGACAAGTGGCAGCTACTCGTGCAATTCAGCAACCATCCAAGTGCTGAGCTAGTGTTTTAACCCAAGTGACCCTTTAACATATTCTGAAGATATATTTGGGCTTTTGACTTAATAGTTTTGAATTTTCAAGAGTAAACATAAACACAGTCAGATAAAATTAATGGTGGACAAACAGCAGAATAGAGGGAGAGGATGGAAATCTTAATTTGGAAATTGTAATGAATATTGCATGTATCAAGCTATGAAATTGGTGGCAGCAGTGGGTGGCAGTGGTTATATGGTCAGATACTAGAGTCCCAAAAACAAGGATTCAAAACCTTGACTGAGCTATGACCTCAATAGTTGACTTAATTTGCATAAATTCCTTAATCTCTCTTAGCTTTATTTTCCTCATCTGGACAACTGGAAAAATATTTATATTATTAAATAATGGTAGTACCTGCTTTATAGGGTTGTAGTGAGGATTAAATGAGATAACATAATTAGGGCTTAGATGACTGACAGGCACATAGTATGCACTCAATATTTGTGAGCTTTTGATTATGATGATTGGAGACATTTAATTAGTGAAAGCAGCAAAATAATCAGATGAAAAATATGCTCTTTTCCCAGAAGGCAAGTCTACTAAAAGAGAAGTTAGGGGGTTACTTATTAATTTGGCACTGGCTTGCTGGGATCCAGAATATTTAAAATAAAACAAAACAAACAAAAAAAAAACCCAGAATGGTTTAGAGCTGTGGTTTTCAAAATGCACTTATTGGGGTCCAAAAGTAGATTTAGTGACCATGTCAGGAGAGGAAAAAGGGATGAGTATTTTAGGGACCACATCAGGAGAGGAAAAAGAGGTGGAATGGGGGTGGACCAGTCAAGGCACAGAGTCTCCATCCCCCATTTCAACCAGCGAGCAGGCTTGCTTTTATTTATTTTATATATTGGAGTTAGGCATACAATTTTGTTTGAATAAAGTGTTTGCAAAGCTGAAAATGTTAGTAAGCACATGCTTAGTGTAACTTGGAAGCAGTTGCTGTTAAGAAGCTGTTTATAACAATGCTGCGTGCCCTTCTCTTTGGTTCTCTCTCCAGTCCATCTTCAGGTAAACATTAACAATGTCCCCATCAGGAGTGCTAATATTAATCAATCAGCAGTCACTTCTTGAATCATTATTAGGTGATTACTCTGCTTTTGATCCTCTGGATTTCTCTAGCTTCTTACAGGGATTACACTGTACCATGATTTTTCAAATACCTAATGTTTCATGAGAAGAAGTAGCTAAGGGTATCTGTTCTTGGCTGGTGTGGTTTGGAAGCAGCTTAAAACATTCCTAACAAATCAGTCATTGACCATTTCTTGCCATCAGAACGTCCTGGAATTCTTTGAGAAAGCATGTGCCCATGGAGGTTGCCGAAATCCTCGTTTCCAATGTTCAGTTGTTTCACTAGGTGGTTATAAGATTTCATTGATATAGTAAATTCACATAATACAACATAAGCCTTGTTTTTCTCCACAGGAATCCCAATTTCTATTTTAGTGCCATCTGCATGTTGTCTCTGTGACTTAGACATTGTTTTCCAAGCATTGCAGTGGCTCCTGTCTGATCAATTCCTGTCCCACTCTGAGGAGTTAAACAGTCAGGCAGCCAGAATGAACACACACTTGGCTCAGGTTCATAGCAAAGATTTTATTTTAAGTTGGATCTGGGTACTTTAGCTTCAAAATCATGAACTGTATCCTCCCTCTCAGAATATAACCTGAGGAAATATAAATTATGGCCCCCACATGGCTTTGCCTCAGCAAGAAATGTTCAGAGTGGTACAGTATGGCAACTGCAAGTACCATAAAAAGAATTCCTGTCTTCACTTACAAGTCTCAAAAAACTTCAAAAGGGATTTAAGTCCTAACCCACAGCAACATCTTTGAAAACTTCCTTTCTTCATTCATGAATTCTCTTTCACCTACTTCTTTGAGTATTTTGTTTGCCATTCGCTTCTCGCCATTCAACCCCCTGCCTTTGACAAATTATGTTCCACTCCAAACCTTAAAGACTTTGCCATCCACTTTTAATTTTGCCTCCTAATTCTCTGTGATTTGCTTTCTTGATTTACTCCCTGAAATCTGCACCACAAAATCCTGGAAGTTGACACTCATAAACAGATCTCTTCAGTGGACAGGACAGAGAAGATCAGAGGGAACACAGGCCAAATTAACTTTTGGAAGAAGGGCTGAAAATACCATATAAAAAAAAAAATGTATATAGCAGTAACAGACCATTCTTACTTAAACATTTCTTACTTGACTGGGAAACTTTAACATCATTTTTCTTATGACATTCTCAATTAATGTTGAAAAATCATTAAATTAATAAGACACTGCAAATTTAATGATAGAAATTATTTAAGCTGTGTAGAATAATGCCTGCTACACAGTAGGCATTAATAAGCATTTGTCCCTTGGCCCTATTCCATAGAATAGATTGTTTTCAGACCAAGAATGGAAACATTCATGGAAGATGATGGCTATTAATTTATGTAAATAGAATGTATTGAGTCAACCTGTATGCAGTAGAACAAAGAAGCATCATTTTCTCATGTACTTTTTAATCCTAGGTTTCAGCATCTTCAGAACTCATTTAAAAACTTTTTCTGAGCTAATTTTAGATTCACATGTAATGGTAAGAAATAATATAGGATGTTCCTGTGTACTTTCCCCAGTTCTGCCCAAAGTTACATCTTGTATATTATGGTAAAATATCACAACCAGGAAATTATGATTGATAAAATCTATTAAACCTAATTCAGATTTCACCAATTTTACATGCACTCGTTTGTGTGTATTTGCATAAATTTGTAATTTGTATTTAATTCTATGCAATTTTATGACATGTAGATTCATATAGCCACTATCACAATCAATATATAGAATCGTTCCATCAAAAGAATCCATCCTAATACTCTTTTATAGAAATAGTTACCTCCCCCTGCCCAGCCCATCTCCCTAGTGACAACCACTAATCTGTTCTCTATCTCTATGTTCCCATTTCAAGAATGCTTTGTAAATTGAATCATAGAGTGTGTAACCCTTTGAGACTGGGTTTTTTACTCAGCATAATTCTCTTGAGAGCCATCCAATTTGTTGCATATGTCAATAGTTTGTTCCACTTTTATTTGTGGTAGATAAGGAATTATCAAGTTATCCATTCACCCATTAAAGGATGTTTGGATTATTTCCATTTTGGTGGTATTATAGGTAACACTGCTATAAACATTTGTGTGCAGGTATTCCTGTGAACATAAGTTTTCTTTTCTCTGGTATAAATGCCTAAGAATGCAATTACTTGGTCTTATGATAAGCACATATTTAGTTTTGTATGAAACTTCCATACTCTTTTCCAGAGTGACTATATCATTTTACATTCCCACCAGCAATGTATGATTGATTCAGTTTCTTTTTATCCTCACCATTGTTTTGTTTTATCGTTTTTTATTTTAGCTATTCTAGTAGATGGGTAGTGATAGCTCACTGTGATTTTACTTTGCATTACCCTATAGGCTAATAATGTTGAACATTGTTCATGTGCTTATTTGCCATCCATATATCATCTTCATTGAAATATCTGTTCATGTATTTTTCTCATTGTCAAATTGATTATTTTTAGCTGTTGGATTTTGAGATTTTTTAGTACATATATTCTAGATACAAGTCCTTTTCAAATACGTAGTTTTCAAATATTTTCTCTTAGTCTATAACTTCTCTTTTCATCCTCTGCAAAGGGTTTTTCACAGAGAAAAAGATTTTAATTTTGAACATCTGGATATTTTAATCTGGTTTTCTAAGGCAAAACCTATGACAAAATGGAAAAAAATGGCAAGGTCTTTAGTGTTTCTGAGGTTTAATTGCCAAGAAGTGGGTGTCTGGATTGTTTCCAGTTTTGAGTTATGAAAAGAGCTGCTACAAACATCCATGTAAAGGTTTTTGTGTGAGGTCCTGGAATGATGAAGTCAGTGGACACATCAGTTTTCTGGTGTGTCAGGTTGGCCTGTGATCAAATATAAACACTGACTCACAATGTCTTCTGAAAGCTCCCCTAATAGACCTATTTGCATATCCTCCCCCTCCCCTTATTCAGAACTCTGGGTAAATGATCAGTTTTGATGACATATTTTTCATTGTCATCTATATCCCTTGTCCTTGCTTGCCAAAGACATTCAGGACTTGAGAATTATGCAACCTCTCCTTTCCAGACATGGCACAGGGTCAGGCACCTTCTCTTTCTTGACCTATGTAGCAAAGTCGTTAGAAATGGGAGTCCCCAATAGCTCATAATATATTTATATTACAAGGTCACACAGTGTTTTCACAAGCAGGTATTTCTTGATTTGTTTAGTTTTTGTTTATAAACACTGAAAGTTATAATCAAATGTTTGGGGAAATATCAAAACTTGGGGAGAAATTGAATAAAATCTGTTAGAAGAAAGTGTTTATTTGCATATTTCTCGCACAGTTTCTTATAATCAAAATAACTTATTTGGAGTCTTTCTTTGCATTCATTTTCCATAGGAGTATACCGCACTTCTGTTTCCATTCCAGAAATAATAGTGCGCAATTTTATGCCAGTCTTGGACCTATAAACCAATAAATTACTGAAATTTTAGACTATAATTCATTTTTGTCAATTCAGGTATAAAAAATATATATATTCTCTTCATCTAGACTGTATTTCCCCCAACAAGAAGTGTTTTTAAAACGTCTTTCATTAACTGACAAGTATTTTTAAGCATAACCTTTCTGATGATTTTTCCCCTAATAAATCAAGGGGGAAAATGAAATTAATAAAAAAGTACTCTATGAAATGGTATAACTCATATATATAAGTTTCCTTAATAAAACTTTAAAGTGCTTTTCTGTAATGTCCATTATAGCAACAAGCACATTGTAGAACAAGGCAGACCTTGAAGAAACCTTGTGGTTATTGAATTAGATTTTGCATAGTTACAGCACTGAGCTAGGATGCAGAATATGCAGATTCTGGTTCAAGCTTCCCCTCTTACCTAATTGAGTGACTTTGCAAAGAAATGTGGGGTGGACATTTTGAGGTAGCCATCATTGTCTGGGTTTCAGGTAATTGCTTTGCAAAACTGGGTTCATATTCGTGACTCCTGCTAAATACGATTATTGTCAGTCTCAAATAGCAATTATCTAAATTATAAGAATACTAACTACCAGTTGAGTGCTTAGGATATATGAGATATTTAGAGTAGAACCTGTGCATGTATATACATAAGCATATTGTAAGAACTAAAATAATTCATTTGTATGTCAGTTTCCATAGGGAAAAAAAATTGGGTACCCCTTTATTTTTCTACACCTGTGCTATCCAATATGGTAACCACTAGTCACATGTGAGTATTGGACATTTGAAATGTGTCTAGTATGATTGAGGAACTGAATTTTTAATTTAATTTAATTTAACTATAAATTTAAAATGTTACCAAATTCTTTTATAATAAAACGTTTAATTATTTTCGGGTGACCTAGGCATGTGGATCAACTTGTTCAAATGTAAATTTTATGAAATATATTCAGATCAAGATTTCAGATGAAAATATAGCATTCAAATTGAGATGAGTTGTAAATATAAAATACAGACTGGATTTTTAAGATTTGGTTTGAAAAATAGAAGGTAAAATATTTATTAATGGTGTTTATATTGGTTACAACATGTAATGATAATAGCTTGGATATATTGAGTTAAATAAAATGTATCATTAAAATTAATTTCACCTATTTCCTTTTACTTTTTTAATGTGGCTACTAGAAAATTAAAAATTATGCATATGGCTCACATTATATTTCTGTTGGGCAGAGCTTCTCCATACATTAACAGATGAAATCAAGTTGGAATGAATATCAAATGCAGACATTAAGTTTAGAAAGGGTCAGCATGAAGCCTGAGGGTAAGTACAAAATGAGGAAGTATGAGTTAATTGGTCTTTGTATTTCTTATTAGGAAGCTTATATAGACCAGCGATACTTTCTTAATATCATAAACACTGAAAATACCATTTAGGTGGTGTAGAATATTTTTATTTTATTGACTTTAGAACTAAATTTGAAAATGAAATGGGTAAGAATCCCCACAAATTTACACATTTTTTGGTATATGCATAAGAGTGCAAATAATTAAAACTTAATGGTTTGTATCATTTCCTTTTTGAAATGTATGCATCCTAAACAAAACCCTAAATTAAAATTGACTAATTGAATGACATTCTCCAAAATAGGTGTTCATTTACGTATGAACAAATATTTATTTATTGACATGGCCCTTGGTACTGCAGATACAATATTAAACAAGAAAGATTTAAAGTTCATGTCCTAATAGAGCTTACAAAGACCAAATAAATAAACAAATAAATACAAATGCTATAATAAATATAAATAAAATATAAAAGTCCTTTGAAGCAAAGAAGTATTGGAATTCAGGAGCAGTTTTTTGTTGTTGTTGTTGTTTTATTTATTCACACTGAAGGATGGAAAGCACATTGGATTGCCTTATGGAGAAAATAATAGAAATTAGAGAAATTAGTCATTGAAACTGGACAGCTCTTTCTGAAAGTCTTAACTATAAAGGAGATCTGTGAAAAAGATGAAATACCCGAGGGAATATATGGATATCATTGTAGGGCTCTGAAAGTTGTGACATACTATAGAAAAGTTTTCAGGGAAATGGGAATACCTGAGTAGAAAGTAAGAGAAGAATGAGAGGAGATAACCAAAGTGGCAGGGGCTCTGAAAAACTGAGGGAGTAGCTTCTGTAGCCCAATAGAAATGGGCTTTTACAGTAGAAGAAACACTTTATTCACTCTAGCAAGAACAAGAAGGGAAATTGGGTTCAAATGCAGATAACAGGAAGAGAAAGGACTGCCGATTCTGTGAATATGATTTATAAATACAAAGCAAAACCATTTGCCAAGGTGCTGATGACCTGAGCAGAAGATGTGAAATCATTACCTGGGAGCACAGGCAAATAAGCCTACTAGAGAGACACAGTTGCGCTTATTTAGCAAAACTTAATGTTCAATTTCATGAGTTTATGTAAAGTCAATCTAGATGGTTGTGTGATTATTTCATGCAAAATATGAAGACTCTGGTTCTGGTGTGGAGAAAGTAGATGAAAGGTTCATTTAGAATTGGAGTTTTTCCAATGGAGGAGACAAGGACCAGGGGAATAATTTAAATGATGAAAAATGCTGGGTAAATTGGAAAAATAAGTGAAGCCAGAAGTGGAAATGGATAAAGCATAGTTTGGAGGTGTTGATGAGTGTGCCAGTTTGGATATATTATGTCCTCCACAAAAGCCATGTTTTAATCCAATCTTTTGGGATATTTAGATTAGGTTGTTCCAATGGAGATGTTTCTCACCCAACTGTAGGTGAAACATTTTGATTAGATATTTCCATGGAGGTGTGGCCCCACCCATTCAGGGTGGGTCTTAATTGATCACTGGAGTCCTTTAAAGAGAGCTCACACAGAGAGCAGAGAGGAAAAAAAATGCCCTAATTGCAGTTGAGAGAAACTTTTGGAGAGATGCTTGCCTGCTGACACTTAAAGATGGTTGGAGATGTGGACAGAAGTACATTTGGAGATGCTAAGCTAAGAGATGAAGCCCAGAGTTTGCCCCAGAGAATCTAAGAGTGACCCAGAGACATTTTGGAGAATGCCATTTTGAAATGCAAACTGGGAGCAAAGGAAGAGCAGACTGTAGCCAGGTGCATTCTCAACTGACAGAGGTATTCTGGATGCCATCGGCCATTCTTCAGTGAAGGTATCTTGTTGATGCCTCAGTTTGGACACCTTTATGGCCTTAGAACTCTAAATTTGTAACCAAATAAACCCCTATGATGGTTACGTTCATGTGTCAACTTGGCCAGGTTATAGCACCCAGATGTCTGGTCAAGCAAGCACAAGCCTAACAATTACTGCAAGGACATTTGTGGCTGATTAATAAATCAGAAGGCTGGTTTATTAAATCAACAGTCAATTGGATGCAGCTGTGGCTGATTACATCAATGAAGGGTGTGTCTTCCACAATGAGAGAATGCAATCAGCTGGATTTAATCCCATCAGTTGAAGACTTTTAAGTGAGACAGATAGAGGACTGTCACTTCTTTGGCTAACCAGCAAAGCATTTCCCGAGGAGTTCATCAAAGTTGCCAGTTCGTTTCCTGAAGAGTTCATTGAACGCGTTCATTGAAGTTGTCAGTTCACTGCTGGAGGAGTTCATTGAATATCTTCATTGGAGTCACCAGTTTGCTGCCTGCCCTATGGAATTTGGACTTGTGCATACCCACAGTTAAGTGAGACACTTTTATAAAATCTTATATCTATAGATATCTCTGTTTCCCTAGAGAACCCTAATTAATACAACCCCCTTTATAAAAGCCAATCCATTTCTGGCATATTGCATAATGGCAACACTAGCAAGCCAGAACAATGAGTCAAATAGTCCTGGAATGGAAGTAAATTTAATACAAAATATAGAAACCACCGGTTGCAAAGTAAAATATCAGAAATCAAGAATGCAAAGATGTTGGGCAGTCTAATATGTTAAAGCCCAGATCATAACCATGGGAGCGTTTGACTAAAATGTTTCAGAAATGTGGATGCCAGGACTCTGATAGGTAGGTTTTTGGATGGTTTACTCATGAGAGTAATTTTTTTCCCAGAAAATTATAAAAGGATTTACCATGGAAATAACATAGGAGCAAGAAACTAAAATCAAAAGTGAATGAAGGGGAGTGATTAATACATTAATAAATAATAGCAATTAAAGAGAGGACAGGGAGGATAGTATACCATTATAGCATAATTATTAAGAAACATTATTTTAGGCAAGAGGGAGGGAAAGTAATGTTTTAAGCATAAACTGGACATCAGCCGTACCTCATGACCCTTGAAGCATCTGGAATATGAGAGAAAAATGGCATCTATTTAAGAAGACATCTTTATTCCAGTTAGGGCAAGTAGGTTGAGATTGTTTTGGGGAGATGCTGAGGACGTAGGAGTGTGTTGAACACAAAGCAGGAGCTCCAGAGTGTGTACTGGAAGGGTTTATTTGAGAACAAAGGAAGCCCCAAGTGATTTCTAGTAGGTGATGAACAGAGCAGTATAGGACTGAGGTTTCAAGACTATACCTTCTGATACAGCAGAGGAACACCAGATGTAAGGCAAGATAGGGCTAATTCCTAATATGCTGTGATAATTATAGGGAACCAGAAGTAATATGCACATCCCAAATGCTGACCTTAGTGTCCTGGGCTAAAAGGTGGATGGTTCTTGAGGGATCCAATATATGGAGGTGCTTGGGGAACTGCAGCTTTTTGAGATGCTTTGAATGATTTTCCTGATGTTTTCAATCCAAGATATAGTGATACATTTAAAGTATTTCAGCAACATACAATCTTTTGTGTTGTTTTCTCATGTGCATGTGTGTGTATTTTAAATTCCGAATTCAGATTGCATTTTTTGCCAGTAAAATTAGTACTATATTAACAATGGATCTTAAATGACTAAAATTCTTTTATCTGGATATGTATTTAATAAATTATTTTTAAAATTCACCTTCATGAATATATCATACAAAACTAAAAAAATATTAAAATCTGTAAAGTCCATCATCTCATTCAGCAGTAATTTAAAGTTTTAATATCAGCTCAGCCTTCAAGCTAATTTATAATGTATATGGCATGAGAATTCTTGGCGTGTTACCCAGACCATACTAATTATGTCTTAATTGCAATCTACTCTTTAAAGATACTTGTTGTAATGCCAATAGCGAAGAGCTTAATACCTTTTTTCTTCAAAATTGCTTGTTTTACTCTCATGTGTGAAGCATTAACAAATTTTGAATAATACTCTAAGTTGATTTTCATTGTCATTTTAAATTTAATTTCCTTATTTTCTATGGTAGGTAGTTCAAGTTACATTGTAAAATACTGAATGTCTCATTTTTACTCACTATATTAACATATTTAAAATAGATTCTATTACTTAGCAGGAACACATAAATATTCTGAAAATGTTACTTCACTGAAAACTTGTGCAAAGTTCATGGTTATAAAAATTGTTCCTGAATGAGAAATAATTTTGATGAAAAGTATTATCTCTGAGTAGTTTTTTTTTTGTGGCACTTTTGGTAAATTGCTTTTGTTTTGTTTATTTTTGTCATAATGTAAAAATACCAGTTGGTCTTGATATTAGACAACTAGTACTTTCAATTTAAGACAGGTAAAGCTCTTCAAATCATTATTATGTGTAGAGTGTTTTTTTGTTTTTTTTTAAATTTCATGTTTGTATCCATTGCTCCCCTTCTAGGTGTATTATTATAAAACTCTTTCTGGGTTTATTATATACATACAGAAATAAGCAAACAGTAAACAAAAATATACAATAATAATAATAAAATTATTCTTCCCCACTTCCTATGCCACCCTCACCCACAGTCTCACTTCTCAGAGGTAACCATTTAAAATGTTCAGTTTTTAAGCTTTTATGTGTTTTCCCACATAATTCTAAGAAATGTATTATAAATTTACTTTTTTGATTTGTCACTTTACATAGTAGTTAATTTTGAACAAATAGCTTTAGATGTCTGCAATGTGGATGGCTTTCTAGGAATACTTTCCAGTATACTCCCATGTCTTCCTCTTTCTTTGATTTTTTTGGTTTGTTTTGCTAGTGGTCTGCCTCAAGCAATTCTCTTCAGAATTTTTTAAGCAATTCTCTTCAGAATTTTTTAAAGGGAGGATTAATTTTTTGATTATTGTATGTTTCAAAATGTTATTTTATTCTCATCAATTAATATTGTTCTGATAAAAAAATTTAGATTCAAAATCATTTTCCCCAAAATAATAGATTTATTGATTTATCTTCCTTTCATATCATGCTGTTGATGTTAAACTGATCTCCACTCTATTCTGCTTATTTGAGGTTAATGTTATCTTTTTATCTGGGAAAATTTTTTCATGTTAACTTCATCTTTGGATTATGATATTTTAGAAGGACGTGGCTTGGTGTGGATTTCTTTCTTCTGTCCTATTAGAAAGAGTAAGTCTTTTATTCTGAAAATTCATATCCTCTTCAGTATTGAGGAAATTTATTCCATTAGTTCTTTGTTAATTTATTTTCTTAGATTTTTCTCTCAACTGTCTTTCTGGGACTAACAAATAGATGAATAATGGCACTCTTGGGTAGACTCTCAAATTACCAGGTTATCCTCAATATTGTTACTTTTGGCTCTTTATTTTAGGAACTCTCCAAAACTATCCTCTAAGCTTTCTCCTGATCACATTTTTTTGTGTATAATCTTATTTTTAATTGACATTATTATTTTTTATGTCTATATACCATTTTAGTATCTTTCCTTTGTAGCAGTTCTCAAATATCTTTGAAAATCCTAATTATAATTCTTCTAGAATTGCCTAATATTTCCAAAAAAAACTATATTTCTTCTAGGGTGAGTTGGGATTTTTTGCAGTCATTCACCTTAGTCCTTTATTTTACATCTCACCTCCCACTAAAGTGTATATGGCTCACAGCCTCTAGCTTCTTAATTCTTGGGACCCGTCGTAGCATTCATGCTGAGGTTCCCCTCTTTCAAGGCTGTTCCCAGATACTGACTAAGCAGAGCAGACAAAGTAGAACCAGACTATTCTGCCCAATGCAGGGATTTCCCAACAGACAACCTTGGCTTGGGGAATTCCTCACAGGGCTAGCCTAGTCTTGTCAGATCTGCACTGAAATTGGAGGCTCTTCTTACCCAATCCTCCTTTCCCTATCTCCGTTCCCAGTTTTCACATGCATCTCAGCCTGAAGGCTCTCCTATCTTTTTCTCTCCCCAGCTTTTTCCTTCAAAGGCATTTAACCCCCAATATTTCTTACACATTTCATCTCATCTAAGTGTCTGCTCCTCAGAAGACCTGAACTGACACATCTAGTTATTCTTGATTTTCTGTAGGCAAGGTATATTGAAATAGTTACCTTGAATGGGTTTCTTCAGTTTTTTCCTGGAAATTTCATCTGAAAAAGAAGACAAATTCCAAGCTTCATATCTGTGCTTAGAACATGCTATAGGACATGACAAACTTCATTTTATAGTATGTATAGGCATGAGGAAGAGAATTAACCACAACCCCTCCAGTTTGTGGGGGTCTTGGCCTAGCCAAGGGGGAATTCCTTGCTCTGATCCCTTCTATCCCAAGTCAGATTAGAAAGTATTTGACTACTTCTAGCCTAAGGAGGGAGACTAATGGCACAGTTGAGATGTTTTTGTGGGTTGGGGGAGGTGGGGATCTTTATCCATACAGCAGCTATGCCATCAGTTTGTTAGCCCTTACTTACTCTGACCCCTATAATCCTGCAGGTTCTAGAGAGCTGCATCATGGAAACCTGAAAGCTGCTCCCATATCACTTCCCACTTTCTCCTGGCATGTTGCAGTCTGTAGCCTTTCTTGGTTGAATATTTCAAACATTTTGGCCTCACCTCTTGTAGCATTGCTGTGGTAGTTAGTTTTCTGCAGGTTTTAGTTTCTTCCAGATCTAATCTGGGATGAACTTGCCTCAGGCCCTCATCACACACATCAGTCATGGAGTGTGGTGAAATGCCTGGTATGTAGTTGGGAATACCCTAGGAACCCAATTAAATGACTTGGAAGCTGGTGGTTTCATTTGGGACCTAGAGCAAGGGAAGGTTCTGCAGCAAACCCAGGCTTCTTTGCAAGCTGGTTTTATGCTCTTGGATTATATGACTTGTCAGATCTGATGGTGCTACGTGTACCTATTATGGGTAAGGATGTTGTATGGCGTCTCTGACAATATGCAATAGAAGAGGAACACTGAAGATCCTAGATTTCGAGTAGCTGCTATTTGAAAAATGTTTCCCTGTTTGTGCCATTGGGTCCTATAGAAATTGTGCCTGACCAAGGAGCACCAAATGATTATGTGACTGGAGCTACTCACCGTGAGATGGATAGTAAGAGATCTACCAAGTCACAAGGCTGTGTAGGCATAGTAGAATCAAACATATAGCAGAAATGGTACTTTGGGGTTCAGGCCTGAGAAGGTCACTAATTCCAGTTGCTCTGATCCTCATCTCTCCTCATTCTTACACCCAATAATCAACTGACAGAGGTTGAAGAAGCCTGGGCTTGTTTCACAGATGGATCTGCATAATTTATTGATTCTAGCTAAATATGGACTGCCCTGTAAGCCCACTAAAATATAGCCATAAGAAGGAATCCTCCCACTAGACAGAGATGTAAAGAGTATACTTAGTGTTTCCCTTTCTGTGAATGAAGTAGTGGTTTGCTTAAGGATTTTTGTGGTCTCCCAGTAATTGATGAGTGATTGGCTGGTTGGTTAGTGGTTTAGTAAAAAGAAGACTGGAAGATTGGAGGTAAGGAAAACTGAGGGAAAAGGATGCAGATAGACCAAAAGGAATGTAAAGGAAATGGAAAATGTAAGGATTGTGTCTCATGTTAATGCCAACCACAGAGTATGTACTGCCAAGGAGGCACATGACAACCAGCTGGACAGAGCAGGATGATTCACCTTGCGCACATCAGCCAGCTTTTCTTTTTGGACCTCATAGAGCTGGACAATGGCTCATGAGCTGATTGACCAACCTGGCATAGGAGGTTATTGCAACTGCATAATCTCCCTCTGGCACCAAGAAGATCTAACTTCTGCCTCTGCCTTTGCCAAATGTCCACCATTCTAGAAGCAGAAAATATCCTTGAATGCCCAATATTATACCATCCCTTTTGCTTCCTGATCTCAAATTTCTCTGATGTTCTTGCATAAGACTCTTTCAGGAACTAACTTGGTATGCTTACATGGAAGTTCAGTGGACTCAGCATTCTGTGGGGCAAGCTACAACCAAAGGCAGAATTTGGAGCTGCTTAATAAACACTGCCTCCAACTCTGTTTGTGCTCTTTTTTCCTCTCTCATGAATCTCTGAGGTAGAAACACCCAGAGTGCTATGGTAGAATGTATGCAGTTCAGAGCATAGAGGTAATTTTTTCTATGGAAATCAAATCACATAAATATTAAATTGATATCAAATTGTGGCAGAACTGAGAATACTCTGGATTCTTGGGTTAAAAAAAGAGTGCTTTCTTGCTATGACACAAGGCTACCTCCTTGAAGACATTATTTTGATAACTACCTATTCACATTTTTCTCTTTAATATACTATTCAAAGTAAAGGGCTCGCTCTATGAAATGTGACTTCAAAAGCTTCATATGCAAAACATCTGTATTTGACACACTGTCCACAGAATAAATTTAATAATTTAAAATGTTTAAGTCTCAAGGCAAGGAAAAAAAAAAAAAACTGGGATGAATGACTGGTGTAAAATGAGAAAGTTGTGCAGTATTTGCCACCATGATACTGGTGAGGTCATGAGGGAAAAATGGGTGCCATGTTTAGCTGCGCTGAAGTGGATGGATCTCCTGCCAGCTTGAGATGCTTATAAATTCTCCTTAAAATGTTGTGGTTAACGTCTCCAAAAAATGTGAAAGTTGATTTAAATAAGTTTCCAGAAACTGAACTGTTTATTCCAGACTTTTCCAAAAAAAGCTTTGATATGTAAATCAACTTGGAAACAAAGATATTTTTGCCTCTTAATGTTTCCATCTTCTCCGTGTTCAGTGGCAACCTTGGAATGATTTTCCTTGATGGAAGAAATGGGCTTAATTTAGATTTTTGTGAAGGTCAGAGTGAGATGAAGAGATTTAATTCAATCCAACCAAAATGAAACTAAATTTTATTATGCTTGGTATGAAATAGCAGGATTTGAGAATAGTCAAGCACTGGTTTAAATCCCTGTCTGAAAATGATGTGGTCTAAGTGAAGTCAATGAACCTCAGAGAGCCTTAGTTTTATTACCTATGAAATGGGAATAATAACACTTACCTTCCGGGTTTTAGGGGAATTAGTGATCATGTCCATGAAACATATAAGACTGCTCTGATTTATAGTGAGCACCCAAGAATGTAGTTATTTACTGAAGTAGTTACTTTGACTTCTGATTATTATTAGATGGGTCAGGACAGTGCTTCTTGCTGAATTATAGTAAGAAGAGTAACATATATTCCTTGGGAAAAAAAAAAGGGTTTTAAATTCCAGTAAAGAAATAATTTCAATATCAGGAGAGAGCTATTGTTTATTCCCTAAAACAAATAGAAAAGAACAATTTCAACACTATTTGATTTTATTTTCATGTGCTTATTTGACATCTGGCCCCTAATATGCCAAGAATGCTTTCCTCTTCCCTTTCTTTCAGGCAGGGTGACATTTAGCCAGTATATACCAGTATGGCACTAATACTTTATGTGGTTGATTTCCTTTGTGATTGGCTGCTGCCTCTGCCATAAAGGTTATTAGATATTTCAAATATCATCCCTGTCATCATGCCACTTTTAGGCTTGTTAAGACCAAAAACACAGAATACTGACAGATGCTGAAATCATGAAATTTGTTTTCTTCCTCTGAGTACATTTTTTCTTATTTTGAATACAAAGTCTCTTTTATAGATCTTGGTAGGTAAATGAATTGTAAGTATTCTCAGAATTTTAATTTCTATAAAACAGAGATAAATTATATCAGAACTTTGCCCATCTGAAAAAGAATATTTTCTCCTAACCTGAGGGAAAGGCATCAGGATCAGGTTGAATTTGATCTTAATAGGTTTCCCCCATTCTGACTTGTGAAACATTTGCCATATGACCAACAGCTGTGTTATTTCTTTAACAAACAGATTTTCACTAAAAACCTCAGCATTGGCATTTTAAAACAAACAATTAAATTAAAAGTTTGACAAACTAGGGGGTAAAAAATTTCATATTTATTAAATATTTATTAAAAAGTAGACAAATATTTCCCCTCCAACAAAACAAAACAAAGCAACAAACAAATCAACCAAAACAAAAACAAGCAAACAAAAAATAGGGCCATACATGTTTAATGGTGCCTTCCACCAACCATTTAGGAAACAGATACTTCCAATTGTACAGAAAGCATTTCAAAATTAGACAAAAACAAAAATACTACACATTTCAACTCCTCAATATAATTTATTGAGGTAAGTATAGCAGCTCTTAAAAAAAAGACAGGCAAAGAGAGACAAATTAGAAGTCAATCTCTCAGAAGACACTGATAAACTAGTGCTAAAAAAATAGTAAAACAGTAGCAATCTTACTCAGGAAATGCTTAAAAATGATTATCCACCATGAACACATTGAGTTTAATTAAGGAATGAGAGATTAATTTAACAGAGGACAATACATTAATGAAATTCACACACAAACTGGTTATTGTATGATCACAGAAAAATCTGGTAAAATTCAAGTTTCCTCTATGCTAAAACAGCCCAGAAAAGTATGAAAACAAGTGAATCTCCTTAATCAAACAAAGAATATCCAGAGACCAGTGGTGATAGGTATGGTAATGAAAAAATCTACTTTGCTAGCATCTTCTTTAAGATCAAGAATAAAAGGGGAGGCGCCTTTATTTTCTCTTTTTTTGAAGAATATTATTGGGTCTGCAGGCGTCTCGGCCAGGTGCACCAGATAGTGTTTTGGTGGCAACAGGGGCTCTAGGGTTCCCAGGAGGCAGTGGCGTCCCGGACAGGCCGGCGAGCGGCTGGCACCCACGGCAGCGACTTTCAGCACCGGGAGCGGGCTGCCATGCACCACCAAAGGAGGTATGCAGTGAGGCCAGCAGCCTGGAGGCCTTCTCCCCAGCCGGAGACGGCAGAGCCTGGGAAGCGACACTGGCTGGGGTCAGGGTCTTACTTTCCAGCCAACTCCGGACACCTGCCAGCTCCCCTGTTCCCGAGCTGGCTCCGGGCTGGGCCTGTTCCCAATCGCAGGAAGCCCGTGTCACACCCGCAAGCCCCGCCTCTTGACCTAATGCTCTGTGCCTTGAAGGATCCAGCCTGGTGTGGGCTCCAGAGTCACGTGATCTGGGCCCGGCTTTGTGATCTTTGGAAGTTACCTGATTTCCAAGGGGGGAAAATAATCACATCTGTCTTTAGGTTTTGGCGAAGAGTTAGTGAGATAATAATTCATGTAAAGGACTATACCAGAAGGCTGAGGGTATAGTATGCGTCTGCTCAACACATGGCAGCTACTGGGCTTTTTCTGTGTGTGTGTGTATACGTGTATGTGTGTGTTTGTGTGTGTGTGAGACAGAGAGGGAGAGAATGAGAGAGAGAGAGAGAGAGAGAGAGAGAGAGAGAGAGAGTAACAGGCAACCTTCCCTCCCTAAAAGAAGTTTTATAAACACCCCCACCAGTTAAAAGCTAGCACTATATTTGTTTATCTGTTCAACAAATACCTATGGGGCTTCTATTCATCGTGCATTGTGCTAGGCCATGAGGATATAACAAAAACATACCTAGTCTCTGGATGCATGTGATACCTTCAATTAAAAAAAAAAGTTTATTAACAAAACAAAACAAAACAAAACAATAATAGAAGGGTATGTTTTAGAACCACTGTTCTTCCTCATTTTACTGGCAGACCAGCCTGATGCAATAAAACAAGACAAATAAATAAAGGTTATAATGGTTGAAAATAAGGTTTCAACATGGTTCCTAAGTATAAATGATGCAATTATATATGTGAAAATTGAAAAATACAAATAAATGATTAGAATACATAAGGTAATTTAGCCAGTAAAAATTTAGATATAAATTCTACTTCCATAGACCAAAAATATTCTTCAAAAAAAGAGAAAATAAGTGTCATTAAGACAGTATGAAAATTAGAAATTTGATAGGAATAGATAGAAAAAGTTTAACAAGACTTTGTGGTGAATATTGTAATATTCTTTTGAGAAGTATTATAGATATCCTAAATAAATTCTTCATGTATTAGAAGATGATGATCACAAAAATTTCAAATATCCCAAAATTGATCTGTTGACAGAATTAATTCTAGACAAAATTTCCACATTTTAATTTATTTTTTAATGAAATTTTACATATTATTGCTAAATTTAACATGGAAGTGAAGATGCCCAAGAATAGCCAAGGATTTTTGAAGAAGGACAAAATGAGTGAAATGTCCCACAGAATATTAGGGTATAACAAATTTACTATAATTAAGATAGTGTGATAATGACACAGAGTTAGGAAAAATTGACCAGTGAAACAGGATAGAGAGCCATCAACTGATCAACAAAAATGTAGAAACTTGATATAGTACAGAGTCGATATTGCATAGCAATTGTTTTATCCCCTTTTTGGGGGGGGAGTTGTTTATAAGGGTTGTATGTCTTTTAGCATTCCTTTGGAACTCTGTTTTATTGCTTTCAGAATGCAAATGAATCCTTTTTCACATATTAATTCATAGTATTAACTGAAGTATAACTAATCAGGACCCACATATGTGTAAGTTGTATGTCTGCGTGTATGTGCGTATGATGTTAGTTTATAAATCTACACATAACGCATATTTGTGCAATTTCAGTTGGGGAAATTCCCAAAGAAATCAGTAACCTCACAAGTCAAAAATCAGTGATAAATAACTGGCTTGTATGAACCAAGCATTGATGATGTCTTGTCCAGTATCATTTTAAATACCTCATACAACCTTCAGAAGAAAGGTGAGTAATGGGCAGTGTTTCATGCTCCTTATAATTTTGTGCTAATCAAAAGAAACTATCCACAAAAGACAGTTAAACCTTCTGTTGTTAATGATGCATACATTGTTTGGTGCAATAATTATAGGAGTTGAGGCTGAGATGAGTAATTTTCCTTATAACAAAGTCTAGACTTTTCTTTGGCCCCTCAAGCAAACACCAAGTTACCTTTCCATTTGTTATCCAGTGGTCAGACTCAATTTCTCAGTACCTAAATATTAGGCCCTTTTCCTAAATCATCTATTCCTAAAAGATAGGTTTAAGTCCATTGCACATCCCTTTCAAAAGTTGCTAATCACTGAGGGAGACCAATACATGTTAAATTACATGAGGTGAAATTGTAACCTGTTGTGTTATGTCTATGTTCATTTAAATGCTCAGTCTCCATGGAAAATTACTAATAAGAGCACAAGAACTTCTCTTCCAAGGCTTTAAGCACTTGGTATGCTAAATCCTTGAAGGTATGAAGCTAACTTGAGACTTTTATTTTTAGTGGTATAGTTACATTTAGTGCTAAATATATAAATATTAATTACTGAGAACAATACAATTTGAATAGCATGAAAATTTATAATAAAATAAAGTGATTGCTTTTAATTCCATTTGTTTTATTTTCTTGTTTTTTTTTTCTCCACAGAGAATTATTTTCTGATAAGAAAAGAAAAAGAGGACATATATCCCTTATAGGCTCATTGTTAAAATTATGCACAATTTACTCTATGCAACAAAGACAATTTACTTCTTGCAAGTAAATTAGGGGTGTAGATCATTATCTTTTATCTCCTTTCAGCCTTCCAATGATCATCATATCACTTATGGTATCTGAACAATGGAAAATGAATAAATAATTGAGGAAAAAACAGATATCAATTTAAATGCTTTGAGAATACCTTCATATCGAGCATGTTTAGAGGACTTTATTTGGTTGAGGATGGGGATCATGCAAATTGGCTTCATCTAACAAAACCCTCCCTATCTATGGTGTGATACCATTTGTTCAGAAAATTTTTAGTGAACTATAGTCAAAAAGTGTGAATAGACAATAGACAAATAACAAAGCAATAAATAATGTTAAATGAAGAATGACTAAAAACCTTATGGCTAATGCTATTTGAATAGCTTAACCTTCACTCTCTTTAATCAAAGACTTGCAAATAAAATAATGTTTTCTACTTTTCAAAGCTGCAAAGATTAAGGGGAAAAAATAGCAAGCATTATGATGTCAAGGGGGTGTAAAATGATTGTTTTTATATATGCTGTTGGAAATATATAATGGGTAATATTTATTGACTACTTGATATATGCCAGTGTCATTCCAAGTCCATTTTGTGTATTAAACTATAAAACAATGCAGCTTACATGACTTGCATTATTACTACTTAACACACAAGGAAACTGAGGTGCAGAGTGGTTAGGTAATTTGGTGAAGGTTACACAAAAATAAGCTGGGATTTCAATGTGGTCACTCAGAGACAAGAGACTATGCTTTTAACTGCTTTACCATACCATCCTGGAAAGAATTTTGACAATATTACCAGCTTTCAAAATGTTGATTGACTTCAATGTCACAATTTATTTCCAGAAAATCACAGAAAAATCAAGATACACTCATTTCACACTACATACAGTACTCAGTGCAAAAAAAGTGTTCAACATGTCCCAGTACAGTATGGGAAAATAGATTTTGCTATTTGCAGTTGTTTCTAAGTAGCTATCATGATGAAATTTACAGAATTTTTATTATCATAGGATTATGTTTACATTATAATATGTAGTGTAAAAAATTTGAACACAAAATTGAAAATAAAGCATTACATCAGCTATGCCACGTATACACAGACGAGGGACTAGAAAGAAAATGTACATAGTAGCTGTTTCTTGATGGAGGCATATGAGGGTAATTCCATTTATTTCTCCATATTTTCCATAAATTGCATGATAGTTGTGTATTACATATGTAATTGGGGGAAAAAAAAAAACAACAACAACAAACACTAAAGACCCGTTTTCTAAGTATTGCTAAATAAGACAAGAAATATACTCAGTTTCAGTGTTCTAACAGACAGGGAGATATTGGGGGGTGGGGACGGTGCCCTTCTCAACACATACACTTGTTCAGCAGTTCACCAATGTAATAGGCTTGGGTAAACCACTCCTACTCCTTTTAGGCCAGAGAAAACTGAGGTTCAGAGAAACTTACTGTCTGGTGCACGGAGATGTTCTGAAGATCAAATTAGATAAGGGAGCAGAAAGAGCATTAAAAACTCTAAAGGCCTACACAGATAAAGTGCCATTGTATTCTTTTAATGCCAGAGACATGCATTTGAATGAAATACCCATGATCTAATAGCACAGGAAAATCAATGCTATTTATTTTAAGCCCTGTCGTGGATTTATCTCCTACTCAAAGGACAACTTCAGGAAGGAAAGTTATGCTTCCTGTCCTTGACTTTCCCCTGTTAAGTAACATGCATAATGGTCTTTATTTTTGAAAAATGATTTGGGATCAATGAACTTAAAAATTCAGTTCCGAATATTATTACCATCACAGAATTGCATATTCCAGCCTACAAGATTTTAAGAAAATATACATCCAACCTACCAACAGGTAAAATCTCTAGCACTAAACAGGCATACAGTTTTCTTCCTTCATTTGGAACAAATTCTTCCATAACCTTACTTAATGTGTTTCTGTTACAAATCCGGAGGGAACTGGTTCAGGTGCGAAAAGTACAACTGATTTTTATTTTTTCAGCTTAAAATGATAAATCCTACCATTTTGAGGGTTAACATACACACAAACACACACACACACACACACACACACACACACAAATCCACTCCAAAAAAGAAACAAGTCCAGGCAAAGGCACACAAGTAAGAGGGAAAGGGAGGAGACTCAGTTTGTCAGCCTTGAGGGGAAGTGATTTGTTAACAAAGAGCAATGTCAATGGTCATGGCTAACTGCTTTAATTCTTTATCATCAGTGATCTTCTATTGTGATCAGACCCCCAAAGCCAGGAAATTAGGAACATTTCTTGGCAAGGCAAGACCCAATCCTATTAGATAAAAATGTCTTTTTTTTTTTTTTTTTGAACGATAAGCAAGCCTGGAAGGTAGAGTTAGCCCTATTTAAAATTTCTTCTGTTGTGATTTTCTTTTCTATGTAAAAAGTAAGCCATCATTTGTATTCTCAGTGACAATTATTGTTTACAATTACTTTGGGTTTGTTCTGATTGTGGATTTTGCCCAGTTTGTCTATGTAACCATTAACATAAAGAAATTATGAATGATTTTCTATAGATATATTAGAAAAAAGTTGTTAAAACAGTATTTTGAAAGATCAAGACATATTTTATAAGACAATGGAATTTCAATGTCCCTTGAATACCGTAGAACTCTATTCTTTTTAGTGAACGTATACATTTTATTGCTTTTACTGGTAAGTAAAAAAGGACAGGTGGCACAGAAATGAGACCTGGAAACATAGCTTAGAGTGAAACTTATTTTAATACCCTTGTTAATAAAGTTCTCTGTATACATATGGGTCTGATCTTTCCAGGAAAAAAGGGAGTAATTCTTCATTTTGTGCAGGGATTTTAACTCTTTCAATACTCTGGGGCACTATACAGTGCATTAAATTATACTAAATAGCCCGAAAGAATTAACACACTTTCCAAGTCAAGGCTTTTATTTCTTTCTGCTGGGTAACATCAAGCCATTGATCATATTTGAAAGTCTAACCAACACCCACAAGGCACTTTCCCCTTATGTCAGAGCTTGCCAGGTGTGATGGTTTCCTTTCTTGAACTCTAATAAAGTTTGTAAGACCTATTCAACATCACTCAAGTAAATCACATAATGGCAAATTTATAACTCAATGGCACTAAATAATCTAGTTGGTTGTCTCTTTAATTTTTTAACTTCATTTTAAAAATGAAGTCAGTTAACCCAACATTCATCTCAAATTGTATTACTTGGCCTTCATCTTCCCCAAACAAGAGGAAAAACTTTATGCCACAACATCTCTCCCTTAATTATGTCTTTCCCAATTGGTCTTGTAAAATGGGGAAGCCAGTCAAGCTTTTTATCCCACCTCAGGGGGTCGAGAGACTAGAAACCTGTCACTAATTCCTTTCACCGCACAGGCACAACTCCTTCACCCAATTAACCAAGACCAGGTGCACCCTCCAGTGCCTCTGTGGAATGCAGAGAACTTACAGGCCCTGCTTCCATCTTGACAGAAAGGAGCTCAGCCTGAACCTGATTAGCAAGCAAGCTTTGCTGAGGCTGCAAAAATTCATAAGTGGAGAGATTTTTTCCTCCATGAACTGTGAGAAGGGTCATGGGTATTGCAATGTAAAGGATGACCTCCCTGGCCAAGCAATATCCAGAGCACTTTGTGCATTGGCAGACATATCCTTTATATGAACCAGTTTATTAAGATAGACAAGTGGCAGCTACTCGTGCAATTCAGCAACCATCCAAGTGCTGAGCTAGTGTTTTAACCCAAGTGACCCTTTAACATATTCTGAAGATATATTTGGGCTTTTGACTTAATAGTTTTGAATTTTCAAGAGTAAACATAAACACAGTCAGATAAAATTAATGGTGGACAAACAGCAGAATAGAGGGAGAGGATGGAAATCTTAATTTGGAAATTGTAATGAATATTGCATGTATCAAGCTATGAAATTGGTGGCAGCAGTGGGTGGCAGTGGTTATATGGTCAGATACTAGAGTCCCAAAAACAAGGATTCAAAACCTTGACTGAGCTATGACCTCAATAGTTGACTTAATTTGCATAAATTCCTTAATCTCTCTTAGCTTTATTTTCCTCATCTGGACAACTGGAAAAATATTTATATTATTAAATAATGGTAGTACCTGCTTTATAGGGTTGTAGTGAGGATTAAATGAGATAACATAATTAGGGCTTAGATGACTGACAGGCACATAGTATGCACTCAATATTTGTGAGCTTTTGATTATGATGATTGGAGACATTTAATTAGTGAAAGCAGCAAAATAATCAGATGAAAAATATGCTCTTTTCCCAGAAGGCAAGTCTACTAAAAGAGAAGTTAGGGGGTTACTTATTAATTTGGCACTGGCTTGCTGGGATCCAGAATATTTAAAATAAAACAAAACAAACAAAAAAAAAACCCAGAATGGTTTAGAGCTGTGGTTTTCAAAATGCACTTATTGGGGTCCAAAAGTAGATTTAGTGACCATGTCAGGAGAGGAAAAAGGGATGAGTATTTTAGGGACCACATCAGGAGAGGAAAAAGAGGTGGAATGGGGGTGGACCAGTCAAGGCACAGAGTCTCCATCCCCCATTTCAACCAGCGAGCAGGCTTGCTTTTATTTATTTTATATATTGGAGTTAGGCATACAATTTTGTTTGAATAAAGTGTTTGCAAAGCTGAAAATGTTAGTAAGCACATGCTTAGTGTAACTTGGAAGCAGTTGCTGTTAAGAAGCTGTTTATAACAATGCTGCGTGCCCTTCTCTTTGGTTCTCTCTCCAGTCCATCTTCAGGTAAACATTAACAATGTCCCCATCAGGAGTGCTAATATTAATCAATCAGCAGTCACTTCTTGAATCATTATTAGG
Source organism: Choloepus didactylus (assembly GCF_015220235.1). Taxonomy (NCBI): domain Eukaryota; kingdom Metazoa; phylum Chordata; class Mammalia; order Pilosa; family Megalonychidae; genus Choloepus; species Choloepus didactylus. The sequence continues at coordinate 24,671,601 of NC_051310.1, forward strand.
TGATTACTCTGCTTTTGATCCTCTGGATTTCTCTAGCTTCTTACAGGGATTACACTGTACCATGATTTTTCAAATACCTAATGTTTCATGAGAAGAAGTAGCTAAGGGTATCTGTTCTTGGCTGGTGTGGTTTGGAAGCAGCTTAAAACATTCCTAACAAATCAGTCATTGACCATTTCTTGCCATCAGAACGTCCTGGAATTCTTTGAGAAAGCATGTGCCCATGGAGGTTGCCGAAATCCTCGTTTCCAATGTTCAGTTGTTTCACTAGGTGGTTATAAGATTTCATTGATATAGTAAATTCACATAATACAACATAAGCCTTGTTTTTCTCCACAGGAATCCCAATTTCTATTTTAGTGCCATCTGCATGTTGTCTCTGTGACTTAGACATTGTTTTCCAAGCATTGCAGTGGCTCCTGTCTGATCAATTCCTGTCCCACTCTGAGGAGTTAAACAGTCAGGCAGCCAGAATGAACACACACTTGGCTCAGGTTCATAGCAAAGATTTTATTTTAAGTTGGATCTGGGTACTTTAGCTTCAAAATCATGAACTGTATCCTCCCTCTCAGAATATAACCTGAGGAAATATAAATTATGGCCCCCACATGGCTTTGCCTCAGCAAGAAATGTTCAGAGTGGTACAGTATGGCAACTGCAAGTACCATAAAAAGAATTCCTGTCTTCACTTACAAGTCTCAAAAAACTTCAAAAGGGATTTAAGTCCTAACCCACAGCAACATCTTTGAAAACTTCCTTTCTTCATTCATGAATTCTCTTTCACCTACTTCTTTGAGTATTTTGTTTGCCATTCGCTTCTCGCCATTCAACCCCCTGCCTTTGACAAATTATGTTCCACTCCAAACCTTAAAGACTTTGCCATCCACTTTTAATTTTGCCTCCTAATTCTCTGTGATTTGCTTTCTTGATTTACTCCCTGAAATCTGCACCACAAAATCCTGGAAGTTGACACTCATAAACAGATCTCTTCAGTGGACAGGACAGAGAAGATCAGAGGGAACACAGGCCAAATTAACTTTTGGAAGAAGGGCTGAAAATACCATATAAAAAAAAAAATGTATATAGCAGTAACAGACCATTCTTACTTAAACATTTCTTACTTGACTGGGAAACTTTAACATCATTTTTCTTATGACATTCTCAATTAATGTTGAAAAATCATTAAATTAATAAGACACTGCAAATTTAATGATAGAAATTATTTAAGCTGTGTAGAATAATGCCTGCTACACAGTAGGCATTAATAAGCATTTGTCCCTTGGCCCTATTCCATAGAATAGATTGTTTTCAGACCAAGAATGGAAACATTCATGGAAGATGATGGCTATTAATTTATGTAAATAGAATGTATTGAGTCAACCTGTATGCAGTAGAACAAAGAAGCATCATTTTCTCATGTACTTTTTAATCCTAGGTTTCAGCATCTTCAGAACTCATTTAAAAACTTTTTCTGAGCTAATTTTAGATTCACATGTAATGGTAAGAAATAATATAGGATGTTCCTGTGTACTTTCCCCAGTTCTGCCCAAAGTTACATCTTGTATATTATGGTAAAATATCACAACCAGGAAATTATGATTGATAAAATCTATTAAACCTAATTCAGATTTCACCAATTTTACATGCACTCGTTTGTGTGTATTTGCATAAATTTGTAATTTGTATTTAATTCTATGCAATTTTATGACATGTAGATTCATATAGCCACTATCACAATCAATATATAGAATCGTTCCATCAAAAGAATCCATCCTAATACTCTTTTATAGAAATAGTTACCTCCCCCTGCCCAGCCCATCTCCCTAGTGACAACCACTAATCTGTTCTCTATCTCTATGTTCCCATTTCAAGAATGCTTTGTAAATTGAATCATAGAGTGTGTAACCCTTTGAGACTGGGTTTTTTACTCAGCATAATTCTCTTGAGAGCCATCCAATTTGTTGCATATGTCAATAGTTTGTTCCACTTTTATTTGTGGTAGATAAGGAATTATCAAGTTATCCATTCACCCATTAAAGGATGTTTGGATTATTTCCATTTTGGTGGTATTATAGGTAACACTGCTATAAACATTTGTGTGCAGGTATTCCTGTGAACATAAGTTTTCTTTTCTCTGGTATAAATGCCTAAGAATGCAATTACTTGGTCTTATGATAAGCACATATTTAGTTTTGTATGAAACTTCCATACTCTTTTCCAGAGTGACTATATCATTTTACATTCCCACCAGCAATGTATGATTGATTCAGTTTCTTTTTATCCTCACCATTGTTTTGTTTTATCGTTTTTTATTTTAGCTATTCTAGTAGATGGGTAGTGATAGCTCACTGTGATTTTACTTTGCATTACCCTATAGGCTAATAATGTTGAACATTGTTCATGTGCTTATTTGCCATCCATATATCATCTTCATTGAAATATCTGTTCATGTATTTTTCTCATTGTCAAATTGATTATTTTTAGCTGTTGGATTTTGAGATTTTTTAGTACATATATTCTAGATACAAGTCCTTTTCAAATACGTAGTTTTCAAATATTTTCTCTTAGTCTATAACTTCTCTTTTCATCCTCTGCAAAGGGTTTTTCACAGAGAAAAAGATTTTAATTTTGAACATCTGGATATTTTAATCTGGTTTTCTAAGGCAAAACCTATGACAAAATGGAAAAAAATGGCAAGGTCTTTAGTGTTTCTGAGGTTTAATTGCCAAGAAGTGGGTGTCTGGATTGTTTCCAGTTTTGAGTTATGAAAAGAGCTGCTACAAACATCCATGTAAAGGTTTTTGTGTGAGGTCCTGGAATGATGAAGTCAGTGGACACATCAGTTTTCTGGTGTGTCAGGTTGGCCTGTGATCAAATATAAACACTGACTCACAATGTCTTCTGAAAGCTCCCCTAATAGACCTATTTGCATATCCTCCCCCTCCCCTTATTCAGAACTCTGGGTAAATGATCAGTTTTGATGACATATTTTTCATTGTCATCTATATCCCTTGTCCTTGCTTGCCAAAGACATTCAGGACTTGAGAATTATGCAACCTCTCCTTTCCAGACATGGCACAGGGTCAGGCACCTTCTCTTTCTTGACCTATGTAGCAAAGTCGTTAGAAATGGGAGTCCCCAATAGCTCATAATATATTTATATTACAAGGTCACACAGTGTTTTCACAAGCAGGTATTTCTTGATTTGTTTAGTTTTTGTTTATAAACACTGAAAGTTATAATCAAATGTTTGGGGAAATATCAAAACTTGGGGAGAAATTGAATAAAATCTGTTAGAAGAAAGTGTTTATTTGCATATTTCTCGCACAGTTTCTTATAATCAAAATAACTTATTTGGAGTCTTTCTTTGCATTCATTTTCCATAGGAGTATACCGCACTTCTGTTTCCATTCCAGAAATAATAGTGCGCAATTTTATGCCAGTCTTGGACCTATAAACCAATAAATTACTGAAATTTTAGACTATAATTCATTTTTGTCAATTCAGGTATAAAAAATATATATATTCTCTTCATCTAGACTGTATTTCCCCCAACAAGAAGTGTTTTTAAAACGTCTTTCATTAACTGACAAGTATTTTTAAGCATAACCTTTCTGATGATTTTTCCCCTAATAAATCAAGGGGGAAAATGAAATTAATAAAAAAGTACTCTATGAAATGGTATAACTCATATATATAAGTTTCCTTAATAAAACTTTAAAGTGCTTTTCTGTAATGTCCATTATAGCAACAAGCACATTGTAGAACAAGGCAGACCTTGAAGAAACCTTGTGGTTATTGAATTAGATTTTGCATAGTTACAGCACTGAGCTAGGATGCAGAATATGCAGATTCTGGTTCAAGCTTCCCCTCTTACCTAATTGAGTGACTTTGCAAAGAAATGTGGGGTGGACATTTTGAGGTAGCCATCATTGTCTGGGTTTCAGGTAATTGCTTTGCAAAACTGGGTTCATATTCGTGACTCCTGCTAAATACGATTATTGTCAGTCTCAAATAGCAATTATCTAAATTATAAGAATACTAACTACCAGTTGAGTGCTTAGGATATATGAGATATTTAGAGTAGAACCTGTGCATGTATATACATAAGCATATTGTAAGAACTAAAATAATTCATTTGTATGTCAGTTTCCATAGGGAAAAAAAATTGGGTACCCCTTTATTTTTCTACACCTGTGCTATCCAATATGGTAACCACTAGTCACATGTGAGTATTGGACATTTGAAATGTGTCTAGTATGATTGAGGAACTGAATTTTTAATTTAATTTAATTTAACTATAAATTTAAAATGTTACCAAATTCTTTTATAATAAAACGTTTAATTATTTTCGGGTGACCTAGGCATGTGGATCAACTTGTTCAAATGTAAATTTTATGAAATATATTCAGATCAAGATTTCAGATGAAAATATAGCATTCAAATTGAGATGAGTTGTAAATATAAAATACAGACTGGATTTTTAAGATTTGGTTTGAAAAATAGAAGGTAAAATATTTATTAATGGTGTTTATATTGGTTACAACATGTAATGATAATAGCTTGGATATATTGAGTTAAATAAAATGTATCATTAAAATTAATTTCACCTATTTCCTTTTACTTTTTTAATGTGGCTACTAGAAAATTAAAAATTATGCATATGGCTCACATTATATTTCTGTTGGGCAGAGCTTCTCCATACATTAACAGATGAAATCAAGTTGGAATGAATATCAAATGCAGACATTAAGTTTAGAAAGGGTCAGCATGAAGCCTGAGGGTAAGTACAAAATGAGGAAGTATGAGTTAATTGGTCTTTGTATTTCTTATTAGGAAGCTTATATAGACCAGCGATACTTTCTTAATATCATAAACACTGAAAATACCATTTAGGTGGTGTAGAATATTTTTATTTTATTGACTTTAGAACTAAATTTGAAAATGAAATGGGTAAGAATCCCCACAAATTTACACATTTTTTGGTATATGCATAAGAGTGCAAATAATTAAAACTTAATGGTTTGTATCATTTCCTTTTTGAAATGTATGCATCCTAAACAAAACCCTAAATTAAAATTGACTAATTGAATGACATTCTCCAAAATAGGTGTTCATTTACGTATGAACAAATATTTATTTATTGACATGGCCCTTGGTACTGCAGATACAATATTAAACAAGAAAGATTTAAAGTTCATGTCCTAATAGAGCTTACAAAGACCAAATAAATAAACAAATAAATACAAATGCTATAATAAATATAAATAAAATATAAAAGTCCTTTGAAGCAAAGAAGTATTGGAATTCAGGAGCAGTTTTTTGTTGTTGTTGTTGTTTTATTTATTCACACTGAAGGATGGAAAGCACATTGGATTGCCTTATGGAGAAAATAATAGAAATTAGAGAAATTAGTCATTGAAACTGGACAGCTCTTTCTGAAAGTCTTAACTATAAAGGAGATCTGTGAAAAAGATGAAATACCCGAGGGAATATATGGATATCATTGTAGGGCTCTGAAAGTTGTGACATACTATAGAAAAGTTTTCAGGGAAATGGGAATACCTGAGTAGAAAGTAAGAGAAGAATGAGAGGAGATAACCAAAGTGGCAGGGGCTCTGAAAAACTGAGGGAGTAGCTTCTGTAGCCCAATAGAAATGGGCTTTTACAGTAGAAGAAACACTTTATTCACTCTAGCAAGAACAAGAAGGGAAATTGGGTTCAAATGCAGATAACAGGAAGAGAAAGGACTGCCGATTCTGTGAATATGATTTATAAATACAAAGCAAAACCATTTGCCAAGGTGCTGATGACCTGAGCAGAAGATGTGAAATCATTACCTGGGAGCACAGGCAAATAAGCCTACTAGAGAGACACAGTTGCGCTTATTTAGCAAAACTTAATGTTCAATTTCATGAGTTTATGTAAAGTCAATCTAGATGGTTGTGTGATTATTTCATGCAAAATATGAAGACTCTGGTTCTGGTGTGGAGAAAGTAGATGAAAGGTTCATTTAGAATTGGAGTTTTTCCAATGGAGGAGACAAGGACCAGGGGAATAATTTAAATGATGAAAAATGCTGGGTAAATTGGAAAAATAAGTGAAGCCAGAAGTGGAAATGGATAAAGCATAGTTTGGAGGTGTTGATGAGTGTGCCAGTTTGGATATATTATGTCCTCCACAAAAGCCATGTTTTAATCCAATCTTTTGGGATATTTAGATTAGGTTGTTCCAATGGAGATGTTTCTCACCCAACTGTAGGTGAAACATTTTGATTAGATATTTCCATGGAGGTGTGGCCCCACCCATTCAGGGTGGGTCTTAATTGATCACTGGAGTCCTTTAAAGAGAGCTCACACAGAGAGCAGAGAGGAAAAAAAATGCCCTAATTGCAGTTGAGAGAAACTTTTGGAGAGATGCTTGCCTGCTGACACTTAAAGATGGTTGGAGATGTGGACAGAAGTACATTTGGAGATGCTAAGCTAAGAGATGAAGCCCAGAGTTTGCCCCAGAGAATCTAAGAGTGACCCAGAGACATTTTGGAGAATGCCATTTTGAAATGCAAACTGGGAGCAAAGGAAGAGCAGACTGTAGCCAGGTGCATTCTCAACTGACAGAGGTATTCTGGATGCCATCGGCCATTCTTCAGTGAAGGTATCTTGTTGATGCCTCAGTTTGGACACCTTTATGGCCTTAGAACTCTAAATTTGTAACCAAATAAACCCCTATGATGGTTACGTTCATGTGTCAACTTGGCCAGGTTATAGCACCCAGATGTCTGGTCAAGCAAGCACAAGCCTAACAATTACTGCAAGGACATTTGTGGCTGATTAATAAATCAGAAGGCTGGTTTATTAAATCAACAGTCAATTGGATGCAGCTGTGGCTGATTACATCAATGAAGGGTGTGTCTTCCACAATGAGAGAATGCAATCAGCTGGATTTAATCCCATCAGTTGAAGACTTTTAAGTGAGACAGATAGAGGACTGTCACTTCTTTGGCTAACCAGCAAAGCATTTCCCGAGGAGTTCATCAAAGTTGCCAGTTCGTTTCCTGAAGAGTTCATTGAACGCGTTCATTGAAGTTGTCAGTTCACTGCTGGAGGAGTTCATTGAATATCTTCATTGGAGTCACCAGTTTGCTGCCTGCCCTATGGAATTTGGACTTGTGCATACCCACAGTTAAGTGAGACACTTTTATAAAATCTTATATCTATAGATATCTCTGTTTCCCTAGAGAACCCTAATTAATACAACCCCCTTTATAAAAGCCAATCCATTTCTGGCATATTGCATAATGGCAACACTAGCAAGCCAGAACAATGAGTCAAATAGTCCTGGAATGGAAGTAAATTTAATACAAAATATAGAAACCACCGGTTGCAAAGTAAAATATCAGAAATCAAGAATGCAAAGATGTTGGGCAGTCTAATATGTTAAAGCCCAGATCATAACCATGGGAGCGTTTGACTAAAATGTTTCAGAAATGTGGATGCCAGGACTCTGATAGGTAGGTTTTTGGATGGTTTACTCATGAGAGTAATTTTTTTCCCAGAAAATTATAAAAGGATTTACCATGGAAATAACATAGGAGCAAGAAACTAAAATCAAAAGTGAATGAAGGGGAGTGATTAATACATTAATAAATAATAGCAATTAAAGAGAGGACAGGGAGGATAGTATACCATTATAGCATAATTATTAAGAAACATTATTTTAGGCAAGAGGGAGGGAAAGTAATGTTTTAAGCATAAACTGGACATCAGCCGTACCTCATGACCCTTGAAGCATCTGGAATATGAGAGAAAAATGGCATCTATTTAAGAAGACATCTTTATTCCAGTTAGGGCAAGTAGGTTGAGATTGTTTTGGGGAGATGCTGAGGACGTAGGAGTGTGTTGAACACAAAGCAGGAGCTCCAGAGTGTGTACTGGAAGGGTTTATTTGAGAACAAAGGAAGCCCCAAGTGATTTCTAGTAGGTGATGAACAGAGCAGTATAGGACTGAGGTTTCAAGACTATACCTTCTGATACAGCAGAGGAACACCAGATGTAAGGCAAGATAGGGCTAATTCCTAATATGCTGTGATAATTATAGGGAACCAGAAGTAATATGCACATCCCAAATGCTGACCTTAGTGTCCTGGGCTAAAAGGTGGATGGTTCTTGAGGGATCCAATATATGGAGGTGCTTGGGGAACTGCAGCTTTTGAGATGCTTTGAATGATTTTCCTGATGTTTTCAATCCAAGATATAGTGATACATTTAAAGTATTTCAGCAACATACAATCTTTTGTGTTGTTTTCTCATGTGCATGTGTGTGTATTTTAAATTCCGAATTCAGATTGCATTTTTTGCCAGTAAAATTAGTACTATATTAACAATGGATCTTAAATGACTAAAATTCTTTTATCTGGATATGTATTTAATAAATTATTTTTAAAATTCACCTTCATGAATATATCATACAAAACTAAAAAAATATTAAAATCTGTAAAGTCCATCATCTCATTCAGCAGTAATTTAAAGTTTTAATATCAGCTCAGCCTTCAAGCTAATTTATAATGTATATGGCATGAGAATTCTTGGCGTGTTACCCAGACCATACTAATTATGTCTTAATTGCAATCTACTCTTTAAAGATACTTGTTGTAATGCCAATAGCGAAGAGCTTAATACCTTTTTTCTTCAAAATTGCTTGTTTTACTCTCATGTGTGAAGCATTAACAAATTTTGAATAATACTCTAAGTTGATTTTCATTGTCATTTTAAATTTAATTTCCTTATTTTCTATGGTAGGTAGTTCAAGTTACATTGTAAAATACTGAATGTCTCATTTTTACTCACTATATTAACATATTTAAAATAGATTCTATTACTTAGCAGGAACACATAAATATTCTGAAAATGTTACTTCACTGAAAACTTGTGCAAAGTTCATGGTTATAAAAATTGTTCCTGAATGAGAAATAATTTTGATGAAAAGTATTATCTCTGAGTAGTTTTTTTTTTGTGGCACTTTTGGTAAATTGCTTTTGTTTTGTTTATTTTTGTCATAATGTAAAAATACCAGTTGGTCTTGATATTAGACAACTAGTACTTTCAATTTAAGACAGGTAAAGCTCTTCAAATCATTATTATGTGTAGAGTGTTTTTTTGTTTTTTTTTAAATTTCATGTTTGTATCCATTGCTCCCCTTCTAGGTGTATTATTATAAAACTCTTTCTGGGTTTATTATATACATACAGAAATAAGCAAACAGTAAACAAAAATATACAATAATAATAATAAAATTATTCTTCCCCACTTCCTATGCCACCCTCACCCACAGTCTCACTTCTCAGAGGTAACCATTTAAAATGTTCAGTTTTTAAGCTTTTATGTGTTTTCCCACATAATTCTAAGAAATGTATTATAAATTTACTTTTTTGATTTGTCACTTTACATAGTAGTTAATTTTGAACAAATAGCTTTAGATGTCTGCAATGTGGATGGCTTTCTAGGAATACTTTCCAGTATACTCCCATGTCTTCCTCTTTCTTTGATTTTTTTGGTTTGTTTTGCTAGTGGTCTGCCTCAAGCAATTCTCTTCAGAATTTTTTAAGCAATTCTCTTCAGAATTTTTTAAAGGGAGGATTAATTTTTTGATTATTGTATGTTTCAAAATGTTATTTTATTCTCATCAATTAATATTGTTCTGATAAAAAAATTTAGATTCAAAATCATTTTCCCCAAAATAATAGATTTATTGATTTATCTTCCTTTCATATCATGCTGTTGATGTTAAACTGATCTCCACTCTATTCTGCTTATTTGAGGTTAATGTTATCTTTTTATCTGGGAAAATTTTTTCATGTTAACTTCATCTTTGGATTATGATATTTTAGAAGGACGTGGCTTGGTGTGGATTTCTTTCTTCTGTCCTATTAGAAAGAGTAAGTCTTTTATTCTGAAAATTCATATCCTCTTCAGTATTGAGGAAATTTATTCCATTAGTTCTTTGTTAATTTATTTTCTTAGATTTTTCTCTCAACTGTCTTTCTGGGACTAACAAATAGATGAATAATGGCACTCTTGGGTAGACTCTCAAATTACCAGGTTATCCTCAATATTGTTACTTTTGGCTCTTTATTTTAGGAACTCTCCAAAACTATCCTCTAAGCTTTCTCCTGATCACATTTTTTTGTGTATAATCTTATTTTTAATTGACATTATTATTTTTTATGTCTATATACCATTTTAGTATCTTTCCTTTGTAGCAGTTCTCAAATATCTTTGAAAATCCTAATTATAATTCTTCTAGAATTGCCTAATATTTCCAAAAAAAACTATATTTCTTCTAGGGTGAGTTGGGATTTTTTGCAGTCATTCACCTTAGTCCTTTATTTTACATCTCACCTCCCACTAAAGTGTATATGGCTCACAGCCTCTAGCTTCTTAATTCTTGGGACCCGTCGTAGCATTCATGCTGAGGTTCCCCTCTTTCAAGGCTGTTCCCAGATACTGACTAAGCAGAGCAGACAAAGTAGAACCAGACTATTCTGCCCAATGCAGGGATTTCCCAACAGACAACCTTGGCTTGGGGAATTCCTCACAGGGCTAGCCTAGTCTTGTCAGATCTGCACTGAAATTGGAGGCTCTTCTTACCCAATCCTCCTTTCCCTATCTCCGTTCCCAGTTTTCACATGCATCTCAGCCTGAAGGCTCTCCTATCTTTTTCTCTCCCCAGCTTTTTCCTTCAAAGGCATTTAACCCCCAATATTTCTTACACATTTCATCTCATCTAAGTGTCTGCTCCTCAGAAGACCTGAACTGACACATCTAGTTATTCTTGATTTTCTGTAGGCAAGGTATATTGAAATAGTTACCTTGAATGGGTTTCTTCAGTTTTTTCCTGGAAATTTCATCTGAAAAAGAAGACAAATTCCAAGCTTCATATCTGTGCTTAGAACATGCTATAGGACATGACAAACTTCATTTTATAGTATGTATAGGCATGAGGAAGAGAATTAACCACAACCCCTCCAGTTTGTGGGGGTCTTGGCCTAGCCAAGGGGGAATTCCTTGCTCTGATCCCTTCTATCCCAAGTCAGATTAGAAAGTATTTGACTACTTCTAGCCTAAGGAGGGAGACTAATGGCACAGTTGAGATGTTTTTGTGGGTTGGGGGAGGTGGGGATCTTTATCCATACAGCAGCTATGCCATCAGTTTGTTAGCCCTTACTTACTCTGACCCCTATAATCCTGCAGGTTCTAGAGAGCTGCATCATGGAAACCTGAAAGCTGCTCCCATATCACTTCCCACTTTCTCCTGGCATGTTGCAGTCTGTAGCCTTTCTTGGTTGAATATTTCAAACATTTTGGCCTCACCTCTTGTAGCATTGCTGTGGTAGTTAGTTTTCTGCAGGTTTTAGTTTCTTCCAGATCTAATCTGGGATGAACTTGCCTCAGGCCCTCATCACACACATCAGTCATGGAGTGTGGTGAAATGCCTGGTATGTAGTTGGGAATACCCTAGGAACCCAATTAAATGACTTGGAAGCTGGTGGTTTCATTTGGGACCTAGAGCAAGGGAAGGTTCTGCAGCAAACCCAGGCTTCTTTGCAAGCTGGTTTTATGCTCTTGGATTATATGACTTGTCAGATCTGATGGTGCTACGTGTACCTATTATGGGTAAGGATGTTGTATGGCGTCTCTGACAATATGCAATAGAAGAGGAACACTGAAGATCCTAGATTTCGAGTAGCTGCTATTTGAAAAATGTTTCCCTGTTTGTGCCATTGGGTCCTATAGAAATTGTGCCTGACCAAGGAGCACCAAATGATTATGTGACTGGAGCTACTCACCGTGAGATGGATAGTAAGAGATCTACCAAGTCACAAGGCTGTGTAGGCATAGTAGAATCAAACATATAGCAGAAATGGTACTTTGGGGTTCAGGCCTGAGAAGGTCACTAATTCCAGTTGCTCTGATCCTCATCTCTCCTCATTCTTACACCCAATAATCAACTGACAGAGGTTGAAGAAGCCTGGGCTTGTTTCACAGATGGATCTGCATAATTTATTGATTCTAGCTAAATATGGACTGCCCTGTAAGCCCACTAAAATATAGCCATAAGAAGGAATCCTCCCACTAGACAGAGATGTAAAGAGTATACTTAGTGTTTCCCTTTCTGTGAATGAAGTAGTGGTTTGCTTAAGGATTTTTGTGGTCTCCCAGTAATTGATGAGTGATTGGCTGGTTGGTTAGTGGTTTAGTAAAAAGAAGACTGGAAGATTGGAGGTAAGGAAAACTGAGGGAAAAGGATGCAGATAGACCAAAAGGAATGTAAAGGAAATGGAAAATGTAAGGATTGTGTCTCATGTTAATGCCAACCACAGAGTATGTACTGCCAAGGAGGCACATGACAACCAGCTGGACAGAGCAGGATGATTCACCTTGCGCACATCAGCCAGCTTTTCTTTTTGGACCTCATAGAGCTGGACAATGGCTCATGAGCTGATTGACCAACCTGGCATAGGAGGTTATTGCAACTGCATAATCTCCCTCTGGCACCAAGAAGATCTAACTTCTGCCTCTGCCTTTGCCAAATGTCCACCATTCTAGAAGCAGAAAATATCCTTGAATGCCCAATATTATACCATCCCTTTTGCTTCCTGATCTCAAATTTCTCTGATGTTCTTGCATAAGACTCTTTCAGGAACTAACTTGGTATGCTTACATGGAAGTTCAGTGGACTCAGCATTCTGTGGGGCAAGCTACAACCAAAGGCAGAATTTGGAGCTGCTTAATAAACACTGCCTCCAACTCTGTTTGTGCTCTTTTTTCCTCTCTCATGAATCTCTGAGGTAGAAACACCCAGAGTGCTATGGTAGAATGTATGCAGTTCAGAGCATAGAGGTAATTTTTTCTATGGAAATCAAATCACATAAATATTAAATTGATATCAAATTGTGGCAGAACTGAGAATACTCTGGATTCTTGGGTTAAAAAAAGAGTGCTTTCTTGCTATGACACAAGGCTACCTCCTTGAAGACATTATTTTGATAACTACCTATTCACATTTTTCTCTTTAATATACTATTCAAAGTAAAGGGCTCGCTCTATGAAATGTGACTTCAAAAGCTTCATATGCAAAACATCTGTATTTGACACACTGTCCACAGAATAAATTTAATAATTTAAAATGTTTAAGTCTCAAGGCAAGGAAAAAAAAAAAAAAACTGGGATGAATGACTGGTGTAAAATGAGAAAGTTGTGCAGTATTTGCCACCATGATACTGGTGAGGTCATGAGGGAAAAATGGGTGCCATGTTTAGCTGCGCTGAAGTGGATGGATCTCCTGCCAGCTTGAGATGCTTATAAATTCTCCTTAAAATGTTGTGGTTAACGTCTCCAAAAAATGTGAAAGTTGATTTAAATAAGTTTCCAGAAACTGAACTGTTTATTCCAGACTTTTCCAAAAAAAGCTTTGATATGTAAATCAACTTGGAAACAAAGATATTTTTGCCTCTTAATGTTTCCATCTTCTCCGTGTTCAGTGGCAACCTTGGAATGATTTTCCTTGATGGAAGAAATGGGCTTAATTTAGATTTTTGTGAAGGTCAGAGTGAGATGAAGAGATTTAATTCAATCCAACCAAAATGAAACTAAATTTTATTATGCTTGGTATGAAATAGCAGGATTTGAGAATAGTCAAGCACTGGTTTAAATCCCTGTCTGAAAATGATGTGGTCTAAGTGAAGTCAATGAACCTCAGAGAGCCTTAGTTTTATTACCTATGAAATGGGAATAATAACACTTACCTTCCGGGTTTTAGGGGAATTAGTGATCATGTCCATGAAACATATAAGACTGCTCTGATTTATAGTGAGCACCCAAGAATGTAGTTATTTACTGAAGTAGTTACTTTGACTTCTGATTATTATTAGATGGGTCAGGACAGTGCTTCTTGCTGAATTATAGTAAGAAGAGTAACATATATTCCTTGGGAAAAAAAAAAGGGTTTAAATTCCAGTAAAGAAATAATTTCAATATCAGGAGAGAGCTATTGTTTATTCCCTAAAACAAATAGAAAAGAACAATTTCAACACTATTTGATTTTATTTTCATGTGCTTATTTGACATCTGGCCCCTAATATGCCAAGAATGCTTTCCTCTTCCCTTTCTTTCAGGCAGGGTGACATTTAGCCAGTATATACCAGTATGGCACTAATACTTTATGTGGTTGATTTCCTTTGTGATTGGCTGCTGCCTCTGCCATAAAGGTTATTAGATATTTCAAATATCATCCCTGTCATCATGCCACTTTTAGGCTTGTTAAGACCAAAAACACAGAATACTGACAGATGCTGAAATCATGAAATTTGTTTTCTTCCTCTGAGTACATTTTTTCTTATTTTGAATACAAAGTCTCTTTTATAGATCTTGGTAGGTAAATGAATTGTAAGTATTCTCAGAATTTTAATTTCTATAAAACAGAGATAAATTATATCAGAACTTTGCCCATCTGAAAAAGAATATTTTCTCCTAACCTGAGGGAAAGGCATCAGGATCAGGTTGAATTTGATCTTAATAGGTTTCCCCCATTCTGACTTGTGAAACATTTGCCATATGACCAACAGCTGTGTTATTTCTTTAACAAACAGATTTTCACTAAAAACCTCAGCATTGGCATTTTAAAACAAACAATTAAATTAAAAGTTTGACAAACTAGGGGGTAAAGACCGTGGATTTTTAGAAACAGCATCTTTCACCATTTGCAGCCAGCCTTTAACTTTCATTGACGTCAGTAATAATTGGTTTTGTGTGAGGGGAGAAGGTTTCACTCCAGAAGTAATTATAAAATTAATCATGAATGTGCACAATGTGAAGAATGTTTAAATTATTTCTACTGTCCATTTCCATGGGTTTGCTTATTGTTTATCAACAAGACAGAAAGTGTTAGGATTAGTGATACTTTTCATTCTTACTCCCATACTGAAGCAGTCCTGTTGACTAATGAAAGCCAACTCTTTTGAAGGAAAAATCTCTCTAAGATACCTAAAAAGGGCTGTGGCAGATCATTTATTCAGGAAGTGTTATACAGTCAGTTCTGTTACAATGCACCATGTGTGTTCCTAACAATCACTGTGCTGTGCAAAAATCAAGCGGTATAAACCACACAAGGCTTATGATAAAAGGTTTATGACTGTTGGAACACAGCACTTAAAATCTTCATTAGTGACACACACACACACAGAGGAACTTAATACAAATGATAGTGAGCGCATGTCAAATGGTAAAGAAATACATAAATAGTACAATGAATATGGCGCTTCACCTAGAAAAAGACCTGAAGTTTGCTTGTGGAAGTGGGCATGGAAAGGGTTACAGCTCATGAATTATTGTGAGGTGGTGGAGGAAGGTCATCTAATATTGGATAGAACAAACATCCAGATGTAGATGGAAGTGACTCATAACACACACACAGTGAACTGGGATCATTGATAGATGCTTGAGGTGTGTGTGTTTTATACATTCCTAGGAGGCTGGGTTCAGGTTCATGTAATCTTCTGTGTTTCTCATGGATGAAACTGCACATAAGCAAATGTGAAATCTCTGTTATGCTCAAATTGTTCCCTAATCTATCAATTGTGTTAGAATAAAATCTGTTTTCAAACAGCATTATAGCAGAACTGCCAGCATAGTCATTTCATAAACAAGATTTCTGAAAATTGAACCATTTGACTATTTCTACATTTAATCACATTTCTGATTTTCTGAGAAAGCTCTTGCACTGGGCCTGTAGAACTTTTGCTAAGCTTCCATACTTTGACTCAGATGGATTTGAATTTTAATCTGAGCTTTGTCTGTGTGATTTAAATATACATATCCATAACCACATTAAATTCAATTTCCTAATCTGTGAAGCAAAGATTAATAATTGTAACTCATAAGGTTACTGTGATGATTAAAAGATAAAATGTTTGAAAACCCCTTAGAGAGTAACTCTTACATATAAACCACTCAAAAAATGAGTTTGTCTGAAAGATTTTAATCATGTAAAATAGTATTATGTTGTACATATGCTATTTGTATTATTATTATTTGAATCTAAATCACAGTGATTTTTTTTTATAATAAATCTCTTTAAAACTCAGATGTTTATGTATTTCTTGTTTTCTTAGAATTAAGTGTAGTGAGGGGAGAAGGTTTTGCTTCAGAAGTGATTGTAAAATTAATCATGAGTGGGCAACTTGAAAAATGTTTAAATTATTTCTACTGTCCATTTCCATGAGTTTGCCAATGATCTCAGAAAAAAGAGGAGCATCACCATTAGAATTTGGACTGAATGGGGAGTCAATAGGTGGATGGAAGAGGGTAGACTATGGGATTTTGTATTTTCCTAAGAATGCATCAAGTTTCCTTTGGTGACTGCTCTGGTATGGCAGAAAATGATATGGTATCTGCTACATGTCAGTAGATAAATATTTGGAAAATTTAGGAATTTATGAAATTAGTATCATTGTTATTATTTTCTTTGTCTTGTTGCTGTTGTTATTCTTCCTCTTCTTACTATTATTGCTTTAGTGAATTTTTGTTCCTTTCTAAGCAACCTGCTAGGAGATGGCAATGCCAATGTGAAAACAGATGATCCCTGAACTTAGGTTTTCTTGTGTCATGGTGGAAACAGATACTAGTAAACAAGTCATCATAATTGGTATAACCTAGGTGACAAGCGCAGTAAGGGTAACATATTCATTGCAATGATGTGACACAGCAGAGAGAATAAATAACTGATTGACAGGATCAGTCATTTAGTATTGCTATAAGGACAGGGTGGAGAGTGGCAGGGCTGAGGCCGGATGGGGGAGAGGGCAGTGCCTACCTCTGATGGATCTTGGAGGTACAATAAGAAACATGGAATTTAACCCAGGGGTAGGTAAAGTTGTACCGTGATTTTCACATTGCAATTTCACCCACATAGATTAGAGTCCCACATTTTAGAATACACAATTTATGCTTGGTGGTGTTGTGGAAGAAAAGTCTGTTGGGGTATTTTGTGTGCATTTCTTTTGAATGAAACAGTGAAAACTAAATTCTGGAAATGAAACAGGAGAGAAGTCCTGAAGTGCTTCATGGCTAGGATACTAGAAAAGAGCATGTTATCCCAATGAAAGTTGGATATATTGGTAACACAACACATCGTGGAGGAATTTCCTAAAACCTGAAGAGGAAGTGAAACTCAGGATCAAAATTTAGGCCAATTAGCATTAGTTGCTTCCAGTTCTATTTGGCAGTCCAGAGTTTTCTAAGCCAGAATCTTGGAGGCACTTTATTTATGGTAGTTTTTGTTAGGCTCAGCATCCTTAACATAGTCTGTTCCCTAAATGCTTGAATCTTTCCTTTCATGACACGATTAAAATCAGGCTGCTCCCTTAATTCCTTCTGGGTCCCTAACTCACTCTCTCATCTTCTATTTTCTTTTCTGCTAGGCCCTTCTCTTTTTTATATTTAAATATACGTAGGCTTCCCCTATATTACAAAATAATAAAATAAAACCTTTACTTGAACCTGCTGCCTATCTCACCCATCATGCAAGTTCTCTCCATTCCACTGCCATTAGTTTTTCTTTGATTAATCCGTACTCACTGCTTCTACCACCTATTCATCCACTGCCTCTTTTGAGCCCCTGCTATCTATATTTCAGGCCATAATTCTTCTGAAACAGATCCTTCAGATACATTAAATGGCTTTCTTCTTGCTAATTTCAATGACCTTTCTCCCTCATGATACTCTTAATCTCTGGTGTATTTCCCATCTCTTAACCATACTTGTTTCTTGAAGTCTCTAATACTGCTGTGTATAGGACTTCAGTCTTTCCCTCTGATCATTGCCTTGGTTTTAAACACTATCTGTCCTTGAAAAATCCTTCTCTCGATATAAAAATTCATCCATTTCGTAAGTTCCAGTGTTTCCAAAATAATGTTGAATCCCCAAACTGGGATTATTAGATGAATTATATTTCAGAGATAGCCAACATACTAATTTTTTAGTGAAATATGTTAGGATGGCAAGGTTTTATTGCAGGATTTGTTAATATATGTAAACAGGAATAAGTTATATTCTCATAAATATCAGATAGCTTATAGGTTAAATGGGAACATTAAGTTATATGAGTTAATGTTTGTAAAATGCTTAAATCAGTGCTTGACACATAGTTGTTACATACATTTTCAAGTTTTAATAATTGATTTTTGTTAATGATGTGTGTATGGAACTTGGAATGATTAAAAAGTCTAGTCCTTTTTTCTTCAGTTTTAACTAAACATTTATTTTTCTTAACTTATGTTGATGTGAAATTGGAAAATAGTCACATTTTTTCCCTTTGTATATTATATAAAGTTTCTGTAACTGGTTGATTTTTTTTTTTTTTTTTTCCCCTACTAACAGATAAAATGCTTCTTCCTAGAATAAATACAAGGCAGGGTTGGAGGAAAGTACCTAACCATGGATTTTTACATGTTTTTAACTTTTTCTATTAGAAAGTAGTTTTCTACATTTTGATTCAAATTGCTTAATCTGTATGGTTAATACTCATTCATAATTTATTGATCAACCTTTGCAAGTGGCTTGTATTTTGAGTATGTCTTATTTATAGCAATTAAAATATGATTTAGTTTCCGTGAAATGCCATTTATTTCTTTAAGTGTGAACTTATTAGCATCAACCAAAAACTTTAAAGTTATTAGATAGAGTGTTGTCTCAACATTTTTAGGATACTATATTAATTAGTGACAAAGATCTTTAAACACATAGTGCTGAATTTGGACCCAATTTTTAATGACTTGATTTTCATAAAATTTCTCCTAAGACCTTATATTTCATCAAAGCCTTATCTTTATATCCCATCACATTGGGCTAGTGTGTTAATTATGTCTCAAACACTTCATTATTCCACCTCCACTCTGATCAGATTACCCTAATATTGTGGTCAATTCTTAGTATTATGAGATAACAGCAGTGTGGAGGTACTGGAAAGCGAACTGATCAGGTAAAGAAAAGAGCTGTATGGTGAGAATGCTAAAAAAAATAAAACCCAAATAAGAAATGAAGAAAATAGTAATCTTGTTTTTTTTTTCCTGGAGAATAAAAGAAGGGAAGCACATAATAGCTATCTCCTCATGTTTGAATAACTACCGTTTGGGGGTTGGGGGGGGGAGATTAGCTTTATTTTATGCTGTTCCTGAGAACAAAGATGCAAATAGTGGGAAGTAAGATCTTGACACTTTCAACTAAAAGAAGAAAGCAATAAGATGCCCAAAGTTCAGTGGAATTGGAATAACCACTTACCAGTGATGTTGTTCAAAGGATTCATGAAGAGATGAAGTAAATTCTTTCAAAGTACCTTTTAGAAGTCTAAGACTTGATAACACTTGAAGCATTGCTTTGAATGTATCATAACTCTACTCATAAGACCTTAAATTTGAGATCATAATTGCTGATATAACTGGCATTTTCTTGACTTAGAGCTCTGAAATACGATCCCATGAAATATGGTACCTAAACCTGATTTCAATAGCCTCTGCTCCATTGAAATTTTAATCTCACTCATATCCTGTTTATATCCTCATCCATCTGAAATCAATAAATCTGGATCTGGAAATCAGTAATTTTCTTGTTTTCTTTAAAGCACCATCAAACAATTTCTGATTAGTAGGCGTGATTGAATGATTGGACAGTTAAAATGATTTCATGTCACTTAAAATTGTGTATTAGCATTTCTGTTCTTAAAAGTCCTTGAAGCATCTTGCCACCGTCAATCCTTGAATGCCCACATTTCTCTTCAACCACAAGCCTCCTGCCATGTGTCTCCCACCCCTTTTCTCCACACATAGAGTTTTTATTGAAACTCAGCTTCTTCATGATATCATGCAAGGCAATTTATCTCCCTACTCACTACTTAACTCTGGGGTGACTACACACACCTAACTCATTCATATGTACTACTGGATATAAGCCATCAACTCTGGGTCTCACCTTTTCCCAATACAACCTTTCAAATTTCACTACTTACAATCTCTTCATTAGCCAACATTCTATATAGTTGGAAGGGGTTTATATAATAACTTCATGTGATGTTATATAAATGAAAGCAACTCACTTCTTTATTCTCAAAAAACCACTTAGCCGTCTAAGGAGATAGGTCTTTTGATAGCTCCTAAAATGTTTTATGTATTTGTTTTTACACATTGTGATCCTTTTTCTGTAGAATAAATCAATATTGCATCTATCAATACTCTATTCAATGTTGAAGCTTGATCAAGTTCTGTGTTCTCCACAAAATCATCCAAATTACTTCAACCCATATTGATTACTCCTGTTCTTTTTTCTAAAAATTTACAGAGTATCTTAATTTTCCAAAAGGTATTTTTTGCATATTGATGGCGTCTCTTCAATAAACTGTAAGGTCCGTGAGGACTGAGAGTAAATACTGTGATAACTGACATGTATGTGAATATGCCCAAAATACTGACGACATTGTCGTTGCAAAGAAAATGTCGGGGACTGATGGACTTGCTTAGAGCCTAATATATCCTTGTTATTCCCTTTAATTAAGCTTAAGGCAACGTGTACAAATTTCTGATAAAAATTGAAGCTCAGGACTGCAGCAGTTTGAAGCTTACATACCCCAGAAAAGCACGTTCTTAAATCTATTCCATTCCTGTGGGTGTGAACCCATTGTAAGTAGGACCTTTCGGTGAGGTTACTTAAGGTGTGGCCCACCTCAATAAGGATGGCTCTTAATTCTCTTACTGTAGTCTTTATAAACAGGATGAAATTCAGACAGAGAGTTAAAGCCATGGAAGCAAGAAGTTGAAATTCAACATAACCCGGAAGAGAAAGAAGAGGCCAGGAGAGGCTGCCGTGTGCATTGCCAGGTGACAGAAGAGCCAAGGACCAAGGATCACCAACACTGAGCCCCAGAACACCAGTCTCCACAGAGAAAATATCACCTTTATAACTCCTTGATTTGGACTTTAATTCTTTTAGCCTCAAAAACATGAGCAAATAAATTCCCATAGTTTATCTGGGCCCATTTCATGGTATTTGCTTGAGCAGTCTAGGACACTAGGCTTAACTGACAAAATGCTCTCCTATTGAATCTAAAGACATAGAATCTTGATTTCAGTTCTATCTAAGACTGGTAAATCTTAGGCAGTTGGAAGATTAGTCTTTCCAATATTACATTTTCCATTCCTACCTCACAAGAGTGATATATGAACAAATTTTAACAGCAAACCTTCATCTTTGTCTTATATGCAGAGGCATCAGCATGATTCATAAGGATGAATTATGGGACTGAACACCACCATTAATGTTTTTTTTTTTTTCATGCCTTCACACTTCAGAACATTTGGTTCAATTAACTCTGCATGCCCAAGATTCAGTCATTTTTTTCTCTGTTTTGAATCATAATTTAATAATCCCATGGACTTTATCCATACAAAATATCAAATGTGAATATGGCAGAGTGGTGAGTTGTATGTTTTAGTTACTTCTCCAGGGCAGTAGGTAGAAAGCCAGGAACTGCATGGACTGGACACCGCAGAGCAATTTGGCTTTGGGCCTACTTCATACAACACTCATGAAAACGTGGAACAGCTGAGATCAGTGAAATCTGTAAGTTTTCATAGCCAGAGGACCTGCGACCCTCCCTGCCAGGCACAGTCCCATGGGGGGAGGGGCCATCTGCACTGGGAATGAGGAGGGAGAACTGCAGTTGTGGCCCTTATCAGAAACTCATTCTACTGATTCAAACTCCAAGCTATCACTACTGTTATTCAACATTGTGCTAGAAGTGCTAGCCAGGGCAATCCAGCAAGACAAAGAAATAAAAGGAATCCAAACTGGAAAGGAAGAAGTAAAACTGTCATTGTTTGCAGATGATATGATCTTATATCTGGAAAACGCTGAGAAACTGATGATACAGCTACTAGAGCTAATCAACAAATTTAAAAATGTAGCGGGATACAAGACTAATGCACATAAGTCAGTAATGTTTCTATATGCTAGAAATGAATAAACTGAAGAAACACTCAAGAAAAAGATACCATTTTCAATAGCAACTAAAAAAATCAAGTACCTAGCAATAAACTTACCCAAAGATGTAAAAGACCTATACAAAGAAAACTACATAACTCTAAGAAGGGGACCTTAAAAGATGGAAAAATAGTCCATGTTCATGGATAGGAAGGATAAATGTCATAAGATGTCAATTCTACCCAAACTCATCTACAGATTCAATGCAATCCCAATCAAAATTCCAATAACCCACTTTGCAGACTTGGAAAAGCTAGTAATCAAATTTATTTGGAAAGGAAAGATGCCTCAAATTGCTAAAGACACTCTAAAAAAGGAAAATGAAGTGGGGGGACTTATACTCCCTGACTTTGAAACTTCTTATAAAGCCACAGTTGTCAAAACAGTATGGTACTGGCACAAAAATAGACATATTGATCAATGAAATAGAATTCAGAATTCGGAGATAGACCCCCAGATCTATGGCTGACTGATCTTTGATAAGGCTCCCAAAGTCACTGAACTGGGAAATAACACTTTTTTCAACAAATGGGGCTGGAAGAGTTAGATATCCATATCCAAAAGAATGAAAGAGGACCCCTACCTCACACCCTACACAAAAATTAATTCAAAGTGGATCAAAGATCTCAATATAAAAGACAGTACCATAAAACTCCTAGAAGATGATGTAGGGAAACATCTTCAAGACCTTGTATTAGGTGGCCACTTCCTAGACTTTACACCCAAAGCATAAGTAACAAAAGAAAAAATAGATAAATGGGAACTCCTCAAGCTTAGAAGTTTCTGTACCTCAAAGGAATTTGTCAAAAAGATAAAGAGGCAGCCAAGTCAATAGGAAAAAAGTTTTGGAAACCAGGTATCTGACAAAAGACTGATATCTTGCATATATAAAGAAATCCTACAACTCCATGACAATAGTACAGACAGGCCAATTATAAAATGGGCAAAAGATATGAAAAGACAGTTCTCTGAGGAGGAAATACAGATGGCCAAGAAACACATGAAAAAATGTTCAGCTTCACTAGCTATTAGAGAGATGCAAATTGAGACCACAATGAGATACCATCTCACACCAATTAGAATGGTTGCCATTAAACAAACAGGAAACTACAAATGCTGGAGAAGATGTGGAGAAATTGGAACTCTTATTCATTGTTGGTGGGACGCTATAATGGTTCAGCCACTCTGGAAATCAGTCTGGCAGTTCCTTAGAAAACTAGATATAGAGTTACCCTTCAATCCAGCAGTTGCACTTCTCAGTATATACCCGGAAGATCGGAAAGCAGTGACACGAACAGATATCTGCATGCCAATGTTCATAGCAGCACTATTCACAATTGCCAAGAGATGGAAACAACCCAAATGTCCTTCAACAGATGAGTGGATAAATAAAATGTGGTATATACACATGATGGAATACTACACAGCAGTAAGAAGGAACAATGTTGTGAAACATATGACAACATGGATGAACCTTGAAGACATAATGCTGAGCAAAATAAGCCAGGCACAAAAAGAGAAATATTATATGCTGCCACTAATGTGAACATTGAAAAATGTAAAACAAATGGTTTATAATGTAGAATGTAGGGGAACTATTGATAGAGAACAATTAAGGAAGGGGTAACGATAATCCAATAAGAACAGATAAGCTATCATGGGTAAATTTAATGTTCTGGGAATGCCCAGGAATGACTATGGTCTGTTAATTTCTGATGGGTATAGTAGGAACAAGTTCACAGAAATGTTGCTGTATTAGGTTACTTTCTTGGTGTAGAGTAGGAACATTTTAGAAGTAAAGTAGTTATCTTAAGTTAGTTGTCTTTTTCTTACTCCCTTGTTATGATCTGTTTGAAATGTTTTTTTATTGCACGTTTTTTAAATTTAAAAAATTTTTTTATTTTTTATATAATTGATTTAAAAAAAGAGTTAATTAAAAAAAGAAAAAAAAACAATAAAAAAATATGCAACGCCCCCTTGAGGAGCTGGTTGTGAATGCAGGGGTATTGGGCTTCCCCACCTTGATGGTTGCTAATGTGCTTACAGACATAGGGGACTGATGATTTGGTGGGTTGAGCCCTCTACCACAGCACTTGCCCTTGGGAAGACTGTTGCTGCAAAGGAGAGGCTAGGCCTCCCTATAATTGTTCTTAAGAGCCTCCTCCCAAATGCCTCTTTGTTGCTCAGATGTGGCCCTCTCTCTCTAGCAAAGCCAACTTGAAAGGTGAAATCACTGCCCTCCCCCCTACGTGGGATCAGACACCCAGGGGAGTGAATCTCCCTGGCAACGTGGAATATGACTCCCGGGGAGGAATGTGGACCTGGCATCGTGGGACGGAGAGTGTCTTCTTGACCAAAAGGGGGATGTGAAAGGAAATGAAATAAGCTTCAGTGGCAGAGAGATTCCAAAAGGAACCAAGAGGTCACTCTGGTGGGCACTCTTACGCACAATATAGAGTTTTTAGGTTCTAGTGAGTTGAAGTAGCTAGCAGTAAATACCTGAAACTATCAAACTACAACCCAGAATCCATGAATCTTGAAGACAATTGTATAAAAATGTAGCTTATGAGGGGTGACAACGTGATTGGGAAAACCATAAGGACCACACTCCCCTTTGTCTGGTTTATGGATGGATGAGTAGAAAAATGGGGAAGGAAACAAACAAAGGCACCCAATGTTCTTTTTTACTTTAATTGCTCTTTTTCACTTTAATTATTATTCCTGTTATTTTTGTGTGTGTGGTAATGAAGGTATCAGGGATTGATTTTGGTGATGAACGCACAACTATGTAATGGTACTGGGAACAATCGAATGTATGATTTGTTGTGTATGACTGCATGGTATGTGAATATATCTCAATAAAATGAATAAAAAAAAAAGAATGATGATAGAAATGAAGGAAGAAAGAAAAAATATACATTATAGCTCCAGTCTCATATAATACACTGTATTGTGTTGTCAGGTATATTTATTCATCTTATTCTGAATACATACATTTTTCCTTGATCTTGATATATTTAAAGAGAAGTGGGGAATCATTTTATAGAATGCTCCTCAATTTGCATTTATTCAGTGTTTCCTCATGAAAAGATTGAGTTTATGTAATTTTTGGCAGGAATGGCAGAAAAGTATTGTGATATCAGGTGATTATTTTTAAATATTAACTTTTTCTGCAAAAAAAAAAGGCAACTGTATATATCCTGCTTTATTAGGTACTAGGAAAGTACAGAATTTAGGTAGCATTCAGGCTTTGACCTGAATAAGATTGCTGATTTATGAAGAAAGAAGTCAGTCTTCAGATGAGATAAATACATAAATGGAGCAAGGAAAACACAACCAGCTTTGATAATCATTAGACAAAAGGCCTTGGATATATAATTGAGTCTTCCAGAGCTAAAGTTTTCTTCTACACAGTAGGCAAAAATATGATACATTTTGCATGGCATGAATATGAAAATAATACCTATAAATCTCCAACTATGATTTCTGGCACATGAGAAAGTGCCCCTTATAACTTTTAACCATTATAAATTTTATTGGTGTTAACATTTAAATTTTACTGAGAATTTAGAATATACCTGGAATTGTGTAAACTAGGTAGAAAGCTAGATTCACTGAACTGGGAAAAGATACTACCTTCTTTAAGATGCTGTTTCTATAAGCTTATGTGAAAATATGCCCAATACTGTGGTTGGTTTATAGGATAAGAAGAGTAATTAGAGAGGACTTCCCAAGGAATTTGGTCTTTTGAATTATATTCTTGGAAACTATGAAATTCAGTGTTATTTGGGGTCTCTTTAAAGACTCTTTGTTTCTTGCCTTGTTGTGGGTATCAGGTGTACCCTGCAAGTATGTACCCTGTAAATGCAATCTCTCTTGGAAAACCTAGACAACCTAAATGTTCATGCAATTTTTTTTCCTGCATATATTTGACTTGTCATGGTTCAGAGTTTGTCTGCAAGTCACAGTTATTGGTCTTAAAGAACCCCAACTTATTTCAAAGAAACATTTTGAAATCGTCTTATCTTGTTCATTGACTGAGAGAATCGGGTTAAATATTTATGATAGTGAAATTAAGGCTATGTAAAATGAATGTGGGCTCTATGCTTTGAAAATTTTCAGACCATAGGGAGAAAGAGGAAAAGGACTAGAGAATAATTTCTCAGAATTTTTCTCAGAACAATTATTCTCCGGGTAACCTCTTTTGTATTGCTTTTAGCTGTAGTATTTAAATTTGGGAACATTTCAGAATTATTAGTATTGAGTTATCTCTAAATTAGATGACCCTAAAAGCTGAAGTTCCACTAAATAGCACTGAAAATTCTCCATGTATTTTAAAGAAATTTCAGGCATTCCATAATTACTTCTAATTCTTACCACCTACCTCAGTTTAAACATTCTCAAAAGCTATAAAATTTCTTTCTTCTTCTGCAACTATGAAGAAAATCAGCAAGCAATTTCATTTCATCATTCTAAGGAAGTACTTGCTATTCTAAGCCAGGGACTAGGAGGAAAAAAAAAAAACAATTACATGAAATTTTGCTTTTTTATTGTGAGTAGTATATGTAATTAGTACATGGACAGGGTAATCAACAGTCTCTTTCTAACTCAAATCTTGTTTAACGTTTCATCTTATCATTTATTCTTCATTTATTCAGCTTTTAATGAGTACTGTAAGTTCAGAGATTTTTATAGGAAATCAAAGGAATAAAAGATGGTGGTACACATTTTCTGCCCTTGAAAAACCTATATTCTAATTATGGAAGAATTGCATGTCACAAACAAAACTGCAATATTGCAGCGGTAAGTGATCACAAATGAATAAAGTTTGATCTGTATGTGAGGGTGGAACTATGACGCAGCCTGAGAAAGAAACACATCATTTGCTGGTAGATACATGATCTGAAGGATGTCTAGGAATTTCCATGGAGGGGAACGTATTTGGTTTTACCATTTTAGGAACTAGGACATTGATACTAAACATGAGTTTGACTAATTGTTGACTGCCTCTTAGTGGATGTTTTTTAAATGGCTTAATCTGGATAAACAAGAACTTCATAAATTGGAGAACTGGAATAATTCTATGGAAGCTTGGAGTTTGAAAGGAAGCAGGGCAATAGGAAAGTGACATGCTGGTTTGAGAAGCCACAAAAAAAGATATGTCTGTGAAGACACCTTGAGTTTGTGAAAGTTGTGTTAAAGACTTACGTTCCTTAAGATATAACTTAAATTTATTGATAAAAGACAATTCAATCAAACTAATTCAATAGAAAAATACGTGCATAATAGTGAAAAGTTTCATATTATGAAAACCACAGAATGAATACAGTACAATTTTAGAGCAGAAACAAAAATAATTTTTCTAGTTCAAAAGTTAAAGATTTTATGTAGAAAACATAGGCCCACAGTAGTGAAAATATTTGGCCGAGTGTAGGAACCAAGAATATAAATGGCATGCATTATAATTGCACTATAGGAGGAATGATACTTGTATTAATTAAACTCAAATCATCTGTATGTATGACACAAAGGTTAGGAAATACAATTATACAGGCCAAGAATATGTTGGGCACAATTTTATTAGTTACTTTAAATTATTACTTAAAGTAATACAAATTATTTTTTAAAATACCCTAATTTCTGATCCTCACTTTTCCCAACTCATATATATTAGTTTGAGCTAATAAATGAGTATATATGTTTACATACCCATATGATTTTAAGGAAAAATAAAGACCTAAATGTGCTATGTAGGCTATAATGCATGCAGATATACTTTCAGCCATATTACATACTGACAGTTTAAATACAAGCATATCTAGGTTTACAAAATAACCCCCATGTATATAAAGATATTTAAAAATTTAAATATTTAAGATTTAAATATATTTAATTATGAACAATAACTAACAGAAATTGAGAAATATGTTTTATGATTCTGAAATGTATGTTTAAATGCATATCATGTATTTATTTTGACAGTAATTAATATGTATTTTCATATTCTAGTAAAAATATATTTAAACATATATATGTAAACATTTCCCAATTGTATATTTCATTAGTGTGGTAAGCTAACAAAACACCAAACATTCATTGTAAATGGAATATATATATATATATATATATATATATATATATATATATATATATATATAATGGAATATTACAGAAAGTGTAATAAATCATACTAAACTATGTTAAAAGTATGTTAAAAATGGCCAAATCATTAACCAAAACATTATAAGATGTATTTGTCTTAGCAGTATGATTATTTATAGAAATCACTGTGATTAAATTAGATAGAGCACTCACAAATTAACTTGAGGCAGAAAGGGGAATATAAGGTTGATTTGCATTCATGGACAATTATGGATTAATATAAATAGTAGCTGAAAATTCAGTGTATTGCTTTCCTAGCTATTTGCAATGAGTGCCTGTTGAGATGTATAGAAGATTTATGTAAAAGTATGTTTAATACAGAATGTTTTATAAGAATAAAAAAATTAAAAACAACCTCAATATCCAATCTTAGGAGATTAGTAGAATCCATGATTCTACACATACCTATAATAATAAATATAACCACGTAATGGTATATAAACATAATATAATAATATAAATAATGCACAATATGGAAGCATATTAAAAAATATTCATAAATACACATGTATTTATTTCCAACTTTTTTCAAGGAGTTTATATAATGAGTGCAAACAATTTTCAGGGTGATTTGCATTATCTTATACCTTTTTGCTATATTTTATAATGTTTAGTAATACATATGTGCTACTTATATCATCTGAATTCTTTAAAATTATTTTATTACTTTAGTTTATTATGTATCTCAGTGGCTATGTTTATGGAGATGTTGAATAAAAATATCTTAATTTGATGAAATAATGTTGAAATATCATGGAGGTTAAATTTCAACTTGTAGATATATACTTGTTAAACCTCTCTGAAAAATCTGGATTTCATTAATCCTGTTTAGAGTTGAAATATTTAGAAAATTCTTTTAAGTGCTACTGAATAATTTGCTTTAAATTTTAAGCAAACACAATCCTGAATGGATTCACATTTTGTAAAGTTCCAGGAATAATTAATTCCTAGTATATTAACTTGACATCAATACTACATATTTCTATTTTACTATTGACAAACTCAAGGGCATTTTTGCCAGACATATCACCTAGAGAACTGAGGCTACTTGAAATATGTTGCAGGGCCATATAGATTTTGATACCAAAATTAAAAAAAAATAAAATAATACCTAAAATAGTAGAAATAAATACCTCAATAATTGAAGTTTTACCTTTCTAGACTGCAGCATTTGATAACAGCTAATATTTTTAGTGAAGAAAAATTTGATGGAGGTGTTGAGTTTTAGAAGACCTCATTGGAGAACATAAAAAATGTATGAAATTCCATATTAAGGACCAAGGGACAAAACTGTGTTCTGTCACATATTTACAGTGGTAAAGACAGGCTGGTTGATCACCCAAACTAATTCTCTTTTTACCTAGGTTCACAGCTATCTTACTTTATCCACTATTTTCCCACTCAGGTATGAACATGTGACTGAGCTCTTACCAATAGAATGTGACTGGATATAGTGTACAAATCATCTAGATTTAGATGGTAAAATCTTCCTTGTGATTCTTCATGTTCTCCTCCCCTGCCTGTGGTTCAGTTGCCAAGAACTCTTACGTCCCAAAAGCCAGCAGAATTACAGTAGGAAAGGAGCATGGATCTCTGAATTATCAGATTGAAGGATTTCCAGTGACACCTATGTTGACCTGCTCTGGGAATGAGAATGAGGTAACTTATCACGTCAAGTCATAGAAGAGGTGGGATTGTTTGTAATAGCAGGTAACTACCCTGACTAATACAGAAATTAGTACTTTTAAGTGGAATGTATGGCAATGGTCTAGCTGATTTAGCAATAAGCAAGGCAATGGTTACTGAGCCATAGCTCTAGGGTAAGATTTGGAAAGAATCAGATTGATGCTCTGTTTTAATGACTATTGACTTTCCTCTTAAGGTATAATAATAAAAAGCAGATGCTCTCAGCTAAAAATTATCTGATTTTAGAAAAGAAACTGAAGAAAATGGGGCAAGTCTGGGGATGAAGATCCTTAAAGCATTAGAAAAGCCAATTGCTTCTGAATGACAAATAGTGAGTTGCTAGACCAACATAGATCTTGAGCTCCAAAGACCAGAAATATTTCAATATTTCTGTTATATATATATATATATATATATATATATATATATATGCCAATGATCTGATTAAGAGTGTTACCTTCCCACTTAATTTTTCAAATAGACTCAAGGTAGTCAGCATTAGCATGATTAAATAAATTAGGATTAAGAATTATGTGCAGAAAAGGGTTCTGGTGAGTTTACTGGAATATGAACTGATTGGATTAAAAACATCATAAGTTATTGATGTAGTTATTATATTGTATTACAAAGAAACCATAAAATCACCCACTCACCCAAAAAATCATATGATAGTTTAAGCACTAAAACAGTCTTTCAGTTCCAAACGTTGCAGTGGCAAGAGAAGTGGGATTGATAAACTCCATGTACCTCAAGAAACCTATATTCCCAATAACCAGTTTACATATGGCTATGGATAGTTGAATCATATATTTTTCTGGCATAATAATACAGAGACAACTGACATATCAGGAGAATTTGAGCAATCCTTAGCCATAGAGAGTAATGGAAAATGAACATCCTAGAAGGAAGAGCCAGGAACTACTAAGAACCAGAGACAATGCACTGCCTCTCAGAGAGCAGAATCTGTTCTAATCAGTGAACTTCCCACACACCCTATTCCAGTTTTCTAAAGCTGCCATTATATAAAATACCAGAAATGGATTGGCTTTTATAAAGGGGATTTATTTGGGTACAAATTTAAAGTTCTAAGGCCATAAAAGTGTACAAACTAAGGCATAAGCAAGAGGATACCTTCATTGAAGGAAGGCCAATGGCATCCAGAACACCCT
This sequence comes from Choloepus didactylus, assembly GCF_015220235.1. NCBI lineage: Eukaryota > Metazoa > Chordata > Mammalia > Pilosa > Megalonychidae > Choloepus > Choloepus didactylus. The sequence continues at coordinate 24,702,703 of NC_051310.1, forward strand.
GTCAGCTGGGAAGGCATGTGCCTGGCATCTGCTGGTCCTTTGCTCCCAGGTTGTGTTTCAAAATGGCTTTCTCCAAAATGTCTCTGGGCTTCATCTCTTAGCTTAGCATCTCCAAACATCTTTCTGTCTGCATCTCGAAGTGTGCAAGCATCTGGGTCTGTGTCAGCTCTTAGCTTCTCTCCTAAATACTCCACGGGACTAATCAAGACCCACTCTGAATAGGGAGGGCCACACTCCATGGAAATAATCTAAGGAAAAGTATCACTCACAGTTGGGTGAGTCACATTTCAATGGAAAGACTCAATAAAAAGTTTCCACCCTAATCAAAAGACTAATAAATCTGCCCCCATAAGATTGCATTAAAGAACATGGCTTTTTAGGGGACATAATGTATATAAATCAGCACACAACCCTAGGCAGAGGACCTTCACAGTGATGGGGCAGCAGGATTTCAGAATTGTTGTTGACCAATGTTTGCTGTTTTCACCCATTCTTCCTTTTTCTAAATGGAGATTGTCCTTGAATTTATCCCCTCTCTGTTCAAATATTGTATATTGGGAGTTGGTGGGTAGTGGATAGTGGATCTTTTTAGTTCATAAGTCACTACTTCCTAAGGAACCACTAAGGACTACATATCTCCTGTAGATGCTGGACTTTTAACTGGATAAAATAACTGATGGACCCTTAGATTGGCTCCCTTGGGATAAGATGTGTGTATTATGTGTGTGTAGAAGAGTAAAATGTACATTTTGTGTCATAAGGGGCAAACCATGGTATAGTTTTGCTAACTGTTCATCAAATATGTTTCACTTTCCCACTGGGCTCAAGCTAGTCTGCATGTCCTTCCCTCCCTTCTGTCCCACGTCGCTGGTTGACTGAGTCTTGGCTAATGGAGTGTGGGTGGAAGTAATGTTCCCCACCTCCAAACAAGACCCATAAAAGATCCTGCATGATTCTCCACATTCTCCTTTCCTCCTGTTTTCCAGCTGGATACAAAGACCCAGAAGAGAATTATAAGGCCTTAGGGTATGGTAAAGTCACAGATGGAAGGAGCCAAGGTCCATGAATCACCATCAAACACCTGCACTGTTACATGAGCAAGAAATGAACCTCTATCGTGTTAAGTCTTTGAAATTTGGAAGTTGTTGGTAAGAACATTTAGCTGAGTCTGACAAATACACTGGTTCAGTGACTCTCCCAATCCATGCTGGCACTCAGTTTCAGGTTAGTTGCCTATAGAATGGGGAAAAATAATTCCCCTAAGTGGCTGAATTCATGTGAAAAATGTGTGCCAACTATTGAAGTAAAAATCAAAGAAGCAAAAGCAAAGAAAAGCAAGACATAAAATAGGAGGATAGAGGAGTATCCCCAATGGACTTGGAAGTAAATACAAAGGTCAGAGAAATATAAAAGTTAGTCTATTATTGAAAGTCAGTCCAGATCTCATTAGGAAGGCAGGCAAATAGATTGAAAACTAAGCCTAATGATTCATTTACTTGACTCAGTGATGAATTATTGGTCTAACAAAATGGAGTAGTTTTATTTTTATTTCCATAATGTGCTGGATTGCTGTGGTTCCCCATACCTTTCTGGTTGAATTAGGGAAGACATAAGGTTGAATAAAAATTAAAAGGGAAAGTCCTAAGCTTGGTGTGCCTGTTAGGATCAATTATGGCCCCCAAAATGCCATTATCTCTGATGCAATCTTGTGGAGGTATATGTATTAATGTTACATTGGAACCTTTGAATTAGGTTGTTTCCATGGAAATGGGACCCACTCAGCTGTAGGTGATAACTCTGATTAGATAATTTCCATGAAGGTGTGGCCCCACCCATTCAGCGTGGGCCTTGATTAGTTCACTGGCACCCTATAAAACTTCAGACAGAAGGCACTCACAGCCAGCTGCAGCTGAGAGACACATTTTGAAGATGGCCATTGGAAGCTGACACTGACATTATGGAGAATGCCATTTTGAAACGCAACCTGGGAGCGAGCAGATGCCAGCCACGTGCCTTCCGAACTAACAGAGGTTTTCTGGACACCAATGGCCATCCATCAGTGAAGTACCCTATTGTTGGTGCCTTACCTTGGACACATTATGAACTTAAGACTGTAACTTTGTAACCAAATAAACCCCCTTTATAAAAGCCAATCCATCTCTGGTATTTTACACCCTGGCAATATTAGCAAACTGTAACACTTGGCTAAACAATAGACCATTTATGGAAAAAACACTTGGATTAAGAAGAAAGGAAAGAGAGAAATTACTGACAAAAAATTAGCCTGAGAAATTTAGGCAGAGGTGTAGATATGGGTACATGTAGCTCCTTTGATGGTTGAATAGGGCCCTTTCTAATTTCCTCTTTCAATTACTGCGAGTTGATAGTCTAATACAATTTCTTGTTCATAGCGAGGTACACAGAACACAATAAGAACTCAGTAAGTTAGAAGAGAGATAAGGAAATAAAGTTTGTTACTACCCTCTTACAGTTTCATGATCATTTTTCCAAACTCTTCTTTTCACCCTTTAAAAGAAAAGAACAACACTGATATTTATATCCCCATTTAGATTATTTATTACATTTTCACAGGTAGAGTTTTAGTACTTAGAATTTGTTTCTATCCCACATAATGCATTTCTCTGTACATGATATATTCTCAATAAATAAGTGCTAATTGATATTTTTTTACTAAAAGCACCTGAAACAGATCTAAAGATGCTTAGTAGTCCACTCAAATTAAAAATTATCACCTTTGGAAGAATGTTTGTTATCACGGTTCAGTTTTAAGGTAAATGTGAAAAGTGGCTGAAGACAATAATGGCATGTTAAGTGGATGTCCACTGACAAGAGGAGACTAGTTCTCCTCAAGAAACAGCAGTGATGGAAAGATGCATCATAACTCTATGTCTAGTCTTTTCCATCTTTTCCCAATTGTCTTACTTGAGTGTCCATCTCTCCTACCGCAAGTCAGGAAATAGTTTATAGTGATTAACTCTTAGAGCTTCCCGTCTGCTTAACTCATTTTTTCCCCTGTAACTCTCTTCCATGATTATTGTATCTACCTGTTTCTCATTCATTGATTTATTCTCTCTTTCTTTCATTTATTCATTCGTTAATATTTTCTGGGTTCTGTGCTGCCTGTTTCAATTAATCAGTACATTCTGGATCCTTTTAGACTAAATTTATATTTTTGGCTACTTTTTCGTGTCCTTGTTTCCAGAAACTAAGCAGCAATTTTCCTAATCCCTTTTGTTCAGTCCTGCTCTATTAATACACAGGCACTGTGGAGACACATGGTAAGAGCAAGGACATGAATTTCCTGTAGTGTGGCTGTTGCTTTATTAAATAAGTAGTTTAGAAAGACACCTATACAAAACTGGGTCCCTTTCCCTAACAGCTGAAGTCATTCACAATTAAAGGGAGAGAGGCCTCTTTTGCCTTACAAAGGAACAAAGACTCTAACCCATTTACTAGCTCCCAAATAATAATAAATTATAACTATCATTGTCTAAATATTTATTCTATAATATCATTGAGTAAGTGCTTTATGTAACAGTTTCATTCAGTCTTCCCAATAACCCCATGTGGATTGACTCTATCATTATCCCCATTTTACAGACAAGAAACACTGAGGCAGAAAGAAATCAATCAGCTAGTAAATGGTAGAGATGAATTCCAGATCCAATTTTATCTCCAATGCTTCACATTATGCTGATTTCAACATAAAACAGCTGAAATACTATTGCTTTCCAATTTTGCTAAGTACTTTTCTACCTATTCTCTAATTTAACCCACATAGTAATTCTGACAAAAATGCGTTGTTGCTATCCCCATTTTATACTTGAAGAAATTAAGGGTCTATTGTGTGATTTGCCTAAATCATCTCAGCCCTGGGTTGGTAACTGGGATTGGAACATAAGTATGATTTACTATTAGGTATTCATTTCTTTGCATGGAGAATTTCTGATCAAATCATATACATGTGCACATTTATATGTTCCCAGCAGGCTTATCAAATCAGAAATGCTTCAGCATTATGTGAGTGGTGGATGCAATCACCAAGCTAATGAGATTTGAGCTGAGAACAAACTTTATTGGGACAGCTATATATTCTGCCTAAATAAAAGTAAAAAAGGGAATTACAAGAGTTCCTGGATGGAACTTCAAAGGAAAAAATGTTGTCCTTATTAAGAGCTTTTAATGCCAGCTTATCTGAAACAGAATGCCCCCTATGGAAATTTTCTATGCTATACTTACGTACATCATTGCCCACTAGTCAATCAGAGACATAGAAAAAAAAATAATGGAAATTTCAGGTGTTAAATTAGCCACCCTGGGGCACCTCAATATAATCCCTTGAATGCAATAAAGAAAATACATGGAATGTGACAAAGAAAATTAATTAAAATGGGTAATATAAGGCTGCCAAGTTCAAACAAATTGTGGCCCTAGCACATACCAACTCTATACCTGCAGGCCAGACTTCATGAAATCCAGACAACTTAAAACATGTTTTTATACTTCAATGGGGAAAAGAGGTGTTCAAGTTTCTTAGCTATTCAGAAATCTACACTGACCTCCTTCCATTTCAGATTCTAAGAAGAAAAATTTATCAAAGTCTTAAAGCAGTTTATTCAATTTTGTTTTGGAAATTTTCAATTACAAATATTAAATTATTCAAAAGCAATATTTTGCCTATTGTCCACTAATGAGAACTGACATTAGTTTCAGGATTGTTGTAAAAGAGATTGCTTACCTAGAAATTCCAATATTACTCTAGGTGATTTTTTTTTTAAAAATTTTTTTCAGTCTTCTTCCATTAATGCTGTTTTGATCAATTTTTCTTCATGGTATTTCCATGTTCATCTCTCTGAAGTGACAATGTGCTCATTCTTTGGTTTTCTTTTGGTGAATAGTCAAACATGCTTTTTGTGTAAATGCCTGCAGAACTTTAATCAGTTTTCTGGGTTTTTTTTTTCTTTGCAGTTTACAGCAGTGAATGTGCCAGAATTGTATGACAACCCCATATTTCCCATAATCTTAGAAATCGTTGTAAACTCTTCATAAGTTTCCCTTACTTGCTTCAGAACCTGCCCTCTGTTCCTAAATTTCCCATTTAGACTCAACTGACAGCTCTCCATCTAAGGTTTCTTTAATTCTGTTGGAGAAGAAAATATCATTCAGCTGTCACTGTTTCTGTACATGAATGAAGCCAAATTTATATTGATCAAAGTGGCATGTTTGCAGAGCCAAACAAACAGAAACATATAATTTATGACTTGTTATGTTTGATGGTAAACAGACATTTTAATTAAGTTTGAGGTTGAAACTTTTAAAAACTTCTGCCTCAACTTTGTCACCCGCAACAAATTGGGCCTTGGATGAAGGAAGAGATAAACAGCAGAATGCATCCTATACATATACGTGGATTAAGGATGCAGGTGGTTACACTGTTTATGTGTGTGAGACCATGAAATAAAATACCAAGAAAATCCCATGTATAGAAAATCTGATTATATTATAAAAGACTTTTTTTTTTTTTTTCCTCCCTTGAACCAAACCTCACAGATACTTAAACCACAGGTATAATAGCAATGGGCAATGAAGGGTAGGTCCCATAAATATACAGTTTTGCAAAAAGCACCCGGACATGGAGTGATTTGTCTCGGAACTCTTTGGAATGATCACGTGTGGTGTATTGTTATTGAATAGAATCGTGTATTGGGGCAGGGCAGTAGAATAAACTTAGCTTTCTGAAGGTGCTCCTTTTCTCACTGGCTGCCGCAGAGCTAGGGCCTGGCGGGTTGGATAACAAGCAAGTGATGAGGTGTTGATAATGAGGGATGGGAGAAGAGGAAATAAATGGGAACCCTGTATTTTCTGCATGATTTTCCTGTGGACCTATAACTAATCTAATAAAAAAATTGTATTAAAAAAGAAGTGGAAGCAAGGGAGAGATTATTCTGTGAGCTCCTTGTGTCTTGATCTAAGAAAACCTGGATCTAAGGTGTAATTTTAAATGTGACAGCTATAGAAAAATATGCTGAAATGTGTACATTTTGCTGTTTTGAAAGGCAACTGTGAGGATGAAAGATTTTTGCAGTTTATCAATTCATTAAGGTATGCATAAATAAATACAACCCTTTCCCCCAATTTCGGTACACTAGAAATGTATGTTCACAAGAAGATCACTTATGAACAAATAAAATAATGGTCCTTTTTACATAGAAAGTTACCCTTTTTTGAAAATTGTTACTATAATGTATGTTTCGATCATGATCAAAATGCGGTAGATGAGTTATTTGGATAAAAAAGTATATCCAAGTGCAGAGATGCAATAATCCCCAGTTTACAAAGAACTTTCTCATTCATTGCATAATTTTAGCACTAAAATAGTCACGTAATATGCTGATTTTGTTTGTTTGCTTATTTGCTTATATTTCAGAAGTACAAGGGGTCAGAGAGATTGAGTACAAAAGATATCTCTATTTAGAAGATGTCTTTATCTCCTATTCTGGTTGGCATTCTGCTGGCTACACAGTCGTCATGCTGTTCTCATTCACAATCAAGAATCTCACTCTGTATAATGATTTTTGTGATATGGGGCATAAACTTTTTCCATAAATGAGTAAAATTATTTTGATAACCACAATGTTTAAGACATGTACTAAGCATTGAAAACATAATCATCTACATCATTAGATGCAAGCTTATAATCTCAGTTTCTGAAAGTATCTGTATAATTACTTTTTGTAGCATGAGTTGGGAATTCGATTCTATTCCTGACTCTAGTGTGATGCCAAGATTTCTAATTCCTCCTGTCATTTTGAGTCTGCTTCATATATAAAAAGACACATGGAGAAAGAAGCAGACTGTGCTGGGTCTACCTCCCAGGCAGGAAAAAGACATCTTTGACTTCTCTTTTCCAAGCACATGTGGGAGCTATATGGAGATAAGAGATAAATTTATATAGAATTACACAATACATATCTCTGTAAATTGACTAATTTTTCATTTTGATGAGGAGCAGCTGAAAAAAATGAAAAGGCCGATTTATGTCAGTTTCTCTGTGGCAAGGGATGTGCAACGTCTGTGCACTAGAGGTCTTTCAGTTTTATTATGATCAGTCTAGCAAATATTGATGCAGTAGTATAGAGAATCTCTGTTCATGAGGGACTTGTTACATGACAGCTTCTTTTATCTGAGAATTCCCCAATGTGAAGGAGTACCCAAGACATCTATAAATAGATTTTTACAAAAACATTTCAGTAATGCATCTCAATCCCTTCCATCTGTGTCTCATCTAGTAACTTTCCACTAGGACTTCAGTAAGAACTAAATAATAATTTGAATTCCACAGAGATTGAGAGTCTCAAAGGTCTGAATGTAAGCTGAAGAATTTGTTGGCAGGACTGAGGAATATAGCATAAACTGATAAAACTGACAGGGTTAGTGATGAACTGTGGTCATGGTGGAAACCAACACTACAAGAAGGATCGGAAATAAATGGGAAAAAAAGACTTTCTAAATGTTATATACATATGTGGATCTGTGATAGATGTTCACGTAGATCTGAGATAATGTAAAATTCCTACAATTTTCTGCAATTGAATTTTTTAAAATTATATTTTTCATTGATGCTATCCTTTATTATCCCCTAAGTGTTCTTGACTCATTACAGATTGATAATTATCAAGTAGAAAATATTTCCTTTTTGCTGCCTTTTGTACTGAAATTTTAGAAAACTTCTGATCTGTTTGTTTACTTTCAAATTGGAAGAGTAATATATGCTTGCTTAAAATATCCTTTATAAGTACATACAGAGAGTACATATAGAGATCTGCCCTCACCCCTCCTCAGTCTTTCTAGGGAGAAGTAATAACCTAAAATATTTCCTAAATATACATGTCACTATATGTAACCTGCATAATACATGTGACACATGACTCTGTCTTGGCGTGATGGGAAATGTTCAAAAAAATATCAACTTACCATGCAATAAAAATAAAAAGTAACTTAAAGTCTGTTTTAATCTTTCATGAAGATTGCAACTGTCATTTGTAAATTAACAAAAACATCTTAAAAATCTTTTTTTCTCCATGCTCAATCTCAATGTAGTTGATTCTCTATCTGTTTCACACCAAGTTCAAGCTCCTAACAACTATGTCCCAAATCCACACTTCGCTAGATTGCTCACATCTGTTATTTCCCTTCTTTGACTCAGTGGCTTTTTAGTGGACTGACAATTCCTCCGTTTTCTTTCAATTTTTCTGTTTCGTTACCAAAATTCTGTACCTCAAAGGAGGGTCAGGAAGCTGACCAAGAATGCATGAGTCTTACCTTCCTGAGAAAGTGGGGCAGGGAAGTGGTATAAAAATCCAAAAGTGTCACATTTTCTGTGTACATGTATTGACATAAATGATTAACATGTTTATTTTTAATTTTTGTTCTGACTTTAGGCATTCCCATTTTAGTATATACCAGAAAGCATAATGTGAAAATGAGATTCTTGGATATAGAAGTAGCTAATAACTAATAATTCAATTTACTGAGGAACAATTACTTCCCTTATATGCTACTAGAATTTTTCTAAAAGGAAAAAAAGAAAAGAAAACATTCTTAACCATTCAGTTATCCCAGGGTCAGAAATAAAATCAACTTATAAAAAGAGACATGATCTTTAAATGAGAGTCTTTGGATTCATTGCTCAGCCAATAAAACAAGTTTCTGATGAACAAACAAACCAAAAAAGTTTAAATTGAGCCAGATGTAGGATTTGTGGAAAAGAAAAGTCAAAGCAAGTTAGCTAGCCGTGGAAGGTTAGGAAAAAAGTTCTTTGTAGTGCAAGTGTTCTATTGTCTGGTTTAGTTTTTGAAGTTGACACATTGCACATTGTGAAGTGACATGTTGAATGAACTTGAGTGTAGGGTAGAGAATACTAACAAAGCCAAGGGCTGTGACCTCATTCATGAGTCATCAAATGGTTAAAAAAATGCATGGATCAGTTCGTCTGGAAGAATTTCCAAACTTGTCTGGATGTTGTGGACATGTTGTGAACAGTGCCATGTCATATGAGAAACTTGTAATAGTGTTTTGTTTTGTTTTTTTAAAACAATGCGCCAAGAATTGAGATAGTGCAGATGCATATTCATATTTGGACAAAGTGACTTCTTATTGAGACTAACACAATGTATACTGAAAGGTTTGAGGCCTCATCACACAGCAGTAATTAGAGCAGCTTAACTTCTACCCCAGAATGAGAACACTTTGCATGTGGAACCATGTACACGTCTGGTAGAGAATCGTGGAAGGAAATAGGGTTGTATTGCTCAGCACATTTCAGGTCACTGGAATATAATGTAGATAAGCTACAATTTAGTTAAGCCTTTGCTAATAAAAGGAAATAAAGAGAGAAATAAAGAGAAAAATAGGAAAAGAAAGGAGAGAGGGAGGACAGGAGACAGGAAGGAGAAAAAAGGAAGGGGATGGATGGAAAGAAAGGAGGGAAGAGAGAGAGAGAGAAAGACACACACACATACACACACACACACACACACACACAGATTTCTAAATGAACTTTAACTGAGCTTGATGAAATGGATTACTTATTTTTGTAGCCGCAAACAATAAATGACCTTCACGTAAGGTGACTGGTACCCAACCTTATGAAAACTGAGTGAATGAACATGAAATTTTCATTGTATATTTGCAATGATTTGAGGAAGACATTTACTCTCTCACACTGACAATTATCTTTCTCTGGAAATCCTTCTGTTCTTGGATTGTGTTGTCCATTTTTGTATTCATCTTTGGTAGAAATATGGAATGTGAGTCTTAGAATGGATCTTCAAGATCATCTGGTCTAATTGCTAAAGAAGCAGTCATTGAGTTGAGCCTTTTATCCTAGGGAATGTATAAATGGAAGTAGTCAAGAAGCTTATTCTCTAAGAGGTTCATGGAATTGTTTTTATACAGAGGAGAAAATAAAAGAAGATTGTTTCATAAAGAATAGGATTGACTCTCCTAACTGGATTAACCAGCTTTGGAGCTCAAATTTTAATATGCAGTTTTCATACATGTTAATACTTGTTCTGCACTCTTGTTCCATGTTTGAGAATTATTAAATACTGATTGTGGTCATTCCTTGAGTGTTATATGGATTGTGGCTATTACTAGTAGAATTTTTAAACACAACTTTAGCACATTACAAATGAGCATATCCCAACAAGATTTTAACATTTTTTATCATAAAATGTAACATATATACAGAAAAGGGATAAATTTCAAAATTCAGCTTAACAAAGTATTTATAGAGCACATTTTAAAGTATAGTATAAGTTACAGTTCCACAATTTCAGGTATTTCTTTCTGGCTGTCCCAATACAATAGAAACAAAAAAGAAATATCTATATAATGATTTAGTAGTTATATCATTTGTGAAATCCTAACTTCTCTGTTAAAACTCCTCCCTTTCATTTGAACATTCTCTCAGTCTTCAGCCATATTTGGGCAATGATCATTCTAACTTCTTCATGTCGAATAGGGTTGTTGACATTATGTGGTAAGGGAATGCAACTGGTTGATGTTCTGGGAGAAACTGGTACCTCTAAGTTTCAGGGCTTATCTGGCATAAGAACAAACTGGAGATTTTAAGTTTCTGAAAAATAACTTAGTAAGAAAAACTTTTACAGAGTCTTAAAGCCCTGGGTTTTCTTTATGGTTGGTTGGGGCTTGGCATACCATGGTAATTTATAATATGTTATACCAATAATTTTAATGGTACTGCAAACTGGATTTGTATAAGAGAACTTCCTTTATACTTTTTTATAAAATGCAGTTTATCTAACCTAATAAATAACATAGAACACTAGTGATTAATTCATCAATGCTGGTAATTTTGAAATGTTAAACACCTGGCTTTATCAATTAAATGAGCTCAGTTGCAAACCTTCATAAGCAGAGTCCTTCATAAGCAGAATGAAATTCAGACACAGAAAGAGAAACCCTCATGAAACTAGAAGCTGAAATCAACAAAACCTAGAAGAGAAGGGAGAGACAAGAAGACACCACCATGTACCTCGCCATGTGACAGAGGAGACAAGGATTGCTGGCAGCCAGCTACACAACATCAGTCTTCTGGGAGAAAGAATCTCACCTTATGATGCCATATTTGGACTTTCTTTTAGTCCCAACACAGTAAGCTAATAAAGTCCCATTGTTAAGTCAACCCATTTCATGTTATTTGCTTGAGCAGCCTAGAAAACTAAAACACTAGATAATTTAATTTTGGGGGTCATATTTGCCCCCATTTTTAAAAATTTTCCATCCATGACATCAATGGAAATCTTAGTAAGGTTCTCCCCATCGACCCTCTACTTCCCCAAAACCCTAAATATTCATTTTGGGGGGTAATGTGATTGTGGCGATGTTGACACCACCTCTGATTTCTGGGGTTGTGTGAATGATCATCTAAGCCAGTTGGTCCTCCCATACTTCTGGCATCAGCGATAAGTCAGGTGCAGGTATGAGATCTAAGTCAGACCAATGTTGTTAAATCTCTTCTCTACTGGTCATGATGAGGAAAAAGGAGTTCCAGAAAACCCCGGCAACTCTCATAAATTCTGGCTAAGATCCAGCTTTAAGATGATGTGACATTGTAGAAGGCAAAAGAGAAAGTTTAAGGAACTGGGGTACTTAATGACATCAGTGCTCTGATACTTTCACTTTCTACTGCCGAGGAATTGTATGAATCAGATTATCTCATTTACACTGACAGTTAATGTCCATCTGTGCCATTAGTACTAGTGTTTGTACATTAATACTAGTATTTGTATTGGCAGTACACTTCTGAACTCATAATATAGGGCTTTCTAGCATCCATCAAAATGAGAGAAAGTGGCTATGGAAACCAATGGATAAACAAAGGGACAATTTATCGCTGTGATAGTCTAAAGAGTAAGAAGGTTGGTTTGACTGAATAAGAGTTTGCATTGAGGGATATTAAGACCCAGTGATGGGTAGCTAGAAAATGGCCTTTATATGCATGTTGAATTTTTGTTTATTAATCTCTGCTGCTTTTCTTTGATTCTGAGGTTGGGCACAATCACGCTGACTAAATGGTGTAAGATCAACTGAATGTATATAATGATAGTGTATTGTTTGTTCCTTCAATTAAAATGTCAGGTTCAAAAGGACATGCATGTCTTTATACTTTTGCCTATTATATTTCCATATACTAGTTCAGTACCTGATAAATACCATGGTTGTCTGAATAAATAAATAAGTTTTAAGTTAGTGCCACACTGCCTAGACAAAGAGAGAAAATACTTTTTGATGAAATTTATATCCTGGTTATGTGTTTAGTAATGTGAAGGCTAGAGATCATTTTTTATTTTGCTTTCTACTCTGATGCTTATCCATCTTCATGTTCTGATGAAGTGCTCATTTGCATAAGAACTCTATACCAATGACTAAGTCATATATCTTTGCAGGTATTTTAAAAGTATACTTATATATTTATATATGTGAAGAATGTTCCAGAAACAACAGCATATATAGAAAAGATACAATAAGAGAGAACGTAAGCAATTAAGAAACAAGGTGGTAGAGAATTAGTTCATTTCAAGAGGGATACATATCATGACTATGAGCACAGATATTTCTACTTTATTCTTAAAATCTACCCTTTACTGCTCTATTCATCACTGTATATTTTAATAATTTATTCATGCATTTAATCATTTATTTATTCAAGAATCATCCATCTTTGAGTCTCCAATGCCTACCAGGTTAAAGGCACTCAGACCCTCATAAAGGTCCTTTACTTACTGTCAAAGGAATCACATACCCCAATAATGAAAGACTCCATGCTAGGGGTAAACTCAGTGTGCTCTGGCAGAAGGGAAGGGGTGGCTACATCAGACTGGGAATCAGGCAAACTTCCTTGAACTGATAAGCACTTGAACAGCACCTGCAAGTTTTCTGTATTGTTATATGTTATCTTCCTGAGTCTTCCCAAAAGCCAGTGGTAGAAGACAGGGCATCTATCAACTCCTTTGAAATTATCCTCTTTTTTGACACTCTGGCTACTCTCAAGCCTGAGTTTGCTACATCTATTTTGTAACAGCTAGGCAAGTCCTAATAGAGCACCACTATATTAAAAAAATGTTTTATTCCTGCAATTCGAAAGATACTAAACTCTTGTTTGAAATCTACACTGCATGGTGATCTTTGCACTCAGGCTATTGAATCTGACTCTTTGGGTGGAAATGTCTGCACAATTTACTGAGGCTTTAGGCACGGTTATGTTGGTCTAGCAGTTAAATAGTTATGTTAGGAATATAAAAGTATTTAATGGTTTATTGGAAAGTCAATGGCATAATGTGTGAGGTGCCTCTTTAACAGTATACTAAATGTGTCAGAATTCCATGCAATTTTCCACCATAAAATGGTATAATATCCTACAGGTGTCAACCATTTATTTCTACTTGTTCTGCTCATTAGTGAAATGTTCAATGCTTAGTCTCCCATATCCTAATCAGATATATCTTAATGTATAACTAAGCTAAACAAGCAACTAGATAGATTATGAAAATATATTAAATATTAAGAACTTCTTACAATTCATCTGAGGTGCTTATATTTTTGCAGTCATGTCATATAATGCTAATTCATTATGTCAATTGTTGTACTGTCCATTGCCAAGTATAAACTTGTTGGGCAAGATCCAGATGCCCCAGATAGGTAAATTCCCTTTGCTTAAATTCAGCTTAAACTCACTACAAAATAATAAAGATTACCTAAAACCAATTGGTAATCTTTTGAGGATAATACTTTTCTTTTTTTTTCTTCTAACTGTAATTGCTACTCAGTGGATGTGTGCTTTTGGGATACATATTACTATGATGGTAGACATGTTCCATGCAGTTTCCCAAATACATTGGAACATAAAAACCTCACAGCAGGGTGCTCTGGATTATAGTATTTTTCCATAATTAAAAAAGTCTTTATTGTTTTTAAAGAAATGACCTAATAATGTAAAGCAAATATGATCATTTGACATTTCCCATATTTAAAAATGTGTGTATTTTGCTTTAGGTAGAAATATTTAACCATATATTTTAAGAGTCCATATGGATAAACATACAACTTATATACGGTATGTATGTGTATGTGTGTGGGAGGGTATCTATGGCTCCACACCTACAATATATATTTATTTTGTACATAGAACTATATATTATTATATCCTTATATTTTAATGTTATGGCATATATACAGTATGAATCATGTATCATTAATTTGTGAATACAATCCATTTGTGTGGCAAAAATAATTGGGATATGTATGTGTGTAATTAGACACAAAATTTCTAGTAAGATCACAAGAATAAAAAAGAAGGGAAAATTAATACATGGATATGTGGCATGCTTATTACCTTTTCTTTTAGACAAGTAGCACATAGCTTCCCTTAAATGTTGTACCTTAAGAACAATAAAGAAATACCATTAACAATAAAAAAAACAGTTAGAAGATTGTTAACTAGGCCTTTAGTGACCTACTATTTATTCAAAGTCTTTGTTTAGAACAGTGAACCATAGCTATGTATCAAGAGATTATCCTGGTCTGAGGATTCAAGGGAGTTTTCTTCCGTTTTTTTTAAAGAGCATGCAGCCATTCAATAATAATAACTGTTCTAACAAGGTCAAATTGTATCTAAGTATTTTATTTTGGATCTTTCTATAGATACATCACATTCAATTTTTTAATTGTTCAAGAAGTCAACCAACTTGGAGGTTAACTAGTTCTTTTTCTCTTTATTCTTTATTTTTAATTAGAGTCAAAACAATTTTAAGAAACAAATATGCTTGAATAATTCTGCCTGTGTTTGCTGATTTACTCTTGGAAAGCAGGAACCCATAAATATTATCTTTTTCTTTAAGTTGGGATTAACAACTGCGTCGATCCATTCTACTGAAACATTAACGGTTGGAATATAAAACAATTTGCATTTTTTAAAAGAACTTTGAAAGTTATTTATTATTTAATTTCTTTAATCAATCTTGCCCCTTATCCTCACTAGCCATTTCATCTTTATTGAGAGTAGTGAAAATTTCCACTACTTTAATCACACACCAATCCAATTCATATTATGCTTTGATTTCTGTCCACAGATTTCTAAGGCTAACACTTTTTCCTTCTCTCTTTATTTAATATTTGTAAACCTTGCTTTCTAGTCTACGTCAAGCCATTTCACCATAAGGCTGCTAGACTGCTTCCTGTTTTCTTGAGAAGCTGGAAGCAAACAAAGGAGAGATCTGCAAGCTCACACCACCTCTTCTACCCACTTCCCTGCTTCTGAGCCATCATGTTCTTATTTCTCCCCGTTGCCCTAAATGACCTGCCTGTCTTGGGTCTGAAGCCACACTTCCATATGAGCATGGGATCATTCTTTCTTGCCTACTTAAGGAAATCACACAGCAATTCTCTTTCTCTTTGTTATCAGTTTTCCATTTGATACCATATTTTTTCATCAGCATAGAAAAATGTTGCTATTTCACCAATATTCAAAAAGCAAAGTGAAATTAAACAACCAAATAAAACAACAAAACTTTTGTGACCTCATCTACTTTCTGGGTTTCATGTGATTTCTTGCCTTCCATTAGGCAAAACACCTTAAAAAGGGTGTCTTTTCTCATTTTCTCTAACTTCTTCCCTCCCATCTGTTAAACCCAAGCTAATTAAAGTGTTTCCTCCAGTCACTCCACTCCATTTGACTCCTTTCCACTCTCTTTTAAGGTCACAAATAACCTCCATCTAGCTAAATCCAACAGTTAATTTTCAGTCTTTATCTTACCTGAACATTCTGTATCATTTACTCAGTTGCTCATACTCTCCTACTGTAAACATTTAATACACTTGGCTTCTAGGTCACCACACTCATTGGCTTTCCTGCCACATCTCTTGATATGCCTTATTTGTCTCTTAATTCCTCTTCATTCCCCTGGTCTCCAAGCAATGGAGTTGCCCTAGGGCTTAATCCTTGGACCTCTTCCCTTTCTTTTCAACATATTTCCTTGGTAATCTCATCCATTCCCATGGCCTTAAATACCATCTATATGTTGATGATTCCCAAATTTATATCCCCAATCTAGACTTCCCCTCTCACTCTACCTGCCTTCTTAACATCCTCACTTTCATATCTAATAATTACCTCAAACATGACATGTCCAAAATTGATATACTATTAGGTAGGACTATGCTATTTTATGTGTATAACAATTAACTAGGGACATCTATTCTGTCTCTCCAAATAAAAAGAAAACAATAATCTGACTATAGCTTGGATTAAATATCTAGTTATTGTGTATCCTACATTGGAGTTTTGGTTCTTGAAATATGAAATGTGTAGCATGAAAATCATAGTTTTTCTCTGCTCCTTCAATAATTGTCACTTGAATCAATAAATGAATAACTTTGTCTTTTAAGAAATACTTTGGTAAAAAGAATTTATTAATAAAAAATAGGATTCTTGTGCTATCTTATCTCATGTATTGCCTTTTGTATGTATATTACATTTACCTGAACGTAAGTCTTTTTAGAAGGACATAAAGCCAATTTCAAGAAAAATCAAAACCTGTATGTTATCCTATAGATTAAACTTCAGAATTTATTAATAATGTATAACTACATGGACCCGAATAATATTCTTCAATGTATCATTATCGAAAGGTAAAGAATAAAACATTTTGAAACTGATGATTAGAAAGGCTTTACATTTTCAAACTTTTGATGATATTAAGAGGCCTGTCTTTGCTCCCCCAAGCAAGAGCAGGGAATCCCAGGTGAATCCCTAAGGAAGAAAAGAACTGCACAGAGGTATAACTATTAAATAATATTATTAAGGAGACATTGAGGAAAACAAGGACACACACACATATCAGTAAAAACTGGTAGAGTGGAGAATTTTCTCTACTTTCCATAAGGATTACTTACTGGTTTAATGGACTGGTAATTCCAGGAAATACAATGCAAATTTTACTTTTCTTTTTTATTTTTCCATTTTTTAATGTAAAATATAACATATATACAGACCTGTGATAACTTTCAAAGTACCATTTAACAAGTAGTTAGAGAGCAAATTTCAAAGATTGCTATGGTTTACTGTTCCACTGATTCAGTTATTTCCTTGTTGTGAAATATATATACAGAAAGGTGATAACTTTCAAAATATAATTTAATGAGTAGCTATAGAGCAAATTTCAAAGAATGTTATGGGTTACACTTCCACCATGTCGGTTATTTCTTTCTAGCTATTCTAGTATCCTAGAAACTAGGAAAAAAATATATATCAATATTCAGTATTCATAATCCTTTGTTAAATCCTACCTTGTCTGTTGCTACCCCTTCCTCTCATTTAATCATTTTCTCAACCTTAAGGGACATCTGGGCAGTGACTACCCTAACTTGTTCATATTGAAAAGGGGTGTCAACATTATAGGGAAGGGGGATGCATCTGGTTTAATATTCTTGGTGAAGCTATTGCCTCTGGGCTTTGGGACTTACCTGGTATAAGAACACTTTGGAGGATATAAGTTTCTGAACAAAAACTAAGTGCATAAAACTTTTATAGAGTCACAGATGGGGTCCTAGATATTTTGGGATTACTGTTGGTTAGGGCTTGGCATACTGTGGCCATTTGGGATATCTAGCACGAGCTTGCATAAGAGTAACCTCCAGGATAACTTCGTGACTCTATTTGAAATCTCTTAGCTACTGTAAACTTATTTTGTTACCTTTCTTTTCTCCCTTTTGGTCAAGAAGGCATTTTTAATCCCTCGATGCCAGGGTCAAGCTCTTTTCTCAGAATTGTGTCACATGTCACCAGAGAGATTCACTCACCTGGAAGTCATGTTCCACGTATTGGGGGAGGTTAATGAACTCATTTGCAGAGTTGGGCTTAGGAGAGAAAGGCCACATCTGAGCAACAAAGAAGTTCTCTGGAGGTGCCTCATTGGTATAATTATAGGTAGGCTTAGCCTCCCTTTTACAGCCATAAGTTTCACAAGAGCAAGCCTCAAGATTGAGAGCTTGATGTGTTAAGCAGGAGGTTCCTAATTTCACATAGCATATATTCTGTCCAGATAAACAATCAGTGTCTCACATTATCTTCACTTAGTCGTACAATCATCTTCACCCTCAATTAAAAAAAAAATAACATAACACAAAACACCCCAAAGGTGTTATCAGCCCCTAATTATTTATCCCTAACATTAGTTTATTAATGTAAGTTATTCCCATTAAATACAGTCTATAATATGCAAAGGGTAGTTTTTCCCATATACCACTCTGTTGTTAACTCTTTGTATCCCTGTCATACCTTAGAAGTATACCATGCAAGCACTCTTTTATACTTTTAATGCTAATCTGTGGGATACATGGCTTTAGACAACTGCTTTTGATCATGTTCACCTTCAATGCAGCACTGATACTTATAATCCCGTTAATGAATAATGACCATTCCCATACCTCTAAGTTCACCCTCATTAACATGTCTGCAAATATTAGGTTATCATATTCCCTTCACTAGCTTCTGTCTATCTCAAGGTCCACTATAATTTACATTATAAGGCACTAATTTTACATTGTTCAGGGATTTACATTAGTGGTAACATACAATATCTCTCACTTTGTGTCTGACTATTTTCACTCAGAATTACGTCTTCAAGGTTTACCCCAGGGCTCTGAGGGGACCACTCTGGGCTATGGGCCTGCATGTCTCAGCCACTAGCTCAAATGCACTGCTATCACTGTCTGCCATGTGCCCACAAGCCTCTGGGGTTGGAAAGGGGCTCCTGGCACTTCCAGGTGGCACCCTTGCCTCTCCCTGCCTCTCACCTGGGCATACCATGGGCTTCCGTGGAAGAAGAGTAAATGTGGGTGCCACAAGTCCACTGAATCCCAAGTTCCCTCATGGAAGCTCCTGGCCATGGGGCTGTGAAGGGCCATCTCCTCAGCCAGCTGCTGAGATGGGTACACAGGGAGTGGATAGCTGGTCCCTCCCCTGCTTAGTGGCTGCCTCCAGCCACCAGCCCCTGGCAGTGTCCTGATCAAATAAACTCACCGCATCCTTTCAGGCACAATTTCTCTGCTTTTTTATCCAGGTTCCCACTACGTGTTGTAGAGGTCCCTGTCCAGCCAGTCACATCCTGGGACCCTGTTCTGGGGTGCTTTCTGCCCTTTATCTAGTTTTGTTCACAGAGGAGAAGTTTTCTCTGCCTCTCCTAATCTGTCACCTTTCTGGAAGTCTACAATGCAAATTTTCATCCTGAAACTTAACACTGACAGCTTTGGAGGCATGGATAGACATCACAATTAAAATGGAAATAAGCATGATCATGATGTTGCTTAGGCAATTTGGTATTTATGAAGAAACTTCAGCAATGTAAATCAATAGAAATTGAAAGTGGGGCAAAGAAAAAAAAACATGGCAGATGTTTCGTGTTAAGAGGACTATAAGTGAGCTCAAGTAAGACAACTTCAAGTATCCCAAAAATCAATTTGGGTGATATTTTTGAGCAGAGGTGGAAGTAAGACTTTATTTGTCAAAGTGACCCTCAAATTTAAATTTCTATCCCTGACTTTTAACTCTTGATTAGTGCATCCAACTCCTTATTTAACTTTTCTACTTGGATATCTGACAGGCATTTCAGATTAAATATCCAAAATAGAACCCTGGATCCCTCACTGATCTCCAACATTAAATCTTCTTCAGTTATCCCCACTGTAATTAATGTTCTGAAATTTTATCCAGTTCCCTAAGTTATTAGTTTCACTTTCTCCATTAGGGAGTAGATGTGATTTCCTGATATTGATTGAGGGAGCAAGATAAGTCTCTTACTATCTTCAATATCTCCTTTATTCCTCCTTTTTCTTCACTGTCCCCCAATCTGCTTTGCCATCATCCCTCTATTGGAAGGCTGCAATAGCCTCTAACTGATATTTCCCCTTCAAATATTACTCTCTGCAGTCCATAGGAGTCAGAATAATTTTTTATAAATATAAATCATAGCATGCTACTTCTGGCTCATTGCCTCTAATGCCTTTGTATTGCATTTATTATAAAACGTAAACTCGATCCTGAATTTGCAAGGCCCTATATGATCTAGCCTACTTTGAATTCCTTTATAACATTTCTCTCCACCCTATTAATTGCTTTTTATTCTCCTCCTCCTTTATTCTTCTTCCTGCTTCTTAAACAAGTCACACTTCTTCCTTCTGTAGAGATTTACCTTAATCATAAATCATTTGGATCTTACTGTAAAACTTATTTAGCTGCTTCTTGTAATTAAGGTTTTAGTTTTAGTGTAACTTCACAGAAATCTTCCATGACCATCCAATTTTAGTGATTCTGAAATTCTGTCACATTAAAAGACCATACATAGTGGAATCCATTATTTATTTTAGAAGTATAAGGTTAAATAGTTGTGTAATACATATGTGTCAATTATCTTGAGTTTTGATTGTAGGGGTGTTATTTTCCCTATTCAAGAATTCATGTTCCTGGGTTGATTTAATTCTACTTTTATGGCAGGAAGACAATACTTTAGTGGAAAACACTTTAACCATCACACTGAGAACTGAGATTTTGTTGGTAAAGTTTGTGGTTTTCTAATTGAATAAATGTTTAAGATGGGTTCTTATTAGTAAAGTATTAAAAGTGTGTAATTGAATAAAATATCTTAGACACATCACTCTTGTATTAATAGTGTATCAATGTCTACACACATTTTTAGAATATACCCTAGAAATATCTTAGATACACTTATCACTCTTGTATTAAAAGATATTAATATCTACAGACATTTTTAGAATGTACCATAGGTGATGGAGTCCAATGATTTATCACCAATAGCCCATCTAATCCCTTGAATTAAGCAGCTTTCCATTTGATGCTGTATCTAAGAATAGCCATTATATTTATGAAATAAGATGTATGAACAGTTTTGTGTCTGGTTTTCCTATAAATACTTGACTAATAAAACATCAAGATAGTGTCAGAAATTGATCTGAGGCTTGCTACCAACTTGTGAGTAGAGTAGCTAGCCCTCAATCTCTTTAGTTAACTATTCTTATCTATCATAAATAATCTAAGAGCTGTGCTTTACCAAATTGGCTTAGATCAGTTTGCAACATGTGTTTCAGAGTTTATGTAAAGGATCAATTATATTTTTAGTTTGTCTCAAACCACACTAATCTTTTTTCCCAAGCCTCCCACCCAGTGATTATCAGTAGAACAAATTATTTAAAACTGAAAACTGGTTTAAACTAAATCTATTGAGATAATATCAATTGTTCCTTCAGGAAATGTTTAGTTAGCTTTGTGGGAAAAAACCAGGCATTCAGATAGCTCACTCCTTTTCCTGTTTATTTCCTTGAGATGATATATGAATATAATGGGTGAGGGGCAGCATTATGCATTCCTAAATCACATGTGAGCATCTTGTCCTCAGTTATAAATATAAAATCCTGTAAACTCTAAGCTGTGCTTCTTTTTCACCATGAGCTTCTTGCCCTGCTACTATTGGTAGCTGAGTTTGTTGCAGTATAACTCATGCCTGCTCATTGTCCACTTGTCCTTCCTGCAGACTGAGCTCCTTGCTAGCTGCAGAACTTTGAGCAATGTTCGAAAGTTCCATCCAGCTGCTGGCCTGACATGATGCCTACCTTCCAACTTCTAATCCCTGCCTCAGAATCACCTCACCCTGAGAGAAACAGCATGGGATGTCATCTGCCAATAACAACATCCATCCAAAAGAAGAAATAAGGGGTTCTTGAGAAAGCTAAACTAAATAGTTATGGCCATGCTCCTGATTGGAAGATGGAACAATGTAAGAGATAAACTCTTTCCTGATTCCTAAAACAAGAAATGCAGATCACAGACCCAGTCTTTGCCTTTATTGTACTTCCTTTATTTATTAAAAACATCTTTTGATCTCCAAAGGGAAGGAATAGAAGAGTAAATGAAGACCCGTATCTGTCACCTCATTCTCCTGCTCCCTTCTCTCCTTTTCACCCCTTCACATTTTCCTCTGAATCATTGTCTCCTTCTTAATTAGTGTAATAGGCACATTTTGGCCCCCATGTTTTCCACCATTTGGTGTTACTGCCAGTATTAAGGAATTTGCATATGTAAATAAGATGACTAATCAGCTCTCCTTAAAATAAGGAGATGTGCCTTGATTATCCTTGTGGGCCAAGTATAATCATATGAGCCCTTAAAAACAGAAAAGGAAGGCAGAAGACAAAGTAGAAAGATGCAGCAGAAGGGTAAGTCACAGGAAGTCAAAGAATGATAAGGCTTTCACCCACCATTTCTGGTTTTGATGCTGGAGGGGGCCATGAATCAAGGAATACTGGTGGCCTTTAGAAGCTAAGAATAACCCACAACCAGTAATCAGCAAAGAAATGGGAACCTCAGTCCTTTGTACACATGGAAAATGAATTATCCCAAAAAGCTGAATGATTCTGATAGTGTATTCATTCTCATTGCCTCCAAAAGTAATTGCAGACTGTGCCACTTTGAATGTATTATGTCCCCCAAACACCATTATCTTTGATGTAATTTTGTGTGGGCAGACCTATCAGTGTTAATTAGATTGAAATTCTTTGAGTGTTTCCATGGAGATGCACCTCACCCTACTGTGGGTGATGACTCTAATTGGATAATTTCCATGGAGTGTTGGCCCACCCATTGGGTGGGCCTTGATCAGTGGAGCCATATAAATGAGCTGACAAACAGAAGGAACTCAGTGCAGCTGAGAGTGACATTTTAGAGAGGAGCTACAGCTAAGAGGGACACTTTGAAGAAAGCACAGGAGCTGCAGATGAGAGACAGTTTGAAGATGGCTGTTGAAAGCAGACTCTTGCTCTGGAGAAGCTGAGAGAGGACAAATACCCCAAGTGCAACTAAGAGTGACATTTTTGAGGAACTGCAGCCTAGAGAGGAACATCCTGGGAGAAAGCCATTTTGAAACCAGAACTTTGGAGCTGACGCCAGCCACGTGCCTTTCCAGCTAACAGAGGTTTTCTGGACACCATTGGCCATCCTCCTGTGAAGGTACCCAATTGCTGATGTGTTACCTTGGACACTTTATGGCCTTAAGACTGTAACTGTGTAACCAAATAAACCCCCTTTTATAAAAGCCAATCCATTTCCAGTGTTCTGCCTTCCTGCAGCATTAGCAAACTAGAACACAGACCTTCTGACACTGATTTTGGCCTTGTGACATCCTATGCAGAGTGCCCAGTCAAGCCAGCTTGGACTATTGACCAGAAACTGTAAGGTGAAATATTTTTGTTATTTTAAACCCAAATTTTGTGGTGATTTGTTACATCAGCAATAGAAAATTTATAAACTTAGCTAAACTTTAATGGTGGGTAGAGTTACTTTTTCTGCTCTACAAGAACTGAATCTTCTAAGCTTTATTGTTGACATGCTAAAGATGAAGATGAAGGAATTCGGGACCCTCTTTATAATGACTGTAGTCTAACTTTCAAGGTTATTGTCTTGCTGTGAATTCTAAAGCTTACTGTTTGGCTTCATGACTATCCCACAGGATTGGGAGGCTGTATTGAGAAATGATACAAAAGGAGATAGTAAAAGGCGTTAGCTTGATAAATTTTGAGCACACATCTCAATCAAGAGGGCAGGGTAAGACACTTCAGTACTCTGTCCCTCCACAGATGCTTTGAACAACAAGAAAGACCTGGCAGAAACATCATTCAGTGTGAGCTGAATCAAGAAAAAAGCTACTTAAAAGCAATTGGATCTTATTGTGCCCTCCCTACCCCTCACTGGTGAATTGTGGAGTCAGTCTGCACCCTCAGTGTGGATCTCTGGTCCTGGTTCCGTAAGGAGTAGAGTAACCCTGGGAGCATGTATGTCTAGCCAAATCTGTCTGGCATTGTCCTGAGGAACTCATTGTCCTAGAACTTGCTCTGCATGTAGAAATATACTCACCCAACTTTCCTACAGGCTGTGGGATATCACTCAAGTTTTGCTGCCTGGATTGAGGGATTGCTGGCTGTAGGACCTACAGTGCCATGCTGAGGATAGTGAAGAAACTGTTTCCTAAGGAAGAGGAGACATTCAGAACTGGAACCATGTAATTGGGGGAATTGTCTAGACCACATGTTCATGTTCAAGACAAGACACATGTGCAGATAGGATCAGGGAGGCCCCTATGCTTGGCTTTAAGCTATTCTCCAAACTCACTCTATGGATAAGCCCTGAAGGAAAGCACTCTCACATGTCAACCTAAAATTTAAAAATGTGTTTTCTTATTCTCCTCTTTTTTTTTTTTTTTTTTTTTTTTTGCACTGAAAGAAAGCCCTGTCATAAAACTCATTCACTCACTCGGGATTATGGTTATGGAACAGAAGTCTCAGAGTCAAAATTGCAGTGATAACACATTAAAATAACAAAATATCCAGACATCAACAAAAGGTTCAAAACATACAAAGAAACAAGAAGTTATAGCCCAGGCAGAGGAGAAGATTAAAACATTAGAAACCATTAATAAGGAGAAACAGATCTGGGACTTATCAAACAAAGACTTTTAAAAAATGGTCATAAATATGGTCAAAGAGCTAAGGAAAACACGGACAAAGGACTAAAGGAAATCAGGAAAACAATAAATGAACAAAAACAGAATTTTAATAGAGGGATAGAAATTAAGGAAAGGAACCAAACAGAGCTGAAGACCACAGTAACCAAAGTTAAAATTTCCATAGATGGGTTCAACATAAGTTTGGAATTAGCAGAAGAAAGAATCAGAAAACTTGAAGATAAGACAATTAAAAACACCCTGTCTGAAAAACAGAAAGAAGAAAGAAAAGTGAAGAGAGCCTAAGGAATCTGTGGGACACTTTCAAGTATAACAATATATACATTGTGAGAGTTCCAGAAAGCAAAGAAAGGAAAAAAGGGCCAAAGAGAATACTCAACAGAATAATGGCTAACAACATTTTCCCAAATGTAATGCGAGACATTAATATAGACATCCAAGATTGGTTCAATGAACTCCAGACAGGATAAACCCAAATAGACCCATCCAAACACCAAGGACAAAAAGAGGATTCTGAAAAACACAAGAAAGAATCAATATCATATACAAGGGAGCTTCAATAAGATTAATTCTCTATTTATCATTGGGAACCATGAAAGCAAGAAGGTATTGGAATGACATATGTAAAATACTGGAAGCAAAATATTACCAATTATTTTATATATGGTGTTCTGGCTAAATATGCTGAAATGCAGTATACCAGAAATGGATTGGCTTGTACAGTGGGTTTATTGCTCACAAATTTACACTTCTAAGGCCATGAAAATATCCCAAATAAGGCATCATGAGTAATATATCTTCTCTGAGGAAAGGCTGATAGCATTTGGGGTTCCTCTGTCACATGGGAAGGCACATGCTGGAGTCTGCTGGTTCTTTCCTGGGTTTAGCTTCTGAGCTTCTGTCTTAGCTTCTCTCAGCTCCTGTGAGTCATCCTTGCTTGTCCCAGGAGCAAACCCTGGATTACATATCTTAGCTTCTATGACATCTCTCCAAAATGTATCTGCCTTTTATTGTCTCATAAAGGACTCCAGTAAAGATGATTAAGACCCACCCTGAATGTGCAGGGTCACATCTCCATGGAAACAAACTAATTGAAAAGTACCACCCACAGTAGATCTGCCCCCACAAGATTGGATTAAAAGAACATGGCTTTTTCTGAGGTACATAAAAGATTCAAACCAGTACACTCCACCTTCTGGTCATCAAAAAGATATGGTCTTTCCATATGCAAAATATATTCATTCCATCACAATGTCACAAAAGCCTTAAATCATTTCATTACAATATTAAGTACAAAGACATCAAAATCAGTTACAGGCATGGTTTGTCCTAAGGCGAAATTTCCCTTCAACAGTGAACCTGTGAAACTTAGAACAAGTTATCTGCTTCCAATATAAACAGCCATAGGGTAAACATTCCCATTGTCAAAGGGAGAAATTTGAAGGAAAATGGGTCATTGGACCCAAATAGTTCCTAAAATCTGAAGTGCAAACTCCATTAAATTTTAAGATCTAATAGTCATCTACAGAAAGATGTTTTATTTTAGGGGCTTGGAAGAGGAGGAATACCACCCTTTCCAAGTGCTTGCATGGTGGTCCTGCTCTCTCCAAATGCTGGGGTGATTGCTCTAACATATCCAAACATTGAGGAGACCACCTTGGTCTCAGCCCCAACCTCCTCAAGCAGTGGGTCAGCACTCAGAATCTTCCATTTGCAGGGTACAGGCTTTCCCCTCTCCAAACAGTGGGGTGGTGGCCAGGCTCTCCCCAATCCCTATGGAATGTGTCCTACCCTCTTTGAACTCTGATGCAAGCTCACCCTCTCAACATGCATGGGTGGGTCCACTCTCCTGTCCTAAGGTGACTTAGCTCCAGACCTTGGCTTCCATGGTTTCAGCCTTTGAAGTAATTTTTCCTTCAATCTGTCCCTTTTCTGTCCCATTTAGTCCAGACTGCCAGTGTGTCTGTTTTTACATATCTCACACACACACACAAAAATGGCTTGTCATGCAACATACAGGGGTCAAAACCATCAGACAATAGGACTTTCCACAAATCCTTTCTGGATAGTTGCATTTCCAGTCCTGATTTTCACTGACATGGCTGACTGGTTCTTCCATGTTCAGTTAAGTCCCCACATGGGGCACTAGCCTCTGGAGTCTCACTTTCTGGAGAACCAGAATTTTCCAGACATAAGTTTCTGGTTTCTTTGTACCCAAGAGTCCAGTTCTTAGCTTATCTCTTACCTCTCACATCTTACTATAAGTTGCAATGAGAAACCAGGCTACATTTTCCACATTTAATTTGGAGATCTTTTCAGCTAAGTATACCACCTTGTTGCTTTTAAATTCTCCCTTTCATCTAACACCAGGACTCAATTTTGCCAAATTCTCTGCCACTTTAAGACAAGGATCACCTTTCTTCCAGTTTGCAAAAACACCATCATTCTTGTCTAAGGCCTCATCAGAAGTATCTTTAGAGTTCGTATTTCTACTAACAGTCTCTTCAAAGCAATCTAGGCCTTTTATATCAAACATCTCACAATTCTTCCAGAATCTTCTACTTATCCATTTAAAAAGCCATTCCAACATGCTTAGTATTTCCAAACTCAGCAGAACCCCACCTCTCAGGTAGCAAAATTTCTTCTGCTTTGCTAAAACTGCCAAAATGCAATATACCAGAAATGGATTGGCTTTTACAATGGGAGTCTATTAGCTCCCAAATTTCTAAGGCCATGAAAATGACCCAATTTAGGCATCAATAGTAAAATGCCTTCTTTGAGGAAAGGCCAATGGTACATGGGAAGGCACGTGGCTGGGGTCTGCTGGTCCTCTCCTGTGTTTAGCTTCTGTTTCCACGGCTTTCTCCAAAATGTCTCTGGGATTCTGTTTTAGTTCCTTTCAGCTCCTGGGGGTACTTCTTGTTTCTCCCAGGGGTAAACTCTGGATTATATATCTTAACTTCTCTGAAATCTCTCCAAAATATCTCTGCCTTTTATCCAACCATAGAGGACTCCAGTAAAGATGATTGGACCCACCTTGAATGGGCAGGGTCACATCTCCATGGAAACAACCTAACCAAAATTTCCACTCACAGTAGGTCTGCCTCCACAAGACTGGATTGAAAGAACATGGCTTTTTTGGGGTACATAACAGATTCAAACCAGCACATATGGCAAAACTATCTTTCAAAAATGAGGGAGATTACGAAATTTCCAGATGAACAAAATCTGAGGGAGTCTGTCACCATACATCAGCCCTACAAGAGATGCTAAGTTCTGCAGGTTGAAATGAAAGGACAGTAGAAAATAGATCAAAGCAGTGTGAAGAAATAAAGATCCCCTGTGAGAGTAATGTCAGAAGTAAATATAAATACCAGTATTATTGTATTTTGATATTTATTTCCACTTCTTACTTCCTACAACATCCAAAAAGCAAATGCATAATATGTAATGATAAATCAGTGGTTTTAAGTATAAATATGTAGTTTGTAACTAGCACCACATATAGGTGGGGAGACAGAGTTTGTCCAGGAACATAGTTTGTGTATACTGTTGAAGGTAAGTTGGTATCAAAGAAAATGAGATTTATATAGATTTAGGATGTTAAATTATGTCCCATGGTAACTACAAAGAAAATATCAGAGAATATGCAAACTCATAGAGACAGAAAGTAGAATACAGATTGCCAGAGGTAGGAGGCTGGGGGAATCAGGAATTAATGCATAATGGGTATAGAATTTCTGTTCAGTGAAATGAGATATTTTTAGTAATGGAAGGTCATGAAGGTACTGCAATATTGTGGTTGTGATTAAACCCATTGATTCCCATTGTATGGTTGGGAGGAGTTGAGAAGGGAAAGTTTATGTTGTATAGATGTTCCCACATTTAATAAAAAGAAGAATAAGAAGAAAGACCAAGTAAAGGGATTATGACAATTAAATACAGTATATGATCCTGGATGGGATTCAGCAAAGGAGGAGAAAAGGCTCAAAGGGACATTACTGGAACATATGAAAAATTGGAATATAGCGTGTAAAACTTAGAGCAATGTTAAATTTCTTAAACTTGATAACTGCCAAGTAAGGTGGTTACATAAGTGATTACTCTTGTCTTAGGAATTATATGTGACAGTATTGTGTTCAAGGAGCATGAAGCACACAATTTACTTTCAAGTATCAGAAAATGGATAGAAAGAAAGAAAGAAAGAAAGAAAGAAAGAAAGGAAGGAAGGAAGGAAGAAAGGAAGAAAGAAAGAAAGAGAAAATATGGTCAAATGTTAATATTGGTGGATCTGGGTATCTGTGTTTTCCAATCCAGCTCTTGAAGGGCTTGGGTTGGCACAGCCCTGAGACTGAAGAATATGCCAGGTATAGAGTGAGACATGGGTTTATTAAGACTTATGGACAGGACAAGATTCTCCTTGGTGGCAGCCAGCCAAGGAAAATTGAATTAGCACTCTGCAAAGGGTGGGGAGTACAAAGGCAGCTTATAAGAGTTTAGGACAAAGACATTCCATAGGGTATGAGAACAGAGTTTCAGCAGAGTCTTATGACACAGGGGTCTGGAGGTTTGTTATAAACAATGATCAGCAGAGGGGAGTTTCAGTGCTTTGTTTATAATATTGAGAAGATCTGATGACCTTCATCTCTGCTGGTTAAGCAGGCTGCTACATGGTATGGGGCCTCATTCCCCATTAGGAAGGGGGAGTTCTAGGTCCCCACAACCTACCCCCCCCCAAACACAGAAGACAACATGGACCATAGGACAGACATTGCATCCATATTCCACAACAGTATAAGAGACAACAGAACACTAGAAACCACACACACACACACACACACACACACACACACACACACACACACACACACACACACACACAGATAACCCTACAAAGAGTTGCCTCCATGACTAAGAAAGGGAATTTAATCATTTGTACAAGGGGACTACTAATAATTGATCAAAATTATGTATGTGCTCTTACATATGATTTAAAACTTGTGAAACATTGTGTGAATGTTCAGGAATATATACGCAGCATTGCACCTTCATTAAGGCACAGATGTGACCTGTGCTGCAGTAAGGATATCTAAAGTCATTCTATTTTGTAAAACTACTTTTCTAAGCTGTATGGTTTCTTCATTTAGCAATGATATACCTACTTTGGAATCATTAAGTGTTTGGGCAGTATGGTTGGCTAAAGTTGCCACATATTTTTCAGTAACAAACTGGTACAAGAATGGCAAGAAGGATAATACCATAAGGAAATGCATTTTATTCTATATCTAGCTTTAACCATTTCCCAATTACTAGTATTATGGGGTAACGAGTCATATAAGGTAGGAGAACATAGGGCTATCCCCATGTAAAACATTCTGTCCAGTTCTAGGGTAAATAGGGCCAACAATATTGCCCACAGGTCCATAGCCATCCAGTAGGAGAAGGATATGCCCCATATTGGTTGGAGATATTTTTCCAATGGAAAAGACTGTTTTTTTTGTTGTTGTTGTTGTTTAACAGTAAAATTACAAAATTCAGGGGGTAGCCACTGCACATCATGAATTCCATCAAGTCATTCCATACAAACAGGGGCAACATGGGCTACTGTTACAACTTCTGCTGTCAGCCACCATAAACCATCATATACAGCATACCCCAATACAGGTTGTGGCTTGTTCACCTGTTTCCATACAAGGGAAGAGATGCAAGCCCCAGTTTCATTTTAAGATGGTAGCTGGATTTCAGTCTTAAATGAAAAGATCCTTTTCCAGATTTCCTGATATGCTGAATTTTTCCAGGCCAGAAGGGTATTCCACGCAGTCCAATTCACAGGGGTCACAGTACAAGGAAGGCTGATAGCACCAAAGATGACAAGTCCATGCAAACCCACCTTGGGATCCAATTGTGGGCATAAGTTACTACTGAAGCCCAATGTAAGAAGGCGTTTGCTAGGGTGCTATGGGCAAAAAGAAAGATATTTCTGGGGAACAATAAGGGGTAACTTCTGCTGACCTAACAATATACGTGCTAGAGTTCCATTGTTTTAATAACAAGGTACCAGACAGAGGAACATTATGGGGAGGTTTTAAATATGAGATATTCGCCCCCTGAAAATCTTGAGAGTCCTTTACCATTACATCAATTATTAATCTGGGCATAAGAAGGGTCCACATAGCCATGCATAAAGTTTCTGTGGAAATAGAATGCCTGGATTGGTAATAAATATTTTAATAGGCATTTTCTGTATAAACTGAAGTTTTATTAAAATATTTTGGATAACTCCTATTCCCTAGGGACCTAGGATTCCTAATCAACATGGCTGCATATGTCAGCACCAAGGTCAATTGACCTCATTTCTCCTGTTTTGTATAGTCTGAGGCACAGGCAACAACAAATTATCATTCCCCCTTTTAGGCTGTAAAGTGGCCGGCCCTTTAATTTGTATTCTCAGAACCTGTATCATTCCTGTTGTTAGTATTTTAATATGAGCTGGGGCTACAGCTCATGGTGTAGAGTTCAGATGGGTTAGGGCCTGATAAAACTTTTTAATCCATTGTTGTAGAGATTTCTTGTCATCTTTCAACTGTTCCTTTAAGAGGCCATCATTTTTCTTCATGGCTCACACCTGTGGGATTGTAGGGAAGATGGAATATTCACATGATATCCTGGTCCATGGCCTAGGATTGGGCCATTTTCCAGGTGAAAAGGGTCCCCTGATCATGTCTGTCTGCATAGGTATGCCATACAGAGAATTCATTCTTTCCAAATAGCATATGGCAGCCCACTGGTTTTACTTCAGCACCAGGAAAACTAACAAAAACCCTGTAGCTGTGTCCAGGGCAGTAAAAGTGTACCTCACACCCCCTGAGAGCAGAAGGAGACTGATGTAGTCCACTTGCCACTGGGTCACCAGGATTTGTAATGGCCAATGTGTCCCATCTGGTGTGGTAACCTACATGGTCAATGCAGGGAGCATGTAGGTCACTCTATAGTGATGTCCACCAGCCGCTGGCACGTGATTTGCATCTGGAACTGCTGGGGCAGATGCCACAGGGTTTGATACCTTCAGTGTTCACTTTTCTGATGAATCCATTCCACCACTTCCCTGGTTTCAGCTCTGCTGCTCTGAACTCATGCGAGTGCATCTGCTTCCACATTCCTGGGTAACCTGTTGGGAGTGTGCCCTTGGACAGGATAAACAGTTACCTTACATTATTGACAGGTGTTCCAGGTGTCTTTCCACAATTCTTGTCCCCAGAGGAGGCAACCTATGACTGTCCATTGTTCCTGTTTCCAGGTTGCCATTCAGGTCTTGAGTCCTTTGTAAATAGCCCAGCTGTCAGTACAGACAGTTAAAAATCTCCTGGTTCATGCACTTTTTCCACCCACATTGCTCTTAACTCAGCCCATTGACTGCTTTGCATAGCCCCAGTCTCCCACTATATAGTGTCAGTACTGGGTTGCACTGCCCACACCTGCCCATGTGGGAGGCTGCCCACTAGCAGACCCATCAGTGTACCAAGCAGACCATAGTGGGTGGTGTTCCATTCCCAGGGATAGCCTTTCCTAATCAAAACATAAAATGGTTACAACCTTTGAGCTAAGTGAGGAACAAAAGGTCTTCAAAACCCCAACAACTCCAAGAAAGCCATTAGTTGTTTAGGCATTTGTGGAGAAACACTGCATCTTATCAATTACAGCAGAAGGTATAATTTTTATCTTACCTGACCATACAACACCGAAGAATTTGACAGAGCATCCAGGGACTTGCAGTTTGTCTCAATTGACTGACCACTACTGACTCTCAGGGTGAGATAGCAATGGGCCTGAGCCTCCTTTTAATTCTGAAAGAGAGCTACTGGTTAACATGACATCTTCAAGGTAGTAAAATAGAGTTACACTTGCAGGACTTTTCCACTTATCCCACCCATATTGCACATAACTCAGCCAAATCCTTTGCCATGAGTCCATGGCAGATGGTCAGGCTATGTACATAGCCTTGGGGAAGCACAGCAAAAGTCCATTGTTGACCTCCCTGAGAATGCAAATGCAGGCCATCTTGATTTTTCTAGG
Organism: Choloepus didactylus; assembly: GCF_015220235.1. Taxonomy (NCBI): domain Eukaryota; kingdom Metazoa; phylum Chordata; class Mammalia; order Pilosa; family Megalonychidae; genus Choloepus; species Choloepus didactylus. The sequence goes on from NC_051310.1 coordinate 24,735,408, forward strand.
GAGATTCTAAAGGAAGCATTAGCAAGATCCAATACAAAATGATATTGACACAATTGGGTACTAATTTATTATAATAAACCAGTGATGTGGCATTCAATGGTTGTCTTACCTTGTTTAACTCCCAATAATCTACTGTCATACACCACATTCCATCAGGCTTTCATATTGGCCATACAGGACTATTGTAAAGGCTATGAGTGGGTATTATTATCTCCACCCACTCCAACTCTTTGATAGTGGCTGAGATTTCTTGTTGCCCTCCCAGAAATTTATATTGCTTTGTAGCTATGACCCTCTTAGGTGGGGGTACCATTACAAGGTACCATTTTGTCTGCCACTTTAAGACTGCTTTGATCACTCTACATTGGAGGCAGAATTTGCCTGTAGTGGTCTGCAATATGGAATTCTGTAGAAAATCAATTCCTAAAATTCATTCCAGTATAGGGGAAATATATACTGTGTACACTGGGGGAGGGGGGACAATCTCCCAATTTTTAAAGTTAGGCTGTGCCACTTTGTCTGGATTGTTTTCCCCCCATAGCTGTCTATAGCCAGTACTGGCCCATGGAATTGTGCTACATTCCCAAAGAATAAGGTACATTCGGGTCCCATATCTGCTAGTGCTAACACTTGCTGCTGGTTGGTAGGGGACCAGTAAAAGGTTATTTCTGCATGTGGCCTCTGATCTCAGAGGCCCTCAGCTATTTTCACACCCAGGGATCTTGACCCCTCCCCTACAGAAGAGGGAAGGGGGCTTTCCACACTTCTTCTGGGGGAGCAGGGGGCTCCTGGGCTCAGGCTCCAAATAGTGGTTTCTTTCCTGACTTCCTTTCTCCCTCGGAGGCTTGGGAGCTTACTTTAGTAAATCTGTGGCCCTTAGGCAGTTTGCTCCACAGCTTTACCAGGACTGCATTGGGTTGCCTATCTATAGTGTCTATCTCTGTGCCTGTAACAATGATGAGATCTGCCCATATCTGATTGCAGGATACTCAATTAGGACCATCATGCCCTGGGGAGACTTTCCCATTGCTCTTACTCTTGTCGCCTTTTTCTTCAGCCTCTCCAATCCTCCAAGGTTGGCTATTTTGGCTATAGCCTGAGTGGCAAGGGAAGTGGGCTGTCCTACTAGTGGACTTAGGATAGACATGAGAGGACCATAGTAATGGTTGGGAGCAGTATGCAATACCATGTCTTTCACTCTTGTGGTTAAAGCTTCAGTGTCAGGACCTATGAAAGCCGTGGCATAAATGGCCTGCTTCATTCCCAGCCTCCTTAAAACATCTTGTAGCTCCTGCATATTTTGCCAATGGGGATAATGTGCAGTATATCCCTTTCACTAGGTCATGCAGCCTTATACCCATCAACCAGCCATACCAATAATAAGGTGGTTTTTGCATTAGCTGAGGTAGCATACAAATGTTGTCATAGTGAAGGCTGGACTGTAATAGATGCCAGTTTACTCACCTCTGTTTCAGATGGCACTACCCCCTCTGCACCAGTGTCCCATAATCTCAGAAGCCAATTGGGTAGTGACTCCCTAGTCTTTAGTGTATACTGCTACCCTAAATCATACAATTCAGCAGCTGTATAGACTCTCATAGTAATGCATAATTTCCATTCAGGAGGCTAGAATTGCTGAAACCATATGGTTGATCTTGTGAAGCCTTCCATTCTGTTGTATTATGGAGCACACATGTTGGGGCTCTTCATCCTACTCTATGTCCCATTCTTCCTCTGCTTCCTCTTCCAAGGAGTAGTCTATGGGGTCCCATGCTTTGGGGTCCCAACTCAGAGTAGCTAAAATCCCCCAGACTTGAGATTTTAATCAGATATTGCTTACTTGCAAATTTTTAAAGTGCAGAAAAGTAAGAAATGTACTTGATTCATTTACATACCCTCATTAAAATCTAGAATGAACAATATGGGATGAGGAAGTAAGGTGATGGTAAGTGAAGGGAAAGGAGAATGATACATTGTTTGTTTTTTAAAATCTCAAACATTACAAGGGCTACTGTATCAATATCTGTACCTATGACCTTGATTTATGATCTCAGTTTAATAAACATTTGTAACACTCTTCTTTTGTGTTGAACACTGAAATAAGGATTTTCCATATATTATAACATTTGGTCATCAAAATTCCCTGTCAGTTATGGATATTTGGAGGGTTGAAATAGTGTGTCATTGAGGAAAAATGACCCAAATTATTTCACCTAGTATTGAAGGACTGGGATGGAACCCAGTTCTTTGAATATGAGGTAATATATGAGGTACTTGTTTATTCCCCTACTATATGGCAGCAAGATAATCTCAACTATTTCTATCTTCTTTAGGTTCTCACTGTCTTCACTAGCTTGAAGACCTTATCACCCAGATAAATACACTGACTTTATCCTTGTCTCCCTGCCATCATTGTCTTGACCCTGTAGTTGATGCTGTAATTAGGTTAATGTTCCCAAAATACTGATTGCATTCTGTCATTATCTTTTTCACTTAACTTCTGGCTTAGAATACAGTGGAGATTTCAAAAATTAAATTTGTATGAAAAGTTAACAACCTATTGTCCTCATAACATGAGAATAAATACTATAAAAATAAAAAGCACTATGAGGAAGTCCTGTTGTATACAATCTCAATTTATTTTGGTAGGTATTAAGATGTATATTAAAAAAAATAATACAATGCCAGGTAGTCTATTAATGCCTCAATATGAGTATAAGAACTTACAATATAGAGAACTCATTTGGGGAGTTTTGAAGTTTGGAAAGGCTAAAATGAAAATAATTGTGCTTAAACTGGGATCTAAAATATTTAGACAGTTGAAGGGAAAAAGTGACAGTTACTCATAGGGTAAAGAACACACAGAGATGAGACTGAACATAGAGTTTTGAGCCAAAGGATAAGTGGGTGGAAAGGGTTTGGGAGCTGTTCTGGGGCATAGATTTACATGGATAATTTCGGAACATATTAAAGAGAGTTTTGATGTTTGACTTCAGAACTTAACATTTTATTAAAGTTATGAAGAGTCATTGAAAATGTTTTGCAAGAAATCATCATGAAAACTCAGAGTTTTGGAAAATTAAGTCTGTCATCAAAGTAAAAAATGATTTAAGAAAAGACTGGAAGTGAGAAGAATGGCTAAGAAGTTTTGAAGAAGGTATGGGGGATGAAAACTCAGGGAATAAAATAAAAGGTAACCATTTAAAACATATTCTTCTAGCTGTGAATTATAGTTATACTCAGCAGCACTTGCAAGCTTGATTATGTCATCTCCTCCTTCCCTGTGATAATATGTAACAAATTAACTGGTATAGCACTGTAGTGGGAAGAGAAGAAAGAGATGAGAGGATAGAAATACCCAGCATTTAATCTCAAACTACTGCCTTAGATGTTTTGGTAGAAGGAAATCAGACAGCAATTTACTTTGGTCTTGCTACCTTTAGTTCAGGGTCTAAACCAACATAAAACCAACATCCTGAGAAAATGAGTTGTCTTATATAGATTTGTACCTAATTATTGTTGCACTTCTGACACTTCTTTTTAATAAAAGGTAATCATGAATTGAGCACTTTCTCTTACACATGCAGATTGGATCAGGAAATGAAATAATAGTATGGATAACAAAATACTTAAAATGCAGTAAAGAAACCTTAATTTAAAATTGTGTTCTCTATGTAAGTTTGGCTTTACCTAAATGGTTTGTTAACCGAGGCAATAATTATTCATTCAATCAACAAAAATAGAGGCGTGTTAAGTCCCAAGCATAGTTCTAAATGCTGGTGACACAAAAGTAACCTAACAAGATACCTGCCTTGAAAATGGGTGTATATAAGTACACACAGTGTTGAAAAATGTTATTTATTCACATACAAAATCAAATAAACAAGCATCAGAGTCAGATGCATGAAAAGCAGCTTCCTCAAACTTGAGAAAGACCTGGGCAACATGACAGGGTGGAATAGATCAAAGGAATCATGGTTCCATTTTAGGTTGACAACCTTTTCCTTTCATTGCATGCTTAAGAGCTTAAGTCCTCAAGGACACCCATCCTGGATCAGCCTATTTGGCTTCTTCATCCAATTTCTGTTTATGGGAAGCCCTATGGTGACATGGAAAAAACAATGGGCACAATCAGGACATCTGATTACTGCCTCTCCATCTTCCCCTCACCAGCTTTGTGATTTTGAGCTAGTCATGTAACCTTTAGAAACTTCTATCTAATCTGAGAAAAAAAAAATGTAAGAAGTGAGGAAATATTTCACAGAGACACTGAGGCTATGTTTTGGGAGCATAAATTTTGCTCAAAATGTTTACAAAAATTTAGTTTAAGAACTCACAAGAAAGATAAAGCTTTGGATTTGAAAACAAAAATAAAATGACATGTTATGAGATAGAAAAGAATGAGTAATTAAACTTTCATGAAGCTGAAAGGAAGCAATTCAAAGAAATTTTCAGCTTGATGCTAACATTTCCAGAAGAGAAGGTGACACAGCCCCTTCCTCTGGTGTATTTAATGAGGAACAAGATACCCTCCTCTCTGTGCCTCAGTGTTCAGTTAGAAAAATCCTTGAGAAGCAATGACAGTATATTTACCATATGTTTCCAATAGTGTAAAATACACTGGGTGGCACATCTTGGGCACTCAACATATGTTTTTTTGATTGACTCCTACTCCATACATTTCAGAGATGCTAATGAATCTTCTTCAAAGTCTTGCCTGCTAAGATGCATTACAAATACTTTAGAGACATTGTTTCCTCTTTGTCTTCCACACCCCAAACCAAAATAGCCTAGATTTTCCTTGCTTTCAATTAACAGCCAAAATGACTTCACTCAGAAAAATCTTGGGAGTATAATCAGCGAAATGTCAGAGATTGTCATATCTATATCCCCACCCATAACAAAGAGCTTAGAAAATCTCCATTTAGCCTCCGTATACCACTATTATGTAACTGGATGTATTGCTATAGGAAGTCAAAAATTATCTAATGATTTGCTTGTTTATCAACTTGACTGACTTCTGGGGAAAAAAAAATTTGATTGTACATTTCCATCACTAAGTAGAACAGGTGTTGTAATAATTATCTTAGGTGCCCTTTTAGTTTAAATTATGCCAAAGAGGAATAAATTAAAGTAGTTTAGTAAATAAGGAAGAAGATTATCTTTTTTCCTAGATCTTTGTTTATATACATTTCATTTAAATGTTGTAAAATTGTTAAAACTGATGTTCACCTCTCTCCACACTGTGCCAGTTTGAATGTGTTATGTCCCCCAAATGCTATTATCTTTGATGTAATCTTGTGTGGGCAGACCTATTAGTGTTAATTAGATTATAATTCTTTGAGTGTTTCCATGGAGATGTGCCCCACCCAACTGTGGATGATGACTCATTGGATAATTTCCATGGAGGTGTTGGCCTGTCCATTGGGTGGGTCTGAATTAAATTACTGGCACACTATATAAGATCAGACCAAAGGAGTGAGCTTGCTACAGCCAAGAGGGACACTTTGAAGAGCACAGAAGCTGAGAAGAAGAGCTGCAGATGAGGGACAGTTTGGAGATGGCAGTTGAAAGCAGACTTTTGTTCTGGAGAAGCTAAGAGAGGAAGAACACCCAAAGAGCAGCTAAGAGTGACATTTTTGAGGAACTGCAGCCTAGAGAGGAATGTCCTGGGAGAAAGCCATTTTGAAACCAGAACTTTGGAGCAGATGCCAGCCATTTGCATTTCCAGCTAACAGAGGTTTTCTGGACACCATTGGCCATCGTCCAGTGATGGTACCAGATTGCTGATGTTACCTTGGACACTTTATGACCTTAAGACTGTAACTGTGTAACCAAATAAACCCCCTTTTATAAAAGCCAATCCGTCTCTGGTGTTTTGCATTCTGGCAGCATTAGCAAAAATGGCAGATTTTGGTACCAGGAGTGGGGTGCTTTTGCCGCTGAGTTTGCAAATACCAAACATGTTGGAGCAGCTTTTTAAATGGATAAGGGGAAGATTCTGGAAGAATTGTGAGGAGCTTGATAGAAAAGGCCTAAACTGCTTTGAAGAGACTGTTTGTGGAAATATGGACTCTAAAGATACTTCTGAGGAGGACTTGAACAGAAATGATGAATGTATTGTTGTGAACTGGAAGAAAGGTGATCCTTGTTTTAAAGTGGCAGAGAATTTGGCAAAATTGAGTCCTGATGTCAGATGGAAGGAAGAATTTGAAAGCAACAACCTGGAATACTTAGCTGAGGAGATCTCCAGACTACGTGTGGAGGATGTACCCCGGCTTCTCCTTGCAGCTTATAGCAAAATGGAGAAGAGAGAGATAAACTTAGAACTGAACTCTTGGGTTCAAAGAAACCAGAAAGGCTTGGAAAATTACAGGCTTCCAGGGGGTAGAATTCCAGAAGCTACAGCCCAAAGTGAGGATGTAACCAAACATGGAACCCAGCCACAATTTCAGTACAAGCCAAGATTGGAAAGGAGTTAAGCAGAAAGGATTTGTGGAAAGTCCTATTGTCTGACGGCTTTGACCCCTGTGTGCTTCATGCGAAGCCAACAGAATTTCTGTGAGATCTTTATAGACAGAGCCATTGCCAGTCTGGACTGTAGGAGACAGACAAGGAACAAATTGAAGGAAAAATTTCTTCAAAGACAGAGCCATGAAGGTTGAGGTCTGGAGTCAAGAGGTCTCAGGCTGGGAGAGCAGAGCAGCCCACACATGCATGGAAAGGGTGAGTTTGCCCTGGAGGTCAAGGCCGGGCCTTCTGCCTCAATGCTCAGGAAGTGTTCTGCCACCCCAAGCCCCAAAGAGGGTGGGAGCACATTCCCAGGGAATTGGGGAGAGCCTGGCTGCCACCACACTGTTCTGAAGGGGTTGAGCGTGTGCCCCAGAGATGGAAGGGAATCCAGGTGCTACCCCAATGCTTGAGGAGGGTGGGGCCGAGAAAGTGGTCTCCCCAATGTGTGGATATGTTGGAGCACTCACCCAAGCATTTGGAGAGGAGAGGGCTGCCACAAAGCCCTTAAGAAGGGTTAGATTCCTGCTATCTCAAGACCCAAGGATGCAACGTTGTTCTGTAAATGACTCTCAGAATTTGAAATCTAATGGAGTTTGTTCTGTGGGTTTTAGGAACTGTTTTGTTCCCTTAAACCCTGTTTTCCTTACTCTTTCTCCTTATGGCAATGGGAATGTTTTTCCTATGAATGTCCCTCCTTTGTATATTGGAAGCACATAACTTGTTCTAAGTTCACAGATCCACAGCTAAAGGAAAATTATGCCTTAGGACTGACCACACCTATAATTGATTTTGATGGAATCTTGTACTTACCTATTGTTACTGAAATGATTTAAGTTTCTGTGATATTGTTGTGGGATGAATGTATTTTGTGTATGGAAAGATAATGTCATTTTGGTGTCCAGGGGGTGGAATGTGCCAGTTTGAATGTAGTGTGTCCCCCAAATGCCATTATCTTTGATGTAATCTTGTGTGGGCAGACCTATCAGTGTTAATTAGATTGTAATTCTTTGAGTGTTTCCATGGAGATGTGCCCCACCCAACTGTGGGTGATGACTCTGATTGGATAATTTCCATGGAGGTGTTAGCCCATCCATTGGGTGAGTCTGAATTAAATTATTGGTGCACTATATAAGATCAGACAGAAGGAGCGAGCTTTCTACAGCCAAGAGGGACACTTTGAAGAACACACAGGAGCTGAGAATAAGAGCTGCAGATGAGAGACAGTTTGGAGATGACAGTTGAAAGCAGACTTTTGTTCTGGAGAAGCTAAGAGAGGAACAAAACCCAAAGAACAGCTAAGAGTGACATTTTTGAGGAACTGCAGCCTAGAGAGGAACATCCTGGGAGAAAGCCATTTTGAAACCAGAACTTTGGAGCAGATGCCAGCCACATGCCTTCCCAGCTAACAGAGGTTTTCCGGACACCATTGGCTATCCTCCAGTGAAGGTACCAGATTGCTGATGTGTTACCTTGGACATCTTATGGCCTTAAGACTGTAACTGTGTAACCAAATAAACCCCCTTTTATAAAAGCCAATCCGTTTCTGGTGTTTTCCATTCCAGCAGCATTAGCAAACTAGAATACACACTAATAGACTCCCAAAGAGAACGAATGGAGAACCTGAATTTTGCTACATGGATCATATGGAATATGTAGAATCAAGAGCATGGAATGGAGGGTGGTATGCATTAAGACTTTGGCTCTGCCATATTCATCAGAGTTTCAATGACAGTTCTCTCTCCCAGATCTGTTTACACGTGTAGAACCAGAGGCAGCCTGATTGTGTGTCCCCAAACTTGGAGTCATTGCATACATATCACTTCCAGACAGTGAGTGGAAAGACACACAGATGAGGGCAAAATTAGAATTGTTACAAAACCACCTTAATCTGGGTAACTAGGCAATTATTGGCTGAGATTTACCGTCAAGTGCAACTGAAAATTTCCCTGTGTATTAAGACTTTATCGAGTGATGATCATTTCTTGTGAAGGGCTGTTTTAAATACCAGTCTTAAAATGCATTAAGATAGAGACTACAAAAAATAATTACGAAAAATTCTTGGCAAATAGAAAAGACTTCCAAAATACTAAGCCCAGGAGACAGTCACTTCTCTTTGAAATTTACCTCCCCAATGCCATTTGTCTTATTCTAGGGAAGGCAGTATAGTTTATGTTTCTGTCTTTTCATGTACTCTTTTCTATATATCTGATTGTGAATGTCATGTTTATTTTTGTCTTGTTAGACTAATATTCTATGTTCCACTTCTTTCTGGAAATACATATATATATATATATAATAGGGGCCATAATTAAAAACTGTTTAAAATCAATGAGTTTTAAATGAAACCATGTTTCTTTATCTTGTAAAGTTTAATTCTCTAGCCATCTGTCATATTCACACTCCTTATTTTTACTGTGACTATAGCTAAGTCATTGAAATAAACAGTCTTTATTTTCTCAGCTTCTTGCATTAATATTGAGGTCTTTAATACCAGTGGAAATAAACTTCATGCTTTCAATAGAGTTACAGGGCTGGGGGTCTATCTCATGTCTATTTTATTAACCAAAATTATATACTGGCTTTCAAATTCCTATTGAGTATCTCCACATGGCTTTTCCACAATACTTCATGAAATAAAATATTTGCTTTTCTTCCTTCGCCCTCCACATCCCTAAACCTGTTGAATTCTCTTTAATACCAGTCACAGGGAATGATACCACCACTCAGTGCCTGCATGAAAACTGGGGGTCCTCTTACTTTCCTTCGTCATTTCTTATCCAAACCCCACACTTGCTGTTCAATAAGATATGAGGATTTTATTCTCACCAGCCAAAGAGTTGCAGGAGCACAATCATAGTCAAACAACGTTGGTTCTATTAGTTGTTGCAACAAAAGAGGCCACATATCATGGAAACAGTGGAGTTTCTCAGTAAGAGACTGTTACAGGATTTGGGCATGTGTGAGTTGATTTGGGGAAGGCTTCAAGGAAGCAGGAATTTGCCCAGGATTGAGTGTTCTTAGAAAGCAGAGATAATTTGGCATCATGATCTCTTAATAAGAACAGAGGAAGTGGGAGGTACAAAATAGAGCTAAAACAGTAATCTATATAAAGAAGCAATCACTCCAGTTAGCCAGAAGAGAGGGTTTTTTGGTCTCTTTTTGTGGTTTGAACAGTCCTCTTGTGTTTGTATGCTCTCATATTTGCTTATGGAGAGGCCTTATTTTGTTCTCAGTCCATCACGGACACAGATAGGATATTCGGTGAATTAGGAGAAGACCATGGCCTAGCTGTTAGTGCCAGACCACACGTTTTATCCCCTACTGCTCTATCCTGCTCTGTCTCTCTCACAGACACTTTACCCATCACTGATGTATACCAATCCCTAAATTTGCCTTGCTGCATGCTGTTTTATGTCAACCTGTCTTTTACAGGAAGTTCTCCTCTAACAATGCACGTCTTCCACATTTTCTGGCTGTCTTAATTCATTCTGATCTTTATAATCTCTGAAAACCATCCTCTAACTGAGCTTCCTTCTAAATGAAGCCCTCTTCAGCATCTGTACTTCTCCAGCATCTGTAAGAAGGTAAACTCTTTGAGGGAACTGGCTGTATTTATCATGCTCACCACTAAACCTCCAGCACCTAGCATTGATGGCAGGCCATCAGAACATAATCTTTGAAAGACAAGTGAACGGTTGTTTATTGTGCACTTGTTCCTGTGTGAAACAAAGTGGAAAGAATGAGGCAGAAATGAGTAACGACAGTTTAGGCCTTAATGGGCTTATATTGAATGAGAAATATTGGATGTTACTAATTGAAAAGTAATTAGTTAATTTAATTCCATTGAATGGATCTCACAATTATAGAGGTTTTTTGTTTTTGTTTATGTTTTGAGGGGGAGGAAGGGCTGAAAGTGGGTTAAAAGGAGAGTCATATGAGCCTGTGTTACTACAGTAGAATTCTTGGTTGTACACAGATGCTTTCTTTTAGTTTTGCAAATACTAATGCTACGAAACAGTAGGTTCATATACAGGAGCAAAGTTTTATTTTGCTCTGCTTCTGCAAAATGAAAATTTTATTCAACCATTATTTGATTGAACATCACTGTCATTCTGCTCCTTAGGAGCTAAGACAATTGGCATTGTGGGGAACTGTGCATGTTGAGTTCTGGATGACACAGAGAGAATCATTTGATTTACAACTTAAGGCACAGGGATTCAATGTTCTTTGCAGCATCAAGGATACTCAAAGAGGAAATGAGTCTCAATGAATATATAGCCAGATGAAATAGAGGTGCAGAGCCTTGCCAGAGCCACACTATGGGGAGGCTTGACATCTCTACTCTCATTTCCTGGTGGTAGCAAGTACAGTTAGTCTTTCTTCTACATGAGCCATTGTGAGACCTGATAAATACAAGAACACTTCCAGCTTCTAATTGCCAGCATTGTTAGCATGTCTTCACTGTTCTTTCTTTTAGGATACATGAGGGAAGTTCATGGTTCTTGCCTAAGGATTTTAAGAGAAAAGGAGCCTTGCACATAGTGCTGTACTGCATAAATGTTTAAATGTAGATTGTTCTTACCACATTTTAGTTGATTTTCTTTGTAGGCCACCACTGGGAAAAAGGCAGAGAAAATATTATTCTCTGTTGTCAGATGAGACAATACACAGGTATCTCTCCAGGACCTATGGAAAATATCACTAATAGACCACACAGTTCTTTTCTCCTTTTCAACACAGTGCTCTGAAATGCTATCCAGGTGTTGTCATCTAGGAGGGATCTCTTTGCCCACAAAGATAATATCCAGCAGTCGGCTTCTGGCCTCTAAAGTCACAAAGGTATATACAGTTTGAAAATACTAGAGAACATATGAAAGTACCCAAGTATCCTCCTTCCTTGGGCCCCATTCCATTTGAGAAAATTTTCTCTGATTTGGATTATATTCTGCCTTATTAAATATTCCTGTTCTTATTTATATAAAATTCTTGAGATAATGAAGGCTCTAAGATAGAGAAAGCTGACATTTTTGAACAAGATTTTATATGAGACATTTTGCAAGTTATCTCAATTAACAGTGAAAAACATCTTTAATGAAAGTATGTGACTGTTGGATAGTTTTATCCTAAGAGGGTTATACTTCCCTAAATTGAGATTTTTATGAAAATTTCTTAAACAAGTAGCTCGGATTGTTACCAAAGCTTTTAAGCTCATTGACCATCTGTTGAATTGGCCATCCATTGAATTTTGGCCATAGGGGAATAAAAGTGGTCATTATTGCAACAAATCATCTTTCTTTATTTGTATTATGTACCCATATGCACAATACTGTATATCAATTGAATACTGAAATACATCTATATTAATGTGTAGAATACAAAGGGACAATATTTAAGGGTCAAAGTTAAACATTACAGTTATTTGGATTATTCATTTTGATACATTTCCTAATATATATATATATGTATGCATGTCACTTACAATGTTCTAAGTCCATTCTTTTTGTCTTTTCTGCAGGAATGATGATGTTGATTATATCCATTGTGCTTCCATAGGCATATCATGTTTGGACATTAATTAGCTAGAAGATTTGTCCAACCCAAGGGTCAGGTATAATGATAAGCACATTTTTTATTCTTGAGACATCGTTATTTTGCCTCACATAGAGAGAGATTTTTCTCTATGGTACCTGACTTTCCTGTTTAGCACTGTTAGCTTTAAGTCAACTTAAATCTTCTAAGTATTATAGAAACAAAACGATGTCCTAAAAACAACATATTTTCAAAACTGTTTACCAGATTATAATTGTATCTGTGCTCAGACCAGCCTCGACTCTTCAGAATAGATGACAAGTTAGTAACTTAAAGTGAAGCTGAGTAAAGATGCTCCAATGGCCCTTCTGGATTTAATTATGCAGACTTGTCCTAAACACTTCATAAACAAAACTTAATTTTTTAAAAGGTATCAGCAAGAAAGAATATTACTATTTAGTTATGCCTAGAGGAGAAAAGTAGATCAGTAAGATCCATGGCAATGATTGACACAATGAAGATAAAAGATCCAGGGTCCACAAATTCTCATTTATAAGTATTTGCTTTTAATTTAGCTTCTCCATTTCAATAATAATTTAAAATGTTATCATAAGCATATTTTGGATTTTCTTGATGACTACATTATAACCCAATACTGCCACTTAATTTCAGTGTCACATTTTCATTTGTGATTTTGATTATGTTGGCATCAACCTAGAGTGAGAGCAAGTATTATTTGTTTTAGCTTTTTTCCATATCAGGCTGCCACTAGGTTGGTATATCCTAATGGTAAAATGACAAAAGAAAATCCATCCCTGCCAGTAAAAACATTCTGAGGACAAAATAAAGTTATTTCAGTGGTAACTATCACTTGAAATGCCTTTTCATTGAATATGACTTTAGAATTCCTTTAATAAATTGAAAATATGATTTGTGAACGTGAAAGTATCCTTACATGATAGAGAAGGGTGTATTTACCAGGGCCCCTAAATTGCGTGGATCACTTCCAAGATCCTTGGATGGACCATAGAGCTAGGTGCATAGTGTTATATATTTTTGTAAACTTTGCAAACGTAAGATGTTTTAACAAATTTCTTAATATTACTATATATTCTTTCTTCTTCCACTTCCTTTCTGCAACACCTCATTTCATATCAGTTAGAAAATGGCATGACAGTGGGACTTGCTGGGATGTGGATATGGATAAGCTGAGTTGGGGATAGTGGATTAAAATTTATATACACATACACACACATACACACACAGTTATGTCCAAGTATAATTGTTATTGCTAGGTGTTCTGTTTTAAAATTAGGCCCATGTGCCACCTCCCCCTACATGCTGACAGAGGGTCTTATCTTAATAAGAATGTTGTCTAAAGTGCTTAGCATAAAAAGGATGTTAGTAGTCAAAGAGTATCAAGGTTTAAAACAAACAGAGCAGGAAGCTAGTCTTGGAAATCATATCAATTGTCAGATGTATATATTTGAAAGCTACAAATTCAGTTCTCATCAACGTCTTGTCAAAATGGAATATCTCTGCCATTAGGAATATTGTTGATAATACAACACATAAAATTACAAATGTAACAACTATTCGCTTTTATGTTGTTTAACGAAACCAAGTAAAATTTATCAGAGTTCCTCTCTTACTGTGCACAACCAGATGTACTACTAATAACGGTGGGTCTTACTGAGTGTGAAGTGACATATTTTATGCCTTTCAACATACAAGATTACATCTTTGAGTCCTGACTCATTTTGCCCTGTCAAAGTCTGGCATTTCCAGACAAAACACTATGTAAAATTTCTAGTAATGCTGTGAAATGACCTGAAGAAGCAAGAGTTCCAATGCCAAAAACCCTTAAACATAGTCTTCAATAAGTAAATGCCTGTAGTATAAAAATAATCCTACTGGAAAATTATGTAGCTCAATGCAGTACAGGGGCAACTTAAAATGCTTTTGAATTGCTATTGTGTATACTCTTATTTTAAGTTAATTTTATATATTCTTCAGTGTTAAGAACTTAATGTGTAAACATGTTGTGCTATATTCTGGATTTTCATATCTGTGGTATTTGTCAGTATTTTTCAAATTTGTAAATGATTGTGATCTCTTTTCTCATTCTAAAAGTAATTACTTTTCCTTATTATTAGTGGGTTTAAAGAATAATCATGCCTAAAATACAGGTTTCCTATATACCATCCTCTTTTTAACACCTTGCATTTGTGTGGAACATTTGGTATAATTGATGAAAGCATATTTTCATAATTGTAACTATTAACTCTAGTTTAGGGTTTAATGTAGGGTTCACTGAATAGTGAAATTACATGGATTTTTTTTTTTATTTTTATTCTGTTACCATATGTACAACTTATCATTTCCCCTTCTGACTGCATTCAGATATATATTTCAGTGCAGTTAATTATGTTCATAATGTTGTGCTACCAGCAACACCATCCTTTATCAAAATATTTTCATCATTCCAAATAGGAACCCTGCACATTTTAAGCCTTAGCTTCTCATTCCCTATCCTCACCTGGTTCCCTGGTAAACTATGTTCTAGATTCTGACCCTGTGAGTTTGCTTATTCTAATTATTTCATATCCATGAGATCCTACAATATTTATCCTTTTCTGTATGGCTTATTTCACTCAACATGATATCTTCATAGTTCTTCCATGTTATTGCATATATCAGAAATTCATTCCTTTTTACAGCTGAATAATATTCCATTGTATGTATATAACATATACTGTTAAGATGTCAATACAACCCAAAGAAATTTAACGATTCAGTGTAATCCCAATCAAAATTCCAACAACCTTCTTTTCAGATATGGAAAAGCCAATCATCAAATTTGTATGGAAAGGTAAGGAGACCAGAATCGCCAAAGCAAACTTCAAAAAGAAGAATGAAGTTGGAGGACTCATATTTCCCAATCTTGAAAGTTATTACAAAGCCACAGTAATCATAACAGCATATTACTGGCACAAGGACAGAAATATAGACAAATGGAATCAAATTGAGAGCTTAGAAATTAACCCTTTTTGACAAAGGGGCAAAGGCCACTCATTTGGGAAAGAATAGTCTGTTCAATAAATGGAGCTAGGAAAATTGGATCTCAATTAAAAAAAAACAAAAACAAAAACAAAGAAGAAAGAGGACTCCTACCTCACATCTTATACAAACAAACAAACAAACAAACACAACTTAAAATGGATCAAAGACCTAACCATAAGAGCCAGAGCTATCAAAATCCTAGAAGAAAACATAGGGAAGCATCTTCAGGACCTTGTTGTAGGAAATGGTTTCTTAGAATTTACACCCAAAGCACAAGCAACAAAACAAACAAAACAGATAGATAAATGGAACCTCATCAAAATAATAAAAAAATTTATACATCAAAGGACTTTATTATGAAAGTAAAACAACCTACACAAAGGAAGAAAATACTTTTAAACCCCATATTCAATAAAAATTTAATATCCAGACTATATAAAGATAACATTAACTTATTAACGAAAAGACAGACAACCTTATTTAAATATGAACAAAAGTCTTAAATAAACATACCTCTAATGAAGATATAAAAATGGCCAGAAAGCACAAGAAAAAATGCTTAACATAAGTAGCCCTCAAAAAAATGCAAATCAAAACCACAATGAGGTACCATTTCGCACGCATTGGAATGACTGCTATTAAGAAAAAAATTACAAATTTTGGAGAGGATGCAGAGAAATAGGAACACTCATTCATTGCTGGTTGCAATATAAAATAGTATAGCTGCTGTGAAAGATGTTTAGTGGTTCCTCAGGAACTTAAATATAGAATACCATATGATCCAGCAATCCCACTACTAGGTATAAGCTCAAAATAAGTGAAAGCAGGTATTTGAGCATATTTTCACACCAATGTTCATAGCAGCATTATTCACAATTGTCAGAAGAAGGAAGTAACCCAAGTATTCATCAACCTATGAATGGACAAACAAAATGTAGTATATACATAAAAGTAATTACTTTTCTAAATTCAATTATTTATTAAAAATCTCCAACATATTAAAAAATCTTCCTAACGTGTACAAGCTTTTGGCCATACAAAATTTGAGGCAGGTCCAAATTTCGTGAAGTAAGCTTCTTTATTATTGGATGCAAAGGAAAATTAATTTAAGGAGACTAAATGCGTAAATAATACATTGCACCAATTGAACCCCACATGCACCAATTCGTACTTTATAAATAAACTTTTCAGAGCAGTTTGTAGAGTGGAGTTAGCTGTAGAACTTTCATCAAAAAGCATGTGGCATTAAAGACCACCCAAATTCATTACTATGTTCAAGTTGCAAGAGGCAATGAAAAAAATAGAATCTATGATATTAAAATGAATTGTTATTTAAGTTTGAGTGTTACCTGTTTATATTTAATTTATAAATTGGTTCGGTTTTTAGAATTATATTAGAATGATTATGTCTTAGTTTCCTGGCTGCTATGACAAATACCACACCCTGGGTTGACTTAAACAATGGGAATTTATTGATTCACGGTATTGGAGTCTGGAAGGTTGCTTCCTCCCTGGGTCGGTAGCATTCTGGACGGCTGGCTGTCCTTGGGTTCCTTGGCTTCCCATCACATGGTGATGTCCTCTCCTTTTTCTTCCAGGTTCCTGTTTACTATGACTCCCCCTTGTGTCTTTTTCTTTACAAGGCCTCCAGCCATAGGATTCAGAATCATCCTGATTCAGTTGGCCACACCTTAACTAAAATAAGGTCTTCAAGAGATTTTACTTATAATGGGTTCACACCTACAGATATAGGGGTTAAGATTAAGAATTTGCCTAAACTGAGGCACATAATTCAGTCTACCACACATAGCATAAGAATTAAACCTAATTTTATCAAGTACATGATTAAGCAATATTTTTGTAAACCTTATAATAAACATAATTTTAGGCCTAATTTTAAGCCTAATTTAAGGTACTTACTAGAATTTTGTTTTTTATCCAATTCTGAATAAGGAAACAAACTATCCACAGCAAATTACTGGGGGTGCAGCTGAAGGAGCTGGGAGACTGTGTGGTTTCATTCTGCCCGTAAGTATATTCTGCACGCAACTACATCCTGCACGTAGCATTAAGAACACCAACAATTTTGTTGTGACATAATTGTCTCTTCAATTTTAAGGGTTAAACTGAGTGTTTGCTAATGATATCTTTTGGTTATGTATTTCTATGAGTCTATAATGAACTGCAGATCGAATGATCTTAAGTGCTCTGACAGCTGGTTCTTTGTTCTGGCTTCTTTCCCTTGTCTCTGCTTGACAAATACCTAAAAGGTGCTAGCTCCAAGATGTATTTTATAAATCTAGACGAGAAAATACTGAAAGTGCAAAAACATCGATTTTCAAAGTATGTTGTGTTCCAATTTGTCTCTATATGTCAAAGAAAATTCATTTAAATGAAGTCTTATGAAAGATTCTCTTTTAAAAAGGTTAGCATGTATTTTACATGTCTTATCACTCCTATATTATGTATTAAATAACTAAATAAGTGCAGAATTTTGCCCCAATTAATCTAATCATGCAGAATTAGAAAGAGATTTTAGATAAACAGTCTAGGTTTGCTTTGAATTATGCTATTTGACTTTGTGTAACAAGTGATAGAAACAATTTTACTGTTTTATTTAATATATCAGAGCTCCCTGATTTAGCCAGATAAGCTTCAGTATAATATTTTCATATTTTTAATGAACATAAAAATAAGCAATAAGCTCTTTGAAGTTCAGTCTACTGAATTACATAAATTATAAAGCTGAGTAATGCGGAAAAAAAGTCTCAAAATCTAAATGTCTCTACAAAGCTATACCAACTAAATTTCTTATATGACTGGCCCTGAGAGTTCTTTCCAAGGAAGAAGTCTTAAATGCCTTGAGCCTCTGAAATAACTCCAGATGAAGAGAAAGTCCTGAAAATTTATAATTTTTTTTTATTTTTCTAGACAAGACCGATTTTTAAAAGCTAAATCTAAGTGCAACTTTAAAATGTTCCAGGATTTGTATGGCAAAATTTGATGCTTGATGCAATCCAATCTTCTTCATCCCATAGGACATCCCATAATGTTTATTTTGAATGATGGTAATTTAAATTCTGTGTGCTTTTAAAATGGTATTACCAAATAAATAAGCAAAAATATTTTCAAAAAGGTCATAAGGGAAAATGGGGGCACTATCCGATCTTATGCTGGCTCCATTAAAATGCAGCAACTTTTAAAATAATATAATGTTTTCACAAAATAAATGCAAACATCAATGGAAAGCCATAAATAGATCCAATTATATATAAAAGTTCAATATATATGAAAAAGTAATCTTTCAAAACAAAGGAGTAAGAAAATATCGTGATAAGTGGTTCCAAGATAACTAAACAATTTTGAGTAAAATTATAAAATACTCAATTTAATCCACTCATTGCTCCATCCTCATAAGTAAAACATCAAATGGATTAAAGGACTTCACATTAAAAAGGAAGTATAGGGAGAACACAACTAGTCAAAACTGAATATGATCTGCATCAGATCTTGGGAGAGATTTAACTTATTCTGTTTTGTAATGATAGATATATGCCCAAAGAAAATCGGGAGGCATTTAATATACACAAATTCATTATTTCGACATGCTTAAAACTTTAAGAATGCCAAATAGTCATATCTGTTCTGTATAAAGGTTTTATTCAACCTATAACAGCAATCCACCAACAAATATTTAAGCAGAGACTATGAAAGGACACGTCACACTTAATTTAAAAACTCAAAGCATAAGCTATCGGAATGCCCTTTTAGAACTATTAAATTAGTATATTTTTGAAAAATGCAAAGGTGTTGCTGTGAATTGATGATGTTGATATATTCATCCATTTCTCCTGGCATTGTAACTTAAATAAGCAATATGCCAGTGCAATACATACACCATAACAATGGTCAAATCTTGTGATGAAGAAATTCTACCCCTGGACTTTATCCTAAGAAGAAAAAAAGGTATATTATAAGGATATTCATTGCAGTATTATCTAATATAGCCCTAAATTGTATGTGACATATCCCCTAATTTAATTAGGGTCAGTAAATCAAGTCCCATGGACACAATCAAAATTTATTCAGCCACTAAAATAAAAATATCGCTAATATGTTAAGTAAAGGAGAATAATACAATCATATCACATACTAAGTGTATTATGTAAAATATGTATAAATATTTTAGATAACATGGAATAATAAAAAATTGTTTTGTGTTTGAGTGATTAGATTACATATAATTTAAAATTAAAATTTTTAAATTAATGTTATTGCTTTAAAAAATAGTATTTTTATTTTGATTCACTATTTTTGTACAGTCAACTGAAATGAATTTGAATATTGTTACCTTGATAATATATGGAGTTTTTATTTTATTTCACGGTCTCATTGCAGAGGCTTTTCGATTTTTCTTTCTCTTTTGTTCTTTGCTCTGTGTATGTGTGACTGTGTGTGATTTGTTTGCCATTCATTCAGCTAATCTTTGGCAAAATATGCATTGTTCCTGAGAATAGGAAAGCCTCAAGGAAGCAATGTGAGCTGTGCACTTTCAACCTGCCTGCTTCCTGGGGCTTGAGTCTCATGGCTTGAGTCTCACCTTAAATGATGCAAAGTGGCATTATCTTCTTCTTATCTTGACAGATTCCAGGTTGAAAGAGCACCATTTGGCTGCCAGGTGATAGATCACTTCCTTTGTTCTATTTAACCAAGATTGCCAAATGACAAACTGAAGAGGCTGGACTAGGTTGAGCTCCCAGACTGCACCAGGAAAGAGCATTTGCTGACTTCCAATACCAGACGTTTAGTTATGATTGTTGGTGATATATTTTTGTTTGGCTTGCTTTGTTTATATGTGTAATGACAAAGCATTACATTATAGCTTATTTTTTTAAAAAGGAGTAAAATAAATGTTGGCAAGTGTTTGAATCTAATAATTAGATAGCACCTCCAACTTACAGACCCCCCACCATACACACTTTGGCTTACAAGAAGTCTCCAGGGGCTCATTTGCCAAGGATGTCCACTTTATTGTATTTCATTTCTTCTCACTTAACTACTTTCCTTTCTTCCAAGATATGTTCTGCCAAACTCTGAGACAGCCTTTAGTGATACATAGATAATCAGAGAAAAAATTCTGCTCTCAAGTTGCTCACAGTCCAGTGGAAGTGACAGAGAGATGAAGAGTGCCATGAAACAATGTGGTAAGTGTTCCATTGTGGGTGTATGCCAGAGCTATGGAAGAGAGAGATAAGAAGCTCCAACAATTTCTGAGGCTTCAGGGAGGGAGACTGTCTGGAGAAGCCTTCAGAGAAGGAAAGAAGTCAACCGACATCTTGAAGAACCATTAGACATGTGCTGGACTTACAAAGGGAGAAATATCAGCAATGTTGAGAGCTTACCATGGGTGGTTGTTGCAAATCGTTTTCCAGACCTGGTGACAGTGCAGGTAGATGGGGGTGGGGGCTGTTGACAGAGCTTGACTGTGAGATCTTGGGTCGGATTACTGTTATTCCCCAGTATCTAGCATGATGCCTGGCATGCAGTCAGCCTGCATTGAGTAACTTCTTGATTGAATAAATGAAAGTCTCTTCCTAATCCAAATCCAACCATAATTTTGGTTCTTTTAGGCCACAGGGAAACCAAAATCCTTGCAGTTTTACAAGTGGATGTAGAGCAGTCTAGTGCTCTCTTAAGCAACACAGGCAGCATCCTCATAAGGGAGGAGGTGCTTCTGAACTCTGTTGTCACTCACCTGAGAAACAGAATGATCTCCCTCCTTCCCTTCCCTCTGGCAATATTGAAGCTCCCCTCAAACAAGTTGAATTGGCAGTTTGTTTTCAGCTCCATGAACACTGTGTCTCTTATTTTCATAGGGACTACAGAAAGCAAGAGATATGTTTGTGATAAAGAAACATATTTATGAAGGACTTCTGGATAAGAAAGCTGGAGCATATATATAGGTTACATCAGGTGGGTTATGAGATGGGCATTTAATTCCAATCATAAACAGTAGCTTCTTTAATTATAAATGTATTCATTTAAAGGACCTACACAGAGTGGAAAGTATACAATAAGACATCGAATTAAATTCAAGTAGAAAAGCATCAAGCAACAGACTTTTATGAGTAAATAATATCCATAAATTATTATGGATATTATGATATTATGATTATTAAATGAGTGACATTTCTTCCCAAGAGTCAAGTTTCACAATATATTTTTTACCCATCACCTAATTTAGGGGGTGAAGAAAAATTCAATGTATTTCTGTGATCAGAAGTGCATAAACATCAGGAAACCTAAAGGTTAAAGTCTTTAACAGTGACTTATAAACTCTGGGAGCAGTGCCTTCTCATGATAGAGATGGTTGAAATTAATCCTAAGAAATACATGTTGAGCATATCCCTTAAATATCATATCAAACTGATATACTTTATAAGAATAAAATATTCTAAATCATAATATGTGTGGTCATGATAGCTAATAGCACTTCTAGATCTAAATTGTGCCTATAAATTAATTTACATAGTTACCTTAATTCACAGATTATCACTTAGACAATTAATTTGCAGGAGGAGCTCTAAGAAGGCTTAAATAACCTATACTATCAATGGAAATTGCAATGTTTTAGCCCAGGATTTCCTGAATTAGGTCTCAAGAAATAAAAACCACCCTAAACCAACATCTTTCCATTTCTATTATTAGCTTCCATTGTGCAAATTCAGCTGTCTGGACCTTTACCAACCTTTAAGAAATAATCTAATCATTGCTATTTGTATCACTTTAAAACATAGTCCAGGAAAGAGATAACACTGAGAATGGGAGAATGAGTTTTTTGCCAACTTTGAAGCTTGGTGAATCTCACAGATACTGAAATTCCAAGCATATTTAAAGTTAGGAATAAGAAATAAACCTTCAGCTGAGATCCATGTCAATGCTTGGCAGTGGTATGTAAATGTTCACATATTCCTTAAAATTCATCAAAGATAACTGGACTTTGAGCTCCACAATTCATTTCCAATCCAGGAACAAGTGCTTTGAAATAACATTTTCTTGGTTTACCAAATATCTTTTTGGCTCTGTTAGAAATCTGTGGCAATCTTTATTTCTGATGTATAAAGACAAAAACATCTAACTTGCCCAAATGTTTGAAATGATGAGAAAAGAAATTGTTAGAAACCATGTGTATTTACAACTGCTGAGAAATTTAAAGATTTAATATATTTAAAGTTTATTTCTGAGTTCTGTATTTATTTTAAGAACGTTAAGTGCATTCACTATAAACCAGGAGGAAAGAAATCAACATAATACTTCAAGAGTTTAACATGTTTTCAGCAATGCAGGGGAATGTAAAACGATGCCACTTTTGAGTTGCGTACACTCTTGCCACAGGAGCCAAAAGAAAAGGCGGCTGTGGTAACCCCACTGCTTCATCTGCAGTGAAACTAGCTCAGCATGGGAATTAGATATGTCTTGAAAGACTCACAAATCATTATAGCTCTGCTCTTGACCATTTTACTGGGGTGAGAACTTAACTTTGCATTTCAAATAAGAAATCTTCCACAAAAATTCCAGAAAATGGAACATCTCTCCTAGCAAAGAAAATGCAGCAAGCAAAATCTTTTTTAACTTGAAATTTCACACTAAAAAAAAATAATAATAAAAATAGAAATAAAACTGCAGGGGAGATTATTTTAGTGTCCCTTCCTTCCCCCTACATGCGCGCCAGTCCCAATAGGCTGCTCAGAAGAACAGTATATTCAGGGGAACGTGTGTGCCATAGTCCACGGCCCCCTGAAACCTGACAAGCAAAGAGCCATACCAGAAATTATCAAGTGTCCTGCTCATAGCTCTAGTAACCCATTCTGCCCAAGAACACTTTTTCTTAGCATCAAAGTGTGGTAGAAAGTGGATGAATCAAGCTAAGGTACTAGATCCCTCTTAGACTAAATATATTATATGCCCATGTCTTATTTTCCCATTGTTTGAGACAAGCTAATTAAGGCTGGTTAAAAGGGTACCAGAGCTTTGAAAGATGGTTGCGATTTCACCGAAAAGTTAAGAGAAATCGGATATGATGGGATTAATGCATCTTTGGAATCACCTTTAGAAGGGCTATAAATTCCTGTTGGATCATCCTTTAATCACCTGAATGAAACTTTCTGTTCACCTACTGAAAGGGTCAATGCATGGTTTGATGTTTTAGGCTTTGGCAAAATTTATTCATACATTCTTGTTTTGTTATCTAAAATGTCTTTATCTACCTTCATTCAAACTAGAAATTTAAATTTCCTTCCTCTTCATAGTTCAATAATCCCATGTACCCCAAAGCACTTTCAAGCATACAGGGATGTGGATAATTAAAAAGTCAAGTCAAACTAAATGGAATTCTTGAAATAATCTTAATCTTTGCAAACAAAATGACTTCTAATTTCTCAGTTTCATTGCTTTGTAAGTAGCTGATAATTTTGACCCTCACTGCTTCCCTTGAGAGACTGTCGTACAGTTGACATTCTTGTTCTCTTAGGTTAAAATTTCTGATCTTTTTCTATGTTTTTTTTTTTTTTTTTGTAGTGCAGTGTCAAATTTTCTTTAAAAACCTATCCATCATTTCTCTTTCTCTGTGATATAATTCCCTATTTTGCACTATTGTAGCTATACTTTTTTTTAATGGTAGCTTCCCTTTAGGATTATTTTTTTATTCCCAAAATATGTACTCTGAAATTATGTTAATCTGAGCTCATAAATCAAGTCTGTCAAACTTTTTATGTTTTTATTGCACTTTTCCAAATTCCACTTAAATTTGTCAATGGAGTGCTAGTATTTGAATGACCCAAATAGGGATAAAACCCAAAATTCAGGACACTTAGATTTCATAAATAGTGCAACATTCAGTGAACTATTGGAAGCAGAAGGAAATAAATTTAGCTATTATTTCCTTTTGGAAAAGAATAAGGGTTTAAATGAATGATACAATTGATGAAACTAAAAAAATAATAACAAAAATTAAATAAATGATGGTCATATACTTAATGAGAACTGATTTTGTTTCTTAGGATAAATAACATTTTGTCTTTCCATAAGTTAGAGTCAACAAAAGACCTTTAGAAACCCTACCATGTACAAGTTCTTTACTCAAAGAGAAGGATATAATAACAGGGAAGGGGTGGGAACTAATAATTACAAATAACATACCATCAGGCAGATATGGTCTTTGTTAGGAATCAAATGCACTATATGACAACAGCCCTGAAAGGCGGGTATTATAAATATTTACAAATTAGGTAAACTGGCTTGAGAAATAGCACATAATTTGCCCATCTAAGTTTTTTAGTTTTCATCAGAGCCAAGATTTAAACACACACACGTATAAGAAAATAAAACACATTATGAGAGATGCAAATATTACTTAGCAGTTATTTAACAAATAACCAGTGGTAGAATAAATGTTCTCTAGGGGACAATCCTCTTTACAAGAAAGTTAATTTCTCTAATTAAAGCCTCTAAGCAATTATTAATGGACATGTATCATCTTATAATATTTATTGATTTAACTTCATTGAGAACAGAAATAATTGGCATAAATAATATCTCAACATTTTTGCTAATTTTATATGGTACACAATTATGTATTTTGAATTGTTAATGCTCATATGCCCATTTTAAAGCCACTGATGCAACACTAATCTTGCTGTATCAATTACCTACATGCAGACAAAATGCCACAATATTGTCCATTAGGTCGAGACCTGAGGATTGGGTACTTGTTGGAGTTATTGCAGCATAAGTATCTTAAACTAAGTGTTGCTCTATAGTATAAATCTAGGCAAAATATTTTCAAGAAAATACAAAATCGTGCAGAGAGTGCTCTTGGTTCAGAAATGGCCTGGACCCTGTGAGAACACAAGAATTTTCATATGAGAAATTATCATTTTCCCAAGGAGAAAACTAAAGCTGATCTTCAGGTTCTGAAAATAAGTTCCAAAGTAATCTTCCAAATTATTGATCAAAAAATATTTATTAATCCAATGAGTTTTCAGTTACTCCTATTTACAGGTGGTATTTATGGATTATTTGCCACATTTCCAAAGACATTTGCCAATTTACTATTTTTACTTATTCCACATTTACCTATTATTTAGGTAAAACAGTTTTGAAACAGTTTTAATGCTGCTTTATACAACCTGAGCCTGTTTCAATGCTGTCATCATATCATCATGTAAAATGTGAATGGATTAGAATAAATGAAAAGAGTTCTAGGGAGATTTCTTTAAAGATGTATTCCCTTTTTGAAACAGCTAAGTTATATTGCACTATTAGGTATCTGTCTTCATATTTTACAGTCCCACTAAAACATCTTGTGCCATTTCTTCCTTCACAATCTATACTTATCAGGCTTGGTTCTGGTCACTACCAGCTTATTCCATAGGCCTCCGATTTGGCTCTTTTGGTGCCATTCATGATAATATGCCACAATGTCATAAGCACTATATCCTCAAGAAGGTGTTGGAAAGGTATTGAATAGTGGAAGTACCATTTGAATACACATATGGCCTTTCATGTTAATTACTTTATAGTTGCTGGTGAATTACAAAAAACATTATTTGTGTTTTCTTTTTAGTCATAGATGCAACAATTAATCAAACTTTCTTTGCAAACAGTATGAAGTTTTGATACTCTGCAGCAGGTTGAAATGTGGTTCTGCAGAAAGATATGTCCAAATCCTAAACCTCTGTACCTACAAATGTGACCTTATTAAAAAAAAGGTTCTTTGCAGATATAATTAAGTTAAGGCTCTCAAGATGAGGTCATCCTAGATTAACTAGGTGGGCCCTACACCCATGACAAGAATCCTTATAAGAACAGGAGAAACAAAGGGGAAATGCTATGAAGAAGAGGGTGGGGATTGGATTTACACACCTGCAAGTCAAGAACACCCAGGATTGCTAACAGCCACCAGAAGTTGGAAGACGCGAGGAAAGATTCTTCCCTGAAAACACCTTGATTTCAGACTTCTGGCCTCTTCAACTGCATGAGAATAATTTTATGTTGTTTTAGGTCACCCAATAAGTGTTAATTTGCCAGAGCAGCCCTAGGAAACTAGTACATTCTTGGATGACAGCCTGCACCTCTGTACATTCTAACATATTCTCACAGGAATACAGTTTTGTTCCATTTATGTACTTTTAGAAGATATAGTGATTATCTCTGGGTGGTGCATGATGAGTATTTCCATTTATTGATTAATGTATTGTCCAAATATTTATTAATTCGACAAACAGATATTGAGCACTGTGTTTCAAATACCATTCTAGGCACTGGGAATATATCGCTGAGTAAAACCGACAAAAATCCCTGTTCTCAGATACTTATTTTTGGTGGGAGAAAAGAGAAAGTTGATAGTAAACAATCAATATGCAAATGGAATAGTATGATAGAAACTGATGAGTATTATGGAAAATAACAGTTGAAGAGGTATTAGGAGGGTTTGGGATGGCAGTTGCAATTTAAATTGGATTATCAGGCTAGGATTCATTAAGAAGATTGCATTTAAACAAAAACATGAAGAAGGTGAGGAATTTCAAGGTGCTGATACCAGAAAGGCAAGAATTCCAAGCAAAACAAATCATGAGCATGGAGCATGACTGGTATATTCAAGGAGCAGCAAGAACATGACTGGGGCTAGAGCAGGGTGGACATGTACTGAAGGAACTTTAGGCTGTTGTATCTTTGAATTTTACTCTAAGAAAAGTGTTTCTCAACCTTTGATAATTCTTATTTGTTTTCTGTTTTTCTTTTTCAGAGAGAGAGAGAGAGGCTATCCTCTGCATTATGGGATGTAGCAGCATC
The DNA here is from genome assembly GCF_015220235.1 of Choloepus didactylus. NCBI lineage: Eukaryota > Metazoa > Chordata > Mammalia > Pilosa > Megalonychidae > Choloepus > Choloepus didactylus. Next base: position 24,762,366 of record NC_051310.1, read on the forward strand.
CCAGACTTCTACCCACTAGATTTCCATAGCACCTGCCCTCTCCCCTAGTTATGACAACCAAAAATGTCTCTAGACATTGTCCAATATTCTTTAGGGAATAAAATTGTTCCAGTTAGGTATCCATCTAAAGGAATAGGATAATTTGAACAGAGGATATTTACCATCTGACTCCAGTTTTAACCTGATCACTCTGGAGTGTAGAGAATAGACAGTGGGAGGACAATTGTGGAAGAAACAAGTTAGGAGCCCATTCTAGTAACTGAGGATACAGACAGTAGTGGTGTGGACCAGAGTAATGATAATGCAGGTGGTGAGAAGCAGCTGGATTCTCCATATGTTTTGAAAATAAATTACCAGGATTTGCTGATGGATTGGACATAGGATATGAAAGAATGAGAGCAGTCAAGAATGACTCCAAGAATTTAGGTCTGAGTAACCAGAAGGATGATGAAGACCATGGGTGGAACATTTGGGGTAAAGACCTTCAGTTTGGATTGATAAATGTTTATGATCCAGACAAGCAAAGTTGTTGAGTAGACAGTTTGATAAATGAGGCTGGAGTTCAGAGAGACACTCAAAATGGAGATAAATTTAGGATCCATTTGCATATAAAAGGTGTTTAAAGTAATAAGACTAAAGGAGTGTGTGTAGATGAATAAGGGACAGTTTACCATAATGTTAAAATGTCAGTTATAAGAGAAGGAATCAGAAAATGATGAGAAAGAGCAGGCAGTTAGGCCGTAGTGAAATCAAGAGACAGTTGACTCCTAGAAACCAGTCTTTTTTCCTTATTTCTATTATGTAAAATTTCTAGTTCTATGCATTTTAATCAGAATAAAAATCAGAAAGTTTCTTATAAATTGTACGTTTGGAAGAAGTCAACAGCTATTCTTTAACTTTATATGAGCAGTTCACTGATGCAAGTCAAAATGTATTTAAGGATTATTTGTCAAAAATAACTTAAAGTGTAATGAGATTCATTGTTTATTCTGTTGAACAAGGAATAGAAGTATTCTTATTAATACTTTGCACACTACAAAGAAAGTCTCTGCATGAGAAAGATAGTAACAGAAGATGACAGAAAAAATTTTTCTGTGGCTGGATTTTCCCATCTCTGTGTAAGCACAGACTTTGGCTGTGGGACACCAAAACATTTATCAAAAAAATGAAAAGGATATTTAGTGAAGCATTCCCATGGTGGTTCCTGATATTCATAGCCTGTGGAGACAAGATCCAGACATTTGTGTAAATTTTTCACTCTATCCAGAAATTATTTGCTCCCCAAATAATTACACTAATGGATCATGCAGGGTCTGAGGGAATACTGGAAAAAAGCTAATTTATAAAGCAGTAGGTGTAGGTAGGGAAATTATAAGGAATTTCGCAGTAATCCAGAGCCAATAGTTACCAACCTGTTACTAACTCCTAGTTCTAAAGAAATGAAGAAGAGGGAGAGTCTATTAGTACCCGAAGGAAATCATTGCATAGAGTCAACTCTTTGAGACTAGTCACTGATTGTAGAGGAACACAGCCAACTCAAGGAGCCTCAGAAGGAGGGAGCTGGGCTAGAACATATGCTTACCTCACTTGACTCCTTTGCCTGCTCTCCTGCTCTCCGGCAGGAATCCTACCAAATGCTGTAAGTGTGGAAACTTTTAATGTGGTCCCTACAGGTCAGCCTTCTGGGGAAAAGACCAGAGTTGAGACGGATGAAAAACAATTGAAAAGGGACAAAATGAAGCTATTTTGTGCACTATATCTTACTTGATTTGGTATACTCTCAATCAATTTCTTTCACACATTGGATGAGGAAACAATATATACTAGTCAAATAAGCTTTGTTCTGTCATTTCAGGTCAGCCTATCATTTGCCAGGTGAATTCTCCTTTGACCACTCAAAAATTGTCCTAATAGAGGAGAACAATTTTAAAAACTAGCATCACTCAATAGCTAATATTATCCGTCAATCTAATTGCGTATATGATAATAACTAGTCTCCTGCATGTGAATAAGTTAAAACAACCAAAGCTAAATAAGGAAGAAATTGTATCAATGCTTAGGCCAATTCAATTTAAAGGAAAAGTATCCCTATTATTTTTCTTTTCAAATTCACATGTATCCTCTTTACCAACTCAATAAATGCAGATAATAGCAGAATTCTGGCAGGCCACAAATTAGTGTAGGCAAATAGATCTGCACATGTGACAGGTAGATGTGACATCTCTGAGAAATAGTTCCTATACTGAAATCTCATTGTTAGACTTTTAGCACAAGGTCCAATAGTCTAAGTGCTGGAGCTGCTGTTTTGATATGACCCACACCACCAATTACCTCCCACCATTTTAGTTTCTCCATCAGAAAAATAGAGAAGTCATTTACTTTCTAGAACCATGGAGTTTATCAATATAATCCTATATGTTTGCCATCCTTCGAGTGTTCAAGATCCATAGCATTATTGTTTTTTTAAAGTACTGATGTAACGTTTCATAGTAGTTCCTTGTAGTGCCTTGTACGTCTACGGCATTCCATTCAAAATGCCCATGTGTACAATGAACACCATAGTGGTAGCCCGTCTTTCTGAGGCTCCTCTTTACAACCATGGAATACATTATTCAGGTTGATGACATTCCAATAACACGCTGCATGATTTCATATGGAGTGAGTAATCCAGCAGCCTAGAATAAGAGAGAGGAAGGAATTAAAATTAAAGGTTAATGTAGCCTTTTATAGGAGGTTGGCTCTTTAAAAAAGGATGTAGGAAAAGGTGGCCTCTAAAGTCTGGTATATTTATTAGGCATGGAGACAGCAGAAATTATCACACACAATGTCAAAGTGGAAACTTCCTCTCAGAAAGAGGAGTTACATATGGTCTCCATAGCAGCCTGTCTTTCCCATTGAAGCTATCAGTCCGAATGAGCTCTAATGAGTTGCATGTTCTTTGAAATATCATCTTGGATATGAAGTCAAATTTTAAAACTTGATAAAAAATGATACTAAATCAGAAATGAACAATACACATTTCTAACCAAATAAAAGGTTAGTCGTGTTAAAACTATAATGACTTCAAGTGAAAGTGTGAGCTTCTGTTACTGTTTTAAAAACCAAAGAAATTAATCACTTCTCAATAATAGTATGAAGTAGCAATTATTGTCTTTTCACAAACTGTTCTTGTCCAATCCAGAATATGATATCTATTCTGGTCCATTCAAATCAATGGCTTTCTACAGACCATATTTTTATCCATACACAAGAGTAAGAAAATGGTATTGGTGGTTTTTACATATCAACAACTAACCTACCAAAAATCGATGAAGCCATAAAGTCTTCTAACATTCAACATACATATGTGGCAAAATAAAGGGGAAACCCCCCAAAATTTTGTGTTGATTCCTCAAATTTAAAGTCATTTTGCAAAAAATTCAAAGTTAATATTTGTAAGAGCCTGACAAAATTAGTTGGCCACATATGTGAAAAAATAATGGCACACAACATTTTTATCGAACTATAAGTTTAGTATATTTTTGGGAAATACAGTCCATTGATTTGTTTGTGCTCTCAATGTTTGCTGGGATAATGAATGGGTTCCATATGAATTGAAAAAGTAAAGGCAAAAGATATTGGTTTGCCAGTGAATCAATATTTAGAAAAATATATCGGTCATGACTACACATCCATATTGGTTTAATACATTAGCTCAGAGTATACTTTGTGGGTGCATTCAATATGCTGATTTCTTTATTAATTCCATTTTTAAATAGGAAGTCTAATTGTCATGATCTTTCTTTTTCTAAAGACTAAGACTTGACATTGAGTTGACTTAGAAGGTTAAATTGCTGTCATTTTCAGAACATAAACTTGTGATAAATCTTTTCTCCAGGTGGAGTAGTCACTAGTCTGTGAATCTGATTTCAACACTCAGCACTTTTATCAACGTAAAAGGCAAAAGAGAGAATTTACCATTGATTTAAAAAAAATGCCGAGAAGTACAAATTAACATATGAATAAAAACTATTACAAAAATATACTTAGGACTAAATCTACTAAGCACAGCATGGAGTAGTGGGATGAAGGAAACACCCTGAATTTAGAAAGATAAATTTTGGTTTTCAGACCTGACCCCAAACAGAGTTACAATCTAACTTGTCAGATAAAACCATTGCACCACACCCTCATATTAAGTCAGCCATTGCTACCTGGTTACCATATATATATATTTATATACGAATTCTCCCATCCTCTGGATTATATTTGCAATTTCTTAATGGTATGCTTCAAAGGAAGAAAAGTTTTAATTTTGATGAAGTCCAATTTATTTTATTTTGTTTGGGTGCTTGTGATTTTAGTGTAACATCTTAGAAACCATTGCAATTATTCTAATGTTTTCCTCTAAAAGTTTTAGTGATTTTCTGTACAGTATGAAGTAAGAGTCCACCTTCATTCTTATTCATGTATATATCCAGTTGCCTAGCACCAGTAGTTGAAAAGACTATTCTTTCCCCTTTCAGTGATCTTAGCACCACTGCCAAAAATCAATTGGCCATTAAATGTAAGAATTTATTTCTGAACCCTCAATTCTATTCCATTGATCTATGTATGTCTATTTTATGCCTGTATAACACTGTCTTGTTCACTATGGCTCTCTGGTAACTTCTGAAATCATTCCTTCAACTTTGTTCTTCTTTTTCAAGATTGTTTTGGCTATTCTGAATCCTTACATTTCTGTTAGAAATTTAGGATTAGCTTGTCAATTTTGGAAAAAAAAGGCAGCTAGAATATGCTTATTTTTCCTTACTTTTATTTAGTCAATGTCTTTCAATAGTACTTGGGTTACAGTAAGCATTCTATTTTTTTTTTTTTTTTCATTTTTTTAAAATTTTCTTATAGCGTTTGACCTAGGAGACATTAGGTACGAAATTAATGATTAAATAAATTGATGTGTGGCTACCCCAAATGCCAAGCACTGATTTAATGTAAGCTCAAAAGATAAATAACCTTCTTAAGTACAATGTAATAGTTTTGAGAATAAAAAATACACTCTCCTAGGAATTCTTTTTTGGTTTATTTATTTCTTAGACTTTATTTATTATGTCTGTTTGCCAGTACTACATGGACTTCAGTGCTTACAAAGAAAGCATGATGCTATCTACATTTGAGATTTCAAAAAAGAAAACATGATTTATTTTTGATTGCAAACAAAAAGATTCAAAAATCACATAAACAAAGACAATTTATTGGATGCATTTGGAATTTTTCTCATGGAAGAGAAGAAGAAAGGTTCAGCCAAACTTCATAATGGATTCAATTTGCAAACTGGAAAATCATCAGCAACCCATGTTCCTTCTCTGTCTGTCTGCTCACATGCTTTCTCTCTCTGCTTTCCCACTAAGATATCCTTCATTCTTTTTCTGTCTCTAATAACCAGCTTTCTCACTTTTGATGTGAACATGGCCACTTACTTTCTATGATTTCTCAGTTCAAGCTCCTAGCAAAGACTGATGAGAACCTCAATGTATACATTCCAAATTCTTGTGCAGAAAATAAAAATGACCCAGTTTTGGTCAGGCATCCTCATCTTGCCCATTCAATTGTGGCCAAAATCTCATACCACAACAAAAACATAGTTATAACTGTCATAAAATGAGATATATGTGACCTTGAATTGTAGCCCTAAAGAAGCAAGTCTCAGTTACTATACTTATGGGTTGTGTACCATTTGGATATTAATTTCTGTGAGCATTGGTTACATTATCTTAAGTATGCACAGTATTAAAATCTAAGCACTACTTGTTAAAGATTAAATGAGATATTTATAATAGCATTGATATAAGTTTGTTAAAAATAGTAATACACTATAAAAATTATTAAAATAATCATAGTGTGTTTTGTTGCCCTCTCATGTGCTTCGATATCTAGTTAATCGGTGATGAATTGTGTGGGCTGATTTTGGGAGACTTACAGGATCTATGTCGAAGTCTTACCAGTAAGTAGTTCTGTGGTTTTTGGCAAGTCATGCCATATTCTCTCAGGTTCATGATCCCTGTGGAAAGAGTAGCTTGATTTCAATCCCATTCATTAACACTGGTTTGAGTCTGTTGGATCATTGATATAAGCAGGGGAATTTGTGGTGATGGGAATGATAATAGCAAAATATGGTTAGTTTGATCATGACACCACCAAACATAATTGCTTTTTCAAAGCAAAGGGATGATATGGCAAATTTATGGGGACAAATCAATTTTTTAAAGTACATTTGCTTTAAGTAAACAAAATCATTTCCCTCATCACAAAGGCAGCCTCAAGTGACTACAAACAGCAGAATAAAGCACTGAGATTTCAAATGACATCATACATACTCGGTTCAGCATCCACCTTAAGTGGTTTTCAGTGTATGCAAGTGAAGTGTACAGCTTATTCATCATAAAGCTAACATCCATAAAAGTCCTCCAAATGTTCCAATAAACTTATGAAACCTTATTTTTCAAAAGGGAAGCCAATAGCAATTTATTTTTCTCATGTTTTGAAAAATGTTTAAATCAAATGTGATACCATAGTCCTGCTCAGGCTCCACAGATACTGTAGGTTATCCTTGGTACTTCAAGTACCTTAGAGAAATATATTCATCTGACTGGATAAATGGCTAGAGGTTGGGAGAAGTAAAGTCTAATTTAAAAGGGAATATAAATTTGGAGAGATTGACCCACTCTCTCTAAATTCAAATGGAGTTAATTTAAGGCACATGTATTCTGTCATGTTTAGAAGATATATTATAATTAGTATAATATGCATTATACTGAGAAGCCAATTACTTTACTCTAAGGACATGCCATTGCATTTATCTAAAGTAACAGGAATGCTGAGTTAATTAAGTTTGTCTTATGCTAACAAGAAGTTGTGTCATATTATAGAAAGATTTTAGAATACTAAGAAGTCAATCAGCACTGTAAAAAGAAGAAATACCTGCACACAAATGTTTTATGAAGGATTGGCAGAGAATAACATATGAACAAAAGCATAATCTATGCTTAGTTCTTTAATTGGAATTTTTTTAAAAGTTCTGTATGTTAATTAGGATGGTTTCAGCTGCAGGTAACAGAAAACCAGATACAAAAATGAAGTGATGTGTATTTTGTTAAGTTCAGAGGAGGTTCAAACCTGAGGTTTGCCTGAACCTAGTGGTGTTTGCTCTGCTTTTATGTGATTGCAAAATAGAGGCAGCAAGTTCAAGTGTTCAAATGCACATGTGGTAATTAAGGGGAAGAGAGGGCTTCTTTCTTGATGTCTTTCTCTTGAGAGCAAGGAAATGTATTTCCCAAAGATCAATAATAAAGATTTCCTCTGTATCAATGCCTGAATTAGCTCACATTCCTATTATTGAACCAATCTCTTATGTTAATTAGCAATAACAACAACAACAATAAAAAAAAAAAACTAAGAACCATGGTAAAATAATCATGGCATGAGGTGAGAATTGAACACCATCCAAGCAGGGTTTGGGGTCAATATCCCCAGAACACATGATCTAAGTATATATGCTTGTGAGTGTATTCCTGAGTAAATACAGGAGAAATCTAGGAAAGAGAAAATCAGAAATTTTACTGGATGATATATGAAAAATATCTCACATTCTGTAAACAAATGGCTTGGAAATATTTGATAACGTGAAGGCACATCTATCTCGAAAGCTTTGTTTTGCTCTGCATAACTATAATGGCAACAAAAATATGTGTTATAAAGAAGTCAAAACACCAAATTCCAGACCAATTCTTTGCCACTTGGCTGCTTCATGTAATGAAGAACACATTTAACTGTCCCAGAACAACTGGTCTTTTCAGAGAGTCAAACTACATCTCACTCCACCTCATATTGTCCTATATATGTATCAATGATCAGCCAAAGAGTTACTGTTGTCAAGCTCTTGTCCTCATTTCCCTCCATTTATATATCATGCTTATATACTCCCCACATCTTTACTCATGTCACGCTATACCTTCTGTACAACTCTGCCAAATTCTATACATGTGTCCAGCTGATGTTTGCTGTGAAGACTTTCCAAACTACAATACTCCATATCATTGACTGATATCTTTGCTAATTTCCAAAGGCAATTAGCGTCTAAACTATTGCTTCCATTATTAATTTAATCAAATATAGTTATTGACAATTTATTAGCTGACAGAAACTCTTCTAGGTGCACAGGATACAGATAGATATATTTTCCCATGGGATTTCTGATATATATGTGTGTGTGTGTGTGTGTGTGTGTGTGTGTGTGTGTGTGTATTAATGTGTTTTTATGTATATATCTCTCATTTCTCTGAAGTAAATTTCCACTTTCTTAAGTGTTAGGGCTAGTTCATAGATTTGTTTCCATCTAGAAGTGATTCTGCCCTAAGAGAAAAGAGTCTCAGAAGGATGTTCAAAACATTAAAAGAAAATGTGGTTTGATTTGCATGTTTCTATGACACTAATAGACAACAAGAGTATTTTATTGAATTATAAGCCAAGGTAGGAGAGTCTCAACTAATTCTGAGAGTTAAGTGTTTATTGTAGGAAATTAGAAGCCATTGTCTTTGAAAAATATGGCCTTTAATTTGGCCAAGTTATAACTCATACTATCAAATTTCTTGTGTTTGATGGGACCTTTTATTAATACCATAACTTTGGGTCTAACTTCAAAGTATCTGGTTAAAGCTGGTGTTTGCTCCCTACCCTAGCATTATCTAATTAAATTCTTCCTCCCCCTCTCTAGAGCAAGTTGCTATTTGGTGCATCCTGGAAACATAGTTTCAGGCACAAAAAAGGATATCAGCCAATGAAACTTTTGTCATTTACACAGCACAAAGGGTCCAAAAGTGCATGGAAAGAGCTCCCATCATGGCCAGTCTTGGGGAGGCAACTGCTTAGGTCAGGGTTGGTGGATGATAGCAACTCAGGCCCCTTTTTATGTGGGAGAGGAGAGACAAATCTGTGCTGCTTGAGGGTGAGGGTATTTATGGGACACAGGTGGAGTGGGCCCTGCCACTGAGACTTCCCACTCTGATAAGCAGTTGGGACTACTTGTTCCTGGTTTGGGGTTTAAGGTTGGATCAAGCCATTCCATTAGATGTAACATTTCCTACATGCTGCAGAATGGAAACATATAAAAACATCTTCACACATGGAAAAAGGAGGTAAGGGAAGGCAAAGGCTGAGAGATGGCCACTAGGTATGTCCACGATTTCCCCAACCCCGTCTTCCCTGATGTTACAACCCCTCTTCCCTGAAGATACCTGTACCAGACAGCACTGAATATTACATAAAAACAGTGATAACAACAAAACTTTCACCCAAACATGCATGTGCACAAGCACATACACACACACACATATATTACACACACAGGAATCTCATTTATCAGAATCATCAGGTGAAGTCTCTGGCCAAACTCTAGATTGTCTATCAACCTGCATGGAAAAGCCCCAACTCTTCAGTCTCCAGTAGATACTATGACCTTGTGCTTATGTGCTCAGCAATATATTTATTGATCTACGTATGGGCCCTTCATTTAATAAATGAACTTATTCAAAGGCAATCCACTGAGTCACAGATCATCTACATAGAAGAAATATTTTGCCTTCTTTCATCAAGTTCCACCACCTTTATAACTCATGTTTTTGAACTGCTTATTAGTGTCAGTGAAGAAATGAACATTTCATCCCTTATGTATTTCCTAGCAGATAGGTTATTAATCAATTAATTTGATCAACTAATTAAAATAGGCCATCTTTTCCTTGATTTTGACAGCTAAAAACTGGATGAGAGGAAAATTTTCTTCCCTTTCATGTCATTCACCTATGATATTATGCTCATATCCATATCCACATCTACATCTCTATCTGTGTCTCTATCATCTATGTATGTATCTATGTATGTATACATCTATCTATCAATCTATCTATCTAGTAAAGCCAAAATAGTATTTTATAATGATATATGAGGAACAGAAAAGTTCAGGGTAAGAAGGAATGGAGGAAGTAATTTCACTCTAACCTTACTAAAGACGGCCAACCCTTAATTTAATATTTTTTTTTACAAATTAATAAACTGCATTATTTGTGCTTTGTGCTTGAATATTATGTAATTTATCAAGTATGGAGAAATTTATGGTAATGCCTTAATGGAAGCAGAGTTGCATTTTTCACATTTTGTTCTTATTCCCTTTGATTCTTATCACCTTAGTGTCCATATGTGATTGAGTAAGTTTTACATTTATATCCATGAGCTTTGCGAAATTGAATTATCATTGTGGATAGCCAATTGACAAAATATTTTCATACAGGCATGACAACTAATTGGCACCTTTTATTGAAGAGTAATTTAGATTATTACAAATGAAATTTCTTCAGCTGCAGTTTAAGACTGATATTTAGGAAAAGTGGGGTTATGCTAAGGGGATTAGGGATTTTAAAAAATGATTTCCAAGACATGTAGTGAGCTAGGGTTCTATTGGGAATTAATGTAATCTAAATGTGCATTGGGGCTGTCATAGCCAAACACAGCATAATGAAACTTCATTTTAATGTGCTCCCATTTATTATTTTCTAACATTTACCATTTGTCCATTAAATTTATATAGCACTTTTTACCCAAATTGCTTAAGACATTGTTTAAAGAATATTAAATGAAATCTCAGAAATGAAATCCCAGGCAGAAACTATGAGGCAATTTGTCACCATAAAATATCTTTTCATGCTATATTCCTAGAAAATTATGCATAACTCTAAACAGATTATGTTCAAAAAACCGAGTAGTTCATATCAGATTCACTTTGTGTTCTGAGCTGATAAATTCCATTGGTTTCATGTGCACTTGCCTTCCCACCTCCTACCTCCACCCCTAAATCAAGTTCATGACATCAGAAAGGACTATGACATCGAAAACTTGGAGTTTGTCATTGGGTATTTTTTCTTATCTTAAACTTATTTTTATGTTTTGTAATTATATATGAGCTTTAATATTTGGAAACCATTTTAACTTGTCATATTGCATAATAGTTGTCTTAAATTTATATAGGGAATCTTATCATTTTTTAAGGATATGCAGAAATCTTCCAGTTGTGTTCAGTACAGTTTCACTTTCCTGTTTCCTCCTCTCATATTAACATTTTCCTATTGGTATAAGATTGAATAATTTTAGAATTGAATGATACTTCAGAGTTTATCTAGACCAACTCCCCCATTTTAGAGATGAAGGTATTAAAACACAGAGAGTTAAATAATTTGTCCAAGATCACTATATTGGTTTTTCACAAAACTGTAGTTGGATGGATTCATAGTTTAATCATCTTTCTTCATTAAAGCAGTACTTTTCATAAATTGTTCTGATTTTTAAAATATTCTGTTCAAGAAAATGGGGTGTGAGTGTTTTCTTGGCTCAATTCATCTATTGCCCCTTAAGCATCTCACATTTCTAGTTATCTCTTCATTGTAATAGATTTTGCCAGCTTGTGTGGAACATGAAGTAACCAGTCTGGCTTGTCATACTTTTCTGGCCCTTCTACACAGAGGTTTGGCTAGAGAGTTGAAAATCTCGTGTAGTCTGTATTCTTGTCCTTGGTTAGGAGTTTACCTCAGAGTTCTTCCAAAAAAAACAGCATAAATCAATGCTTATCTCTTACTCATAGAGGTATCTTTCACACCTCTGTGTTATGCCACAGACCTTGCAATCCTTCGATCCAACCCATTTATTTTACATTAGAGGACCAGAGATGTTAAGTATCTTGCTAATGGTGACAGTCCTTCTTAGCCAGTACTCTTGACTCTCTAGTCTTTATGCCTGTGCTATAATTCAGGGGTCAGGTAATGGACTGGAAATCAGATCCCCTTGACACCAGTATCTTATCTCTATAACTTATTACTGTTCGATCTTGGTCCAGTTAATTAAGCTCATTAAGGCTTATTTAACACATCTGCAAAATGGAGATTATAGTAGGGTTTACCTCATATGATATGGTGAATATTTTTTGGTAGCATATTTGCTAGTATAATTTTAATGATTCTGCAGGAGTGCTATCAGTTAAAATTCATATGAACACACATGTACACACACACAGACATAAAAGGTCTTAATATCTTCATATTATGCCCCATTATTCTAGCCATGGGAATATTTCCAGAGAAATATAACCAAAAATTTGGGTAAAAATCACTGGGAGAGAAAATTCTATGTTACCCTAATTCACAAGATCTGCCCAAATTCTTCAAAGCTGTTACCTTTAACTCTTGGTTGGAGTTATATTTCCAAGTTGTTCTCATCTTGCTTCATTATAGCCTTCAAGAACAAAATTAAGCCATGTAGGAAATACAACATGATTTCTAGTACAATCACTTGTTTCATGAGGATGGTATCATAAGGAAACACAGAGAATGCTGCACTCTGGTAGAACAGTAGATGTAAAGTAGCAGGTATAATCAATTCCATATAGAAGCCAATCCCAAAGTCTTTCCCAGTATCCATGATGCAATACAAAATAATTTCACATGGTTGGAGGTTATATTTTCATATTCTCCTTAGTTTCAGATGGAATCTTTCATAGTTATTTCTGCTCTCTGTTCTAACTCATTTAACTATGATCAAGTGAAATACTCAGGCAAAATAAGTTTTACCCAGAATCTTGATGTATTTTCAGAATATACATAACACCCATTATTGATGATAATTTACATGAGGGTTTAAAGGTCTTGTAGGTGTCTAGATGGATCTGCCCACCTGCCGGTTGAGGTGACTTTTATTGAAATTAAAAGAATCCAGCTGCCTGTCACTCAGGAAGTAAGTCAATGACACCATGGCACTGGCCTTGACAAGGTATGATTGTCATATCATTAATTGTCAGTGCTTTGGCTTCACTTGCTTAACAACCTGAATTCAGACCTCCTTGGCTGTTTCCAGCTTCTTATAAGCATTTGCTCCTAGACTCACACATTGGTTTTCTGGATAGAGGATACCCAGCTGCTGTCTATCTAATATGCTGTTTTATGTTGGAATGGGCCTTGGCCCAACTTTCATTCTTTGATCTTTGACCTAGTCTCATGATTTCCAAGTATATATTCTTCCTGGGGCCCTTCCCTTTTCTCTTTGTGTTAATTTTTATCTTTCTAAGTTCATTTAACCAAGATTGTTTATCTTTGTATAAAATAATATACTTAAACTCTCTGCTCTTTGTGGTAGTCTTAACCGTAATTTTCTTAATTACCAAGTGAGGGGTTTGGGAAATGTTCAGTATCTCCACTGACTTTGAGGACATTGAGCAGTTGCTTTCCCTGTCTCCTCCTTTCTTCCTTTGCTCAAAGTAGGACCTATTTGGTATCTTGGTTCAGCACATACATTTAGGGTGACACCAATTTTCAATGGCAACTTAAAATCTGGGGTTGTTAGTTATAGGCTCAAAGCAAATATAAAACTTGGGTACTCAGTACACAATTTATCAGTTTTATGCCATTCAAAGTAAAACCTCCAGCAGGTCATGCCCATGTTTCACTACTAAACTGTAGGCATTTATCAGGACAGCTTCTATTTTTGCATGAAAGATTCAATTTATGCATAAAAGGAGGACTGGCCATTGTCAAAATTGTGAAAATAGGCAAGTGCCTTAGGTCCCACTTCCTTTCCCTTCACCTTTTTACAAGGACATCTTTCTTCCTTACCATTTCACCCATGCACTCTCCTGCTTCCTCATTACTTTGCTATCACAGTGTCATTTGCACTCATTGATTAATTTATTGCAATTTTATTATTATTTATTTTCATTCTTATGTCCCATATTCCAGTTGGGATGATGGCTGGCATTATTTCACTGCCTGTTAGGAAGTTTGTTTATCTTGGTTTGGTTTGTATATTTCCCCTCCAAGAAATGCTGGGGTAGAAGAACAAGTGTCAATTTTTCAGCAAGTACTGGAAGAAACTTTTGGAAGTGCTCCAGCCTCTTCACCTCCAACTCTACACTGACTTTTTTACCTGAGCAATGAAACTAAAAACCTAGTCTTAACTCCCTGTAGTGGCAACTCCATTGAAAATTATAATTACATGGGTTAAACATGACAGCTGGAAAAAAAAAGAAACTATTAAAAATATTTGTCAAAGTAAATAAAAGGATAATTACTATAAATGTAAGCCAGATACCACAGTGAGCCATAATTATTATTTGTCTAAATAATTATCATAAATGTAAAATATCATCTTGCCTAAATAAATATAGATATATGTGTGTGTGTGTGTGTGTGTGTGTGTGTGTGCGTGTAAAAAGTGGGGGGAGTGTTTGCTTATACCGTTAAACTCTAGTCACAGGGATTTGGCTTTCCTATCCATCAATTTGAGGCCTAGCCAATCAATAGAAATTCACACATGAAAAGGAGGTAAAGAATAGAGGAGATGGGAGAATTACCCTTCTAGTAACAAGGACAACTTGTAATGACAGAAATTTTACTAAAAGTGTTTGATGAAAATTCAGATATGGTATAACAAAAGGCCAAGGATATGTTTATATTTTTAAAATTTATACTAAATAATATTAAACATAAATTATTTATTTTGATGATAGTGTTATATGTATTGTAGAATTATATTTAAATAAGAAATTTATAATAAATTAATTCACATGGTAGTATCTAGAAAATACTTCATTCAGTGAATTCATAGGGGAAATGCCTTCCTGAATTCTAATCTCTATAATAAATCTCTCAATTTACCTTTTTTATCTATAAATTCAACATTATTTTCATCTATATTAAACAAGCCTTTAAAAATACTTTTTAAAAAGTTTTGTAAAATAGTAATTCACATTGTCACAATGGTGAATACATCTCAATATTCTCATGAGACCATTTAATATTACAATTGCTACTATGACAGATTACAATATGCAATAAATTCTGAAATTAAGAATATTTTAAGGATTTGAACTCTAAAATTTTAATTATTATTTACTATTGGTTTACTTTGATCATTTGTAAATTTTGAAGACCTCTAAAGCCATATCAAACAAAAATCTTATTTACAAGCTACCCACTCAATTGTGAAATCTCCAAGGTAGTGGCATCTAATACAGGCCCAAATTCCACATTTTCTTTTTTCTAATGCTGGTCTCAATACTGAAAGATTGAATTATAGTTATCATTTCTATGCTAACATAAAATTTCCACTTTGTTGAATCACATGTACACTACAGTTTTCCTGACTCTGATTTCAGTCTTCACACTTTATATTGATATCAGGATTGTTTTGATGATGTTGCAGTATAAAACAAAAGAAGGAAGAACTGTGCTTCTAGATTGGCTGCTGGGCATAAAGCATCTTTCTCAATTGCTGAAGTAGCCTTTTTATACTTCAATTACACTTTGAGGCATTGTTAAAGGGCAATATGAATTTGATTGTATGTTCATTGCAAGAGTTACGGTAGACAATTTGATTGCAGATGTATTATTTCTTTTACTAAACCACAGGTCATGAAACTATAGGGATGAATGGCTCTGAATAAGCAAGTCAAGTAACTTTAGTCTAAACAATGTAGAACACTAAATACCTCATTTACCTCAAAACTCATTGTTCTATTTTGGGATCTGTGCAAAATACAGAAGAGCTAGATTTTTCCCAAATTCCTTCTTGTGCTGTAGCACATTGACATGCATCAGTACGAGTCATCTTTTCAGGACAAACAAGTAGCACTTGAGCATAGTTTCAGGTTTCATTGCAGTAGTAGTAATTTTCTACATACTACCTTTCAGCACCAATATTCCAAAGGCTTGTCTACTTCTCATTTACCTGACATCTGCCACAGAGCAATGCTTAAAAGGTAATTTTGTATAGAAAATAGTCAGCTGAGATTAGAAAAACTCAGTTCTGTTTATGTCTTGGAAGGGAAGACAATTCACAAACCATGATGCCAGGAAAGGATGATAGATGGCTATGGAAGCAGGGGTACTAAAATGAGACAAGAAGCCAGAGAATGAGATTCCAGAAAAGACCAAGCCTTAGGGGCTGTGATATCTGGTCCTCAGTAAAAAGTTCATGCCTTTGCCTGACATAAGGTGACTGTAAATCAGAAACTTGGAAGGGTAGTTTCCCCTTGAAGACACATATTGCAGGGATTAAGAGATCAGTATTTTGGAGAAATCTTAAAGAACCATGCAACTGAAGAGGGAGAACTGGGGAAGAAGGAAACAGCTGTGATATAGCAGACCTGGAAAACCTTGAAACTTCCCAAAGGAGGAACTAATCTCTTTCCATCAGGATACTTCATGAAGATAATTTGTGCTGAATTACTTTTTTGGATAGGACTAGCCTTAAACTTGGAAGAGGAAACAAGCAAATTGTAGCTTCTTACTGAATGTGAATCTGAAAGGAAATCAAAATAGAGGCATGAAATAATGCCTGAAATATTTGAGGTTAAAATTTCAATGTAGTTTAATTGAATCCTTTAGTTTTCCATTATTACCATGTTTATTAACTATTTAGCTATTTGTTCATCCCTCCATTGATGATTTTACCAATTATAGAATTGGCCAATAATTGTACTTTTATCCATATGTGTGTGTGTGTGTGTGTATATATATATATCCTGCATTAACTTTGCAATACACTTAATTACAAAGGTTAGGCAGATAGTGTGGTTTCTATTTTTAATCCCAACTCTGCCAACTGTACCTCTTCCAGCCTTATTTTCTTCATGTGTAAAATACCGATCTCATGACAATGCAAATTAAGTGAGATCATTTATGTAAAGAACTCAGACTTATCAAGTAATTTTCAATATCCCAGATACTGTGCTCTATAGTGAAGACACATAACAAATAAAGACATAGATCCTACCTTTGAAGGGTCCACATTCCAAATCTGTAAAATGTTAATCCTGTTTGATTTTTAAATTAGTATAGTTTTCTGGGGCAGTGTCTTTGTTTTACTCCTCTGCCCTAGGAAATAGCTCAAGGCATGATGAATAAGCATTCAATAAAATCAATTTGAATCACTCTACATTCCTATGTGATAACTACAGCAGCTGTACAATTTCTAGTTTAGTCATATTCAATAGGCCAGAAAAGTTATCTATAATGCCTGAGGGTCATGCAGCTGGGTTATGGTAAAGGTTGATCAGGAACTCAATCTTTTGAATTCCTATCCTAATAGAGATTTTTCACCACCCACATCTAACATACTATTGGTTGATTTTCAGGAAGATAATTAAGCAGAAATACAGAATTAAGAAATTTGGGGTTTAGAAGAGATAAATGCATCATCATTGTTTTAATAATGAATTGCAATAGAAAATTCCAGGAGATAAGCTTCTCTCTCCCACAAGGAGATACATAGCTCAATCTGGTGAAAAACTGTGCAGAAAGTGAAACCCAGATTCTATTTGCTTCTCCATGCCATATGCCCTAGACTTCTAATCAAACTGTTTCTCTTCCCACTAATGAGCACAATTAGTAATAGTTTATGTAAATCAAAAACCAAATCAGTAATTCACCATTGGGTCCAAACTGCTAAATAAAACTTTATAAAGCATAGTTTTATGTGCATAATACTTAAGTTATAAATACTATCTTGTTTGTAGGGAATATGCATATTTTCCCTACAAACAATGTACTCATTTAAAATGTACTCATTTAAAATTATTTATTCCTTAAAAAATGTAGGCTGCTCAGATAAAAAAAAATGTAGGCTGCTCAGATAAAAAAATGTAGGCTGCTCGGAGTATATGGTGGGTGGGAGGTGGATTTGAGGATCAGAGTGGTTGTAAATTATTCTAAATTGAATCTTACTTTTATTTAGCTAGAACCAAATAAAACTAAGAAGAAAAGTAATGATTTTCACCTTTTCCTTCTTTTCACTAAAATGCAGATATAGGATTTGATCTGAGAAATGCAAGACACTTTAGAGTTCATTGAGTTCAACTTCCCACTCAGTGCAGAAATGATCTATGTAACAGTTTTGATAGATGGTTATCCAGCTTCAGCTTCAACTCTTAAAATCTACTTTATCCCAGTTTGGAGAGCTCCTAATGGAGTGTTCTTTAGCATATTTAGAGTTCATCCAATTTACTGTATTTTCTTAATGGTGGGTACTGTTCTCCCCAAAGAGTCACATGAAATATCTAAATCTTTTTTTTTTCCTGTATGACCCTCAGAGATTTAGAAAAAAAAATACTATCAAATCTATTTTACAGCAAAGTGTTCAAATCCTTTCATTATCCTTCCTATGACATGCCTTTCAGACATTATATCCTAGTCACTCTAATCAGGTATTAAATGCTTCTTAAATATATCATCTAGAACTGAATAAAATATTTCAGGTGTGTTTTAACCATGTGTAGATACTATGCCAAACTACACTTCTTAAAAAAAATTTAGCTTAAAATTATTTTTTGAATTAATTCAGATGGGTCACATTCACCTCTTTTGAAAGTTATATCACACTGTCTTGTCTTTTTGAGCATGTAACAAAATGTTTTTGGTAGAGACTAAGTATCCTTCATTCTATAATGGTTTACTGACCTAGAAAAAACTATATGAGGAACTTTTCATTTATCTTTACTATTTTGCAATTCTTTTGTTTGGGAAGATTATTCCAGTAATTTGAAATCTACTGCATGTGCATTTATCAGTATCAGAACACAGGTTTTACTAGAGTCTGTAGCTGGGGTTCTAATCCTAGCTCTGCCACTTGTTAGTTTTGTATTTGTGGGTAGGGAATGAGCATCAATAAATATACTCATCTGTGAAATAAGCATAATGACAATAGCTATTCATGAAGGAGATGAAGTTTGTAAACCACTTAGCTCAGTGCCTGGCACATGAAAATTCTGAAAAACAACTTTAGCTATTATGATTATCATTGCTCAAGTTACTAGCTATCACAGCAAGTGTTAGAATATATGCAAATATATAGAATTTATTTACTTTTAAAATATTGTAATGAGAATTGTGCCCAGACAAGGACTAAGAAAAGGAGGTAGGAGACTGTGTCTAGAACAGTTATGAATCTCTTTAGGGCCATGGGACCATTTGAAAACCCAGCTAACAATGATATTCAGGGTTAACTCCTACTTATGCAATAGATGTTGACTGATGATGATCCTAATATAATCCTAGTTCTTTTTGAATTGCTTCTATAAAATATATTTTGAAGACCAATTTTTATTTTGTTGGGAAGTAGTATCAAAAACCTTGGATTTTGGCTTCAGAAATGAATTTTCCTTAGCTTAAAGAAATGTTAGAAATACACTTATTATTTGTATTTTGTTCCTACTTTTGTTATACTTCTCTCATTCTCTCATTTTGTAAAGGTCACTGACATTTTTTTTCTTATTTCTATAATTTTTGCAAATCTTATGAATATGAAATTTCATCTCCTGTGGTTTTATAATAATAGGTTCCCTCTAAGGCAGGGTTATAGAAACCCCTTTTTTATGTGTGGGGTGGAGAGAGAGATTCTGGGGCTGGAGTACAGTCTTGAAAGTTGGCAAAGGAATAATGTTTAAAAGCAATAAGGAGGGTGACATCATCCACATGGCAATGTAAATAGCTGCTGAAAACTTCTCCTCACATATTCAATAAAAAAAGGGAGATAACCTTGTCTTGTTCAGAACTCTGGAGGAGGGGATGGACAGGAGAAGGACCCCACAGATGCCAAGAAGAAAAAGAGAGATATGAAGTAGGAAAACTCCGTTCTGGGCCAGTGAGTCCCCTCTCTGCCCCCTCACTCAGTATCCTGCAGCACAGAAGGAACACAGAGCCAGCAGTTAGGACTCCTTTCACCTCCCATCAGGGAAACAGACTAAAAAAAAAAATTGCTCACAGCAGTGAGATAGATCACCATCATTTAGAGATTAGGGGCATAGGAGAGGACATTTCAGTGCCCAGATCGGTGAGAGACAAAGAGTCAGAAAAAACATGGGCAGAGACTGTCCCAGCCCTGGGTCTGAAAGCCCTTCCCCCACCCTTGAGGAACATAGTAGCTAGTGGCATGATCCTTACCCGGGAGATGGCAGAATACTGTGGCAGTCGGAGGAGTCCTCTGCCACAGAGGGCGTGATGGACACAGCCCCATATTGAGTCAGACTTTACCCAGCAAATGAAATCAGCAACTTTAGCTGTGCCCAGGCAGTCAGGGGCACCAGGAGGTAATTCAACACCACCCAACAAGACTCAGCTGGGATCAAAGAGATAATTGAGCACTAACCAGTCAGACTCAGCTGGGCACTAATAGGTAATTCAGCCTCATCCAGCCAGACATAGCCTGGCTAAAAGAGGTAATTCAGCCTCACCCAGCTGGATGCAGCTGAGCTCCAAGAGGTAATTCAGCCTCACCAGGTCAGACACAGCCTCAGGTCCAGAAGATAAACACAGTCTAAGGACAATTGTCACCAACAGTGCCATCTGCTGTGCAGACCAGAAAGTGCAAGGGAATTTTAGGATCTCTCAAAACCTCTGTAGAGCTTATCCCAGGCCCAGTGCAACTAGTCTACACTCCCTGCACAGGGAAATTTGCCCTGTTTAAGTTGAGAAATATGGATGGCCCAACAGTTAAAGGAGCACTCTAAAACAAACCCAGGTCTTGCTGGCTGGTGAAAAAAGTAACACCACTGGGAGCCAGCAGAATTGTTTTATACACACACAGAGAACTTACTGTGGTGTCCAGTGCCTGTCCCCCGAGAGGCAGGCTGCTGTGGGTGACTGGTTATAGGAGGATACTGGGGGGAGGTGGGGGAGTAGAGCTAATTTGACAACTGGCCAATGAGAAAGACATATAGGCAGGGCAAGACCAGAATAAAAAGTGCTAAAAATTATGGTCTGTTAAACAGAAGCTATGTTACAGGTCACGAATAAGTTGATCTGAATGCCAAAGAATGAATAGAGAACTAAGCCTACCAAGAAGAAAATCCAAAGTAAAAGTGTGAAAATGACCTCCAGGATAAACTAATAAAGGAAACCAATGCCTATACACCAACAAAAAATTACAAGTCACACTTGTAATGAAGATGTGGACCAGTCAAAGGAACAAATTAACACTTCAAATGAGACACAAGAATCTAAATGACTAATTAAAGATATTCAAACAAACATGCTAAATCAAATCCAAAATCAAATCAATGAGCTGAGGGAAGATATGGCAAAAGAGATAAAGGATATAAAGATGACACTGGGCAAACATAAGGAAGAACACAAAACTTTGGAAAAACAAATGGAAGAACTTATGAAATGAAAGGTACAATAGAAGAGATGAAAAACACATTGGAGACTTAAAACATAGATTTGAAGAGGCAGAATAAAAAATTAGTGAACTGGAAACTAGAATATCTGAAATCATACACACAAAGGAACAGATAAGGAGAAGAATGGGAAAATATGAAAAGGGGTCAGGGAATTGAATGACAGCATGAAGCACAAGAATATATGTTTCATGACTGTCCCAGAAGGAAAAGAAAAGGGAAAAGGGGCAGAAAGAATAATAGAGGAAATAATCACTGAAAATTTCCCTACTCTTATGAAAGACATAAAATCACAGATCCAAGAAACACAGCATACCCCAAACAGAATAGACTGGAAGAGATCTACCCCAAATCACTTACTAATAAGATTGTCAAATGTGAAAGATAAAGAGAGACTTCTGTAAGCAGCAAGAGAAAACTGATCCATCACATATAAGGAAGCTCAATAAGACTAAATGAAGATTTCTCACCAGAAACCATGGAGGCAAGAAGGCAATGGAATGATATATTTAAGATACTGAGAGAGAAAAACTGCTAACCCCAAATTCTTTATGTGGCAAAATTTTCCATCAAAAATGAGGGATAATTAAAAATATCTTCAGACAAACAGACACTGAGAGAGTGTGTGAACAAGAGACTTCCTTTACAGGAAATACTAAAGGGAGTGCTACAGGCTAATAGGAAAAGACAAGAGACAGAGGTTTGGAGAAGAGTGTAGAAATCAAAACTATCAAGAAGGGTAAAAGGAAAGAAAGAATAAAATAAGATGTGACATATAAAATCCAAAAGACAAAACAGTAGAAGAAAGTACTGCTTTTACAGTAATAATATTAAATGTTAATGGACTAAATTTCCCAATAAAAAGACATAGACTAGCAGAATGGATTAAAAAACAAGACTGAACTGTATGCTGTCTACAAGAGATTCACCTTAGACAAAGGGCAATAATAGGTTGAAAGTGAAAGTCTGAAAAAAGATATTTCATGCAAACAACAACTAGAAAAGATCAGGGCTAACTATACTAATATCAGACAAAGCAGGCTTCAAATATAAAACAATTAAAAGAGAAAAATAAGGGCACTATATATTAATGAAAGGGACAATTCATCAAGACACATAACAATCATAAATATTTATGGCTAAGCCAAAGTGCCCCAAAATACATGAGGCACACACTAACAACAAGGAAGGGAGAAGTAGACAATTCTACAATAATAGTTGGAGACTTTAATACACTGCTCTCATCAATGGATAGAACTACTAGACAGAGGATCAATGAGGAAATGGAGGTGTTGAATAGTATGATAAATGAACAAGACTAAACAGATATTTATAGAACACTATACCCCACAATAGCAGGATATACATTTTTCTCAAGTGCTCATGGAACATTCTCCAGGATAGAACACCTGTTGGGGCACAAAGCAAATCTCAACAATTTAAAAATGTTGATATTATACAAAACACTGTTTTAGATCATAGTGGAATGAAGTTGGAAATAAACAACAGGCAGAAGGCTGGAAAATTCATAAATATATGGAAGCTGAACAACACACTCCTAAACAACCAGTGGGTCAAGGAAGAAATTTCAAGAGAAATTAGTAAATATCTCAAGGCAAAAGACAATGAAAACACAATATATCAAAACTTGGAGGATGCAGCAAAGGCATTGCAGAGAGAGGAATTTATTACCCTAAATGCCTATATTAAAAAGTAAGAAAGAGAAAAATTCAAGGAATTAACCACTCACTTGGAGAAACTAGAGAAAGAACAACAAACTGAGCCCAAAGCAAAAAGAAGGAAAGAAATAACAAAGATTAGAGCAGAAATAAATGAAACTGAGAAGAGAAAATAATAGAATAAAACCAGAAGCTGGTTCTTTGAGAAAATCAATAACATTGATGCACCCTTAGCAAAGCTAACAAAAGTAAAAGAGAGAGAGAGAGAGAGAATGCAAATAAATAATATCAGAAATGGGAAAGGGGACATAATCACTGACCCAGCAGAAATAAAGCAGATAATGAGATAATACTCTGAACAACTATATGCTAATAAACTAAACAACTTATACAAAATGGACAACTTCCTAATAAAACAAGAACAACCAAAATTGACTCAAGAAGAAACAGATGACCTCAACAAACCAACCACAAGTAAGGAGATTGAATCAGTCATCAAAAAGCTCCCCAAAAAGAAATGTCCAGGACCAGATGGGTTCACATGTGAATTCTACCAGGCATTCAAGAGAGAATTAGTACAAATT
Organism: Choloepus didactylus; assembly: GCF_015220235.1. Classification (NCBI taxonomy): domain Eukaryota; kingdom Metazoa; phylum Chordata; class Mammalia; order Pilosa; family Megalonychidae; genus Choloepus; species Choloepus didactylus. The sequence goes on from NC_051310.1 coordinate 24,785,870, forward strand.
CTGCTCAAAATCTTCAAGAAAATTGAAGAGGAGGGGAAGCTACCTAACTCATTCATGAAGCCCACATAACTCTAATATCTGAGTCAGACAAAGATAGTACAGGAAAAGAAAATCATAGTCCAATCTTTTTAATGAATATAAATGTAAAAATCCTCAATAAAATACTCACAAATTGGATCCAGGAGCACACTAAAAGAATTATATACCAAGACTAAGTGGGATTTATTTCAGGTATACAAAGTTGTTTCAACACAAGAAAACCAATGAATGAAATACACTACATTAATAAATCAAAGCAGAAAAACCACATGATATTTCAATCAATGCCGAAAAGACATTTGACAAAATTCAGCATCTTTTCTTGATGAAACGCTCAAGAGGATATGAATAGAAGGGACCTTTCTCAGTATAATAAAAGCAACATGTGAAAAATCCACAGCTAATATCATACTCAATGGGGAAAGACAGAAAGCTTTCCCTTTCAGGAACAAGACAAGGATGCCCACTGTCACTTTGTTATACAAAATTGTGTAGGGAGTTCTAGCTAGAGCAATTAGGCAAGAAAAAGAAATAAGAGGCATCCAAATTGGAGAAGAAGAAGTAAAACTTTCACTGTTTTCAGATGACATGATCTTATATGTAGAAAATTCTGAAAAATTTACAGCAAAACTATTAGAACTAATAAATGAATACAGCAAAGTGGCAGAGTACAAGATCAACATGCAAAACTAAATAGTGTTTCTATACACCAACATGAGGAAATCAAGAAAAAAATCTATTTACAATAGCAACCAAAAGAATCAAGTATTTAGGAATAAACTAAACCAAGGCCACAAAAAACCTATACACAGCAAACTACAAGAAATTGCTTAAAGACATCAAACAGGACCTTAAACAATGGAAGAACATACCACATTTACGGGTTGGAAGACAAAATACAGTTAAGCTGTCAATTCTACCTAAAGGTATTTATACATTCAATTAAATAACAATTAAAGTCCCAACAACATACTTTGCAGAAATAGAAAAAACAATAACCATATTTATTTGGAAGGGCAATGTGCTCCAAATAGCCATAAATATCTTGAGAAAGATGAATGAAGTGGGTGGTTTCACACTACCTGACTTTGAAGCATGTTACAAAGCTACAGGTGGTCAAAAGAGCATGGTACTGACATAAAGATAGATATGCCAACCAATGGAATTGAATTGAGTGTTCAGAAATAGATCCTGTCATCCATGGACAATTTATCTTTGATAAAGTTGTCAAGCCATCACATCTGGGACAGAGTAGCCTCTTCAATAAATGGTGTTTGGAGAACTGGATATTCATATCCAAAAAGAATGAAAGAGGACCCCTATCTCACACCTTATACAAAAATTAACTCGAAATGCTTGGAAGACCTACACATTAATGTTAAGACCATAAGACTTTTAGAAGAAAATGTAGGTACATATCTTAAAGAACTAGTGATAAGAGGTGGTTTCCTAGACCTTACGTCCAAATATGAGTAATCAAAGAAGAAATAAATAAACACTTTTGTACATCAAAAGACTTGTCATAAAAGTAAAAAGGCAGCCTATGCAATGGAAGACAATATTTGGAAACAACATCAGATAAGGGTTTAATATCCAGAATATATAAAGAGATCCTACAACTCAACAACAAAGAGACAAACAACCCAATTAAAACATGGACAAAAGACATGGACAGCCACTTTTCTGAAGAGGAAATGCAAGTGGCTCAAAAACAGGAAAAGATGCTTAACTTCACTGGCTATTAGGGAAATGCAAATTAAAACCACAATGAGATATCATCTCATACCTACTAGAATGGCTATTATCAATAAAAAAGAAAGAAAGAAAGAAAATTACAAGTGCTGGAGAGGATGTGCAGAAAGAGGCACACTCATTCACTGTTGGGGGGAATGTAGAATGGTGCAGCCATTATAGAAGGCAATGTGGTGGTTCCTCAGGAAGCTAACTATAGAATTGCCATATGATCCAGCAGTTCTATTACTAGGTATATACTCAAAGGAACTGAAAGTTAAAACATGAATGGTCATTTGTAAACCAATGTTTATAGTGGCATTATTCATGTTTGCCAAGAGATGGAAACAGCCCAAATGTCCATCACTGGATGAGTGGATAAACAAACTGTGGTATATACATATGATGGAATATTATGCAGCTGAAAGAATAAAGTCATACAGCATACAACAATGTGAATGAAACTTGAGCATGCTTTGTTGAGCAAAATTTGCCAAAAACTAAAGGACAAGTAATGTATGTTCTCATTAATATGAACTAACATTAATGAGCAAACTTTGAGAGCTAAAGCTGAGAAACAGGAGATAGAAAAGGGTATGTGAGCAGCCACCTTCCGGATTTGGCCTAGTAGACAAGCTGCAGCCTGCCCTTGAGTTCCCCCCGCCCATCGAGTGGTGCCAAGATGGCGCCCACATCCTGCTTCCGGCTTCTGATGTATGTAACCACCCGCTGTATTCACCAATCATGCTTGTGTGCGTGGCGTTAGCCCATTGGATACACGCAAGGTTTATAAGAAAGTTCCCGGGCAAAGCTCGGGGAGACAGCCCACAAGGAGCCGTACCTGACGGCCGCATCGAGGTTGTTCTCCCCCGAGGTGTCTCGCCCCGGGTGGAACCTGTAAAGATGATGATTGCCTAGTCCCATTAAAAGTTTATCTGCTTTACCACCGCGAGTCCTGAGTGATCACAAGTGCTCCGGGTAAGACGTTGTCCGCACCCTCTCTCCCCTTATCTCTCTGGTCCCCATCGCCGGCCGACCGAGGACTCGAGGCGGGGCGGAGAAGCGCCGGACAAGTGGTGGCCCGTACGGGGAACTTCGAACCCGCAACCTCATTTGCGTTCCCCTCGCCCCGACGGAGACGTGCTCCCGGGATCCGTGGTTTGACCTCCGCGACTGATCACCGCGAGAAGGTAAGCACCCCCTTTCCATACGAGGACTAGGGCCCGTGGGCGTTCAGGTAGCCCCGGGGACTCGGAAGAGCTCTCCGAGTGATTACAAGACAGTGCCGGCTGCAAGCATGGGGCAGTCCGGGAGTTCACCCCTACTAACCCCCTTAAAGACCCTTTTGAAACAGTGGGGTATCTCAGTTAAGAGAAGCTCTCTCCAGCGATTTTTTGATGATGTGGCCACTTTTGCCCCCTGGTTTCCTTGTTCTGGCAGCCTTAATCTGCCCTCTTGGATGAAACTTGGTCGTGATATAGACCGAGCGCGCCAAACGGGTGTCTGTTTGGACCCGATTCTAGTCCTTATATGGGAGACTGTTCGTGCAGTACTTGAGTTAGAATCAGCCACAGGCCTAACTACGCCTACCGCCTTGTTGCAGGCGCGACATGCACTCCAAGAGGCTCAGTCTGTTTCATCTGCGGAGGGCTCCCATAAGGGCAAGCCGCCGGAGTCGAGTGCTAGTTCTGATAATTCTGACTCAGAATCTGAAAGTGAGGCAGATGAAGGGCCGGAAGCGCCTCCGCTGATTGACCTAGAGGGGCCTCCTGTCTCACCCACGCGGCCCTCCGCCCCACCAGCAACGGCTGCTGCGCCTCAGAGGATGCACCTGCATCCGGTGGATGGTTTCAGCGGTTCCGTAAAGGGCCCTTATAGAGGGCTCCCTCTGGCGGACATGCCGAGTACATACCCTAACCTTCCCGCGCAATGCCCAGAATCCCCACCCAACTACGCGGACCCTCCGCACCCTTCACCCAATAGGAGGCATTTTTGGAGGTGGAGCCCTTTTACCACATTCAGACCTTTTGGCGTTCTTGGCGGCTACCGACCGCTGCTCAATGAACCCGAACCAGCCTCCGAGATGTTCCCAGTCATTATCAATCAGCAAGCTCGTAATCATGAACCCTATGATTACAAGCTCTTGAAGGAGCTGAGGCAAGCCGTCCATCAGTACGGCCCTAACGCCCCTTACACCCTGAATATGGTTGAAAACCTCTCCGCCCTAAATCATACACCTGCAGATATCCTTCAGCTGGCTCGCTCTTGCTTGCCTCCTGGCAGGTTTATCGATTGGAAGGCGTGGTTTGAGGAGTTAGCTGAGGAACAAGCCGCAAGAAACGCTGTGGCAAGGCACGGCGGGTGGAATGCGGATATGCTTTTAGGGAAAGGTGCTCACGCCCAGAATCAGACAGGATACCCCCAGGAGGTTTATGCCCAAATTTTTCGCTGTTTCATAGGGGCTTGGAAAAAATTGACAGGGGAAGGAGAGGCGCAGGCTTCGCTTAGCGGCATACACCAGGGTCCCACAGAACCTTTTGTAGATTTTGTAGCGAAAATGCAGACTGCGGCTGAGAGGATTTTCTCAGATCCAATGGTTGCAGAAACTGTGGTTAAGCAGATGATTTTTGAGCAATGCAATAAGGAGTGCAAGGTTATCCTGGCACAGAATAAGGGAAAGAGCTTGACAGAGTGGGTTCGGCTTTGCAGGGACGCTGGCAGCCCGTTAACTAATGCGGGGCTGGCTGCTATGTTAGCCAGCTCCTTACAAGTAAACACAAAGGACCCCAGAGCTTTAGAGGTAAAGCCAAAAAGATGCTATGGCTGTGGCCAGTCTGGGCATTTTAAGAGAGACTGCCCCAATAAAGATCAACCGCCTGCCGTTCAGCATCTCCACGGGCCACGTGCAGTCACTAGGCTGTGTGGCCGCTGCCACAAGGGGCCTCACCGCGCCGAGGACTGTAAGTCAGTCTTCAATGCGCAAGGAGTACGCCTTTCTGGTCGTCCTGAGCAAGATTCAAAAAACGGGCAGGGGGGGTCCACCCTTGCGGTGGGCCCCCAAACACACCAATGGACGATGCGGCCCCCATCCAGACCCGCGCATCTCCCGGATCAGCAGGATTGGACCTCCGTGCCACCTCCGGGCTCGTGCTAACCCCAGCTATGGGAGTCCAATTGGTGGGGACCTCTTTCAGGGGGCCCCTTCCAGTAGGAACCGTGGGGCTTATATTAGGGAGAGCATCCATAGCGTTAAGAGGATTAACAATTGTGCCAGGTGTTGTAGACTCAGATTTCACGGGTAATGTCCAGGTTATGGTGCAGTCTCTGCAGGGCACTCTGGTCATTGCAGAGGGCGATAGGTTGGCACAGCTTCTGCTCTTGCCCAGCCTGCATTCAGTCTTTCCAAGCAAGCCAGGACAGAGGGGGAATAAAAGATTTGGGTCCTCCGGAGAAGTTTTTGAGGGTCTTCAGATGTCCCTAGAGTCTCGACCCATGCTGACTCTTAAAGTACAAGGCCGAGCCTTCCTAGGTCTGTTAGATACTGGAGCCGATAGGTCGATTATAAGACAGCAAGATTGGCCCCCCGCTTGGCCAACGAACCAAGCGGAAGACACCATCAGAGGGATCGGCCAAATCTCAGCGCCCATGGTGAGCGCCATTACTCTCCATTGGGAGGATGAGGAAGGGCATCAAGGCAGTTTTCAGCCTTATGTGCTGGCCCTGCCTGTTTCGTTATGGGGAAGAGATATTCTAGCTCAAATGGACGTGACTTTAACCACTGGTTACTCTCCAACTTCTAAACAGTTGCTGAATAGAATGGGATATGTCCCGGGCAGGGGGCTGGGAGCCTCCTTGCAAGGGCGCGTGAAGCTCATTCAGGCTGACTCTAACCCCGGTAGACAAGGCCTGGGTTTTTCCTAGGGGCCACTGAGGGTGCATACCCGCCTACACCTATAAAGTTAACATGGAAAGTTAAGGCTCCAGTCTGGGTACCTCAGTGGCCCTTACCTCAGGAAAAACTTTCAGCATTGCATGCTTTGGTGTCAGATCAGTTGGAGAGGGGGCACATCGTCCCTTCCACGTCACCCTGGAACACCCCTATCTTCGTCATCAAAAAGAAATCAGGTGCGTGGAGGCTTTTACATGATTTGAGGGCCATAAATAGTTGCATGGAGCCTCTAGGACCTGTCCAGATGGGGTTGCCCCTTCTCTCAACTCTGCCGGAGCGGTGGCCTGTTGTTGTCATAGACATTAGAGATTGCTTCTTTTCTATCCCACTTCACCCTGAGGATGCCTCAAAATTTGCTTTAAGACAGACAACGGCCCGGCTTACGTTAGCAAAGCTTTTCAAAAGTTTTGTGATGTTATGGAAGTTAACCTAAAACACGGCATCCCATACAACCCTCAGGGGCAGGGTGTCATCGAGAGAGCGCATAGGACCATTAAAGAACTATTGCAAAAGCAAAAGGAGGGAATAGGTCATGGTCTGTCCCCCAGGGCCCAATTGTCTGCCGCCCTATTTACATACAATTATTTAAATGAAAACGCATCAACCATGACGCCTGCCCTACAACATACCACCCCAGGTCCTCCGCATAGAGGCCTGGTCCGTTGGAGGGATGTTCTGTCGGGGCAATGGAAAGGTCCTGACCCAGTGCTCAGCTGGGCCAGAGGCTCTGTTTGTGTCTTTCCCCAGGAACCAGGACGCCAACCAGTGTGGGTACCGGAGAGATTGGTGAGAACCGTGCAGTCGCCTGAGAACACCAAAGAACTGCAGCCTGACGGGTCGTTAAACCCCCAACGTGACCTGTTGGATCCAGTCCTCAACTCGCGTGATGAGCGGTCAAATGATGTCGACGGTGTCGACCACTCCCCAGCAGACCGGGAAGAGGGCCAGGAATATTGACCTTTTTTCCCTCCTGGTTCTCTTGGCCTAATCTGACCAACTGGGTTCTTCTTGCTGTGGGGTTATTAGTAGGTTTGATCATTGTTAAGAGTTTGCTGGAGCGTTTGTTTCAAAGACAACAGCAATTACGTGTTACCGCCATGATGGCCATGTCCTCTGCCTGTAACCCTCCTGATAACTATAGTCCCTCTGCCCAGCACCCATCCCAACCACTCGAAGCTGGGCATTCGGGGGTAAGGTTCGCAGCTAAGTATATGAAAAAATCTCGTATATAAACATTCGGTACCAGTGGCCCTAATTTTTGTCTCAGGTGGACCTCTTACGCAGAGTCCTAGTTGTGGCCAGACGGGACCCTTGGCGTTTGCACAGAGGCTCCTAGTGACGCCCTCGGCACTGGCTACCTTCTCCTAATCCTCCTGTCCCCCAGTTGCGAGACTGAGTACTGCAAGGAGGGCCACGTGGTTTCCGGCTCACGGGTTCTCCGGTCTCTATATGAAGTGAGCATTCTGGTAGGTGCCAGAGGTCCCACCTTGGTATGGCCGGGACCTAGTCCAGACTCCCCAAAGCACCAAAAAATACGTTGTGGGCCATCTTGGTCCACGGGAGCACATTCATCACTGGAGACACTGGGGCATAAAAAACAAAAAAGGGGGAGATGTGAGCAGCCACCTTCCGGATTTGGCCTAGTAGACAAGCTGCAGCCTGCCCTTGAGTTCCCCCCGCCCATCGAGTGGTGCCAAGATGGCGCCCACATCCTGCTTCCGGCTTCTGATGTATGTAACCACCCGCTGTATTCACCAATCATGCTTGTGTGCGTGGCGTTAGCCCATTGGATACACGCAAGGTTTATAAGAAAGTTCCCGGGCAAAGCTCGGGGAGACAGCCCACAAGGAGCCGTACCTGACAGCCGCATCGAGGTTGTTCTCCCCCGAGGTGTCTCGCCCCGGGTGGAACCTGTAAAGATGATGATTGCCTAGTCCCATTAAAAGTTTATCTGCTTTACCACCGCGAGTCCTGAGTGATCACAAGTGCTCCGGGTAAGACGTTGTCCGCACCCTCTCTCCCCTTATCTCTCTGGTCCCCATCGCCGGCCGACCGAGGACTCGAGGCGGGGCGGAGAAGCGCCGGACAAGGGTAGATATCAGACTTTTGATGCTGAAGGAGTATAGAATGTTCAACAGGATTAACTGCACAGATCCAGAAGTGGATAGCATAATACTGTGTGATGGTAGTACAATATTGTAAGTACACTGAACAAAGGTGACTGTCAGTAAAGTTGAAAGAGGCAGACTAGGGACAGGTATGACACCAGAAGGTACTAGGAGATAAAGACAGGGACTGTATAACTTAGTGAAATCTAGAGTGGTCAATAATGGTGATTAAAGGCACAAATACAAAAATGTTTTTACATATGGGAGAACAAATGAATGTCAACTTTGAAAGATGTTGAGAATAGGGTGGTATTGGGGAAAAAATATAATCAAGGAAAACTAGAGGATATAGTTAATAGTAACATTGTAATAGGCTTTCATTATTTGTAACAAAGGTAATATACCAAAGCTAAATGTTTATAAGAGGGGGATATAAGAGAAGGGTATGGGATTCTTGGTGGTGGTGTTTTTGTCTTACCTTTTTATTTTATTTATTTTATTTATTTTATTTTATTTCTTTTTTACTTTTTATTTTTCATATTTTAATTTTTTGGAGTGATAAATGTGTTCAAGTGCTGATTGTGGTGATAAATTCACAGCTATATGATGATACTCTGAAGAACTGATTGTACACTGTGGATGACTGTATGGTATGTGAACATATCTCTATAAAATTGCAGGGGAAAAAATGAACAGAGGGACACAAGAACTGGAGAAAATACATAGAGAGGGAGGTACCTATTCACTGTTGCTAGGAAAATAGAATGGTACTGTCCATCTGGAGGTCAGTGTGGTGGTTCCACAAGAAGCTAAGTATGGGGTTGCCATAGGATCCTGCACCCTCATTATTGGGTTATACTTGAAAGAACTGAGAGCAGGGATAGGAATGGACATTTGAACGCTGGTGTTTATGGTGGCAGTATTCATGATTTGCAATGGATGGAGGTGGCCTAAGGGTACATTGACTGACTCACAGAATAGTGAACTGTGGTGTATGCATACAATAGAATATTGAGAAGGTGCAAGAAGGAAGTTGTGAGACACACAACTAGGTGAATGGATCTTGAGGACAGCATTTTGAGGGAAGCATGCCTGAAATGAAACGACAAACATTGTAGCATATAATATGGACTAACTATAATGTGTAAACTCTGAGAATTGAATCTTAGAACACAGTTTATCAGAGAAAGTTTTGTTGTAAACTTGCCTAAATTTAAGCTCTTAACAGCTGTCACATCTATTCCTGAGTTGTAATGGTTATCTCTAAATTCGAAGATGCTGAACTCTGTGTATAACCTGGTTGGTACTTCAAGTACCTGTGTAACACCTGACACTCAGAGATAGTTTGGCAGCTATTAATGTTAGTATTATCCCATACCGCAACTATTAAAAAAGATGAAATAGAGTTCAGTATTCAATTAGAGATACAAATGAAGCAGGTTTGGTTAGGACTAAGGCAAGTCAGACCAAAGGGTAAAGGAGAATCTTGACTGTGTTTTAAAACTTCAAATTTTGTGTGAGACCAAAGGAAGATGTTTATTTTGTGCAAAATCCATATTTCCTGTAGTATGCCAGATAATTTAACTTGTACAGTCAGTTTACTCAAACACCATAAATACATGGAACTTTGACTAGGGAGTAAGATCTAGTTGGTTTTTACAGGTTAGTATGAAACACCCATACATTCCAAAGTAATTTGGACAGAGAATAAAAATGTATTTGCAAAGCCCCTCTGAGGGACTGGTGGAAAATGTAAAAATATTAAACTTCCCCATCTGGGGAATTATTTATATTCTCACAAGCATTGGGGACTACCAGTTAAGAAGGCCAAGCCCTTGATCTTGGGGCTTGCCCTTGTGAAGCTTGTCACTGCAGAGGAGAGGCTAAGCTTACTTACAATTGTGCCTAAGAGTCACCCCTGGAGAATCTCTTTTGTTGCTTAGATGTGGTCTCTCTCTATGGCAACTTGGCAGGTAAACTCACTGCCCTTTCCCCAACATGGGACATGACTCCCAGGAGTGTAAATCTCCCTAGCAACATGGGACATGACCCCCAGGGATGAACCTGGATCCAGCATCATGATATTGAGAAAAACTTCTTTACAAAAAGGGGGAATAGAAACGGAACACAACAAAGTTTCAGTGGCTGACAGATTTCAAAGGAGTCGAGAGGTCATTATGGAGGTTATTTGTATGCATTAATAGGTATCCCATTTTAGTTTTTAGTGTATTGGAATAGATAGAAGGTAATACCTGAATCTGTCGAACTGCAACTCAGTAACCTTGATTTTTGAAGATGATTGTATTACTATATAGCTTACACAGTGTGACTGTGTGATTGTGAAAACCTTGTGACTCACACTCCTTTTATCCAAGGTATGGACAGATGAGTACAAAAATGGGAACAATAAGTAAATGAATAACAGGATAGATGGGGATGGGATGTTTTGGGTGTTCTTCTTTACTTGTTTTTTTTTAATTAATTTTTAATTTTTTAATTTTTAATTTTATTTTTTCTTTTTTGGAGTAATGAACATGTTCAAAAATGATTTTGGTGATGAATGCACAACTATATGATAGTACTATGAACAGTTGATAGTACACTGTGGATGATTGTAGGGTATGTGATTGTATCTCAATAAAACACTGTGGATGATTGGAGGGTATGTGAATATATCTTGCAACCAGAAGGCAAGAGAGAGCATGGGGCATCTCAGGATCTGAAAGAATTTCAGAAGGCAGAAGAGTAAGGGAGGCAAGGGGCAATACTAATCATAACATACGGCAGTGTTTAAAAGACCTTGATAACAATTTAAGGACTCTGAACTTAATTCTATGAAAACAAATCAATGAATGAAGAACTTTTGCAGTACTGTGATTTTGGAAAATTTTAAACTTAAGCTGTAAAAAGATTACTCAGGCCACATATAGGAAACGTCCTAGACTGGAGGTGGAGAGAACAGTTGTGGTGGTAAAAGTTATAAGTGGCCAGAATTAAGTTATGATTTTGGGAACCAAGAGAAATGGACAGATTAGAGAGTCATGTTTTTGATGATTAATTAATGGGTGAAAGAAAAGGAAAAATCAAAGGTAACAGTCACGTTTCTAGGAACTAAAATAGAGAATAAAGGAAGAGAATTTAGCAGAGGTACATACAATTTCAGAAATGTTGAAGTTTGTCGGACATCAGATGTATATGCACAGCAGGATATGGGGGTCTGGAGTTAAGAAAAGAGCTTTATAGACTTAGAATTTATTGTATATAAATTAACAAGAATCTTCCCACTTTTAGGAAATTTTAGATAATATTGAGTAGTTTTCAAAGGAAAAAAAAATTTGCTTTCAGATTCTCAGAATATCAAGAATAACAAAAATAATAATAAAACTAATTATTAAAACAATTATTATTATTTTAAAAAGAAGAACACACAAACACATATGGCAATTTGTTGGCTTCTTAGACTGAAGAATTGTTCTTATCTTCATCTGTATCCTTGAGCATGGCTAAAATCCTTCAGTGGACAAAGGTCATATTATAGTGTTTTTAGGATTCCACCAACTTTGCTCTGACATTCAAAAAAAATGGTATCTCAAAATATCAATGACACGAAAAACATTGTTAGGATTCATCAAGCACTAACATCATCGATGTGATGATTGTCAATTATGTAACAATTTTTCCTTGCTGCTAATGGCTTCTAATAGTTGGTATGTGAATAGAGGACTCCTTGGGGACTAACTTTTCAGGATCTGATGAAGCCTATAGACCAAGGCTTCTTAACAGTGGCACTATTGACATTCTGTACAGGTTTATGATTTCTTGTGAGGCATTGTCATGTTCGATGTAAGATGTTTAGTGCCACCATTGGCCTCTACCTTCTAGATGCCAATAGAACAGCCCCCTTCTCAGTTATGACAATCAAAAATGTCTCCAGACATTGCTGAATGTCCCATGGGGAAGAGAAGTAAAAATCACCTCTAACTGAGAACCACTGCTGGAGATATTTGACCAAGAAAAAATTAAGGGAATATTCCAAGCCATACATGTTATCTGTATTAATTAAAAACAGTCTGTTTATCTTTCATTTGATTTAACACATTCTTATTTCCTTACAGAAGAAAAGAGAAGACAAAGGGAATTTTTGTTACTGTTTTAGCTGCACACTCTTCTCTCAGCAACTGGGAGCTGTTGTCATGAAGAAGGATACCCCCAAAGTATTACCTGCCCTGAAGTAAGTGTGTTCAAATGGAAAGGGTGTCTGTCATTCATCTTGCTGAGTCACGTGAAGGATGAAGCCACCTCAGTAAGCACAGCTGGCAGCCAGCATCCTTACCCCTGAGCTTTAACAGGAATGTCTCTGGTTGTTTAAAGATGGGGGAAAGATTTATTCACCAGCTGCTGCATTTAACAGTAGGTATTTTAGTAGATGACAATATATTTCTGTGCTAAACCAGAGATAGCATTCCAGTGGTTGGTCTTCATTTACTCTGTGAAATTTTTTCTAGTCTCTTTTGAATTCCTATTCCCAACAGGTGTAGAAAGCACAGGATGGGACCTATACTGCTGATCAGATAGAAAAGCTGTGCTATTCACTTTTTATTTCTCCTGCATTATCTATCAATGCATACGTGACTGTGTTGGGAGGTTTGAGTGTGCATGTCTTCCAGTTTTAATGCATTGTGAGCTAAAAGTTTCAGAAAGCTAAATAAGTGAAAATTAAATTTACTTAAATGCAGTTAGATACAAGATGGGCCTTTCAAATGCTGATTTCTTTTTGTAGTTCTTTTAAACATAGATGAATACTTGTTTGAATTACTTGAGAAACACAGAATCAGGTGTCAGAAAACCAAGTTTTGTTTGAATGATTATGTGTAATGGGATTGTGACAGATGTTGAATAAATAATGAATGAGTATGAGAAATATCATTTTCCAAACAAACATGCACAAAGAGTTGTAATAGATTATTTCCCATCTTTATTTTTTTTAAATAAATACCTTCAATACTTTACAATTTCCTGCCCATCGATTTGAAAGTCAAACCTGTCATTTAAGATGTTGCTTTCCCTTTTTCTATTTTTTTCTCATTTCCTCTTTCCTGAAGAAAAGCTACATGAGAAAATGAATATAAAGTGCACAGCATACTCTATATAGTAAAAGTTCTCAATACTATTGTCAATTGTTTTTGTTTATATTATAGAAATAAAACTTTATAATATTTCCTGTTTTGAATTAATATTTTTAAAATTTTAATGGTCAATCATTAAATATACTGGTCAATTATCTTTGTTTATATTATGGACATAAAAGCATTATAATATTTCCTATGTTTTGAATCAATATTTTTAAAATTTTAATGGTTAATCATTAAATATTTGATACATTGCACATGGAACACATACGAAAATGTTGAAGCATAGTAATGAACACCTATTAACTCATGATTCCATACATAAACAAGAACACCACCAGTGCAACTGCATTTAAGTATATGTGCTTTCCTCTCCCTCCCCCTTTCCCCAGAAGGTAATTATTTCCCTAAATATAATGTTTATCTAATTTAATGTTTAAACATCTTTCTATGAATTGGCAAACAAGGGTTTGAGATAATCTCTGTAGTTTTAAATCAGCCCAAATTAATTGTGACTATTTTCCAGGAACTTTATTTTAGACTCAGTCTGTCTAGCTGCCTTCATCCTCATCTCAGCATTGGCTCTGGCTCCATCTTCTATTTTTGGCCCTGCTCCAGCTTCCAGATTTGATGTTTTGAAATGGATTCAGAAACTTTTAACCATTGACTTTCCAAAGAAAATGCTCATTCTAATATCTGTGATACTTTCTGTTTCTGGAAAATTAACCTTTGCTTTAGCTCCCAGAAAAGAGTCATCAGCACCAACAAGTTTGATGGTCCTTGAGTAAAAGACACCCTAGTCATGATAATGAGGGTGACTTCATTGAAGTCAATTACCTTGTAACTGAAGATCAATTAAACGTGTCCATCATGGCCATATTTTCCTTCAGGCAAATCCAGTGTAACATAATTAAACAATTTGTAGCAGCCAACCCACCCTCAAGTAAACCTACAATCTATTAGATGACATTGTGCTTGCTATTTGAAAGCAGTGTTGAGAAAAGTCTCTTAGCCCCATCTTACCACTTCCAATCACATCCAACAGCAGAAAGTCCTACACTGTAGAAATTCTGGAGGTGCCTTACAAAAGACATGTTTCTATAGAACATGAAATCTGATTGAAAGGAGAAGAGCATGAAAATAGTGGCATTTTATCAAGAACTAGAATGAAACAAAATGCATTTTCTCAATACTGATAAAAATAAACTGACTCAAAGATATCTAATTGGAATTAAATCCTGTCAGATCACCTTTCCTAATCTATTCAGGTCTTTCCTATAATACATCTGAAGAGTGCTTTTTCAGTCTTCCCTAAGTGTCACAAGTAATAGATTTTTCACCTGTTCACATGGGTGATTGTGCCTTAATGTAATAATTCTCACTGTCAGAAATTTTCCCAGCCTATATGTTCTCTTTCTCAATTTGACACTGTTATTCCTTATCAGACTTCACACTTTCCACAATTTCAACCTGCTCAGATACTTCTACTTCTCAAGTTACTTCCCTTATGTACCTTTGTCGATGATCAGTTTTCTACATTCTCTTAGTTTTTTGTGTTTAAAACTGTGAACCATCCTGATCCCTTCATCCTTCAGGAAAGAATAACATAAGAAATGTGGGATGCATCTGAGTAACTCATAAAAATGGAGGGACTTGTCATATATACTATATACACCTGGACAAATATGTGATGCTCCTCTTTATCAATTATCTTAGCTATGGAGTGTTTTGGTCAATTGCTATCATATCATACAACCAAGCCTCAAAATAAATCATTTTGCTATCCTTCAATATGTTTATAAGTATAGTACTGCAACCTCTCTCTCTCTCTCTCTCTCTCTCTCTCTCTCTCTCTCTCTCTCTCTCTCATTTTTTTGATTTGGTTTATTGGTTAAGCTCCCCACCCCCTCCCAAATACTGACATTTTAAATAATGAGTGATGTTTGGTTAATTTTCATCAGTTGCATGACTGCTTTACCTCCACCTGTTTCTTGTATATTGTGTCTAAGAATTTCTGGGCTCAGAACATTTTGGTTTAATTTAGTTGCATATTTCATTAATTAATTCATTTCTTATTAACTCTTTTTCAAGATTTCTAAGTTGAGATGATCTTAGAATGGTTATAACCCCACCCTGTTGTTAATACCTTCTCCAATAACTTCATTGCTGTTATCAGTGTTACGGAAAAATTCAGAGAGTTTAAGTTGAAATTTTCATCTAAGTTGATTTAGCTAGAGTTTGCAAATGTAATTACTCACAGATCTTAATTAAAAAAAGTGATGTCATTCTAGCAAATAGCTTGAATCTGAAAAGGAAACTTGATACGTTAGCATTGGAAATAGAGGAAAAATGTCACATTGGTTTAAAAACTTCAAGGAAATACTTGCTCACCCTCTGTGTTTTATTACAGTAGTTTCTGACACTGGATTCACATTGAAATAACCTGAGATGCTTGAGTCCAACATCTTACTATTCTGATTTAATTGATGTGGATTGGAGCTCAGGTTTCAGTACTTTGAAAGCTTCTCCTATGACACAAATGTGTAGTTGGGGTTAAGATCCACTTTCTTTTCCCCAAATGTCATCTATTTAAGTATGCATATTAATCTTGCAAACACTTCTATAGTACACTACAGTGAACAATCTATCCCATCAGGATAGTATTGTCTGAATTCTGGTTATAGGCTTTGAAATCAGATGGTATGACATTAGAATTCTGAAATGTTGGCTCGGTGACTTTGGAAAATTTACCTAAATTCTTCAGTTACTTAAGAGAACTTTAGTTTTCTCATATGTAACACTGACCTCACAGTAGTATTGGAAGGATTAAAGAAAATAATATACACATAACATACAAGCTATTTATCACAATACTTGACATACAACAAACTTTCAATAAATTATAATTCTTTTTATTAGATAACCAAGCAGAAAAATTCATAGGTCATTATGTTTAAATAAAATAATATGACTTCTCCAATTATATAGATAGATGATAGCTAGCTAGCTAGCTAGACAGACAGATAGACAGATATATAGATAGATATACCCATATGGAAGAAATAAAAACCATGTAAGGTATTGTCCTGGTTTGCTAATGCTGCTTTTTCGCAAAACACCAGAAATGGATCATCTTTTATAAAGGGGGTTTATTTGGTTACAAAGTTACGGTCTTAAGGCCATAAAATGTCCAAGGTAAGTCATCAACAACTGGTACCTTCACTAGAGGATGGCCACTGGTGTCCAGAAAACCGCTGTTAGCTGAGAAGGCACGTGGCTGGCGTCTGCTCCAAAGTTCTGGTTTCAAAATAGCTTTCTCCCAGGATGTTCCTCTCTAGGCTGCAGCCTCAAAAATGTCACTCTCAGTTGCTCTTGGGGTGTTTGTCCTCTCTTAGCATCTCAGGAGCAAAAGACTGCTTTCAAAGGTCATCTGCAAAATATCTCTGTAAGCTGAAGCTCCTGTCTCAGCTCTGTGCATTCTTCAAAGTTTCCCTCTTGGCTGTAGTAAGCTTGCTCCTTCTGTTTGAGTATATATAGTGCTCCAGTAAATTAATCAAGGCCCACGCTGAATGGGCAGGGCCACATATCCATAGAATTTTTCCAATCAGAGTTATCACCTACAGTTGGGTGGGTCACATCTCCCTGGAAACACTCAAAGAATTATAATCTAATCAACACCAAGACATCTGCCCACATAAGATTGCATCAAAGATAATGGCATTTTGGGGGACATAATACATTCAAACTGGCACAGGTATATAATAAATATAGCCCATGAAAAAAGCTTTGAAACTTAAACATTTATTGTGCCAGGAATATTAAGAATAATGAAAAGTATAAAGCATAAATTAGGTGAGTTAATTTGAAGTAAGATGGGAAGTAGTGTAATAAAGAGTTGCTTGTAACTACATCTCTCTTTTGAATTAACCGGCCTTCATAGAATGTGTTCCATTACTCCTCCTGGATTATATAATTTCAGAAGTACTTGGCTCCTAAAAGAATGGGGAAAAAGCACAGAGTGTAGACAAAAGGAAAACAAGGAGTTATACAAATATACTATTTTTCCAAAACTCACTTTATCTCCAAGGGAAATCCCTGGGACTTAGAAGAAAATTTAATTACTAGGAGACCTACTCAATCCAAACTGCCCTGCCAGGGAAGCAGTACAGTATAGTGGTTTAAATCATGGCAAAGTACATAAGTCTTTCATCTCCTGGCTGTATGACTTGGGCATTTCACCTAACCTCTCTGCCTTATTTTCCACACCAGTGAAAAGGGCAGCTGCAAAGTATTTTGTGAGACTCAAATGAAATGATATGGTTACATATTTAGAAAAGTACACATATTAGGAAGTGTTAGGTAAGTAACATCTGTTATTACTATTACACCTATAGTATAGAATATTAGGAGAGTGTTCTGGTTTGCTAATGCTGCTGTTAAGCAAAATAGCAGAAATGGATTGGCTTTTATAAAGGGGGTGTACTTGCTAAAAAAAGAGTTACAGTCTGAAGACTATAAAGTGTCGAAGGTAAGGCATCAACAATTGGGTACCTTCACTGAAGGATGGCCATTGGTGTCCAGAAAATATCTGTTAGCTCAGAAGGCACCTGGCTGGTTCTGCTTGCTCCCAGACTATGTTTCATAATGGCATTCTCCAAAATATTTGCATTAGCTTCCAACGGCCATCTTCAAAATGTCTGTCACAGCTGTAGCTCCTGTTCAAAATGTCACTCTCAGTTGCTCTGTGGTCCTCTGTCTGTGAACTCCTTTATACTACTCAAGTGATCCAATTAACAACCACCCTGAATGGGTGGGGTAGCACCTCTATGGAAATTATCCAATCAAACTTTCATTCACAGTTGGTTGAGTCACATCTCCATGGAAATACTCAATGAAAGAATTCCAATCTAATCAACACTAATATGTCTGCCCCACAAGATTGCATCATAGAATATAGCTTTTTCTGGGGGACATAATATATACAAACCAGGACAGTGTTCCATTATGTTTGTCATGAGCACAAGGAAATTATGATATTATTCAGCGGGAAAAAGTAAAATAGTGCATAGGCTTTATGACTTTAGCTATGTGAAATTCATGCATGAAGCAAAGATTGCAAAATAAAAATATATTAACACTGGCAATGAATAAGAGCTGAAAAAGTGAATGATTTAACTTTTATCTTACATTTATCTTTATTTCCTAATTTTCTACAATAAGTTTATACTGATTTTATAACCAAAAGACATATATATTATACATGATTAGAATATTCTTTATTCCTATATATATATAAATATATATATATATATATATATATATATATAATTGAACTTAATTAAATCAAGGCATCAAGTAGTGGGGCTAAGTATACTGTTTTTCTGGCCTCACTAAATGAGTTGGAGAATTTATCCTCCTTTCTATTTATCGAAAGAGTTGTTTTAATGATGGTATTATTTATTCCTTAAATGTTTGCCAGAATTCACAAATGAAGCCAACCAGGACTAGTTCTGAATGTTTCTCTTGGGAAAATATCTAATTACATATTCAATTTCCTTAACAGCTATAGGGCACACCAGAATTTCTTATTTTGTCAGTGTAGTGGTTTGAAGCTGTATGTACCCAGAAAAGCATGTTCTTAAATCTAATCCATTCCTGTGGGTGTGGGTCCATTGTAAGATCTTTTGAAAGATTACTTCAGTTAAGGCATGACCCATCTCAACTAGGATGCATCTTAATGCTATTACTGGAGTCCCTTTATAAGTGGGATGGAATTCAGGCAGAGAAAGATAAAGACATAGGAAGAAAAAAAGGTGAAAGAAAACCTGGAAGAGAAGGAACAGACCAGGAGACACAACCATGTGCCTTGTCATGTGAAAGAGGACCCAAGGATCATTAGCAACCAGTTCCAGAATGCCACAGTCTTTGTAAGAAAGCATAACCTTGATCTGTTCCTAGTTTGAATGTTTTTCTTGGCCTCAAGAATGTGATATTCCTGCAACCCTGTAATCTACTTGGAAGAACTAAGAGCAGAGACATGAATGGACATTGCATACTGATTTTTATGGTGGCAGTATTCACTACAGGCAATGGAGGTGACCTGAGGGTACATTAGCTGATAAATGGAATGATGAACTATGTATACATATAATGGAATACTGATTGGCAGCAAGAAGAAATGAAGTAAGGTATGCAAATAGGTGAATGGATCTTGAGGACCATATGTTGAGTGAAATAAGCCAGAATTGAAAAGGCAAACAATATAACACCTCACTAATATGGACTAACTGTAATGTTCAAACTCTTAGAATTGAATGTGAGAGCATAGGTTATCAGTGGATGGCTTATTGTAAAGGTTCCTAGATTGTAAGCTCTTACACCAGTCACAGCTATTCATGAGTTGTAATGATTATTTAATCTGGTCAGTCCCTGGAACTTTGGGTATCTGTGTGACACCTGAGACTCAGAGCCAGAGTTCAGCAGCTATGAAAGTCATCATTACCCCATACATAAAATGTTAAAGAAGCTGAAAAAGAGATCAGATATAATTTAGAGATATGAACAAAGGATTTGATTGGGACCAAGGTAAACCAGACTAAAGAGAAAAGAATGCTATTGACTGTGTTTTACAACATCAACGTCTTTGTGAGACAAAAGGAAGAATGTTTATTTGGTGGAAAATCTATATTTTCTGTAGCATGCTATATAATGTAATTTGTATGGCAATTTACTCAAACACCATTAATACATGGAAACTTGAGTAGGGGGTGAGACCTGGTTGGTTTGTACAGGTTAGCATGCAACTCTGATACATCCCAGAGTAATGTGGACAGAGAATAAAAAGTATTTGCAAAGCCCCCTTGAGGGACTGTGAAAAATTTTGAAATATTTAACTTCCCCATCTGGGGAATTCCTGATATTCTTGCAAGCATTGGAGACTACCATTGTAGTGGGCCAATCCTTTGATCTTGAGGCTTGCCCTTATGAAACTTGTTACTGCAAAGGAGATGCTAAGCCTACTTATAATGCTACCTAAGAGTCACCCCCAGAGAACCTTTTTCATTGTTCAGATGTGGCCTCTCTCTCTAAGCTAGACTACAGGTAAACTCACTGCCATCCCCACTATGCGGGGCGTGACGCCCAGGGTTGTAAATCTCCCTGGTAACATGAGACATGACTCCCAGGGATGAGCCTGGACCCAGAATTGTGGGATTGAGAAAGCCTTCTTGACCAAAAGAGGGAAGAGAAATGAAACAAATTTAAGTTTCAGTGTCTGAGAGATGTCAAATGGTATTGAGAGGTCATTCTGGAGGTTATTCTTATGCATTATATAGATATCCCTTTTTAGTTTCTAGTGTATTAGAATAGTTAGAAGGAAATACCTGAAACTGTCAAACTGCCACCCAGTATCCTTGATTCTTGAAGATGCTCATGCAACTATATAGCTTATATGGGATGACTGTGTGATTGTGAAAACCTTGTGGCCCACATTCCCTTTATTCAGTGTTTGGACAGATAAATAGAAAAGGGGGACAAAAGGTAAATGAATATTGGGGGGGTAAGAGATGTTTTGGGTCCTTTTTTACTTTTTATTTTTATTCTTATTTTTATTTTTATTTCTTGAAGTAGTGAAAATGTTCACAAGATTGATTATGGTGATGAATCCATAACTATATGATGATACTGTTAACAACTGATTGTACACTTTGGATGATTTTATGGTATGTGAATATATATCCATAAAATTGCATAAAAATATATTAAAAATGAAAAAAATAAAAAGTAGCAGCTTAGTAAATACTAAAAAAGGGGTTTGTATCCTCTAAGTTTCTGAAGAAATTATATGCTGTAGCGTTGTCCATTTCCCATCATTACTGTGTTACATTTTATCCATGCCTGAGTATTTTCCTAAGGTACTAATTCTAGAAACAAATACCCATGTATACCTCATTAACCATGAAACACTTGCTGATTCCAATCAAGTCAATACCATTTAATGTATAAAAAGAAAAAGAAAAAAAAATGTGAGCTAATAAATTCCCATTGTTTAAGACAAGCCATTTCTTGATATTTACTTGAACAGCCTAGGAAACTAAAACAGATTTTGGTACTGACAAAGTGCAGTGTCACTATTATAAACACCAAAAATATGCTAACAATTTTGGAATTGGGTAATGGGTAGAGGCTGGAAGAACTGTGAGGCACCTGATAGAAAAAACCTAGATTGCTTTGACAAGATTGTTGGTAAAAATATGGATGCTAAAGTTACTTCCAATGAGTCCTTAGAAGAAAATGATGAATGTGTTAATGAAAAGTGGAGAAAAGGCAACCTTTTTTTAAAAATGGCAGAGAACTTAGAAAAATTGAGTTCTGATGTCAAATGGAAGGCAGAACTTGAAAGCAATGAACATGGATATTTAGCTGAAGAGATTTCAAAGCTGAATGTGGAAAGTGCAGCCTGGTTTCTCCTTGCAGGTTATAGCAAAATATGAGATGAAAAGATTAGCTGTGAAATGAACTTCCAGGCACAAAGCAACCAGAAATTGATGGTTTAGAAGATATTGACTTTATGGAAAATGAGTCCATAGAGAATAGAGCTCCAGTTGAGTGTTTAACTGAACATGGAACCAGTCAGCAATTTCCATGGAAATTATGATTGGAAATGTAGTTATCCAGAAAGGATTTATGGAAAGTTCTTTGGTCTGATGATTTGGACCCCTATGTTCTATGTGAGAAACCAATCTGTTTTTTGAGAGATCTGTATGAATAGAACCACTGCCAGACTGGACTAAAAGGGATAGAGAAGGAACAAATTGAAGGAAAAGCTACTTCAAGGGCAGAACCATGGAAGCTAAGGTCTGAACCAAACACATCTTCTTAGAACAAGAGAGTGGGCCCACCCATGGTTGTGGAGAGAGTGAGCATGCTCTGCTGCTTGGAGAAGATGGGCCTTTCATCCCATTGTTCAGGAAGAGTGCTGCCACCTCAGTGCTCAGAGAGGATGGAGCATTTGTCTGGAGTTTGGACAGAGTCTGGCTGCCATCTCAACTCTTAGAGAGGGTGGAACCTTCACCCCAATTTTTGGTGAGAGCATAGCTGCTGAACAAGGTCTTGAAAAGGGATGAGTTGCTGCTCCATCAAGCCCAGAGGACACAGCAGCATTCCATAGTTGACCTTTAGAACTTGAAATCTAATGAGGTATGTCCTGCTGGCTTCAGAATTTAGTGGGTCCCATGACCTCTGTTTTCCTTCCAAATTCTCCCTGTGGGAGTGGGAATGTTTACTCTACACTTGTCCTTCCTTTGTATATTGGAAGCAGATAACTTTCTAGGATTAGCAGGCAAACAGAGAGGAATTGTGTGCTAAGACAGACCACACCCATAACTGATTTTGATGAGACTTTGTACTAAGCATTGTTTCTGAAATGACTTAAGGCTTTTAGGATATTGTGATGGAATAAATGCAGTTTGTATGTAGAAATAACATGTCTTTTAGGCACTCAGATGTTGAGTGTGGTTGTTTGGAGCTGTATGTACCCCAGAAAAACATGTTTTAAAATTTAACCCATTCCTGTGGGTGTGAACCCACTTTTGATGAGGTTACTTCAGTTAAGGTATGACCCACCTCAATCAGGATGGGTCTTAATCCTATTACTGGAGTCTCTTTATAAGCACAATGAAATTAAGACAGAGATAGAGAAAGCTACAGGAAACAAGAAGCTGAAAAAGAACCCAGAAGAGAAGAAAGAGACCAGGAGATGCTCCCTTGTGTCTTGCCATGTGACAGAGGAACCAAGGATCACCAGCAGCCAGCCCCAGAATTCCACAGTCTTTAAAGAGAAAGCATGACCTTGATAATGCCTTGATTCAGACATGTCCCTGGCCTCAAATCCATGAGCACATAAATTTCCATTGTTTAATCTGAAACATTTCATGGTATTTGCTTGATCAGCCTAGGAAATTAAAAGTTTTGTAAATTGTATTTTTCAAGGACTTTGATCATTTCCTCTAAGGTATCAAATTTATTATGTGATGCTCTTCATAATATCTTCTTACTGTCCTAGATATCTGAAAGATTTGTAGTGATATCTGCTTCAGGTGATTTTTTTTTTCTCTTCAACCTTTCTAGAAGTTTATCAATTTTATTGACATTTTCAAAAGACCAAATTTGGGCTTTGTTGATTGTTCACTATTATATGCATTTTTTGATTTCATTGAATTTTGTTCTTAATATTATTTGCTTCCTTCTAACTAATTTTTAATTTGCTCATCTTTTTATAATTTCATAAGATGGAAGCATATCATTAATTTTGTCCTCAACTTTTTAAAGTATTTTTTATGAGACATATCAAGTATATATAAAAGTAAATGGAATAAATTAATAAAGCCCTATAGGTTATCACCCAGTTTCAACTATTATTAATCTATTGCCAAATTTTCTTAATCTGTAATATGCCACCATCTAGCATATTCTGTTATTTTTTTTACAGCTCTATGAGGTATAATATGAATCAACCATTTTAAAGGTAAAATTCAATTATTTTTAGTAAATTTTTAGATTTAAATTAGATATAGATATAGAAACCATGATCCAGTCTTATAATATTTTCATCACCCTGACATGTTCTATTCCATTTTGCCTTAAATCACATTGCCAGCTCTAGCCCCAGGCACCCATGGATATTCTATCCCTCTCTAGGTAGGCATTTAATGTAAATCAAATCACACAAAATGTAGTCTTTTGTATATGACTTTCTTCACTTAGAATAATGTTTTTGAGGTCCATCCATGTTATAGCATTTATCAGTAGTTTGTGCCATTTTATTGCTGAATAGTATTCCATTATATGGATAAATCATATTTTATTTATTCATTCACCAAATGGTGAACATTTGAATTGTTTAAGATTTTGGCTATTTTATATATTGCTCCTATAAATATGTACATATAGATATAAATGTTTTCATTTCTCTTGTGTAGACACCTAGTAGTGGAATTGTTGGAATATTGTAGTAAGTTTACATTTAAGATTTTGGTAGTGTGCCAAACTTCCAAGATGGCTGTACCATTTTACATACCTACCATCAATGCATGTAGGCATCAGTGTGTCCCCCTTTACCCAATACTTATTGCTGCCTATCATTTTTATTATAGCCAATCAAGTGGATAAAATGGTATCTTTTTTTGAGTTGTAATAGTTCTCTCCATGTTCATATTAGTCCTTTATCAGATTTATGATTTGCAAATATTGTCTTCCAGTCTGTGACTTGTCTTTTCATTCTGAAAAGATGCCCTTTTAAATAACAATTTGGTTAAGATATAATCACATACCATACAATCAATCCAAAGTAAAATCACAGAAAAAGCAAAGTAAAATCCACCTAGTAAAATCACAGAATTGTGCATTCATCACCACCATCAATTTAAAAACATTTTCAGTACTTCAAAAGAGAAAACCATACCTCTTAGCAGCCACCTCTTAATCCCTCTATCCTTCCACAGCCCTAAATAACCACTAATCTCCTTCTGTCTCTATAAGTTTATTTATATTTACACTTTATATAGATGGAATCATAAAATACATAGTACTTTGTGTCTTGTTCCCTTCAGTTAGCATGATTTTTTGTTCAATTGGAGAAGTTGTAGGATTACATAAAAGTCATGTAAAAAATACAGTATTGCCATATATCCCCCTATTGTGGACACTTTGCATTAGTATAGTACCTTTGTTACAATTGATGAATGAATGTTAAAATATTACTGTTAACTATAGTCCACAGTTTGCATTATGTGTGTTTTTCCCATATACCACCCAATTAACAGATTGTAATAGTGGTGTACATTTCTTATAAGAATAGTCTTATATTTGTACTATACATCATCATTCATATACAGTCCCATGTTTTATCTTCTAACTTTCCTTCTAGTAACAAATGCAACCCAAAACTTCCCCTTTCAACCGCATTCACAAACACAATTGAGTGTGGTTACATTCACAATAATATGCTACCATCAGTGCTATACATTTCTAAGCATTTATGATTAACCTAAGTAGAAACATCAGCTCACCATTCTCTATCCCTATTCTATCCCCTGGTAACCTATATTTTAGATTCTAACTCTGAGTTTGCTTATTATAATTAGTTTATATCAGTGAGATCATAAAATATTTGTTTTTCTCTTTCTGGCTTATTTTACTCCACATAATGTCCTAAAGGCTCACCCATGTTGTTATATGCCTCAGGACTTCATTCCTTCTTACAGCTGAATAACATTCAATCATATGTATATAACAAATTATTTTTTATCCATTCTTTGGTTGATGGATGCTTGGGTTGCTTCCATCTCTTGGAAATTATGAATAATGCTGCTATGTCCATCAGTGTGCAAAAGCCCATTCAAGTACCAGCTTTCAGTTCTTCTGGGTACATATCTAGTAGCAGGGTTGCTGGGTCATATGGCAATCTTATACTTAGGTTCCTGAGGAAGCACCAAACTGTGTTCCACAAAGTTGCACCAGTTTACATTCTCACCAGCAGTGAATGAATGTTCCTATTTCTCTACATCCTATCCAAGTTTTGTGCTTTTTTTTAGTGATAGCCATTCTAGTGGGTGTGAAATAATATGTCATTGTGGTTTCAAATTGTGTTTCTCTAATAGCTAGTGATGTTGAACCTCTTTTCATGTGCTTTTCAGCCATCTGTACATCCTCTGGAGAAATGTCAATTCAAGTCTTGTGCTCATTTTGTGATTGGGTTGTTTGTCCTTTTACTGTTGAGTTGTAGAATTTCTTTATATATTCCAGATATTAAACCCTTATAAGATATGTGGATTGAAAATATTTTCTCCCATTGAGTAGGATCTCTTTTAACTTTCATGAAAAATCCATTGATACACAGAATTCTTTTTATCTTGAGGAGGTCCTATTTATCTATTTATTCTTCCACTGCTTGTGCTTTGGGTGTAAAAGCTAAGAAACCATTGACTACCACAAAGAGTTAAAGATGCTTCCTTGTATTTTTTTCTAGGAGTTTTGTAGTCCTGGCCCCTGTGTTTAGGTCTTTGATACATTTTGAGTTAATTTTTGTATAAGCTGTGAGATTTTTATATGTTTTCCTTCATTTGGATATGGATATCCAATTCTCCCAGAACCAATTGTTGAAGAGACTATTCTGTCCCTGTTGAGTGGACTTGGCAGCCTTGTCAAATATCAGTTGGCCAGAGATGTGAGGGTCTATTTAAGAACTCTAAATTATCTTCCATTGGTCAATGTATTTATCTTTATGCCAATACCATGCTGTTTTCACTGCTGTGGCTGTGTAATATGCTTTAAAGTCAGGAAATGTGAGTCTTTCAACTTTTTCCCTCTTCAAGATATTTGTTGGCTGTTCAGAACCCCTTACCCTTCCAAATAAATTTGATGCTTGGCTTTTCCATTTCATCAAAGTAGGCTTTTGGGGTTATGATTGGGACTGCATTGAATCTGTAAATCAATTTGGGTAGAATTGGCATGCTAATGATATTTAGTCTTCCAATCCTTGAACATGGAATGTCCTTCCATTTATTTAGGCTATTTTTGATTTCTTTTAGCAATGTCTTGTAGTTTTTGTATAAAAGTCCTTTATATTCTTGATTAAATTTATTCCCACATAATTGATTCTTTTAGTTGCTATTGTAAATTGAATTTTTTTCTTGATTTCCTTTTCATATTGCTCATTGCTAGTGTATAGAAACACAACTGGTTTTTTGCACATTGATCTTGTATCCCTGCCACTTTGTTGAACTCATTTACTAGCTCTAGTATCTTTGTTGTAGTTTTATTTAAGACTTTCTATATATAGAAGCATGTCATCTGCAAATAGTGACAGTTTTACTTCTTACTTTCATATTTGGATGTCTCTAATTTCTTTTTCTTGCCTAAATACTCTAGCTAGAACTTCTAGCACAATGTTGAATAACAGTTTTGACTGTGGGCATCCTAGTCTTGTTTCAGATCTTAGAGGGAACATTTTCAGTCTTTTGCCAATAGGTGTGATGTCAGCTGTGGGTTTTTCATATATGTGCTTTATCATGTTAAGGAAGTGTATTCTATATGTATCTTTCAAAATGTTTTTATCAAGAAAGGATGCTGGATTTTGTTGATTGCCTTTTCTGCATCAACCAAGATGATCATGTGTTTTTGCCCTTCAATATTTAAATATGGTGTGTAACAATTAAGTTTCTAATGTCGAACCACCATTACACACCTGTGATAAAACTCAATTGATCATGGTGTACAATTCTTTTAATGTGCTGTTGGATTAGACTTGCAAGTATCTTATTGAGGATTGTTGCATCTATATTCGTTAGAGAAATTGCTCCGTACTTTTCTTGTGAGATGTGTATCTGGCTTTGGTATAAGGGTGATGTTTTCATCATTGAAAGAGATAGGGAGTATTCCCTCCTGTTCAATTTTTTGGAAGAGTTTGAGCGGGATTGGTACTAATTCTTCTTAGAATGGTTGGTAGAATTCACCAGGAAGCCATCTAGTCCTGGACTTGTCTTTGTTGGGAGTTTTTTGAAGACTGATTCAGTCTCTTTACTTGTAGTTTGTCTGTTGATGCCTTCTATTTCTTTAGAGTGAGTGCAGGTTGTGTAGGTGTTTCTAGGAATTTGTCCACTTCATCTAAGTTGTCTAATTTGTTGGAATTCAGTTGCTCATAGTATCTTTTCATGGTCCTTTTTGTTTCTGTGCAGTCAGTAGTAATGCCACTGCCTCATTACTTATTTATTTACTTGCATCTTCTCTCTGCTTTTCTTTGTCATTCTAACTATGGGTTTTTCAATTTGATTGATCTCCTCAAAGGACCAACTTCTGATTTGGTTGATTCTTTTTAGTGGCTTTTTTTTTTTTAACTCAATTTCATTTATTTCTGCTCTAATCTTTGCTCTTTACTGCCTTCTGCTTGCTTTGGGATTCATTTTCTCTTATTTTTCTAGTTTTTCAAGGTATGCTGTTAGGTCTCTGAGTCTAGGTCTTTCTTATTTTTTTTTCAATGTAGGCATTTAGGGCTATAAATTTCCCTGTCAGCCCTGTCTTTTCTGCATCCCATAAGTCTTAATATGTTGTGTTCTTGTTTTCATTATCCTAGAGAAATGTACTGGTTTCTTTTGCAATTTCGTCTTTAGCCCACTGGTTAAGAGTGTGTTAACTTCCATGTATTTGTGAACTTTCCCATTCTCCACCTATTAGCGATTTATAATTCCATTCCATTATGGGCAGGGAAAGTCCTCTGGATTATTTCAATCTTTTAAATTTATTGAGACTTGTTTTGTGACCCAACCTGTGGTCTACCCTGGAGAATGATCCATGAGCTTTTGAGAAGAACATATATCCTGCTGTTATGGGGTGCAGTGTTCTGTATATTCTCTTAGTTCTAGTTCACTTATAATATTGTGGTGGTTTGAAGCTGTTATGTATCCCAGAAAAGGCCATGTTCTTTTAATCCATTCCTGTGGGTATAGACTTGTTGTGGGTGGCACCTTTGGTTAGGTTATTTCAACTGAGATGTGACCTGTCTCATTCAGGTTGAGTCTTGATCCTATTGCTGGAGTCCATTTTGAGAGGACAAAGCATATGCAGAAGCTAAGAGATGAAATTAAGAGATGTTCATAGAGAAAAGCCCTGGAGAAGCTAAGTGGTGACCCATAGAAGCTCAGAGAGGAAGTCACTGGAACCAAAAGCTGAAAGCAAAGAAACACAGGAGAGAAGGACCAGTAGATACCAGCCATATGCCTTCCTGTGTTTCAGAGTTGTCCCAGATGGTATTAGCCTTTCTTCAGAGAATGTATCATCTTGTTGATACCTTAATTTTCTTGGCCTTAGAATTGTAAATTTGTTAGTTAATAAGTCCTCATTTTATTGCCAACTCATTTCTGGAATATTTCATTATGGCACCTTTAGCAAACTGAATCACTTATAATTCAAGCTCTCTGTTTCCTTGCTGATTCTATGTCTAGATGTTCTATCTATTGGTGAGACTGATGTATTGAATTCTCCAACTATTATTATGTAAATGTCTGTTTCTTCTTTCAGTTTTGCCAGTGCTTGCCTCATGTATTTTTGGACATCATGGTTAGGTACTTAAATATTTATGATTGTTATTTCTTCTTGAAAAATTGCTCCTTTTATTAATATATGTGTCCTTTTCTGTCCATAATTGTTTTGAATTTGAAGTCAATTTTGTCCAATATTGGGATAGCTACCCCAGCTCTTTCTTGGTTATACTTTTCATGGAATATCTTTTTTCCAGCCTATCACTTCCAACCAATTTGTGTCTCTTGTAGACAGCATTTAAATGGATCATACTTTTTTAATCCATTCTCCCCATTTGTGTCTTTTGATTAGGGAGTTTAATCCATTAACATTCAATGTTATTACTGTAAAGTAGTGCTTACTTCACCCATTTTTTATTTGATTTTGTGTGTGATATGTTATTTTTGTCTCTCTTTTTACCCTTGTAGTTACCTTTACTGGTAATCTTCATTTCTTCATCCTCACCCAAGTCTCTCTCTCTCTCCAAGTCTCCTCCAAGTCTTTTCTTTTCAGCTTGCAGAACTCCCTTTTGTAATTTTTTAGGGCAGAACTCTTGTTAATGAAATATGTCCACATCTATTTCTCTGTGAGTATTTTAAACTCTCCCTCATTTTAGAAGGGCAGTTTTGCCAGATAAAGAATTCTTTGCTAGCAGTTTTTTTCTTTTTTATCAGTATATTAAATATATCATACCACTGCCTCCTTCCCTCTTTGATTTCTGATGAGAAATAAACATTTAGTATTATTGCAGTTCTGTGGTATGTGAAAAATTGCTTTTTTTCTTGCAGTTTCTAGGATTCTCTTTTTCTTTGGTATTTGACATTCTGATTAGTACATGTCTTGGAATAAGTCTTTTAGGATGTAGTCTGTTAGGAGTATGCTGCACTTCCTGGACATGTGTATTTATGTCTTTCATAAGAGTTGGGAAACTTTGGGCCATTATTTCCTCAAATAATCTTTCTGCCTCTTTTTCCTTCTCTTTTCCTACTGGAACTCCCATGATCCATTTGTTTATGTGCTTTGTGCTGTCTTTCAAATCCCCAAGACTCTGCTCAATTTTTCCCTTTTTTCCCTGTCCATTTTTCTGTATCTAAGATTTCAATTGTCCTATCTTCTAGCTCACTGACTCTTTTTTCTTCCTGTTCAAATATGCTATTGTATGCCTCTAGTGTATTTTAATCTCTTCTATTGTGTCTTCCTTACCATAATTTCTGTTATGTTTCTTTTCATACTTTCAAATTCTTTTTTATGCTCTCCTGGTGTCTTCTTAATATCCTTTATCTCTTTAGTCGTATTTCCTTCATCTCCTTGATTCAATATTTATTTGAATATTTTTGATCAGTTTTTCCCACTTCTGTAATTTTTATAAAATTTTACTTTGTTTCTTTGACTGGGACATATTTTCTTGTTTGTTAGTATGCCTTGTAATTTTTCACTGATATTTAGGCATCTGATTCTCTTGAAAAGTTTACACTGCAGGTCAGTTTCTCCCTGACGCCTGGCATTTTGTGCTAAAGCTTTCTTTGACAAGTGTTTCAACTTATTCTAGACTTTCATTTTTGCCTGTGTTTAACTGATTCTTTTTTACTCTTCTCCATCTGATTCTTGTCCTGGATTTGTGGACCAATTTTTTTTTAAATGCATTTTTATTCAGATATATTCATATACCATATAATCCTTCCAAAGTATATAATCAGTGGCTCACAATGTCATAAAATAGTTGTGAACTCATCGCCACAATCAATTTTAGAACATTTTCCTTACTCCAAAATTAAGAAAAATAAATAAATAAAAAGTACACTCCAAACATCTCATACCCCTAGCCTCATATATATATATATATATATATGTGTGTGTGTGTGTGTGTGTGTGTGTGTGTGTGTGTGTATAAAATGTCTTTATTTTATTATTCATCTGCCCCTACACTGGGTAAAAGGAATGCCAGTCACAAGGTTTTCACAATCACATGGTCACATGACAAAAAGTGCTATAGTTATACAATATTCATCAAGAATCAAGTCTACTGGATAATAGTTCAACAGATTTGGGTATTTCTTTCCAGCTACTCTAATACACTAGAAATTAAAAAGGAATATATATATATATATTTCATAAGAATAACCTCCAGAATGACCTCTCAATTCTCTTTGAAATCTCAGCCACTGAAACTTTATTTTCTTTCATTTCTTTTCCCCTTTTGGTCAAGAAGGAGTTCTCAATCCCACAATGCTAGGGCCAGGCTCATCCTTGGAAATCATATCCTACATTGCCAGGGAGACTTACACCCCTGGGAATCATGTTTGTGTGGAGGGGAAGGTATTGAGTTTATTTGCAGAGTTGGCTGACAGAAAAAGGCCACATCTGAGCAACAAAAGAGGTTCTCTGGGGTGACCCTTTGTCGTAATTATAGGTAGGCTTAGCTTTTCCTTTACAGGAATAAGTTTCATAAGGGAAAGCCCCAAGATTGAGGGCTTGACTTATTAAACTGGTAGTCCCTAATGCTTGTGAGAATATCAGGAATTCCCCAAGTGAGGAAGTATATTTCCACATTTTTCCCCAGTCCCTCAAGGGGACTTCACAATTTTTTTTTAATTTTCTTCCCAAAATACTCTGGGATGTATCAGAGTAGTACATTAACCTATTCAGAATAAAACAATCTCATTCCCTTTTATAGGCTCCATGTAATTATGTTATTTAAATAAGCTGACCACACACATTAAATTAAATAGTGTTCAATGGAGAATGTAAATTTTGTACACAATGATCTTTTCTATTTGTTTTGTTTTGTCTCTATGTGTGTGTGTGTGTGTGTGTGTGTTTCTCCCATTCCTTTAATTGCCTCTAGCTGTTTTGCCTGGAGAGCAATTGTGTGAGGAGGATAACCCTAAAGAGGACTTTTCCAGGGTCATATTTTCCAGCCAAAACAGGGCCAAGGACCCACAAAGGGTGTGAAGTCCAGCTACAAAGAGTCCCAGGGAGGGGGTCAGGAAAGACACCAAAAAGCCTTTCTGATGGATCCCCAAAGCTGCACTTTTCTGGTGTACTGTTCCCCATAGCCCAAAGGAGGTACTGTGTCTTTAAACCTCCACCAGATCTACTCCTGTCCAATGCAGGGTTGAAACAGTGGCAATGGACATCCTTGTCTGGGGTGAGCTAAAACAGCAGCTCAGAACCAGGACCCAGTGATCCTAATTTGCTGATCAAAATTCATTGTCATCAGTGTTTAGCTGTCACCCTCCCTTTTTTTGGGAAGAGGATTTCCATGACCCTGTCTTTCCACAGCAGAGAACCAAGGACAAGACCTTAAGGCAGCTTGCCTCAAGAATGTGGGGAGGGGGCATCAGAAGCCACTGCTGAGTGAGTTACTCACAGTTCTTTACCACAGTTTCTCAGCATCTTCCTCCTACTCTTCCTTGGATGCTGTGAAGTGCTCCCCTGGCCTCCAGAGCCTCCAGAGCCCCAGAAGAGTTGTTTAAGAAAGTTTCTGCCCATCTACTAGCTGTTTTGGGGGGAAGAGCAAGTCCTGGAACTCCTTACTGTGCCATCTTCCCCAGAAGTCCTGCAATGATTTCTTTTAAATTGCAAACACCTTTAATCATGATGAACTCAAAATTAACTTTTTTTTTTTCTTTTTATGGCTCCTGCATTTGGTGTTATGTCTAAAAACTTGGCCTAACTCAGGGTCATAACAATTTTCTTCTGTATTTTTCTTAAAGTTTTAGATCTTAAATTTAGATCTATGATCAGTTTTTGTTTGTGGAATGAGGTTAGATTCTAAATTAATCCCTTTTCATAAGAAATTCCTGTTGGCAGGAAATATCTTAATGAAAATCTTCATTGAATTCCATTAGCATATTAGTTGAAAATTAGTTGACTATAAAAGTAAGAGTTTAATTCTGGACTCAGTTCTATTCCATTGATTTATATACCTATTGCTATGGCAGTTGATTCACTGTCTTGATTACTATAGTTTAATAGTAAGTTTTGAAGTTTTGAAATCAGGTAAGTTAAGCCCTTTGCTTTGTTCTTCTTAAGTTTTTGTTTGTTTGTTTGTTGCTTATTCAGGGTCCTTCAAATTCCTATATAAATTTTAGGTTCAGCTTTTAAATTTCTAGTTAAAAAAGCTTTCTGGGATTTCAATTGAGATTCAATGAAATCTATAGAATAATTTGGGGAGAACTATCATCACAACAAGTTAGAGTATTCAAATACATAATCATGGAATGTCTTGTTTATTTAGATCATCTTTAATTTCATCCAGAAACACTTGGTAATTTTTAAGTCTTGAACATTTTTGTTAAATTTGTTCCTAAGTATTTTGTTCTTTCTAATACTATTATGAATTTATTTAAAAAATCATTTCTGGCCTGTTTATTGCCATGTGTGGGAATATTGTTGATTTTCGCCTATTGATCTTGTATCCTGTGACCTTGCTAAACTCATTGAGTGGCTCTAGCAGGGATTTCATAGATTCCTTAGGATTTTCAACATTCAGGATCATGTCATCTGGGAATAAAGTCAGTTTTATTTTCTTGTTTCCAAACTGAATTACTTTTATTTCTTTTTCCTGCCAAATTTCACTGGCTAGAACCTCCAGTACAGCATTGAATAGAAGTGGCATGAGTGGACAACCTTGCCTTGTTCCTGATCTTATGGGAAAAAAAAAAATCAATGTTTTACTATTAAGTGTGATGTCTCCTTTAAGGTTTCTGTTACTGCCCATTGTCAGATCAAGGAAGTTCTATATAACTCACAGATAGCTGAGAGTATTTATCATGAATCAGTGTTGGATCTGTCAAATGTTTTCTTATAGATCTATCAAAATGATCATGGGGTTTTGATCTTTAATCTACTTATGGTTTATTACATTAGATGACTTAAATTTTAAACCAAACTTGGATTCCTGGTATAACTCCCATTTGGTCATGGTATACAGTACTCTTTCTTGTGCGTTGCTGATTCTATTTGCTAATATTTAGTTAAGGAGTTTTGCATCTATGTTCATGAGGGACATTGGTCTGTAGTTTTCTTTAATTGTGATGTTTTTTTCTGGCTTTGGTATCAGAATACTGGTTTCATAGATTTAGTTATGTAGTAATTTGTCCTCCTCTGTTTACTGAAAGAACTAGTAAAAGATTGGTATTTTTTCTCTAAAAAAATTGATAGAAATCTCCAATGAAGTTGTCTTGGCCTCAGTTGTCTTTATGGGATAATTTTAATTTCTAATTCAATTTTGTTACTTGTTAAAAATCTATGCAGATTTTCTATTTCTTCTCTTGTCAGTTTCAGTAATTTGAGTCTTTCAAAAATAATAAGAATTTGGCTATATTGTATAATGCATGAATGAATAGTTTGAAGAGTACCATACTGAGAGTGAAACACCAGGGTCAGGTCTATCTTTTCCTTTAATACCGTTTGATGAAATATTTATTTTCTATGGAATTCTAAGCCTGTTATTTTGCCTTAGAAGGAGATTAGTAGATAAATTCTAAGGGACCAACTATAAAGAGATTCTTTCACTTTAGGTACAAGGGAATACCAAGCTGAACCTACCTGGACCTATTTCGAAGGCT
Source organism: Choloepus didactylus (assembly GCF_015220235.1). Lineage (NCBI taxonomy): Eukaryota > Metazoa > Chordata > Mammalia > Pilosa > Megalonychidae > Choloepus > Choloepus didactylus. The sequence continues at coordinate 24,820,473 of NC_051310.1, forward strand.
TTTAAAATCATATTTCTTACACATGCTTTTTTCATAAATGTTTTGATTTTTCTTCTCTAAATTGGTGTTACATAGTTAAGGTTTGAGAATATTTATTACAATATATTCCCTTGCTCTCCTGTTCTTAGAACAGTCAAAGGAGTCATGGATGACTGGGCAAGGGGGGATGTGCATTTGAAGAACAAATAAAAATGCATGTTTTAATAGTTTTGCAAGTCTGTGATCTGAAAAACAAAAATTTAGCAGTCATGGACCCTTTCATTCTCACCACAAATGTGGAAGCTTCCAAATTTTTTAAAAATAATAAACATCTTAGGAATGTTTGTATCATTAACATTATTTCTCTAAAATAAAACATATCAATTTAACTCCATTTATTCTCTATTTTTGAATGTAATAAGGTAGCAGTTACCATGGGATACAGAGCTAATCCTGTGAATTTCCAACATTTTTCTCTCTGACTCATAAGAAAAGCAATTTATATCACAACATAAGGCATACACATTCATATACTTATAAATGTTCCACAAATAATACTTTTAGAATGTGCAAGCAGGCTTGATATTTGTTATTCTATTTCATTCTATTCTATTTCATTTTTTTTTTAATTTGTGTTTTATCCCTTAAATTGATTTCATCATCTACTAATGTGGCACACCCACAATTTTAAGAGTATTGTTCTAGTAAATGCAATTGGCATTTAAATCATGTACCTCTTACTATATATCTCAAAGGTTGTCAACCTTAGAGGGATGGTATGCTCAGTGTTATTTAAAGAGCTGATCAGAGCAGACTAGTGGCTAGGTCATTGTCATTTAAGAGTCTCCTTTAACATGCAAGTAGAATTTGAGAGATGACACTCTTTCCTGAGTACTTCTGTATGTCAACACCATCACCATCTACCGTAATTGCTCTGTCCTACCCTACTTATACTTTGCCCCTAATACAACAACTTGAAGTGGGGAGACCTGAATTTAAATCTAGGTCCCACCATTTACTAAATTTGTGATACTAGGCAATTTATTTCTATAAAGCCTGCTGCTTCAGAGAGTTCATGTATTGAATATCACAGTGTCTCAGCTAAAACTGTCCTCTCAGGAGATGTGGTGAAAGGATAATTGATAGAATTAGGGATATCATATCAAAAGAAAAAAAATGTTGACTGCAAATCAGGAAATTGCAAGAGAGAAATATATTTTAATTTGCAATACCAAAAAGGCAATGTTTCCTGTTATACCCCTGTGCCAGTTGATATATATTATGTCCTCCAAAAGCCATGTTCTTTAATGTAATCTTGTGAGGGCAGACATTAATCTTTTAATTGTTTCCATGGAGATGTGACTCAATCAACTGTGGGCGAGACCTTTGATTAAACTGTTTCCATGGAGATACAGACCCTGCCCATTCAGGGTGGGTCTTAAGTAAATCACTGGAGACCTATAAGAGAGTTCACAGACAGAAGGAGCTCAGAGCAGCTGAGAGGGAAATTTTGGAGGGAAGTTAAGAACTGACAGTGACACTGATGCTTAGAGATGTTTGGAGATGATTGGTGATGCTACCCCAGAGACTTTTTGGAGGATGCCATTTTGAAACCATAACCTCGGAGCAAAGGATCAGCAGACACCAGCCACATGACTTCCCAGCTGACAGAGGTTTTCTGGACACCATCAGCCATCCTTCAGTGAAGGTATCCTCTTGTTGATGCCTTAGTTTTGACATTTTCATGGCCTTAGGACTGTAATTTGTGGCCAAATCACCCTCCTTTATAAAAGCCTATCCATTTCTGGTATTTTGCATAATTGTAGCATTAGCAAACCAGAACAACGCTTCAAGATGATCTTAAGCTTCACTATCGACAGGCCTGCTCAAGGTTGCTATCGACACATAACTTTGACATGGAATCTCACTATTTCCCCCTCTCTCCTCTTCTCTGGTGGGTAAATAATTCTGGTTCCTAAAGCCATCAACTCCAGGTTTTGCTTTTGTTTAGCTATTTTTGCAATACTAAGCTTTGGCTTTGAAAGAGAAAAAAAAGCTGTCATCTGCTTGGCTTTCCCTTGCTGGTCTAGCAGCCGGAAAATAAATGTTTGCACCTTTACTGACCTCCATTGTCCTGACTTCACAGAATCCCCAGTGGGCGGCTAATCCTTTGGAACAATACAGTACAGATGTTTCACACGATAAGAAGGCTAATTCCAGACCAATCAGAATCACTCCAAATGTCAGTACACCAAAATAAAGTTAAAATATGGGGCAAACAGACATAGCCTCCACAATCTGATCCTCTTTGTCAGTCTGGGTCATTCTATATAATAATGGGTGATAGCTCTGCTTTGTCTAAGGCAATGGCAACCTTCTCCTTAGTGAAAATTGAGCTGCTCGGGGTTTTTGCTTGTATTTGCTGTGTTCACTAGTTTTAGAAATCCCCCTGAAGATAAACTGCTGGATAGTGTCTGGACTTTTAGACTCTTTCTGTGTCTGTGGAAATTACCACCAGGCAATCATGATTTTAAATCTGGGTAATTTGTGTTCAACCATTCAAAGCAAAGTTGTGATTGAGGCAGAAAAGAATCTCCCCAAATCTCCACAATGAGATAAAGAATTCCTTGGCTTGAGTGAAAATGTTGTGAAATTTACTGGAATTGCTCAGATAAGTACTGCAAATTCTTCTGTTCTTTTTTTTTTTATTCTAATGTTATTACTAACTACCAGTTTATGAAATGATACTGCCAAGTGAAAGTTGATGTCAATAATTAATATAATATACATATATCTTACAGACATTTTATTTTAAAATGCATCATTTTTACTCATATATTTCTATTATAATATTTCTTTGTTTTAAGAATCCACAGACAATAGTAGTTTTTGGGGGGAGAGATGGCTAGGGAGGGAGGGGCAACTGCTTTTCCCTTAAAAGGAAGATGAACATTAAATGTATAAGTCTATTGTAAGAAATTGTCATAATTTCCAAAACATTAAAATGTGAAGAATTATAAATATTAAGGTTGAGAAAACATGGAAATCTTAAGTTCCTAAGTATTATATAAAAACTGTCCACATTGTGGAGAACCAGAAAACATTTTGAAAAAAAACATAGTACTTTAAATTTGGATTTTTCACTATATTAGAGATATGGCTAAAAATATTAATTTTGGGTGTGTGAGACAATGAAAGGATTTAAATTATTCATGAAGTGACATGATTCTGTGCAAATATAGCTTGGCTTTAAACACTGTAACACAGCCCTTGCCAATAAGTAATGGAGAGTCATCCCATAATGGAGCCAATGGGATTGCCAGAATAAAATAATTACAAATATTAATTTAGAGCCATAGATTATCTTCATCATTTCATTTGAAAATTTGTACCCCATGACATGTTTCCACTTGAATTTCTAGGTTGCTTTAACTTGAGGAAACAAGATTGTGTCTCCTGTCATTTTTTTCTTTTTCTTTTAGGGCTAGAATAATTATGTTCCTTAGCTACATTTTAATATTATTTTGTCAAAACAAACAAAATGTCACAGCTGAGATTCTGCTGAGAAAATAGCAAGTTCAGTCTTCCCCTTTAAGTTCTTTCTTGCCATTATCAGCATCGTCCCTTGCCTCTCCAGACAATGTCATTTAAAAGTTTTTTTTTTTTAACCTTGTTTTGTTTTGTATCAAGCTTAATTTCCTGGTTTTCCTTTTACTTATTGAAGTTTAAAATCAGGAATATGTTTGGTAAATAAATAAAGAAAGTGTGTTTGGGAGAGCATTGCTCATACTTAACATTTTCTGAACAATAATCAGAGTCTGCCTTAGAGTTCACTCCTGTCTGGGCATCATGAGAAGCTTATGATGAGCATTGCTTTTCGGCAGAAAAGAGGACTTGATGTGAGTTACTGAAACAACAGGAGGAAAACCTAAGAAGATATATAAATCTCTCTCTCTCTCTCTCTCTCTCTCTCTGTTTCTCTCCCTCTTATTCTTATTCCCTTCTGCCCTCTCTTTCTTCCTCTCTAAATATCTATCTCTTTCTTTATAGACTTTCTCAATTTCTCTCACTTTCTCATTCTCTCCCTCTCATTTTTAATGTACTTATTACCTATATCCCTTCCTTCTTTCATTCTCTTTGTTGTTCTTTCATCACATCTTCTTCTGTTTCTTTCAATGGGACTTACTGACTACTTTTGCTGTGAAGGAATCTTCACAGTAAATTTAGAATTAAAAACAGGCATCAACAGAAAGTCAGATGTTTCTGGTGTTAATTCAGTTATTTAGCCCGCTCACCACTTTAGTGTATCACCTCCCAAAACAAATCCTTATTTTTAAAGGCGGCTTTCATTCTGTTTCCTTATTGCATGTTTGTTTTCATTTTGTTTCTTAAAAATTAATAATATTGGAATGTCACTGGAACTTTGTGATTTGCAGCCACAGTTCAGCCTTATCAACAGAACTATGGCCAACCTATTAACATGTTAGTTTTTACTGATTTTCTCAAAGCTGAAGTTGAGCCGTTGGTAGACATAAACATTTACAAGTTGTTCACTGGACATGTTTGCTTGAAGAAGATAGTACACATAGCAAGTTTTTTTCCAGGGAAAGTCAGAGGCTTCCTAGCTATTAGCTCATGATCGTTATATCCTGACAATTGAGAGTGGGGTAGAATAATTTAACTCCACGGGCTTGTTTTTTGAAATGTTCACTTAAACAGCTCACACATAAATGATGATGTGATCTTTGTACTTGAAAAGATCCTTATGGAACATGAATAATATTTTTAAAGTCTGAATTTGACTGTTGACTCAGATGATTACAGTGTTCCCATAAAAACCTTTCTCAATCTGTGAGAAAAAATATGAATATACAGAACAAATTGATACTAACTACAGGAGAATAGCCAAAAATCCATGGGAGGTTGGGATTTTTGGAAAGGAAGAACATATTTTTATAAAGTACTAAATATTTGGGGATAAGGATTGGAAGACAATTCAATATTCAGTACCAATTGGCCCTGTGAAGAAGGCAGATAGTTTAGACTCTGCAAAGTAGTTCTTAGAAGCAACACACAGAAGATCTCTAAGAAATAATTCTACAACTTTTACACTGAAAATGTACGATCTATCAATTAATACAACATTAATAAGTGGATTGAATAAATATTACTGTAAGTGAAATAAAAATCATGAAATTACATTGAGACATGTTTGCTTTCCTATTAAATTCCTTATTACAAAAATTATGTTTTATTAAATTTGTGCTTAAAAATGTTATGGATTTCTTGGGCTACTTCATAATATGGGGCTTCTATGTGTTAGGCTAACAAAAAAACTATGTATGAAGATAACTATCTGAGTATTTATAAGCTCATCCATCATAGTTAAGAACTAGATTTTAAATATTCTGGGAAATGTCTGCTTAGAGCCATAATTGAGAGAGAAACTCTTTTAAAACAATAAGATTTTTTCTGGTCACGTGCCATATTTCCTTATCCATTGTTTTTGGCAGCAGGAAACAACTTGGCATGAGACACTGAAAAATCCATCAGCAACTGTGTCAACTTTATCACTTCCTGAGCTCATGCTTGCAGGAAGTGGATACAAAAACAATGATTTGCAAGGGGAAAAAATGACTCTTTGCCATTTGGAAAATAAAAAAAATATATACATTTAACACTTACTTGCTACCTCCCTGTAGTTAATGCACTGGGAATTTGTCCTAACAATAGGCAATGAAATAAATAATAATAAATCAGGTGAAGCTTCTCCTATGAAATAAAATTTAAAAAAAAAATTCTCTACTTTTTTCATGCAGTTGTTGTGAGTGCAAATTATGAGCTTAAATGTGTGCTGAGGGGGTAGGAGGGAAAAAATGAGAGGGGTTGTCCTCTAACACAGAAACTTTATCAAGATACTACATTCCAGAAAGTAGTAGTGATTTTACTCCTTGCATTGAAGTATGATTATTGGTAGTAGAGGAGATAAATAAATGCAAAAGAAGATACATGAAGCTATTCAATGGGAGAAACAGTACTTCATTGGACATTAAACAACAAATAAAGAAATATACAAAATGCTTTCTTGAACTACCTTTGGATAAGAAACATCAGAAATAAAATGGCATAAAATCCATAAGAATTGGTGGCATGATACTTTGTTCTCTCACACCATGAACTATAAAACAAATGCACCCTTGGTCCCATTCTCCCACGTCCCAGCTTGGCTACTGGCACTCGCCTCATGATGTACAATATTTGAGGCTGAAATATTAGGTGATCATGGCTAATTACGTATTCTCCAGAAAAGAGTCTTGGGTTTTTTATTTGAGTTTTATCACCTTTTCTAATACACAGACTCTCTCTAAGAGCTCTTCCTTCAGACCTGATTTACTACTATGTGATAAAGTAAATCCAAATAGTTCTTGAATGAATTGGCCATCAAAATGACCAAAATATCTGGACAGGCAGACAGAGCCCCAAAAAAGTGAAAATATAGCTTCCTTCTTCTTTTTCTTTTTCCTTTTATTAACACCTCTGTCTCCTGAAATATGTAGTTAGGTAATATTTTATTAGACTGATTTGAGAAACAAAGAATTCTAGATCAAGCCTATACTCATATACCTAATATTTTAATGACTCAATCACAATTTCTATTTCTATAGCATTTCAAAGTTCTTTTACAGGTATTATGATTTTGGACATTTTAATACCTGTTTTATAATTAAGAATACTGAATTCAGTGTCATAAATGACTGATGTATGTCACAGAAAGGGTAAATTGCAGAGCGTAGACTAGAAACCATTTCTGTTGACTCAAGCATAATTTTCAATATGCATTTCAAGCCGGAGTCCTAAGGGGATTGAAGTGAAACATCAGAAGCCATCCCAGAGACAAGGTGGGGTGATCCCAGTACAATGGGCCCCCCAACTCTCCCACCATTATGCAGCCCAAGCAATTCCATTTGGATCCATTTTGCATATGGGGGTTTCTAATAAGTTTTAATTTGAAAAGCGGGTTTTAAAGAAAACCGTAGCACTCTACCATGACTTCCACAGATTAGAACCATAATTTCTTAATAACTAAATCTAAATTTGAGTTTAAGTGTCAGAAAAAAATGACTAATGAAAGATTAAAGAACTAAGTTACAGGTACTTTAAGCCTGCTTCTGAAATGATCTCATAAAATGATAGCGCTAAAAAAGACTTTAAAAATCATCCAATCTGTCTTAGTTTGCCAGAGCTACTGCAACAAAATATTTCAAACTTGTTAATTTAAGCAATGGGAGTTTATTTTCTCATAATTTGGGGGACCAAAGTCCACAACCAAGGTATTGGTGGGACCATGATATCTCTGAAGTATGTAGTGTTCTGTTGGTCAGTCCAGAACTCAAAAACTGCCTCTGTCACATGACTGTCTTTCTCCCCATCTGTCTCCTACTGCATCCAAACTTCCCCTGTGTAGAAGGACCCCAGTCATATTGGATTAAGACCCACCTGATTCAGCTTGGCCTCATCTTAAATAAATCTTCAAAGATCCTGTTTCCAAATGGATTCACATCCACCGAACCAAAGGTTCGAACTTTGACATATCTTTGTGGAGGACATGATTCAATCCATAACACAGTCCAACTTTATATATATTTTAATAATATATGTATATTATTAAGTGTGGGATCTGATTAACAAAGAAGTAAAGATGAATATGTCAGCACTTTTTTGAGGGTTTTAAAATGTAAATTTATAAATTAGATTGATTGGAATATAAAACTAGTAATAGAGTTCAGAAAGGACCAGGTAATAATAGTGACCTGGAGTTCTTCATCAGTTCAAATATGAATGAAACATTGAGAGAGAAATGCTTTACCAAAATGCTCAATTGAAAGTAAAATTGTAAAAAATCCTAAATTTTCCTAAAATAAAGAATAAATGAAATACTACTAAAATAAAGGAAATAACTGAAGTATGTAGTTAATTGAAGAAACAGTAAGATAGATTTCAATAAACATTAAGAATATTTTAATGGAAAATTTGAAGTTAAACTAGGCTGCTTTGGGTAGAAATTAATTCTCTGACACTAGAGTACAAATGTCTGACAAACATTTTATTAATTAATTTAATATATGCTTGTTGAGAGATCTCCATATCACCAAATGAAATGTAGGTGTTTTTTTTTTTTTCTGCATTCATGTCATTGAAACTCGCAGAAGCTAGTGTTCAACTATATCTGCATTTTTGTGCTTTTTTCTCTCATTTTCATGACATCAAAGTCTCCTTCTAGGTTCTCACCTCCCTTCCCCTCCATTGCGTCTCTTTTCCAGTGTCCTTTGTGGACTCAATATCCTCTACCAAATCCTTAAATATTGAAATACTTTCAGGGTCAGTCCCAAACTCTCTTCTCTTCTCACACTATGCTCTCCCTCCATGATCTCTTCTATACTCAGAAGACTCACAAAATTTTGTTCTAGTTCAAAGCTCTTCTTGAGCTTCAGATATGAATACAATGACCTATTAGAAAGCTCCACCAGCATCTCAAAGGCACCTAGAAATCAATGTGCATAAAATTGAATTTATTATCCTTCCCCATAAAACTTGAACTTACAATCTGAAGAATTTATGAGAGAAAGGAATTTTTATAGCACGGGTCCCAGGGAATATTATGAATGTAATTTTAGATAGCGTATGGTGATAGGGACAATCCTCTTCTCAACATTTAACAACTTGGGTTCTTCTGCAAAGGAAAAGGCAGACAGAAACTATACAGACCAGCCATATGTGAGCCTCCCATTCCCAGAAGTGGGGCCATCATCTTGCCAAGTTATATCATCACCATCCCCATAAGGACAAGACACTGAGCCCAAGGTGAAAAAAGTGTCAGAGAATCTCAACCAGATACTTCCTAGTGACAGTTTAAAAGTTCCATTGTCAGTTGCGATACAACAGCTAGAATCTATAAATTTTATATTTCTCCACCATCTTTTGGTATATATTTTTGTATTGAACTGGTGAGATATATTTCATAAGATGATAATTTTCTGATTACATATTTGTATTTTCCAAATCTATGCAAGGAGCATGTATTACTTTTAACTGACTAAAATTTCCTGTAATTATATCAAACATAGATAATAATTTTTATTAGGCTTCTATAAATCCTGACTACTTATTTTATGGGAAATTCAGTCTCTGATTTCACAAATCAAGGCAAGAGTTTAAGGAGAGTAAGTGGATGGCAATATCGAGTTTCCAAAATTCAGCACATATTCATTAGGAGAATGAATATCAGTATTCTAGTTGATACAGAGTTTGAAATTTTGAATTGCAGATCTTGGAGTCTTGTAGGTGCTCAACACATATATGTTGAATTAATTGATTAGGCAAATGATGAGTGAGAAGAAGAAATACATTTCATCACATTTTCAAATAGGTAGTTTTCTTCTTTCCAGACACAGAATATACTTTCCTATATTACCAACATTATTTGCCTTTTAATTTTGTTTGATTTTTTTAATGTTCAGTTCAGTTCTTTAATATGTAACTTATAGAAATTCCTTTTAGATTTTGGCAAAAGTTTGATAGTTTTAGGTTATGATATTGGTTTAAATTATCCTTTTCTGTGTCTTCATAGAACTTAGTGGGAAGTTGAGAAAAATTGCCTCAAAACAAGTTAGATGAAAATTTACACTGGGAGATGCTCCATTAAAATATTGAATGTTGTTGCACAGATTTTGAAAAATGACTATAACAGTAATATTTGCAGCGAAAACCTGGACATTTTGGGAAAAAAAATTGCCAATGTAAAATAAAGTATAGAACCAATAACAGCAGTTTAACACATTATGATTTTTAAGATAACATTAATTGCTAAAAAAAAAAGAACCCAAGTTTCAAGGGCTTAATGTATTTGTTCTTCATATAACAGTCCTATGAGTGGCAATGTCTTGAATTCCTTAGCTTTCTGTCCCATGACAATGAACAAGACATTGTCAGTCAGACAGAAGATACTGACCTGGAGAGGAGGCAAGCCTGCTAGCCTGTTCAAAAGTGAGGTCACTTTTCTCTTTTCCTAAATCACTCTATGTATCTATTTTATCAGTAAATATAGTCATGTCTGTCTCCAAATATATCACCATGTCTTTCTCCACTCTTACCTGTCTTAATCTATATCCCCTAGACAGAAGAGTTTTAGGCAAGCATTAATGTTTTGACACTTTCTTTGTGAGATGCCAGCCCTAAGTTGTGAAGGTGAGAACATTAAAACATAAAGAAAAAATAAAGAAAAAGATAAATTAGACAAGGAAGTATGTGAAGCCATGCAATATGATGCTTTGTAATACTGGTAACCAAGAATCAGAACAAGTTATTTAACAGACATGTTTATTCAGCTGGAACAAAACCATACCCAGAAACAGATCATGAGAGGGAGAAAAGAGGGGCATTTATCTTGCTAGCTCTCTCTTGCCTTCCATTTCCCATTGTTAATAGTTCACCACGGGAATCGTGTTAGTTGTGTGATTTGACCCCTGGGAGACTGTTCAGGGACACTGATATCATGCATTATGGGTTGACATTCCATCCAAGTCAGAAGTAGAGGGGAAATTTAGTGTGAGTGGGGTGCCAACCAAAAGAGAGATTGAAATGACAGCTGTGAGAATTAGAGAAGCCATACAAGCAATGAGTTATTGGAGCCAGCCCATGCTGTGCATCTCTTCTGAAATCCACATTCAGTGACATCACATTGGTAACTTGAAATTGGCCATGTAGGAGTATTATACCACAAAACCTGGCACCACAACAAATAAGGGTTATTTTCTTTGTTTATTCAGAGATCCGGTTGACCAGCATATCACAGCAAGCAAGGTTTGTGTCCAGTGAAAAATCCACCCTAACAGCATTATTCTATCTCCAGTACTCACCTTTTAGTTCAAGATGTGATTGTCTCATACCTAGTCTCTGGCAAGAACTTCCAATACCATTGCTGTTGTTTGCTGCTTTCATGCTTATTTTCTGTGTCACCCATACTGGCCCTCACACTGGAATGTAGACACCTTTAAGAAATGACCTTCTATAACACCTTTGTTTTAATTTTTGGAATACAGAGGTACTGAATAAATATGTGTTTAATGAATGTGGAAAGAATGGGTGAAGCAAGTGGTAAGGCTCAAACTCACCTACTTATTTCTCAGACTGAATTTTTGCTTACCAGCAGAGAATACCCAGAACTCTGTCATGCCGGAGTCCATCTTACTGAGGCACTGTGCCATATTTGGACCTGTCACTATATGAATTTTGCACCCAGACTTATACCAAAGTATAATGACACAAGTAATGTATATGAAGCACATCATTTCCCTGGAGAAAGGGTACAGATTATGGAAGCTGAAATTTACTTAGTAAGATTGAAAAGCATAAAATTAGGAAATCAGTTTCTTGTACTTGTGAAATTTTAAATAAAAGTCAAATGCCTGTTAATATCACTCCAAATTATCCAGATATCCCTTTTCAGAAATAACAGTGCTTATAGCACGAAAGACTTTCTGATGATGGTATGATAAAATCATTTCCTTCATAATTTGTTGATAAAATTGTATACTTCTTTTGAATAACCATTTGGTTCAAAAGTTTCTGGCTCCTTATAAATTCATATAGCCTTTACCTCAATAATCCTCCACAGTGGTATTTTGGAGTTGTATGTACCCCAGAAAAACATGCTGTTAAACTTAATCCAATCCAGAAGCTGAACATCAGTGGAACCCAGAAGAGAGGGGAGAGTCCAGGAGAAGCTGCCATGTGCCTTGCCACGTGACAAGCTAAGGACCAAGGATTGCCAATCCCAAATGTCACAGTCTTCAGAGCAAAAGCATTGCCTTGACGATGCCTTGATTTGGACCTTATCTCAACCTCAAAACCATAAGTGAATAAATTTCTATTGTTTAATCCAACCCATTGCATAGTATTTGCTTGAGCAATCAAGGAATCTAAAACACCCGCTTTCCTGAAACTTCTCTAAGAAATGATCAAACACTGGGGCTGTAATAAGGTGAGAGGTTTATGCATGGTTACATTTGCAACCACATCATTTATAGTGGAAAAAAATTAAAGCACCAGCTAAGTATATTATGGTTCATAAATATGACAGAATACTGGAATGTTCCAGGTCTATTAAAATGAAAGCACATTGTTTTGCTTTATAGCATAATGATAAAAGTGGTTACATTAGGAAGAATTAAAGGATTATAAGTGATTATATTCATTTTGTTTCTTTTCCAATTCATTTAATGTGGTTAGTATTATTTTAAATTGATATATATATATAATAAAATACTTGCTTTTTAGAGTATTTAAAAATATCTCTCTGCAATTTTGTAGAATGTAAGAGTTAACTCATTAGAGTCAACTAGAAAATTATTACATAGATATTGGTAATTAGATCTTTAGTAGTAAGAAAAATGTTATTCAGGACAATATTGTTTTCTGAAATAAGAAAAGGATATTATTCTTACAGTACTACAAAGTAGCTGTGTGAATTTGATGCAGCCACTATATTTTTACTATATGTATTTGGTTGGGGTCAATTACTAAAATGTCACAATATGGTAGATATAGATGAGAAATACTAAGCAGGTCCACCTCTGAGATTTTAGTTAGAATTTCCTCTAAGAAAACAGTAAGGGACTGTCAGCAGTGAATGCTTCAGTGAATCTTCTTATTTTCAGGGACTCCATTTGAGCCATGAAAAACACGTTTTTTTCATTTTCCTCCTCTTTAACATAGAATATCCTGGTACACTTACTTTGTGTGTGCGCATGTGTGTGTGTGTGTGTGTGTGTGTTCTGTCTCTTCCATCGCTTTTGTTTTATAACCACAGAATGGTATACCTAAGAAGCAAGTGCATGAGATTTAAAATAACAAAGGCCTTGGTTACAGTACTGGTTCTATCAGGGGCTAGTTATGTAGCCTTGGACAAGGCATTTACATTTCTTACTTCTGAGTTTCCTCATCTCAAAATCCAGAATTGATATCCATCATGGAAAATTTACTGCAAGGGAAAAATAAAATATAGTTTCTAAAGTGCCTGACATACAGTTTGGATGTTCAAAATGTCAGTTACTGCTTTTGCAATATCACCTACTATCTAATCATGTGCCAACTATATTATCCTCTCCTAAAGTCAGAGACCACATCATATACAGTAATACAGAGAACAATTATTTGTATTCCTTGCAGCACCTAACACACTGCCTTGGGCATTGTAATGCTTCTATAAACATGTGTGAATGGATTTACTGACTGCAAGATGCCTTTTATGATCCAAAGAGTTATATAAATCAAAAGCATTTAGTTGCCTTTTGTCTTTCTTTGACTATTATTTTTTCACAAAGCTTATACTAATTAAAATTCAATGAGTCAATACATTCCCTCCAAAAGAGTACTTGGTAGATTCTTCTGTTTTATCGGCCTAGCTAAACCAAGGACACAATTGTTGTATCTATTCAACATGGATATTATGACAAAGTATGTGCATAAATGATGAGGATTAGGGTTTTTTAAATGAAAAGTAACAGGTAAAGATGTTGGCTTTAAGTAAAGCCAACTTCATCTCACTACCTGTTTGGAGGTTGTACAGTACACACACTAGGGGCATTTTTTGGAAACTGGCATCAATTTTAAAATTTATATGAATTTCAATGACTCTCATTTGATCAACAGATTTTACCTCCATAGTACCTAGGAAAATGGTCACAATTGCATTAATCTGATGTATAATGTATCCTTCTTTGGATTCAAATTTCCCTCTTTCAGAGAAGCTCATTGAGGTGATTGATAGTCATCTTCTTCAGACCACTGTGAATGGATAGCATTTGGAAAAGAAATGGCTTATGATACAAGATGAACCTGTCGCTGAAGTCATTCACTGACTGTTCCCTAAACAAACTGGCTCTTCACCACAATGTGCTCACAGCCTTGGACTGCAGTTGAATACTGGCTCTTTGGCTCCCATTATCGTGACTGCCATTTATCATAGAAATGGAAACGTGTACAGTTATCCTCTTCCAAGTGGATAGGAATGTTATCAAAATAAACCTGAAAGCAACTCCCACTCATTCTCTGCCCCTTGCAGCATCCTGGGCAGCCAATCAAGTGAACTACTAAATAGCTTTGAGAGAAAGTGGAAGGGAATAAAAAGAAGTTAGTCTAAGGATGATGGATACCATTTACTTTAGATTTTAACTTAAATGATGTTTTTGAAGAACTAAATTAGATTTATGTTGTATTGCTAATAATCCCCTATAAATAAATGTACAACATCAGTCCACAGGTTAAGTGTGACCAGGTTATCATGACTTTACACTATTTATTAAGAACTTGTTTAAACATTCTTCTGGACTTACGCATGCACAAATTCACAAACTCACAGATTATAAATGTCATTTTCAATCCAAAATTGAATTTCCTTATTTGTCACCTACTTAACAAATATCTGTTGAATACCAAGTACATGGAAGACATTGTGTTTATTTTTATGGGGGAATTGAATATGAATAGGTTGAGATTTGTGGTCTTAAAGCATAACCTAGCTAGTGTCGCAGTGATTTTATTTGATTTCCACTGTCACTATCTGTAGTATAACAATTGAAATGGTAAAAATCACATTTTTTGAGCATTTTTATATGGGTCAAGTTCCGATTTGTAGAGCCAGGATGCTTTGGTATGCAGTTTGTAGGCTTTAGAACCAGGTATTCTAATTTAAATCTTGATTCTGGCATTTAATACCCATGAGTATTGAACAGGTCATGTGCCCTACCTCAGCTGCATTTACAAAACAATCATGATGCTAAAAATGGCTTTCTATTTGGTGGTTAGGATGAGAGATCATGTATATAAAGCAACTGGGATAAAATAGACACCTAAATGTTCAATATTTCCATATCGTTATATATTATGTTCTGTATCATTTAATTCTCAATGGGGGAAAAAAACTAAATAAGAGCATTATTCTCATTAAATAGACAAGGAAACTGAGAGAGAATAGATTTAAATAACCTGTCCATTTTAGCAGGGTAATACATAAGATAATCTGGTTTGAATTCACATCTCTCTGATTTTAAGAACCAATTCTTTGTTCATTGCATCATCCTAGCCTGAATGCAATGAAGCCAAGTTGGCAAGACTTGTCCCTGTGGTGGGATGGGGCACAGCAGCAAGGCATTTTGGGAGATCTTGGTGTCAGGTTATTGCAGCATCATGGTTCTGAGTTAACACAAGGTATGCTGGAGCAGATCCAGCTCCAAATGGAATTGGAGAGTTATGTGTTTGTGTGTGTGTTTGGGTTTTGGTGTGGGGGTATGGGTTTCTATTTGGCTATAGTTTCAGAGGGAAATAGGTGAAAACCAGGAAATTGGAACAGAAAGGAACAGTCTTCAGCAGTGTTTAGGTTTGCTAAAGCTGATGAAATGCAAATGCCAGTAGATTGGCTTTTAGCAATGAGGATTTACTAGCCTACAAGTTTACAATTATAAGGCTGTGGAAATGTCCAAATTAAGGTATCAACAGTATGATACCTGCTCTGAAGACCAGTTACCCACAAGCTTGGGCTCCTTTGTTAGACAGCAAGGCACATGGTGATGTCTGCTGGTCTTTCCCTGGTTTCATTGGTTCCAGCTCTGACTTCAATTGCTCCCTCTC
Source organism: Choloepus didactylus (assembly GCF_015220235.1). Classification (NCBI taxonomy): domain Eukaryota; kingdom Metazoa; phylum Chordata; class Mammalia; order Pilosa; family Megalonychidae; genus Choloepus; species Choloepus didactylus. Next base: position 24,836,139 of record NC_051310.1, read on the forward strand.
AGCTTCTCTGTGGTTTTCTTCTATGGACTTCTCTTTATTTTGTCTCTCAGCTTCTGTATGTGTTTTATCCTCTTATAAAGGACTCCAGTAATAAGATTAAGGTGAGTCACATCTCAGTTGAAATAACCCAATCAAAAGGTCCTACCCGTAATAGGTCTATGTCCACAGGAATGGATTAAAAGAACATGGCCTTTTCTGGGGTACATAGCAGTTGGAATGGTGGGTAATATGGACCCTCTCTTTACTCATCTGTGGCATTAGTTATAATGGAAAAAATGTAATATACTTTATATACCTTACATATACTATATATATATACATATATGTGTGCATACAGACATAAATATGCATATATGTATATGACTGGGAACATGGATGTGTGTTTGTGTGTAGGTTTAACATGTTGTATTTGGTAGGAACTAACTCCTAGGGGTGTGATGGAGAAACAGAACTGACACACACACACACATATGTAAATATGTGCAAACATATATATGTAAGCACGAATGTAAACATTGAGATTTAGTATAGGAATTGTCTCACACAACCTTGGGAATTGGCAAATCCAAATCCTTTAGGACAGGCTGCAAGTTGGAAAGTTTGTGACAGTGACACTGAATTTCTGAAGAGAAGCCACAAGTTGCAAACTCCCATGAAGGTGACAAAGAATTCTCCAGGAGAAGGTGGAAAAGCTGCCTGTCTGAAGTAGATAGAAATTCTTTCTGACTGCTGAAATCCTCAGTTCTTCCTTTGTGGTCTCCAACTGACAGGATGATGAAATTCTTCTCATTGCTAAAGGAAATCTCCTTGGCTGATTGTAGATGCAATCAGCAACAGATTCCATGGACTGGCTAATAATTTAGATCCAACTACAAAATAGCCTCACAGTAACAATCAAGCCAGTGCTTGCTTGACCAAACAACTGGACACCATAACCTAGCCAAGTTGACACATGAAATTAACCATCCAGGGTGTATTATTATCTTCTTCTTCTTCTTCTTCTTCTTCTTCTTCTCCTTCTCCTTCTCCTTCTTCTTCTTCCTCATCATCATTATTATTATTATTATTTACTACAATGAAACAAAAACTGGAATGGGAAATATTGACTGTGAAAAAGTAACATTTAATCAGCAAATAAAGAATATCTAATGAGATGGACATTAAAGGTCCTTTAGATCACCCCGCAAAACTCATTGTTTAGAAAAATACTCTTTAAATATAAAATAATAGCCATTTAAAAAGCATGTTAAATTGTCCCTACAAGAAACACATTATACAGTAAATTCGTTAATTGAATACATATACATGTAAAAGAATATAGACAGATTATATATAACATGGTGAGACCAAACCAGTTTATGAATTCTGCATATTACTATTATAATTTCAAGCAAATATGATTCTCTTGAGGTAATAAATATCTATATTTCTGATTTGTATTCTGCCTACTCTGCATTAAATTGTTAAATAAAATTTATTAGTGAGTTTTATGGGTCCCTCTGTAATTCAGAAGTCTTGGAATATCACATACATTTGCTCTTTATATAATTATAGCATTCAGCAGATTCTAATTTATAGACAGATACATAGATAGATATCTGTATAGACTAAAATAGACTAAAAGTTTCATTAGGGCAGCAATGGGCATGAGCAAAATTGCTTTTCTCACTGGGAGTTTTGCTGGCTCATGCACAGATGAGTAGTATAAACAAGAAAATCTAGAAATAGATCCAGAGGTTTATGAAAATTTAATGTTTTCTAAAGATAGAATCCCAAATTAGTGGGGATAAAGGATTTTTTTTTAATAAATGATGTTACAATAATGAAATTGGCTTTTGAGAAATGATAAAACTGGATTCAAATTTCATACAATATATTTGAATAAATTCCAGTTGCATCAGATATCTAAAAGTAAAACAAAACACAACAAAACAAATGCAGGAATTGGCATATTCCTTTATAACCTAGGAGTGAGGTATTCCCTAATTACTACTCAAAATATGGGGGGAAATGAAAAATTTTCAAACATTTTACTATAAAATATAACAAAAATTATTTTTGCATGGAGAAATTTAAACAAAGAGAAAAGATAGCATGCACATGCAAACTTTCAATATACTAGGTATTTTCTGTGAAAAAAATATATAAAAGAAAATTGGGTTCAGAGAGCTATTTTTTCTTTTTCTTTTAAAATATGACTAGTCTTTCATTGTTTCTAGATCAAGAAACATTCAGTGAAAAAAGTCAATAAAGACAAATTTTAATTTCTGATCTGACAATTCTAAATATAGCTTTCTTGAAAGATTGCCCTTTTTTGTGTTCAGATTTTATAACTGTATCAAATAAAAATTAACATCCTGAAAATAGTAATAATCTAAATTTCCTTTCTCTAATTTATTAAACTGCAAACAACAACCAAGGTGTTAAGAAGAAACTCCACATATATAGTGGTACACATTACAGCATATTCTAGAATTTTCTTATTTAAAATGTAGAAAGCATTTTAATGCTCTTTCCAATTTTAAGCTATAAAATGTAATTACTGAAATAGGATGAGATTGTTATAAAGCAAGTCAGTATTCCCAGTAGAGTAAATAAGTAATATTATATTACATCTTGCCCTGAAAAATTATCGTAAAAAGAATCACAAAAATTTTATAATCATATTTAATTTTCCGGAATAATAGTGAGCAGAATAAGGCATAAAGGAATGGAGTCCTTAAACATAAACATCTTCTCCCAATATAACAAATGATAGCAGGACTTATGTAAGCAATATAAATAAATTATTAAGCAATTTGAGTTTGTTCCTGAAGGAAGCTGCAGATGAACTTTGGTGTATAAAAGGGGAGAGGGTACATCTGGGCCTTAGTAAAAGAGATTCAGCATGCCAGATCCCTGGATACTGTGCTAGAGAGATCAGTCTTATCAACCTCATACTGTAAATGGTCTGCAAATATTGTTCTGCTTTGTTCTGTTCTGATTTGTTTTGTTTTCCCCTCATCTGCAGCCATACTGGAACTGAAGCCATATGGTTGATGACTCACTAAGAAGGCAAAGAAAGGGAGACCTAGGATGTAACACTAGCACTGATCAAGCTAGACCAAAACACAACTGTGTAAAATTATACACACAAAAAAAACCCAAAGAATTATCTTGCCATATCCCCTGTACAGCTCCAATAATGTAACTCCTGAAGTCACACTAGACTCTCTGTATTTACTTTTCTGATTATTCTTATTTTCCCTATAATCTGTTTCAGATTATATTTGCTTACAATTTTTTTATTCCAAGATCATGCCCATCAAGGGACCACATATATACATACACAGCATATTAATTCTTCTGATCCCAAATTTAGAATAGTTTTTAACTGTGTCATTCTCTCCCCCTATAACCCAACAACCAAACATGCCATGCCCCCCTCCCACACACATATACAACAGGACTTTTCTAAGTGGTTTTGGGTCAAAGAGATAAAATTTCACCCATCTACGAAGTTAATCTGGCAGTTGTGGCAGAGTTTCAGATTTTGGCACGTCTTACTGCCATTTCTGTAAAAGCCAGCATGCCTAGGGATCTGCTGCCTCCTGTGTTAAGACTGAAAGGGCTTTGTCTCTATCACAATGACCCGGAGCAAATGGAGAGGCTGCCTGTTTTTCACGGATGATGGTGCTTATAAATGTTCTCTTACAGCTCTGATAACTGATGCATTTCACAACTTTCATTGAAGGGTTTTTTAGGGTTGGTTCTGCCTGAAAGGGAGAGAGGATATATAACCATTCTGAGTGCCTAGTTTTTGCCAGGAACTGTGCCAGGCACTTGACACACATTATCTCACTGATACCTCATAGACATTCCTGATTTATAGGGTCAAGTAAATTGACAAAGGCCACCCAGAGAGTATTTGCCACAGATCTTTGGATCAGAGTCCATACTATGTGACTATAAAGTCTATGCCTGGACTTTCTGTCCTCTCAGTTCAATTGTTCAGGTTACAGATGTTTTTGTACAATTTGAAAAACTCTAAGAGGCTTTGTACAATTTGAAAAACTCTAAGAGGTCTGTGATGGGGTCTTTTTTTCAAGTAGGTAAAACAAAGACTTTTGGGTCATCGAATGCTGGCATTTTTATTTGAAACATTGACTTAGTGGTTATCCTATTTCTACAATGCCCTTCTCTGTTCTTCAGTATACTTGAGCACTATTACATGTATGTATATATGTTATGTTTAGGCAAAGTATTGCTATATTATTAAATGGCATTTTGAATAAAGTATTGATTACTAAAATAGGAAGACTCTAGCTGTTCTAAAATTTCTCTCAGCACACACAGTTCAATATTTTATATTGCTTTAGCAGCTGTATTGGCCATGTAGTCAGTCTAATTGCTCTCCAACAATTTGCTAAAGCCATTACACGTGATAAAATGTTCATGCCATAACCAATTCTGTTGAAACATATTGGCATAGACTTAGAAGGGCAATAGCTTTAAAATTGTATGTTGTTTTTTCTTAACATATTTTTAATGTACCCTATTTTTCTAATTTTGATGGAAGTGAATAAAACACAAAATACCATTACTGGATTTGGTTTGATGACATTAATTAGCACACAAGGATGATGATCATTGGAGGAGTTTGCATATGTAACACTTGTATCCCTCTGCTTATTTTCCCCTGCAATTTTATAGAGATAAATTCACATATCATACTTTACAGGGACCCTTCCCTTATCCAAATAGAAAGAAACACACCATTTATTTCCACTTCTCTAGAAGTCCCTAACTAGACAAAACTGAGCTTTGCTAGTCCACTTTATTTAGTGAAGATTCAGTAATTGTGGCATATGCGATCAAATACCATCTGCCGATTAAAAGCAACAGGAACTTATTTTTAAAAAAATTATCATTTGAGAGGGGGCAAGATGGCGGAGTGGTGAGGAGCAGAATTTCGTCTCTCCCCTAGAGCAGCTGGCAATTACCCAAGAACTATATGAAACAGTGTTTTTGGGGTCTCCAGTAACCAGTCACACATTGGACACAAGCTTGGAATTGGAGGAAAAGCTGAGATCGCAGCGAACATTGTAAGTTCCCCGGACCAGGGGTCTGGCGCCCCTCCCCACCCAGACCTCACAGACTGTCTTGCTGCCGGCTCCCTGAAAGGGGGAAAAAAAAACAAAAAACAGCAATCTGCTGAGGGCAAGAAGGGAGGCTCAACCCAGCCTCAACTGCAGAATTAATTAACTAATTAATTAACTAACTTTGGGAGCTGGGGTGCTAAAGAAGGGCTGGGCTCCAAGAAGTGGGGGCACGTAAAAGCGGGCACCCATTTCCAGACTCCAAAAAAAGCCATTTTTTTTTCCCCTACATTTTGTCCCTTCTGGCTTCTCACTGATCCCTTATCTTTTTGCATTTCAATAGCCCCCCGGCAGGGGTGGAACTGAAGCAGTTGGAGAGTAATTATCAGACAATAGCCCAAAGCATATCTTTAAATGCTCTATTCTGACACTGACAAAACTTCCAGCTGGGGAAAGACTTTTAAAAGAGATTCTTTTTTTTTTTCCTTTTTTCTTTTTCTTGATTTCTTTTCTACTCTTTTTTTTTTTTTTTTTTTAAATCTAAAAGTAATATATGCAGTTATTTTCTATTGGAAAGCCCAGGTTGAGGGACTAGGCTGGGCTTGGGGGAGACAGATTACCCACAGTGTCTTTGAATTCCGTATTCACTACTGAAGGCCTCCACCTCCGTCTTTAATTGGCAACTCAGGCTGACCAAGGAATCTACCTGGAGAGGCCCCAAAGAGGAGAGAGGAGAAGGGAATAGTGCCCCTGAGAGACAACTGGAGTTCTGAGGATTGGGAGAGTGGAGGGAAGTCCAGCTCAACTGGCAGTCCTCCTGGGAATTCAGACCCCAGGGGCTGGAATTCAGATTCCAGCTTCAGTCAGCCACGCCCCTGACAGGATCAGAGTCACCAGGAGAACTAAAGGCTCCATACCTCCTTACACTGGTGGGGGAGCTGTGGGCTGGCCAGCGCCACCTGCTGGACAGGAGAGGAAAAGCACCAATTCTAAAGGCCTCATAGGAGAATCTCATTCTCAGGAAAACTCCATACCCTCCCAATGAGACCTGGTCCTCACTGGACTGGGAAAATCTGACTAGGTTCGACCATATCTGAGGAGACCCACTCACAAAAAGGTTACATAGAGGCAGAGCAAGAAACAGAAAAAACAAGAGGGGAAAAATTCTGATCAACTAAATAGAACCTAAGTTAGAGGTTTAGAATAAGTTGAACTGAATAGCAGAGGCCAGAGAACAAAGCCAACCAACCAGAAAACCACTAGGTAAAAGACAGAAAACAAGCTCCAGAATAAACTAATCAAGAAAATCAGATGCCTAGACAACTTAAGATAACAAGCCATACCAGGAAACATGAAAACATGGACCAGCCAAAGGAACAAACTAATAGCTCAGTTGAGACACAGGAGTGGAGGCAACTAATGCTAAATAAATTTGATTAAATGAAGGAAGATATAGCAAAAGAGCTGAAGGATATAAAGAAGACTCTGGCTGACCATAAAGAAGAATGCATAAACTTAAAAAAACAAATGGCAGAACTCATGGGAATGAAGGCCACAATGGAGGAGATGAAAAACACAATGGAGGGACACAACAGTAGATTTGAACAGGCAGAAGAAAGGATCAGTGAACTGGAAGACAGGTCATTCGAATTCATACACACAAAAGAACAGATGGTGAAAAAAATGGAAAAATAAGAGCAGGGTCTTAGGGAGCTGAGTGACAACATGAAATGCACAAATATACATGTTATGGGTATCCCAGAAGGAGAAGAGAGGGGAAAAGGGGCAGAAAGAGTAATAGAAGACATATTCACTGAAAATTTCCCAACTCTTATAAAAGACAGAAAGTTAGAGATTCAAGAAGTACAACGTACCCCAAATAGAATAGATCCCAATAGACCTACTCCAAGACACTTACTGGTCAGATTGTCCAATGTCAAAGACAAAGAGAGGATTCTGAAAGCAGCAAGAGAAAAGCAATCCATCACATACAAGGGAAGGTCAATAAGACCATGTACAGATTTCTCTGCAGAAACCATGGAGGCAAGAAGACAGTGGCATGATATATTTAAGATACTGAAAGCTAAAAACTGCCAACCAAGAATTCTATATCCAGCAAAACTTTCCTTCAAAAATGAGGGAGAGATTAAAACATTTTCAGACAAACAGACACTGAGAGAGTTTGTGAATAAGAGACTGGCACTATAAGAAATACTAAAGGGAGTGCTACAGGCTGATAGGAAAAGACAGGAGAGAGAGAGTTGGAGAAGACTGCAGAAATGAAGATTATCAGGAAAGGTAAAAGGAGAGGAAAAAATAAGATATGACATACAAATTCCAAAAAACAAAATGGTAGTAGAAAGTACTGCCCTTACAGTAATAACACTAAATGTAAATGGATTAAACTCCCCAATAAAAAGACACAGACTGGCAGAATGGATTAAAAAACAGGACCCATCTATATGCTGTCTACAAGAAACTCACTTTAGACACAAGGACAAACATAGACTGAAAGTGAAAGGTTGGAAAAAGATATTTCATGCAAACAACAACCAGAAAAAAGCGGGAGTAGCTATATTAATATCAGACAAGTTAGACTTCAAAAGCAAAACAATTAAAAGAGACAAAGAAGGATGCTATATATTAATAAAAGGGTCAATTCATCAAGAAAACATAACAGTCATAAATATTTATGCACCAAACAAGAATGCCCCAAAATTCATGAGGCAAACACTGCAATCGCTGAAAGGAGAAATAGACACCTCTACAATAATAGTTGGAGACTTCAATACACCACTGTCATCAATGGATAGAACATCTAGACAGAGGATCATTAAAGAAACAGAGATGTTGAATTGTATGATAAATGAACTAGACTTGACAGACATTTATAGAACACTACATCCAACAACAGCAGGATACACCTTTTTCTCAAGTGCTCATGGAACATTCTCTAGGATAGACCACATGTTTGGTAACAAAGTAAGTCTCAACAAATTTAAAATTATTGATATTATTCAAAACATTTTCTCAGACCACAATGGAATGAAGTTGGAAATAAATAAAAGACAGAAGGTCATAAAATTCACAAACATATGGAGGCTAAACAACACCCTCTTAGAAAACCAGTGGGTAAAGGAAGAAGTTACAAGAGAAATTAGTAAATACCTTGAGGCAAATGACAATGAAAACACAACTTATCAAAACTTATGGGATGCAGCAAAGGCGGTGCTGAGAGGGAAATTTATTGCCCTAAATGCCTATATTAAAAGAGAAGAGAAAGCAAAAATTGAAGAGTTAACTGCTCACCTGGAGGAATTAGAGAAAGAACAGCAAACTAACCCCAAAGCAAGCAGAAGGGAAGAAATAACAAAGATTAGAGCAGAAATAAATGCAATTGAGAACAGGAAAACAATAGAGAGAATCAACAAAACCAGAAGTTGGTTCTTTGAGAAAATCAATAAAATCAATGGATCACTGGCTAGGCTAACAAAAAAAAAAAAAAAAAAAAAAAAAAAGAGAGAGAGAGAGCAGATGCAAATAAATGCAATCAGAAATGGGAAAGGAAATATAACTACTGACCCTGCAGAAATTAAGGAGATAATAAGATACTATGAGCAACTGTATGCTAATAAACTAGACAACTTAGATGAAATGGACAACTTCCTAGAAAAGCATAAACAACCAACATTAACTCAAGAAAAAATAGATGACCTCAACAAACCAATCACAAGTAAAGAGACTGAGTCAGTCATCAAAAAGCTCCCAAAAAGGAAAAGCCCAGGACCAGATGGTTTCACATGTGAATTCTACCAAGCATTCAAGAACGAATTAGTACCAATCCTGCTCAATCGATTCAAAAAATTGAAGAAGAGGGAAAGCTACCTAACTCTTTCTATGAAGCCATCATCACCCTAATACCAAAACCAGGCAAAGATACTACAAAAAAAGAAAATTATAGACCAATTTCTTTAATGAATATAGACGCAGAAATCCTCAACAAAATACTCACAAATCGAATCCAGCAGCACATTAAAAGAATTATACACCACGACCAGGTGGGATTTATTACAGGTATGCAAGGCTGGTTCAACACAAGAAAATCAATTAATGTAATACACCACATCAATAAATCAAAGCAGAAGAACCACATGATCATCTCAATTGATGCAGAAAAGGCATTTGACAAAATTCAACATCCGTTCCTGATGAAAACACTTCAAAGGCTAGGAATAGAAGGGAACTTTTTCAATATGATAAAGGCAATATATGAAAAACCCACAGCTAACATCACACTCAATGGGGAGAGACTGAAAGCTTTTCCTCTAAGATCAGGAACAAGACACGGATGCCCACTATCACCATTGTTATTCAACATTGTGCTGGAAGTGCTAGCTAGAGCAATTAGGCAAGAAAAAGAAATAAAAGGCATCCAAATTGGAGAGGAAGAAGTAAAACTTTCACTATTTGCAGATGACATGATTCTGTATGTAGGAAATCCAGAAAAATCTACAGCAAAGCTACTAGAACTAGTCAATGAACACAGCAAAGTAGTAGGCTACAAGATCAGCACGCAAAAATCTGTAGTGTTCCTATACACAAGTAATGTGCAACAAGAGGAGGAAATCAAGAAAAAAATTCCATTTACAATAGCAACAAAAAGAATCAAGTATTTAGAAGTAAATTTAACCAAGGACACAAAAGACCTTTACATAGAAAACTATAAGAAACTGCTAAAAGAAATTGAACAAGACCTGAAAAAATGGAAGAACATACCATGTTCATGGATTGGAAGACTAAATATACTTAAGATGGCAATTTTACCTAAACTGATTTACAGATTCAATGCAATACCAATTCAAATCCCAACAACTTACTTCACAGAAATAGAAAAACCAATAACTAAATTTATTTGGAAGGGTAAGGTGCCCCGAATAGCCAAAAATGTCTTGAGAAAGAGGAAAAAAGTGGGAGGTCTCACACTACCTGACTTTGAAGCATATTACAAAGCTACAGTGCTCAAAACAGCATGGTACTGGCATAAGGATACATATACTGATCAATGGAATCGAATTGAGTGTTCAAAAGTAGACCCTTACATCTATGGACAACTGATCTTTGATAAGGCAGTGAAGCTGAAGCAACTGGGAAAGAGCAGCCTGTTTGGTGTTTGGAGAACTGGCTATCCATTTCCAAAAGAATGAAAGAGGATGTCCATCTTACACCTTGTACCAAACTTAACTCAAAGTGGATCAAAGACCTAAACATTAGCACCAAGACCATAAAACTCTTAGAAGAAAATGTAGGGCAATATCTTAAAGATCTTGTGAAAGGAGGTGATTTCTTAGACCTCACACCCAAGGCACGAGCAACCAAAGAACAAATAGAAAAATGGGATCTCCTCAAAATTAAACACTTTTGTACATCAAAGGGCTTTGTCAGAAAAGTAAAAAGGCAACCTACACAATGGGAGATGATATTTGGAAACCACATATCAGATGAGGGTTTAATATCTCGAATATATAAAGGAATCTTGCATCTCAATAACAGAAAGACAAACAATCCAATTAAAAAATGGGCAAAAGACATGAACAGACATTTTTCTGAAGAGGAAATACAAATGGCTCAAAAGCATATGAAAAAATGCTCAACTTCACTGGCTATTAAGGAAATGCAAATCAAAACCACAATGAGATATCATCTCACACCTACCAGAATGGCCATTATCCAAAAAACAGAAAATGACAAGTGCTGGGGAGGATGTGGAGAAAGAGGCACACTTAATCATTGTTGGTGGGAATGTAGAATGGTGCAACCACTCTGGAAGACAGTATGGAGGTTCCTCAGGAAGCTAAATATAGATTTCCCATATGACCCAGCTATTCCATTGCTGGGTATATACTCAGAGGAACTGAAACTTAAGACACAAGTAGACATTTGTAAACAAATGTTTATTGCAGCATTATTCACAATTGCCAAGAGATGGAAACAGCCCAAATGTCCATCAAAGGATGAGTGGATAAACAAACTGTGATATATACACATGATGGAATATTATGCAGCTATAAGACAGAACAAAGGCATGGATCATGTAATAATGTGGATGAACCTTGAGGACATTATGTTGAGTGAAGTTACTCAGAAACAAAAGGACAGATTCTGTATGGTCTCACTAATATGAACAGACATTAATGAACAAACTTTGGGAGTTAAAAGCTGACAACACAGGCAACCAGGAGATAGAAAGAGGGCAGAGATCAGCCATTTGATGCTGAAGGACTACAGAATGTTTAGGATTGATTGCATAGATTCAGAAATAGATAGCATAATACTGTGTGATGGTAGCACGGTATTGTAAGTACACTGAACAAAGATGTCTGTGAGTAAAGCTGAAAGAGGTGGGATAGGAGAATGTATGACACCAGAGGTAAAGATAGATGAGAAAGACTGGGACTGTATAACGTGGCAAAAACTGGAGTGGCCAATTACTGTTACTAAATATACAAATATAAAAATGTTTTTGCATGTGGGAAAGCAAATGAATGTCAACCATGTAGAAATTTGAAAAGGGGATGGTATTCAGGAAAAAACATAATCAAAGCAAACTGGAGTCTATGGTCAACAGTAACATTTTAATATACCTCCATTAAATGTAACAAAGGCAATATGCCAATGCTAAATGTATATGAGAGGGAGATATAGGGGAGAAATATGGGATTCTTGGTAGTGGTGTTATTTGCTGTCCTTAGTAGTATATTGTATTGTATGACATGTTATTTTTCTTTTTATTATTTTTTCTTATTGCTAAAAAAAAAAAACAATTTTTCTTGTAGTAATCAGTATGTTCAAGTGCTGATTGTGGTGATAAATGTACAACTTTATGATGATACCATGAACAACTGATTGTACACTGTGGATAAATGTATGGTATGTGAATATAACTCTATAAAATTGTAGGAAAATATATATATAGGAGTAAAAGTGTTGGAGAAAACATGGTGAGAGGGATGATGCCTCACCAATATGGACTAACTACAATGTGTAAACTCAGAATTGAATCTTAGAACATAGCCTAACGTGGACACAATAATTGTAATAGTCCCTAGATTGTAAGCTCTTACAGCAGATCAGTCTATCCCTGAATTGTAAGGCCTATCTCTAAACTTTGAGATGCTGATCCCCTAGCGTATAACCTGATTGGTCTCTGGAACAATGCATATCTCTGAGACACCTGAAACTCAGAGCTAGAGCTTGGCAGATATGAATGTCAGTATTAGTGCATACAGCCAATGTCAAAAAAAAAAAAAAAAAAAAAGCTGAAAAAGAGCCCAGACTTCAATTAGTGATATGAATGAAGCAGGTCTGATTAAGACCAGGGCAAGCCAGGCCAAAGGATAAAGGTTGAAACTGATTGTGTTTTAAAACTTCAACTTTCATATGAGACCAAGGGAATAGATATCTATTTGGTACAGGATCTAAATTTTCCAAATGGTACAACTCTACAGTCAATTTGTTCAAACACCACAATTGCATGGAGCTTTGAAAAGGAAGTGAGATACGGTAGGTTAGTATAGGCTGGAGTGAAATAGCGACACATCCTAGAGTAATTTGGGCAGATATAAAAAGTATATTTACAGCGTCCCCCTCCCCAGCCCCGAGGATCTGGGGGAAGGTGTGGATGTGTTGGACATCCTCACCTGGACTGGTGTTGATGTTGTCACAAACATTGGGACTGGCAGTTTGATGTGCTGAGCCCTCAAGCATGGGACTTGCCCTTATGGCGCTCATTACCACAAAGGAGAGTCTAAACTTGCATGTAATGGTGCCTAAGAGTCTCCCCCTGAGTACCTCTTTGTTGCTCAGATGTGGCCCTCTCTCTCTCTAACTGAGCCATCTTGACAGGTGAACTCGCTGCCCTCCCCCCTATGTGGGACCCGACTCCCAGGGGTGTAAATCTCCCTGGCAATGCAGAGTATAACTCCCGGGGATGAATGTGGACCCGGCATCGTGGGACTGAGAGTATCTTCTTGACCAAAAGGAAGATGCAAAATGAGACAAAATAGTTTCAGTGGCTGAGAGATTTCAAATGGAGTCGAGAGGTCACTCTGGTGGACATTCTTACACACTATATAGATAACACCTCTTAGGCTTTAATGTACTGGAATAGCTAGAAGTAAATACCTGAAACTACCAAACTCCAACGCAGCAGTCTGGACTCCTGAAGAAAATTATATAATAATGTAGATTACAAGGGGTGACAGTGTGATTGTGAAGACCTTGTGGATCACACCCCGTTTATCTAGTGCATGGATGAGTAGAAAAATGGGGATAAAAACTAAAGGACAAATGGGGTGGGATGGGGGGATGATTTGGGTGTTCTTTTTTCACTTTTATTTTTTATTCTTGTTCTGGTTCTTTCTGATGTAAGGAAAATGTTCAGAGATAGATTGTGGTGATGAACGCATAACTATGTTATCATACTGTGGACAATGGATTATATATCATGGATGATTGTATGGTGTGTGAATGTATTTCAATAAAACTGAATTTAATAAAAGAAAAACCATAAAAATAAAAAAAATAAAAAAATTCACATATCATACAATCATCCACAGTGTACAATCAATTGTTCACAGTATCATCATATAGTTGTGCATTCATTACCACAAAATGTCTCTGTGTCAGCTTCTCGGGGCAAACTCTCAGCTAGTACCTCCAAAGCATCAGCAAAACTCTGCTTTCAATGGCTGTCTTCAAAATGTCTGTCTCAGCTGCAGCTTCTCTTCAAAATGTCACTCTCAGTTGCTCTGAGGTCCCTCTGTTTTTGAACTCTTTTTATAGGACTCCAGTGAACTAATCAAGACCCACACTGAATGGGTGGGGCCACATCTCCATGAAAACATTCAACCAGAGGTTCCAACCTAATCAGCACTATTATGTCTGCCCCCACAAGATTGCATGAAAAGATCATGGCTTTTTCTGGGGGGCATAATGTATTCAAACTGGTACATACATGTATACTACAGTTTATTTATCCACTCCTCTGTTGAAGGACATTTAGGCAGTTTCTATCTCTTGGCAATTGTAAATAATGCTGCTATAAGCATTTGTTTACAAATGTCTCTGTTCATATCTTAACTTTCAGTTCCTCTGAGTAATACCTAGTAATGGAATTGCTGGATCATATGGTAATTCTATACTTAGCTTCCTGAGGAACTACCACACTGCCTTCCAGAATGGCTGCACCATTCTACATTCCCACCAACTGTGAATAAGTGTGTCTCTTTCTCCATATCATCTCCAGCACTTGTCATTTTCTGTTTTTTTTTCTGATAATGGCCATTCTAGTAGGAGCAAGATGATATGTCATTGTGGTTTTGATTTCCATTTCCCTGATTGCCAGTGAAGTTGAGCATCTTTTCGTGTTTTTGGGCCATTTTTATTTCCTCTTCAGAAAAGTGTCTGTTCATGTCATTTTTTAAAAAAATTCAATTTTATTGAGGTATATTCACACACCATACAATCATCCAGTGTACAGTCAATTGTTCACAGTACCATTATATAGTTGTGCATTGATCACCACAATCAATTTTTGAACATTTTCATTACCACACACAAAAAAGAATAAGAATAAAAGTTAAAGTAAAAAAAGAACACCCCAAACATCCCATACCCCCATCTCTCCCTATTAGTCATTTACTTTTTTCCTCATTTTTCTATTTATCTGTCTATACACTGTATAAAGGGAGTGAGGGCCACAAAATTTTCACAATCACATGGTCACACAGTATAAGCTATACAGTTACGCAATTGTCTTCAAGAATAAAGGTTACTGGGCTGCAGTTCAACAGTTTCAGGTATTTCTTTCTAGCTATACCAATATAGTAAAAACCAAAAAGGGATACCTATATAATGCATAAGCATAACATCTAGAATGACCTCTCAACTTCATTACAACTCAGATGCAACTGCTATAAGAGCTTACAATCTAGGAACCTTTACAATAAACCTTCCTCTGATAACCTGTGCTCTCAGACTCAATTCTATGAGCTTACATATTATAGTTAGTCCATACTAGTGAGGCATTTTCTTTTCATTTCTGGCTTATTTCACTTAACAAACTGTCCTCAACGTCCATTCACCTCACAACTTCACTCATTCTTGTAGCAGCTCAATATTCCATTGTATGTTGTGCCAGTTTGGATGAATTATGTCCCCCAAAATGGCATGTTCTTTGATGCAATCTTGTAGGGGCAGATGCATTTATTCTTGATTAGGTTAGAATCTTTGGATTGGGTTCATTCCATGGAGATGTGACCTACCCAACTGTAGGTGACAACTCTGATTGTATTATTTCCATGGAGTTGTGGTCCTGCCCATTCAGCGTGGGTCTTAATTAAATCACTGGATCCCTATAAGAGCTCAGACAGAAGGAGCTCAGTGCTAGACCCAGGAGAGACATTTTGGAGACAGCCATTGAAAGCAGACTTTTGCTGACACTTTGCTCTGGAGAAGCTAAGAGAGGACAAAACACCCCAAAAGCAACATCTTGAAGAACACACAGGAGCCAAGAGAGGAGTTGGAACACAATCTGGGATCAGCAGATGCCAGCCACATTACTTCCCAGCTAACAGAGGTTTCCCAGGTGCCATTGGCCTTCCTTCGGTGAAGGTATATTTGTGTTGAAGCTTTAATTTGGACATTTTCATGGCCTTCAGACTGTAAATTTGTAACCAAATAAACCCCCTTTATAAAAATCAATCCATTTCTGGTGTTTTGCATAACAGCAGCACTAGCAAACCGGAACATATGTATACACTATAGTTCTCCATTCCGTCATCAGTTGGTATACCCTTAGGCCATCTGCATCCACTGCAAATCATGAATACTGACACCATAAACCCCACTGTGCAAATGTCCATTCATGTCCCTCTTTTCAGTTCTTTTGTGTATATACCCAATAATCAAGTTGCAGGACCATAAGACAACCCCATGCCCAATTTTTAGTTTGCTTGCCTTCTTGTTGTTGAGTTGTAGGATCTCTTTCTGTATTCTGGATGTTAAACCCTTACCTGATATGTGGTTTCCAAATGTTGTCTCCCATTGTGTAGGCTGCCTTTTTAATCTTCCAACAAAATCCTTTGATGTACAAAAGTGTTTAATTTTTAGGAGCTCTCATTCATCTATTTCTTCTTTCATTGCTCACACTTTGGGTATAAGTTCTAGGAAACCACCTCTTATCACAAGATCTTTCAGGTATTTCTCTAAATTTTCTTCTAAAAGTGTTATGGTCTTAGCACTTATGTTTAGGTCTTTGATCCATTTTGAGTAAATTTTTCTGTAAAATGTGAGATCGAAGTCCTCTTTTCTTCTTTTGGAAATGGCTATTGAGTTCTCCTAACACCATTTATTGAAGAGGCTGTTCTGTCCCACTTGCATTTGCTTGACTGCCTTATCAAAGATCAATTGTCCATAGATGAGAGGGTCTATTTCTGAGCACTGAGTTTGATTTCATTGGTTGGTATATCTATCTTTAGTCCAGCACCATGCTGTTTTGACTGCTGTAGCTTTGTAACATGCTTTAAAGTCAGGTAGTATGAGACCTCCCACTTCATTTCCCTTACTCAAGATATTTTTAGCTTTTCAGGGCATCCTGCCTTTCCAAATAAATTTGGTTACTTGTTTTTCTATTTCTGCAAAGTAAGTAGTTGGTATTTTAAATGGTATTGCATTGAATCTAAAAATCAATTCAGGTAAATTGACATCTTAACTATATTTAGTCTTCCAATCCATGAACACAGTATGTTCTTCCATTTTCTTTTGGTCCTGTTTCATTTCTTATAGCAATTTCTTGTAGTTTTTTGTGTTTAGGACTTTTGTGACCATGGTTAAGTTTTTTCCTAAATGCTTGATTCTTTTGGTTGCTATTGAAATGGACTTTTAAAAAAATTTCCTCTTCATGTTGCTCATTACTGGTGTATAGGGACACTACTAATTTTTGCATGTTGATCTTGTACCCTGCCACTTTGCTGTATTCATTTATTAGGTCTAGTAGTTTTGTTGTGGGTTCTTCTGAATTTTCTACATATACCCTCATGTCATCTGCAAACAGGGAAAGTTTTTCTTCTTCCTCTCCAATTAGGATGCTTTTTATTTCTTTTTCATGCCTAATTGCTCTAGCTAGAACTTTGTGCACAATATTGAATAACAACTATGACAGTACACATCCTGCCTTGTTCCTGATCTTAGAGGGAAAGTCTTTCCCCATTGAGTATGACATACACTATGGGTTTTTCATATATTGTTTTATCATATTGAGAAGGGTCCCTTCAATTCCTATCCTTTTGAGTGCTTTCATCAAGAAGATATGTTGAATTTTGTCAAATGCCTTTTCTGCATCAATTGAGATGATCGGGTGGTTTTTCCGCTTTGTTTTATTGATGTGGTGTATTTTACATTAGTTGATTTTCTTGTATTGAACCAGCCTTGCAAACCTAGAATAAATCCTACTTGTTCAAGGTGTATAATTCTTTTAATTGCTGCTGGATTCATTTTGCAGGTATTTAGTTGAGGATTTTTGCATCTATATTCATTAAAGAGATTCATTTATAATTTTAAGTTTTTTGTAGTATCTTTGTCTGTCTTTGGTATTAGGGTGATGTTGGCTTCACCCTAATAAGTTAGGTAGCTTACCAACTTCTTCAATTTTTTTGAAGATTTTGAGCAGGATTGGTACTAATTGTTTCTTGAATCCTTGGTAGAGGTCACATGTGAAGCTATCTGGTCATGGACTTTTCTTTCTTGGGAACATTTTAATGACTGACTAAATCTCTTTACTTGTGATTGCATTGTTGAGGTCATCTATTTCTTCTCAAGTGATGTTGGTTGTTTATGCTTTACTAGGAAGTTTTCCATTTCATGTAAGTTGTCTAGTTTATTAGCATATAGTTGCTTATAGCGTCCTCTCAGTATCTTCTTTGTATCTGTAGGGCAGTGGTTATGTTCCCTTTCCCATTTCTGATTCTATTTCTTTCCTTTTCCCATTTCTGATTTTGTTTATTTGCATCCTCTCTCTCTCTCTCCCTCCCCACCCCCCATCTTTGGCTAATCAGCTAAGGGTACATTGATTCTTTGATTTTCTCAAAGAACCAACTTCTGGCTTTGTTGATTCTCTCTATTGTTTCTTTGTTCTCAATTTCATTTATTTTCTGCTCTAATTATTGTTATTTCTTTTCTTCTATTTGCTTTGGGGTTAGTTTGTTGTTCCTTCTCTAGTTCCTCCAGGTGAACAGTTAATTCCTTGATTTTTGCTTTTTCTTCTCTTTTAATATAGGCATTTACGGGAAAAAATTTCCCTCTCAGCATCACCTTTGCTGCATCCCATAAGTTTTGATATGCTGTGTTTTCATTTTCTTTTGCCTCAAGATATTTATTAATTTCCCTTGTTATTTCTTCCTTTACCAACTGGTTGTTTAATACCGTGTTGTTTATTCTCCATATATTTGAGAATTTTCCAACCTTCTCCCTGTTATTGTTTTCCAATTTCACTCCATTATGAACCAGGAAAGTGCTTTGCTTAATATCAATATTTTAAATTTTTCTTTGCTATCCAACATGTGCTCTATCCTACAGAATGATTCATGAGCACTTGAGAAAAATATGTATCCTGCTGTTGTGGGGTGTAGTGTCCTATAAATGGCTGTCAAGTCTAGTTGATTTATCATAAAATTCAACATCTCTGTTTCCTTATTGATCTTTTGTCTGTATGTTCTATCCATTGATGAGCATGGTGCATTGAAGTCTCCAACTATTATTGTAGAGGTATCTACTTCTCCCTTCAGAGTTGGCAGTGTTTGCCTCATGTATTTTTGGGAACCCTGGATAAGTGCATAAATATTTATGATTGTTGTGTCTTCTTGATGAATTGTCCATTTTCTTACTATATAGTGTCCTTTTTTGTCTCTTTTAGTTGTTTAACATTTGAAGTCTAATTTGCTTGACATTATTATAGCTACTCCCAGTTTTTCCAGTTGTTGTTTGCATGAAATACATTTTTACAAACTTTCACTTTCAACCTATTTTTATCCTTGTGTCTAAAGTGAGTCTCTTGTGGACAGCATATAGATGGGTCCTGTTATTCTGCCAATCTATGTCTTTCTACTGGGGAGTGTTCCAGTTTGGATGTATTTTGTCCACCAAAATGCCATGTTCTTTAATGCAATCTTGTGAAGGCAGATGTATTAGTATTGATTAGGTTGGAATCCTTTGATTGAATGTTTCCTTGGAGATGTGACTCAATCAGCTCTGTGTGAAACATTTTATCAAATTATTTCCATGGAGACGGCCACTGAAAACAGACTTTTGCTGACACTTTGGAGATGATAGCTCAGTGTTTGCTCAAGAGAAGCTAAGAGAGGACAAACTGCCCTAAGAGCAACATTTTGAAAAATGCACAGGAGTGAGAGAGGAGCTGGAACACAATCCAGGATTAGCAGACACCAGCTGTGTCCTTCAGAGCTGACAGAGGTTTTCTGGACACCATTGGCCTTCCTTTGGTGAAGGTATACTCATGTTGATGCCTTAATTTGGACATTTTCATGGCCTTCAGACTGTAAATTTGTAGTCAAATAAACCCCATTTATAAAAGCCAGTGCACTTCTGGTATTTTGCATAATAGCAGCGTTAACAAACTGGAAGAGATTTTGACACCAGGAGTGGGGTGCTGCTGAGTTTGCAAATATCAAACATGTTGGAATGGCTTTTTAAATGGATAAGGGGAAGATTCTGGAAGAGTTGTGAGGAGCTTGATAGAAAAGACCTAGATTGCTTTGAAGACACTATTGATAAGAAATATGGACTCTAAAGTTACTTCTGATGAGGCCTTGAGCAGAAATGTTGAATGTGTCATTGAAAACTGGAAGAAAGGTGATCCTTGTTTTAAAGTGGCAGAGAATTTGGCAAAATTGAGTCCTGGTGCATTTGAAGGTGATGAGCTGGGGTACTTAGCTGAAGAGATTTTGAAACTAAATTTCAAAATGTGGTCTGGCTTTTCCCTGTAGCTTATAGTAAAATGTGAGAGGAGAGAGATAAACTGAGAATTGAACACTTGGATACAAAGAAACAAGAAACTGAGGTTTGAGACCTGACAACCATTTCAGTACAAACAAAGATTGGAGATGGAGTTATCCAGAGAGTATTTGTGGAAAGTCCTATCATCTGATTGTTTTGACCCCTGTGCCACTGCATGCCAAGCCTACAAAATTTTTGTGAGATCTGAAGAGACAGAACCACTGTTGCTCTGGACTGGAGGGGATGAAGAGGGAACAAATTGAAGGAAAAATTTCTTCAGTAACAGAACCATGGAAATTTAGGTGTGGAATCAAGAAATCTCAGGCAAGGAGAGAAGAACAACACATGCACATGCAAAGGATGAATTTGCCCCAGAGCCAGAGGGCGGACCTTCTGCCTAGATGCTCAGGGAGGGTGCTGCCACCCCAGGCCCCAGGGAAGGTGAAGCACATTCCCCAAGTATTGGGGAGAGCCTGGAGACCACCCCACTGTTTTGAAGAGGTCAAGCATGTGCCCCAGAGATGGGAGAGAGTCCGGATGCAGCTCCAATATCTGAGGAGGGTGGGACAAAGAAGGTGGTCTCCCCAGTGTGTGAATATGTTGGAGCACTCACCTCAGTATTTGGAGAGAAAAGGGCTGCTGTGTAAGCCTTTGGAAAGTGTGAGACTGTCACTGTCTCAAGCCCCAAGGATACAACATCATTCTATAAATGACTCTCAGATGTTGAAATCTAATGGAATTTCCCCTGCAGGTTTTCAGAAATGTTTAGGTCTGATGACCCACATTTTTCTTTCAGTTTCTCCCTATGACAATGGGAATGTTTATCCTATGACTGTCCCTCCAGTGAAGCTTCTAGACTCCGTGCTTTTCCTATGCCTGCAGCATGTGGTGCTTATCAGCCTGCAGCTCCCCACCAGTGTAAAGAGATGCAGTGCCTCTAATTCTCAGCAGCCCCTCTCCCTGCCAGGGGCATAGCTGATTCAAGCTATTTCTGTTTTCCAGCCCCTGGGGTCTGAGTTCTCTGAAGAAGGGTCGCAAATTGAGCTGGCCCCAGCCCCCCTTTTCTTGGGGAAGTTATGCCTTTTATGTAGTTATCTCCCCCACTAGACTCATTGCTTTGTCCCTCAGACCTATGTTAGCTCCACCCTTGCCTGAGTCCAGCTGCCAATTTAAAATATCTGAGGCTTTCTCTACTGAGGTACTTAGAATAGTTAAAAGAAAGAAAGAAAGAAAGAAAGAAAGAAAGAAAGAAAGAAAGAAAGCAAAGAAATCCCTTTTCAGAGCCTTTTCCCAGCCCCCAAGTTTCACCAGTCAAGAGTTAGAACTGGTATCCAGCTCTGTGAACCACCCCTCCTTCTTGGGGCACAGATCCTTTCCGGCACTCTGAGATTGGCCAACTCCAAAAGCCTCCATATTTATTCCTTTTAATGTTATTTCATTTTATTTTTTTCTTTCAGCCCTGTGTCCTCTCTGCCAGGATTAAAGCCACAGTTTTAGCTTTGACTAGCTATTTTCCCTTGCTCTCAATAGAGACTATTTAAGGCCATTAGGGAATTGTCTCCTTCATCTGACTAGTTACTCTCAGAGAACTTTAATTTTGCTCTTGCTTGGGGCAGTGCTGAAACCTGAGAATTCCAGCAGCTCTTGTGCTATTGAAAAGTAAAAAAAAAAAAGTATAAAGAATTGGAGAGAAAGAAAAAAAAAAAGTATTTTCAGAGCTGGACCCCAGTTCCCTGAGTTTGCCAATCATCAGCTGGAGTTGGCACCCATTTCCATGTGCCCCTTTTTCTTAGGGCCCAGCTCTTTTCCAGTATTCTGAGCTCCTCCAACTCCAAAAGTCTCTATTTTTGTTGTTGTTGTTGTTAGCCCCATCTTCTCTCTGACAGCCTGAAACATCCTGGTTCCTTTTGTGTTTGATTTTTCCGTGCTCAGACCTTTCATTCAGCAGTATGAATTTGTTAATTAATTCTGAAATTGGAGCCTGGTTGAGTCCCCCTCCTTGCTCCCAGCAGATTCTGTTTCTTTTTCCCTCCGGGAACCAGTTCTAAGACAGCCTGCCATGCCAGTTGGGGAGTGGTGGCAGTGCCCTGGCCAGGGAAACTTACAGTTCTTCACTGGGTTCAGCCATTCCATTCATTTCATACTGGTGTATGATGTGTGTCTGGTCATGAAAGTCCCCTGAACAGTTGTTCCAGACAGTTCCTGGCTATTTACCAACCACTCTAGAGGAATAACTAAATTCCACACCTCACCACTCTGCCATCTTGCCCCACTCTCCTTCATCAATATCTTGATAGAAGTTATTATTCTTATTTTACATTTAAGGAAACTGAAACTTCAAAGCTAATGATTATTGAATAATATTAAAATGTGAGTTCTAGAGACAAGTTTCAAACCCAGATTTGTCTTTTTACAAGGCTATCTATTGCCACTACATTGTTAAGTTTAAGAAAATGGTATTTTTGTAATTGCCAAGTCCTCTGGGTCTCTGGGACTTCTGCTTCTGGAGAAAAGGAGTAGACATATAATTCTCCATTCCTCCCACAAAGTACAAGTATAAGTACAAGTAAAAACCCTGGATATTATATATAGAACAAACATGAGACCCTGAAAGGTTGAGAGAAAAAGGCAGACCTGCTGGGAACCTCAGACCCAATGAACAACATCAGAGCGAATTCCTTGGGCTTTATTTTGGCATCACCTTTCCCAGCCTTCATGTTGAAAAAGCCAGCATCCCAGAGACATCAACAGGGGCAGACAAAAAAAGCCCCAACAAAAGTCCCGTTTTCTCTATCCAAAGGGTCAGAAAAGGTGAAGCCCAATAAGACAAACATTCTTAGATAATAACATCTCTACTCCAGCCAAACTTTACCACAGAAAATATTGTGGTCTCTGCACCTCACCCCACCAGCAAAGGCTACAGGGGGAACAGAGACTTCTACCTCTCCAGGCTGTAGGGTCTGTTCCCTTGGTTCATTCAGGCCCCAGCCAAAATCTCACATTCCTCTCCCCTCTATATCTTATTATTATTATTTTTTTTCTATTTAGAAGTAATTCCCCCTCAGCATGAAATATGATTAATTTTTCACTGGTTTTTATTTTCCTCTCCCCAAGAAGTACATAAACTCTATGAGGGTAGGGGACTTTGTCTGTTTCATTCATCACTGTGTCCCCATAGAATAGTGCCTGAACTATAGGTGACATTCAATAAATATTTATGAAATGAATTTACACATGAGAGGGAAATGCCTTTTATTCAATAACAGCAATAATACTACTAATAATAGTAATAAAAGTAGCAATGGTATGTTGGACCATATGACATTTTGTGTGAATTATGAAATCCTTTTTTTAAGTAGGAGTATTATCTCATATACCAAATAAAATAGTATATGTTAAAACTGTATATCTAGTATCATTTCAAGAAGAGGATACCGAAGTGCAAAATTTAAGTAACTGTCATGAGATGACTCCTCTAGGATGTTTCTGGCTTGGATTATTTCTAATCAGTGACTTCCAAATGGAAGTTCATAGACTGGTGCTTATCATCTGCTTGGAATCATATGAAGATTTTTAAAAATATTGCTCCTTGTACCCCTCACTCAAAAATTCCAATGTTGTTATTTTGGGGTAAATTTTGAAGTAACTTTTTACTTTTCAGGTGATACTGATAAAAAGTAATGTCAGGAAAATATAAAAAATGTGTTTTAACATTATTATGTAATTATTACTTGTCAGGCATTTTGCTAAATATTTTAAATAATGTCAACTTTCAGAATTATTTTGTATGTTATATATTATTTCTGTCCACATTTTACAGATGAGGAAACTGAATTCAGAGTGGAAAACAACTGGCAAATTGCAGAACAGGAGTTTGAATCTGCACTATTAATTTTTGTGTTGTATTATTTTATGAGACTATTATAATGCTGCATCCAAAATTCATATGCCCTTTGAGGAAAACATGTGGGGATTATCAGTTTCCGTTTTGGTTATCATATATAAAGTCAGGATTAATTGATTTAGTCAGGTATCTAGCAGAAAACCGCTAGCGTGCTAAAATTGAGTAATTTGAGGAGAAATTTTAAATAAGTCCACTATAAGGGAATGAACCAGAAATGCAGGACTATTTGTATTCTCAGGGCTGAAGGGGGAAAGTGGGTTTTCAGTTATTAGAAGTGCAGAAAGCTGCATGGAGAGGTTTGCATGACCAGAACTGTAGCCTCTGGTGGAAAGAGCACCACGTGCAGTGACCCACAGGGAGGGTGTGAGGAAATACTATCGAGTTCTTAATCTCTTCTCTTCCTCCAGCCTTCTGCCAGTGCTGCTGCTCCATGGAACTGAACCCAACTGAATCCAGAGCTCAGGGGGTCCATTGATGTAGTCTACACAAGTCAACCTCCCAGAGCACAGTGCAGGTTACATCAGGAAATCTGGAAGCAAAACAGGAGATACTCATCCAAGTAGTATCCATAGAAAGCTAGCCTGGAGTTGATGACATGGAGATGAAATAAGCCAGAATCAAAGAAGCCCAGTGAAAACCAGGTGGCTGGGAAGCCACTACATCACTGCCTGGAAAGTAAGGCTTAGGTGGGGGTCCCCAAAGCAGGCTCACTTACTGCCTAAAAGTAGATAGATTCAGTTAGCTGAGTTTTCATGGCAAGCCCAGCTGAATATCAACACTAACTACATTTTTTTGTGCATGGCTTCTGTAAGATGGAGTGAAATGTCCTGCTTTCTAATCTTGATTCACTCCTCTGGGGAGCAACAAGTGAAAAAAAAAAAAAAAAACTGACGAGATCAATTCTTACCTGGCCTGGTTATTTATTATGAGGCAGCTTCCATTACTCAGCAGCTTCTTTGGAGTAAACAGAATCCCATTTAACAAAGGTCCAGTCCATAAAGATGAGATCTTGATTTTGAACTTATTTTATAAGAACAAAAACAGTATGTAAAGTTCTTAATTTGTTTTCTCTATCCCTACCTCCTTTATGCTCTAGTTAAATAATCTTATAATAATAACAGGCAAATAAAAACCACACTACAAAACATATTTGTATTTCAACTGAAAGCTAACAAGCTAACTGACAATGCTAGTTTTGAAGTTTCTAATTAAAGAATAATTATAATGGGTAACACACATTTGAATAGTACCTTCAGATTTGATATTTTTCATCAACATGCTGCTTCCTCATTCATCCAGAATATATTAACTGAGGATCTGTAGGTTCTAAGCATGTTCTAGGCACTGCAGAAATAGCGGCTTATATTCTAGCAGGGGAGACAGACAAGACTGAGGTGGGAAGATGCATCACGCTTTCAGAAAATAAAATGTGTGCTGGTTTGGAGCTGTTATATAACCCAGGAAAGGCCATGTTCTCTTAATCTATCTCTGTGTGGGCAAATCTATTGTGGGTGGGACTTCTTTTAATTAGGTTGTTTCCATGGGGATGTGACCCAGCCCATTCAAGGCAGGACTTAATCCCCTTGCTGGAGTCCTTCATGAGAGGATAAAAGACAGATGAAACTAAGAGAGCTCAGAGAAGCCAAGAAGTGAAATCCAGAGTTTGCCTCAGAGATGCAAAGAAAGGACTCACAGTTGCTGAGAGAGAAAGCCACTGAAACACGGAAGTTAAACCCAGGAGAGAAGGACCAGCAGACTCCAGCTGTGTGCCTTTCCATGTGGCAGAGGAACCTTGTATGCCAGCAGCCTGTCCTCAGAGAAGGTATTCTCTTGTTGATATCTTAATTTGGAAATTTTCATAACCTTAGTGTTCTAGTTTGCTAATGGTGCCAGAATGCAAAACACCAGAGATGGATTGGCTTTTTATGAAATGGGGTTTATTTGGTTACACAGTTACAGTCTTAAGGCCATAAAGTATTCAAGGTAACATGTCAGCAATTGGGTACCTTCACTGGAGAATGGTCAATGGCATCTGAAAAACCTCTGTTAGCTGGGAAGGCACGTGGCTGGTGACTGCTCCAAGTTCTGGTTTCAAAATGGCTTTCTCCCAGGACGTTCCTCCCTACACTTCAGTTTCTCTCCAAAATGTCACTCTCAGTTGCTCTTCAAAATGTCGCTCTCAGTTGCTCTTCAAAATGTCACTCACAGCTGCACTGAGTTCCTTCTGTATGTCAGCTCATTTATATGGCTCCACTGATCAAGGCCCACTCTGAATGGGTGGGGCCACGCCTCCATGGAAATATCAGAGTTATCACCTATAGTTGGGTGGGGTGCATTTCCATGCAAACAACCTAATTCAAACGTTCCAACTTAATCCCTACTATGTCTGCCCCAAAAGATTGCATCAAAGAATATGGCTTTTCTGGAGGATGTGATACATTCAAATCAGCACATTTAGAATTATAATTTGTAACTTAATAAATCCCCATTGTTAAAAGCCAACCCATTTCTGGTATATTGCATCCCAGCAGCTTTAGCAAACTGAAACATCATGATAGCCAGTGTGGCTACAACACAGTCAGTTAGGGTAAGAGTTGTAGGGGAAGTGCTTGATCAATGGCAAAAACACATCACAGACCCATGATAAGGATTTTGACCCTTGAGTGATGGGGATACACTGGAGGCTTCTGAGCAGTGCTGTGGCCTGGTCTGATTTAGATTTTTAATGGCTCTTCCCAGCCGCTGTGTGGAGAGCTGATTGTACATGGACAAAAGAGGCATCAGGAAAACTAAAGAAACTTTTCTCAAATTAATTAAAACCAAAGCCAGAATTAGAACCCAGTAATACTTACTCAGAAGATATGCCTCCTGTCATTACTCTAAATGCCTTCCCACATTCAGGGTTTGAATCATCGCTCTGCTTTCTGACAAAACTAAATATTTGCCTGCCATGGGGCCAAGTGTAAACATAAACCTCTTCCTTAGAAGCATCTGTACTGTAAACATTTTTTTATTATTATTATGGTGATTTTCTTTCCTTCTATAAAGGACAAATGTAACTGTCCCCACTTCCATGGAATTACAGAGATAGCTGTTCAGGATCACTAAGAGCCACACAAAGGCTAGGAGTACAGAGATAGTTTTGTCTATAAATTACCATGTGTTTGTACACATATCATGAAATTACTTCTACTTATTCTCATGTCTTTTTGGAGAATGAATTAACTGTACAAGGTTGTAGCTGCCCAAGTCCATATACCTAGCAAGACACTAAGTGGTGGTTGAACAGATGAAGTGGTTGGATCCTAAAGAAAATATATATGCATTCTATCTTGTTGAGATGAAGAGATTTTTTTTTGGTTATGTGTTTTTTGTAATGGGTAAATAGACTAAAGGCAATAGTGAGGTTGCTTGACTACTGTGAACCAAATCTAATCAGGAAACACATGATTTCATTATTTCATGCTTCTTTTAAACAAAAATCTTATTTCAACTCAATATTGGAATTTTTTAGCATGTCACAATGTTAAAATCTGGGAGTCAGTGAAGACCTGAAGTTCTAACAGAATTTAATTCTGGAAGTTGAGGAAAATAGTAACTTTTAAAAGAGGAGTAGACAGCAACTATTTTCCATTAAAAGTGAATATATTCTCATTTTAATCCCATTTTACATGAAAATGGGTCTAAATGTCTTGATGACTCATTTCAAACCATGAATTATCTTGTTTTTATTAATCCTGCTTACAACTGGAAAGTTTTGCTTACTATCCCTACCAATGGGTGAGTTTCACATTTCAGTATCCTCTGGATGCATAAAGTGAGTTGTCAACTCTTACAGTTGGGGTAGAATTAGAGACTATGGTGATGCAAAATGAACTGGCAAGTTTCCTTTTCCTGAAGGATGAAGTATTGGAATAGTTCCAGTGAAAGGAAAAAAAAAATATACCACCAAGGAAATAATAATCCACAAACCATGCTCTAATGTTTTGAAATGTAGGGAAGTGGCATATCTCCAGGCACATATTAATGTTGAACATGATTCAAATTAACCAAATCACAGGGAGGACCATCAGAGGCACACACCTGTGGAACCAAAGCCTCTTGGGAAAAATTCAAGGTCAAAGTTTTAAAATATTAGAGATACAACATATGTTTTAACACAGGACATTGCAGACAAGAAGATTTTCACCCTCTCTTTCACCCTCTCTTTCACTTTCTTAAGACACTACACAATTGAAAGAATACAAAGCAGTGATTTCTACAATATCCATATTAAATATATATCATAAATCTACATCTTTAAAATGGCCTAATGTCAGATGAGCAGAATAGGTCTGAAGGTAAAAAATGCAACAATGTAGCAGATGGACTTCTCTAAGAAGAGAGTTCTAAACACTGTTCAGGCTCCCCCTTATCGTAAACATGGTAGGAGTCAACAGGAATACTGAGGAAATGGTACTAAGAGAGGAGTTATTGTATCTTGAGTCATACTATACAAAGGTCAGCTAACCTCTATAAGCCTCAGATTTTTGGATTTAGAAAATGTACAGAATACCATACATGCCATGGAGTGACAATGAAGATTGAATAAGGTAATGAATACAGACTACCCGGTACATCGTAGGTGCCAAATTAATGGTAGTTACACCGTAGCAACTTTCCGATTATTACCAACATCTCCATACTTAACAAGATGAATTGTTGTTAAAATAAGGGTCTCTAGAGAACAGGAAAGAGACCACCGTGGCTATGTACCAGATGATGGCAAGAAATACAGGAAGTAAACACTGTAAAGCTATAAGAAAAGAGATTTAAGAGAGCATTAAAGACTATTTTTTCAAGCATAAGCATATAGAGATATATAATGTCCATTACCTGAAAATAATAAGACATATTAATTATAGACTTTAAATTCTAGAAACAAAGATGGCTGGCTATTCCGTATTTGTTTAAAGGTGCATTTTAGTGGACCCAGAATTTCCACTTCAGAAATCATGAAAGTTGGTATAATTTTAATGTGTCTGATACTTCTAATATTAAGACATATTGTCTTTGAATTCCATTCCAATCAATATTATTTTACATGGATAAAAAAATGCCACCAAAGAAGCATGAGAATGATAACATTAACATCATGTTACTTGTATAAAGTATTAGAGTGAAACGAAAATGGCTGCATTTGAAAGCAGTTGGCTGTCAGAGCCATATTAAAGAAAATACGAACAGAATTAATTTATGTGGTATTCTTATGCTTCATTAGACTTTTGATTTTGTCTTTAATGTTGCCAGGAGGCAAGATGTTTTTATTGAGTTCCTTTTTTGAAATTATGTACAGAACATTATTATACCGAAAAGAGCACTTGCCCTCTTAATATATGCATTGTTGTTTGGAAGTATTTGCCCTGCTATATTATATTGACTTTATATACATTTGTATGGTGGTGTGTGTTAGTGTGTGTATTTATTTGTGTCCTTTGCAAAATCAGCATAACTATTATAGAAAATGTTTACTTTTTTGGAAAGGAAACATTATTGACACTTTTTATGAAAAAGTTATCTAAAAATAAAAAGAATGACACATATATACAAATGTAAATGTCAGAAAATGTTCAAGACAAAAATTAAGACAGATTTTTTTTTAAATTCAAGTTACTTTATGTGGAAAACACAGGTTGAGAATGAATGTGGAAGCTCACAATGTAATTTTTCTTGATCTAATTTAACTTGAATTGAGCTATGGAATGGTTCTCTATTCCTAGCCATATATTACATGCCTGGGTTTATTATGTTAATTAAATCAAGGGAACAATTCCATTCTCTCACTCCTTCTTTGGGGCCACAGATGGAAATTACAACCCAGATTAGCCATGCAAATTTGTACATTTCTCCCTAGGGTATCATATTTGGGTTGCTGTTGTTGCTGCTGTAGTACATTTGAAATTAACTCATCTAGTTTTTAAATGCCAATTGCATATCTGAAATATTCTTTTTAAATGAAGAAAACATGTATCATGCTCCCACAACCATTTTGAACATGTCAGCTGTAGAATTCTATTAGATTGATTTAAATTATGGGTTTATAAGCCTGCCTTCCCAAAAAACTTGTGGAACCTAGGTGTTTTTGTACTGGACATTCTGTTCTGGAGTGGAACAGAATATACAACAGAATGATTTGGCAAAAGATGTTGAAGTGAATTGAAAGAATCCACTACTTAGAAAAAATGAATCTGCCCCTGTCCTGAGAATTTGCATCGACTAAAACTCATCCAACTGGAGTACAGATATTTCTATGGCTATAGCTGAGCTAGTAGAGTGATTGTCTGAAACACCCATGAATGGCTGTGCTAGGAGTTTTCCTCAGTAGGCTGTCCATGTAGTCCATAAGATGATTTTTAAAAATATTTTGCAATCATTTTAATTTTATAAAGATATAATCTGAATGCTCTGAGATTTCAGTGTCTAACTGAATGAGGATCTTTTTGTGAATGTCCTCAAATACCCTTGGCCTCATATCTTATTCCAGCCATTGCTGCCATGGCTAGTTCCATGCAGTCTTTTAGCATGTTGACACAAGTGTCATCAGGCAGTGCTTTGCAATGCACACCAGGGACCTCTGCCTTTCTGACAGATCTCCTCTGAGCCTGAGTGCAGGTGCCTCATGAAGGGTTTGGCAAACAGACATGCACAATATTTATGACTTGGAGGGTGAACCTACAGATAAACGTTCCCTTTTTACTCTTGTGGTGGGTGGTTATGAGACACTTCAGGAGGCTTCTTAGAAACTGCCTTGGAAAACAAACAATCTTCCCTTGAGGTGGCCAATTCAATGACACATGTTTGGATGAACTTTCTCTCCTATCCTGTCCACTCCAAAGTCCTTTAATATAGCTCCCTAAAATCACATTTCAGAATAAACCACTCACATTCTAGCCTTTTTCTCAGTGTCTGCTTAGGAGAATCCCAGATGAAGATACCGAATCTCGCTCTTTTTTTTAAATTTAAGATACCATTGATGTTAAATGGTTTGGTTAAATTGCAGAGGGCTTAAAAAAAAGTGGACTTAATATGCACATGATATTATCCAGAAAAGCAAAGGAAAATATGACATCATAAAATATTTGAATTAAAATTTCCCAAGAGTTCAAATAGAGAAAAATGCTGAGAAAATGACATTATCTCTAGTGTTGAGTAGTAAACACAAAGCAAATGTCAGTCCCTCTAACCACAAAAGTCAGTACCCAAGTTGTAATGGGCAGTAATTTAAATTCCACATAAGAGGATAGTCCTTTGAATTAAATTGATGTTATTAGTTTGGATTATATTGGTTTTGTAGTTCTGCGTGTAGTTAAAGTTTGTATTTGCTTTCATTTTATGATAGAATATGAGCTATAAGCATTAGAAGTTCATCTTATGATAGTATATGAGCTATAAACATAAAAAGTTTAAAACTAGATCCATGCCAGCATTTATTTATATAACAGTATATTAAAATGACTTAAATCAACATAAGGAGTTCTGAGTAGATCACCACAAAATGGATTCATAGATTAGTCAAGTTTCAGAATCAGTGTTCAAAGGTGAAAACTTGGACTGACTTCCCTCAGGATTATTTAATAATAGAAATTCAGGAAACAGGTCTAAAGTGAAGGCAATCCAGTGCTGTCATTTTGCATTATATTATAGCATTTATTTTCAATAAAAATACAATAAATTATTCCCCACAGCTTTCTCCATGTTTTTTTCAAAGAGGGAGATGACAGTGCAAGTGAAATCTAAAGTCCATCAACCTGAGAGATCTGTCTGTATTCTCTCAAGATCAAAGTAACCCAACAGCTGTTTCTGCTTTACAGGTCATTGGGAATTTATAAACAGTTTCTTCTTTCCTGTTTCTCTTAAACTCAAAGAGTTCTATAGTCGAAAAATAACCAAATTTAGTATGTTTCATGAACAAATCTAAAGTAAATAGCTATCTAAAAGATCCAGTCCTCTACAGAAGGCCCTTTTGTAAGATTTGTTTAGACTTGTGACAGGCTTTGTGGTCACAGAGACCTGGGTTCAAATCTTCACCCTGCCACTTGTGATTGTTATGACATATATGACTATGACCTTGAAAATATTGCAGTCCATATTTGAGTCTCAGTTTATTAGATCTGGAGAGTATCATAAAGTGTTATTAATAGAGACAATGTATACAACTGTTTTTATTTTTTACACAGGTCTAGAATATACAGAACACAGGAGGCACTAAACAGTGAATAAATATAGACATATAAAATAAAAGGAAATAATAAATGAAAGTGACTAAACACAGTGCCTGGCAAAGAGTAAGTACTCATTGACTTTTAATCATTATTGCTTAAATATGAAAAAAAAATAGGACAGGTTACTCAAAAAAAACTAATTCAATTAAAATAAGAAAATGATTTTAAAAACAATTTACTGGGAGGCGGGGCAAGATGGCAGACTGGTGAGCTGTAAGTTTTAGTTACTCCTCCAGGAAAATAGGTAAAAAGCCAGGAACTGCGTGGACTGGACACCACAGAGCAATCTGTCTTTGGGCATACTTCATACAACACTCATGAAAATGTCGAACTGCTGAAATCAGCGAAATCTGTAAGTTTTTGCGGCCAGGGGACCCGCGCCCCTCCCTGCCAGGCTCAGTCCCGTGGGAGGAGGGGCTGCCAGCTCTGGGAAGGAGAAGGGAGAACTGCAGTGGCAGCCCTTATCGGAAACTCATTCTACTGATCCAGACTCCAACCACAGATAGACTGAGACCAGACACCAGAGAATCTGGGAGCTGCCAGCCCAGCAGAGAGGAGACAGGCATAGAAAAAAAAAAATAACACGAAAAACTCCAAAATAAAAGCAGAGGATTTTTGGAGTTCTGGTGAACACAGGAAGGGGAAGGGCGGAGCTCAGGCCTTGAGGCGCATATGCAAATCCCGAAGAAAAGCTGATCTCTCTGCCCTGTGGACCTTTCCTTAATGGCCCTGGTTGCTTTGTCTATTAGCATTTCAATAACCCATTAGATCTCTGAGGAGGGCCCTATTTTTTTTTTTTTTTTAATCCTTTTTTCCTTTTCTAAAACAATTACTCTAAGAAGCCCAATACAGAAAGCTTCAAAGAATTGCAATTTGGGCACGTCAAGTCAAGAGCAGAACTAAGAGAGCTCTGAGACAAAAGGCAATAATCCAGTGGCTGAGAAAATTCACTAAACACCACAACTTCCCAAGAAAAGGGGGGTGTCCGCTCACAGCCACCATCCTGGTGGACAGGAAACACTCCTGCCCATCGCCAGCCCCATAGCCCAGAGCTGCCCCAGACAACCCAGGGTGACGGAAGTGCTTCAAATAACAGGCACACACCACAAAACTGGGCGTGGACATTAGCCTAACCTGCAACCTCAGCTGATTGTCCCAGAGCTGGGAAGGTGGAGCAGTGTGAATTAACAAAGCCCCATTCAGCCATCATTTGAGCAGACTGGGAGCCTCCCTACACAGCCCAGCAGCCCAGAACTGCCCTGGGGGGATGGCACTCACCTGTGACATAGCACAGTCATCCCTCAACAGAGGACCCGGGGTGCACAGCCTGGAAGAGGGGCCCACTTGCAAGTCTCAGGAGCCATACGCCAATACCAAAGACTTGTGGGTCAGTGGCAGAGACAAACTGTGGTAGGACTGAACTGAAGGATTAGACTATTGAAGCAGCTTTAAAACTCTAGGATCACCAGGGAGATTTGATTGTTAGGGCCACCCCCCCTCCCCGACTGCCCAGAAACACGCCCCACATACAGGGCGGGCAACACCAACTACACACGCAAGCTTGGTACACCAATTGGGCCCCACAAGACTCACTCCCCCACTCACCAAAAAGGCTAAGCAGGGGAGAACTGGCTTGTGGAGAACAGGTGGCTCGTGGACGCCACCTGCTGGTTAGTTAGAGAAAGTGTACTCCACGAAGCTGTAGATCTGATAAATTAGAGATAAGGACTTCAATAGGTCTACAAACCCTAAAAGAACCCTATCAAGTTCAGCAAATGCCACGAGGCCAAAAACAACAGAAAATTATAAAGCATATGAAAAAACCAGACGATATGGATAACCCAAGCCCAAGCACCCAAATCAAAAGACCAGAAGAGACACAGCACCTAGAGCAGCTACTCAAAGAACTAAAGATGAACAATGAGACCATAGTACGGGATATGAAGGAAATCAAGAAGACTCTAGAAGAGCATAAAGAAGACATTGCAAGACTAAATAAAAAAATGGATGATCTTATGGAAATTAAAGAAACTGTTGACCAAATTAAAAAGATTCTGGACACTCATAGTACAAGACTAGAGGAAGTTGAACAACAAATCAGTGACCTGGAAGATGACAGAATGGAAAATGAAAGCATAAAAGAAAGAATGGGGAAAAAAATTGAAAAAATCGAAATGGACCTCAGGGATATGATAGATAATATGAAACGTCCAAATATAAGACTCATTGGTGTCCCAGAAGGGGAAGAAAAGGGTAAAGGTCTAGGAAGAGTATTCAAAGAAATTGTTGGGGAAAACTTCCCAAATCTTCAAAACAACATAAATACACAAATCATAAATGCTCAGCGAACTCCAAATAGAATAAATCCAAATAAACCCACTCCAAGACATATACTGATCACACTGTCAAACACAGAAGAGAAGGAGCAAGTTCTGAAAGCAGCAAGAGAAAAGCAATTCACCACATACAAAGGAAACAGCATAAGACTAAGTAGTGACTACTCAGCAGCCACCATGGAGACAAAAAGGCAGTGGCACGATATATTTAAAATTCTGAGTGAGAAAAATTTCCAGCCAAGAATACTTTATCCAGCAAAGCTCTCCTTCAAATTTGAGGGAGAGCTTAAATTTTTCACAGACAAACAAAGGCTGAGAGAATTTGCTAACAAGAGACCTGCCCTACTGGAGATACTAAAGGGAGCCCTACAGACAGAGAAACAAAGACAGGACAGAGAGACTTGGAGAAAGGTTCAGTACTAAAGAGATTCGGTATGGGTACAATAAAGGATATTAATAGAGAGAGGGAAAAATATGGCAAACATAAACCAAAGGATAAGATGGCCGATTCAAGAAATGCCTTCACAGTTTTAACGTTGAATGTAAATGGATTAAACTCCCCAATTAAAAGATATAGATTCACAGAATGGATCAAAAAAAAATGAACCATCAATATGTTGCATACAAGAGACTCATCTTAGACACAGGGACACAAAGAAACTGAAAGTGAAAGGATGGAAAAAAATATTTCATGTAAGCTACAGCCAAAAGAAAGCAGGTGTAGCAATATTAATCTCAGATAAAATAGACTTCAAATGCAGGGATGTTTTGAGAGTCAAAGAAGGCCACTACATACTAATAAAAGGGGCAATTCAGCAAGAAGAAATAACAATCGTAAATGTCTATGCACCCAATCAAGGTGCCACAAAATACATGAGAGAAACACTGGCAAAACTAAAGGAAGCAATTGATGTTTCCACAATAATTGTGGGAGACTTCAACACATCACTCTCTCCTATAGTTAGATCAACCAGACAGAAGACCAATAAGGAAATTGAAAACCTAAACAATCTGATAAATGAATTAGATTTAACAGACATATACAGGACATTACATCCCAAATCACCAGGATACACATACTTTTCTAGTGCTCACGGAACTTTCTCCAGAATAGATCATATGCTGGGACATAAAACAAGCCTCAATAAATTTAAAAAGATTGAAATTATTCAAAGCACATTCTCTGACCACAATGGAATACAATTAGAAGTCAATAACCATCAGAGACTTAGAAAATTCACAAATACCTGGAGGTTAAACAACACACTCCTAAACAATCAGTGGGTTAAAGAAGAAATAGCAAGAGAAATTGCTAAATATATAGAGACGAATGAAAATGAGAACACAACATACCAAAACCTATGGGATGCAGCAAAAGCAGTGCTAAGGGGGAAATTTATAGCGCTAAACGCATATATTAAAAAGGAAGAAAGAGCCAAAATCAAAGAACTAATGGATCAACTGAAGAAGCTAGAAAATGAACAGCAAACCAATCCTAAACCAAGTACAAGAAAAGAAATAACAAGGATTAAAGCAGAAATAAATGACATAGAGAACAAAAAAACAATAGAGAGGATAAATATCACCAAAAGTTGGTTCTTCGAGAAGATCAACAAGATTGACAAGCCCCTAGCTAGACTGACAAAATCAAAAAGAGAGAAGACCCATATAAACAAAATAATGAATGAAAAAGGTGACATAACTGCAGATCCTGAAGAAATTAAAAAAATTATAAGAGGATACTATGAACAACTGTATGGCAACAAACTGGATAATGTAGAGGAAATGGACAATTTCCTGGAAACATATGAACAACCTAGACTGACCAGAGAAGAAATAGAAGACCTCAACCAACCCATCACAAGCAAAGAGATCCAATCAGTCATCAAAAATCTTCCCACAAATAAATGCCCAGGGCCAGATGGCTTCACAGGGGAATTCTACCAAACTTTCCAGAAAGAACTGACACCAATCTTACTCAAACTCTTTCAAAACATTGAAGAAAATGGAACACTACCTAACTCATTTTATGAAGCTAACATCAATCTAATACCAAAACCAGGCAAAGATGCTACAAAAAAGGAAAACTACCGGCCAATCTCCCTAATGAATATAGATGCAAAAATCCTCAACAAAATACTTGCAAATCGAATCCAAAGACACATTAAAAAAATCATACACCATGACCAAGTGGGGTTCATTCCAAGCATGCAAGGATGGTTCAACATAAGAAAAACAATCAATGTATTACAACACATTAACAAGTCAAAAGGGAAAAATCAATTGATCATCTCAATAGATGCTGAAAAAGCATTTGACAAAATCCAACATCCCTTTTTGATAAAAACACTTCAAAAGGTAGGAATTGAAGGAAACTTCCTCAACATGATAAAGAGCATATATGAAAAACCCACAGCCAGCATAGTACTCAATGGTGAGAGACTGAAAGCCTTCCCTCTAAGATCAGGAACAAGACAAGGATGCCCGCTGTCACCACTGTTATTCAACATTGTGCTGGAAGTGCTAGCCAGGGCAATCCGGCAAGACAAAGAAATAAAAGGCATCCAAATTGGAAAAGAAGAAGTAAAACTGTCATTGTTTGCAGATGATATGATCTTATATCTAGAAAACCCTGAGAAATCAACGATACACCTACTAGAGCTAATAAACAAATTTAGCAAAGTAGTGGGATACAAGATTAATGCACATAAGTCAGTAATGTTTCTATATGCTAGAAATGAACAAACTAAAGAGACATTCAAGAAGAAGATACCATATTTTCAATAGCAACTAAAAAAAATCAAGTACCTAGGAATAAACTTAACCAAAGATGTAAAAGACCTATACAAAGAAAACTACATAACTCTACTAAAAGAAATAGAAGGGGACCTTAAAAGATGGAAAAATATTCCATGTTCATGGATAGGAAGGCTAAATGTCATTAAGATGTCAATTCTACCCAAACTCATCTACAGATTCAATGCAATCCCAATCAAAATTCCAACAACCTACTTTGCAGACTTGGAAAAGCTAGTTATCAAATTTATTTGGAAAGGGAAGATGCCTCGAATTGCTAAAGACACTCTAAAAAGGAAAAACGAAGTGGGAGGACTTACACTCCCTGACTTTGAAGCTTATTATAAAGCCACAGTTGCCAAAACAGCATGGTACTGCCACAAAGATAGACATATAGATCAATGGAATCGAATTGAGAATTCAGAGATAGACCCTCAGATCTATGGCCGACTGATCTTTGATAAGGCCCCCAAAGTCACTGAACTCAGCCATAATGGTCTTTTCAACAAATGGGGCTGGGAGAGTTGGATATCCATATCCAAAAGAATGAAAGAGGACCCCTACCTCACCCCCTACACAAAAATTAACTCAAAATGGACCAAAGATCTCAATATAAAAGAAAGTACCATAAAACTCCTAGAAGATAATGCAGGAAAACATCTTCAAGACCTTGTATTAGGCGGCCACTTCCTAGACTTTACATCCAAAGCACAAGCAACAAAAGAGAAAATAGATAAATGGGAACTCCTCAAGCTTAGAAGTTTCTGCACCTCAAAGGAATTTCTCAAAAAGGTAAAGAGGCAGCCAACTCAATGGGAAAAAATTTTTGGAAACCATGTATCTGACAAAAGACTGATATCTTGCATATACAAAGAAATCCTACAACTCAATGACATTAGTACAGACAGCCCAATTATAAAATGGGCAAAAGATATGAAAAGATAGTTCTCTGAAGAGGAAATACAAATGGCCAAGAAACACATGAAAAAATGTTCAGCTTCACTAGCTATTAGAGAGATGCAAATTAAGACCACAAGGAGATACCATCTAACACCGGTTAGAATGGCTGCCATTAAACAAACAGGAAACTACAAATGCTGGAGGGGATGTGGAGAAATTGGAACTCTTATTCATTGTTGGTGGGACTGTATAATGGTTCAGCCACTCTGGAAGTCAGTCTGGCAGTTCCTTAGAAAACTAGATATAGAGCTACCATTCGATCCAGCGATTGCACTTCTCGGTATATACCCGGAAGATCGGAAAGCAGTGACACGAACAGATATCTGCACGCCAATGTTCATAGCAGCATTATTCACAATTGCCAAGAGATGGAAACAACCCAAATGTCCTTCAACAGATGAGTGGATAAATAAAATGTGGTA
Source organism: Choloepus didactylus (assembly GCF_015220235.1). Lineage (NCBI taxonomy): Eukaryota > Metazoa > Chordata > Mammalia > Pilosa > Megalonychidae > Choloepus > Choloepus didactylus. Next base: position 24,874,965 of record NC_051310.1, read on the forward strand.
TATACACACGATGGAATACTACGCGGCAGTAAGAAGGAACGATCTCGTGAAACATATGACAACATGGATGAACCTTGAAGACATAATGCTGAGCGAAATAAGCCAGGCACAAAAAGAGAAATATTATATGCTACCACTAATGTGAACTTTGAAAAATGTAAAACAAATGGTTTATAATGTAGAATGTAGGGGAACTAGCAGTAGAGAGCAATTAAGGAAGGGGGAACAATAATCCAAGAAGAACAGATAAGCTATTTAACGTTCTCGGGATGCCCAGAAATGACTATGGTCTGTTAATTTCTGATGGATATAGTAGGAACAAGTTCACAGAAATGTTGCTATATTATGTAACTTTCTTGGGGTAAAGTAGGAACATGTTGGAAGTTAAGCAGTTATCTTAGGTTAGTTGTCTTTTTCTTACCCCCTTGATATGGTCTCTTTGAAATGTTCTTTTATTGTATGTTTGTTTTCTTTTTAACTTTTTTTTTTTTCATACAGTTGATTTAAAAAAGAAGGGAAAGTTAAAAAAAAAAAAGAAAAACAAGGAAAAAAAAAAAAAGATGTATTGCCCCCTTGAGGAGCCTGTGGAGAATGCAGGGGTATTCGCCTACCCCACCTCCATGGTTGCTAACATGACCACAGACATAGGGGACTGGTGGTTTGATGGGTTGAGCCTTCTACCATAAGTTTTACCCTTGGGAAGACGGTTGCTGCAAAGGAGAGGCTAGGCCTCCCTATATTTGTGCCTAAGAGTCTCCTCCTGAATGCCTCTTTGTTGCTCAGATGTGGCCCTCTCTCTCTGGCTAAGCCAACTTGAAAGGTGAAATCACTGCCCTCCCCCCTACGTGGGATCAGACACCCAGGGGAGTGAATCTCCCTGGCAACGTGGAATATGACTCCCGGGGAGGAATGTAGACCCGGCATCGTGGGACAGAGAACATCTTCTTGACCAAAAGGGGGATGCAAAAGGAAATGAAATAAGCTTCAGTGGCAGAGAGATTCCAAAACGAGCCAAGAGATCACTCTGGTGGGCACTCTTACGCACACTTTAGACAACCCTTTTTAGGTTCTAAAGAATTGGGGTAGCTGGTGGTGGATAACTGAAACTATCAAACTACAACCCAGAACCCATGAATCTCGAAGACAGTTGTATAAAAATGTAGCTTATGAGGAGTGACAATGGGATTGGGAAAGCCATAAGGACCAAACTCCACGTTGTCTAGTTTATGGATGGATGTGTAGAAAAGTAGGGGAAGGAAACAAACAGACAAAGGTACCCAGTGTTCTTTTTTACTTCAATTGCTCTTTTTCACTCTAATTATTATTCTTGTTATTTTTGTGTGTGTGCTAATGAAGGTGTCAGGAATTGATTTAGGTGATGAATGTACAACTATGTAATGGTACTGTAAACAATCGAAAGTACAATTTGTTTTGTATGACTGCGTGGTATGTGAATATATCTCAATAAAATGATGATTAAAAAAAACAAAAAAAAAACAAAAAAAAAACAATTTACTACCAAATAAAAAGAACCATTAAGTTGCATATTAGAAAAGTAAATAACTTGAGATGATATAGCATGTTTTGTTTTCAAGCAATAGAAATGGTCTCTGCTGAATGTGGGGGAAGGTTATGTATTAATTTACAAAATTAAACTGAACTAGTATTGGGAAGGGTAGAAACCAGACCCAATGTGCGCGAGCCCTTAGCTAGAAAAAACTGGTGATAAATATTATCAGGGCCCTCCCACAGGATGAATAGCATTAAAAATAAATAAGTAAATGTATATATATAGCTGTTTTCATCTCATTTAGTTCTGATTTACATGTTCCAGCAGAGAGAATTTCATTGTGTGCAAGGGAAGGATAGATTTTTTTTTTTTTTTTTTTTTTTTGGATTGCCATCTTTATCACATCTTCTCACAATGAGGATTTAGAAAGTCTCTCAAAAGAAGCTGGGCTCCTTTTACCAGAGGAAGGGGGAATGCCTAGCGAGGCAAAAATTATAAATGCTTTCTATGGCTCTAAAGCCTGTTACTGGGCCACTCACATGTACCTAAAGCCATATAGTGAGTCAAAGATATAAGAAATACGATGGGTAAACAAAGTGACATCTTGCACAACTGCTGATATCCTGGGATATTAAGAATTAGGTTACTCTGTGACTTCTGGATCTATCCACTGCAGCGTTTTTCTGATGGAGTATAGCATCTGGGTTTCCTTCTACACTTAATAAAAGGTTAGGCCTTTCTTCATTCATTAACACCTTCGGGAGCCTAGCAATGGATACCAGGAATAATGTTCACCTCTGGGTCCATGTTAACAGTGATGAACTTCAGTATTGTTGTAGGTTTTATTTCCTTCTATTGAAATCTCTTTTGTAAGTATATTTGAAAGTGTTTTTTTCTCTTTTTTTCTTTTTTCCTTCCTTCATTTCCTTCTTTTTCTTTTTTTCATTTCCTCATTCCCTCCTCCCTCCTTCCTTCTTTCCTTCCTTCCATTGACAGAAGCTGAAAAGGACCATGATATGCAATTATTCCAATTCTTCATGGCCTATATATATGAAACAGTCCATGCTGCTGAAACTTAGAAACATTGCTATTCCCATTTTTGTGGCATTTAGCCATATTTAATAGGATCAGCATCAGCCTGAGCAAACATCTCAGCCACACAGGCTGTTGTCATGTGTGCCAAGCCAAAATGCATAAGAAAAAAAATATTATTGATGTGTTGTATGGTAGGTCTGAAGTTTTCCAGCATCCACAATCACTAAGACTAGATGTGTAGGTTATCAAACGTAGTTAACTCTTCCAATATCTTCTGATATCTAAAGCCATATGCGTAAGTGGGCAAATCAAGATGCATGCTAAAAAAGCTGTCTTTGCTGATGTCAGATGTTTAAGTACTCACACAAAAAGGTAGCTTTACAACTTAATTTCATTGGAGAGAGAAGAAGTGAAGGCTATTTGATCTTGATGAGAGTAAAATCTTAGTCAATTAGGAAAGCTTTGCAAACACAGTGTGTTAGTGTATGGAAAAAAATAACAGAGCCATTTTTCAAATGTAACTTGTATTTTCGTTTTTTTTCTGAGGGTGGGAAACTGATTTCAGTTTGGGTTCTTTCAATGAAAGGAGATTTAAGAGTTTATTTGGGAATGAAATAAAGGGAGTTACTGGTAAGGTATTGAGGAAACGAGACAGAGAATGGGATGAAGCCAATAAAGGAAGCATTATCAAACACATCACTACTACAGGCAACTGGAGCTTAATCAAGATGAGGAACTTGGGTGGTCAGTCAACGATGACACAGAGTAATCCCACCTGAGGGATCAGGGAACTAGCTATTATCCCCCAACTCACTCAGTCACTGGTTAAGGGTTTATCCTGGGACTTTTGTTTCCCAGCATTTCCAGTCTTCCCTGTCACGGGCACAGCAGACTCTGGAGACCAGAGAAAGCCTCAGGCATAAAAGCCTCTGATTTTAGTTGGGAGTCAGATTAGGATCCTGAGGGGATATATATGCAGGATTCTAAAATGTTCTGTGTGGAAATTTGTCTACATTTCCATAATTTGGATGTAGCAACTAAGACAAAGATTCACTGTTTCTTTATTGAAAAAATACAAAGAAGTCCACCATGCTGATCAGCATGGAAAACATGCTAATCCCTATTAAAATGTAAACAAAAATTAAGCTTATCTCTTCCATTTCATGTCCTTACTTCCAAAGTACTTATCAAGATGACAAATGGACCTATGTCCATTCTCTCTCTTTTTCCAAGAAAGACTATCAAATGTGTAGCATTTCATAATATGAATCAGGTATTTGGAAGCCAGAAAGAAGCACTCCTACATTATGCTTCTGATGGTGCCTTTACTAACCATAAACATAGATTAGTTCACCTGACTCAGAACAGGATAACCAATTAAATCACATTTAGAGTTTATATTCTTTTGCATCATATTCTATTAGCATTAATTGAGTGATAATCTGAAACACAAATGTGACTTTTTCTTTATCTACTCAGGAAAATTAATTTCAGAAGGAAATGCTGGCCTCTGTAATATGAACAAATTACCTCCACATAAATATATTCATAAAACAATTTCCTGTGCTATATTTTATCAGCCCAGTTTTTAACAGCTTTCCTCCATAATGCATAGTTTTTTATTTCATTTTTTATGGTATGAGCCCTTATTTATTTACTTCTCCAGACATTAGTTGTGAAAATTTTCAAACATGTAGTTAAATTGGAAGAAGAGTAGGCAACACCAGATACAGGGCTCATATTCTACAATTAATATTTTAATATATTTGCTTTATCACATTTAAGTCTGGATTACTTTTCTATTACTGCTATAGCAAATTAACACAAACCTGTTGACTTAAAACAACACAATTTATTCTCTTACAGTTCTGGAGGCCGGGTGTCTGAAATGGGTTTCAACTGGGCTAAAGTAAGAAATCCGCAGGGCTGCATCCCTTCTGGGGGCCCTGGGGGAGAATCTGTTCCTTTACCTTTTCAAACTTCCTGAGATCTGCATTCTTTGGTTCATGGCCTTTTCCCTGCTCTTGAAAACCAGCAGCATGGCATCTTTGAATTTCTGATTCTGACCCTTGCTTCAATTGTCACATCTCTTTCTCTGACCCTTCTGCCTCATACTTCCATTTTTGAAGCTCCTTGAGATTATATTGGATCCATCCTAATAATCCAGATTCATTGCCTTAGTTTAAGGTCCTTAAATTAACCGCATCTGTAAGGTTCCCTTAGTCATGTAAGATAACATATTCACAGGTCCTGGGCATTAGCATATGAACATCCTTGAGGGACCACCCACACACCCCCTGCCCATTCCTCTTTTCATTCATCAATCCATTTTATTTTTCTTTTGCTTTTCAAAGCAAGTTGCAGACCCTTTAGTACTTACAGATCACTTCCTATTGAGTTCTCAGTAAAGTTATTTTGTGTCATTTAAAGAAGTAAATATTTTACAAGTTCCTCACTTGTTTTTCAAATGTGACTGAACACTTTCACAATTTTGCTATCTATAGTTGTATTTTTACTTAGTCCACATACTGTGTTAATATAGGGTGTCAGTTTATGGATATTTTTAATGACTGTTCAAACATTTGTTTTCTTTTTACTGCTTTATATGAATATTTTGCTCACAAGAAGCCCATATTGAACCGTTTTCACAACATTGGTTGACAAGTATAGAAATGAATTCCATGTTTCGGTAGGGTGTTTCCTCCCTTTGGACCAGCTTCTATGTCCCTCACTGGCTACATATACCCAAAGTGATAAAAGTCATCCTTTAGTTAAGCAATTTTTTTTTTCTTTTTTTTTGGTGGGGGGAAGAGGGCATGTTGCTGTAAAATACAATATAGTGAATGAGTTAGTTATTATTTAGATGTGGCTCTACAATATGATATGAACTTTGAATTAGCACTTTTATATTATAATATCTAATCAACTATGCAATGTTCTGCAGCTCAGAAAAGTAATAAAGTCACAATTTCTCTTTTATTAACTAACATATATTGAGTGTTGAATATATTCTAGGCAATGTGAACTATATACTATTACTATCCCTCTTCTGTATATCAGGAGAACTAAAGCATAGGAAAATTGAATAAAATGCCCATGATCACATATGTAATGTATGGTGAAATCAAGAGCCACCTGGTGCTCAGATAGACAGGAACCGAGAAGTCCATTTGTTCATTCTGGGGGCGGGGACATAGGGAGGCTTCCTAACAGGAATAACTTCTTCTAAAGAACATGTAGGAATCAGTCAGTTGTATAAATCAGCAGTGGGATTTCCAAGTTACAAAAACAGAATGCAAACATATATAGAGCATTGTTTCTCAATGGGGGATGATTTTGCCCCTATGGGAGGGACATTTGGGTCCAGAGACATTTTTGCTTGTCACAATGGGTTGGAGGATGCTACTGGTATTTAGTGGGGACATACCAGGGATGCTGCTAAGCACTGTAAAATGCACAGGACAACCCTCTTACAACAAAGAATTATCCTGTCTAAAATATTAGTGGTGCTGAGTTTGAGAAATCCCTTTTCGAGCATGTGTGAATGCCTGAAGCATGACATGTGCAGGGGCAGCAAGGAGTTTCAGCTGGTGAGAACAGAAAGTAGAGATGCAGAGTGGGAGAGATGACACTGCAGAGGCAGCTGTGGGCCAATTATGAATGGCTTGATAAGTTAGGCTAAGAAGTCTGGACTTTATCCTCCAAGCAATGGCGAGCCACAGAAGAAGTTTTATTGATAGGGTGTCTCCAACAAATCTGTAAATCTTGGGAAGAAAGGGTGGTTTATGAGAATCAAATAACATAATGCATATGAAAGCAGTTTATAAAATTCTGTACCAATGTTAGTCATCATTATTTCATGTCAGGCTACATCATTAAAATAGGTTGATGTCAATTCAGATTTATTAGAGCGATAAAAAAAATCACACCATAATTTGACAAAATCAAATACCAGTGTTCCCGTGATCTAATGCATTGCTACTGTGCCCCTAAATAGCTCAGTCATATGCTGTTTGATTTCTATAAAAGTGTCATGCCTTTTTCTCTTTACAGCTATTTATATTTCTAACTCTCAATATATACCTTTACTCAAAAAACACCTGTCAGTCTACCAAGCCAGTTCCATCCCAGTACTCCCTCCCAGTGGTTTATATTGTGCTGACATCTACAGTAGTACCCATCATGGTTTTCTTTCATTCAAATATACACTACTGCATAATAAAAACTGAAATAATTAAAAACCAAGATTTTTTAAAAATTAATTTTCCCCTCATATTCCCTTTTCTCCTCCTACTGTTTCTCTTGTCTTCCTGCTCTTTCTTCTTTCTTTTTCTCCAGATCTTGACTAATGGCAATGGGGGAAAACACCACCACCATATACTTACCAAAGTCTAAGCAAGACATCTGATTCTGCTATTTTTGTGTAGTGTGATCATGAATGACTTTAAAGATGACCTCAGAGAGGAAGCCTCTAAGATGGTCCCCAATGATTCCTGGTATTTATAGCCTCATGTGTATTTCCCTCTCCATGAGAAATTTGCTTTTAACAAATAGGATATGGCAACATTGAGAGAATGTCACTCCTAAAATTGGGTTACAAGATATCTTGACTTGCATCTTGCTAGTAGATTCTCTCTTTTGCTGGCTTTGATAAAGCAAGCTGCCATGTGGAAGAGGGCAATGTGATAAGGATCTCGATGGGCAGTCACCACCAATAGCCAGCAAGGTACTGAGGCCTTCAGCCAATTAACTCTCAAGGAATTGACTCCTTCCAACAGCTACCTGAGTTATCTTGGAATCAGATTCTTCCATAATTGAGCTTTCAGATGAGACTTCAGCTTCAGCAGGCATCTTGATTGTAGTCTTGTGATAGACTATAAGGCAGAGGACCCAGCTAAGCCATGTCGAGCTTCCTGACCCATAGAATCTCTAAGATAATGACTGTCTGTTGCTTTGAGCTGCCTAACTTTAGGGTATTCTGTTATACAGCAATGTATTACTGTTTTCCTTCAGAAATTAAATATGTTTCTTACCAATGGATAGCTACTGAGAATATAGAGATGAAAAATATATGAAGTTCATATCCAAATTGTGAAATACAAAGACTATTTTGTTTCATTGTGAGATGAGTGGCTACAATGAAGGCAAAACATTTTACACAAATATTCAGTTATTTCAGGTGCTAGAAATATAAATGAGAACCAAATTCATTTTTTCTACCATACTATACACAGCTGCCTTTGGTCTTAAACCATAGTATAGAAAGACAAAATGGCAGCATTTTTTCACTTAATAATTGATACACTCTGTATTGGTTAAGATAATAACAGCTGCTATAATAGATAAAACAGAAATTTTGCTAGCATAACATAATAGCTGTTCATCTTAAAATGAACATTTCTAATATGCCTAAATTTCAGAATGAGAATTGCTAATATGCCTCAAATTCTCTTCCGAGCTGTACATCAGAAATACTGGATCTTTCAATCTTGTGGCTCCACCATTTTCGATTTCCAAGTTTTCCATACAAGAGGAAAGAGAATGCAGCATCGTGCTTGAGAGGGTTTTATGAGAAGTATTTTGAATTAGGATACATAATTTCTGCCAATGTTCCTTTGAAATTAGCCAGAAACTGGTCATGTGCTCACACCCAACTGCAGGGAGACTAGAGAATGTAGTCCAGCTGGGCAGAGTAAGAAATATAAATGGATTTTGTAACCAGCAAGCCAGACCTACCACACATTCCAACTCTTTCATTTTGCAAATGAGAAAATGGAAGTTTAAGTAGAGTTCAGTACACTTGATTGTGTTCACACCACAAAGTAATAGCTGCCATAAGGCTAGAATGCAGTTCCTCTAACTTGTTTCTACTTTTTATGTCAGTGATTGCATTTAGAAAACATGGAGAATAAATAAAGAATTATTGATACAGATATATCAAATACTAAAATTGTTAACATTTTTGGTAGATTGTTATTATTCAAAGTCATTTGCAAAGATTCATATATGTAATCAATCAGTATGTAATTACTTAGTGTGCCGATTTAAAAGAAGTAGACCATGGGTATCCACTTGTGTTTAAAGGACAAATGAAATATGGTCTCTCTCTAACTTTACATTAATGAAAATTAATTAATGAAAGTGTAGTTCAATTGTAAGAAAACATTTCGGGCATCTGTAGGTTTCCTAGGTGCATCACTTTAATTAGAAATATTTAATTCCATTATCTTTTATTTTAACTAAATTTAAATTCCATTAAATCAACAATACTTGAAGGAAACAAATGACAATATATCCCAAATGAGTTGTTTTCATTCTAACAATCATTAATATTTACCTCCATGAGCTCTTTCAGGGAGGTCCATGTGACCTTAGTGTTGGGGAATTTAGTTGCCTAAATTTGCCAAATGAAACTATGTTACTTTGTTGTCCTAGACTCTCAATTTTTTTTTCACATTAGACTGGGTCAATTCTCAAAGCCTTAATTAAAATAGTTCACAGGACAAAAACATGATTTTTTTCTCTCTCTCTACTCATCTAAACACTGATTTTTTAAATCAGATTTTTCTCTTAATTATTCCTGCTTTTGTGGTAGGAATATGGTTTCTATAATTTTTAAATAAGAAGGTTTATAATAATTAATTTTGGAATTAGAATACACCTGAAAGTCATTTATAGATAATTTTTTAAACAATTGCTCCTAACCAATGAAATAATGAAAATATGCAGTACTTACTACTTCATAAGGATGCAAATAGGAAAGTACATTTTGGTAAACTGAAGATACTAGATTCAGATGGCCAGATATTTGCCCTACTGTGGTAATGTTCTTCTGCCATGTTACCTTAAGAAAGAATTGGATGGGTAGGCACAGACATACATCCTGATTTGTAAAACAAATAATGTACTATAGACCTAAATTTAAAGGGCTCCTGTGTAGAGATGCAAAGTACAACAGGCATTTTGTAGGTAAACACAGTTGCATTGACAGTATGTTCCTGGAATGCTTAGTGAAGGAAAACAAAAGATGAGCTGAGAGAAGGAGCAATGAAAAGCATAACAGAGCTCATAATGTGCTAGAAAATGGGTAAGGTATATTCAAGACATGTTACAAATTTTCCTTGTTGGTCTGTAGTAGCAATCATACATTCACCTTAAAGCTGATCATCTAAAGAACAGAACTATAACTGGAGGTAAAAATATTCTCATATAAATCACAAAAATATTGATTGTGCAATGTTGTTTTTAAATTCTGTAGGGGATTTCATTTTTAATGGTTATTTGTAAAACACTGTGATAAGTTGACTCACTTGTATAAAATACATTGACTTTCTTGGGTGAGAAACACTATTTCATGTCAAATGATTATGATTAGCGGGTGTGATTTTTGAGCAAATGAAAGATATTTTTTATTAGTTTATGAGGGAAAAATATTTTCAGAACACTTCAGATACTTTTCTCCAAAATGGAATTGATATGTTTGCTTGTTTGCCTATATTTCTAGCGATAACAGCAGAGTTCAAGGAACTGGTAATATGGAATAGATGGCCCTGCAATATAGGGTAAAATAATCTGCCTTGTCTAAGTCTGCATTTAGGAAAATTACTAATCTCAGACCTATTTTCAGGCATGAAAAATTGTTTCAATTTGATTATGGTAAATGAAGGTAATGCAAACATTTCTGACTGCTCCCATGCCTTCTACAGCTTCGGCTACATTGGATGCCAACATTTCTCCACCATATTTTCAGTTCTTTGCGCTCTTGGAATCAAAGGCCCATGCCTTCTAGATTGATGTGCTTCCCTTTGTTACAGTTGATTGTCTCACTTTATTCTTTGGAAATTTAGTTCTGGCAATATGCCATCTCCTTTGGCTCCAGCTTGACCTCATCATTTTCAGAATCCTTGTAACCACATGATCAATGTCATATTGACAGTAAGATATCAATCAGCATTGAGTTGGCATATAGTTTCCTAGGGTTGTTTGACAAATTACCACAAACTTGGTGGCTTAAAACAATAGAAACTTGTTATTTTTGTTATTTCTGATTTGTGGAGCCAGAAATCTGAAATCAAGATATTGGTAAAGCCATGATCCCTCCATAGGCTCTAGGCAAGAATCCTTCTTTCCATCTTCCGGTGGTTACCAGCAATACTTGGTGTTCTTTGGCTTGTGGCTGCGTAACTCCAACTCCTGCCTCCATCTTCTCATGACATTCCATTCCCTGTCTGTGTCTTCTCTGCTTTGTATAAAGACATCAGTCCCATTGGATTAGGTGTGCTCCCTCTTCCTCTATGACTTCATCTTAGCTAATTATATCTGCAATGACCCTATTTCCAAATAAGATCACATTCTGAGGTACTGGGGGTTAGGATTTCAACATATCTTTTTGAGGGACCCAATTCCCATAACAGTGGTTTAAAGAGAAAAATAAATTCAAGAAATTAAACAAAATTGGACCTATTTGGGGATATTTAAAGTTCTTTGTTGTGTACTCAGGAGACAAATGCAGGAGATCAGAGGGTAGAAGGAGAGGTTGGGGTATTTCTTCCTCTACTCCTTCCTTTCTTTTATTCTTGCAGTTCTGACAGTGTGTCCCTCCAACTACTGCTTCTAGAGTTTGGCTCCTTTTGTACAGCAAAGTAACTACCATGGTACATCTGATGACTGGAGCAGATTAATATGTGGCAGGTGTTATTAAACTAAGTTTTATTCATATTTAATAAGACCTGCTCTGTCGGTTATTCTCCATTGCCACCTCTATCTCAGATCCATTCACTGCCATTTTCTGCTAGCTTTATGTCTTGGGGTTTGGCAACAATGGACTGTAACACCACAACTCTTGCCAGCTGCTTCTGTTTTGCACCAGCACCGGCTCTCCCAGGGCTCTAGGAACAATGTTTCTACCTGCCCTAGAGATAGAAACAGTCCTAGAGGTGGTAAAAACTTTCTTTTGTTGCTAGATCCCAAGTGCCTCAAGATTCTGGAGCTTATACCTCTTCAAATAGTAGCTTAATTAAATTCTATTTAGAATATCTTCTCCCTGCACATTCCGTTTCCTGCCAGAATTCTGAATGATAAACCTATATATTTGGAATTATATATGAACTCTATATATTTTGTTCAAGTGGCATCCTGAGTACACAGAAGAGTGCCTGGTGCATAGTAGACATTGAATAAACTTTTTATTGCATGAAGGAATGAAGGCACTAATCTAAAAGTAATTTTAGTTAGTTTCCTACAGAACTTTTCTGGATGTTGCTAAATATTGGTAAATATTTCATCAACTAGCCTCAAAGCCTGTCCTTATGCCTTTCTTTTTAGTCATAACAGACCTTAGAGAAGAATACTAGCCTTAGAGTGGGTAACCAAGTAGTACTTGTGGAATTCAAGGGAATTAAGTTAACATTTCTTAAATAAGGTTAGTTAGATATTTCACATGCACTAATTATTGTCCATATTGACCAAGATGGGTCAGGGTATGTGTAGGAAAAAAGCCAACATCACTGAGGCTTAAAGTAACAAGAGTTTAATTCCCAATCTTATTGCATGTTCTTATCACATTGGCAAGGGACTCTGTCCCATGTCAATCTCACTCAAGAGCAATTGATAAAGCCTCCACCATCTGAAATGACATTGATTGGTGCAATAGGGGAAAGGGCCCAAGGAGTCACGTTCTTGCTCTTAATAATTTCTGTACTTAAATGACCCACATTATTTCTGCTCTCATATCATTGACCAAAGCTAGGCATATAGCCAAGTTTAAATTGAAAAAATTAGAAGAGTCAAATTGTATTCTGTGCCAGAAGGAGGAGGAAGAAATATCAGTGACCACCGTGAATGACTACCACACTGGGTCTGTTGGCTGAAGCTGATTAACATGTGGCAGATGTTATTAAAATAAGTTTTATAAATATTCTGAAAATGCATATATAGATATATACATGTATGAATGTATATATACATATATATAAAATTTAACATATATATTACTGAGCAATTTTCAGATTACAAGGTAGAGGGATGCAGAGAAGAAAGCTTTGCTTCTTCGTCCTCAAGGACTTTGTAGTTTACTGGAGGAAGGTATCTCAAAAATTACTAGCCATTGATTTATGATAAATAAAGCAATTTTAAGATAAGAATATTTCTTGTAAAAATTTAAAATATATTTAAGTTTTGACTAGAATTGAACAAAACTTGGAAAATTAGACCCAAATTTCTTGATATTGAGTTTATAGATGGAGTTACTTTGCTGTTATAGGGAATTCCCAGGCCCTTCTCAAGCATGTAAAATAATGCTAAATTGTTACACACTGTTTTTCTTTAAGAACATATGGATTCAAGGATAAAAGCAAAAAGCGATCTTATATGATTTATGATATGCTCTGCTTACCCAAGGCTCATTTTTGTTCTCTTTCTCCTTTAGTAATATAGCTTGGTCATTCCTCAAGTATTTTAAGATGATGTTCACTTTATGCCTGTCTCAATAAATTTACAAAATTTCTTCGTGTTTCCTTCCAAAGAATCTGTTCAAATCACAGATTTATGGCTCCCCACATGGCTGAGTTCCAAGCCGAACTATGTCAGTAACGATAATGGTAAAAATTATGGAGAAGGATAAGGAAAATAAAGTAGGATATAAAACAATTCTTCTTTTCTACATTTGGGGTTAACCTAAAGCATACCATTAAAGTGAACAAATCCATTATTAAATATGAAAAAAGTGCTGGTAAAAGTTGAAAAATTACTACTTTCCCCATTTTAACTGTTTGAGTTTATCTAACCAAATGAGGAAATCAGATTCCTTAATTCAGTATACAAAACAATCATCAGCCAAGATCATGGGATGGGATGTGCTTTGCCTGGCCAGCTACTCCAAAAGGGAATCCCCCCCCGGCCCAGAAATTTTGAGGGTTTGTTAATGGAATTATATTATGAGTTAGTTAAACCAAAACTGATGTTTCAAAAGTTAGATCCATTAAAAGTCCATGTCTTAATGTGTGTGTACGTGTATTTGTTTATGCTAAGTTCAATTTTTTCTCATGATGAATAACCCAGTCTGCCTTGGAAAAACTATAATGAACTTACTCTATATTTGCTAAGATAAGTGTTTCAACATCTTCAGCTCTCTTTGTTTCAGATGAGGGACATTCTAGAAAATAATCATTTATAGGATGGGAACTAATTAGTATTTAGACTTTTACCTTCTATTGAGAATATAAATTATTGTAGTAAACAACTTTTTTTTCCAGGAATGTGTGGAAACCATGCCTTGTAATTGTTCTGATAGCAAGTGTCAATACACAGAAAAACAACCCTGATAACTTTATGACTAATAATTAATTATATTGTCTGGAGACCAAACCCGAGAGGTGAATACTGTAAGTACTTCAAATACTGCTATTTAAATTAATATTAGAGAGAATGAATGAAAGTTAGCAGGAGCTAGTTAGAAAAAAATTTATATTTTGAAATGAAAGGTGCTCAAGATATGTTGAAATATTTTACATCCTTTTCTGAAACCTTGCTTGAATAGTGTATAAGCACAGTAGTAGAGTGAAGTTCTAGTTTCAGAATTTCACTTATTCCAGGGTTCTGCCTCTCAATAAAGGTTTCCGTTGCCTGCACCAATGAAAAATTTAGCTATCATCTGCTACCAGAAGACTTTCAAACCTGTCTCTTTGGGCCTTTCATAAATAGTACCTGTTACTTCATTCTTTTGTGTCAAAAATCATCTGTATTATTTTTATCCTTTTCAATTTATTGAGGTGTGGTTTATGCCCTAGAATGTGGTTTATCCCAGGGGATGTTCCAAGTACACTTGAGAATAATGTATATTCTGTTGTCATTGGGTAAAGTATTCTGTAAATATCTGTTAGGTCTATTTGGTTTATAATATTGCTCAAGTCTTCTGTTTCCTTGTTGAACTTCTGTCAAATTTTATCCTTTATTGATAGTGAGGTACTAAAGTCTCCAATTCTTGTTGAATTTTCTGTTTCTCCTTTCATTTCTGTAAGTTTTTGCTTCAGGTATTTTGGGATTCTGATATTGGAGATACATGTGTTTATAATTGTTATATCTTCCTTATAGATTGACCCTTTTATCATTATAAAATATTTCATTATCTCTAGTAGTATTTTTGTTTTTAAGTCTATATTATCTGATTTGAATATAGTTACTCCAGCTTTCCTATGTGGCTATTTGCATGATGTATCATTTTCCATCCTTTTACTTTGAATCTGTTTATGTCTTTGAATCTAAAGTGTGTCTCCTGTAGATAGCACTTAGTTGGGCCATTTGTTTTTACCCAGTCTGAGAATCTCTGCTTTTTGATTGAATTTATCCTAGGGTATAAGGTGGGTTTAAAATCTGAAAATCAATTCATGTAAAACATATCAACAGAATAAAAAAAAAAAACAAAAACCAAAATCACACTATCATCTCAATAAACTCAGAAAAAATATTTGGCAAAATCTAACACCTTTTTATGATAAAAATAATAAACAAACTAGGAACAGAATGGAACTTCCGCAACCTAATAAAACACATTGAAAACATCATACATTCAACAAAATATTAGATGCTTTCCTATTAAGATCAGGATCAAGACCAATATGTTCACTTTTAACACTCCTATCCAACATTGTAATGACAGTTCAATCCAGGATAATTAGGCAAGAAAAAGAAATAAAAGGCAAATGGAATTAGAAAAGAAGAAGTAAAATTATCTCTATTCACAGATGACTTGATCTATGTATAAAATCCCAAAAAATACACTAAACAATTATTAGAATTAATAAATGAGCTTACCAAGGTTGTGGAAAACAAGACCAATATAAAAATCAATAGTATTTTTAAACACTTGTGTTGAACAATCCAAAAATGAAATTAAGAAAACACTTTAACAAAAGTCCAAACTTATACTTTGAAAACCACAAAACATTGTTGAAATAAATTAAAGATCTAAATAAATGGATAAAAGAAACATTCCATATTCATGGATCAGGAGATTTAACAGTGTTAAGATGACAATATTCCCCAAATTGATTTATAAATTTAATTAAATGCCTATCAGAAACCCAGCTGACTATTGTGTACAATTTGACAAGCTGATTGTAAAATTCACATGCAATTTCAATGGACCCAGGAGAGTCTAAGCAGTCTTGAAAAATAAGAATAGAGTAGGAGAACTTAAACTTTCTGATTTTAAAATTTACTACAAAGCAATGATAATAAAGACAAGGTATTACTAGCATAAAAATATACATAGACATCAGATGAATTCATTTGAGAATCTGAAAGAACCCCTGTATCTATGGTTCAACTGATTTTTGACAAGACTGCCAAGACCATTCAATGGAGAATGATTTTTTTTTTTTTTAGCATAGTGCTAAGACAACAGGGTAGCTGCATGAAAAAGAGTGAAGTTGGAACTTTAGCTCATACCATATACAAAAAATAACTCAAAATGGATAAAAGACCTAAATGTAAAAACAAAAACTATAATACTTTTAGAAGAAAAGTTAAGGTAAAATCTTCATGAGCTTGGATTTTTCAAAAGATTCTTAGATATGACATTAAAAAAAGAATGAGCAACAAAAGAACAATAATTTATAAATTGAACTTCATCAAAATAAAAGACTTTTGTGCTTCAAAGGACATTGTTCTGGTTTGCTAAAGCTGCCATTATTAGGCTACAAATTTACAGTTCTAAGGCCGTAAAAGTGTCCAAAGTAAGGCATCAACAAGAAGATACTTTCACTGAAGAAAGGCCAATGGCGTCTGGAACACCTCTGTCATCTGGAAAGGCACAGGCTGGAATCTGCTGGTCCTTTGCTCCTGAGTTGCATTTCAAAATGGTTTTCTCCAGAATGTCCCTGGGCTTCTATCTCTCTTAGCTTCTCTCATCTCTGCTTGGTTCTCCTGGGACATTTCTTTCTAAGCATCTCAGAGTTCTCTCTTAGCTTCCCTGGGGCAAAATCTGGGCTTCATCTCTTAGCTTAGCATTTTAAATGCACTTCTGTCTGCATTTACCAGCATCTCCATCTGTCTGGGTCTGGGTGGGCTTTCAGCTGCCTTTAGAACTCCTGTGATCTACTTAATACTCACCCTCAATGGGTGGTGGTATTATCTCCATGGAAATAATCTAATCAAAATTACCACCCTAATCAGAAGACTAATAAGTCTGCCCCCAAAAGATTGCATTAAAGAACATGGCTTTTGTGTGGGACATAATAGATTCAAAACAGCACAGACATCATCTAAAAAGTGAAAAGACAACCCACAGAATGGGAGAAAATAATGCAAATTTTAAATATCTGAAAAGATACTTGTATCTAGAATATGTAAATAACATGTGTAACTCAATATTTAAAAGACAAATAATCCAAAAATGGGTTAAAACTCTGAATAGACATTTCTCCAATAGATTCTTGACATTATTAGTTATCAGAGAATTGTAAATCAAAACCACAATGAGACAACACTTCACACCACTATGATGGCTAGATTCAGTGAGACAGAAAACAATGTTGGAAAGGATGTGAAGAAATTGGAACTGGTAAGAATATAAAATAGCATAGACATTTTGTAAAACAATTTGACAGTTCCTCAAACACAGATATACTGTTACCACATGACCCAGCAATTCCATTCCTAGGTATATACCAAAGAAAAATGAAAACATTTATCTACCCAAAATCTTGTGCATGAATTTTTACAGAAGCATTATTCATAATAGCCAAAAGTAGAAATGGCTCCACTGTATACCATCAGATGAATGGATAAACAAATCTGTCATAATCATATAGTGGAATACCACTTGGACACAAAAAAGAATGAAGTACTGATAACACTATAACATGGTTTAACTTTCAGAATATTATAGTAAGTGAAAGAAGCCAGTCACAAAAGACCATATACTGTATGATTGCTGTTTCAGTTTGTTAATGCTGCCAGTATGCAAAATACCAGAAATGGATCTGCTTTTGTAAAGGGGATTTATTAAGTTCCAAATTCACAGTTCTAAGGTCATGAAAGGGTCCAAATTAAGGCATCAACAATAGGGTACCGTCATTGGAGAATGGCTGATAGCTTTGGGAACACCTCTGTCTGCTGAGAAGGCAAGGGGCTGGTTCTGCTGTTCCTGGGTTGTGTTTCAGCTCCTCTCAGCTTATCTGTGCATCCTTAATTTAGCATCTCCAAACGTCCTTCTGTCCACAACTCCAAGTATCTCTGAGCATCTCTGTCAGCTCCCAAGCATCTCTCCAAAAGTCTCTCTCGGCTGCTCTTGAGGTGTTTTTCCCTCTCTTAGCTGCTCTGGAGCACACTCTGGGCTAGCATCTCAAAGCATCAGCAAAGCATCTGGACTTGCTCCTTTTAAAGGATTCCACTAAACTAATCAGTGCCTACCCTAAATGGTCAGGGTCAAACCTCCATGGAAATACTCAGTCAAGAGGTCACCCTCGTATCAAAAAGATTAATAAATCTGCCCTCACAAGATTGCATTAAAGAATATGGCTTTTTGGGGGACATAATATATCCAAATGGGCACAATTGCTTTCATTTGAAAGTCCAGAACAGAGAAATCTAGAGACAGAAAATAGATTAATGGTTGCTTAGGCCTGAGAAAAGGAGAAAAAGGGAGGATAGGTAGAGTAATAGCTAAAGAATATGGGGTTTCTTCTTGAAGTGAGAAGTGTTCTAAAGGTGATGTGCTTGCAATTCTGTGAGTATGCTAAAAACCATTGAATTCTACCCTTTAATGCATAAATTGTATATTATATGAATTATATCTTAATAAAACTGCTAAAAATAAATTAAATGATACAGCCTCATTGGAAAAAGTTTGACAATTCCTCTAAAAAATTAAACATAGCTACCATATGACACAGCAATTCCACTCTTAGGTATATACACAAGAGAACTGAAACATTTCCATGCAAAATTTTGTACAAAAATGTTCATAGCAGCATTATTAATAATAATAAAAAGTGGGAAAAAAAGAAATGTACATCAGCTGAGGAACAGACAAACAAAATGTGGTAAAGCCATACAATATTTGGCAATAAAAAGAAATGAAGTATTAATTTATGCAGTAACATGGATGATTCTTAGAACATCATGCTAAATGAAAGTAGCCAGAGTCAGAGGCCTACATATTATGCTATATATATTATATGATCGCTTTTCTACCACATGTCCATAGCCAGCTCCATAGAGACAGAATAGTGGTTGCTTGGTGCTAGGGGTAGAAAAGAATGGGGAGTGACTGCTAATGAATACAGGGTGTTTTCAGATGATAAAAATACTCTGGAATTAGTGGTGATGATTGCGCAACAGTGTTAATAAAAATATTGCAAATCTGTTAATTGTACACTTCAATGGTGTTAATTTTATGGTATATGAATTACATCGCAATAAAAAAAGAAAGGAAAAAATAGTACTTTTCAAGTGCTTCCAGCCCTTAAGAAAAGACTCCAAGTGTAAAGTCAGTGCCTGCTAATTTTGTTTGCAACCTGCGGAATGATCAGTGGCAGCATTCTGCATATACTCACCTTTTGAGGCCTTTCCCGATTCCCTAGCTAGGGTTTAGATGCCTTGTATTTTTGATCCCATTATCTTTTGCAGGCCTCTAGCAAAGATAGATTTTACCTCACTGTACTTAAATCACGTTACCTGTTTATGTGCTTGTGTCTCCATATTGCCCTACCCTCCATGAGAATAATGTGTTATATAAATAAATGAATGTATTGACCAGCAATCATTTTCTTTTAAGGCCTGGAATTTGGTCTAGGGAAAGTCAGAGGTAACTACCCAGATACGTCATAATCTATTATATGAAGACAAGGAAAGGTAACCAAAACTGTCACATTTGGAAGCTCTTGTTTTTATCTCTTGTACTCTAAGTTTCAGGCAATTTGTTATGCAGTATAGAAAACTCCTTTCTCCATAAGATTCTAAACCAGTGTCAAGATATAAAACATCCTGCAATTTGCTTGCAACTAGCAAACAATGAGTAGTTATGGTTGCTTTTATTTGTTATACTCAGACCAGCTGGTTTTAGGAAAGAATGGTAAGCTCCAGGGGACAGCTTTTTACTACTGCTCACACAAAAACATATGTGAGATGTTACAAAAGTGTTATTTTCACTACTGTTGTTTACTATGCCCATATTTGCCTAATAGCCAGGGACAGTAAACGGACCCATCTTGTAATATTGTTTCAGGGAAAAAAATAATAAAAGTGCAATATAAGGATTATGCACAAATTCCCTTTATATGGGGCTGCACTGCTCCCATTTATGTCTATGCATTTGTCATGGTTTAAATCAATGCATTTATATAAACCCTTTCTGCAAAGGACTAAGAAGCACAAGGAATATTTGCATCAAATGTCAAATGTTCACATATTGACATGCATGATTTTTCTCCTCATTGAATTTTATTTAAACCTTTTTAAACCATTTTTTTCTAAGCAATTTTCTCCCTTTCCCCATCATGCTTTTACAGATAAATAACTTAACAGCACCTGAAGATAGTTGTGATATGGTATCCCCTCCATGAAATCCTTGTTTTCCAAATTTCCCACAGTGCTTTACACTCAGCAACTTAAATCTAACTCCTTCTTGGAATTGTTTTCTTTCAGGCTCCTCCCCAAGTATTCCCCAAAGGGTTTTCAGGGTTTTAGAAAGTACATGCAATACAATAGAGTCATTAATATTTTAATTTCACACAGAAATTCAGTTCAGTTTTACTGAGGATACATTATATATCTGCAAAATGTCAGAACCACATGTAATCTCATTAGCACTTTTTATCTTGCATTGTTTAAAGATCAAGTATTGAAGAGGAGAACTGTTAAATATGGTTATGCAGGGGGCTGACTAATGCTCCCCTCCCGATGATGTCCTCATCCTAATCTTAGGAAACTGTGGATGTGTTACCTTCATGATTAAAGGGACTTTGTGGCTGTGATTAAGTTATGGATCTTGAGATGGGGCGATTATCATAGATTATACATCTTGGCCTGATACAACCACAAGAGGGAGACAGAAGAGTCAGAATCATGGAAGATGTAATGGTCAAAGCAGGTATCAGATAGGAAATGAGATGCTACACTCCTGGCTTTGAAGAAAGAGCAGGAGGCCACAATCCAAGGAATGTAGAATCCATTAGGAGCTGGTAAAAACCAGAAAACAGATTCCCCACCACCCCACCCCAGTGCCTCCAGAAGTAATGCAAACTTGTGGACCCAGTTTAGACTTCTGACCTCCAGGATTGTAAGAGAATAAATTTGCATTGCTTTAAACCACTAAATTTGTAGTAATTTGTTACAGCATCAATAGGAAATGAATACAGTTTGTTAAGGGATGTTAAAATTAGTTTAGAATGTCTAGAAGCTAAGGCATTGTATGGACTTCCACAAACTGAGAGACCCAATGTCACTCTATAATTATCTGTCTTATGTGAAGGGGATTATATTTTTGTCTTTATACATATTTTAAATGTGTATTCTTTTTTATAGTAAAAGCATCTTATTTATAGGTTAGTACAACACATTCTGGGAATGTACCCTACCACTTCATGGAATTTAAGGGCTGCAGCTCTCTGCCAAGGATAGGTTTCTTTAAGATTTTGAATAATTTTGAAGCCCAGAGATGATTTGACCTTTGATGAGGCAGACAATGAAGACATTTGGACAAAAAAAAAGCACCTATGGGGATGATCATCTTGAATTTGTGAGGACTAGCACTCTATGAATTACCTTCCACAGGGAAGAACTTTTAAACCCAGATTTGCATCTAGTCAAAACTCGTATCTGATTCAGCCCAGTAAGGGACATTTTGTCTACATTGCTTAACAGCAACATCAAGAGCAACAACAAAATTCAAGTGCAATTTCTAACCAATGAAGTTTAATTGTCAGGAAGTTTGTAAATACTGCATAACTTGATATGCTTCTTTCCTAGAGAGGGGAATAAAGATGCTGCTGAAGGGAAGTAGACACTACTCTCCTAATCCCTCTCTTTCATATGAAAAAGGGACATAAAAGTCATGGCAGCTGGGAGCCAAGGGGTCTCAGAATTTCTGTTTAACTACTGATTTGATATAAAGGCTAGTGTAAGTCAACCCAGATGATCTCAAAGAAAGGGGAGGGATGGTCCCAAAGTTGGGGGTCATATTTTTATATGAATGCTCTATTTGCACAGCAGACATACATCATTTAATTCCATGAGTCCATTATAGTACCTTATACAGTGGAGAAACCTGACAAGGAATACCTCAGTCAAATGAACAAGGTTAACATCAACAGTGAAAAATCATGTCATATTGTGTACACTTGTTATGATGTGTGACACTGTCACTTGAATTCTCCTACCAAGAGTTCAAAACTATGGTCTAACCATGGGGAAAAAAAAAAAAAAAAAAAGAAAAGAAAAGAAAAGAAAAAGGAAAAGAAAAAGAACACCAGACAAATTAAATTCCAAGAGAGGGGATTTCTACAAATATCAGATCATCACTCCACAAAATTGTTAAGATCATCAAAGACAAGCAAACTCTAAGAAAATCTCACATCCAAAGGATGCCTAAAGAGACATACAAATAAATGTAATGGGGTATCCTGGATGGGATCATGGAACAGAAATAGGGTATTCAGTAAAAACTAAGGGAATATGGATAAAACATAGACTTTCATTAATGATAATGTATCATTTTTGGCTCATTCATTCTAACAAACGCACCATACTAATATAAAGTATTAATAACAGTAGAACAATATAGGTTATAAGGGAATTTTCTGTTCTATCTTCTCAAATTTTCTGTAAATCTAAAAATGTGGCAAAACATAAGGTCTATTAAAAAAAAGTCAAAAAAGTTGTTTCAGTTTGCTGAAGCTCCTAGAATGTGATATACCAGAAATGGATTGGCCTTTAAAAAGAGGATTTATTAGTTTATAAATTTACAGTTCTAAGGCCATAAAAGTGTCCAAACTAAGGCATCAGCTAGAGAATACCTTCACTGAAGAAAGGCCAATGGTGTCAGGAACACTTGTTTGTTGGGAAGGCACATGGCTGGCATCTTTTGGCCTTTGCTCCCAGGTTGCATTTCAAAAATGGAGTTCTCTGAAATGTCTCTGGGTTTCTCTTAGCTTAGTATCTCCAAATGTCATTCTGTCTGCATCTCTAAGCATCAGCAAGCATCTGAGTCTCTCCAAAAGTCTCTCTCAGCTGCCCTGAGCTCCTTCTGTCTGTGAACTCTTGTATAGAACTCCAGTGATCTCATGTAGACCCACCCGGAATGGGCAGGGTAATACCTCCATGGAAATAATCTAATCAAAGGTAGTACCTGCAGTTGGGTGTGTCATGACAAAAATGGGAGATTTTCCAGATGCCGTCAGCCTTTCTCCAGTGAAGGTATCCTCTTATTGATGCCTTAATTTGGACATTTTCATGGACTTCAGACTGTAAATTTGTCACCAAATAAACCCACTTTATAAAAGCCAATCCATTTCTGGTATTTTGCATAAAGGCGGCATTAACAAACTGAAACAGCGGGTACTCGCTTAGCTTCTCTGGGGAAAACATTGGGCTTCATCTCTTAGCTTATCATCTCCAAACTCTTTCTGTCTGCATCTCCAAGAGTTTGGGTCTGTGTCAGCTCTGATCTCTCTCTTTCCCTGAGCTCTCTTAAGGACTCCAGTAAACTAATTAAGGCCCACCTTGAATGGGCAGGGTCACATCTCCATGGAAAAAAATCAAATCAGAAGGTCCCATCCACAATAGGTCTGCCCCCACAAGAGTGGATTAAAAGAACATCGTCTTTTATGAGGTACATAATAGATTCAAACCAGCACCATAGTCTTGCCTGGATGCTCAGTAAATTCTGCACTTGCTATCTTTATACCTGTGAAAAAAAAAAATAAAATACACAGACAGGATTTTATAGCAACAAGAAAGTTTACAATTTATCTATTTTACTGAGCCTATATTACATTCCATATTCCCACATAATTTTATCCTATTGTAATGTGTATTAATGCCTCAAAATCTTTTTGTAACCACCCTATCATATCTTTCTGCAACTAAAATTTTTATATATCTTTAATTTTCTGTGAAATTATGGTATAGTATAATTTTGATCACTGTAATTTTATTAGTCCACAATTATAAAATATGAATTACAAATATAGATAATTTTTGATTAAATATAAAAAGGAAAATTATAATTGAAATGTATCTTAAAATGATTGTGTTGTTTTTTGTCTGTGTACATGTGTGTATGTGTGTGTTTGACTTCATTTATTATAGTAGTCACTGATTAACTGTTATTTACTTTTAGAATGACTGATTTTACGGCACAAAGTTTATCATTATTCTTTATTTTTATTGGTATATGAATTAAGAAAACTTATTGACGCAAATAGATCAAAATGGAATGAGTTTTGTATTAGCAAATCCAAACTTTTTAAAAAAGTTTTTACAAATTTTAAGTCAAACATGTAAGAGTGATCTATCATCAAAAACATTTTACTGATCTATAAATGGGTAGTTAAGATTTTCCTTCAATATTGTTGAAAGCAAAGAATTGGAAACCATATTATTTGCAAATTCTGTTGATGTCAAGTAATTAATACCATTCATTTTCTCAGATTCTGGAAAGTTTACAAAAAAGCTTAAGAAAGGTCTTAAATGGCCATTTATTGATATGTGTAACTCTTTTACCTTGAGGCACCTTATTTAACCTGGTACACTCAAAAACATTTTAGAGAATTCAAACATTAATTTTGATATACCTTATCACTATGACATGTTGATAAATACTTTTCTCTTATCACAGGTTTTAAATACATTTCTGCCAAATTTTGAAGTCGGGTTACAGGTTATTCAATGTATGGGAATAATTGTTGTATTACCTATATGTTAAAAGGAATATTTATTGTCAAACTCATCAGAGAAATCATACTTTCTGTTAAAGAACAATCAATTTGGAATATATACAGAATGCATTTTATAAGACAAATACTGGAAGGAACAAATTCAAGATTAGAGATAATATCACTAATTATATATTTTATAACAAGTTACTGAAATATATTTGTTTTCACTATTTGGCTCTTCAGTGAATGTGCATCATGCATTCATTGGGCACTTTGGGATCAATTGCATATGCATGTGTGTCTATATATAGATGTATGTGCACGTGTGCAGATATGTTCATATCTATATATGTGCACATCCATAGGTGTACATATGCATATGTCTGCTATTAATATCATGTCTTATAATTAATTTTTCTATTTATTTAATAAAAAGAAAAGCATATTCTGCTAAATAGTGGTCTGACAGATTTGTAGCAGTCATATAGCAGTATTTTTTGTAAAGACAAAGTTGAAAGTATAAATATTTTATAAGTTGAAATAGATTATTGAAGTTAATTGAAAGAACTATTCTATATTATCTTTAGAAACATGGGATTTAACAAACTTATTTATTGCCACAAACATAGGTATAAGAGATCATGTAATCTTCAGCAATGGGTTTTATTCAATAAAACTTGAAATATTTGATAGTCCAAAAATATTCCAGGTACCATTAAAGGAATTGATTTCACTATCATATTCTGCTTTTGTTTTCTTAGAGGCACTTTTATCCTAACAGATCCTAGTGGTAAGTACTGTGATAATCCTTTAAAAATTAAAACTTGAAATATATGGGATAAAAATCTACTTTTAGCTTTTATTGGTTAATTTGGAATTTAGTGTATTTCAGGCAGAGAATTTAATGAAGAATTAAAACCAATATCTATATCACTGAAATATTTCAGCAATAGAAGAAGTTCCAGTATAAACTAGGACAAAAGTTTAAACATTTACTGTGTTTAAAAGAAATTATAATTAAGATGAACACATATTGGCTGGGATATGCCCTTTCAATTAGGTCTGAAGTCTTGTACGCTTCTAATTTCCATTTGTGCTCATAGCATATGATTCTGAATTCATATTTGGTTAAATGTGGTTAAAACTAGATTGTGAAGGATAGGGCTAAGGCAAAGTGATTGGCTAATATATAGGGGGTTCATTTATTTGAAGATCTTTATGCAAACCAATTGACTGCATCATCCTGAGGAGAGTAGAGAGTGGATAGAATCAATCCACCTACTGTATGTTTATTTCATTTTCGGTTCTTAACAACAATAATAATGTTCATGCAGGACCTTCACAGAAATTAATGACTGGTTGGAATTAATGGACCAAAAAGCAACACCTCCCAGGTGGTTATTAATCTACAAGAAAGCCTTATACTGCAATTGCAATTGCTTTAATAAAAGCTTGCAAAGGAATTCAAAGAGAAATGCTAGACCCGTACACGTCACTACAGAACAAATTGGCAGTTTCGATCCCAAATAAATCACCAGAGGAACAAATAATCTGTGTTTCAATTGTTCTGTTTCCTAAAGTGCTGTGCAGCATTTACAACTTTTCAAAGTGCCAATGAAGATCGTATTTCTTCAGGATTCAGTGCTGGGATGGGATTGTTCTAAAGTAGAATTTCACAGTAAGTGGGAGGAAGTAGGTAGCACTTTAAGGAACTAATTTGCAATATTAGATTTTTTATGCCTGTAAATAACTTGAGAAGGTCCCTTGGCCCAAGGAGCTGCAACATGAGACAAATCTGCACTAATCAAATGTACCTAATACATCTTTATTGGTAAAACAATGGATTCTGAACTACTTATTTATATTTCAGTCATATTAAAGAATGTTGGCATTTTCTCCTTCTCAAAGTACTATCCTCCATTGGCTGACTTCATTTTGAATAGATTTCCTAGTATCTCTGATTGGCACTCTCATTTTCCTTTCCTGCCTTTGCTCTCTTCACCTGTCTAGGCACTGGCATTACCCAAGAAGCATACTCAACCTTCTTCTCTTCTATCTTTTCAGCCACAAGTTTCATTTACATTCTGTAGGGTAAAGCTTTACTTGAATCTGAGCTCCCCAACTCTCAACCCAAAACCTTTTTCTTTTTCAGTGATTTCAATCTTCATAAATGAATACCATCAACAACCATTCCATGGAATTGCCTTTCAAAATTCTCTTTTCTTCCCTACACTATGTCAATTCTATTTTTCATAATAACATCTCAAGCTCATCCACTGCTCATCAGTCATGTAATCATCCCCTAATCTGATAGGACATTGCCTATCACATGGATTGATGGGCAGCATAACTGATTTTTCTATTGCCAATCTTGTTCCCCTCAAATTGCCTTCTCCAGACATTGGTCACTGATCCTTCTAAAAAGCAGAACCATGTTATCCCTCTGCTTAAGAACTTCACTGACTTGCCGTTGGCTTTTAAAACAGTTCATGCTACTAAACATGGTTTACAAAGTTACCAATAATCTGGCCTTTGCTGATCAATGTAAAGGAGAAATATGTTGAATAATCTTTAACTGTTCAGAACTCTTACCTTTACTCACTGGACAGACAGGCAACAAAGAAAATCTTGTGTTTCCAGCTTCCTGGCATTATTGTTCTTCTCGAATCCCCTCCCCTTGAGTGGGTAGGCCCTGTGACTTGCTTCTAGCCAATAGGCTACCACAAAAGTGAACGACTATATATGATTACTTTACACAAGATTGAACATCTCTCTTACCGGACCACTACGTTGTGAGTTGCCCTATGGAGAAGGTCGCATGTTAAGAGGCCAAGAGTGGCCTCTGTCCCAAAGCCAGTAAGAAACTGAAGCCTTCAAACTGGAGGACTTCAGGAGGCTGACTTCTGCCAATAACATGTGAGCTTGGAAGAAAATTATATCCAAATGAGCAAGGAAAGACTCAGATGAGTCTCCAGTCCTGGCCGACCCCTCGATTGCAGTCTTGCAGAGAATCCAGCTAAGCTATGCCTGGATTCCTGACCCACAGAGAATGAGATAATAAATGCATGTTGTTTTACGCTGCTAAATTGTTGGTAATTTGTTGTGCAGCAATAGAAAACGAATACACCCACCATACTTAGTCATGGATCTACCACTGTTTTAAGAGTTCAAAAGAAATAATTTGAGTAAATTTGAATAATTGGGAGTCAAAATTACAGAGCAGATGATTATTTCTTATAGTCAAACCCACACATACACAAGCACACAAATAGAGAGCAAGAATATGATTTTTCACTTTAAACTGTTTTAGATGACAGAGGGAATTATTAACTAGAAAGGTTAAGCATAAACTTGGGGCTAAAATAGTACTCTGAGGGGAAAAAGGTAATTAGAATAATAATGAAAGAAAATAAATTTTGTCAAGCAGACAGAGTAGAGAGAAGATAAATGAGGCACCCCAAGGGACATTTGAAGGAAAAGGAGCACTCACCTTGAATGAGGGTGACATAACTGAGAATGATAGTCCAGAGCCCAGGCTATTAATTCATATGTCAAATTATTCACAGTGGAATGTGTAGAAAACCTGGCCTGTTGCAGCCTGGGGTTTCACAGCTGAAATTCTAAAACTGAATGTGTTGAGTAATACATTTTATTGATAAGGAAACCGAGGCCCAGAGAGCTAAAGTATTTCCCAGATTGATAGAGCTAACAGTTAGCAGGGTCAGGAATAAAAATTGGATGTGACTAACTTCAAATCCTGTCTATCTATTATCCTGATTTATTTTGAATTTTAGAGTAATTGCTCACATGGTTTAATTGATATATCAAAACAACTACTCATTATAGGCAAAATGCATCCATGTTAATAAAAGTTTTCTGCTTTACCAAATAAAATGCAAACATACTTACGTGCATGTTGGGTCAATGTTTTGAATACTTTTCCCCTCTCAAAGTAAATTTGTAAAGATTTACAAGGTGCCAAATCTCCAAGTGATAAGAACACTAATTTCCAAGTGCTCAATTCATCTTATATTAATACTTCTGCCTAGAAGTTAGCAGCTTTTTACCTCAGACATTGGGTTAACACATAATTATCTCCTCATTGTGAAGAATGGGAAGGTTATCATGGCAACTGATGGGAAAAGTCAACTAAAAGAAGACACCTTGTGAAATGCAACAATCAGAGGAGGCACCTAACTCTTTCCAGGGACTGAGACAGACCAAAAAGCTAATTTAGATCATCATCTACATTATTTTAGTGCTGAGTGTCAGCAGAGAGTTAACTAGCTCACTTCAGTGGCATTGAAAGACCCAGGGTAGAAACAAGTGCAAAGGAAAAAGACAAGTGAATAATGGGAAAATAAAAAAAATACAATGGATTTTTATAGCATCTATTGATTATTAACAAGCTCCTGAGACATGTTTTGTCTCTAATATCATGTTCCAGCTAAGAATACTCAGATCATCCAGACAAGACTATCACAAACTGATTGATTTGTTTAAGGTCAAACATATAATTTATAATTAGAACCATGTTTTGATTGTTAGACTCTCTAGTTCTCATCTACATAACCTTGTCAGTGAGGGGAAAAGGAAAAGGCACAATGAAAGATAAAGAAAGAATAGGAAAATTATATATATATCATGGGGCATGACTGACTGCTAGACATACTCTCTCACTGAAGCTTTGAAGCTTTATCCAAACCTAGCTGGGAGGTAACTGATATAATCAAAATATTATCCTGTTGTGGTAGATTCAATTATGTATCCCTCAAAAGACATGCTCTTAATCTTAATTGTGAATCCATTAATAAATAGGACCTTTTGAAGATGTGATTTTTAGTTAAGGTGTGGCCCAACTGAATCAAGGTGGGTCTTAATACAAGTCATTGGAGTCCTTTATAAGCAGAAGAAATTTGGACACAGTCAGACAAGGCCGAGCAGGAAGAAGCCATAGGAAAACCAGAAGAGCAGACACAGGAGAGAGAGAGATACCCATGTCACAGGAGGCAGCAATGAAAGCCAGGAAGCCCCAAGGATTGCGGCAAACCAGCAAAAGCAGAAGGCCACAGACTCTGGAAAATGTACGCCTTACCAATACCTTGATGTTGGACTTCTAGCCTCAGAAACCAGGAGCCAATAAATTTGTATGTTAAGCCAAAAAATATACATATTATCCCGAACCTGGAGTCAGAGGTGTGGCTTTCTAATTCTTACACTGGCACTCAACAATTGCATGACTGTTTATTTCATGATTATTTTAAAATGTGCATCTATTTTTACTTCTAAAATATTGTGCTAATAGGAAAATAAACTGAATTAAGAAAAATGATGAATATGACAATGCCTGGCACATCAACATCACTCAACACATGACTGGGGAATGTTAATGAACCTGATATTGGTCAAATTCATGATGTGAAAGCTGACATTATGCCATTTTTAATATAAATTTTTGGAGGTGATAAAAGAAAAGAAAACATATTTATTGTTGTTTGGCCATGGTTGTCATTTTCTTAACAGTGCATTAATAAGGACTTATATCCCCTAAATGGGAAAATCTTATAGAAAAGCAGAAATTGATATTATATGCATTTTGTTTTGTGCCTTCCATGTTTATAATCTAAGTGGGGAGAACACGAATGATGCTGAATGGTATTGTTCAAAGTGCAACAAATCTTCAGAGAAGGGAAAGATTAATTAATTGTCAACATCAATAACCAAAGTAACCTCCAGGGTGCTGGCAGAACTTGTTTGAAAGTTTTTATTCTAGCAGAGAGGAAACAATGAGACATTCCAGGAGTCCTGAATGGTTGCAGTAAAAGAACTGTGGTGGAGAGTGGAGATGCCAGGGAGGCCGTTAACATTTGTTGACCTGATATGTACCAAACCTCTTAAAGAAATAATAAGAGCTACTTTCCAAAAGCCCCTTTCAAAACTGTAAAGTGCATGCATTTTTAAAATACCCAAACAATTTTTGTGATAGGTATTGTCTTCAATATTTTGCATGCAATCCAAATGTGAGCTGGCACTTCTCCAATCCTCTGATCATTTGTATATAAATAGGATTGCCTAGCAACTCTAATTCCCTGATGACCCTGGTAAACCCTAAGCTTCCTCCAGGTTTTAGGAGTGCTTCTCTCAAAGTCCCCTTTGCTTCTCTATTCTTGAGCTCTCGCATGCTGACCCTGCACTACACCACCACAGCCCATCTGTAAACTCTTCTTTTTAGCAGATTCCACTACAAATCCAATCACACAAAGCATTCTGCACATTTAGTAGCTTTACTGAAGTTCAATTTTCAGAAAAGCTAGTGAGAGGTGTACTGAGCACTTGCTCCCCTTTTCTCTACCTACATGCTCCATTTCTGAAGCCATATACATAACTCCCCTTTGGTCAGGCAAGTTAGCCTCATTTCCTTCTCTAGAGCCTTGAAGCCAGATGACGTCCCAAATCCCACAGAGACTCAACTACCAACAAACTCTTGATGAAATAACTTTTCTAAAACCTGTTGTTCAAGTGCCAGGATACATTGTGAAAGATTTTGAAATGGGCAAAATTTGCTGAAAGTCCTATTCTGTCAAGCATATCCTCATGAGATGTCTCTTTCATTGTCTGTGAGCTATTTACAACTCTGCAAGTTGTAGAAATCTATCTGATAATAATGCAAATGATTCCAATCTGTGGAAATGCAAATGAGTTGAGCCTGGTACAATGTAGTTAATTGTTGCCCTATGCATACTGACTAATTGTGTATCTCCTCATAAATTCAGGTCACTATTTCTGATTGCTGATGATTGTGTGTTATTTGAATTCCCGTGAAACAGTTGTGATATCTTATGGTTTCCCTCATTAATTAATGACTTAATAAAATCGTTGACATGTTTGTTTTATATTTTTATGTGTTATGATGTTATCTTTTTAAAAATCTTCTCAATAAAATCTTAACTTCCCATAAAACATCTTACAGTCATCTATAAAGTGTCTTCAAATATTATCTTTAACTTCTGGGAAAATATCTTAGAAATACCAAAACCAAGCTTAGAATATTTCAAAGAACTTGTTTGTCTCTGGCACATACAGGAAAACCCTAACTGCCTTCCAAAGACCATAGAATGTGTATGGTAAGGTTGTCTGCCAGAAATGACGTACAATAAGGAATGTTTTACTTAAAATTTGGTAGCATAAACTAAATGAAATAACAAATGCTCTTAGATTCAATAGTTTTATGTTAATTGTTAACTTGGAATTCTAAAAGCATATTTGCCTTCGAATTTTATGCCCCAAATTTATTATGTCCTAAAGATTATTTATTCATTTGAATCATAACCATGGACATTTTTATGTATTTTTTTTTCAAGGAACTGGACTTGACAGGACATTAGAGTTGTGAGGATTTGTCTGTATGGAGTTGCAAAGTAGACAAAAAATTAGCCACCCTATTATAAATGATTAATGTACACAATGGTCAATTCATCCCACTAATTGCCTACCAAAAGCTTTAGGTGAGGTTTATGGGTTTTGTAAATGTTAATTATATGTGGCTAGATGTGCATATATATATGGTTCTGGAAGAATAAGTCATAGTTACTGTGAAAGAGTTAAACATAGAAAAAAGTCACACTTCAGTCAAGAGCCTCCATGAAGGAATTTATCCACTCTTTCATCCATTCATTCACTCACTCAACATTCATTAATTATTCTGTGCCATGGGCTGCACTTGGAGCTGGGAATGAACAGATAAATAAAACATAATATCAGTTCTGACAGAGCACCAAGTGGATAGGGAAATATAAACAGATAGCTAGTAAAGAGGTTTATATCCTGTCTTAGCATGTTACAAACTGTATGGCTTCAGGCTTTTACATAATTTAATGCTTTAATTCCTAACTAAATTAATTTAATTTAATGCTTTAATTCCTAATCTGTAAAATAAGGATTTTTAATCTCAACTTCTTAGGACTGTTGTGAAGATTAAAGGTGATCATGTTGTGTAAGTGCTTCGCACATAGTAAGTACCTAATATATGATAGATATTCCCAATTAGGTAATACAATATGGGATGACAAAAAATTATTGCTGGAACTAAGAAGGGAGGGATTTAGTAGCAGGTAGAATCATGGATGTTTTCATTCAGCCACAACACTTGATATTGTTTTTTATGATTAAGTAGGAATTTTACAAACAATGGGCATTGCATGTGCAAAGACACAGGATTTTAAGAAAGTATGGGATTCCAGCAGCTCTGGTAAATTTAATCTACTCAGCCTTGAAAAGCAAAACAAAATGATACCCTAAGGGTTGGGTAATTAAATAATTAAAATTCAGGAAAGCTAAATCTAGTATTGATTTTTTAATTAAACTTACAATAAAAAAAAATGACAATTGTTTCCAGAACTGCCATGCATTTCTTAGTATGGACTTTCCCTCCCAGAAAATATGTCAATATGGCAAAATATACTTTGATTTGTTGTTGTTGTTACTGTACTTCTCAGATCTTTTAACCAAAGTAAAACTGCAAGTGTATAATGTCTAAATGATAGCACGAGAGCTCTGAGCTTCTTTCAAAAGGAAGAAACAGGTGGAGATGGGTAGACTGATCAAGACACCCAAAAAGTTTATTTAAGAGGATCTTTCAAAAATTTTTAATAGGCCCAAGAAGAATAGTACTAATTCTCCATAATTTCTAAATTAAACTTACATTGGCTATTCACACAGTTATGGTCACAGATACTGACAGAAGTGGTGGGGTCCAGTGGAGGGACAATTGGGACAGTGGCAGAGGGAGGGTTAGGAAGAGTATTTCCAGGGAAGAGAATGATTTTAGATGTGACAATAATCTCTGTGCACATTTGTATAAACACAAAAAGTGTTTTAGAAAACTTCATTTGTAAGCATAGTCTCATTTAGTAGAGGCTGAGGTAATCTTTACAATTTACATGGAAACATACAGCAATTTAGACCTTTACTGATATAGTCTCAAATGACAAATGTCAATTTCTCCTTAGAACTGGATAGACAACTCTTCACTCTAACAATGAATGATGAACTGATTTTTACAGTTTACAAAGTGTTTTTGCATAATGGATATTCAGACACCTACCCTGTGACTATCAGTGTCCCTTGTATTTATACAGGCTTAAGAGTGGTAATTAATCAAGTCCTCTTCACTCAAAGACTGATGCTAGTTAATAAAGAGAAGGCTCACACTGATTAAGATCATAATATCAGCTAAGGCCATGTTGGGACACATTGCTTAACATAGATAATTTTCTACCTGGTGTTCTCTAAATAGACCCAATGCTCAAGTTATGCAGGCTGTTGAATGAAACAGATATTTGGGAATCACAAGTAAAACAATGCAATATGCATAACAAGTAGATCGATTTTCAATATCCAGAGCTTGAAATAAGGCTTGAATTGTCAGGAACCTTTTAGAAAAGCTAACTTTTTCAAGTAAAAGAAAGTGCATGGTAGGGGGAATCAAAATTCAGCACTCCTGTATCATCTAAGTCTCTAAACAGCTATGTGACATCACCCATGTCCACCTAAATATATTCATCTGTCAAATCACAAAGTTAGATTAGCTCACCTCTGCAGAATCTTTCTGCTATAACATAGCATAAGTGTCTATGATCCTTAATGGGTAGTCCATCTCCAGAAAGGCCAAGAGTTAAGAAGCCTCCCTCCCAGTAACATATGACTGGCATGGGCAAGGATCTCATTCAGTAGAGAAATTTTCTACAGGTAAGGCAAACAATGAACTGGTCAGGGATCTGAGGTCCCTAACTATGAGATATGCCTAACTGGTTGAAACGCATCTGGTTCACTCATTAAAGTGAATTAAACCATAGAAACTCTCATGCCCATTTGCCCCAGATGAAGGTTTTTGTTGTTTGTTCACTTGCTTGCTTGCTTGTTTAATCTGTCAGCTCTAGCTTCCTCAATGATTCAATTGCTGTCAGAGATATAAGGATGTATGGTTCTGCCTTCCTGCTCTAGCTTCATTTCAGGCCTGGCCTGAACCTCCAGGACTCCAAGGACTTTGGTAAGGGATCTGGGCTTTGGCAAATAGTGGTTTTCAGTACTGGGATGAGACTTTGCTATGTGCAATACTGGGGTTATCCACACACCATTTTCAGGGTTAGAAGATGCATCCAACATGACCCGAAGACCCTGGGTCATAGCCATTTAGGGAAAAATGCATGAAAACTAATTCTAAGCTTACATTTCCAGAATCTCTCCATATTTATACCTCATGAAAATGTAGATATAACAACAGCAACAGGGTAATGATAGGAAAATCACAGATACCTGTTAAACCGCTATCACCCAGATCTCACCTACTGCCACCTCCTTCTTTAGGCAAGTCACACACTCATACTAAATGGCTCTCCACTGACCTTCCACTGCCCCCACCTCCTTTTCTACTGTGTGCCATTTCACAACCCAGGGGAAATGTTAACTCTAATGAAAAGACCTGACCAGACCTTAAACCGGGCTGGGAAACTGCAACAAGCAGCTCCAGATGCCTATAGGAACAGGAATTCTCAGTAGTAGGTCCCCTCGTGCCCGCCCCTCCCAACCCCAGATGGATCAAAACCACAGTCCAACAATATAGAAACCAGAAGAGAAGGGAGGGGCCAGCAGACGCTGCCATGTGTCTGCCATGTGACAGAGGAA
Organism: Choloepus didactylus; assembly: GCF_015220235.1. Taxonomy (NCBI): domain Eukaryota; kingdom Metazoa; phylum Chordata; class Mammalia; order Pilosa; family Megalonychidae; genus Choloepus; species Choloepus didactylus. The sequence continues at coordinate 24,910,071 of NC_051310.1, forward strand.
CCAAGGATCACCAGCAGCTGGTTTTCAGGAAGAAAGCATCACCTTGATTTGGACATTTTCCCTGCCTCAAAACCATGAGTGAATAAATACCATTGTTTAACCTGACCCGTTTCATGTTATTTGCTTTGAGCAGCCTAGGAAACTAAAACTCAGTCCAATTTACAATGATAGGTAAACAGAGGAATTCCAAAATGTGCATTTGGAAGCATTGGTCCCTTTACTTCTGTTGATAGGAAATTATGTTTACAGTAGAAAACTGTGACTAAATTAAAGCTCCTTCTGCTGCGATCTTAGACTATGATTTAAGTTGTTTGAGATTTATTCATCTTAGACTTCCACAGTCAGAGTGAAATCAAAACACTACAGACATCTTCACTCAGCAGATCTAATACATGTAATTCTAATGTTCCTCTTCCCTCTATCTTTATATATCTTCATTACCAATTCACTAGTTTAAATGCCAGCTTCTGGGGGTTGAGAAAGAGGCATTTATTAAATCCAAATCCAAACAAATGTTAGGTAGTTAGAAGCTGTGCTGGGAAAAATAGAGCTAAAAGGCCACTTGGTATCTTGATTAAAATTAATCAGAAATAATGGAATGTCTAGAGGAAGAAATAATATAAACATATAATACAAACACATAACACTAATCTCCCATATCCAAATTACACAACAATTTGATTTGCTATTTTAGGTACAGAATACAATTTTCAAAAGATCGGAACTAGTAACCACATACCAAAAGTAATGCTTAAAGCCCTTGCTTCAAAATTTTTGTTTTCAAACAACCCATAATTAAAAGTCCACTACCTTCAATTATAGAAATCATTTCATAATGCAAACTTAATTGGCTGTTATTAGCAGGACCAGATTAAGTAGCTTGTTGTGGCCATGACGAGTCTGTCTATTATGCTCATAATTAGGACTCCCATGGCTGAAAAGCCTAGAGGGGCTCAGAGCCCACAGCTGACCCCCGTTGCCAAGAGCCACTTACACATTCTTAAATCATCAAGTTTCTATTCCTGCCTCCACCAAGTCACCACCCCCACTTTCATCTTTATATTTCTAATCTACCATGTGGATTAATTTGCTTTCCCATAACCTCAAAGGGCTGAAGGCTTTATGCATGGACATGCTTGCTTTTTTCAGAACAGCAATTGCTCTGAGAAGCTGGAGTCAGGGAATTGGGAGACTGGGGACAGGAATTCCTGCACTGTTACCCTCAGACATTGAGAAACTAGGCAATCTTCTGAGATGTTGCTCTTTGATGACATATCCTCCCACTTATTATTATTATTATTATTTTATTTTTATTATTTGTTGTGATTTTAAAGAATTTTAAGTATACAACTTCCTCCTTCTGATTTTTGACCCTCTTTTGGAATGGATAAAACCTATGTTTCTACTTCTATATTCCAGTGAGAAACTGAGTTATGTATGTTTCCAAAGCAATTTATTTTTAGGAATAACTCATACACAATAGCTAGAAAAGTTGCAGAGATCAATTTCAATGTTATTCCAGTGCCTTCAAAGGCTGCTGTAAGCAGCTGCATTAAGGGTCATCATTGCTTAGCCATGTTACTAATCTACTGTAGACAGTATTACTTTTCCTCAGCAATGAGGGAGCCTTAAAAATTCCTGATGCCCAGGAATCTAGGCCAATTAAATTAGGATATCCAGAAGAGGACTCAGGCAGCAGCATTTTTTTAAAGCTACCCAGGAGATTCCAAAGATAGCCAAGGTAGAGAACCCCTGTAGATTGACTGAACTTCAATCCCATATGTAAAAACAAAACAGAAGGTCTGGTTGTGTGTGTTTAGCTTCTATAATCTATTTTATTTCCATGCAATTTCTTGGATTATGATAAAAAATTTAATATATTTTTGGATACCCATTGGGATTGAGAATGATCAACAGATGGGCAAGAAATGTGTCAGCCTAGTGTTGGGCTTTCTGTAGGTTGTGACACTCTTATCCCATCCTATAGACGGTCAGGTTTTTTTCTCATCCAGATACATAACAAGTTTTGAAACTTGTTATGCCTATGATTTTAGGCAAGTATCCTAATGGATAGAACAGAGATCATTTAATACCTGCTTCATAGAGTTGTTGGTCAGTAAAGGAGATAACTCTTGTAAGGCAATTAGCAGAGAAAAAACTGGCATAAAATCAGTACTCAATAAATATTAGCTATTACTATCAGCATGAGGCCAAGCCAGGCATTTTGGATATTGAGACAAATATAAAATGGATTTTTATGTTTTGATCTGTATTGCTATTCATTTCAATTTAAGGTATCAGAAAATATGCATTAGAACATTTTGCCATTAGATATACAGAATTCAAAGAAGTTTTTCATTTTCTCATATGACAATGGTTCTGGAAACATAGTCACTTGCTTTGTGTTTCAAATGTTTTCCATAGGGTCTTTTTTTGGTTGATTCCCTTCCATATCTTTAGAATAAATAATCTTGCCAAAAATGGATTTAAGGATTTCTAAACAGAATCTCATACGTGGATAAGATGGAGGCTTTTGTACTACCTTTTGTTTGTCTTAACAGCAATTGAGTAAGAAAAGCTGATGTCTCTACAAACACTCACTGAACAGTAAAACAAGGCATGATACGATAGTGCTGCATCTTAAGGCAATTCTAAAAATCCTACATTCTAGATTTAATTATTCATCAGAGTACTTCTTTTCATAAATATGAAATAAAAATGTCCCTGTGTCACCACATTAAATATGATAATCCAGGAGAAAAAAGGGTAAAATGACTTCTTTATGAAAAGAAGACATGAAAGCAGAGTTCATTGGGAAGTATTTGAGCAGCTAATTAAGCCGTGGTATGATAAGGGCTAGACACAGTAAAAATACCTACCCTTTGTATATTTAATTTTATCAGACCAGTGTTATCACTTCAGAAAACTCACAATTAACATACCTATCATCAAGATTTTATGAATTACTTGATTATTTTGTTGCTTAAACTATGGTACCAGATAAAATAAAGGGAAATTTGAATTTTAGATAATCAACAAATATTTTTTAGTATATGGATGTTCCCACGAATATTGCATGGGACATATGTATAAAAAATTGTTTTTCATCTGTAATTTGAATTTAACTGGGTATCCTGTATTTTTCCTTCCTAAATTTGGCAACCCTAACTTAAACCACAAGACACCATTTTATAGATTGTAAAGGATTTTAACAACTGAAGGGTAATGCTTTTCATTCGGCCTAAATATATGTAACAGGGTGGACTATCATGAGACTGGCAATTACACCCATTTTGAGATGAGTAGATACATGTTTACATGCTTAAAAATATATACTTTTAATGAGGAATCAAGGAAAAAAGTTTGCATCGAAATATTCTTAATGATCCTTTATTATATTTGTTTACCAAAATATTTGAGATGTTAAATGGACATGTGGTGTTTTTTTAAAAAATTTACTGGGTACAATCCAGTTGTTTTTAATTTGGTGGGAAAAATTCAATGTGTATTTAAGAAAAAATCTGCAGTTTATTCTACTGTATGTATAATATATAAGCAGTTTTTACATAATTGAGAAAATGTCCATTTTATGAAAAGCTACTAGTTAACATTTTTAATTAAACAAATAAAGCAACTTACACAATGAATTGAATTTTATATGCCTTTAGCCATTATATGCCAATTTACAGGTTTTTGATACTCAACACTTCCTCTTGCAACATTGTGACCTCAGACAATTTATTTAACCTATGTTTGCTCTGTTTATTCATCAGTGATAAAGGGCTAATAATAGCATCTAAATCATAGTATGTTTCCTGTAAGTAAACAATTTATTTGAGACATAGGACTTGGCAAAAAGGTTCATTTCAGAAACTATTTGGTGCTATTTTTATTATTAACGTTAATTGCCAACATTTACCATGAGATATTTAGTGAATCCTATCTAGGATATGGTTCCCTTCATCAGTCAGCCCTTTGATTGACACTGTGACTATTTCTTTGCATCAGGACAGGGGTGTGCAGAGAAAAGGGGCAGGCAGGTAGTTGTCAATAGTTAGAAAAACTCCTGGTCTTAACCAGCTAAGGGTTGGTTCCTAGCAGATTCTGTCTTGTTTAGTCCACTGAATAGTGTATATAAGGTATATATCTGGAGATCAAGGTATATATCTGGAAAACCATTTGGAAGGTTAATTTAGTACAGAATGACTCAACAATGGAAAATTAGTAAAGAATGGCTGAATCCACATCAAGGACGAGTGCCATACAGTTATTAAACATTTTCTGCACATTATCATGAGCATACCTTTATATCAAATCCAGTTGCATCATATATTCTAAGTTTCTAATTTATTTCTGATAAAATAATTGATTTTTAAAACCTGCTGGTTTTAATCCATTTTTTTTCCCTTTGTTCAATGTCTAGTATCCTTTTCTTCTACCTTGCCTTTGTCTCATACTCTTCTCATCTGGACTGTCACTTCCTTCTATTGGGGCTTTACTTAATTTTCTTTGTAAAGATGTAAGCGTTTGCTTACACACTTATTTCAAAGATTCCTTTAAGTACCAAATTCTTATCAATAGAGTTATTTAGGAGGCTTTACTTCTCCCTTACATAGTTCAAAAACTGCCTGAAACTATTTTCTAGGTCAGATTTTTTTTTCTTTCTTTCTCCCTTTCTCCCTCTCTTCCTCTGTCCCTTGCTCCTTTACTCCCAACTATCCTTTCGACTGTCTGATCACTCCAGAAGCTCTATTTGTCATAGATCCTTAGTGCCTTGTAGGGATCAGCTTGCTGCCCCTTTGCTATAGGCATTTTGTCTTTATTTTGAGCACTTGGTATTCTTTTATCATAGCCAAAAGATAGTAATAGGGAAAGGCATTCCATTCTTTTTGAGTAGAAGATTTTGATCATTGGAACAAAACATGATCACAGTTTCAAAGTCACAGGTTTTAGCGTTGCTAGAGTTTTAACTATTAAACTGTTTAATGTTTGCCATCAAGTGGGCTATCTCCTTCTCTTAAGCTCTCTCCCTTTTGTTTCTGGTCCAACACTGAAATACCAGGTAAAAGAAAAACAGGCAGTATTTGTTCTCTCTCTCAGGCAAGCTTATCATTCTAAAATCACATAACAATGTAAAACCTTTAATAATCATAATGTTTATAATAACAGTGGATTTATAATCAATTGAGTAAAATCCTACCAAGTATAGAATTAATTTATGTACATACATTAGCTATTTAATGTATAGAACAAATTGATTGAATGGGGGACACTTTCTATTCCCATTTTATCTATAGACTTATAGAAAGTGTTAAAGCCAACATTTGACTGCAAGTAGTCCAACACCAGAGTCTGAAATTTTATAAGGATAATATACAATCTGCCCATTTACAACATTTAAACTATGTCTATACCTATAGAGTCCCCTTTGTCCCATGCAATTAAGTGGAATAGTAAAAGGAGCTCTTTCTTGAATAATTCCTCTGCATTGCTTTTCATATTTGACATTCCTCTTTCCTTTACATTGCTTTTTTTTTTTCTCATTTTTATTGAGATTGTTCAGATACCATACAATTATCCAAAGATCCAAAGTGTACAATCACTTGCCCCTGGGTACCCTCATACAGCTGTGCATCCATCACACTTAATTTTTGTTCAATTTTTAGAAACTTTTCATCACTCCAGACAAGAAATTAAGTGAAAGATGAAAAAAGAAAAAAAGAAAAGGAAACTCTAAACATCCCCTATCCCTAACCAACCCCCCTCAATTGTTGACTCCTAGTATTGATATAGTACGTTTGTTACTGTTTATGAAAAAAATGTTGAAATACTACTAACTGTAGTATATAGTTTGTAATAGGTATATAGTTCTTCCCTATATGCCCCTCTATTATTAACTTCCAATTGTATTGTCATACATTTGTTCTGGTTCATGAAGTGATTTCTAGTATTTGTACAGTTGATCATGGACATTGAACACCATAGGATTCAGTTTTATACATTTCCATCTTTTGACCTCCAGCTTTCCTTCTGGTAACATATATGACTCTGAGCTTCCCCTTTCTACCTCATTCACACACCATTCGGCACTGTTAGTTATTCTCACATCTTGCTACCAACACCCCTGTTCATTTCCAAACATTTAAGTTCATCCTAATTGAACATTCTGCTCATACTAAGCAAGAGCATCTACATTTCTTCCACAAGGCAGGAGGGAGAGTGAAAGAAGGTAGAGAGGCAAAAGAAAGAGGAAACAAAAAAAATGACAGCTAGGAAGCAGCAAAAGGAAAAATAACCTTAAATCAAAGTAGAATGAAGAATTAGACAATACCACCAATGTCAAGTGTCTAACATGCCTCCCCTATCCCCCCCTCTTATCTGCATTCACCTTGGTATATCACCTTTGTTACATTAAAGGAAGCATAATACAATGATTCTATTAGTTACAGTCTCTAGTTTATGCTGATTGCATCCCTCCCCCAATGGCTCCCCATTTTTAACACCTTGCAAGGTTGACATTTGCTTGTTCTCCCTCGTAAAAGAACATATTTGTACATTTTATCACAACTGTTGAATACTCTAGATTTCACCAAGTTATACAGTCCCAGTCTTTATCTTTCCTCCTTTCTTGTGGTGTCTCACATGCTCCCCACCTTTCTCTCTCAACCGTATTCATAGTTACCTTTGTTCAGTGTACTTACATTGCTGTGCTACCGTCTCCCCAAATTGTGTTCCAAACCATGCACTTCTGTCTACTATCACCCTGTAGTGTTCCCTTTAGTATTTCCTGTAGGACAGGTGTCTTGTTCACAAAGTCTCTCACTGTTTGTCAGAAAATATTTTGAGCTCTCCCTCATATTTGAAGGACAGCTTTGCTGGATACAGGATTCTTGGTTGGCGGTTTTTCTCTTTCAGTATCTTAAATATATCACACCACTTCCTTCTTGCCTCCATGGTTTCTGCTGAGAGATCCACACATAGTCTTATTAAGCTTCCTTTGTATGTAATGGATTGGTTTTCTCTTGCTGCTTTCAGGATTCTCTCTTTGTCTTTGACATTTGATAATCCGATTATTAAGTGTCTTGATGTAGGCCTCTTCATATCTCTTCTGTTTGGAGTACGCTGCGCTTCTTGGATCTGTAATTTTATGTCTTTCATAAGAGATGGGAAATTTTCATTAATTATTTCCTCTGTTATTGCTTCTGCCCCTTTTCCCTTCTCTTCTCCTTCTGGGACACCAATGATACGTACATTATTGTACTTTGTTTCATCCTTGAGTTCCCGGAGACATTGCTCATATTTTTTCATTCTTTTCTCCATCTGCTCCTTTGCGTGTAGGCTTTCAGGTGTTTTGTTCTCCAGTTCCTGAGTGTTTTCTTCTGCCTCTTGAGATCTGCTGTTGTATGTTTCCATTGTGTCTTTTGTCTCTTGTGTTGTGCCTTTCATTTCCATAGATTCTACTAGTAGGTTTTTTGAACTTTTGATTTCTGCCATATACATGTCCAGTGCTTCCTTTACAGCCTCTATCTCTTTTGCAATATCTTCTCTAAACTTTTTGAATTGATTTAGCATTAGTTGTTTAAATTCCTGTATCTCAGTTGAAGTGTACGTTTGTTCCTTTGACTGGGCCATAACTTTGTTTTTCTTAGTATAGGTTGTAACTTTCTGTTGTCTAGGCATGATTTCCTTGGTTATCCAAATCAGGTTTTCCCAGACCAGAACAGGCTCAGGTCCCAGAGGGAAGAAATATTCAGTATCTGGTTTCCCTGCAGGTGCATCTTAGAAAATTGCTCCACCCTTTGATGCCTGGGGTCACTGTGCTTTTCTGACCCCAGGTGACGCCTGTTAGCCTATAATTCTTGACTGGTGTGAGGAGGTATGGCCATGTTCCCCCAGGCTCTGGGGTCTGGTTCTGAATGGAAAGGGCCCCACCCTTTTCCTCCTAGAGAAGACAGACCCCTCAGGTGGAGGTCATTAGCATTTCAATGGTCTCACTCTCTGCTTGTGGTGTCTCCACCCTTCCCAGAGTCACAGCCCTGGAAACTGAAAATGACTGGGGCTTTCTCCACTGAGCCAAAAAAGAAACAGATAGTCCCCTTCAGACCCAGTCCAAGGCAACCCTCAGGCTCTCCCAGGTCAGTCGTCACCCAAAGCCTCTGTCTGTTTTTTGGGGCTGCGTACCTGTAGTGAGCAGTTCACACTCGCTACTTAAGACCCCCAGTTGGAGCTCAGCTGAGCTGTATTCGCTTGCTGGGAGAGGGCTTCTCTGTGGCACCACACGGCTCCGCAGCTCGGGCTATGCGGGAGGGGGTCTCCCGACCTGGTTCCGCAGGTTTTACTTACAGATTTTATGCTGTGTTCTCGGGCATTCCTCCCAATTCAGGTTGGTGTATGATGAATAGATGGTCTCGTTTGTACCCCCGCAGTTATTCTGGATTATTTACTAGTTGTTTCTGGTTTTTTGTAGTTGTTCCAGGGGGACTACTTAGCTTCCACTTCTCTCTATGCCACCATCTTGCCCGAGTCCTACATTGCTTTTTGATCTGACAAAGTTTAATTGTGCATGGTGCTATCCATTCATTCATTCATTCATTTACTCAATAAAGATTTATTGTGGGCTTATTATGGCATCATGCTTTGTTACTCTTGGCGCCTTGAAGATTTCAGATTTTCTGCAAAAATTAATCTCTGCAACTGCTGATTGAGTAAACCATTTCTGTAAGCAATTCCATGTTAAAAAGTGTTGATAGCACCACTATAGGTTTCAATTTAGTACCAGGTCTGCTGGTCTATATTTGATAGTTACCAGATCTCACTTTCCCAGACAGCCTGATTCCATTGCCTTATGGAAAACATCATCTTTTTATTTTGCTCCTGGTTTGTTTTCCTGGTTTATTTCCTTCCCTCTCCTTTGCTTTTTTAATATGACCACAGGTATAGTAAAGCTTATATCATTAGTGCCAAGGGAAAGTTTTATTTGAATCATGAGTTTTCCTTGTGTAAAAGGAGGGTGAGTATTGTTATAACAGTAGGGTCTTTTCCTTGCAGAATTCTAAGTGGGGGCTAGAGACTTAGCAATGTTACCCACTCTGCGGTGTGCTATTGGTGTCATCACAAAAAAAAGACTCTGGTGCATTTAGGGACAAGAGTCTTGCAGTAAGTTCATAGCAGAAGCACCAGCCTCCAGTGTGTCACTTTGGGAAGAATGTACTGTGAAAATGTGAGCATGCATTGTTTAACAAGGCTTTATTGGGGCTTTCCACTTTTGTTGGTTTTTTTGGTGTCAGAGACACTGCTGTACAAAATGGACAGCTACCATGATCCACTTTTGTTTAGCTTTGACCCAAACATATTTCGGCACAACAAGACTTGTATTATAAACTTTATTCAATCTGTCCCTGTAAACAGAAGGAAAACCCATCCTCCACTGTAACTTTCTGTGTTCCTTCTGACTGATGTATTTGTGTGTTCTGGTTATTTCCACTTGATACCAATGTCATTGAACAGGGCTAGTCAACTTGAACATTCATAAGACTCACTCTAAGAACTTGTTAAAACACAAAGTCTTGGGCTTTAGCCCCTGAGAATCTGTTTTAGTAGGTGTCTTAGTTACCCACTGTTGCTGTAAGTCAGTTCCGCAGACCACCTTTCTTATAACAGAACTTTATTTTCTCATGGTTCTGGATGCTAGAAGTCTGAAATCAAGGTGTTGGCAAGGTCAGGCTTCTTCTTAAAGGGAAGAATCTACTCCTCACTTCTGAACTGGGTTCTAAGTGGGTGGCCAGCAAGCCAAGGTCTTCTTTGGTTTGTGGGGCATAACTTGGTCTCTGCCTCTGTTGTATTTAAACCACCATCAAAAGTTTTAACTATTACTCTTCACTATCTTGTCTCTTTCCTTGACCTTGCATAAAATGATTGAAGCTGATTCCACACACCTAATTATGGTCTTCTTTCATAGAGCAGAAACAGCTCGTACCAGGAAAGTTTCTGTCAACTCTAGACCAGGTGCAAAATGACTGTACTCCCAGTTTTCACAAAATAACAATGGGAAAAAGAAAACCATGTGTAATTTCTATCTAGTAGGTGACTCTACACTAGAGTAGGGAAAATGATTACTTTTTGGCTGAAGTTGGTCCTGATGCCATGTCTCATATGTCTTATCTGGTAAAATCTTTGGGGTATGGCATACAGATGTATTTTGCCTATTTTTCTGGAAACCAATAGAGTTGTCTTTACCACATGTTACTTGATGTAAGTTAAGTTTCCAAGACAATTCATACCTTTTCTCTTTTCTGAGGTGATAAATGCAAGTTTTTTCCTGTTAAACTTCTTTTATTTATTTATTTATTTATTTATTTATTTATTTATTATTATTAGGAAGCCCAGAAAAGGGTGTGATGATTAAGTTCACATGTCAACTTGGCTTGGTTATGCTGCCCAGTTGCTTGGTCAAGCAATCACCGGCCTGCTTTGTACTGTGAGGGCATTTTGTAGATTTAAAGCATGAGTCATTTGATTGCAATTATGGCTGATTACATCAACAATCAACAAAGGTGATTACCTTTAGCAATGAGAGAAGCCTCATTCAATCATTTGAAGGCCTTAAAGGGAAAACTGATTATTTCAGCAGTCAGAAAGAAGAATATCTATCTTTACTTCTGCCAGCCAACTGCCCTTATAGAATTGGGATTTGCCAGTCCCCACAGCGACATGAGCCAATTCCTATAATAAATCTCATTATACTTACATAAATTATCGATATATATGTCACCACACACATATATCCTGTTGGTTCTATTTCTCTGAAGAACCCTGCCTAATACAAGGGGCTAAGGAAAAGCCTCATATAATGCAACCATTTTAGTAAGAAATGCCAGAAAATGACAATGTCTTAAACAGATCCCTGTATACTACCCTACTGGTAGGAAAAGCAACTTAAGTACCACAAGGCAGTTTTTTTTTTTTTTTTTTTTGCTATTAACTTGTTTTTAAATTCAATTTTCTTGAGATATATTCACACATCATACAATCATCCAAAGTGTGCAATCAATTGTTCACAGTACTGTCATATAGTTGTACATTCATCACCCCAATCTATTTTTTGAACATTCTCCTTGTACCAGAAAAAGTGAAGATAAGAATAAAAAATAAAAGTAAAGAAGAACACTCCAACCACCCCCACCCTATTTTTCATTTAGATTTTGTCCCCATTTTTCTACTCATCCATCCATACACTGGGTTAAGGGAGTATGATCCACAAGGCTTTCACAATCACACTGTCACCTCTTGTAAGCTACATTGCTGTACAATCGTCTTCAAGAGCCAAGACTACTGGGTTGCAGTTTGAGAGTTTCAGGTATTTACTTCTAGCTATTGCAGAGCATTAAAACCTAAAAAGGGTTATCTATATAGTGCATAAGAATGCCCACCAGAGTGACCTCTTGACTCCATTTGGAATCTCTCAGCCACTGAAACTTTATTTCGTTTCGTTTCACATCCCCCTTTTGGTCAAGAAGATGTTCTCAATCCCATGATGCAGAGTCCAGATTCATCCCCGGGATTCATGTCCTGTGTTGCCAGGGAGAATTACACCCCTGGGAGTCAGATCCCACTTAGAGGGGAGGGCCGTGAGTTCACCCGCTGAGTTGGCTTAGCTAGAGGGAGAGGGCCACATCTGAGCAACAAAGAGGTACTCAGGGGGAGACTCTTAGGCATAATTATAAGCAGGTTTAGCCTCTCCTTTGCAGTAAGGGCGGTCATAAGTGCAATCCCCAAGATAGAGGGCTCGGCATACCAAGCCATCAGTCCTCAATGTTTGTGAGAACATCAGCAACAATCCAGGTGAGAAAGCTCAACACCTCTGCATTTTCTCCCAGCTCCTCAGGGAGGCCCTGCATATGTATTTTTATTCTCTGCCCAAATTACTTTGGGATTTGTCACTAATTCACACTAACCTATGCAAACCTACCAGTTCTTACTTCCTATTAAAAGTTCCATGTAATTATGGTATTTGAATGAACTGTGTGAGTTAAACTGTTTCAGAAATATAGATCTTGCACCAACTAAACATCTCTTCCCTTGGTCTCACATAAAATTTGAAGTTTTAAAATGCAGTCAGTATTGTCCTTTATCTTTGGCCCAATGTGCCCTAGTCCTACCTACATCTGCTTCATTCATATCTCTAGCTGAAGTCTGGACTCTTTTCATCTTTTTTAACAGTTGCTATATGTGCTAATACTGACATTCATATCTGCCAAGTTCTAGTTCTGAGTTTCAAGTATCAGACAGATACCCAAAGTTCCAGGGATTGATCAGGTTATACACAAAGGGTTCAGCATCTTGGAATCTGAAGATAGCCATTACAATTCAGGAATAGATGTGACTGCTTTAAGAGCTTGAGCTTACAATCTAGGGACCATTATAATAAGCATTCCCCTGATAAGCTGTGCTTAAGTTTCAATTCAGAGTTTACACATTGCAGTTAGTCCATATTGGTGAGGCATTATAGTATTCGCCTTTGTTTCTGGCCAAGTTCATGCAAAATACTGTGTACAGCTTCCATTCACCTCATTATGTGTATTACAGCTTCACTCCTTCTTGCAGTTCCTCAATATTTCCTTGTATGCACACACAACAGTTCACCATTCTGTTCTTCCGTTGATTTACCCTTTGGCCACCTCCACCCATTGCAAATCGTGTATACTCTCTCCATAAACACCAGTATGCAAATGTCCATTCATGTCCCTGGTCTCAGATCCGCCAAGTAAATGCTCCCTAATGAGGTTGCAGGACCTTATAGCACACACATACTTAGCTTCGTGTGGAACCACCCCACTGTCTTCCAGAAATGCTATACCATTCTGCCTCCTAACCAACAGTAAATATGTACATCCTTCTCTCCATGTTTTATCCAGCACTTTTATCCCTGTTTATATTTTTCTGTACAATTTTATAGAGCCATATTCACATACAATATAATTATCCACAGTATACAATCATTTGTTCACAGTATCATCATACAGTTGTGCATTTATCACCACAGTCAGCACTTGAACATATTCACAATTCAGTTTTTATAAAGCTAGTAAAAAGGGATGGCAGAGAAGGGGTGGCGTTAATTTGAAAGTCTCCATGAGGACTAAGCTAAAACATTGTTCAAACTTCAGAAAAATCTAATTAAAGGAACAATATGGGTCCGATGACAGATGAAAGGATTTTTTAGAACTCTGAAATTCCAAAAGACAAATTACTGTCACAGAAAGATAATTCTTCTTGGCAGGAACACTAAAACAGAGACAAACACTGTGATATGATATTACGTTTGAGAAAGCATGTCAACACAAATGAGGTAAGTCACAAAACTCCTGAGGGAGGGATAAAGTACCTGCCACAGGGAAAGCACTTGACTGTCTGGCAATTAGTATCACTGGATGGGGACATTGTGGAATACACAAGCCCTCATAAAGTAATGCAATTTTGGAATTTCTATGTCATTTTCTGGGTGAGGGTGCAAATATGTCCATAGAAGTTACAATTTACATTTAAATTTCTTGCTATGTGAAGAAACAAAGAAACTATACTTGAAGGAAGGAAAACAATTATACTCCTTGTTTGTGTCACACAGTAAACCCTAAATTAAAAAAAAAAAAATGGAATTAATCACACAAAGCCCATGACTTTATGTAGTGGTCAAGAGCCATAGAAGATATTTGTAAGTGATAAAATTAATCTTACAGAATGTGAGTTCAGTGAAGACACCTTTAAGAGGACCACCAGAACTTTGATCATAAGTCTTCAGATTAAAACAAATGCTTCATTGGTACTGGCCTAAGGATAAAGACATTGTTCAAAGGAATCAAACTGTGAATTCAGAAATAGATCCTCACACCTATGGTCAATTGATTTTTGACAAGATTGACAACAGCACTCAATTAGGAAAGAATAGTCTCAATAAATAGTGCTAGGAGAACCAGATATTCATATGCAAAAAATGAAGGAGGACCCCTATCTCACATCATATACAAAACTTAACTCAAAATGGATCAAAGGCCTAAATATAAGAACCAGGACTATAAAACTCCCAAAAGGAAATGTAGGGAAACATCTTTAGGAACTCATGTTAGGCAATCATTTCTTACATTTTACACCCAAAGTGAAAGCAACTGAAGAAAAAAAATATTTAAATGTGGTCTCATCGAAATTAAAAGCTTTTTTGCATCAAAGAACTTTACAATGAAAATGAAAAGACAACCTACTTGGTGGGAGAAAATACTTGGAAACCACATATCTGATAAGGGTTTAATATCCAGAATATATAAAGAAATCCTACAACTCAGCAATAAAAAAACAAACAAGCAATTAAAAATGGGCAAGAGACTGAATAGACATTTCTCCATAGAAAATATACAAATGTCTATAAAGCACAGGAAAAAATGTTCAACATCATTAGCATTAGGGAAATGCAAATCAAAACCACAGCAAGTTGCAATTTCACACCCACTAGAATAGCTACTATTAAAAAAATCAGAAGGTTGCAAGTGTTGGAGAGGATGCAGAGAGATAGGAACTCTCATTCATTGCTGTTAGCAATGTAAAACGGTGCAGGTGCTGCGTTAGACAGTTTGGCAGTTCCTCAGAAAGCTATGTTTAGAACTACCATATTACCCAGCAATTCCACTACTAGGTACATGCACAAAAGAATTGAAAACAGAGATATTTGCAAACCAATTTTCATAGCAGCATTATTCATAGTTGCCAAAAGATAGATGCAACCCATCTTGCACTTCCCGAACTTGCCATGCAGGCAGAAGCAGCTTGCTAGAGCTAAAGCAGAGTAAGAAACAATTAAGGCAAAGTGGCCTGAAGAAAAGTAGTATCTGCTTTATGTCATACAGTAGAGCACCCTGGAAGAAAGAAAGCCTATGTCATATGGAGTAGAGGGGGTATTTGAATTCCTATAAAAAAGGAAATTGCCAAGGCTATGAGCAAGCACAAGCTCTGGACAAGAAGCAGGCTCAGAAAAGATTGAGAAGACGCTGCACTTCTATTCACATCTGTCTGATCTTTTTATAGGAGGGCCAAGTTCTGAGGGGGAGTACTAGCCAACAAAGAACCAATTTGCAAAGACTAGTTTGGTGAAATATGAGTGGTGTTTTGTTTATGTGTTGGTACATTTGCACTGGCATTTTGTTTTTGTTTTTGCTTTATCCCACTGGTATGTCTATTTTTGTTAGCTTCTGGTACTGAAGGAAATCTCTGTCAAAAACTATCTGGATACAAACTTAAGGAATAGACAGATCAGGGACTGACTCCCAGAGATAACACTTTAAAATATTAAAATGTACAGTGTACAACAAAAGATTATAAGGCAAACAAAGAAACAGGAAATTGTGGTCCATCCAAAGTAATGACATAAAATTCCAGAAATCATCAATGAAGAACACTAACTTTGGACAATATGGACAAAGACTTTAAAAAAATGATCCTCAGTATACACAAAGAGGTAAAGGAAAACACAAAGAAAGAACTAAAGGAAAACAGAAAAGCAGTTTATGAACAATATGAGAATCTCAATAAAGACAAATTTTAAAAGGGAAGAAAATAGAAATACTGGAGTTGAAGACCACAATAACTTAAATGAAAAATTCCCTAGAGTGTTTCAACAGCAGATTAGACCTGGCAGAAAAAAAGAATCAGTGAACTTCCAGACAAGACAATGTGTTAGGTACAAAGGAGATTCAACAAGATGAGGAGCTGATTTTTCCATCAGAAAACATGGAGGCAAGAAAACAGTGGATGGAATATGTAAAGTATTGAAAGAAAACAACTGCCAATCAAGAATTTTATATGTGGTGAGACTGTCTTTTAAAAAAATGGGGGAAAGACAATGACATTACCAGATAAACAAAAGCTAAGGGAGTTTGTGACCACTAGAGCTGCCCTGCAAGCAATACTAAAGGGAATTCTTCAGACTGAAAGGAAAAGACATTAGATGGTGGATTGAAGTAAAGAAACAAAGACTTCCAGTAAATGTAGCCATATAGTTAATGATATGCCTATTATCATTGTTATTCAATGTTATACTGTAGGTTCTAGCTAGAGTAATTGAGCAAGAAAAAGAAATAAATGGCATTCAAAGTGGAAAGGAAGAAGTAAAACTTTCCCTATATACAGATGACATGATCTATATACAGAAAATCCCCAAAAATCCACCATAAAGCTGCTAGAGTTAATAAACCCATACAGCAATATGATGGGGTACACAATCAACACATAAAAATCAGTAGTGCTTGTATATACTAGTAATGAAAAATCAGAAGAAGAATTAAGAAAAAACATTCCATTTACAGAGCAACTAGAACTACAAAATATTGCTAAAAGAAATTTTTAAAGAAACTAAATTAATACCTTCTATGTTCATGGATTGGAAGGCTAAATTTTGTGAAGACGTCAATTCTATCCAAAGTGGTTTACAGATCTGTTGCAATCCTAATCAATATTCCATCAGCCTTATTTTCAGAAGTGAAAAATTCAGTCATCAAATTTGTATGGAAGGGTAAGGGACACCAAATAACCAAAAATGTCTTGAAAATGAATGAATTTGGAAGACTGACACTTCCGAGTTTAAAAACTTATTACAAAACTACAAATCAAAATGGCAAGCTACTGAAACAAGGACATACATATAAACTTATGGACTCAAACTGAGAGTTCAGAAATAAACCCTCACATCTATGGCTGATTAATGTTTGACCAGAGTGCCTAGTCCATTCTATGGGGAAAATTTGTCTAACAAATACTGTGGGGAAAACTGGAGATCCATGTGCAAGAGAATGAAGGTGGACTTCTACCTCACAATAGACACAAAAATTAACTCAAAATTTACCAAATACTCAAATAGAAGAACCAAGACTATAAAACTCCTAGACAAAAACATAGGGAAGCACCCAAAGGACCTTGTGTTAGGCAATGTTTTCTTAGAATTTATACCAAAAGCATGAGCAACAAAAGATAAAAAATTTTTAAAAAAAGATGGATAAAGGGAACTCAATCAAAATTAACATTATCACTCTCTCTCTCTCTAAGCCCACTTGGCAGGTAAACTCACTGCCCTCCCCACTACATGGGACATGACTCCCAGGATTATAAATCTCCCTGGCAACAAGGGATAACCCAGCGATGAGCCTGGATCTGGCATCATGGGATTGAGAAAGTCTTATTGACCAAAAGTAGGAAATGAAATGAAACAGAATAAAGTTTCAGTGACAGAGATTTCAGTGGAATTTTGAGAGGTCAATCTGCAGGGTATTCGTATGCACTATATAGATATCCCTTTCTGGTTTTTAGGGTATTGGAATAGCTAGAAGGAAATACCTGAAACTGTTGAACTGCAACCCAGTAGCACTGATTTTTTAAGACAATTGTATAACTATATATCTTACATGTTGTGACTGTGTGACTGTGAAAACCTTGTGGCTCACTCTCCCTTTATCCAGTGTATGGACAGATGAGTAGAAAAATGGGGACAACAATTAATTGAAAAACAGGGTGGGATGTGGGATGGGATGTTTCAGATGTCCTTTTTTACTTTTATGTTTATTCTTAACTTTATTATTTTTTTTGGAGTAATGAAAATATTCAAAAATTGTTTATGATGATGAAGCACAACTATACGATGGTACTGTGAACAACTGATGATACACCATGGATGTTTGTTTTGTATGTGAATAAAAAATTAAAGGCATCAATGGACTTCAGCATGAAAAGTACAGATCAGTTGTTGCCAGAGTTGGGGAAAGAGTGTGATTATAAAGAGTTAACAAAAAGAAGATATTTTGGGGGAGTTGGAAGAGCTATGTTTCCTGATAATGATAATGGTTACACAAAATTATGCATGTAATAAAAATTCATGAAATTATGCACCAAAAAAATAGTGTATGTAAAAAGTGATAAAATACAAATAAGGTCAATATTTTAGTTGGTATTATTACAATAATGTCAATTTACTGTTTTTGATAATTATACTAAGGAGAAATTGGATAAAGGGTACCAGAGAATTCTCTGTACTATTTTGCAACTTCAGTGTGAGTCTAACATTATTTCAAAGTAAAAAACTAAATAAATGAATGCTGCAAAATGTTTTAAAAATTTAAAATTCCTTTGGCTAACCACCAAAAAATTGAAATTTATCTTTGATTCTCAGAGAACACTAAGTGTGAAGATATCATTATTATGGGCTCTAAATTTATGCCAGGCTGCCACAATATGAAAAGAAAACCGTCATGTTCCTCTGCAAATGAGCTTTTCATCAGTAGTGTGCAATATTATTTTTCACACACCTAGTAAAATATATAAAAATAGACATGGAATCAAAGCAGTCATTTTTGCTCTCACCTATCTCCATCACTTACCATATTCATTCAAAAAGAATGACGTAGTGGGAGGCAGGGCAACATGGCAGCATAGGGAGGTGTGGAAATAAGTTAGTCCTCTGGAACAGCTAGTATATAGTCAGGAACAACTAGTAAATAGTCTGGAAGAACTGTTGAGGGACATCTCTGACAGGACAAACATCATACACCAGCTTGGAAGGGGTAGAACAGCTGAGATCACAGCACAAGAACTATAAGTAAAGTTGTCCAAACTGTGGAGCTGGCACCCATCTCCCACTGGCATGGAAGGCTGAGTTGGACTACTTTCCTGTGGGGAAAAGCAGTCTACAAAGAGGAATGGAAGGTAGCTCAATCAAGCTCCAATTGTGGTTTTAACTAATGAATTTGGACTACTGAATACAAGCTAAGGGCAGAGATAAATCCAGAGCAAGCAGGAAAATAACCCAGAGATTTCTTTCTCCCAGTAGAGAAGAGGTGGTGCTAGTGGGGAATAAAAATACATATGTAAATAAAAAGGGCAGCTTTTGGACCAGCTAAGTTCAGAATACTAGAAAAGTCTCTCCCAAGAGAAGGGACACATAGAACGGGGCACCAACTCTAGTTTTTGACTGGTAACTATGGGGCTGGGGACTGGCTCAGAATAGGGGATTTCTTTCTTTTATCCTTTTTTTTCTTCCTCTCATCCTGAGTAAATCATTAGATAAAGCCTCAGGCATTTTCAGTTGTCAGTGCTGACCCAGGCAAGGGGGGAGTTAAAACAGTTAGAGAGTCAAAGGAAGAAATCAAATGTAGGAGATAATCCCTAAAGGGCTTATCTTCCCTAGGAAAAGGGGAGATGGGACCCAGTTCAAGTGGCTGCCCTCCCTCAGAGGACTCATATCCTAGGGCCTGGGTGGGGGGAACATAACTAGCTTAAGCTTGGCTTCTAACACTCTCATCCCCTGGCAGGGAGAGGGTTTACTGAGAATTAAAGACAATGCACCTCTTTATCCTGGTGGGGAGCTGTGGCTGACAAACACCACCTGCTAGGCAGGATAGGAAAAGCACAGTCTAGAGGCCTCACAGGAAAGTCTGACAATGTTCTGGGTCTCATTCTCAGGGAAGCCTGATACTGATTACACCCTCCTGAGACCAGGGCCCATCTGGTCTTGGAAAATCTCATTGGGGTAATCAAGGAAACCAGATGCCTGGGGAACAAAAAATTACAAATCACACTAGGAAAAATGAAGATATGTCCTAGTCAAAGGAACAAGCCTACACTTCAAATGGAATACAGGATTTGAATCAACTAATTAAGTATTTTCAAAGAAATATACTAAATCAATTCAAAAATCAAATCAATGAGTTGAGGGAATATATGGCAAAAGAGATGAAGGATGTAAAGAAGACATTGGGCAAACATAAGGAAGAACTTGAAAATTAGAACAATCAATTGGCAGAACTTATGGGAATGAAAGGCACAATAAAAGAGATGAAAAATACAATATAGACATACAACAGAAGATTTGAAGAGGCAGAAGAAAGGATTCAGGAACTGGAGGATAGAACATCTGAAATCCTACACAAAAATGGATAGGGAAAAGAATTGAAAAATATGGTCAGGATCTCAGGGAATTGAATGACATCAGGAAGCACATTAGTATGTGTGTCATGGATGTCCTAGAAAGAGAAGAGAAAGGAAAAGGGGCAGAGAAGATAATGGAGGAAATAATAACTGAATATTTCTTATCTCTTATGAAAGAAATAAAATTGCAGATTCAAGAAGCATAACATACCTCAAACAGAATAGATCTGAAGAGACCTAATCTAAGACACTCAATAGTCAGATTATCAAATATCAAAGACCAAGAGAGAATGCTGAAAGCAGCTAGAGAAAAGCGATCCATCACATAAAAAGGAGGCTTGATAAGACTATGTGTGGATTTCTCAGTAGAAACAATGGAGGCAAGAAGTCAGTGGTATGATATATTTAAGAGTCTTTTGAAAGAGAAAAACTGCCAACCAAGAATTCTATGTATGACAAAATTGTCTTTCAAAAATTAGGGAGCGATTAAAATATTTTCAGACAAACACACTGAGAGAGTTTGTGAACAAGATACCTGCTCTACAAGAAATACTAAAGGGAGCAGTACAGGCAGATAGGAAAAGTCTGGGGACATTGGCTTAGAGAATTGAGTAGAAATGAAGACTATCAGTAAGTGTAAAAAAGAGAGAGAGAACAAAATGAAAATAAGATATGACGTAGAAGATCCAAAAGAAAAACTGGTAGATGGTAGACATTACTTTGAGTGAAATTAGCCAGAAACAAAAGGATGGATACTTTATGGGCTCACTAATATGAACTAACATTGATGAGTAAAATTTGAGAGTTAAAGTTGAAAATGCAGGTTGTCAGGAGATAGAAAGAAGTTAGAAAATGGGCATTTGATGCTGGAGGAGTACATAAGGCTCAACAGGACTGATTGCACAGATCCAGAAGTGGATAGCATAATACTGTGTAATGGGGCACAGTATTGTAAGTCCTCTGAACAAAGATGATTGTGAGTTTCGTTGAAAGTGAAAGGCTAGGGGCATGTATGACACCAGAAGTAAAGATAGAAGATAAAGACTGGGATTTTATAACTTAGTGAAACCTAGAGTAGTCAATGATGGTGATTAAATGTACAAATATAAGAATGTTTTTGGAGGGAGAACAAATGAATGTCAACATTGCAAGATGCTGAAAATTGGATGGTAGAGGGGAAAAAGTACAAGCAATGCAAACTAGAGTCGATAGTTAATGTTAACATTGTAAGATGCTTCCATTAATTGTAACAAAGGCAAATACCAAAGCTAAATGTCTTTAAGAGGGGGATATAATGAAGTAATGTGGGATTCTTGGTGGTGTTGTTGTCTGACCTTCTCATTGTACTTTATTTTATTTTTATTTTTCTTCTATCTTTTATAGTTTTATTCTTCATTTTTCCTCCTTTTCTTCTTTCTTTGCAGAAGAAATTGAAATGTCCTCATATAGATTGTGGTGGGGAATGCATAATTATGTGATTATACCACGAATCATTGATTGTTTACTTAGAATGGATTCTATGGTGTGTGAATAAAACTGTTTAAAAAATAAACAGAGAGATACAAATGTTGGAGGAAATGTGGAGAGAGGGATGTACCTATTCAACTGTTGGTAAGGAAATAGAATGGGGCAGCCCATCTGGAGGGCACTGTGGTGGTTCCAATGGAAGCTAATCATAGGGTTGCCATATGGTCCTGCAACCCTGTTATTGGGTATATACTTGGAAGAACTGAAAGCAGGGATAGGAATGGACATTTTTACACTAGTATTTCTGGTGGCAGTATTCACAATTCATGATGGATGGAGGTGACCTAAGGGTACATTGACTGATAAACGGAATGGAGAACTATGGTGTATACATACAATGCAATATTGAGCAGCGGCAAGAAGAAATGAAGTTGTGAGGTATGTAACTAGGTGAATGAAACTTGAGAACCCTATGTTGGTGAAATTAGCAAGAATCTAAAAGACAAACATTATAATGCCTCACTAATATGGGCTAACTATAATGCGCAAACTCTGAGAATTGAATCTGAGAGCTTAAGTTATCAGGGGAAGGCTTATGGTAAAGGTTCCCAGATTGTAAGCTTTTATAGCAGTCACATCTACTCATGATTTGTAATGGTATTTCTAAATTCTGAGATGATGAACTGTTTTTGTATAACCTGGTTGGTCCCTGGAACTTTGGGTATCTGTGTGACACCTGAGACTCAGAGCCAGAGTTCAGCAGCTATGAATGTCAGTCTTACCGCATGCAACAAATGTTAAAGAGACTGAAAAAGAGATCAGACTTGACTTAGAGATATTAATAAAAATGAACTTGTTTAGGACTAAAGTAAATCAGACTAAATGTAAAAGGAGGATATTGACTGTGTTTTAAAACTTTGGCTTCTGTGTGAGACCAAAGGATGAGATGTTTACTTGGTGGAAAATCTATATTTTCAGTAACATGCTATAGAATGTAACTTATATGGTCAGTTTACTCAAACACCATAATTACATGGAACCTTGAATAGGAGGTGAGATCTGGTTGGTATATACAAGTTAGCATGACACCCTGATATATCCCAGAGTAACTTGTGCAGAGAATAAAAAGTATTTACAAAGCTCTCTTGAGGGACTGGGGAAAAATTGGAAATATTAAACTTCCCCACCTGGGGAATTCCTGATATTCTCACAAACATTGGGGTCTACCATTGTAGTAGGCCTTGCCCTCAATCTTGGGGCTTGCCCTTAGGAAGGCTATTACTGCAAAGGAGATGCTAAGCCTGCTTATAATTGTGCCTAAGATTCACCCCCAGAGAACCTCTTTTGTTGCTCAGATGTGACCTCTCTCTCTCTAAGAACACTCTGCAGGTAAACTAACTGTCCTCTCCTCAATGTGGGGCATAACTCCCAAGGGTGTAAACCTCCCTGGCAACTTGGGATATGACTCCTGTGGATGAGCCTGTACCCAGCATCATGGAATTGAGAAAGCATTCTTGACCAAAAGGGTGAAAAGAAATGAAACAAAATAAAGTGTCAGTGGCTGAGAGATTTCAAATGGAATCAAGAGGTCATTCTGGATGTTATTCTTAAGCATTATATAGATATCCCTTTTTAGTTTTTAGTGTATTAGAATAGCTAGAAGTAAATACCTGAAACTGTTGAACTGCAATCTAGTATCCTTTATTCTTGAAGACGACCATATTACTATATAGCTTATATGGGATGACTGTGTTTTTGTGAAAATTTTGTGGCCCACACTCCCTTTATCTGGTGTATGGATAGACAAGTAGAAAAAAGGGGGACAAAAATCAAATGAATAATTGGGGAGGAGTATGAGTTAATTTTGCATTCTTTTTTACCTTTATTTTTATTTTTATTTCTGGAAGTAATGAAAATATTCAAAAAATTGATTGTGGTGATGAAAGCACAACTATATGATGATACTGTCAACAAATGATTATGCAATTTGAATGATATATGTGACTATATCTCAATAAAATTGCATTAAGAGAAAGAATGACCTAAATTGTGCTTACAGAGGTCTCCTCACTGTTACTATCCTATTCTACATCTCATCCACCTCTTAGCTGAATTTAAGAGCTTTTTAAATGATCCCCATGTTTTATCCCATTTTCCTTCCAAGCCAGCTTGTTAGCTGTTCCAAAGAAAGTTTTCCCTCCTTCCCTTCCTCTCTCCCTCCCCAGTTCCTTCTTTCCTTTCTTTCTTCCTTCCCTCCCATATAATTATATATATACACATACACACACACTGTAACTATGTAGAAATATATATACATTATATATACTATATGTATGTTTATGTATACATAATATTTTTAACATCACTTTCTTATCACTGCCCAGGAATTTCGATTGAGTACTTAGCCTGGCTTTCAAGATTCTTCAAAAGAAAAACCCAGCTGCTGAAGTTTACATGTCACTTCTCTGAACTAACAGTTACTTCATGTACCTTGCTCTCTCCACCTCTTTGCTATTGCCCTTGAATTCCCTTGAAGTTCACCTCCTCACTCTTTAGTACTTATTAAACTCCTGTTTATCCTTTAAATTCTATCTTGAGGACTCACTGATGTCTTAAGACTTTTCCCTTATATTTGAAGCTACAAGACCCTTATTTTCTCATATTTTGCTGAATTTGTGAATGGCACGCTACAATGCAATATTTAGTTATTTTTCCATTACTTCTTACTCTATTTTGTATGCCATCTCCTTACAAAGATTGTAAGGTCTGGGTGGCAGGGAACATGCTTACATTTCTTTATAGACCAGATTGTGTGACATGATACCTC
This sequence comes from Choloepus didactylus, assembly GCF_015220235.1. Classification (NCBI taxonomy): domain Eukaryota; kingdom Metazoa; phylum Chordata; class Mammalia; order Pilosa; family Megalonychidae; genus Choloepus; species Choloepus didactylus. The sequence continues at coordinate 24,934,321 of NC_051310.1, forward strand.
GGAATAGAGGTTTCTTTTTTGTTTGTTTGTTTTTGTTTTTTCCAATTTTGTGAGTTCTCCATTGAAATAGATGCAACTATAAATGCTACAATCTGTTTTTGTTTCTGAGTCATGATAATAACAGTTACTATCTAATTAAGAGTTCTCCAAACTCTCAATGAATAGCAGACTCTAGAGGCTTATATTTTAGTGCAGGTTTCTAGTCACTGACAGAATAACAAACCATATTTACCTCCCACTAAGATATGATACTTCAGAAACCTCTGAGGCAAATAAGTACCTAATTCCAAGAACAAATAACTCCAGTACGAACCAGTCATCCTTCCATTGATTTAAATATGAGTTTATATAACTGCTCAAGGAGTGGCCTGTTTGGGGAGACAGACTTGTCTGAATTAAGCTAATCCATCCTAATACTGACAAAAGTTCTTAATCATGTTCTACAGAAGTAGTAAAGGCCTTTCAGGAAGATTTTAGTCAAAGGTGTCTTCATATTTTATTTGAAATTATTTTGTTTCACTTTTCCCAGAGAGAATATGTTCTCTAGTATTTATTTTAGTGTCATGGTTGAATTTTTTTTTTTTTTTTTTTAATCAGAGTAGTACTCAGGAGTTTTCCCCCTGTTGTTTGCTAAGATCTATTATTTAGGATTTTGTTCTTCAAGTGTTCTCAAATCCAGTGTCAGAGCCTGGAAATTGTTGTAGGTGGAATGATCTACATAGTTTCCTTTCCATTCTCTATGGCTCACTGAGCTCACTTTGAAATTAACAGAGGTTTAGAAGTTGCGTCTATTCTGTGGCAGTCAGAGTCAGTTCAGACCTGAGTCCTAGAGAGAAGGTCATTAATGTGTTTCTTGGATATCGGACTTTTGGTTACCATGTGCTTCAGAAGAAAGAATTAGGGAATCGTGCTTTTAATAAGTTTCAAATTCTGTAAAAATGAATTGTTTCAAAATAAAATTAATAAATCTAAAAATGAAATTAGAATCATCTTCATTTCCAGAGAAATCTAACATTTTCATCACCATTTGTTATCTAGCAGAGCTAACAATTTCTTTAATCAATTCTTTCAACAAAGGGGCTCAGAGAACAGAGGGATAGATCAACACAAAAAGAAAAGAAAACTAATTAAAGTCAGAGGTTTGAAGGCAACATTTAATAAGATACTATGTCTTTTTATCTTATGTAGATGGTAGCTATTCTTTCAAAACATTTTTTTTTGTTCAAAGATAAAGGCCTTACAGCCCATTTATGTTTAAAACTCAGTGACACTAATGAAGCTGTAGTAATAACATAAATAACTAACCACATGAAGAGGTTTAGGTGTTTGTAAAATTGGGTCACAGAAATAAACTGGAGAAAAAATTCTTTAACCAAAGGCCACCAACTTTATGTTTTATGTTTTCATTTATATAATTCATTTTGTCTTTATATATATATATATAAATATATATATATATATCTCAATAAATTTGATATATATATATATATCAATAAATTTTGTTTTGGTTTGGTAAAGCTGACAGAATGTAATATACCAGAAATGGACTGGCTTTTAACACTGGAGATTTATTAGCTTACAAGTTTACTGTTCTAAGGCTGTGAAAATGTCCAAATGAAGGTATCAACAGGATGATACCTTCTCCCTGAAGAAAGGCTACTGACAATCCAGGACACTTCTGTCACATGGAAAGGCATATGACAACATATACTGGTCCTTCTTTCCCAGGTTTCATTGCCTTCAGCTTCTGGCTGACCTAATCAAAAGGTCCTACAACAGGTTTATAACCACAGGAATGGATTAAAAGAATATGTACTTTTCTGTGGCACATAACAGCTTCAAACAATCATAAATTTCAACAAGTATTTTTATAATGTATCATAGACACAAATACACACTTACACACATAAATACAAATAAGAAATGAAAATTACAACAGATTTCTGGAATTGCATAGAGGAAACATAAATTTGAAACTATGCCATTAAGATATATCTTAGCAAGGGCCTAATAGATATTAGAGATGTAGCAGTATTATCAATTTCCATGTCATGTGGTCCTGCCAAAAGGCATAAGCTGCCAAAGTCTATGTCAAATATTCCTAATATTTCATTCCAAATTTGTGCCATATATATATGCCATATACATATATATATATACCATATATGTGTTATCTGTCATGCTAGCACAATATTGAACAAAGATTTGCAGTGCATACTTTAACAAGCTGCATTGTTTGTTTATTGTCATTCCTCCAGGCCCTACCTGTTACTTCTTATTGATAGACTAAAATGTTGAATATGATTGGAAAGAATCTTCAGTAATGATTTTTAATTTATAAGCAAATTCTGATCCTTTGATTGGTCTTGGCATTCTTGCCCCTGATTTTTTCCCCTTAGACATGTTGGTAGCTTTAAGTTTGTCTCAGGGCTCTGTCATCAATTAGTATATACATATCTAATCTCAGGCATTGCTAATCATTCCAATAAACTATGTAACTTCATTAAGCTATGGCTTACACATTTTTGTGCTAAGATCAGTTATTCTAATGCCACTGTATCTGGTCTTTCCCCTTGGGGAAAAGGGGAGGCAACAAAATTGAGATTTGTATAGTTTGTAAACCTATGCCCATTTTTGCTCTTAAAATTTGCTCTTTGAATTCTTCTAATGTGGTCCTGTACAATACACCTATGTTAATGACTAATCTTTTTCATTAGGCCTTTCAATCTTGCCTTTATTTTACTTCAAGGAATTATAGATTTTAGACTTCTATTTTGTTTGACACTTATATATCACCTAGTTCTTGAGAAATTAATAAAAGACATGTTTTTATATGGAGGAATTAAAAAGTATGCATCTTGAAAATAAAATTATTTTTGATCATCATGTAATTTTTCTGTCCAAATTGCTAGTGTAAACTTGACCCTTTAGTCTAATGATTTTGATTTTGTAAATTTGGTATATGAATTTATATATGAGATGTATAATCATTTGTCATAAAAAAGCATTTTGCAAATATAAAGGCATATATTAGTAACTATGCATACCTATACAGCTTAATAATTAATAGCATTTTAAAAATTAGGAATGACTGCACAATAACTAAAAATTAAATGCCACCTAAACTTACTGAAGAGCATTACATTAGCATTTAAGTCTCTCTAAAATGGAAAAAAAGGATCCAGATTATGATGCCTTAAAAACCAAATACAGTGTATTCTGCAAAGTTCTGATATCTGCTTGTTCTGGTTTGCAAATGCTGCCTTTTCGCAATACACCAGAAATGGATTGGTTTTTATAAAAGGGGTTTATTTGGTTACACAGTTACAGTCTTAAGGCCATAAAGTGTCCAAGATAAGGCATCAACAATTGGGTACCTTCACTAGAGGATGGCCAGTGGCATCTGGAAAACGTCTGTTAGCTTTGAAGGCATGTGGCTGGCGTCTGCTCCAGAGTTCCGGTTTCAAAATGGCTTTTCTCCCAGGATATTCCTCTCTAGGCTGCAACTCCTCAAAAATGTCACTCTTAGTTGTTCTTTGGGTGTTTGTCCTCTCTTAGCTTCTCTGGAGCAAAAGTCTGCTTTCAAAGGCCATCTCCAAAATGTCTCTGTAAGCTACAGCAAATCTTTCAGTTCCTATGCATTCTTCAAAGTGTCCCTCTTGACTGTAGCAAGCTCGCTCCTTCTGTCTGAGCTTATATAGTGCTCTAGTAAACTAATCAAGGCCCACACCAAATGGGTGGGGCCACAACTCCATGGAAATTATCTAAAGAGTTATCACCTACAGTTGGGTGGGTCACATCTCCATGGAAATACTCTAAAGAATTACAATCTAATCAGCACTTACACGTCTACCCACACAAGGTTGCATCAAAGATAATGGTGTTTTGGGGGACATAATACATTCAAACTGGCACACTACTATAGGGTAAATTCTCAATATATGTGTGTATCATAAACACTTAATTAGTATGTATGCATGGGGTGTTAGGAAGTAACGTGTGAATAAAATGAAGAAACTTCAGATTGAGCAGTATGTATTGGATCTCAGGCAAACACTTGGGACCAGTTTAGGTTTGACTGAGCTATGAAAAGAGGTGCTCCCACATTAGTTTTCTGTCACTCAGTCTGATAAACCTTGTGAAACAGGGTAAGGAGGTGTATACTGTATTAGAAATATGGCTTCACAGTTCCAGAATGGAGAAACAAAAATAACTGTAAGTGAGTAGAGAGAAGCTATGCTCAAAGGAATGAGGGCTAAATTTCTAGCTCAGGTCACTTGAATCCTGTCACTTCCTCAGGTTCACCTGAAGTTCACTAATAAGATTTCCAGAGGAATGTCAGATTCGTATTCCACAGAAGAAAATGAAGGCTTGTATTCAGCTTTCTTTCCTGTCTTTGCCATGCAGGTATTTATTTTCTGTGTCACTCTGCATAAGTATTTGGTAGCTTGAACTTCACTTTAATCATCCATAAAATGGGATAATAATATTACTTTGACTCACCTCACAGTGTTGCATCCTATGCATATCTCAGTCACTAAATACAGCATTTCATAGAGCAAAATATTCTGTCTCTGTATTTTTATCCCACATTATAAAGTTCCTTGAGGGCAGAGATCATAAGTTACTTTTTAAAAAATTCTATAGTAACTAGCCTAGCACAATGCTAGACATCATGATCATCCAATAAATTTTGATTAAACTGAACTGAATTAATATAAAAATAGAAAATACATATAGCAAGTGTAGTTTATCTTATTTCCCTGTTTATCACACATTCACTATTGAATGGAAATAAGATATTTATAGAATTATACTTGTCAGTTTACTTGAGTACAGAAAACAATGTTATTAATCATGATATGATAAATTTATCATGATATAAACTATAAATATGTCAGCAAATATAGAAATGAAACCAGTGTTTAACCAACAAAGCAGAATTTTTAAAAATAAATTAGTGATTCCTCACCTTCTGTGTCTGGTTGTTACAGAATCTTCACATGCAATTTTCTCAGTTAAGTTTCATAGAGCAAATGAATACAGAGATAAAGGAATGCCTCTGCTAAATCCATCTAGAGTGTCCATTATCAATCCCATGTTCTCTTTACCTCAATATCAAAAAGGTCTGTTTTCTTTTAAGTCCACTCTTGGTTCTTGCCACAATTCAGTCTCTTCTTACCTACTGTCTTTATGAGTCAGGGGCTCCTTTAGTCTATTTTAATTACTCTCTATCTAATTACTCTATTAGGGAGTAATTAAATAAATAAATCCTATCTACACTCAAATTTAACAATCTATCTGAAGATGTCCTACTTTTAAAGAGAATGTCAGACATTTTCTCCATGTCTATTATCAAACTAGGTTTTCCAATCTCTTCTTTAACTTGGATCCATGAACTCACCCTTACTTCCCAATGTAAGAATCTCTCATCTATTTTCCTAATATCCCAAGGATTCCATTTACTGTTCTAGCATCCCCCACTCCACTTAGTCCTAATCAGGCACATCTTAGAAATTATGACACATTCACACTCCAATACCTTTTGACAACCTTTAAGTGAAATAAAATATATGCATATTCATCATATTACTTTTGCAGATCCCTCATGATGTTAAGTCAGAGTCAAGTCCAAAGGATGGCCTGCAGAAAAAGGTCTCTCCGCTTCAATGTTAGGGAAGACTCTACACATGGAAACCTCTCATTGTTCTCTGCTGGCTTTTACCTCCTAGCCATCTATCTTCATCACAAACCCTTCCTTTGCCCTAAATTTTCTTTGAATGCTTCAGAAAGCTATGGTATAATTCTATCCACTTCTTTCCAATATTGTTACCATCATCGCTTTCCTCTTGGTGTGTCTGCTTCTGGCTTCTTCATTTCTTACATTTTCAGTTTGCTCAGATCTTAGAGGTGACAATCATATTTTCTTAAGTAGAAATATGTGGCAGAAATTTTAGTTAACTCTCCCTCTAGTTTTAGGTCCAAGGAATAGTCTACAGTAATTATGAGATATATTATCTATGGAATATGCCCACCCAGTTATCAAGTATATTTTCAAAGCTACTTATATAACATCCTCATACAGAAACAAAAAGAAAAAGAGATACAGTGAGGTATGGGGCATTCTCATAGTTTCTGTTTCCAAAGGCCAAGATTCCTCCAAACTATAGTTTAGTCAAAAACTAAATTAGTTGTGATTTATCAGACTTAGCATATAATATGTTAATTTGACAATAATCCTTATTTGTTTTCATTAGTTGAGGGGAAATCATATGACCACTATTATATTTCTTATAATGTCCACAGTTGCAAGATCATTTTAATTCAAGAAATATTTTATTTCCTAAACTCAGATCTTTGTGAGGTGAGAAAACATTAGCCAAAACAAAAATAGCTGGTAATCACTGAACAGACCACAGAAAAACTACATATATTTTGAAGGCAGTTGGTAACATTTGGGAGCACACTTCACCTCCTATGACTTAATTTCAACCGTAGTTCCCCAGCTCCATACTCCTTTCTCAGTCTACATAAGAAGTATCTGGGCAAAGAAAAGAGATGTAAAGAATTATCCAGATATTTGGCTCTATGAAAAGCAAAATGTTGTGTTTTGATATTTTTCAATCCTCTCCACATAAAGAAGGAATTGGGAAAGCTTACACTTGCATCTCAAAAGTTAATGAGGTGTTCCAAAAAATTATTTGCTGAATAGTTGACCAAAAAGGCCAAATAAGACCAAAGAGAGTGGAAGACTAATTGCCCATTCCTTAGTTGGATATCTTCTTAAAGCATGGACTTATTGGTGATCCCCTATACCTACCAAGGAGGAGGAAAAATAATTGGATAGAGATATTGTGAAAGAAGGGAGCCCACTCCATCCTCTGTGTTCATGCAAAAGAAAGTTTTATTCTACTAATTTCTACAGGTTTTTATAGCATACAAGGTAGTTTCCTACATGACTGTTTTCAGGTATTTCAGGGAGGGTACATTTTTTCTAAAGCCATAAGGTGTGATTACATGTCTTTGATCTCAAGGGACAATGTCTTTGGGGCTAGATGGGAGACAGCAGGAGCAGGAGACAGGAGCACGGAAGGAACCCAGCAAGGAGACCTTATCTAAATTGCTGCCTGCCTTCAGGCATGCAATGCTTTGGCCTTTTCCCAGCCTGGTGCCTGCCTTCAGGCTTCCAGAGTTTGGGAAATGGCCCCACTGCATAGTCTATCTAGCCAGGGAACCTTCCGTGTCTCCACAAGATAGGTCTAGCGTGACTAAGCAGAATATTCAAGATGGCAGACTCATCTGGATTGCAGTTGATGCTGATTTTCAACTGGGGGCTCCACTAGGGCTGATAACTTCAGTGCCTTCCTGTGGACTCTTCATTTACCAAGAACACTGCATTGCATGGCAACTGATTCTGGGAAGAAGTATCCTAAGACAGAACATAGAGGGCTTCTTGTGACGTAGCCTTGTATAGAATGACTATGCATGTGTATGAATACCGGCAGGTTCACTGTCAGTAGTCTCCACTGCTGGGCATTCGTGTTTGTGTGTTTCATTCACTGTGTTGAGAAGTTGCCTGGCTCCCATAATCTGGACACTTGGGTCCTTCAGTTCTTGTAAATGTTCATGTACTATGTTTTAAGCAATTTCCTTCATTTTATTTTCTTCTCTTTTCTCGGGAATTCACATTAGTTGGATAATGGGACTGCTGGATTATTCTTTGTCTAATCTCTTCTGTTTCCCCCCACCCTTATACTTTATCCTTTAATTGCCTAGAGATTTTCTAAATTATCTTCTGACATTTCCATTTAATTTTTGTTTATTTTTGCTATCACTTAAAAAAATCCACAGCCTGTAACTCACCCTCTTATCTGTTTAGATAGTATTTCTGACTTTTTATAATGGGTGTTATGTATTTTTGTTAGTTTCTGAAAATATTAATTATAATTTTGCTGAATTTTTTGCTTTCTTCTGTATTTTGTTTCTTCCAGATTCCATTTTTTTTTTGTTTATTTCATCTATTTTTTTCATGATGAAGTTTTTCCTCAAATGTTGTGATATTTAGTACTCATTCATACTTAGGAATAAAGCAGTAAAAATTGGTTGGATACTCACTGGGCATGAGCAAGATTTCCACTGGATTTAAGTAGAGTGTTGGGCTTTGAATAGACTTATCTTTGGCAGCCATGACAAAATGGCATTATATCTAGGTGAGTATTTTCTCTTTCTTTCAGATTCTCAAATAACCTGCAATCTTCTAGACTTCTGTTTCTAGATATAGGGTGGGGAATAGGGCTGTTTGTTCCACCTTTTATATTGGTAATTTTCACTCAGGGACAACTTTTTCAATCCATTCTTCACCCCCTTCCTCAACTGTGCCAGAGCTCTGAGTACAAAGTTTCATCAATCTGTATCTCTGTCTCTCTGTCAATCTGTCCTTCTACCTGTGAATAAAAAAAGTTTGTGATTCCTCAGGTCAAACTGCTAATCAATGTTCCCCTTGAGAAAAGGGAGGAAAGAATGAAGAAAGAATATTTACTTTTAAGTTTTATACTTTAAAAATGTTTCTCACAAAAATCATACATTACTTATTGTTTAGAATATTTGGCAATAATTATAGCCTACACTGCATATAGAAACAATTTGGAATTAGAAAAACAATCTGGTTCTCAAGGTCATACAGAAAAATCTACCCCCAGATTGAAAGTTTTGTCTATAGTGCTATCTGTATTGTTCTGATTGCATAGCATGTGCCTTGAAATTCCTTGGGCTGTGGTTAATGGCTGGCTGCATAGAACCTTACAGATGGTTTATTTCAGAGGGAACTGAAGTCTCATAGCCAAAGAAGTGAGAGTGAACGATAGACCTTAAATATTTTGGATAAAGGAAAAAAAGTTCAGTGGTGAATACAGAGGATCTCCTCTTCAAAGCAAGATTACCCCCCACCCCCCAACACACACACACACACATCTGGCTAGCAATCTCAATTCAGCAAGTCTCAATTCAGTCAAGGCTCCAAACACCGCTAGTGAGATTTTTTGCTAAAAGACAAGAATATGGTGTTTTGAATATTAACTTGTTCTTAAATTCCACTAAAGACAGGAGGGTACAGCAAAACAAAGCTCAGGGGTAAAAAAGAGAAATTTTTGTGTTTTTTTTAAAACTCCCATCATCACAAATTTTGTTCTTTGAATGAAATGAAAATAAGGCAAAGAGCAAGCACTTTGTGCACATTTGTGTGTGTGTGTGTGTGTGTGTGTGTGTGTAAGGACAAAGAGTATAATCTGAAGAATGCCTGTGTTCAAGAAATTATCTGATTTTTAGTAACATGTTTGAAGAAAGAAATGTTCAGTGGGTGACTTTTCTTCCTTTGAAATGGAAGATAATGATAAGAAAATAAAGATATGAAAGAATCCATTAAGATACACCCTCTACCAGAAAAAAAAAAAAATCTAGTTCAGCATTAAGGAAGGCTAAATTAGAAAAATAAAACTTATTAGTTTTCATATGGACCTGGTTAAGAGAAACAATTTTAAAAAAATTCTCTCATAGATATAGAAATAGTTACTAACTTTGAAATGTTCTATGCTCCATATATGTATTTTTAGGTTGGTATGTTGAAATAATTTTCCATGAAGCAGTGTTCTACATGATATTTTAATTCCTATGCTATGTTCTGAAGGGCTACTTAACCCTAGATATAGCTTTAAAATAGTTTGACATCATTATGACCTCCATACTTTAGAGAGAGCGGAGAACCAGTGCATTTATGCTGAATAAATACAAAAATGGGATTATGACATATATACTGTTGTGAAAACAATTTTTCATCTTTTAATCATAAAAATATTACTGTTGTAAAATAATTCAATTAATGCAGAAGGACTTGTAGTCTAATAGTTGATCAATATTCCTTCTCCCTTAATCCTTCCCAATACACAAACTTCATCAGTGTTAACCAATATCAACCCTTTGGTGTTTGTACTTTATACAAATAATTCTTAAATCTACTTTCAAAAAACAGTATCTTACAGATACTGCTTCACATCAATCTAAAAATCCACTCCATTCTTTATAACAGCTATATTATGAATGAATAATTCATCCATATTATGGATGAATCAAAGAAATAAAATAATTCATCTATTAATAAACTGAGTTGTTTCTATTTGTTATAGACATCACTGCAGCAACCTTTATATCACTCACATCTTTGTGCACTTGTGTGAATATTTCTGTAAGCCAGATCCCTAGAAAGGAAATTGTTGGGATAAAGGATGACTATATTTTAAATTTTGGATAAACTCGGCCAAATTGCTTTGCAAAAATTTTGCAGCAAATTATAAACCTTTCACAAGTTCATGGAAGTTTTCCATTTATCTTTTTACATTGAATAAAAATATATCAATCTTTTATTTACTTTTACTTTTTGCCAAATGTTGATGTTACTTTAATTCTCACTTCCCTCATTAACAGTGAGGATTAGACACTTTTCATACACTTAGCCACATTTATCTTCTTTGTTCTGTCTTGACTATCCATCTCCAATGTTCATATTTTTTTTAATTTTATACTTTTCTTATTGGTATGTATTTCTACATTCTAATTTTTCTCTTTATCATTTTTCTTGTTGTGTCTCTTTTGCCATCATTTTCTGATTCTTACTAGATTACTCCATCGTCTTTTTTCTTTGTCATTCCTATGTTAAATTAGAACTTTGACATTTTTCTGTTACCCATATTTTCTCTATATGAGGCCAGTCTTGTATTTTTAAGAAATATATTTCCTAACTATCAAAAAAATAGTCTCCACCCTCATACCGGCTTTTTATTTTTTTTCTCTATGTAAACTCTATTATCTCTCAACTATAGTTATAATCATCTGACATTTTTCCATATGATTATTTATATTTCTAAATTATATTTGTTCTTTTTTAATATTTTACTTTACTATTATAGTATATTTCACAAGTATTGCCAATTATTTAGAATTAATGATTCTTTTCTAAATTTTTCATCACCTCTTTTACATTTGCAGGTGTTCTCATTCTTTAATTATTATTATTTTTGTTTGTTAGAATATCTCTTTAAATTTTCTTTTATGAGTGTGTGGCCCAGTTGAATTTTTTTCAGAGTTGTAATGTGATTGAAGATGTCTCTGTTTGATTCTTGTAATGTAGTATATTGTTATAGCTAAAACTAAATCTGGATTCAGAATCCTTTACCTTCAAAAATTAATCATCATTTTCTTGAAATATGACTTACATTACTAGAAATTGTGTGTGTGTGTGTGTGTGTGTGTGTGTGTTTTCTGCAAGCATATAAGGGACTCTCTTTATTCTTGGAAATTACAAATTTCACTCACACATGCCACGTTAGGAATTACTTGGTGCAATAATCTCCTATTTTATTAGGTATTTTTATATTTGGTACAAGACAGTCCCCTATTATTTTCTTCACTATTTCTACAGTTCATTCTCTTTGGTCTCCCCTTAGACACTTTTACAAACATATCTGAGATCTCCTGGGTATATTGTGTATGTCTCATATTTTTTAATAATATTTTTTGTATGTTTGTCATTCTGCACTTTCTGTAAAAATCATTTAATTGTCATTCCTGATCACTAATATGGTCTGCACTCATCTCATTTCAGTTATTCAGATATTCTATTGACTTTGTTTTAACAAAATTTTATTTTTTAGAACAGCTTTAGATTTACCGAAAAATTGCAAGATAGTACAGAGAGTTTTCATATATACCCACCCTGCACCCTGTTTCCCCCACCATTACATCTTACATTAGTATGGTACATTTTTTAGTATACTTCATGGGGTGTCACACAGCTTCCCCAGGTGCTACTCATTTTTCTTATTTTTATTTTTCTTTCTGTTCCTCAGACTGGATAATTTCAATTGTCTTATCCTCGAATCCACTGATTTATTCTTCTGCCTGCCCTAGTCTGCTGTTGGATCCCTCCCCCTATTGAAGGTTTCATTTCAGTTATTGTGATTTTCAGCTGCAGAATTTCTATTTGGTTCTTCATAATTTCTATCTCATTGAAATTCTCAATTTGCACATGTATTGTTTTCCTGATTTCCTTTTGTTCTTTGTCCATGTTTTCCTTTAGTTAATTTATCCTCTTTAAGAGAGTTGATTTAAGATCTGTGACTGGTAATTCTGATGACTGGGTGTCCTCTGAGATAGTTTCTATCAAATTCTTTTTTTCTAGTGACTGGGCCATACTTTCCTGTTTGTAATTTTGTTGTTGTTGTTGAGAAGTGGACATTATGAGTATTATATTGTGGATACTCTTGAAATCTATTTCTCTCACTCCAAAGTCTACCAGTCCAAGGAAAATAAAAAAAAAAAAAAAAAAAAAAAAAGAAAAGAAAAAGAAAAACAGAAAAAAATATAAAAGGCAAACAAACAAAACACCCACCCACACAAAAGGTGCACTGCCTTTCCAAGTTGCTGCTGCAGGGAGGGTAGAAACCAAGTCTATCAACCATGCTGGTCCTTCAGGGATCTTTCAGACTCCCCCCGAAAAAGGAAAGCAAAACAAAACAAAATAAACAAAAAAGTACACTTTTTATGTCCTGGTGGATGCTGGTGGGTGGATGGAAGCTGCAGCTGCCAAGATGGCCAATATGAAGACCGGGGTCCATCCTGGACCCTCAGGGAGCCCCAGACTAACCTGAACGTCAACTCCAACTTTTTGGGGGGTGAGGTTTCATCTGCCTTCTCTGATCCCCATTGGCTGTTCCCAGAATCTGGGCCATCCATGTTTCTGCAGCTGTCACCATTTCTGCAGCCAGAGCTGCAGGGCTGAGAAATGGGAGGGTTGGTCCCAAGTTCTTGTGCACCTTTATTTAAGAAAGCTGAATGCTCCACAGTCTCCTTTCATCCGAAATGCCTGTGATTGTTATAAGTGCCCAATCTGAACTGAAGGTTACTACCCAGTTAAAGCCAATCTCTTTTTGCAACTTCTTCTTCTTCTCCTTCTTCTTCTCCTTCTCCTTCTCTTCTTCTTCTTTCTCCTCCTTCTCCTCCTCCTCCTCCTTCTTCTCCTTCTTCTCCTTCTTCTCTTTTTCTCCTTCTTCTCCTTCTTCTTCTTCATGGAGGGAGCAATCCATAGAACTTCCTGGTCCATGGTTTTGTGTCTTTGACCAGTATAGTGCATTTGTTACAATGAATGAACATTATATTTAGTTGTCATATCTCTTTACACTCTTCCTGGCTGTGGCAGTTTCTCCGACTTACCTTGTTTTTGATGACTTTGAAAGCATTGAGGAGCACTGGTCATGTATTTTGCAGTATGCCCCTCTATTGGAATTGATTTGATATTTTTCTCATGGTAATAATAGGATAACAAGTTAATGGGAAGAAGACCACAAAGTGTCCTTTTTTATCACATCCTATAAAGGGAACATGCTATTAACATGATTTATGACTTTTGATATTGTCCTTGATCATCTGGATTAGGCAGTTTTGTTTTTTTCTTATTCAGCCTTCTCCACTATAAAGTTATTGGCTCCCTACTTCCCCTTACGCTATGTTTGTTTTGAAGGCTGGTCTCCAGAATTGGACCCTGAGAGCAAAAACTATGACTCCAAAATACGAGTTGTACAGTATCTCTGTAAATTTTAAATTGAATTTTTCTTCATCCTTCCTCATGGTCTACTTCTGCCCCTGTTGCCTCTGATAATAGTTTTTACTCTGTTCTGCTGGGCAAATTAACTTTTTTTGCCATCCTGTATGTCACCTGAGTTTTCTCCTGGATTTTCCAATCTCTCAAAGTGCCTGAAGCCTGCTCCTTTCATTTTATCCTTGGAGAAAAATCAAGAGCAACCAACCCTTTTTCTGTGACATTCACCAGCAAAGCTGGTTTCTAAAAAGTGCCTTTTATTTTAAGTTTTATGGACTGTAATTGCCATCTTCCATCATCAATTATAGTCCCTGGTTCTTATGCATATGTATTGCTAACCACTGAGAACACTTCCAAGATCCAACGGCCCCTTTCATCTGGGATCAGTGCAGGAACTAGGGAAAGGGATGTTGACATCTTAGAACTTGGAAAATTCTGAGTAAGATTTAAAGATTCCTCAAAGACAATACTGACTCAGTTAAATCAGAAGGATCTTTTCAGCCAACTCTCTGATGCCTTCTTACCCTGAGCACTCCTTATATCTGCCTTCCCCCACTGCATGCAAATACAGAAGCAAAACACACACACACACACACACACACACACACACATTTGCACACAGTTCCTGATCTTACCTCTCTCTTCATAGAGTTTCCTGTTAAACAACTCTCTCAAAGTGTCATAGGTAACATTATGTTTCTCTGTTATTTGGAAAGATATAGCCCTCAGTTGATATTATACTACCCTATTCATTATTAGGGTAATTGTCCCCAGTAAGCACATAACTCAGAAGATTTGATTTCAGCTTTATATCATCTCCTCAAATCATTTTTTATAGTTGTAAATCATGTCTCACATATATAAGAAGAATAGAACTTTTTAGTAGTTTTTGGCTTGTCCGGCTTTTACTGTTCATGACAATTATATGCCTTAAAACATGAGATTAAAGAAGTTTACTAAGTCTATGTTACACTATCCCAATGAACCCACTGTATATTTCTAAGTCTAAATACTAATGCTTTGTGTTACATATTTTACCAAGGACAATTCTTTCTTGTTAACGTCTTTGTTGCTATACTTTATGTGAAAAAAAATCTTGAAAATTTTCTGGTTTATAAGAACAATGAAAATATTCAAACCAGAGAAAATGTTTCAGAGTGACACTCTATTATTTGATCATGTTCACATAAGTAATAAAACTGATATACACAGAATACTTGTTTCAAACTCTGCTCTATTTTGAAACTAGAGTTATACATACGAAAGCACAATAATATAAATGATATTTGAAATTAGCTGCATGACTTTTACACATAGATTGAAGTCGTTAATAAAAATCTTAAAGGAGAACATAAAGGGGAAGTCATTCATAATGGAGACATTTAGCTAATTATGTAATTTTTAGGTAAGATTTTTCTAGGCATCCATAGCAAAAGAATTGGTAGGTGTGCTAGTTTGGATCTATTATATCCCCCAGAAAAGCCATGTTCTTTTAAACCAATCTTGTGGGGGCAGACCTATTGTGGGTAGAATCTTGATTAGATCGTTTCCATGGAGGTATGACCCCACCCACTCAAGATGAGTCTTAACTAATTTACTGGAGTCCTTAAGAGAACTCACAGAGAAGGGAACTCGGAGCTGACACAGACCAAAACACTTAAAAAACACCCAGAGACATTTTGGAGAAAGCCATTTTGAAACCAGAACCAAGGAGAGGGACTAGCAGATGTCACCATGTGCCTTCCCATGTGGCAGAGGAACCCTTGATGCCACTGGCTTTTCCTCGGAAGAGTATCTACTTCTTGATGACTTAATTGGGACATTTTCATGGCCTTAGAACTGCAAATTTGTGAACAAGTAAACCTACATTGTAAAAGCCAATCCATTTCTGGTATTTTACTTTCCGCAGCTTTAGCAAACCTAAACAGTATATCACCTCAGCATCAATTGCCATTCCTAAATTTAACATTCTGCTAATAAATGCGTACATTTATCTCAGGGAATTAGTTCAAGCTTATGAATTGCTGAAACTGATGTTTTGAGAAGAACAGAAATATACACTGTGAATACTTTAATATAACTGATAAATAAAAGAATTTTATTTATAAAAAGAATGAATTGAATGAATTAAAAATGCATTCAATTTCCATATGTAGCTAACCAAAATATCTTTAGGAAGAAATATAATCAACCATGAGTAAAATTTCAAGGAAAACTGCATACTAACCATACAGTTACATTGGTTCTCATTAATTTTACTTCTCATTTTTTTCTTTACATGACATACCAGGAAGAATCCAGAAATTCTAGATCAGGAAGAATATCAAAGACAGATGCCCTCTCCATTCACTAAGTAGAAAGTCAAAGAGTTAATGTGACTATTTCATTTCAACTTCTGAGATCCTGAATAGAAATAAAGTGGTACTTGATGTCATTTTATGTGTTCTAAATAGAATGACATGGTTATATCTATTCTGTCCACTACAAAGTAGATTGGTGCAATTCTTTTCCTTCCCAATGGTGTAATTATCAAATATGCATGGAATGTTCATTGCTTTAACAACTGTAGGCTACGAGGAACATGACTATATCTAATCAATCAAACTTGTTGAAAGTAAAATGAGAAATCTCAAATACAAGGGTATTAAAATATTGTTAAGACAAGCAGATTAATTTTATTCAACTAAAATAAAACTCTGGAACAAGATGTCAATGCTGTAAATTCCTTAGTACCATCTATTTTGATTTTAAAATATGGCCTACCAAAGTTAATAGTAAAAATAAATTATACATTAACTTGGAAATAGCATTATAGTATTTATTCATTTACATTTTCTATATTCTCTATTACTTTTTAGTGCTATGAACAGATAGAAGAATAATCCAAAGTAAAGCATTGCACAAAAACTCTTTTCTTATGGAATGGAACATTATCTAGTTGCCTAGTTATGGCATACTTCACTTGAACCTATTTGTCATATCAGGGTTAAAAATATATATAAACCATATATAAACCATTTGTATTCAATGAGTGACAGCAACACATGCCTTTATTTCTAATAGCAGGGGGCAAACAAGAATAAAGCTTTAAGTCTGTGTATTTCATATTAATACCATTTCTTAAGGGCTTGAGACATGGAAAAGAATTTAACAAAAATAACAAAATTATCATCTATGGGTATTCTGGCTTGCTAATGCTGCTGTTATGCAAAATACCAGAAATGGATTGCCTTTTATAAAGGGGGTTTATTTGGTTACATAGTTACAGTCCTAAGGCCATAAAAGTGTCCCAACTAAGGCATCAACAATAGGGTACTGTGCGGGTTTGTATATTCATGTCCCCTAGAAAAAGCCATATTCTTTAATGCATTCTTATGGGGGCAGACGTATTAGTGTGGATTGGGTTGGAACCTATTGGTTCAGTGTTCATGGAGATGTGACCCACCCAACTGTAGGTGATAACTCTGACTGGATAATTTCCATGGAGGTGTGGCCCCACCCATTCAGCGTGGGCCTTGTTCAGTTTATTGAAGCATTATATAAGCTCAGACAGAAGGAGCTCATAGCTAGCTGGAGCTGAGAGACATTTTGAAGACGGCCTTTGGAAGCTGATGCAGACATTTTGGAGAATGCCATTTTGAAACACAACCTGGAAGCAAGCAGACACCAGCTACGTGCCTTCCCAGCTATCAGAGGTTTTCCTGTTGCCAATGGCCTTTCTCCACTGAAGGTATCCTTTGTTGATGGACACTTTATAGCCTTAGGACTGTAACTTTGTAGCCAAATAAACCCCCTTGATAAAAGCCAGTCCATTTCTGGTGTTTTGCATTCCAGCAGCATTAGCAAACTAGAACAGGTACTTTCACTGAAGAATGACCGACAGCATCTGGAAAACCTTTGTCAGCTGGGAAGGCTCGTGGCTGGCATCTTCTCTGGAGTTTTGATTTCAAAATGGCTTTCTCCCAGGATGTTCCTCTCTAAACATTTGGGGGTGTTCTCTTAGTTTCTCCCAGGTAAACTCTGTGCTAGGAAAAGTCTGCTTTTCATGCCCATCTCCAAAATGTCTCTCTCAGCTGTAGCACTGAGCTCCTTCTGTCTGAGCTCCTATACCGTTCCAGTGATTTAGTTAAGATCCACATTGAATGGGTGGGTTAACACCTCCATGGAAATAATCTAATCGAAGGTATTACCTACAGGGTGAGTTACATCTCTATGGAAACACTCAATCAGGAGATCATACCCTAATCAGAAAGATTAATAAATCTGCCCCCACAAGATTGCATTATAGAATATGGCTTTTGGGGGAACATAATTTATCCAAACCAGCACAACAGGTTCTTCTTCATTGGAAGAAAAAATTAAATATTCATAATAGAGGCCACAAAAGGAAAAGAATAAAATCTTGCAATTCTAGAACACAAAACTAAACTTCATGGTATGAGATTCTGAAATTTTCAAAGAATGGAAAAAGAAAAATTGAGAATAATTTAGGACCAGTATTTCTTAAATTCATCTCCTTCCACAGACACATTTTTGGGGAGGGTGGTTACAAGATTTCTGTTAATTTTTTAATTTTGCATTTTAATTTTTATGATAATCTAAATCAAAGTAATACACACTTATTCAGGATTACCTGGACAAGCATCTGTAAGAATATTGCCATATGATTATAAAATAATTTGTTTTTATTTTCCCAGACACTAGCCTTTCATTTTCCTTTTTGTTAATTTTTAATAATTTTCCTTAGGTGCTTGAAAAGAAGAGTTAAAAACACAGAAAAAATAGCTTTGAAACCAAAACTATCAACACATTTGTGATTTATGATATTTTTCTAGGATGGCCAAGCTCTGTTTTAATGAGGAAAGAGCCTTTTTTGAAGACAGAAAATAAATGCATCCTTCTGGTGGACTACGTGGACACAGATGGATATGGATCTTAGCTCACACTTAGCAGATGAGTATGCACTGTGTGTATGTACTTTGTACCTGTTTCTGCATACAGAAGCTCATATCCCTGATGATGTGCATAGTATCAATAAAGGCTGAAAATTACTACAACTTTAAAAGGCTTTGCTCCTAAAGTAAAAGCAGCAGTTTATTTTCTTACAGCAGAATACCTCTTCTTTTGATTCCACAGCTCTGTCTCTTTCCAGCCCTCCCTCTCACTCATTTCCTCTCTACTTTAGCACCACACCCTATAATGATGCACAGCTAGAGATTCCTTTCAAAGGGAAAAAATGTAAGTCTCTAAGTGGTGGAAATGTGCTGAAAATGTGTTACTTCTACTCAGGCATGGCCATTACAGAGCATACTGTGAAAGATCTTGTTTTCTCTCTGAATTTGTAAGGCACACACAGTCTTTATCTTCTGCTTTGTAAGAGTCAAAGCCAGAAATGGTGAATGCTATGGCTATTGAAGGGAGTCTGAGACTAGAATGAGAGTTTCCAATTTTATTGCTAACAAATGGAATTTCTGCCTTAATGGAACACTTGCAGTTTGGGTCAAGTGAAAGAATAAATGAACAGACAGCATTTGAAAGAAAAGAGCAAGCAAAAATGAGAAGGAAGCACAAGACTTGTCTTTGAAACACCCATTTCATTTGAAAATTTATTCATTTTACCTCACAAAATTCTCAATGTATAAAAAGTAATATGTATTACTTTTCCTTAAATAGTTATATTTTTACCAGTTATGAAGCACATCTTTCATGAAACTATGGATTAAAAGTTAAGAGATCAGGAAAACCAATCCATGCATGCATTCAGGAAGAACAAAATATAGGGTTTTTAATTTATGTCTTCATTATACTGTCTCAATGATGAGTGCACATTGAAAATATCCCCTGCAAAACAGAAAGCCAACATGCCTCTAGTGGTAACATCAAACTAAATAGCTAAAATTAATTATTTCATTTCTGTTGTTTTGTTTATTTTCCCCTTCTCCTAGTGGAAGTGGAGCCAGGTTTGCAAATTTGGCTCCATTTTCCAAATTCCTGGAAGTGACTATGTTGATAATGGCGAGTGAGTATTGGCTGGACTTTAAAACAAAACAGTGAAATTCCTGACATAGCAGCTTATCTTTACCATATACTAACACCTCCACCTCCTCACCATATTTTCCATTCTCTTTTGAAAAGGTAACACTTTGTGGGTGTGTTTCCTTTCATACTTTGGAAACAGAAAACTATATCATCCTAGGCCCTAAACTGGATAATTCCAATAGTCCGTGTTTCAGCTACAGCCCATCAGCATTGTGTAATAACTAGAAATCACAAGTAGTTCATCAGATATTATCAGTTACCAATTAGTTATCAGAATAGACAAAATATATATTTTTTAAAAGCTAGAAAACCAGAATGGCATACTAGGGCTGTCTCTGTTGAAGGAGGATCTATAAAATCCTAAGAAGGGGAAATGAAAATATCTGGACCAACCAATATGAAATTTTAGTGCATATCCAAAGCAGAACACTACCAATCCTGGCAAACACATATTTCTAAATTCTGTTTGATTTTACTGATAAAGAGGGGGAAATACTCCTGGATCATATTTCAGTCTCCTGTATTTGCTCAAAATGGATCACAAGCAGTGTGAACCAGCCAGCAAAGGCTGAACTCAGGTAATCAATCCGATTTTTTTCTAAAAAAAAGATGAAAGTCATAGTTTGGAAGAGTATTTTGAGTGACAAAGAGGAATGTGACATGAGAAACAATGTGATGAAGAAATGAGCAAGCCATCATTGTGAAATAATCTCTGGACAGAGATTTTCCCAGAGGATTATGTGCATTTAGGTAACATAAATAATTAAAAGACTATAAGACCAGGTTGAGAAAATTAGCTGAAGACAATGAGTTCCTAGAAGACAACTCTCTATGTACTCATCTTTCTCCCCTGATGTCTAGCAGAGGGTCTGACATATAATAAACAGTTGTTACTTAATGGAAATCTTGATTCAAAACATATGCCTGAAAATACATATTAATTTTAGGGATGTTAAAACAATAAAATTAGCCTATGTATATCTCAAGAAGATTCAGTATCTTATGCACATTCATACTGAATTACTGCCTAACTACCAGAATGCCAGTTCCAAATACAATAGAAAGGAAAACTGTTCTATAATTAGAACTGCCCCAAAATTAAACACAATACATCTGTAATTACTGAGTCCTCCATTGCTAGAGGTATTCAAGCAGAAGTGAGATGATCATCTCAGGGATGGATCTGAGTATGCAAGTTTTAGATGGAAGTAATTGGTTAGCTGAACTCTAAATTCCTGTCATTCCATATATTTTATAATTTAATTTCTCTTCTATTTCTTCCCACTTCAAGAATATAGATGTATATCAAAACATGTTTAAATTGGTTTACAAAACAACTTCAAAGCCTTAATTAAGGTTCCCTAATTCATGTGGCCTATATATTTTACCTTAAATCCAGTTAGGGAAAGGACTGATTGTTAAAAGATGAAATGGCCATGGCTGTTTTCCCCAGAAAACAGAAGAGTGGGAGAGATAGGACTCGGCATATGGCAAAACTTTTGGTACTTCAAGAGGAAATGAAAATGAAAAGTTGACAGATACCTTACAGATCTCTGAAGCAGTTTGTTTAACTTTGTATCCTAGTGGTTCTCAACCTTAGCTGTACCTTAGAATCATCTGAAGGGCATTAAAGAATACTGAGGCTTGGATCTCACACCCTCCCACCAAGATTTTAATTCATTTGGACTGTGATAGGACTTTGCAAGGATATGAACATTTTTGTAAAGGTCCCCAGCTTATTCAGTGTGTAGCCAGGATTGAAAACCTGGTGCTCACTATGTGTGGCCAGAGAGTTTAGAACCTGAAGATAAGAGCACAGATTTAGGAAGATAAGCCCACACTCAAACTGGTTGCCCTTCTGGTCTTATTTTTCTCTGGAAGCACTATCTTGACAGATTTTCTTTTAAACTTACCCCTTAAAGAAAAATTACATATAGCAGCATCTGAAACTTTAATGTATAGAGTACTCATCTGGGGATCTTGTAGATTCAGGATGAGGTCTGAGATTCTTCATTTCTAATGAACTTTCAGGTGGTGATAATGCTGCTGGTCCTTGAACTCCACTCTATAGTAGCTTAGAACATTTGTAACCAACAAGCTCCTGTTATTATCTTAAGTGGTTTTTACAGAGTTAAACAAACAATACCACTCCTTACTTTATAAAAGTTTACTCTGTACAAAACATGCCCATAGCACACAAATAAGAGAATAAGGTTATTAAAAACTGAAGCATGCAACAAGAATAATATTTATAAGTACACTGTGGGAATTTCCTTAAAATGTAATCTATTGTACATGAGTGTTACATACTGGATTAGTGAGGGTTGTCTAGGGAAACAGCACCAACAGGTGATATCTGTAAATATTATAAGATTTTTACTCCTGGGGGATGCCCAATTCCAAATTCTGTAGGGCAGGCTGCAAACTGGGAACTCCAATGAAGGTTTTTGATGGATTCCCCAGGAGAAGTTGGCTGGCTGAAGTAGACATGGAAATTCTCTCTTCTTGCTGCTAAAATCATCATTTCTCCTTTTACAGCCTTCAACTGATTGGTTGAGATGTCTCTCATTGTTGAAAACAGTCTCCTCAACTGATTGTAGATGTAATCGGCCATAGATGCAATCAATTTAGAGATTATATAAGTACATGAAATGTCCTCACAGTAACAATCAGGCCAGTGCTTGCTTGACCAAACAACTGGGCATCATAACCTAGACAAGTTGATACATGAACTTAACCATCACAATCCACCACTTGTCAACTTAGCAGCCATATACATCTCCTTAAACCGCATGTAATCTCTAAATAAAAACAGTAAGTCATATTTTCACCTAACAATAATCAACTGCCCTGCATACACATAGAAACACAGAAACTTTCCCCAGAATAGGGTGTAAGTCCTTGGCTACTATACACACTTAAACTTGATATCTTATTACTTAAACACTACAACAAGAAACTAATACAAATTACGTAATATGAAAAGGGAATAAGATAAAGAAGAAAACAAAGATATTTGCTTTATTTACATACACAAACGTACTCATAACAAAAAAGGAAGAAATATTTATAACCATTACACATCTTATTTTCTGCAATTGGTTGTGTGGTCATAGCTCATATTTACAAGTACCTTCTTCCACTACCCATTCCATATACCCTTCACCTTCAGCAAGCACATCAGCTGACTGTAGTTCTTTGACTGGTGGAGTGACCCAAACCTTCATTCCTGAAGTTTCTGGGCCATTGGTAGTCTTGCCTGGATTGGGTTGTTGCAGTTTTCCATTGACTTTAATCACAAGACATGGTAGTACAAAGAGACACCCTAGGGAATCTCCTGTATTCCAGGCAAACTCCTCTTTCTCCTCCATTGTGTAGTTGCAGTCCCATTTTCCCTTGATAGTCAGGATCAATACCTCAGCCAGTAGAGTAATGTCCTTCTTTGTCTGTTGATTCAGAGGCATGAGCTCAAAGTGGCAAGGTGGCAGTCTTTACTTGCAGTTCAATGGAATCACTGTTGTGTTTCCTTGTGGGAGCACTCTTTCTTTTGGAATTAAGAACTGTAGACCAGCAGAGCTTAAGCTTTCAGGGACAGCAAGTAAAACTTTTTTCTAGTGGATAACTAGGGGTGATATTGAGCGTGCCACTCCCATTTCCACTCCTTGATTCCTGGACCCATGAATCCTGGCTATGGGAGAAACAGCACCATACAGTGGATGCTGATTTAGAGCATACACTGCCCCCTAGAGAACACTGCCCCAGCCCTAGAAGATATTGCCACCTAATTGGTCCCATAATTGAATCTTCAAAAAGCCATTCCACTGTTCTATTAATCCCGTGGCTTCAGGATGATGGGGAACATGGTAAAACCATTGAATTCTATGAGCATGTGCTGACTCCCTTGCTTCTTTTGCTGTGGAATGAGTTCCTTGATCAGGAGCAATGTCAAACACCTTGACTTGGATAAAGCATTCTGTAAGTTCACGGATGGTAGTTTTGGTAGAAGCATTGGGTATAGTGGTGGAAAACCATATCTGGAGTATATGTCTATTTGTGTTAGAACAAATCACTGCCCCTTCCATGACAGAAGTGGTCCAATGTAATCAGCCTGTAGCAGGGTGGTCACCTTGGGGAGTGGTACCATCTCAGGGACTGAGTGATCTCTGCTGTTGGCAGATTGGGCCCTCAGCAGTGCCTATAACCAGGTCAGCCCTGGTAGGGCAAGTCCTGTTGTTGAGTCCATGATAACCTCCATCAGTACAACCATGGCCACATTGTTCGTGAGCCCACTGGGCAATGACAGATGTGGCTGAGGAAAGAGGCTACCTGGTATCCACTGAACGGGTTATCTTATCCACTTGATTATTAAAATCTTCCTTTGTTGAAGTCACTCTCCAGTGAGCATTCACATGGGACACAAATATCTTCATGATTTTGCCCACTCAGAAAGGTCTATCCACATGCTTCTTCCCTAGACTTCTTTGTCACCAATTTTCCAATCATGTTCCTTCCAAATTCCTGACCATCCAGCCAAACCGCTAACAACAGCCATGAGTCGGTATACAAATGCACGTCTGACCAGTTCTCCTTCTAAGCAAAATGAACAACCAGGTGCACTGCTCAAAGTTCTGCCCACTGGGAAGATTTCCCCTCACTGCTCTCCTGTAGCAATATTCCAGGAAGGTGCTGTAGTGTTGCAGCTGTACACTTTCAGGTGGCACCTGCATATCATGCTGAAACATCCATAAACCAGGCCCACATTTTCTCTTCCTCAGTCAACTGATTGTAAGGAATTCCCCAAGAGGCCATATCTGTGAGCTGGGAAGGAGAAGGTAATGTGGCAGGAGTGGGGACCATGGATATTTGGGCCACTTCCTCATGTAACTTGCCAATGCCTTCAGGACCTGTTCAAGCCCTATCTCTTATATACCACTTGCATTTTATAAGAGAATGCTGCTATGCAGGCCCAACTTTATGATTGAGCAGATCAGGCAACACCCAACTCATGATAGGCAATTCAGGTATCATGGTAACTTGGTGGCTATGCTTAAACATTCAATCTCTACTTAGGCCCAGTAGCAGACCAAAAGTTTTTTCTCGAAAGAAGAGTAATTGGCTTTTCATGGGAAAGACAATGCCTTCTTGACCAAAAGGGAGAAAAGAAATGTAACAAAATAGGGTTTCAGTGGCCAAGAGATTTCACATAGAGTCAGGAGGTCATTCTTGAGGTTACTCTTATGCAAGCTTCAGCCAGATATTACAAATTGCCACAGTACGCCAAGCCCTAACCAACAGTATTTCTGAAAACCCTAAAGAAAACCCAGGACTCTATCTAAGACTACTAAAGTTTTATTTATTAAATTTATTTTCCAGAAACTTAAAACCTCTAGATTGTTCTTATTCCAGATAAACCCTGAAACTTAGAGGTACCCAGTCTCTCCCAGAATATCAGCTAGTACAGACACACCTTTTCAACATGAAGAAGTTAGAATGGTCATTGCCTAAATATCCCTGAAGACTGAGAAAATGACCAAATGAGAGGGAGGAGTTGTAACAGAGAAGTTAGAATTTAACAAATGATTATGACTACTGTATCATTATATAGACATTTCTTTTTAGTTTCTAGTGTATTAGAACAGCCAGAAGGAAATACCTGAAATTGGGATCTGTAATCTATACTATTCTTTGTAATTTGCTCTATAACTACCTGTTAAACTGTATTTTGATATTTATCACTTTTCTCTATATATGTTATATGTCACAATAGAAAATGGGTTTTTAAAAAAAGGAGAGTTGCTATCTGCAGAGGATGACAATGCTTTGCTCCCATATCCTAAGGGTCTGCATTGTGATTCTTCTATAGAAGCCTACCAAAGGCTCCAAACAGCATCTCTATTTGCCACTGACACTTCCAGCACCATTGAATCTACTGGATCATATGGGTCAAGTGGCAGAGCAGCTTGCATAGCAGTCTGGACCTGTCGCAGAACGTTCTCTTATTCCAGCCCCCGCTCAAAACTAGAAGCTTTTCTGGTCAGTCAATAAATGAGCTGGAGTAGAACAATCAAATAAGTAATATGTTGTCTGCAAAATACAAAGAGACCAACTAGGTGTTGTGTGTCTTTTCTGGTTGTAGGAGGGGCCAGATGCAGCAGCTTATCCTTCACGTTACAAGAGATATCTTGATATACCCCACACCACTGGACACTTAAAATTTCACCAAGATGGAAGACCCCCATATTTTTGTTGCATTTGTCTCTCATCATCTGACACACAAATGTATTATCAATAAGTCTAGAGTAGTTGTGACATTTTGCCCAATGTCTAGGTCCAATCAACATGATATCATTGATATAATGGACCAGTGTGATAGCTTGTGGAAGGAAGACATGATCAATGTCCCTGTAGACTAGATTATGACATAGGACTGGGGAGTTGATACACTCCCTGAGGTAGGACATGAAGTTGTATTTCTGGTCTTGTCAGCTTAAAGCAAACTGTTTTTGGTAGCCTCTAGTAACAGCAATTGAAACAAAAAGCATTTCCAGATCAATAGCTGCATACCAGGTATCAGAGTATTTGTTGATTTGCTCAAACTACAATACCATATTTGTATGTATGCAGCTGCAATTGGAGTCACCACCTGTTTAAATTTATGATAATCCACTGTCATCTCCAAAATCCATCGGTTTTCTGCACAAGACACAGGAGGGTTGAATGGGAATGTGGTGGGAATCATTACCCTTGCATCCTTCAAGTCCTTGATGGTGGTGCTAATCTCCATGAATCCAGAATTGTTTTTGATTTATTATTTTTCTAGGTAAGGATAATTCCAGTGGCTTCCATTTGTCCTTTCCTACCATAATAGCCCCCATTCTACAAGTCAGGGAATGAATGTAGGGATTCTGTCAGTTCCTGAGTATGCCTATGCCAATTATGCATTCTGAAACTTGGGAAATAACCACAGAGTGGGTCCAGGGACCCACTGGACCCACTGTGAGATGGACCTGTGGTACAACTGACCATTTAACCTCCATAAACCCACACTCTGACTATTGGACTACAGTGATGTTTTTTGTCTCCTGGAGTTTATGTCTCTTCTGAGCCAGTGCCTAATAATCCCCAAAATATCTAGTCATTTCCTTTTTCCCCATGCAGTTACCTGTTAAAAAGCCATATGTCTCTTTGAGGGAAGCTGGGAGGAAGATTAACAGTATAAAGTTTGGGTTGTGTAGCAGGGCCCTTTCCAAAAGGGACCTGGCCTTCTTCTCATTCAAAAGAATCTGGGTCTGTAAACTCTCTCAAGTCTGGGAATTGATTAAGGGGCCATGACTCTGTTTTATAATTCAACTTAGACTTTTGTTCACTCGACCTAGAACATTCTGTTTATGCAGATTGAGTAAAAATTTAGTAGACTGCCCATCTATTTTACTTCTAGGTACCCCATAATCTACTAGCCAATACCATACCAATACCATGGGTCTTTACAGGTCTTGCTGTGTCCATTATGGCAGCCATGTCTACCTTGTCTTAGCAATTAAGTACTGCCACCTGGCTTCTGTCAACTCAAGATCTGATCATCCCCCTTGTGTTTAAGGATCCTCATCCAGTGACAGCAGTAGTAATATCTGACCACAGAGAAGAGTGACCACAGAGCTCTTCAGGAAAGATGGAATTAGTCTTACAAATTTATTCCTCACAGTCCTGCTGAACATTCCTCAGGTGGGTGAATAGGTCTTACATGATAAATCCACTAAAACATTCCAATCTCTCTAGGCCTTTGGACCTCCACACCTATATAATACCAGGGCAGTTCTGGCATTTTGACCTTAGGTAATGTAGGCCATGGTTTGGTCCATGCTTCAGCCAACCTCCAAAAACAAAAACACAAACAAACAAACAAACAAAACTGTTAAAGCCCTTTCTAACCCATTGAGCTATAAAATGGGATCCAGAATCTCTGCTTACTGGATTCATAGCAATAAATTCAGCCTGATCCAATTTTATATTCCCTCAACCATTATTCCACACCCTTAATATCCATTCCCACACATATTCACCTTATTTCTATCTATAAATTTGGAAAATTTATGCAGTTCTTTTGGAGTCTAATGTACCTCCTCATGGGGCACACTTTGTATCTCACCTTTTGGGGCCTGTTGGAACTTTAGTCTAGTCACAGGTCTGGAAGAAAAGAGAGGTGGTGGGGATGGGTCCAGAGAAGAATTACAAGTGTTTTGCAAGCCATCACCTCAGGCCATTCCATTGCATTTTCATCCCGA
Source organism: Choloepus didactylus (assembly GCF_015220235.1). Taxonomy (NCBI): domain Eukaryota; kingdom Metazoa; phylum Chordata; class Mammalia; order Pilosa; family Megalonychidae; genus Choloepus; species Choloepus didactylus. Next base: position 24,962,287 of record NC_051310.1, read on the forward strand.
CAGAGGAGGGAGTACTATTTGCTCAGGGGAGGTGGTTACAGGTGAATCAAGCAAAACAGGGTTAATTTCTTCATGTGGAAATTGGATGGCAGATCCCTCAGACCAAACTGGTAGTTGGAAAGCTGTTTCCTCAGGGCAGACTGAACAGGTGACTGGTTCCTCAGAGCCAAAATTTACAGGTTTATCTGGCAGAGATGTAGCAGAATCTATGATCCAATTTTCAGGATCTCATTCCTTTTCAATCAATGACCTCCCTTGATAGCAGACACCCTGCAAGTTTGGGGATTTAGTTTACATTGTAATTCAGCCACTCACACTCTGGGTCTGGTTTTCAGAAATCTCAAGTCTGCAGCTACCTGAAATAAGATTTTATTTCAGAGCTCACACAGAAACTTTCCTATCCTTCATGTAGCACTTAGTTACAAATTTGAAGACTTCAGCTTATCCATTTCTTTTATATCTGTATTCAGCATATTTAGGTGCAACTAGGCAATCATTACACCTTTTAACTCCACAAAGCTCAGTGTCAAAAACACTCACACCCAGAGTCTTGCATCTAATAAGCATTTGAGTAACCATATCCAGTGGTGATATTTTGCATATCTTTATTGCTAGTTGATGCCATGGACTGTCAGTGCCATCAGGAATATTTGAAATAGAGTAATTAGTGTCTTTGAATCTAATCAGATTAGAGAACCAATTCCAAAAATCCCAAAACCAACTCAAAAATCTCATATTTAAGATTTTCTTTCTCAAAAACCATTCCCAGTACCAAAACCACTAGTCAGGGTCCCTAGGGAAACAGAACTGACAAGAGAGATCTGCAAATATTATGCGATTTTTATAAAAATTGTCTCAGGTGAGTGTAGGGATGTGAAAATCCAAATTTCATAGGGCAGGCTGGAAGCTGGAAACTCCAAGGAGGGTTTGATGAATTTGAAGCTGGCTGGCTGAAATAAAGATGAAAATTGTCTGTTCTGACTGCTGAAATCATCACTTCTTTTTTTACAACCTTCGACTGATTAGATGAGCTATCTCTCATTGTTGAAGGCAATCTCCTCAACTGACTGAAGATGTAATCAGTCATAGATGCAATGAACTTACTGATGATTTAAGTCCATGAAATATCCTCACAGTTACAATCAGGCCAGTGAACTTGACCAAAGTACTGGGCACCATAACCTGGCCAAATTGATGCATGAATTTAACCATCACACATACAGATTATTTTTAGAGAGACAATTTTGGTTGAAAGTTGATTACAGAAGTTTTCTTTCTTGTTTGCCATTTTGCAAGTTTATTAATTTTCAAAATAATGTAGAGCAGGGCCAGCTTGCCACCTGGTTTCCTAAATAAAGTTTTATTGGAACACACACACTTGTTTGTTTGATTATTGTCTGTGCTGTTTTCATTATACTGCAGAGTTGAGTAGTTGTGACAGAAACCATGAGACTTACAAAACTGAAAATATATACTTTTTTTACACACAAAAATTTGCCAGTGCTGGTGAATAACCTATTTGAACTATCAAATGATTTTTAATGTATTGTTCAATAAACACAATCTCCAAAATATAATGTTAATTTAAGTAATAAAAATATGAGATCAAGCATTGCCAGAACAAATAAGGCTGACTTTAAAAATTTAAGCCAAGGTTTGAATCAGTATTATCCCATTGAAATTGTTTTTATAGTATACTAGCATATTAACTCTCATAATCAATGGCATGTAATTCAAATGCAAAAAGTTTAATTAGCATTAAGCAAATCATGTTTTCTTAGTGGTTGTCTTTCCCCATACATAACAAAACATTCTCTGCGATCTGTGTGGGAACCCTGCTTATCCACAGTTTAGTCAGGATGGTGTTAAGAATATAAAATCCAAAAAATCTTTTCACAAAAATATCTCCAATTTGGAATTTTTAAATGAAAGAATACCTCTTAAGACATTATTCTGATGATCCTTTTCTAAAAAAGGAAAAAAAAAATGGTATACTCTAACTTTTATTTTAATTTTAAATGCTTTTTGTGTTGTGTTTTGTAAGAGAAACAGTAAACATTAAATTTCATTATGTGTTTCAATTTCATTTGACTGAAATAAAAAATCCTACAATGGGGACATTCACCTGAATGAAAATTTTCTGAATTATGTATGCCCTATTTTCTACTCGTATGCATGGTTCAGATATTCATAAATATTTAAAAAGTCGGGTTTTCAAATCCAATATGACTGCAATCCATTTTAACAGTGAGAACTGAATTGTTTTTGCCCCTGTAGGTGAATGAGATAGACAAGCTAATTGTTCTTTAACTCACTGATTTTCAGCTTGGAGATCTCATTATCATTTGCTTTCGTGACTGAATTTCTCTGAAATTTTGATGAAGAGTATGACTTACTTTATCACAAAATCATGAACCCTTTACCTTCCCTATCTTTTTCTAAATTCCCACACAGAATACTTGATAGAAAATTGATTTTGCTCATTACTGTTTCAAGTGATCATTAGAATAACTGGAGAGAACAAGGAACACACCACATTAGCATAACAGAACATTTGAAAAATCAATGACTATGTCTAGGTAGAAAATATTCTACCTCATAACCAATATACTAGGCATTTAGAAAGGTCATATACAATGTATTTAAAACTCTGCTCACAAGCATAATTATAAATGACAAGTTTCTATTTCTCACATATAGGTCCATTCTATCATTAAATATCTTACAACTGATAATAATAAAATTCATATCCCTGGGAAAATAGCCTGGTTGAAACTTAGCAGGTTGAGTCTGGAGTTTATGAGACACAAATTCACACACGCACACTAACACACACACACATGCATGCATGTGTTTCAATATGTAGCGTGGTAGTTGATACTGGAATGATCCCAGGCTATAGGGCAAACAGATTTTGACAGGGGAAACATCCAAGAAATAAATCATAGAAAGAGAAAAATCATGAACATATATGACAGTGTTATCAAGCTACAAAAAGATGATATGGATTATGAGATTTATTTGCTTTATAATTTTGATTTGGAAACAACCATGAGTATATTTCAATTTTAAATTGGGAGAAAGGAGGTGATTTTTCTTACACTATTGTCTGAAATTTTATTTATATTTCTGAGGAAGTTTTCAGTAATTTTACAGCAATATATTGCTTATATAAACATTTTATTTCAACTACATTTACTAGACTTAAGATATGATCATTGTTCTTGGAATCCTTTCTTAGTCTCAGTGAGTACGTCATGGAGCTAGGGGGACAGAAGGCCTCCTAGGTGTGCTTAGCAAGGTAATTGATAAACTTGAGCTTATTTTTAACCTTTAGTATGAGAATAATAAAATGTTTAAAACACCAAGATTATTAGTGGGGATTCAATAAGGTAATGTGTGCAAATATGCTGAATAAATGCTAAATTATTTTATGGATTCATTTTTTATTTTATGATTACTGAGTGGGTTTTATAGTTACAGTGACTTTATTTTCAGAAATGAACATTGAATTTTATAGTCTCATAGGTATGTATTTGGGGAAAAACAGAGAACACTGATATCTATATCAGTGTTATAGGGGAGGTATTATCTTAGCAAATAGTAAATGCCAACAATATGATGTCAGACTGCCATATGTGGAAATAGGAAGTCTAGGCTAGATATGGTGCTGCTGTATTAGGATGGTTGCAGTGGAGCTGAAGGGAACAGGGTGTATTTAAGCATTATTTTGTAGGTACAGTAGAAATTGAAGAGAAGAATCATAAGTAACTTCTTATGTTTTGTCTTTAGTAACTGGACAAGAGCTATTTATTCTAATGTGGGAGAATGTGAGGGGCCAGATAATTATTTTTATGGCTGTTTCTATTATTATGGGATGTGTGTGTGCATGCACATGTGTACATTTGTGTGTTTATAAGATGTTAAAAAACAGGCTTTCTATTTTGACATGCATATTTTGAGATATTCATGAGACATACAAATGTAGATATCACATAGCTTGAGAAATATGAGTCTAAATCTCAGAAGCAATATCAAGGATGGAGATACTTTGGGATTTATGTCATGATAAGTGAAGTCATTAGATTAAATGAACTTACCAAAAACAAAATGTGAAGAAATAGAAGATGAGAGTGTCTAGAGCTGGGCCCAGAGGCACTTGCAATTTTTGGCACTTGGGCAGGAGGGAAAAGGGCTAACAGAAGAGGAGGAGCTGATAAAATGGATTTTCATAGATATTTGGTGTCATAAGACCCTAAGAAACAACACTGTTTTAAGAAGAGGAGGAAAGCCATCTTTCCCAAAGGGCTTCTAAAAAGTAAAAAATATAAAGTCAGAAAATTTCTATTGAATTTGGCAATAGTAAATTCACTGGGGTCCTGGTCTAGAGCAGTTTCAGTGGAGTAGATGTTGAAAGAGACTTTATTAAAAGAAGCATATTATGGAGATATCAGATATCAGATGGAGATATCACACACACATAGATATATATGAATATGCTTACAGTGATTTTCACGTATGTATGTGCGTATATATTTTTTGTGCATATATATATAAAGTATGTAATATTTGTATATATGTGCATAGATATGGGTAAATGTGCATTTATTTTTATAGATATACATTTATAGATACACATTTATAAATCAGAGATAATTGAACATAATTAAATGAAGGTGAAATTAAACACCCAAAAGAGAAAAAAAAAAGAAAAAAAAAAAAGTCCAAGAGTAGAGCACCATTAGAAAAACTGGGCATTCATAAGAAGATGGACACTTCCCACACTGAAAGAGCAAAGAAAGAAATGTCTTCAGATACAAGTGGAACTGTCAACTTGGTGGTGGAAAGCAGCAATAGTTTATCTCTCTTAATTTCCTTTATGTCTCAATGAAATATGAGGTGACAGTGAAGTGAGAGTGAGGAAGGAATGTACATGAATGAGGACAGAAGAAAGAATATCAAATAGTAATTTAAGTTCATAAATCTTCTTGTAGAAACATTGGCAGGAATATTCATTTTCTATGCTGTATAACAAATTAAAACAAATGTATCAGCTTGAGACAGTTTCCATGGGTCATGAGTTCCTGCACGACTTAGCTGTTTGTTCTGCTCAGGGTCTCAGGAAGCTACAATCAAGATGTTAGCTGGGACAGCAATGCTGTTTGAAGTTCAAGGTCCTCTTCCAAAGCACATGGTTTGGGGCAGAATTCATTTCCTTGCAGCTGTAGCACTCCTGGCAACTTGCTTCTTCAAGGCCAGCAGGGAAGACCTAAGCCTTCTTTTAAGTCTTCCAACTGATTCCGACTATTTGTGCACCTCAGATTACACGGTCTATTACCACAGCTACTTTTTATTCCCAGCCAATATTCTCAACCTTTGTCATTCTTGCACAAAAGGGGCCATCTATAGTTAAACCCAAATATCTGACTCTATATTGTCTAAATGGGAGAAACTGGCAATTGATTTAGATAAATCATACATTAATAGTGAATGGGTGTCAGTTTGAATGCTGTGAACATGCATTTCAATTAACACAACTGCATTCATTCATTATGTGTTGTCTGTGGATGCTTTCACATTTACAACTGCAAAGTTGGTCTACAAAGCCTAAAATATTTACTATGTGACCCTTTTAAGAAAAAGTTTGTGTACTTCTAGTATAGATGACATAAAGAAATTGTAGCAGAGAGGATATTAATGTAGGTGTGTTAAAAGGAGAGGAGACGTAAGTGGAGAATAAGAGGCTATTTTGGAGATTGATATGGTTTTGGAGTATGAGAGATGAGAAAAAGTCATTAGGGAATTTGGGAGACCAAGATATTCGTTGGCTATTGACCTTACCAAGAATGAAGATAGAAAGTGTTGGAGTATGCCTTAATGTTTTGCTTTGTAACTATAACTGAATAGCCTCATAATAATCTAATTACCCTGTATTTATCCTATTTTGTAAGTTAAAAGCCTTGTGATTCCATTAACAGTTTCCCTTAATGTTTATTAATGGAAAAAAACCTAAGCTAACCCACCCCAATTCCTACCTTATCGTGCGAGAGGACCAGTTCTAATCAAAGTTGCCCTGCCCGACATGGGCAGTGGCACAAACTTTAACCTATAGTAACCTGTACCTCATTGTAGGACTAAAAATAATGCCCATAACCATATTAAGCTGACGTTTTCCTTACATATGTCCTATGACCAAGTATGTAAGCTGTTTGCACATGCTCCATAATTAGACTATCTCTAACCTCATTTCAAACCACTGTACTCATTATCATAAGCCTGCCTTTGCCAAGATGCTATAAAACTCTCAGAAGCTCTCCAGATCAGGGAGACAGAACTGAGGCCTGTAAGCCTCCTGTTCTCCTTGCATTGTACTTTGCAAGAAAATCCATTTTTCTCTTTGAAACCCCAGTGCCATAGATTGGCTGTTATGTACATTGGGCAGCAAGCCCATTCTTGAAACAAAATCATGAAGCAAGACATCTAGTATTCAGTGAATGAAAGGGGGATTGACAGAAGATCACAGGAGGGTGGACTGGATGTTAAAGCACAAGATGGGAAGTTCTGTAGGGTATCATTTGTTTATATGTGTATATTGCTTTTTGGTTTTGTTTGTCTTTTTTCTAAATTAAAGGAGGAAAAAGGCCTGAAAGTCAGAGTGATAAAGGAACAATATGTCTCCAATCAACCAGCTCTGAGTAAGGAGAAGGATCATAGAAAACAAAACAAGACAAAAAAATTTAAAAAGAAGTATTTACTTCAAAAGCCAGCAAGGGAAACATGTCCAACAGGATAGCCAGATTTCAGATAAAATTATACAAGTGAATGGAAAATTCTTAAAAGAAATTGTCATGTAATAGAATAGGCTGATAACACAGAGATATTGAAATTATAGTAGAATGTATTGAATGGGATTTAGTTTGGTTTGGATTAATACATTGTCCATTATAGGGAGGAGAAATCAGATGGAAATGGATGGCAAATGAAGCTTAGAAATCTAAGAGCCACAGCAATAATCAGAGATGTAAAAAGGGATGAGATCAGTTTGGATGGTCCATTTTAAATAATACCAACAATATATGTGTTTTAGGGAATCCACGTTGTACTGGTTTGGATCTGTTATGTACCGCATAAAAGGCCATGTTCTTTTAATCCAATTTATGGCAGCAGGCCTATTGTGGGTGGGACCTTTTGATTAGATTGTTTCCATGGAGATGTGACCTGGCCTATTCAAGATGAGTCTTAATTAGTTTACTGGAGTCCTTAAGAGAGCTCGGGGAAAGAGAGAGAAAAGTCAGATCTGACATTAGACCCAGATGCTTGAAGACTTAAAGAGAAAGACTTTTGGAAGTGCTAAACTAAGAGACGAAGCCCATAGTTTGCCCCAGGAGAAACTAAGAGAGAAGCTGAGAGAGACATTTTGGAGAGAAGCTAAGATATGCAATCCAGAGTTTGCCCTTGGGAGAAGCTAGCAAGGACCCACAGGAGCTGAGACAGAAGCCCAGAGACATTTTGAAGAAAGCCACTGAAACCAGAAGCTGCAACCTAGAGAGAGGTTTCAGCAGAGCCAGCCACATGCCTTCCCATGTGTCAGGAACCCTGGATGCCATTGGCCTTTCCTCAGAGAAGGTATCTACCTTTGATGCCTTAATTTGGACATTTTCATGGCCCTAAAATGGTAAATTTGCAACCTAATAAATATCCACTGAAAAAGCCAACTCGTTTCTGATATATTGCATTTTGGCAGCTTTAGCAAACTGAAACCTATGTGCTTTTATTTTTTACAGATATTTTATAAATGTCTTTTAATATAATAAATCACTCTAAAACATAGAATACTTATTCACACAACTTATGCTAATATACTTAAAGTATTTTTATGCAGGTATTTTATTCTATATTTTCCAATAAAGGAATTGAAATTCAGAGAGTCCAAAGGCAAATAGTTAATCAGTAGTGAAGATGAATGTGGATACATTCTTGTAAATAAAAGTTTACTTGTGCATCTACTCTTTGAGCATTTCTGAATAAGTACAGTAGAATATCACTGAGATTTGTTTGATTGTAAAAACACTGGAGAGAGAAAGCTAAACTAAATAACTTCTAAGAATGCCATTAATATTTAGCAACTAAAATAAGGGAATAATCTAAGAAATTGGAAATCTCGTTTTTCTCTTCTGTAAAGTGGGAATATTATATACCCAGCTAACTGTGATGCTTCATCAGTGAAATAAAGTACCATGTTTGAGCCACCTTTGTAACTATAATTCATCATAAAATTATTAACTGGTAGTATTTTTAGCTCTTATCCAGAACACTATTGGGGAATACGTTATAACTGGCAAATTCTGGTTCACTTTACCCATGAAACCCTCAGGCTCAAGTTTTCTAAGGTTAAGTTTCTCTAGTTTCTAGAAAAAATACTTACAAAAATTCAACAGTTCAGTTCTTAACCTTTTCTTGACTTTGATACATGCTGTGGTTCACTGATCAAAAACAGTGCAGCAAAATGTACATGTGTTTACAGATCAGAAACCTAGCTTAAAAATTATACGTGCCTAACAAACTTTGACTTTTTCAGAGAATCACTTTCTGGTTTTACTCAGGAAGGATTTAACCTAAACAATTTCATTTACATAAAAAAACCCTCATGATTTCTGTCATCATCTTCAACCTTAACACCATCACCCTTGCTATCACCATTATGTTCCTCATTCAACGAGCTGCTGATGCCCTGGTAGTTTCTATTTGCAGTGTGTTTCCGAGATCAATGCCTTGCCCTACAGCAAACAGGATATGCAAAGGCACTTAGATTATTCCAAATCTTAAATTTGATATCCCCAGGTCATTGAAAAAAAAATTGAAGTATGATTTTTCTTTTGTAATTTTTTCAGATAATGTGTTCAATATTCATTTTATGTATGTGTATGCAAATGCCTTCCTCTGATCCAGATTCATTTACTCACTCTTGCTAAATCCCCCTTGTGGGGTTGAGGGAAAAACAGGAAAAACTCCTAGGAACATAGCTTTATGCTCCAGAATCATAGCACACTGCAACTAAAACACTGTAAGGCCTTAATGTTTCTTTCATTCTATTCCTAATGGGAAGTTTTTATTAGAAGGGATGTATTTCTGGGTAGGGAGATAGTTCCAGCATGTTTTAGAGTAGGGGAATAGGTGACACAGTCAAATAACATATAGAATAGATAATTTATCATGTAAACCATGGTATCAGTAATCATTTCTGATTTTCAAATTTCCTTCTCAGATATTTATTGTTGCCCCATACCTTATTCACCAAAATTCTTCCTCTTCAATCTCAAGATAAACAATTTACCACTAATGCCAAATCATTAACAGAGTTTTGCTTTCATTTGATTTAATAAGCTGATTTTGGAATTGATTAGACTCTAGTAACTTACCTGTAATACTGTTTGTTGGCCAGATATCAGTGCCTCTTGATCTTATGTGAACTTAATTATCACCACAGGGAACATTAAATTTGACTTCTTTATAGACAGATCAATATGACTGACAGCCAATAAATATCGTTCATTATTTTAAACTCTTGTACAACATACAGGCTGACAAATTAGTGGAGAATGACCCTGATTATCAGTCATTAATGTAGGTTTTGATGCCACTTTCTAGGTCCTTACATCTGCCTCTCTGTCAAATGACTTTCACTTAGAATTGAAAGACGGTAAAGCAAATAGGTATTCAGGACCAAGTACAGAAATCCATCTAGGCTGTTTATTGTGGGAAAAGATTAGATTTTTTTCTGGCAGCAGGGATTTAGGAACATGTAAAAAACATTATTTTACTTACAAGGTTGAATGAGGGTTGCATTAACTAGCCATGGTTAAATCTGGGACAATTTCATGTCACTTTAGATTCATAAGTTCAGAGATTCAAACCCAAACACGAAAATTTTAGTGTGTTCCATCCATATTTGTATAGCTCAAAAGTGTTTAATGCAGATATAAAACATTTCATAAGACTTCCAGAACATCACATGGTTCTTTCAAAAACACTATTTTGATGATTTATATTGTGTGTTTAGGAAATAATGCAGAAAAATACTGGTAACAATTTACTTGTGATGGTGAGAATATTATGTATGAGAGGAAAAGTGCTTTGTGAAAAGCATTTTAGTACTTTTATTATTTAAGTAGCTTCCATAAAGGGTTCAGCAATGTTGAAGTTATAGAAATATAGAATACTATTTTTTATGTACAGGATTCCCGTATACCACCCTGTCCGGCGCTCTCTCCGCCCCGCCTCGAGTCCTCGGTCGGCCGGCGATGGGGACCAGAGAGATAAGGGGAGAGAGGGTGCGGACAACGTCTTACCCGGAGCACTTGTGATCACTCAGGACTCGCGGTGGTAAAGCAAATAAACTTTTAATGAGACTAGGCAATCATCATCTTTACAGGTTCCACCCGGGGCGAGACACCTCGGGGGAGAACAACCTCGATGCGGCCGTCAGGTACGGCTCCTTGTGGGCTGTCTCCCCGAGCTTTGCCCGGGAACTTTCTTATAAACCTTGCGTGTATCCAATGGGCTAACGCCACGCACACAAGCATGATTGGTGAATACAGCGGGTGGTTACATACATCAGAAGGCGGAAGCAGGATGTGGGCGCCATCTTGGCACCACTCGATGGGCGGGGGGACTTTGGAGCAGGTTTACAGCGCATGCGCTATGCCCGTCCCGGGAGACGGCTCTCCACATCTCCCCCTTTATTATTTATATCGACCCAGTGTCCCCAGTGATGAGTGTGCTCCCGTGAACCCAGATGGCTCACAATTTGTTCCGGTGCTTTGGGGAGTCTGGACTAGGTCTCAGCCATTTAGCGGCGGAGCCTCTAGCACCGACCAGAATGCTCACCTCATATGGAGACAGGAGAGTCCGTGAGCTGGAAACAACATGACTCTCCCTGCAGTGCTTTGCCTTGCAACTGGGGGACAAAGGCGGGGGCAGGGATAGCATTAACCAGAGTCGGAGGCGTCACTAGGCGTCCCTATGCATTGGCTAGAGTCAAGTCTGGCCACAACTATGACTCTGCCTTAGGGACCTACCTGAGACAAAAATTATGACTGCTGGCGTCACCCGTTATACCCGGGACATAGCTGCGCGCTTAGCTACAAACCTCGCTCCCGAGTGCCCCGCCCGAGGCGGCCAGGATGGGGTATGGCCATCAGAATGGTCGCTGTTGGGGGTATCAAAGGTGGAGGACATAGCCATCATAATGGTAACACGGTACTGCCGCGCTTGAAACAGGCGTTCTAGCAAAGATTTAACAATGACTAATCCCACCAATAGTCCCACCATCAAGAGAATCCAATTAGTCAAATTGGGCCAAGAGAACCAAGAGGTGACTTGGTCCCACAGATTTTTTACAGTCTCGCCCAGTGTGGAAAGGTCGAAACTAACAGGCTTCAATTTCCTAATGTTCTCAAGTCCCTGAAGGCCGGAGGCTTGGTCCAATGGCCCAGGCCGTATATTCGTTGGCGTTTCTGACAGCTGCTCCCCGGCCTCCCCAGGTGATGCCACGGTTCCCACCAGTCTTTCCAGAACCCACACCGGTTGACGTCCTGGTTCCTGGGGAAAAACACAAACAGAGCCTCCGGCCCAGCCGAGCACCGGGTCAGGGCCTTTCCACTGTGACGTGGAGGGAGCGATATGGCCCTTAACAGTCTCCCATATCCGCATCGCTCAGCGTCAAGCCTTCCATGTTCGCGCCGGCTCAAGGCCGCCGCCCGCCCGCATGCACCGCCGGCCCGGGGCTGCGCGCGGCCTCCTCCCCGCAGCGAGCTGCCGGGAGGGGAGGTCCGGGAGGGGGAACCCGGGCGGGGGGCCCGGAGGGGCCGGGGCAGAGGAGGGGAGGGGGCCCGAGGGCGAGAGGGGGGCGCGGCCGGGCTCGGCGGCCGCGGGGCGCGCGCGGCTTCAGTGGCCCGGTGCCCGCTCCGCCGCGGGTTCGAGTCTGCCCGGCCCCCTCCGCGCCGCCTCGGCTTCCCCGGCCGCCCGCGGCCCCCGAGCGCCGGCGCTTGCCCGGAAAGGACTAGAATCGGGTCCAAACAGACACCCGTTTGGCGCGCTCGGTCTATATCACGACTAAGTTTCATCCAAGAGGGCAGATTAAGGCTGCCAGAACAAGGAAACCAGGGGGCAAAAGTGGCCACATCATCAAGAAATCGCTGGAGAGAACTTCTCTTAATTGAGATACCCCGCTGTTTCAAAAGGGTCTTTAAGGGGGTTAATAGGGGTGAACTCCCAGACTGCCCCATGCTTGCAGTCGGCACTATCTCTTAATCACTCGGAGAGCTCTTCCGAGTCCCCGGGGCTACCTGAACGCCCACGGGCCCTAGTCCTCGTATGGAAAGGGGGTGCTTACCTTCTCGCGGTGATCAGTCGCGGAAGTCAAGCCACGGATCCCGGGAGCACGTCTCCGTCGGGTCGAGGGGAACGCGAATGAGGTTCCCCGTACGGGCCACCACTTGTCCGGCGCTCTCTCCGCCCCGCCTCGAGTCCTCGGTCGGCCGGCGATGGGGACCAGAGAGATAAGGGGAGAGAGGGTGCGGACAACGTCTTACCCGGAGCACTTGTGATCACTCAGGACTCGCGGTGGTAAAGCAAATAAACTTTTAATGAGACTAGGCAATCATCATCTTTACAGGTTCCACCCGGGGCGAGACACCTCGGGGGAGAACAACCTCGATGCGGCCGTCAGGTACGGCTCCTTGTGGGCTGTCTCCCCGAGCTTTGCCCGGGAACTTTCTTATAAACCTTGCGTGTATCCAATGGGCTAACGCCACGCACACAAGCATGATTGGTGAATACAGCGGGTGGTTACATACATCAGAAGCCGGAAGCAGGATGTGGGCACCATCTTGGCACCACTCGATGGGCGGGGGGACTTTGGAGCAGGTTTACAGCGCATGCGCTATGCCCGTCCCGGGAGACGGCTCTCCACACCACCCTATTATTAACATCTTGCATTGCTGTGGTGCATTTGTTACAAATGAAGAAAGCACATTTTAAAAATCGTACTATTAACTATAGTCCAGGGCTTAACTTAGAATTCACTATTTGTGTTGTGCAGTTCCATGGATTTTTAAAAAATATTTTATTCTAGTAAAATATATGCAACCTTTTAACCACAGCAAAATCCCTATTTCAGTGCTGTTCATTATTTTCACAATATTGTGCTACCTTCACCACTATCCATTACCAAAACTTTTTCATCATGGAAATGCAGACACTAGGCTTTAATCCTGACATTACAATTTTACTTCCAGATTCAGTCTACCCTATGACAACTACTTGGATCTTAAAAAAATTTTATATCAGTAGTGCAAACATTTCATTTTGTATGGCCATGATAAAGATCTCAAAAATCATTATCATTGCTGTAGAATTAGAATGCTCCCAAACATGCTGAAATTATACTCATATTTAAAGAAAACATTAATTGATATTTAACAATACATGAAACAGAAAATGGTACAATAAGAATTTCTGGATAGTAATTAAGCTTTTTGGATTATACTTGAATTTAAAGAAAGGAAAAATAAATATGTATTTGACTTTGGATTCTCAGCATCATTCCATATGTGCCTTTAGTGAAGTGAATTTCAAAATAGTCACACATCATTAAATACTTGTACTTCAAGTGTATGCTCAAGCATACACTATTTAGATTTGAGATGTCACTACTTATATTTAGATGCATTATCAAGTATCTTCTCTAATGCCTCTCTCTTCATGTTGGCTTTCTTAAACCTGTAACTCACTTTTGATAATCTTTGCTGTATGAGCATTATACAAATTTCATGGTGTATTTCAATAGGTGTGAATTAAGAAAATAAAAAGAAATGATAATGATGGAGAAATACAACAAATAAATGCTATTCATTTATTCACACATTCAACGAATGTGGTTATGTTCTAAGGCATAATTGCTGTACCAGATTATAGCAGTGGGTAGACTAATTTAATTCCTACTTATAGAAAAAATAGATAAATGAATGGATGATAATGTTATTGAAAATGTCTTCCAGTTTTTGTTTTGTTTTGGAAGGGATATTCTCTGAGTCAGTCTATACACTGGCATGTAAACTTTTCCCTTTAATGATTTCATTATGTGTTTGAATGTTTTATCTTACTGTCTATCTCCCCACCAGAATGTTACTGTTTGCCAGCAGGAATTTTGTAAAATTGCTTTATTCACCTTTGTATCTGTGTCAGTTTGGATGAATTATGTCCCCCAAAATGTCATGTTCTTTAATGTAATCTTGTGGGGGTAGACCTATTAGTTGTGATTAGGTTGGAATCTTTGGATTAGGCTGTTTCCATGGAGAAGTGACCCACCCAACTGTGGGTAACACCTTTGATTGGATTGTTTCCACGGAGGTTTGGCCCCACCCATTCAGCATGGGTCTTGATTAGTTTATCAGAGCCCTATAAAAGCTCACAAACAGAAGGACCTCAGAGCAGCTGCAGCTTAGAGAGACATTTTGAAGAACACCATTTTGAAATGCAACCTAGATACAAGCAGATGCGAGCCATGTGCTTCCCAGCTAACAGAGGTTTTCCTTGGTGTGCTTCAGTGAAAGTACCCTACTGTTAATGCCTTTGTTTGGATATTTGCATGGCCATAAGACTGTAACTCTGTAACCAAATGAATCCCCTTTATAAAAGCCAATCCATTTCCAGTATTTTGATTGTGATGATGATCACACAATTTGTGTATGGTGAAGTAGATACTCAAGTGAGGTTTTGATTGTAATATCTTAAAATAAATATTTGCACAGATGTGTAAAACAGAATTTTCAGAGAAAGAACAATATGAGTTCTTGTGTTGAGGCAAACATTAATATGAGTTATTCTTTACAAAATAAACTTAAAGCTTCTCTATTGTGATGGTTAGATTCATGTGTCAACTTGGCCAAGTGATAGCACCCAGCTGTCTGGTCAAGCAAACACTGGCCTAACAATGCTGTGAGGACGTTTGAGGCTGGTTAATAAACCAACAGGCTAGTTTATTAAATCATCAGTCAGTTGACTGCAGCTGTGACTGATGACTCACCAAAGGGCATGCCTTCCACAATGAGAGAATACAATTGGCTGGATTTAATCCAAATTAATCAGTTGAAGACTTATAAGCAAGACAGATAGGGGACCTTCACTTCTTCGGCTTCCCAGTGAAGTGTTTCCTGAGGAGTTTGTTGAAGTTGCCGGTTCGTTTCCTGAGGAGTTCATCAAAGTTGCCAGTTCATTTCCTGAGGAGTTCGTCAAAGTTGCCAGTTCATTTCCTGAGGAGTTCGTCAAAGTTGCCAGTTCGTTTCCTGAGGAGTTCATCAGACATCTTCCTTGGAGTTGACAGTTTGCTGACTGCTCTACATAATTTGGACTCGTGCATACCCACAGTTGCGTGAGTCACTTTTACAATTTGATAGTCAGAGACAACTTTCATTGATTCTGTTTCCCTAGAGAACCCTAACTAATACACCTATCATTTCCATAGAGTGAGTCTTCAACTCTATTATACATGAATCCCTTTTTAATGGGAAAACTGCAATCAAAGATCTAACTTCATGTAATGCCTATGATGGTTAGATGCATGTGTCAACTTGTCTAGGTTATGACATACAGTTGCTTGGTTAAGCAAGCAATGACCTGATTGTTACTGTGAGGTAATTTCATACATGTGTTTACATGTGTAATTGGTTGATTGCATCTATGGCTGATCGCATTTACAATCAACAAAGGAGATTGGCCTCAGCAATCAAAGGGCTCTGTCTCTTCTAATCAGTTGGAGGTCTGAAAACCAGAACTGAGAATTTCAAAAGTCAAAAAGAAAAATTTCTATGTCTACTGCTAGCCAGTTTCTCCTGGGGAATTCAATAACTCCTTCACTGGAATTTCCAACTTTTGGCCTGCCCTTTGGAATTTGGATTTGCCAATCCCCATGGTTGTGTGAGCCAATTTCTGTAATAAATCTCTTAATATTTGCATGTATATATAATTTTTACATGTATGTGTGTGTATGTATACGCACACATCTCCTGTCAATTCTGTTTTCTCTGGAGAACCCTGACTAATGCATTGCCTCCTGAACTACTCCCTTTTATTGAAAGCATAAACTCTGAAAGGCACAAGAAGTAATTCTCTCTAGTTGACCTTGGGTTATTTGAATAACTAAAATTTTAATTGGCCTTGGAATTTGCAGGCTAAAAAGTTATTATTACAACTCCTGAAGAAGTGTGGTATATGTAAATAAAGAACATGATTTTTTAAAAATGTGATTATTTTAAGCAACATGGAAGAAAATGGCCTTTAAAAAATGTTCATATGGACATTTATCATTTTTCTAGCTTTGATAGTCTGTAGTATGCTCTCATGTTCTCAAATATTGAAATTGAGAAAATTATCTCCCTTCTAAAACTAAAAATCTTTTTAAAGGTATTGAAGGGGAATTAATGCCCTGTGGGCAGACATTTGATCAATGAGAGACAGAGCCAGTAAAGAAATCCTTTCTGTTTCTAACTTAAGCATAAATTTAAAACAGTAATGCATTTTTCTCCACTGATGGCAGTACATTTTATAAGGTAGCTGTTGACATAGATTTTCTGCATTCATATTAGAAATAATTTCCAACATTTATTGTTACTTAGAGCAAATCCATAGAAACATACAAAATGATCCCCTGTATCTCTAGTAAAGCATTTTTAAAGCATATTTTGTTAATATCAATAAAGCTTTATTGCCATTTTCATTAGTATGTTTTGATATATATGCATATATAATCTATATCATTTTACTGTCAAACATTTATGTTTTGTGTTCATATGTTTTATGTGTGTCTCTTTTTAAAATAGCATATACCTGAATTTTATTTTCCTTTATTCATTTTGACACACTGTTCCAGTTTACTAGAGCTGCCTATGCAAAATATGAGAAATAAATTGGCTATTATAAGTGTGATTTATTTGGTTACAAATCTAAAGTTCTAAGGCCATAAAAGTGCCCAATCTAAGGCATCAAATAGAGGATACCTTCACTGAAAAATGGTTAATGGTATCCAAACACCTCTGGGAAGGCATGTGGCTGGTGTCTGCTAGTTCTTTGCTCCCGGGTTGTGTTTCAGCTCCTCTCTCTCTACTCCTGTGCATCCTTGCTTCTCCCAGGCATTTCTCTCTAAGGGTCTGGGTCTCGTCTCTTAGCTTTTCCAGGGCAAACTCTGGGCTTCATCTTTTAGCTTACTGTGATGATTAGTTTCATGTGTCAGCTTGGCCATGTGAGGTATCTGGTTAAGGAAGCACTGGCCTAACCATTACTGTAAGGACATTTGCAGATGGTTAATAAATAGAAGGCTGGTTTATTAAATCATCAGTCAATTGGTTACAGCTGTGACTGATTGCATCAGTGAAGGGCATGTCTTCAACAATGAGAGAATTTAATCAGCTGGATTTAATCCAATCAGTTGAAGATTTTTAAGCAAGGCAGAGGACCTTCACTTCTTTGGCTAACCAGTGAAGCACTTCCTGAGGAGTTTATCACAGTTGCCAGTTCATTCCTGAGGAGTTCTTTGAATTCATTCATTGAAGTTGCCAGTTCGCTGCCTGAGGAGTTCATCAAACATCTTTATTGGAGTTGCCACTTTGCTGCCTGCCCTATGGAATTTGGACTCATGCATCCTCATGGTTGCATAAAGCACTGTTATAAAATCTTATATTTATAGATACCTTTTGCTGATTCTGTTTCCCTAGAGAACCCTAATTATATAGCTTGGCACCAGGAGTGGTTCTTGAGAAACAGAATCTTACAATGGACTTTTACAATAGGTTTTCTTCTCTGATTAGATTCAAAGGCACTAATGACTCCATTTCCAACAATCAAGATGGCACTGACAGTCCATGGCGTGAGATGGCAATGGAGATATGCAAAATATCACCATTTGATTCTCCTAATCATACTCTTGTATGAAGCAAGGCTCTGGGTGACAGAGTTTTTGACCCCTTAACAGAGTTTTGCAGAGTTAAGAGGTATAATGATATTGGCTGGTTGCTTTTAGAGACACTGGATAAAGTTATAAGAGAAAGGGACAAGCTAAATGTTTCAAATTTGAAACTTAAGAGCCATATGACAGGTGTAAAGATTCCTATGTGTGTCCTGAAAGAAAATCTTATTTCCTGTGGCTGCAGACTTGAGATTTATGAAAACCAGACCCAGAATCTCATTGTGCGAGTAGCAGACTTACAATATAAACTAAAATTTCACTTTGCAGGATGACTGCTATTAAAATAAAGGCATTGATTTGAAAAGAATGGGATCCCAAAACTTGGGATGGGGACATATGGATTGATAATAATGGCAGTGAGGACACTGGAACCTTGTATTCTGCTGAGTCTTTGTTAGATATACCTGTAGTCGTCTGTCTCAAGGAAACAGCAACCCCCCCAACTCCAGTCTGCCCTAAAGAGCCTGCCATCCAACCTCCACCTAAAGATATTAACCCTTCAGTGCCTGCTAAACCTGTAATGTCTCACTCCTCTGTCTGGAGACAATAATGCTATTTCACCAGATGAAATTACAACAGAATGTCCTTAGGTACGTAGCTTGAGGGGTACTTCTAATTCTTTTCATGACCCATCCCCACCACCAGTCTTTGCTTCAAGACCTATAAATAGACTAAAGTCCCAACAGGCCCCAAAGGGTTAGGTACAAAGTGTGACTCATGAGGAAGTACGCTATACTCCAGAAGAATAATATGAGCTTTCCAACTTATACAGACAGAAACCAGGAAAATATGTGTGGGAATGGATATTAAGGTTATGGGATAATGGTGGAAGGAAAATGAAGTTGGATCAGGCTGAATTTACTAATATGGTCACACTAAGCAGAGATTCTGCATTCAGTCTTGTAGCTTGAGGGATTAGAAAGGGCACTAACAGTTTGGGTGGTTGGCTGAAATGTGGCTCAAAAGGTGGCTGAACTAACCTGAGGTTGAAATGCCAGAACTGCCCTGGTATAATGTAAAGGAGGGGATTCAAAAGCTTAGAGAGGTTGGAAAGGTAGAATGGATTTATCATGGAAGACCTGCTCTCACACCCCTGGAATGCCCAGAAGACACACCTTTTACCAGGACTATGAGGAATAAATTTGTGAGACTAGCTCCATCATCCCTGAAGAGCTCTGTAGTCATCCTTCTCTGTAGGTCAGATATTACTGTGAGAACTGCTGTCACTGAGCAGGAATCCTTAAACACAATGGGGATAATTGGATCCCAAGTTGGCAGAAGCCACATGGCAGCAATTAATCATCAAAGATAAGGTAGGTGTGGCTACCAGAATGGAAAACAGGCTCAAGGCAGCAGTCAAAATAATCTGACTTGCAGAGACTTATGGCATTAGCTAGTTGATCATGGAATACCTAGCAGTAAAATAGATGGGCAATCTCCTAAATTCTTGTTTGAGCTGTATAAGCAGAAGAATTCTAGGTCAAGTGAACAAAAGACAACCTTGAATTACAAAAACAGAGTCACAGTTCCTTAGTCAATTCCCAGACTTGAGACAGTTTACAGATCCAGAGCCCCTTGAATGAGGGGAAGGTTGGGTATCCTTGGGGAAGCACCCTGTTATACTGACAAAAGTTTATACTGTTAATCTTCCTCCCAACCTTCCCCAGGGGGATACACAGCCTTTTGCCAGGGTAACTGTGCATTGGGGTAAAGAAAATGATCAGGTATTTTGGGGATTATTAGATACTGGTTCAGAAGTGATATTAATTCCAGGAGACCCATAACGTCACTCTGCTCCACAAGTCAGAGTCAGGGCTTATGGGGGTCAGGTGATTGATGAAATTTTAGCTCAGGTCCATTTCACAGTGGGTCCAGTGGGTCCCAGGACCCATTCTGTGGTTATTTCCCCAGTTCTCAAATGCATAATTGGAATAGACATACTCAGCATATGGCAGAATCCTCACATTGGTTCCCTGACTTGTAGAGTGAGGGCTATTATGGTGGGAAAGACCAAGTGGAAGCCATTAGAACTGCCCCTGACTAGAAAAGTACAAAACCAGAAGCAATACCAGATTCCTAGAGGGATTGCAGAGATTAATGCTACTCTTAAGGACTTGAAGGATGCAGGGGTGGTGATTCTCACCACATCCTCATTCAACTCTCCTATTTGGCCTGTGCAGAAAACAGATGGGTCTTGGAGGATGACAATGTGTGCCGGTTTGAATGTATTGTGTCCCCCAAATGCCATTATCTTTGATGTAGTCTTGTGGGGTAGACGTTTTGGTGCTGATTAGATTTGCTTGGAATGTGCCCCACCCAGCTGTGGTTGGTGACTCTGGTGGGATACTCCCATGGAGGAGTGGCCCCACCCATTCAGGGTGGGCCTTGATCAGTGGAGCCATATAAATGAGCTGACTCAAAGAGAAGGAACTCAGTGCAGCTGTGAGTGACCTTTTGAAGAGGAGCAAGCTTGCTAGAGAGGAACATCCTGGGAGAAAGCCATTTTGAAACCAGAACTTTGGAGCAGATGCCAGCCACGTGCCTTCCCAGCTAACAGAGGTTTTACGGACACCATTGGCCATCCTCCAGTGAAAGTACCCAACTACTGATGTGTTACCTTGGACACTTTATGGCCTTAAGACTGTAACTGTGTAGCCAAATAAACTGGCTTTTTATAAAAGCCAATCCATCTCTGGTGTTTTGCATTCCACAGCATTAGCAAACTAGAACACAATGGATTATCATAAGCTGAACCAAGTGGTGACTCCAATTGTAGATGCTGTTCCAGATGTGGTATCATTGAGCAAATCAGCACATCCCGTGGTACCTGGTATGCAGCTATTGATCTGGCAAATGCTTTTTTCTCAATAGCTGTTAGTAAGGCCCACCATAAACAGTTTGCATTCAGCTGGCAAGGCCAGCAGTATACATTCACTCTGCTACATCAGGAGTATATCAACTCTCCAGCCCTATGGCCTAACATTGTCTGCAGGGATCTTGATCATTTCTCCCTCCCACAAGACATCACACTGGTCCATTATATTGATGATATCATGTTGATTGGACCTAGCGAGCAAGACGAAGCACCTACTTTAGATGTGTTGTATTTGTATGGCAGAGGATGGGAGATAAATCCAACAAAAATACAGGGGCCTTCCACCTCAGTAAAATTTCTAGGTACCAGTGGTATGGGGCATGTTGAGCTATCCCTTCTAAGGTGAAGGATAAGCTGTTGCATCTGGCCCCTCCTACAATGAAAAAAGAGGCACAATGCTTAAGTTGCCTCTTTGGATTTTAGGACAACATATTCCTCATTTGGATATGCTTCTCTGGCCCATTTACTAAGTGACCAGAAAAGCCTCTAGTTTTGGGTGGGGACTGGAACAAGATGAGTGCCTGTGACAGGTCCAGGCTGCTGTGTAAGCTGCTTTCCCACTTGGACCATATGATCCAGCTGATCCAATGATGCTGGAAATATCAGTCACAAAGAGAGAGGTGATTTGGAGCCTTTTGTAGGCTCCTATAGGAGAATCACGATGCAAACTCTTAAGATTTTTGGAGTAAAGCCTTACCATCCTCTGCAGATAACTACTCTCCATTTGAGAAACAGCTTTTGGCCTGCTATTAGGCCTTAGTAGAGACAGAACACTTAACCATGGCCCACTGAGTTACCATGAGACCTGAGTTACCTATCATGAGCTGGGTGTTGTCTGACCCACCATGCCATAAATTTGGGCATGCAGAGCTGCACTCCATCATAAAATGGAAATGGTATATATGAGATAGAGCTCAAGCAGGTCCTGAAGGCACAAGTAAGTTACATGAGGAAGTGGCCCAAGTGCCCATGACCCCACTCCTTCCACCTTGCCTTCTCTTCCCCAGCCCACAGCTATGGCATCTTGGGGAGTTCCTTACATCAGTTGACTGAGGAAGGGAAAACTCAGGTCTAGTTTATACAAGTTTCACCACAATATGCAGACACCACCCAAAAGTGGACAGCTGTAGCACTGCAGCCCGTTTCTGAGAAGTCCCTGAAGGACAGTGGTGAGGGGAAATCCTCCCAGTAGGCAGAGATTTGAGCAGTGCACCTGGTTGTTCACTTTGCTTGGAAGGAGAACTGGCAAGAGGTGTGTTTGTATACTGATTCATGGGCTGTTGCTAATGGTTTGGCTGGATGTTTAGGGACTTGGAAGGAACATGATTGGAAAATTAGTGGCAAAGAAATCTGGGGAAGAGGTATATAGCTAGACCTTTCTGAGTGAGCAAAAAAACATGAAGATATTTGTGTACCATGTGAATGCTCAACAGAGAGTGACTTCAGCAGAAAAAGATTTTAATAACCAAGTGGATAAAATGACCCATTGGGGGATACCAATCAGCCTCTTTCTGCAGCCACTCCTGTCATAACCCAATGGGCTCATGAACAAAGTTGTCATGGTGGTAGGGATGGAGGTTATCCATGGGCTCAGAAACATGGACTTCCACTCACCAATGCCAACCTGGCCACAGCCACTGCTGATTGTCCAATCTGCCAGCAGCAGAGACCCACACTCAGTCCCCAATATGGCACTATTCGCTGAGGTGATCAGCCTGCTACCTGGTGGCAGGTTGATCATATTGGACCACTTCCATCATGGAAGGGGTAGTGATTTGTTCTTACTGGAATAGAAAGATAATCTGGATATGGGTTTGCCTTCCCTGTATGAAATGCTTCTGTTAAAACTACCATCTATGGACTTACAGAATGCCTTATCTACTGTCATGGTGTTCCACACAGCATTGCTTCTGACCAAGGAACCACAGCAAATGAAGTGAGAGAATGGGCACATGCTCATGGAATCTTTTGGTCTTACCATGTTCCCCATCATCCAGAGACAGCTGGGTTGATAGAAATGTGGAATGGCCTGGTGAAGACTCAGTTATGGTACCAACTAGGTGGCAATACCTTGCAGGGCTGGGGCAGTGTTCTCCAGGAGGCTGTGAATGCTCTGAATTAGCATCCACTCTATGAGGCTTTTTTTCGTATAGCCAGGATTCATGGTTCCAGGAATCAAGGGATGGAAACAGGAGTGGCACCACTCACTATCACTTCTAGTGATCCACTAGGAAAATTTTTGCTTCCTGTACCTGAAAGCTTAGGCTCTGCTGGTTTACAAGTCTTAGTTCCTAAAGTAAGAGTGCTTCCACCAGGAAACACAAGAATAATTCCATCGAACTGGAAGTTAAGACTGCCATCTGGCCACTTTGGGCTTCTTATGCCTCTGAATCAACAGGCAAGGAAGGGGGTTACTGTACTGGCTGGGGTGATTGATCCTGACTGTCAAGGAAAAATAGCACTGCAATGGAGATAAAGAAGAGTTTTCCTGGAATACAGGAGATCTCCTAGGGTGTCTCTCAGTACTACCATGCCCCGTGATTAAAGTCAATGGAAAACTGCAACAACCTAATCCAGAGAGGACTACCAATGGCCAAGAAATGTCAGGAATGAAGATTTGGGTCACCCCACCAGGCAAGGAACCATGGTCAGCTGAAGTGCTTGCTTAGGGAAAAGGGAACATGGAATGGGTAGTGGAAGAAGGTCATGATAAATATGAACTACAGCCACATGACCAGTTACAGAAATGAGAACTATGATGACATGAATATTTCCTCCTTCTTTTGTTGAGTATGTCTCTATTTGTCTTTAAAGCAAATATCTTTGCTTTCTTCTCTATCTTATTCCCTTATCATATTACATAAGCTGTATCGTTCATTTTGCAGTATTTAAGTTAAAGGAAATCAATTTTAAGAATTAATGTCACACAAGGACTTGCACCCTATTCTGGAGAGATTTAGTGCAATTCCAGTTGTACGCAGGACAGTGGAGTATTGTTAGGCAAAGTGTAGGTCTGTTATTTTTCTCTACTTAGAGATAAATTATGGTTTAAGGTGATGTGTATAGTTGCCAAGTTGACAAGGGATGGACCGTGATAGTTAAGTTCATTTGTCAACTTGGCCATGTGATGGTGCTCAGGTGTCTGGTCAAGCAAGCAGTGGCCTAACTGTTACTGCAAGGACATTTGTGGCTGGTTAATAAGCCAGAAGGCTGGTTTATTAAATCATCAGTCAGTTGGCTGCAGCTGTGACTGATTACATCAATGATGGGCGTGTCTTCCACAATGAGAGAATGCAACCAGCTGGATTTAATCCAAACAATTAAAGACTTTTAAGTGAGACAGATAGAGGACCTTCACTTCTTCTTCGGCTATCCAACAAAGCATTTCTTGCCACTTCATTCCTGAGGAGTTCACTGAATACATTCATTGAAGTTGCCAGTTTGCTGCCTGAGGAGTTCATTGAACATCTTCATTGGATTTGCCAGTTTGCTGCCTGCCCTACGGCATTTGGACTCATGCATACCCACAGTTGTGTGAGACACTTTTATAAAATCTTATATTTATAGATAGCTTTTGTTGATTCTGTTTCCCTAGAGAACCCTAACTCATATACTTAGCATCTCCAAATGTCCTTCTATCTGCATCTCCAAGTGTTTCCAAGCATCAGTGTCTGTGAAGGCTGTTGAGCTCTCTTTAGTAGTCCAGTGAACTAGTGAAGACCCACCTGGAATGGACAGGGTCACATCTCCATGGAAATGATTTAATCAAAGGCCTCACCCACAGTTGGGTGAGTCACATCTCCATGGAAACATTCAATCAAAAAATTCCACCCAAGAAGATTTGGTTAAAAGATCATGGATCTTCTGGAGTCCATAACAGTTTCCAATTGGCACACAACTTTGTAATCGATGGTTTTAGTCCATTTAAATTTATTACAATATCTGAAAGGAAGCATTTTTCCATCTTTCTGTCTTACAAGTTGTCGTTTATAAGTTGTCCTGCTTTTTCTATTCTCTTTGCCTTATTTTTATCATGAATTGACTGTTTTTCTTCTATCCATTTTGTTATTAATCTTTTATTAGACATTATACACTCTACTTCTATTATTTCTGAGGTTACCCTATGATTTAGTTTCCTAGATTGCTCAAGAAAATAACATGATATGGGTTGGCTTAGTAATGGGAATTTAGTTGCTTAAGATTTTGAAGCTAAGAGAAAGTCCGAATCAAGGAGTCATCTAAGCGATGCATTGTTCCCAAAGTCTGGTACTCTGGGACTGGCTGCCAGCGATCATTGGTCCCTGGTGCTTCTGCCACATGGCATTGCACACAGTAGCCTCTTTGGACTCTCCATTCTCTTCTTAGTTCTGTTGAAGTTCAGCTTCTGGCTTCTCCCTGTGGCTTTCTCTCCCTCTGTCTGAGTTTCATTCTGCTGATAAAGTACTCCAGTAACAGGATTGAAACCCATCCTGATTGAGGTGGGCCACTCCTTAACTGAAGTAACATCATCATAAGGTCCTACTTACAATGGGTTCACAGCACAGGAATGGATTAAGTTTACAAATATGTTTTTCTGGAGTACATATAGCTGTAAAACATCACACTCTAGAACTGTTAACTTACAACTAGAGCGTAAGGAAGGGACTTTGTCTCTTTGTTTGTTTGTTTGTTTTTTTTAATGTCTAGAACAGTGGCTGGAACATAGTATGTACTCAATCATATTTGTTAAAGATTAGATTAAACTGAGAACTTAGAACTCATTAGTTTTTTTTTTTATTTTTTCCCTTACTCATTAATTTTCCAATATTTAAGTTTTTTTAAAATATTCATATTAAATATTATTTATATTGCTTTGTGTAGCCATTGTTTGCTTATCCTTAGACTTGAAAGATAGAGCCATTGGGTTACAAAAATCTAGATTCATATAGGTTTTATTAAAATCTAACAAAATTTACCCTATAGTCTAAAGTATATGCCCCTCATTGGTGGGTAGCTCTCCAAACGGGAGCTCGGCAACCAAAGCTTATTCCATGTAATGTTCTAGATATTAAAAAAAAACAACAACAAAGAGGAAAAGTCCCTTCCTTATACTCTAGTTGTAAGCTAACAGTTCTAGAGTGTGATGTTTTACAGCTGTATGTACCCCAGAAAAACATATTTGTAAACTTAATCCATTCCTGTGCTGTGAACCCATTGTAAGTAGGACCTTATGATGATGTTACTTTAGTTAAGGTGTGGCCCACTTCAGTCAGGATGGGTTTCTATCCATTTGGGCCTTGTCATTATTTTCAAGACAACAGTGGACAGGAAAAGAGAGCATGGAAGAAATCACAGTCTAGCAGTCATACAAATTCCTTCATTCCATATTTCAAGGCAAGAAGTAATTAGATCGTGCAACTTACCTACAAGGCAGATTAAAAAAAAAAAAAAAAAAAAAGGAGTCTAACTGTGTGCTGCAACAAAGAAAGGAGGAGCTGGTTGGTAGGTATTTTTTCTTTTGTAATTTAGAACCACAGAGTGCTTAAGATGTTTTCAAGGATCAAACTATAATCCTTCGCATGAAATAATTGGACTTAAATTTTCTCACTGAATGTAGGACAAATAAAAGCAAATTAGGAGAAATATTTCTTTAATAACCATTTACTAATCCTGACAAATTTTCTTTAAAGAAAAGTTTATCTCCTACCACTGGATATAGGAATTCTTGATATATATCATAATTCCCATACAATTCTTCTATTGCTCTCAGTCACAAGGTTAGTTCTAGGAATTAACAATCACAGAGGAAAAAAAAAGTTATGGATCTTAAAAAAGTTTCAAGTTTCAAGTTGACAATTTAAGTTTTTATTTGGCACTAACACATCAAGTTCTTTAATTTCTTATCTCAAATTGACAAACACTTAAAAAAGTGAAGAAGTATTGGATTTTTTTTCATATAAATTTGATTAAAATTTCTCAAGTTAGATATGGGGAAGTGGGATAAATTGATAACCATTGAATCATTGTGTAAAAGATAGTAAGAAGTGTATAAAAGTAAATTTCTCAGTCCCTGAGGCAGGAGGAATATGAGAGAAGGCCCCCTATGCCAATCAGAGTCTCACGCTAACGTCTTGTCCTCTATTGAAACTCTTAAAATGTTTTATGAGGAAATAGCTACTTTCCACCATGTTATCAGTTAAAATATATTTTCATGAGTTTCAAAGGACAACTGCTGGGACTAGTGCCTATAAACTTTAGGATTCAAGTTTTGTTTTGTCTGCTCTGGGAATGTCAGTATCTTATTTTATCCCTAGTGTTGGGAAAATTATATGATACATCTATTTTATTTATCTTCCATTAGACCAGTGCACATATACTCTAACTCTCAGCAAGCAAAACCTGCTAGTCTAACAAGTTTAGTTCAGTGTTTTTGTGTCTTAGTAATACAGAGACCTGGGAAGTTTTATATTATGTTTTCAACTTTTTACAGCTTTGCAGCCAGAACTGTACGAATTTTCCATAAATATTGGAGAAAGAAAGCAATAACCTTGATATTTGAGAGAACTAGTGCATAAAACAAAAAGTAGACAGAAACATTTGTTCAGGAAGTCCTTTTATTCTTGCCGTTTTTCTTTCCTTTTTTTTTTTTTTTTTTTTTTTTTTATAAAACTTCAGACTGCATTGGGTGACATTTCTAATATTCCTGACACTGAATCTAATCTCTTTCTTTGATAACAGGCATTACTCATGTTCTTTCACTTTGCTTCTTTAATAAAAGAAACATTACAAAGGTAATGCTTCTTTCTGTCTGTTTTCATTCCTTTTCTTTTGTGTGTTTGTGAGGTGTTTGTGTGTGCACATGCGTGCATGCATGTGGGGGTAGGGGGTGGGGTGACTTATACACCAGCCCAGGTGTAAAGATTTATATGTTAAAGTCAAAGAATGGTCATCTCAGGAGATAGACATTTATTTTTCTCAAGAGTAGAATCTTCCGTCTCTTATATTTACCATCACAGTTGATGTACTAGAAGGAGATAATCAGTTTATGAAGTTTATACAGGTTTATAAGCCAGGCTGAGGCTAAGTTATTCCGTAGTAATAGCCCACCTTAAAATCTCAGTGGCTTTAAGTGACCCCTTACTTCCTCCTACTTGTCCATGGCAGATTGGCTACTGCTCTTTTCCATGTGATCAGCACTCCAGGATACAGGCTGTTAGAGCTGCCACATCCAAAATATTGGTGGTCACTGTGAAAATAAAAAGAAAACAAAGAAACATGGCAAATTGTGCTACTTTTTAGAGGGCACCTGAAAGTTCTAAAAGAAACATGGCATACTATTTCTGCTTAATTTCCTTGGTCAAGTCAAGTCACAGCTGTGCCTACCTTCAAAGGAGCCAGGAGGCCAATGTTTCCCTACAACCAAAAGAATGAAATCATGATGAATAGATAACTTCATGTCTGCTCATAATTTTAAGAATATCTTGTTACTTACTCACTGATGTAATTTAAATTGCTTTACTCGATATACTCATATGATTCTATGTGTGTGAGTCCTCCTCACCTTCTTTCCCAAACCTACTAGTAGTTGGTCTTCATTTCACATCCTTGATACAGGTAATCCTCATCCACAGTAACTGCCTTTTGCAATTGATTTGTTCACTTGTTTGGTTTTATCTGACAAAGAATAGATTTCACTCCATAAGTCATGGCATCATTTTTCTTACCTTTCCTGTTTTGCAAGTTTTACAGTTGATTCCTTCACAGAGTTTTCCTATTCGCCCATATCTCCATTGGCAGGGTCTCACCTGAAATGACTGTGTCAAGAAAGAATGCTGCCATGATTGCCAGCATTCAAAGATACTGAAGTTGTAGAGATGCTTCTTTCATTTTTCTTCCTGTCAAATCAATGCTTTCTGCTTTTCATTCTAACATGATATTGTGTGATCTCAAGGAACGTATTCATTTAATGTTATCTCCATACTGACAGCGATCTAAAACTTGCAAGGGTGCATTTATGCATTTTTCACCTCAATTCTACCATCAATATGCTGTAGAGAAATCAACAGAAATAGCACAAGGGTTAACGCTTCACATCAGGTGGCCATAGAGAATACTCAGCAACCAAACTTTTGAGGACCTCGATCATTCTCTTTTTTCCAGCTTATTGTTTGTGGACTTCATGCTTTCTGACCCAACCTGTGGTCTTTCATAACATATCTAAATGCTTGATTGCTCTGAAGAACTAAAACCATCCTTAAAATAATGACAAGATAATCTAACTCTGTCTTTCCTTTGTCCCGACAGAGTTTCTTGGACGGAGCAGTTGATTCCCCCTGAGTGAAACTGAATTCTTGATCTTAGTTCTTTTTTATTGTGCTCAGCTCCTTGATTTCTCCATTAAAGTCTGATTTATGCTTTTCTAACCCTGATCTAACAAATTCAGTTTGACCCTTAGAAACAAACTTGTACACAATTTAAAACACAAAAAAAGAAAAAGTTCTCTAAGTATGTCTACCTTCTGAGTAAAGGATGATTGCAAGTGATATTTCAGGAGTTTTCTTTCAGCAATTTTTTATATTTTTAAGAAATAACAGACTTTATACTTATATATAGTATATAATTTTAAATATATCTCTTCAGTATTACCAGGTTTATGTTTATCTTTTAAATAATTAATAGAAATAGTTAGGAATAGCCATTAAATATCAATTGCCAGTAAGAGTCATCTATACAACTTTTGTCTTCAAGCAAAAGCATTGGAATGAATTACATTTAAAAAAGGTGTAGACAGAATAAAATTTAATTCATGTTTATTGACTCAGGACTGCTAATTGATTGTTTTGATCGAAATTATTGATCAAAATTCAGTCAATTGGTCAGGCTAATGTAGTTATTTGTGTTGTTCTTACGTCATTATTAGTTATGTGATTGACAGTCTGCACTCAAAAGAAGACACTGAACAGTTTGTGGGAAAGTAAATCATTTGCCTAAGTCTAACTGGTATGAATTGGTCGAATTTTCTGTTCTTCACAAGTTACTTAGGACTGATTAGATGTGCTTCCTCTGCTTTTATAACTTGTGATTGTTAAAGTATAAGTGACATGGGTTTTGTTAATACACATTATCTCTCAGTTGTTTTCAGGAAAAATAGATAAGAAGATGAATACCAGTCCACTAAATTTATGGACCCCTGGTCAAAAGCTGGGTTTCTTTAATTTGCTTACCAAGGTCACAATTGGTGACCTTGACATCTTTACCTACCCATCAGGTCCTAATTTCTTCATACTGTGTCCGGATGTTAATGATTCATGTTCAATTCCCCTGTAATTCTGGCATTTCCCTTATCTTTATCATTATTTTTTCTTCCTGTGTAGGCCCTGACACTGTTCCAATGATGGATCTCAAAATTCCATCAGAGGTTGACTCAAAAGACCTAAACTGGTAAAATCTAATGAGCCCTCCTTTCAGACCTCATGAGAAAATAATGAAAAGACTAAATGTGCTTATTGTGTACATGTTTGAAAGTCATTTACTAGTAACCTGCTGAATTTTGATATTAACATTTATAGGTAAGTGAAGTTCAATGAAGTCTCGAATTCAGTATTCTTTTATGAAAGTCAGCTACTTCAAAATTCTTATATGCAGGTAGAATCACCACATTCTTTGAGATGGACTCTTTGGTATCAATGAATCATATATATCATTTTGAATGAGGCCTGACTGTCAATTGCTAATCTTTCCTTTATATTCTATAAAATGTACATGTATAAAATATATATGTATTCTTATCATTATATGGACTATGGGGACTTTCACTCACACCAGTTACCACCAGGCAAAATATTTTGACAGCCATAACATCAGAGAACTGAAAATTGATTTTAAATTTGGCATTGTTGGCAGTCTTAACTAGTTATCCTTTCTTAACACTATTAACAATTTATTAATTGTCTTTAAGGTGTAGACTAACAGCTAAAATGTGAATTCCTTGTCAAAGGAATTGTGGGACTATGTTTAGATCAGAGGGACCACAATATAGTTTGCTATATGCTTAATCTAATTTAACTTTATCACTCCCAGTTATTAAGCCCTTAATATTCTATTCTCAAGGCCACGTCTCATTTATCTACAAGGTTTGCTGTTATTTTAGTGTACTGTGGTGGTGGTGGGGGGGTTGAAGTCTGAAGTCTGACATCCCAGAGATATAATTCTGGATCTGGAACTTTCTAGCTCATGATCTTGTGCACAGTATTAAATTTTCTAAGACTCATATTTTTCAGTTTTTAAAATAGGGATTCTAGGATTCTAATATACTCACTACATTGTTTTCTGTTTTGTTTTTGTAAAGACTAAATAATGTACTATGGGCAGAACACACTGTCAGAAGAATAGTTAAAAGTCAACAAATAGTTGTTCTAACCAGGATTGTTGCAGATTTGCAGATCTCTTTACTTTCTCTTTGTAGTCTAGCTTTAATTTTTTAAAATGTATCAAATGTAGAAATGTTTAGGGCCATTTTGAGTTATTAGACTGAGAAAAAAGACTACTTGCTATCCCATAAAATAGCGATCAGACTATCAGACTATGAACTAGGTTCATTTATAGCAACATGACTTTATTATTTGTGCCCAAAACATTTGCCCAGAAAAATAAGACTGTAAATTCTTTTTCAAAACAATAATTTCATTGATTGTTTCAATAACTTTCCAAAAAATGTGTTTATCTGAACAATACACTGCTCAACCTTCCTCCTCCTTAGGACAACACATTTCCTATCTGGGTAAATTGTCTCTTTGTGAAGACAAAAGATGGCACTACTGGGCAAAGACTTACTTATGAAGTCTCTCTTCTAGACCCATACCTTTCTGTGTCCATAAGTCCTAAACTGTTATATCAAGAATGTTGGCCAATCCCAATCAGTTCCCCACGTTGAAAAACCTGCCTTAAATGACTGAAGCCCAGATACTGTAATCCTATAAATATTCATCCTGACCTTTAATCAGAGTCATTGCTAAAGCTCCCTCAAGGTTGTGTTATTCTTTGCTCCACCAAAGAATAAACTCAGCTTTACTTGCTCAGTAGATTATTCTGGTACTTTTGGGGAGATTTGGCAGAAGACATAGGTGAAACAGTTGTGACCTTGATGAGCAAATTAAAGAAACCCAGCTTGTGACCTGGGGTCTATGTATTTAGTGGACTGGTATTTATGTTTGCCTTTGCTAATTTTACTCTTTTCAGCTGTGATGTGCTGACAACATCAGATGTTTTCTGATGGATATTAAAGTTTTCATAGAGAGGAATGGGAAAGCTCAAAGCTAAAATGAAAATTGTAAATGAAAAAAAAAGCGAAAAAACACTAATGTCATTGCTTAGACAACCTGTTCTATGCAGGAGAGTAATGTGGCTCCCCTCAGGAAAACTGTGGTTCAGAAACTATTCCTTTGACCATTTATGTTTCCAAGAAAAGTACTATTGGTATCATATAAGTGGTTCCTATGAAAATAACTTTTTAAAATATAGTCATATCCTTGCTATTTTGAAACATTCTTCCCCGAATATATTAGAAAGAGAGATTTTCCTACTCTACCCTTGGCCATGGAATTGGCAGAAAACAATGGAATGACTGTAAGCCTTATATAATTGTACCAGGCATTCTTAAAATAATTGGAAATATTTTGTTTACTGTTATTATCTTGTCATAAAATGTAATTGCATGATAATTTCTTTGATATGGGATGCATTCAGTGATTCTCTATGGAATTCAGTAAAATATTCCTTCCTAAGTTTAAGTTCTTACTTTTTATTTTCCTTCATCAGTTACTTTGGCCTTTTGAAAGTGCTCAGCATCAGTGAAGGCACTATTTCTCAAAATTAGTGTTTTCTTTTCTTTCTTTTATCTTTTCTTTTTCTTCTTTTTTTTTCAGTTTGACTAATATTGAATCCATGTGAACTCAGATATTGCAGGGCAAGTACATTTGCAATTCAGCTGTTCCTATAATTTATCGGGAGGAAATATGCTGTAATATTTAAGGCCAAAGCATATGGAGCCAAACCAGATTGCACTTGGATTCTAATTCTATCTTTTACTTGCTGGCATAATTTGAGATAATCACTTATCTCTTTCAATCTCAACTTTACTTCTAGAAAATGGTAAGAATAGTGTCTAATTCATAGGACCATGGTGAGGATTCAAATTAAATTAAATTACTACACTTACAATGGCTAGCACAGGGCAAGTGATCAATAAATGTCAGATAATTAACATTATCTATTCTTTACCCCCATAAAACCTTTTACTACAACGATAAATGCTGTTGGCTTTTTCAAGACAAATGTTAGACCACAAGTAAGGATAAACTATAATAGTGTTTTCCATATTTCTAGATAAGGCAGATAAGTGAAGAGAGCCAGAATTGAGCTATATCCCTCTTGATGATCATGATACATGTGAGAAAATTTGACAAAGAGAGCAAGGCACTCCTGGGAAGGGTGGAAGTGGGGTCATGTTTTATAGTGCGGGGAGTTGGAAGTCCCAGCAGTTGGAGCGGAGCCTTCACTCATGAGCCGAGATACTGTTTATCCACCTCAAGTGAGGAAGCCTGATCTCAGCTGAAGGAAAAATGCCAAATGTAGGAGTTGGTCTAAATATTTTTCCAGGGGGTTTATTGTTGCAAAGCCTCTAATTAGAAACTGTTCATCTCTTGAGAAGAAACATCTGATATGCTGCTACTTTGTCTTCAATGAAAGATATAAATCTAAACATTTCGGAACGTCACCAGTGTGGAAGGAATTAAAGCCAAACCTTTGTAAAGTCTGAGTTTTCAGGAAATAGAGAGTAAGAAATGTCTGGCTTTGCTGCTCAAAGTATTATTTTAGGCCCAGACAACGATTTATAGCAAAAATGAAGAGATCCTGAGATTGAATGACTTTTTACAACTAGGATGCTTTCTGATAGGAAGTTTGTGAGATTAAAAGACAGCCTTTTTTTGTTGTGTGTTATGCTGTGAGAATAAAACCCAAGCTGTGTTCTCTTATGGAACTGGCTAAATTTCATTTCCTTCCCTCAGATTCTTATCTCACTCCAGATCTTTACTCTCCTTCCAGAAAGACTATAAGATAAGGAGATACTTTGGGATTTTGTTGGCAGGTTTTTCAAATGATAATTAATTTAGAGGAAAAAAAATCCCATTGTGTGAGAGATTATATGAGTTTTTGGTTCTTTGAAAAATGTTTTATTTGTTTATGTAAAATACATTCTAATCCCACCCCAGTCCATTCCCATCCTGTCTATTATACAAGTAGTATGAAGAATCAGCCTGTGAACTCAAGAAACGTGGTGGTAATATAATTGGAAGAATTAAAGAATTAAGAAAAAGAGCATGATATGCTTTACTGCAACAGTTAAGAGGATAGGCCTCAGGTGATTACTTTTGTTTAAATCTATTTCAATTTAATTACACAATCTTTTGTCTTCAAATTGTCTGGACCCAAACACACTCTCATACACACATGTACACACATACACTCTTATCCACACAGAAAAGAGAGGGCAGGAAGGAAGGAAGGAAGGAAGGAAGGAAGGAAAGAGGGAGGGTGGGAAGTAAGAAAGGAAGGAAAGAAAAAGGACTTGAACTTTTTATATAATACGAATATTCTGATGAAATTGGAAAATAAAGTCCAAAAATACAATCCATTGACATTTTAGAGATTAAACAAAGATGCATGTCTGTGCACTTAATCACATATTATGGAAAATCCCAATTATCATTTGGTTCTATTATCTGGGGGATAAAAATGGTGAGTTCATTGAAGAGAATTAGATAACCCTAAAGATGTTTCCTTACTTTTTTGAGAGGATAAAGTGATTGTGGAGATAAATCTATAGGGTGGGGGACAATGATTAAGTAGGGGCAGAGGGTAGGAAGACACTGGAAAAAAACCTTCTCTGTGTGCTAGTGTTTCAGTAAAGGTGTTAGTTTAACTAAGGAAGCAACTTAGTTGGTTTAACTCTTGCTATTGTACTAGAAAAATGTGAAAATGTAAACCTACATCCTATAAACAATGCAAATAATAATAGACTAGATCAGAAGATTTTCTTTGAGAGAGAATAGATACTTATTCCAAGGGCAAGAGAGAAATCACAGAATGATGCTGGATTCTGTGAACTGGGGTTTTAACCAATCACAAGCAATGAAAAGTAAAATTAATTGCCAAGTGTTTTGTTACAAAATTAGAAATAAATACCACGATAGAATAAGAAGCTTTACAAGCATATAAGATATGCCTTGCAATATTATTTCAGTTTAAGAAGGGAATTTGATTATTCTTTCTATGAATACAGAATCTTGGAAAGCAAACTTCCTGAAGGATTTAAAGACAAGAACAATAATCAGGAAGAACGTTTTACTGAGGGGGAGTACCACAGAGGTACTTAGGTGAGATTTAGTTCAGCATTTGGATGAACAATCTAGATAGGGAGCCAACGTATGCAAAAGTACTAAATAGCTAAAACTAAGGAATCTTTACATGTGTCCAAGTTTGATGGCAAATAGACAAGCCATGGGAAAGGTAATGACTGATGGTATCTGTGATTAGAGCAATGCAAAGAAGATTCTGAAGACAGTGAACACATGCATTCAGAAATTCAAAAAAAAAAATGCCTTAATCTCTTCATTAATCTGATTCTTTATATGAAGAAAGGAATAGGAAGATTTTAAGGAACTGTGCTAGCTATTTTCTAATTACATTATTTTATTTAATTCTTACCCTATGGATGTCGGGGCATGAAGGAGTATTGCTATTCCTATTTACCTGAATGGAAACAGAAGCACAGAATGTTTAACTGACTTGTCCATGGTTGCAAAGTGACTCAGCCCCTTGGATGAAATAAGCATGAATCGAGAGATTTTGCCAATATTTTATGTACATTGTGGAACATATTTGGATTTTTTCCCTCCTGTTTAAAATAGGAATCATATAAGAAATGAATGATGGGAAATCAAATAGGCTAATGATACTAACACTGGGATTGAAGAGGAGGCATAAGGCAGAATTTCCATTGCACTGACAAGAAAACTGAGGCCTTAAAAATTTGTATGGCACATCTAAGATCTTGCCAGAAATAAGCAGCCCAGCCATGACAAGAAATAGGTTTTCCTAAATCTGTTCCTTCTTCAACAGTAATAAAATTATATAACATCATAGAAAATACTTATATTGCCCAAGTTAAATAAATAATGTTTATTGTATTTATCATATGCTTATTGTTTAAACACTATGGGAAATGGGATGGGATGTTATAGGTAAAGGAAGTTTAGGAAAGGGCCCATGACTTTAAAATAATCAGTCCTTACAATGAAACAACAAAAACAGTATAAACAGTATGATACAAAGGATATCTGGATTGTTTATCATAGACTGCATGTGTTCTGGAGGTCTAAAAATTTAGCAATTAAAATGATCTGGACTTTGGACTTGAATTAAAATTTGAGAAACGGGTGGAGAAATAGGGACTACTATAGATAGGCCTTGTGAATGTAACCTTAAGAATGCCACCCCAGCATGAATGGGCACTTCATTCATTTCACTTTTTCTAAAGCAAGAGGAATCAGTGCTAAGACCTTCATTTGCTTGTTACTCTAGGGGCTGCCAAGTGAAATAAACTGATTCCAGCCTTTTCTCTCCTCCTCATGGACTTTGTAGGCAGACAGATCATTTTTTCTCACTATTTCCCCATTTGTAAAGTTGTAAAATTGCCTTGCTAATAAAATGCATGACCAGGCTGCATGCCATATAATAGGTGCAAAATAAAATAAAATAAAATAAAATGGTCCCTCTTGTTTCCTTATGGACAACAGGATTATAAGGTATAATTCATTCTGAAATTTAGGAATGGCAATTAATTTAGCTAACAGATCCTGATTTTTTTGGTGGTAAACATAACACAGAATTTTCATTCTAGTACTTCTTTCAATTTCCTAATTTTACTAATTTCATCACAACTTTATCACAAGAGCATTTTGGCAAGTTGAAGTCCACAATGTTGTCTGTTAAGAGAAAGAAATTAGAAAAATCTGTAATAACACTCATGAAGGATTCCAGTGGGCCAACTTTTGTGGGACATTTAAAATAACTTGGAACAATTTTTTCTGGAACAGATTATCCAAGGGTGCTTGCTAGAACTTGCCAGCAGTCTTTTCCATTTGAAACACGTAAGAAAGTTAGTGGAGAAGAATGATTGGGACATAAGCATATAAGGAAAGAACAGCAAGTACACTCACTTGCCTAGCTCCTTTATTCTCTTATATTGCCTGTTGATTACTCCTGTCCTGGTCTGTTCTGTCTTCGAGGATCAAGAGCTCAAAGAAACTGAGGTAAGCTCATACATATAAACCTAAACTTTTGCAGGAAACCTAACAAAAAGAATTAATCTCCTTAGAAATGTAGAGATATATGAGTCTGACTTTTTCTAGACATTTTTATTTTGTTGGGGGGAGGGAAGGTAGGCAAAATCTCAGTTTACACCAAACGGACTAAAGAAACCAGGCAAATCATATTTTCTACGTTAAGAGGCTTCCCCACACTTGACTGTTCATGTAGTCCAGATGGTGACTACGTGAACCAAGGGACTGGTTAAACAGCAAGAGGATCCCTGACTATAACTCTGTGTTTATGATTCTTTCTATGTTTAGTGGACTTTTTAAATAAAGCCCCAAATCAAAATTGAAACCAGTAAAATAAAATCTTTTTTATTTAACATTGTATCTAATTACTGCTTTGTCCAAATATTTCAAATGTTTGTTGGTTTTTTGGTATTATTTCTCTGTATAGATGTAGTTTTAAGATCTTGGTATTCTGAAAAGGACACACTTATATGTATCCTTGCAATCTATACTGCTCTATTACGTATCCATAAAGGGTGTGTGTCTATACACACATACGCACACACACAGTCAAAAACTCTTAGCATCAACAAGTTTCATGCCATTTAGGCCAATATCTGAAGTGGAATTAATGTCACATCATTTCTTTACTCTGAATTTTTTCAGAGGATACTACTAGGCCTTCCAGTAAATGTGCATGCCATACCAAAATAGATACAGGCAAAGTCAGTTCATGACTTATTTCCAGTAAGCAGAAATCTTACCTTTTAATTTCTCCACATCACCAGGGGTAATGCTCAGTGAATCTAGATTAAAGATTTAGAGGAGTTGTTCAAGGAGTGGCTATCCACACATGTTTTGAATTGCAGGGATAAATAATTCAACATTTATCAGCGCACTTTCAAGTTAACTTACAATCTCTGCCATATTCATGTTTTCATAATACTGCAGGAGTTTCCCAAGGAAGGGCATATTTGTCCTCCCGTCTTATTGTAAGACTGCTATAAATCAAACGAACAAGAAAACATTCAGAACTAAATTTGAATAATTTAAGCAAACTGGTTATTATTCAAGATATATAGAAGAATTATGTGGATTTAACATTATACAGGAGAAACATATATATTAAAATATTTAGGATTATTTCTCTACAACTCACTACTAAGACCTCCTAAAATATCAAATATGTTTGGGTGACACCCTACAATATCAACATGTAGAGAACAATATCTCACAAATTATAGGATGTTAACAATTATTGATGTAATTTTTTATAATGATACCCAAAATTACTAGCAGCAAAAAAAAAAAAAAAGAACCAAGTTTTTAAATCTGGCCTCTGAGGGTTAAGGATCCTGATGGGTAATGGATGGTGGTGATGGTAGCACAACCTTGTGAACGTAATTAACAGCACTGAAATATATATCTGAAAGTGATTAAAAGAGGAAATGCTAGATTGTATACATGGTAACAGAATAAAAATAAATATAAAAATTCCTGGAACTACTACACAAATAGTGAACCCTAAGTTAAACCATGGACTATAGTTAATAGCATAACCATAAAAATGCTCTATCATCATTTGTAACAAATGTTCCACACCAATGCAAGGATTCAAGGTGCTCTAGTTTGCTGATGCTACTGGAATGCAAAACACCAGAAATGGACTGGCTTTTATAAAGGGGGTTTATTTGGTTACACAGTTACAGTCTTAAGGCCATAAAGTGTCCAAGGTAACACATCAGCAATCGAATACCTTCACTGGAGGATGGCCAATGGTGTCTGGAAAACCTCTTTTAGCTGGGAAGGCACGTGGCTGATGTCTGCTCCAAAGTTCTGGTTTCTAAATGGTTTTCTCCCAAGACGTTCCTCTCTAGGCTGCAGTTCCTCAAAAGTGTCACTCTTAGTTGCACTTGGGGTATTTGTCCTCTTTTAGCTTCTCCAGAGCAACAGTCTGCTTTCAAGGGCCGTCTTCAAAATGTCTCTCATCTGCAGCTCCTGTGGTTTCTTCAAAATGTCCCTCTTGGCTGTGGCAAGCTGGCTCCTTCTGTCTGAGCTGATATACTGCTCCAGTAATCAAGGCCCACAGTGAATGGGCTGGGCCACACCTCCATGGAAATTATCTCATCAGAGTTATCACCTACAGTTGGGTGGGGCACATCTCCATGGAAACAGTCAAAGAATTCCAATCTAATCAGCACTAAAATGTCTGCCCCACAAGATTGCATCAGAGAATATGGCTTTTTCTGGGGGACATAATACATTCAAACCAGCACACAAGTTGTGAATAATAGGGTGGTATATGGGAATCCTGTATTTTATGCATGATGGTTCTTCTGTAAACCCACAACTTCTCCAGTAAAGAAAAAAAAAGACAAAAAATAATAATCCTGATTTCCAAAATCAATGTGCTATTGACTTACTCACTGACTCTGGACAGGTTAAAGGGTGTTTTGTTGTTGCTGTTGTCTTGCTTTGATTTTTCAGGTATTCCCTTTCAACAAACAAAATATTTAAACCATAGAAAATTCATCTATTTCTGTCTAGCCAGGTGGTGGGCTTAAGTTTCACCTTTCAGCAGTGTTTATGCTTCCTGGGAAACTATGTAGCAAGCCAGAAAGAATACCGTTTTCAGCACTTGAACAATCTATCTTTGATTTCTGACACTACTCAGAAATGACTTAATTTGTGACTCAGTTTTCTTATCCATAAGATGGGGACAATATCCTATGCCTCAGAATTCCTTGTTGAGGATATTAAATGTGACAAAATACATTTTGATGACCTCTGAGCACAGTGTTCAGCAGCTCACTAATTGGTAATTATCCCTTTATTACAAACTCTCTCACACTGCCTGAAATATAAAGGTGCTAACAAATTGCATTTAAAAACAAATTTCCTTCACCATTTTAAGATTGTAACGTGCTGAGTGCAAATTCTACCCTTCACATAAGAATTAGGCTTTCCTTAGTGAGTATGTAATCTCTGTGTCTCTCTACTCCACATCTCCTGCTTTGTAGTTCTTCATTTTTGTCCTTCTGCAATTAGCTACCAGAGCACAAATTTTTCATTCATTGACAACACCGTAAATGTTTTGTTTCCTCAGCTGTGATAACCTATAACCAGAGAAATTATATCATCCTGAAAACTTCCTTTATCTTAATTGGTAGACAGCACTCT
Source organism: Choloepus didactylus (assembly GCF_015220235.1). Classification (NCBI taxonomy): domain Eukaryota; kingdom Metazoa; phylum Chordata; class Mammalia; order Pilosa; family Megalonychidae; genus Choloepus; species Choloepus didactylus. The sequence goes on from NC_051310.1 coordinate 25,002,725, forward strand.
GAAGTCATTTGCTGCCAATCTTTTCAGAATTTGATGGAAATTTGAGGGTATGGAGGTTATCAAGCAGAGAAAGAAATATCATTTACTGCTTTTTTAAGAAAATTAAGAATAGTTACTAAAAGCCTTGTTCAACATTGTTCTTTTAATGTAGTTGACATATACATTTTTTTCAACAGCAAGGCATTCTGCAATAAAATCACTTCTCATGGGCTATGAACTCTGATGGCTTCCAATTATTTTAACAAACTGTATGTTTGAATCCCATCTTTCTTTTCAGCCATCCATGTTTGCAAAGGAAAAATAGCTGAAATTATAAGCCTGCTTGTTTACATTTTCTCTCCAAAAATACTCATGTGTTTATTTAAAATTTTCCAGATTTTTTTTTTTCTTTTAATACTGAAATTAATTACCAAGTCAGTGTGGTGAGGGTGGGATGAATCCACACAGGGGTCACCAAGACTACTACAACCAAACCTGTCTGGAAGGCCCTGGGGGCTTTCAGGCCAGAGGGGAGCTGTAACATGTGTCTTCTCCCAAGAGGCCACAGGCCATTTCACCTCTTTTCAACATGCAAGAGAAGGATCTGGAGAATTAATTCATAACGTTCAAGCCAGTCCTGGGGATTTAAAGCCATGAGTCTCAATGAAGACAACAAAAAAACTTTCTAAATACCCAGACCTCTGTGCCAGTGCAACAGTTTAGAAGAAAATCCAAAAATATTGGTTAAAAAGCATGTAGCTGAAAGGACATGCGGGTCTTGTTTTGCTATTGAAAACAAGCCAAGCCCAGAGAAAAGTGCTTGCGTAGTTATATTTCTTGGCTTGGAAGAAAAAGTATTATGATAACTTTCCCATGCATTTAGATTTATTAGGATTTAACTTTTTTTTCCCTTAATAACTAAACATAGGATCTGAGCAGTAAAATAAAAACAGAAAGAAGAATATTAAATTAAAATTGAGACTTTAGATTTTAAATAGATTACCTATTAGATCAATGGTTTATATACTTGCTTTTTGTTTTTCTGTCTCTACACTGTAAACACACACATACACAAATACACATCCACACATAGTTTATATATATGGGTGTGTCTAAATATGCAGGAATGTGTGTGTATATGTATACATACATATATGTGTATATGTATGCATATGTATGTGTGTGTGTGTATATATATGAAGTAGTTGGCCAATGTACCTCTCCATAAAACTGGCAGAGATTAAGTCTGAAAATAACTTGTTACTGATTAAGATCCTCAGCAGATGGAAGCTTCTATCTCCATCTGAGATGTGTAATCACTATAGTCAGAAAGCCAGGTTTCCTTTCTCTATTCTGGATTTTCAAATCTTTACTTTTTCATTTATAAAATGATATTCCCACACATACACATGCACTATAGAGGATTAATGTATAATTTATTAGAAATATCACCTTTAAATTACGTGATTTGAACTAGAAAACAGGTCTTTCCCAGCTCTAGCTTTCTACTTTTTTTGGTACTGGATTTTATGTTTGTGAATGTGTGTATGTATGTGAGTATGTGTGAGTGCGTGTGTGTGCATAAGCAAAAACCTCTCAATTTCCATACAAGTTTATAGAGAAAAATATATTATAAAACTATTATTGATGTTATTATTATTTAAAAAATTCTAGCCCAATAGGGTAAAGACTAAAGAGTAATCCATCTTTCATCCTTCTTAATATGGTTGGAATTAGATAAATTTAAAATAGAATAGTATATTGATGACTTTCTTATGACAACTGAAGTGGCTGAGTTTAAAGGACACTTCTAATGGATCTTCATTGAGAACATCTTTAAGAACCTGGTCTGCAAAAGTTTTTTTCCAGCGTCTGCTCAAGATGGGTTTCAACCCTATTTTCCACTGCACCACTACTGAAACAATGCACTCCAAATCTCTTGCAAAGATATTTTGATTTGAATCAAATTTACACACTCTCACCTCTGTTCTTTTATCCCTTACTGTTATATACATCCAATCTTTTCATGATAATAATGATAATAAAGTCTATTTTTCTTGTGAGTCTCATCCAATGCTTGGTAAGCATTTCTTGCTTTCTTTAGACCCCTGCCATCTTTTTTTCTTTTTTTGCCGATAACTTCAATAGTGCTTATTGTCCATGTCATCCATAAATGTTTTTTTATGATAGTTTGTTCATATTGTTTGATATATGAAATAACTTAATATGATGAGTAATTCCTTCTCCTAATGTAACACTTGGTGCATAGTTGATCTCTCATACATATGTGTTGAAGGAATGAGTCCTTCAAGACCAAAGTACTAAATCTCCCCTGATTCCTCAAGTCAGTTCCTCATTGTTGTCTTTATACAAATGCTTTGTAAATTGGTCATCCAACAGATATGTTTTGAGCAACTTTTATGTGTCAGATACAGTCGGAATATTGGCTATGGCGAAGTAGACATCATAGACCAGCACTTGCAGAATTTATTTCCAATGGGGGGGACACAGAATAAAAATCAAGCTAATAGATCTTATCAAGGCTACGGGGGCAGCAACTGCTCTCTGAACTTCGCCATGCCTACCCAAAGGCAACAAGAAGAAGAAAGATGCCGCAAAGTTGGCCAAGAAAGACAAAGACCCAGTGAACAAATCTGGGGGCAAGGCCAAAAAGAAGTGGTACAAAGGCAAAGTTCAGGACAAGCTCAATAACTTAGTCTTGTTTGACAAAGCCACTTATGACAAACTCTGTAAGGAACTTCCCAACTACAACCTTATAACACCTGCTGTTGTCTCTGAGAGACTGAAGATTCGAGGTTCCCTGGCCAGGGCAGCCCTTCAGGAGCTGCTTAGTAAAGGACTTATCAAGCTGGTTTCAAAACACAGAGCTCAAGTAATTTACACCAGAAACACCAAGGGTGGAGATGCCCCAGCTGCTGGTGAAGATTCATGAACAGGTCCAACCAACTGTACATTTTGAAAAATAAAACCTCATTAAGTCCAGAAAAAAATCAAGCTAACAAATAAGCTAATTAACTTTTAGACACTGATACTGTTATGAAGACAATAAAATATGTGCTGGAGGTAGAGCTAATATCAATTTAGTGAGTGGTTCTGAAGGCCTTTCTGAGGAAGTTAGATATGAGTGGAAACATGAAAGATGAGTAGAAGCCAGCCATGTGAAAACCTATGTAAAGATAAGGTCAGCAAGGCAATGAAGAGTGAATTTTCACTGAGACAAGAGAATACTTCTCATGTTTAATGCCAGACAGTGGCAACTGTAGCTGGAGCACAGACCTGGTATGAAGAGAGAGATGAGGTCAGAGATAGAGCGATAAACACCTGTGGAACCGTTGGCTCAAGGTAAGGATTTATTATTTTAAACTGATTACAATGAAAAGTTGATGGGAGTGTGTTAAGCAAAGGATTCATATAGTATGATTAAAAAAAAAGAACACCCTACTGTTACGTGTATAATGAGCTACAATGTAGGCAAAAATGGGCACAAGAGATGTTTGGTGGGTGTTGTCCAAGCGGAATAATACTGGTGACATGGAATGAGGTGGTTGTAGTATATTTTGGAGGTGAAGTTGCAAGATTGAAATTGGAGACTGAGGGAGAGGGAGCAATCGAAGTGCACTCTTTTAACATCTAATTTCTAATGGTTACATTAACTGAGATGAGGAAGATTGGGAAGGAGCAGGTTTAGGAGGGTGAATTGAGAAAAAAATAGTAATTAGGATTTCTAGAATATTTTACATTACTTTTAAATCATCCAACACAATACAGTGAGCTCCCTGTAATCAAGGCCTGTACCAAATATATGACAATGTATTTCCAAATCTAAGCTTTGAATTCATCTTTCAATTCTGGTTCAGATACAATGTTTTTCTTGAAGAAATGTAGATAATTCTAGCTACTGAAAACTACTGTCCTTAGGCATTTAAAGAATACATATTCGGAAAGCATCCATCAGTGCTTGTCATACACTGGGTTCATAATAAATGCCACTTACCTTTTTTTGTATTTTAGCAAATAGCACAATATTTTTCAAGTAACAGAAGGCTTTTCCATGATATAGCTACAGAAATATGAATAAATATTAAGCAGTTATAAATATTATAATATAATGGTAGCAAATGTTTTTTCTACTTGTAAGTTTAGCACTTATCCTTTATATGCAAGTTTTATACCAGGCACTGGAAAGGTACCACAGTGTGTTGGATTAGGAAGATTAGATGCAAAGAATGACTCTTACATGCAGCCTATAAGCCTTGGAAAATGATTTTCTCAGACTCACAATGCCTATACACCTTACACCTATAGTCTTTCTACTGTTAAGACCCAGGAAGTCAAGCAACAAATGGAGAACATGGTGAAAACTGTGCCCACACTATCTTCCTGGTGTGCCTTGTGTTTGGAGAGACCATGCAAGGAAGTAGGGAGGCAGAATTACACAGATGATGAGTTCAGGAAGGACATATGAATCTTACTTGCTGATTAACTTCCCAAACAATATGAAGAGAGAAAACATGAATTTTATCCAAGTAAAAGTGATTGGGACTGATTTGGGGGACTTTGGGGTCTCGGGCTGTTCTAAGAGAGCAGGCTGTTAGCAGCTGTGTAGCAGAGATTCCTTGGTATATAAGGGTCAGCTGCAGCAATGGGGGCAACACCAGAAACAGCAGAGAAACAAGAGCATGTGACTTTGAAGAATTACTACACACAGTCATCCAGGCATTGTCAAGATACCTCCAACCTAATCAGGAAGATATTTAAAGAACTAAATAAATGGAGGTAGATAGATGATGGAGAAATTGATGACTAGATAGATAGACAGATAGATATGGAGCTAGAAATAAAATTTGTATATAAAATATATTACAAGGCATTATGGTCTGATCTATGTTATGTATTGTTATTAGGTTATTCAGGTCTTTTGAGAAGCAGATGTCTGACAGGATTAACTGTACAAGAATTTTCTTATGAGAAATGCCTGTGAAAAAAAATGGGGAGGCAGCTGGAAAGTCTGTGAGTGCCATCAGAATGTAATGCAGATCTGACTATGAGTGAAGGAGACAGGGAAGGAAGGAAGATGGATTGGAGGCTTCTTAAACTACTCTACAGTCTAAGGAAAGTCTGGCAAGTTCACTGGGGAATCCTTAAGCCAAAGTTACCCAGAAGAATTACTCATCTATCGTGAGTGGGTCCTGCCTTAGCACTGTGCCCCTTGAAGGGGGAAGGGGTGAGGTTAGGGACTAGTTATCATAGAAAACTCCCTAGTTACATAAGGCTACCATCTGGTTTTCTCCATCGTGGACTTCGCTGATGTGTTCCCTCAGGTCCTTCCTCTCTCCCTAGAAAGTGGTTTGAGTGTAAAAAATTATTAATTATTTATTGCACAGATTGTTCAAAGAAAAAAATAATACCTGTTGCTTCACAAGATGCTCAAAGCAACCTAGCATATTTAAAAGTTACTAATGTAACCATATTATAGCAATATAACAAATGGCTTAAGTTGCAAATATGCTTAACTATACAGAAAGCCCACAATTAACACATGGATTATGTTTCAAAGGTTATTTTACATATAAATTGTTTGGAATGCATAATACAATTTTCTCATAGAAAATGAAACTATATATTACTAGGCTAGTCCATGAAAGTCTAATTAGCTTATAAAGTAGCTGGTATATTTTATGTTTATCATGAAAAGCATTAAAATCATATTATTCACCAAAAAGTGGAAAGATTAAATATCCAATAATGGTGGCTTAATAAAATAAATTTTGTTTTAGCTAATTAACTTTATTATGGAATGCTATAAAGCCATTGATAATTGCCCTGCATAATATTTTCAAAACTTATTAGCTCTATGATTTAAATATTCAGTGATGCAGAAATGCAAAAAGAAAAATACAAGAGTTTTTTATTATTTCAACTTCAGGATAATCTGGTATCAACAGTTTGTCAGACATACCAGGCTTTTTAAAGAAACTATTTTTATAAATAGAAAAATAAACTTTTAATGATGTACTATCAATACATATATGTATATTTATTTGCTAAAACCTAGATATTAATGAAAAATGATTTAGTAGTAGTTGGTTAATAGGTAATTTTTATTTTCATTTTTGTACTTTTCTGAATTTATTTCATTTATTTTTATTTATGCTTTTCCAAAATTTCAGAATTTCCAAGTTCTTTTCCTTCAAGAGAATGTTAAATGTTCCTTTTCAGAGTGACTTTACCTGAAGAATCTTTAAAGGTAGCTTTTCCTGTGCCTTCCAGACTACTCCACTGTGGAGACTCATTCTCATCCTTAACATGCTGAATTTTATCATAAAACTTAACATTTGATACATTACAGATCTATTTACTTAATATCTCCCACTTGTATTAGAATATACATCTCATAAAGGCAAAGGCTTTATCTAGTTTGATTATTGTTCTATTTCCAACAACCTGAACAGTGCCTGGACTGCAGAAGGCACACAGTAAATTAGGAAAGAATTACTGCATATAAATGAATTACTATGTGCTTTAGCTTCCTGGCTGTTAAAACAAATACCATACAATGGGTTGGCCTGGCAACAGGAATTTAGTGGCTTGTGATTTCAGAAGCTAAAAGTCCTTTTTCCTATCAGGGATGGTTTCTTCTGGCAGGCTGGCAATCTCCTTGGCTTTTCCGTCACATGGCAATGCACATGGCGGCATCTTCTTTCTCTTCAGGGTTGCACTGATTTCCATTGACTCCTCATGGCTCCTCTTCCATGTCCGATTTCCTTTGCTTTTAAGAACCTCATCTGTATTGAATTAAGGTCCACCCTCATTCAGGTTGTGTACATCTTAATTAATGAAATCTTTAAAAGTCCTGTTTATAAATGGGTTCACACCTACAGGACCAGTGGTAGGACCTGAACATGCCTTTTGTGGGAGACAAGATTCAGTCTCCAACACTGTGCAATCAAAAAATGCTATGCTTTCAAAGTGTGTATAGGTAATAAACATGCTGTTGCAACTCTAGCTTTTCAAACAGAAAAAAAAATAGTAACAGACAATTGGGAAAAATACAGCTTTTTTATATTAAACATTGTTGGTTTTGGAAGAGTTGTTAATTAGAGAAAGAGATCAATATAGAAAACTCTCTTCAGGCTCTGACAAGATCTTACGAATTATTGTAATATTTTCTGGATGGTGGATAAGTCTGTTACTGAAGCTCCAAAATTTATGCCCCATGATGGATCAAAGATCTGTTATTAATACAATTAATATGCTCTGTCATTATGATTATACATTTTTGGCTCAAAAAAAGAATGAAAGGTGGGATATATGTGTGCATATATATATGTAAATTAAATATAAATATAAATATAGTTATTTGTAGGGGCCCATTTCCACATCTCCTTTGTCCTCTTTGAAGGACCCAGGCTCATGGGTCCCTTTTTACCTTGACAAATATAAAAAAAAGAATTCTTTACAAATGGCAAACAATGGCAAACAATGCACTGCCTCTTTAAAACTCTTTCCAGAGGTAACACCTATCATTTCCATTTATATTTTATTTGCCACTGTAAGACATGTGGTCAACAGTAAATTTCAGGAGGTTGGAAAGGTTATTCCTACTCTGTGCTTAGAAGGAGAGGGAGAACCAAATATTTGTGAACATAAAAAGCAGATATGTGTGACTATAGAGTGGGAAAGAGGGTAAAGTCAATGGGAATATATATGTGAGAAAGTGCACGATTTAAAGAAAAAGAAAAGAGAGGATTTAGTATCAGCACAGTTCCCCAGTCAGTGTTGGGACCAATACAGATTGACTAGGCTTCCTTAAAGCAGTCCAGGATTGAGTTCCCTGCAACATAGCAAAAGCAATGGACCTGGGGAAGAATAGGAAATACTTTGTCATGGTGATATTTAATTTTATACTTGCTTATTTCCTATTTATGTCTTTCAGATGCATCCTAGTCTCACCTATATACAGCATTATGATGAATGAATAAATATAATTATAGTTTAATAGTAACATTACAAGGGTCTCTAGTCATGGATTAGAAGAAGTGTAATGAGACCAATGTGTCCTATTGCTTTTAAGAACTTTTCATCATTAACTTCAAAAACCACAAGGCATCAAAACTTACAAAATGCTACAAATAACGGTAAATAACTCAAGCTCGAAAGGGTTATTTGGGTTAATTTACTTTCAAAACTCAGTTACTATAGTATTCAAGAAATTTGCCTATTTTTAGATAACTCTAGTAGCCATTAGTCCAGAAACTGACATATAGCAGTCACTTTTATTCTGATTTCTGTGATTTTTTGTTTGCCAACATGAAACCTTCTATTTCCATTTCTCCCTCTCTCTCTCTCCCCGCCCAACTTCCCTCCCTCTCTCTTTTTTTTTATAAACTGCTAGTACATTACTTTGGTCCCTGTGGATATGAGTACAGTGCAGCTTTTAACTCTGTTTATGAGATACAAGAAAACACATCCTGTCAAGAGATTTCATATGGTGCTACAAATTACTACCACAAGTCATTATTTCCATTTCATTCTCCTTGTATACAAGGAATTAGTGTGAGGATCCTATTAGCAACAGTGCCATTACAGGCAGGATAGGCTTTTAAAATAAATTTTTCTAAGGAATTAAACCAAACAATTTTAGAATACCCAGACATATAAGAATATGAAAAAATCATTATAGGTGTTTTAATCATGAAAAATAAACAATATCTAGAAACACAGTGGAGATTTGGGTGTGGGCATTTTGCTTAACTTCTGTAGCTGGAGGAATATGTTAGATATATAACCATGGAATAAAATCAAAATTAGATAATGGATTTATGAAGAGTACAGAAAGAATTTTATAAGAAACGGTCTATTCAATGTCACTTCCCCTCTCTGTTGTAAGCCATGGAAATTATTTTTAGCTGCGTGCTCATGCTGCCTTAATTCTTTTTAATTGAATTGAATCTTGCATTGTATTTTTGGTCTTGAAGAAAAGAGAAAATCAAGTAACATAGATTTGTGGTGCTTTTTTCCTGTTTATTTGAAATATATTTGAAGCTATTCATTGAACTGAGTTGAATTTAGACTATATTACAGATTCCTAGTCTTCGAAATATGTTCCTCAATAAGTCAACTCCTTTTATATATTTATGTGCGTTATTGAATAGCTAGCATATTGAACACCAGCACTTTCCTAGGCACAGAGCACACTTAAACCCCTGTCCTCATAAAGCTGCCAGGAAATACATGAAATAAACAGTGCAAAAGGCAGAGTCTGAGTCATGGAGAAGGGCTATCCAGCGGTGAGTACAGATGATGCAGTGGCCATTTTAAAGTAAGGGCATCATAGTGCACAACAACTTTATAATGAACTCAAAGTGGAGAGAGTCTGAGCCATGGGAATAGGTGGGCATATTGAAGAAGGTACAATAAATGAATGACCCTGAGGCATCAATGTGCCATGTGGGGTCTATTTACTGCAAGGATACCATTGTGGTTGGGGCAGAGGGTGAAGGAGAGACTAATAGGAGATGAAACAGATACTTCGATGTAGGCTCATTTTCTCTAGCATGCCAATAACCTATTTTGTAAATTATGTAGAGAACAAAAGTTAAGGCTTCATTTTATTCCATGAATCCTGCTTCCAGAAGTGGGACAACATGGTGACTTTTGCCAGAACTTCCACTCACAGCCTTAGTTATATACATTTTCAGTGAAACACATAGGAATTTATACTGAAAGAGGTGACCAGAAAAAGTGGAAAATAAGAAAGATAGCAAAAACAATTGTGCTACGTTTTATTCCTTTTATACACAAGGTAGATTTAAAAAAAAAAATCATTTTACAAATGAAAACACAGAAACTGAGAGTTTTGGTAACTTTCCTAAAATTATAATGAGAACTAGCCCACATGAGTTGTGACAGTCACCCAAGTCTATCCACCTGTAAACCTTGCCTGATACTTTCTAGTTTATGGTGAAATCTCTTACATGTCTGGTTTGCATGGAATACCATCTGGGATATTTAGGGAGGATGAATTAATTCACAAGTAGGAAAGATGAGAAAATACTAGGAAGGGATGCTATCAAAAGAAAATATGAAATAGATATTATTAAAGAAAATATTAAATAGATGGGAGTGGTATACCAGTTGAGGTTCTCCAGAGAAACAAAACCAACAGGTGATATGCAACTGTGCGGGCTGGCAAGTCTTAGATCACTTGGAAGGAATTTCTTCTCTCAGGAACTCTCAGTCCTTTGCTCTAAGGTCTCCAAAGATTAGATGAGGCCCACTCACATTATGAATGTTAATCTCTTTTGCATAAGGTCAACTGACTGTAGATGCTAATCCAATCTAAAAAATATCTCTACAGCAAAATAGAGGTCAGTGTTTGACCAAACAACTGGGCACAATATCCTAGCCAAGCTGACACATAAAATTTATCCTCACAAATTGCTAGGAAGAAGGACTTAGGAAATTAAAGCTGCTTATTGGAAGGGTTGGGCAGGGTCCAGAAATATAAATAGCACTGTAAGGCAGAGACTGAAATTAAGTTGTTGTAGGTTTTGAGGAGCACAATGAAGCAAATGATGTTAGCACTTGTTTGCAAGAGATGTACGGAGTGGGGCAGCAGATCACAGAATAATGAATCTGAGTGGTCCAGCAGAGCAGACACCAACCCTGGCTTTGCACATGTGTTACTAGCAGCCTCACAGCTTCAGCTCTTTAACGTGAACAGATTGTGTACATTAGTTACACATTAATAAGATAGCTTAGGGATCCTTGTCCAACACAGTATGCATCAGTTGATATCTTTATAGGATGGAAGATAGTGTGGGATCTATACAAAGAGCTAAACAATAATAGATTTAATCACTTTCCAGGAAAAAAAGTATTAAAAATCAAAAGCAATTTGTGTTTTATGATTCAGTTGTCTTTCAATTTAGGAATTTTCCCCACCTTGGAGTTTACAAAAATCCAAATAATGGAAAAATGCTGCTGAAAGCTAGGATGGTGATATTTCAGTGCAATGAAAAATCATTTAGCAAAGCCTAATTTTATGTGAGCAGGGAAAAAAAGTAAGGTAAAGCATGACTATTATGTAATTATTTTCTGTATTAGTTTTCCAAACCAAACTGTTTATTCTCTCTAAAATTCCTGTTGACTTGCCCAGGGCAAGTAGTCTTTTAGAAAATGGTGTCAACATGGGGTGAGAAGAAATGCTTATTGGGCAAATGTACTAAGAAAGGTTTTCTGTATCCATTTTTTTCATGTAGGAAAGGAAAAATAAAAGGAACAAAGAAAATTTGGTGCAATGCATTCTGACCTACTGCTAAATAATTGTTCTTCAAAAAATGCTAAGGCAATTAAGAAAGCAATGCTTAAAAAAAGAAAATAGGTAAGCTAGTTGACTCTAGAAATGATGGAAATCAGAGTGTGAGGAACATTTACACTAGATGGCTTACTCAAAGACAAGACTGTAAGTGTCTGCAATTTACTAGTTTTTTCATCATTCTTTGAAGGACTGTAGATTGTCTCGGAATGGTGCTCTCTTTTCCTTCTCTGTCACTACCGATAGACTAAATAAAAATTATCTAAGTTTTGGTCATGGAAACAGGAAAATACCCTTTTCTCACAGATGAGTAGAAAGAAAGACTATAATAAAATCTATAAGAGTATGTAGAATATGCAATAATAATAATATACGAGTATATATAATAAAATACATACTATTATGTATAAGATATATTAAATATTTAGGAGTATGTAGATATCTGTATGAGTATGTACTCTTAAATATATCTATTCAAATTCAAGCTTCCATTAAGAAAAGAACTATAAGTCTTACAGTATTTATATGAACCTTCTTTTATTTTTTAAAAAATAGGAATGATTGTTACTTTTTAATGTGAATAGTAATGTCCAAAATGATACTCTACTTTCAAATCATTATTTCAATGACAGGATGGTATAAACTATAAACACTGATTATTTCTGCAAGAAATGCAGAAGTATTTTCATTTGCTGGTGTGATTCCTTTGTCAACCATTCCTCTATTTTCTTAGATATTTTATATAATTGGTCAGGTCACATTTATATAATGAGGTTAACAAGAAGATCATAGTGAAGAGGACATTTGGGATCATATTTCAAATAAGGATCCACCTCTAGTTTATCATTTGCTTATAAACATGTACCATCTCCAAGAGTTTTCTACTGCTTCTCTTACCTCAGTCCCAAGACAATATATGGGGGGTGCGGGGATTGTCTGTATTTTATTCTAAATTGTAGATTACCATGTTTTTCCATAGCTTACCTCTACAAAAGTCTACAAATCTGTTTTACCCCAGTGTAGCCACTGGTCACTTATTCTATCACCCCAGTGTAGCCACTGGTCACTTATTCTATCAATGCTCATCAGTACGGGGGTTATATTGGTTATAAATGACTGAAAATATTTGTGAAGATTGACTTCAGTAGAAATGCAAGCAACGTACTAAATCCTACCCACAAGGACTTATGAATGACCTCAGGGATGAGTTTAACGTGGCCAGCTGAAGCCTGGAATTTTTATTTTTTCTTAAAGATAATAGGCTATTAATAATCAAGAAATCTCAGCACACATGTGCTACCTCACTCTGTGGATTTGTAATTCACATTTGTTTTGGTTTGTGTGTGTGTGTCATGTATTTATGGTAATTTTAAAAATTAGTACAAAGATAAATTAAAAAGAGAAACTGTGCTTTGCTAATCAAAAATATCACCAAAAACATGCCCATATCTATTCAAAGAAATACATTTTGGAAAGTTTTTCTATCAGAATATTTGACTGAGTCTACCAATTTGGCCATTTCAGTGATTAGATAGTTAAGACAGATAGACAGCTTAATGACTTTTGCCCCTTAGATTATAAAATCACTTCCATTATTCAGAAACTCATTTCTTGCTGCAGGAGACCCACATCAATATAATAACAGCAATTATAATAATTATCATAGCACTTATACTTGCAATTAGATAGCCCTGCCTATCCCAGTGAATCCACAAAATCTTTAGAAAAGGGAATACAAATCATAGATGGGAATTACATTGCCACTGAAATGTGGATATTATGGGAGTGGAAAAGATGGCAGCTCTCCTCTGTCTTTCTGCCAGTTCTTGGAGACAGTTGTGATTCAGAAGAAAGGGTTTACTGTGTTTCAGTGCAAAAAAATAAAAATAATTTACGTGTTTTGAGTGGAAACTGAAAAAGCCTCAAAAATGTTAAGGCACAGTTGTTAAAATCATAATGTCCAAGAAAATGTGTAGATTTTTAGCTTTTATACTAGAGGAAATGTTTCTTTATAGGGCCATGTTCTGTAGCACACATTCTCGATATATCTACACCAAAGAGTATCTATTAACTGAATTGACAACAGCATATCTGTCTGCTGTTGCATCCTTGATTGCAAGTATATTCATTTCCCATAATATTTTGCACTATCCCCCAGGAATCAGAACTATATTATTTGGAATATATAGAGAAAACTCTTCTAGTCCTTTTCACTCTAGTAATTTCTAGACCATACCATATTTTCTGATTAAATGTGGATTGTATATGAGCTGCTTTGCAGAAGTAATTGCTAGCTGGCAATCTCTCAGATATTCTGGGTTTGTTTCTCTTTAATTGTTTTTCCCTTTCTCTTAGCTTCAATGAGTTTATAAAAATAATAAAAATAGCTCAGTTGTATTATAATACTTCTGTGTGTGATCTTGGCTGGAATTAGGAGTTAAGAATATTTTAAGAATCAGAAATATAAACTACTAAACCATTGTTAACAGTTCCCCAGACTTACAAGGTCTCATTAGCAATAAGTTTATTGCTAACTTACTCTAGACCTCAAGATGAAAGTGATTTAGATGTTTTGGTTTGTCTCCCTCTTCTCTGCATCTCCAAATCTAAGTCTTTCTTCAAATGAGACTTTCTCCGTCAGAATGAAGTAGTCTTGCTCTCCTCTGAAAGACCTAGCAGCACGGCCAACTATTCCCTTCTTAAAGCACTTACTCTTTTGCCTAATGCTTTATGAAAGTAGGGAACTTGTCAGTTGGGACTGGTGCTTGTGACATAGTAGGTGCTAAGTAAAACTTTCAGACCTGCTCTAAGGTCTACCTTGTGCAAATCTGTTGTGTGCTCGGATGCATGACTTAACTTTAAAAACTGCAATGCCAGGTGCTTAGTAAATATTCAATAAAACAGGATTATTATTGCTATCTGCTATGGGGGATTACAAATTCATGGAGAATACAGTCACTTTTATTTTTTGTTGTATCTTCTATAGCATAGTGGCTTCAATACTTATTCAGCAAATAAATTCAGCCTAAGGAATTCTGTCCACAATATGCTGCATAAATTCAACTCCAAAGCTTTGTATCCTTTATAGAATACTTTTATTCTATACAATTTATTTTTAATTAGGAATCAGGTTTCCAGAAGCACTTTGGAAACAAGTGATGAATATTCCAAAATGTCTATCCAAGTACAATAAATGTGAAATAAATTTGAAGAGAAAAGAACAACCAGTCTCCCCAACCCCGCCAAAAAAGCTGGCCTCTTCTAAAGGATTTAATGTTACTACCAGATAAGGAAAAAATGTGCAGAATTCAAGGAAAGAATTTATGTATTGCCATATGAACTTCAAGAAATAATTGCTCTGCTAAGATTTATCTTTCTTACAATTTGGTTAATGGGAGCCTGCATTTTGGTATGCAAAGAATCCTTTTTTAAAAATAATTTTCTTTTTTAAAAACCTCATAGGCACATTACCCTCTCATTTGACGAGAAAGCTTCCCTCACATATAATCTGTCATAGCCAAGTCTGCAAAAATGCACTACTGGCGAGTGTTTAAAATGAAAACTTTACTTCTTGGTGATTGACAATATTGACCATTTTCTCCCAGTTATCTATTGTTGAAAGTACAAATGACTCCCATTTAAAAAAGGGAAAAAAGTTTAAAAATTATAAAATCAATTCATTGGTAGTGCTTCACTGTAAGAAAAGCCAACAATTCAGAAACCTGGAATTAAATGATTTCATTTATGAAGATTCTTGCCTGTTTGCGTCTCTTAAGAAGGCAGTTCAGCAACAGAAAGCAAGCCCTTGGTGGGTGGAATGTGTGTCATTTTAAGTTTTAGATTAGCTGCTGCCCTAAAATCGATCTTGATGGGCTTGTGTTAAATGACAAGGTTAGAAAATGAAATACAAATTAGGCTTAAACAGGATAGATTGCATTAAAAATGTACTCCACTGAGGAGGGAAGTTCAACCAAAGTTCAGTGAGTTCACGCTGATGTGAAGGGGGATTAGGGCCCGGGGCACAGCTTCTTGCCTGCTGGGGGCGGGACAGCGCTGAAACACGACTTCCGGCTGCTAAACAAAGGCGATGTCTTGTGTCTGTAAGCAAACATGGGCATTCCAGAAGTAGCGACTACATCCTGTTAATTTGAACCACCTGAGGATAATTCTACAGCATGGGTTTAGGGCTAGTGTGTTCCCCGTGGGTTCACACTAATTACTTGTTGACGGATCCTCCAAACAGTCTTTTACCTGCTCATGGATAGACACCTCTGATTTCACAAGTCATCATTCATACACTCCTGAGCAACAAGCTGAACTAAACCGAATGACATTAATATTTTTATTCTTCTCTTTTCCAACTGCAGTTGACGCTCGGCATGATTTACAGAATTCCAAAAGAATGGAATTATTTCACGTATCCTATGAAGATAATTATTTCTTTTTTTCTCATTAAAAATCCAAAACTCTGAAACGGCTTTTCCCTTTTCAATTTTATCTGTTATAGCTAAAATCTAATCATACACTGTCTTCTCATGATAGGCCAGGATCTAAAACAATTTACATTGATAAAATGACAAGCATATATTCAGTGCATGCTATACACCAGGAACCAATCAAATGTTTTACATTTCTAATTTTAATTCCCAACATTGCTATCCTGGAGATACTGCTATTGCTTTCATCCCCATTCTATAGTTGAGGAAGCTGAGGCACAAGAGGTTTGTGATTGTCAGAGAGACCAGGCTTGTGTGGGGTGGAACCAGAATCAAACACAGGCTGTTGGCAAAATGGATACACTAAATCCCTGTGCTATGATAGTGCACTATCTCATGCTCACTGTTCCAGGCTCAGAAGAAGATGGGATGACAAAGGATACAAAGTTAGGACATCTGAATGGTCCAAATTGAGAGCTTAAAACTGGGAATGCACATACAGTGGCTTTAAATGTTTATTGGTTAAAAGTGCTAATGGGTTTGAAGGTTCTTTGAGGGTGATAAAAATGTTCTAAAATTGATTGTGGTGGTGATTGCACAACTCTGTGAATTCATTAAGAATAACTGAATGTTGAGTGAGTGAATTGCATGGTATGCAAATTATAACTATGCTGTTTTATACATGTACATATGTAAACATATACAGTCATGTTTATATACATATATAGTAGGTAATATTTGTAAGAATCTTCTCTTTGTGTTACTCAGAAGAAAATTCTATTTTCTCTTGCTCCTTTTAAACTTTTCTAATTACAATTGAAGTTATATTCAAATATTTTATTTTCATTTGCTATCTCCCTTAAATCTTCTTGAAAAAAATTCTAATTTGAGTTATGGGAAATTACAGAAATCAATTGGAGGAAGGGGGTCAATTCCTGAAGACATTTATTTATTTTTTTTAATAAATTGGATTTCAGCTGCTTTGGTTTGTGTCTGGAAGTTGACGGGAATGTGAGCTTTTCAAACTAAAGCACTCTGTCCTCTCTTTGGGATATTAGCATTTACAATATAATTTTCCTCAAATTATGTACTCAGATGTTGGACAAAATTTCTAATGTCATAGAAAAAAATTGTAGAGACTGATTTTTCTCCACAATATGTTAGATACCTTATAAAGCATTCATATTTTCAGTTTACTTGAAAACATATCTGGTGGTATGTTACTATGTTTCATTTTTAATGGTGTTTAAGATTCTTTCATACATATAATGAAAGGGTCTTGTTGACCCTTATATTCTAAGCCACATGAAAAAAAATAGGCATTGGTGATTTTAATCATAAACAGATTCAATCTCCATTATGGTTTTTTTTCTTTAAGACTGTATCAGCACTATCATTTAAATAAAATGTTTACTTGTAAAAACGTGTACTTCACTTGAAATAGCTAATTATAACCCATTTTGGAGCTGTTATGATTTCTCTTTGAAAATTCAAATACGTCATCTTTATAAGGCCTTCGTTTTATTTAAGCATACCCAATCCACTTCAATCTATCCCTATTTGAAGGAATATTTCTGTGAAATTCGCATGGCAGTTAACTTCCTCTCTTGGTTTTCTGAGACTGAACTAAAATGTGCAAAATGATTTGAGATTCTTGGTGAAAGGATGCTTTAGAGTGCTAATCCCCCATGAATTCTGCCTCCAGCATTGTAAATGAGCAAGAAACTTCTGGATTTGAACAAGTAGTATGGGTGGTCATGCTATAGTTAACAGGATGAAAAGGGAGATTTCAATTAAAGATTGAGTAAACTCACTTAAATACTTGCACGATTCTGTGCATGTGCATGAGTATAAGGTCTTTCACTAATAGGGCAAACAGGCTAAGAGATGCCAAAACATAAATTCTCCCATGTGTCAGAGGAAATGCTCTGGGGATAGAATAGATAGTTTCAGAATTTGTTTTGCATCTCTTAACATACTTCAGTGGTTTAAAATACCATTGAATTTGGCTATGATCAGAATTTTGGACACTTGTAGATAAAGGTCAGCATTATGTTTTGGTTACTGTTGAAATTTTAGTTTAGATTGCTTTTCCATTTCTATTTCCATGTTCTGGAATGGGGAAGGAATGTAATATACATTATTTCCTGTATATAACAATGGAGAAAAATTCCCGTATTTTATGGGCAAACAGTATAAATAGCATTGCCTTTAACAGCAGAATTAGGAATATTGCGTCTGATGATTACCACAGAAATTTAATTTAGGAATTATTTTCTAGATTACTTCATTATTTATTTATAATTAAGTAATAATACATGGAGGTTGGGTTATACTGGCTAGAGTAGTTTTTTAATGTTTTCTTTATGCATGTACACAAAAAAATCTATAACTGAATGACTTGTTGAGGAAAAAAAGGTAAAATGAATTTGATTTCCAAAGAGTAGTTCTTTAAGCCTCTCCAAGTCTAATTTAAATATATAACATTTATGATAATCCAGGTGGTTTAATTTGATGTAAGGTATTAGCTGTATTTATGAAGTGGGGAAAGATGGGAGATGGTTGGATGGATTAGGAATAATTGTGAGGATACCAAAAATTTGTTTGAAATTCAAGTAAATTTATGGGAAGTGTAAGAGAAGAGTGACTTTATCGTTTGGTTTTTAATACAACTGTTATTTAGATGAAGGGAATTTTTCTAAGTGCTTTGGGATTTGGTGCCATGGTATCTTTTCAAAGCCTTGTAGAACAATGGGAATTAGGCACTTAATCTTTCAACTTGTCAGCATCAAGGAAAAAGAAAATGGATTAAGCAGCCGAAGATGCCGGAAGGTTCCACCGATGTACTCTTTCCCCTTCTTTTAGAGCACACATCATTCTTTGGGCTTTGTTATTTTTTTACCACTTCTCATAAATAATGGGGATGCCTCTGCTGCTATTTTAGGAGCAGGGCTGTCCCAAAATCCATGTTAGAGAATCACCTGGGCATGAAGCAGACATCCTCACTGATGTAATTAATGAATATTCTGCTCAACCAAAACACCCAGAGGGAGTTTGTTTATAAATGACAAGCATGGTGTCATAATTTCTCTCTCTTCTGGCTGCCACTAACTCTTTAGACATGTTTTGCACACCATGTTCTGCGTTCCTGCCTTTCCTTAAACAAATAGCCGTCATGGTTTTTAACAGCAACTTTATACCAAGATTTGCTATGAAGTTCATGAAGCTTAGGCTTTGGGACTCTAACTTGTAAGAACCACTTCCAAGCTCTTCACAATTACCAATGTGTTCATATAGCCATTTTTTTTTTTTTTTTTTTTTTGTAAAATTTGCAAAAGTAATATATTTTCACAGTGATTGGTCAAAATCCCAACTTCCACCACTCCAGCTTCCCCTGGGACACACTTTCCCTCATGCCAGGTGCCATTGGAGTAGCCAAGGACAATTTTAGGGTTTGCCAAAGAGGAAAATGAGTTCCTGTGCATTTAGTCTGGATATATTGACACGGTATTAATTTGGTTCACAAAAACTCCCATGCATAGTTGTGTTTTTGCTGGCCATATCTATGCTGCCTCATACTTGTCATGTTACAAAAGAGTGTGTCCCATAGTGTCTGCTCCAACCCCGATTAGCCCCCAGACCAAAGAACACGCCTGGCACTGAGTTACCCATGAGTTTAATCAGAGACTTATAGAACAGAAGACATCTGATGGCAGTGGGTCGGGAGAGTGAAGTCAGCGGTCCACCATTCTGCAGAGAGAGAGAGAAAGGCGTGACAAGGAAGGGGAGCTTATAAAGGTTTGTGAGAGTTACTCACAAGATTTGGTTACAGCAGGATCTTGCGAGATTTGGTTACTAACAGTGAGTAGGGAGGGAAGTTTCACTGCTTGCCCCCCCTGGCAGGGAGGGGCTTGTTGCCTGGTCATGAAGGCAGCTGCGTGTATCTCATGATGGAGGAGGGGGCAGGGCCCTGGGTCCTCACAGTGTCTGACACCAGAGGTATGTGTGTAAAGGAATAGAAATAATGTTTGAAATATATGGAATTAGAAGCTAGCCTGTGGAAAAATTTTCAACCATTTGATGAATGAAACTTTAAATGGAAATTGTGTTTTCCAATGGTGTCCAATCAAAACAGGAGCTCTCTCCTATCAAGAATATATTAAAAGTTTCAGAACATGTACTATAAGCTTACAATGCAATTTATTTTTCTTTTTTTAATGTTGATGGCATATTTGCTAAAGTTTGATTACCCCTTCTTAACTGGAAAGATGAATAGGAATATTTCAGTAAAACAGGTAAGAAATGAAAAAGCCTTTATTTGAACATACATGTAGTATAGCTTCTTTTATCTTTTTAAATTTATTAAGAATTGAAAACAATTCAGATGAAAATGAATGAAAGACAAAACATAAGTGATAAATATGAGTGGTGAAATCTATAGACATTATTCTGATATTGAGAGGCAAATTGTAACCAAAAAGATTTTAGATACCAAAAGCAGTAATTTTTAGAAGAAAGAGATGAATTTCAAATACAAATAATAAGTACTTTGACTACTGGTAATAAAATTAATGAAGAGATAATTGTTATATGAACATATGGTAAAAAGATTTAATTATTGTGCTGATATCAACAAAAACAAAAGAGAACTCACAATATGCCATTAGAGTGACAAACTAAATACAAAACTGGTAATGAGTGTCAGAAAATCAAATAGTACTTATGTTTTGTCACCACACATACACGATTTAAACATCTTGAAATTTTCATATTCAAAGAGAGAAGAAATTTGATAGTTTTCCCAAAGTAAACAAGAATGATAAAATTTACCAAACACAAAGTGAGAGACTGAAAGAAACTTGCCATATAATACTAATAATTGTAAAAATATATCAATGAATCACACCATAGGAAAACCTGAATTATCTTTCTATTCTCACTCTAGATAGGATATTAAAATTGCTATAAAAAATCACATATACAGTAAAAATGTATATAAAATAAATATTTAAGAGGTATATCAGTAGAAAAT
The DNA here is from genome assembly GCF_015220235.1 of Choloepus didactylus. Lineage (NCBI taxonomy): Eukaryota > Metazoa > Chordata > Mammalia > Pilosa > Megalonychidae > Choloepus > Choloepus didactylus. The sequence continues at coordinate 25,023,513 of NC_051310.1, forward strand.
AGTTAAGAAACACTATATGTTATTTTCTTTGGATTTGTGATTTTTGTGACCATTGTCAACTTTCAAAATTTTGAATTCATAAGTTTGTATTATCCTTAAAATGAGACTCCAAGATTTTAAAAGCTTCAATCTCCTCAAACCTGCTGGAGAATCAAATACATTTCTTTGAGAACACGCAACAGAAACCTGGCATGTTTAATTTAAGAAAAAAAAATATGAGTTTATTATAAAAACAGTCAGTTATTCACAAATTCAAAGGAAGAAATGAATGACTAAGATTGTGGAGGTTGAAACCAGGGTTGTGAACAGTGCAGGGATTTAAAGGAGCATTGTCTGGTTGGCAGATCCTGCTGTCTTTATAACTTCATCCTTACTCGAAATGCAAATAATGAAGTGGAGGTGTGTGATTAAAATAGGATCAGGTGGGTGGGTCACTTCCGTGACAGTCCACCAAAATTGCATGGACTGAGAGCCAGGCAGGTTTACTAGGAAAGTTATGCAGAGCAGATAGAAATAAAAGGTTTCTGCTGCAACAGAGACTGGGCTTAATGTTGGGGAAAGCACAAGGAAAACCAACAGCTCTGTTTTCTCCATGAACTTGCACTTCAATGTAAGACAGAGCTATGTAAATGAACACACTGAAAACTAAAGGTTAACAGACAATTATATCCAGGGAGATTTAGAGCACAAACTGGTTTTTCCAGGAGAGAAAAATGCTTCACTTGAATTCTGAGTCTAGTTTTCCTTACTTGAAAAAATAAATGAATTTTTTTTTTTCAGGAATGTGGCTTTTTTTTTTTTTTTTTTTTTTTTTGAGAAGTGTTCAGCATTCTTTATTTGGTATTATACATAAACCACATCAAAATGCTTTTTGTTAATTAAAAGGCAACATTTCAGATTCAGGGAATTTTAATTAGATTTACACAGTTAAGACCAGAAAGATAAAGTGGACATAGCTAGTTTATTTTCAGCACCTGCCTTTAAACAGGCTGATGAATACCAACTGAAACCAAGTGAGTCTAGCTCTGTTCTATGAAACAGTGAAGGAATTTCCTTAGTATTTAAATATATTCATAAAATCAGTTATATAAATCTAAATCTAAAACCAGTCATCTACAGGTTGTAAGCTGACATTCACCTTCTTTGTGAAAAGTTGAACATTACTAATTCAACCTAGCTTCAAGTCCAATTAAACCTTTAGAAGGGGGAAACAGGGACAGCATTTGCCAAACCAGAATTACTATCAAAATTTAAAAAGCTTGTTCATATTAATTTAACTATAGCTAATCTTATTTAACTCAGGACTGTCCAACAAAAATGAGGCCATTCATGATCTGAATTCTAGTGTATGAGATCAATTTAAATATGGTACATGTAAAAAAGTCAAGACATTTGTTTTGTAATAAATAACACAGTGGCCAACTATTACTCATTAGTAGCTTCTTTGAGATAAGCTATCAAGTCTTCCCTTTCTGCCCTCTTTTTAATGCCAGCAAAGATCATTTTTGTTCCAGGGATGTACTTCTTGGGATTCTCCAAATACTCCATCAGTGTCTCGTTGTCCCAAGTGATACCTTTGTTCTTGTTGGCATCTGTATAAGAGAATCCAGGGGCCTGACCTGTCTTCCGCCCAAACAGACCATGCAGATTTGGCCCAGTCTTGTGCTTGCCTCCCTTTTCCACGGTGTGGCACTGGGCACACTTCTGAACAAAAATCTTCTTGCCCTTCTCAACATCACCCATTTTGAATTCGCTCTTTCATCGCGTACGACACGGAAGCCCCCGCTCGGAAGCCGAACGTCCCGCTCTATAAATTCAAGGGCACGCTGCTCCGCGCTATGTACCGGTGTTGGTGCAACCAAAAACCGGGAATGTGGCTTTTAAGAAAAGAAAATCTGGCATCAAATAGTCACCACTCATGCAGTCTAACACCCTTTACAGACACAGGAAAATTGAGTTCCAGAGAAGTAAAATAATTGAGAAAAGAAAAATCAGCTACTTGGTGGTATAAGTTTACTGGAACTCAGGTCTTCTGGATCTTACTCCAATACTCTGTTCATGATTTTACACAACAGATGAAACGAATTCAGAAAATTCACCAAACTTCAAAATGAATAAGTAGGAATTTATAAGAGGTTTCAAGGGAAGTATGAAAAAAAGATCTGGTATTTATAATTTTAATTCAGGAAACAATACTAAAGATGTGCACAAAAACTTTCAAATCATAATATAGTAAGCATGGGTTAAAGAGAAAAAGCTGTTGGAGGTAGAAATGGGTATTTCTTAATAGGAAGTCATAGCTGGAGTCCTTGTGACTTTTAAGCTAATTGACAGCATGTTCAACAGTGAGAGCAATGTCATGTGTCAAACATCATTTAACAGACTTTAAATCTACACTTAATAACAAATGCATAACCCATTTAAACACAGATTTCTGGCTTTGATTTCTTAAGAACATATAGACAAATATACTTTAAAACATATATTAAGATTCATGATTTACAGCATACACAAGGATGAGATCATTCACAACTCAGGCTATTGGCTGATAGAAATTCCAGATCTGTAAGCACAAGAGCAATACTGAGAATGAATAAAAAGATCAAAGCAGACAGAAAATAGAAAAGACATAGTAGACAGAAAATAGGAAGGACATAGAAAAGGCCCTGCTCTAAAATTCATTCCCAATGCATTTGCTAAATTGTTTATACATTTCTTTCTTCTCTTCCCCCTTCCCCCTTTTCTTCTTATGATTGATGTGTTTTAGTTTCCCAACTGTTAAAACAAATACGATACAATGGGTTGGCTTAAAGAATTGGCTCATGGTGTTACAGCTAGGGGAGGTCCAAAACTGCGGCCTCTGCAAGGAGACGCTTTCTCCCCAAATACTGTGGCATTTTGGGGCTGGCAGCTGGCAATCCTTGGTCCTTGGCTTTTCTGTCACATATCAGTTCACATGGCAGCATCTTCTTTCTCTTCTGGGTTCCGTTAATTTCCCGCTTCTGGCTGTTCCCAGTGGCTTCTTTCTCTGTCTGAATTTCACTCAGTTTATAAAGGACTCCAGGAACCCAGATTAAAGCCCAACCTGACTCAGTGGGGCAACACCTTAAGAAGTAACATCTTGAAGAGATCTTATTTACTGGGTCCACACCCCCCAGAATGCAGACCAAGACCAAGAAAAAGTCCAAACTGGGATACCCAACACAACCCACCACTCCATGTAATCCTGGAAACCTTTCCTCACTGTCGCTTTGTTGAATATCTTTTTCATGTTGTATCATATGATTGAAACATCTTCGTCAGCTAGTTCATTTAAGGTTTCATCATCTGAATTTATTACATTTCTGTAAGATCTTAGGCAAATTTCAGGTATAAATAGGTGATTAATGAAGCAGTAGAGCACAGTGATAAGAGTATAAGCTTTTCTCTCAGACAGAACTGAATTTGAAACTTCTATCACTAAACAACCTTATTACCTTGAACATTCTTTATATATATAAACATTCTTTATATATATAAAGAATGTCTTTTTTTTGTTACTAAGATTAAACAAAATAGTGGAATTAAAAGGCAGAGTGCTTAGTAAATCTTATCATCATCATCATCAAAATCATCATCAGCCCTATCATTCCTGATAACAGCAATATTTGAACAAATGTATCTTTTTCAAAAGCAAACATATACCCTCTAATGCACCTCTGCACTTTTTTCCAGTGGTTCATTTGATTAGGCTTCATGCCAATTTTCAAAAAAATGTTCTATTTCTGTTTTCTTTATGTGTCAGCTTTATTCTGAGATTTTAATATAAAATAAAAGAGAAGCAGAAAAAGCTGAGAGATTAGCAAGAGAAAAATAGAGGTGAGTTGTGGATATAGTAGATATTAATTTAACACATTAACCATTGTGTTTGAACTTAATAACCTTGTATTTATTTTCTTCCAGGACATCTCTGTTTCCTTCAGATAGTGGCTAGAGAAGGTAGAAAGTTCAACCTGCCAGTCTTAATCTGAGTAAAGTAGATGACAGTGTCATCTGATAAGAATGAGAGAAGCAGAGGTGATTCCAGGGGCTAGAGTAAACTAAGTATGTTTGGAAATATCTCCTCTGGGAAACTGTATAGAGATTTAACCATGAGTAAATACAAGTTACAGAGAAGCTTGACTGGAGAGAGAAGGCATTTTCAACGGATCCAGTAAACCTTACATTACTTTTCTAATATAGCTCAGCAATTCTTGGTTAGAGGTAGAGAACAGAATAGTTTTGTTTAGAAGAGAAGCTAACAGGTAGTATGGTGGAGATTTGAGAGAACCTAGAGTAAAATCATCTTATTTACTCTGTTTATGGTAGAACCTGAGTTGCCTAGCCTACTGACTGAGCTCATTATTTTTATTTCATATAAAATTTTACATGTTTCGTGTAATAGTTACTGTTTAAAAATTGTTTTCTTATTCTGAAAGTAATATTTAGTTGATGGAAACTTTTAAAAAATTAAATGTGGAAAAATTAATTAATTTACCCCAAATAACCAATAGTTAATAATTTAAGGTTTTTTCATAACTGTGCATTTCATAGAGTAAATGGAGAGAGAGAAGGAGACAGAGACAGAGAGAGAAACAGCGTTAAGAAAATGTAATATATGTATACGATTTATATGTACCTTATAAGATAATACCACACATGTTTATAGTTTGATAATTAAATAATAATTATGTGCTTTTCTATATGTTTATTATTACTTTACTATAATAAATTTGGAATGTCTACATACTATTCTAATTATCAGAATATGTTTTATTTAATAACTCTATAATTTTGTACTTGCAGACTGCATTCTGGTTTTAACCACTATATTCAAAATTGCATTGAAAATGCTATAGTTAATCCTTATAATCATCATGATTATATATTTAGGATTTATTCCAGGAAGAAAACATACTTGATCACACATATGTTCATTTTACACCACTTTTTACACATTGTCAAATTGTCCTCTAGAGTGACTTTCCTGACTGTCTATCCTTTGGATGTGCATGGCAGTGATTTCGGAAACTTGATTAACAAAAAAAAAAAAAAAAAAAAAAAAAAAGTGTTTTACCTACTTTATGTGTCTTAAAATTTCATACAATAAAGTTTGTATAGCAGTCTTCCTTTTGTCAAGGATTTTCAAATTTTAAAATATTTAAATTATGAAATATCTTGAACATATAAAAAGAGAAAATAGTAAAAGGGACATCAACATACCCTCACTGTCATTACATAGGTAAAAATCTTCATATTTATTTTATGTTTTTCTTATTTTTCAAGATAAATTAGATTTTACAGATATACCAAGGTCTCAATTTTTTTCATATACATTTTCCTAAATACTATTGAGAATGAACAGAATCAGTCTTCTATTCCATTAATTTCTTCTTTAACCATGATTCATGTGCATTTATACTTCATTCCCTTCCTCTTTTTCTACCTTGAGTTGAATTCATAGTTTCTTTGTTTTTAATTTTTTCACATCATTTTATAAATTCTTTTGGTAATATTTGTTTTATTATATTGATATGTTTTCTATATTTATGTAAATAAATAGTGGTCCCCCCTCCAATCTATCACTTCATACTTTAGATAATTACTTATTTTTTCTATCATTCCACGTTCAAAATACTTATAAAACACATTATCTATATCTATATAAGATAAACTTATAAAACACATTATCTTATCTATAGAAGGAATTTCTTTTTAAAATTTCATCTCTCTCTCTCTCTTTCTCCCTCCCTCTCTCCTCTCTCTCTCTCTCCCCACCTCAACCCTTTCTCACTCTTCCCCACTTCTCTCTTTCACTTTTGTTCTTAACCAGAAATGGGATCATGTCAAAAAATACTTGGAATCTTGCTTCTTTCTCTTAATAGCATATCATAAAGATCTTTACAGATCAATAAATATAGAGCTGTAAGATTTTATTCTTACACATAATGTCCTTAAGTCTGAATGCACCATAAGCTAAGTTCAATAATAGATGATATACAGCTAATTTACAATTTTTTGCTATTCAAATTCTACAATACACATTTCTATTCATAAATCATTATGTATTGGAACAATTTTATGTACTATAGATTCTTTTTTTTTTAAATCATCATTTTATTGAGATATATTCACATACCACGCAATCATACAAAACAAATCGTACTTTCGATTGTTTACAGTACCATTACATAGTTGTACATTCATCACCTAAATCAATCCCTGACACCTTCATTAGCACACACACAAAAATAACAAGAATAATAATTAGAGTGAAAAAGAGCAATTGAAGTAAAAAAGAACACTGGGTACCTTTGTCTGTTTGTTTCCTTCCCCTATTTTTCTACTCATCCATGTACCATAGATTCTTAAAAATAAAATGTCAGGGCCAAAATACATTCAAAGTTTAAAAACTATAGATGCTATCATACACTTGTTCACAACATTATGCCAATATTTTAGTGTGGACATTTGCACATACTCTTACCTGTATCGGATGCTATCACTAATTTTCAAAAATTTAATGCTTTATCCTTATTGTTGTTCCACTAAATTATTTATAAGGCTATAACCTTCCTTCTGAGAATAACTTTGGCCACCCTCCAGAAATTTTGACATAGAGTACTTAAATTGTATTTTCATTTCTATTCGAATGGAATTTCTGACTTACCCTCATCTAACTTTCTGTGTTCAATGTTTCCCTGATTCAATCCCTTCATATATTAGAACTTATATATTCTGTTACTACATTATAGACCTTTATAGACTTTACTACTTTCAAGTCTTTACAGGTAACTTTTAAAAATTTTTTCTAATTAACTTTGTATCTCACAATAGGTATAGATTTACAGAAATGCTGAAAAATGTTGCAATAAAAGCACAGAGGGTGCCCATAGAGCTCACAATCAGCTGCCCCTATTAATAATATCTTCTATTACTGTGGTTCATTTGCCACATTAATGAGCCAATATTGATACATTAATATCAACTAAACTTCCTTTATTCAGATTTCCCTAGCTATTGCTTAATGTCCTTTTCCCGTTCCAGGATCCCATGCAGGATAGATACTACATTACATTTAGTTGTCATGTCTCCTAAGACTCCCCTTGGCTGTGACAGTTTCTCAGATTTTCCATATTTTTGGTGACTTGCCTTTAAATAGTCACTGATGCAGCCAACACCCATGACCCACAAATTTATGACAATCAGTGATCTTTTTACCACCTCTATTGTTTTGCCTTTTTCAGAATACCATATAAAAGGAATCATGCAGTATGCAGACTTTTCAGACTGGCTTATTTCACTTATCAGTATGCATTTAAGATTCATCCATGTCGCTGCACGGCTTGACAGCTCACTCCTACTTATAGCTGAATAGTATTACATTTTATGGATGTACCTCCATTTGTTTATCCCTTAAACTATTGATTGCTTCCAGGTTTTGGCAATAATGAATCAAGCTGCTATAAACACTCATTTGCATGTTTTTGTTTGGACATAAATTTTCAAATCTGTAGCAAAATCTGTAGGAGTGTGACTGCCGGATTATACAGCAAGACTAGAATCAGCTTTGTAAGAAAACTCCAAACTGTTTCTCCAGAGCGACTGTAGCATTTTAATTCCCAACAGCAATGAATGAATGTTCCTGTTGCTCTTCATTCTCACCAGCAATTGATGTTGCCAGTTTTTTTGTTTTTTGTTTTTTGTTTTTGGGGGAAGGGGGCAGGGGGCAGATTTTAGCCATTCTAATAGACCTAATACATGTGTAATGGTATCAAATTGTTGTTTTATTCTGCATTGGCCTAATGTCAAAATATATTGAGCATCTTTTCATATGTCTTTTTGCCATCTGTATATATCTTTAATGAGGTGTCTCTTCAGATTTTTTTGATAATTTTTAAATGTATTTTTAAATTTCCTTATCGTTTTTTTTTTTATGTGTGTGTTTTTTGCATATTTTGGATGTAAGTTACTTATCTGACAGGTCTTCTGCAAATATTTCCTCTCAGTCTGTGGCTTGCCATTGCATTTGTTACAGTGTCATTCACAAAGCAGAAACTGTTAATTTGATTAACATTCAATTTTAAGTTTTTATCTTTCAAGGACTGTACTTATAGACTTATCTAAAACTAATCACCAAACCCCAAGTCACTCAGATTGTCCTCTTTGTTTCTTTCTAGAACTTTTATAATTTTATATTTTACATTTTGTTCTACCATACAATTTGTGTTAATTTTTGTGTGAGTTGTAAGATTTCTGCCTAGCTTCAGATTTTTACATAAAGATGTCCAGTGGCTCTAACACCATTAGATGAAAAAGCTATCTTTTCTCCACTGGTCTTTACTTCTTCATCAAAGACTGCTTGACTATATTTATGTGGGTATATTCCTGGACTCTCTTTTCTGTTCTGTTTTGTGTGCTTATTCTTTTGCAAATGTCATGCTATCTGATTGCTGTAGTTTTATAGACATTCTTGAAATGGAGTAGTGTGAGTCCTACAAATTTGTTCTTTCTCTTCAATATCATGTTGACATTTTTGGTCTGAATATCTCTCCATTTATGGAGGTCTTTGATTTCTTTAATCTTCTTTTGTAGTTTTCCACATACATATCCTGTACATATTTTTTTTAGAACTATACCTAAATATTTCTTTTCATGATACTATTATAAATGTTAATATTTTAATTTCAAATTCCAATTGCTTATTGTTGGTGTAAAAGAAAACAACTGACATTCATATACATACAAACTTGCTATACTTGCTTATTAGTTTCTGTAGGGGTTTATAAAAAATGTTTTTTCATCTTGTACATAATTATTTCTTTATTTGTAGTCTGTTTAAATTTTATTACTTTTCTTCTCTATTGCACAGGCTAAGACTTCCAGTACAATAGTGAATAAGAGTGGGGAAAGAGGACATCCTTGCCTTCTTCCCCATCTTTAGGAGAAAGCATCCAGTCTCTTACTGTATAGTACAATGTAAGATCTTTTTCACAGAGGTTCATTTTCAAGTTAAGGAAGTTTTCCTGTATCTAGTGTGCTGAGTGTTGGATTTAGTCAAATGCTTTTTCTGCGTCTATTGATATGATCATATGATTTTTCTACTCTAACGTATTGGTGTGACAGATTACATTATATGAATTTGATTGTTAAATCAACTGTGCATAAATGGAATAAATCCCACTTGTGTATAGTTGTTTCTCAGAAAACATTTGGATTTGATTTATTTTGTTGGAAATGTTTGTGTCTATGTTTAGGAGCGATACTACTCTCTACTTTTCCTTTCTTATGAAGTCTTCACCTGGTTTTGGTATTAGAGTAATGCTGGCCTCATAGAATGAGTTAAGAAGAATTCCTTCTACTTCTATTTTCTGGAAGAGATTTTGGAAAATTAGCACTATTTTTTCCTTAAATATTTGGTAGAATTTATCAGTGGAGCCATCTGGAATTGGTACTTTCTCTTTTGGAAAGTTATTAATTATAGTTATAATTAATTAATAGCTTTAAGATCATTCAGGTCATGTTTCTCTTTGAGTGGATTTTGGTTATTTGTGTCTTTCAAAGAATTGGAACTTTTTTCCTAAGCTATCAGAATTGTTGGAATAGATTTGTTGATTTGTTTGTAGTATGTTTTTATTTCTTTTTAAAGTCTATGAAATCAGTAGGCAGCCCCCCCTCTTTCATTTCTGATATTGGTAATTTATTGCTTCACTCTTTTTTTTTTTTTTTTCCTTGTTTAGCTTTGTTAGAATTTTATCAATTTTTATTGATCTTTTCAATAAAAACAGTTTTCTGTTTCATTGATTTTCTGTACTGCTTTCCTGTTTTCAATTTTATTGATTAATGCCCTAATATTTATTATTTCCTTTTCTCTGCTTGATTTAGACATGTTACTACTTTTTCTTTAGCTTCTTAAGTTAGAAGCTAAGGTTACTGGTTTTAGATATTTCTTCTTTTCAAATATATGAATTTAATACTACAAATCTCCCTATAAGCAATTGTTTTGCTTCTTTCCACTAATTGATAATTTGTCATTTAATCTTTTATTAAATTAAAATATTTTTAAATTATGTTGAGACTTCTTCTTTGTCCCCTTGGCTCTGTGGATGTTTGTTGCTTAATTTTCAAATGTTTGTGGACTTTCCTGCTATCTCTTTGTTATTAGTTTCTAGTTTAATTCCATGGTGATCTGAGAATATTCTGTACACCTTTTGTGTTTCTTTAATTTTGAAAGGTGTGTTTTAAGGCCGAAATGCAGGATATCTTGACAAATTCTCTACGTGAACTTGAGGAAAATGTGTTTTCTCCTGTTTTTATACAGAATAAAATATAATTTCCATTAGGACAAATTGAGCAATAGTGTTGTTCAGGTCATTTTAACCTTACTGATGTTTTACAAGCTTTATCTGTCAGTAACTCATAGAACGGTGATGAATTCTCCAGCTATAATTGTGTATTCCTTTATTTCTGCTCCAACATTTTGATTCCTGTCTTCCCTGGTTCTAATTTTAATTTAGCATTTTATATAATTCCCTTTTATCTTTTTTCTTAGCATATTTATTATCCTATCTTTTAAATGTCTTAATGGTTGCCCTAGAGTGTACAATATACATTTTAACTGATCTATGTCCATCTTCTAAAATCCTATACTGCTTTATGTTTAGTGCAGGTACTTTATAACTACATTCTACATACACTCCGTTCTCTCGTTCCTTGTGACATTGATGCTATTCATTTCATGTGTCCATATGCTGCAATCACCAAATCTGTTGTTACTATTATTGCTTTTCTATCAACTACCTGCTAAATAAGTTAGGAAGAAGAAAGAAAAAATATTTTAATTTATTCTTTCTCTGGATCTCTTCCTTTCTTTATCCAGATCTGTATTTCTAAACTAAATCAATTTCCTTCTACCTGAAGGACTTCATTTAACATATCTTGCAAGATAAGATTGCTAATGAGATTACTTCAGTCTTCTTCTGAGAAAATCTTTATTTCTCCTGCACTTTTGAGGGTTAATGCCACTGGATGTACAATTCATTTTTTTTTTTTTTTCTGTCTTTCAACACTTTAAGTATTCCATTCCAATCTTTTCTTCTTTACACAGATTCTAATGATAAGATCACTGTAATTCTTAATCTTGCTCCTCTAGAGGTACAGTGTTTTTTTTTTTCTAAAACATTTTGAGATATTCTATTTGTCTTTGGTTTTCATCAGTTTAAATATTATATGCTGAAATATGGTAATTTCTAGTATTTATCCATCTTGGTTTCTCTGATTTTCCTGGATGTGTAGTTTGGGGTTTCATTTGCTTGGAAAAGTTTCAGCCATTATTACTTCAAATATTTCTTCAACTCTGTGTTTTTCTCCTTCTGAAATCACAATTAAGCATGTTAAAATTTGAAATTCTCCCACAGTTTTTGAATGATCTGTTTCTTTTTATCTCTTTCCCTTTCTTTTTTTGTTCCATTTATATTTACGTTTGGGAAGTTTCTATTGAGTTATCTTTGAGCTTACTAATTCTTTCCTAAGCTCTGTTGAATCTAATAATGACCTGATAATGTCTTTTTTTTTTATTCCCCTTACACTGTTTTTCATTTCTAGAATTTCTTATTAATACTTAATATTTTGTGTATATGTTTACATTACCCATATTTCATGCATTTTGTATACTTTTTCCATTAGAGCGCTTAATCTATCAATCAGTTATTTTAAATTACCTGTCTTATAAAAACTATATCTGCATCGTTAATCCATTTTGCTTTGTCTCTTCTGACTGTGTTTTTCCTTGCTTTTTCATCTGCCTTATAACTTTTTTGAAAGCCCCATATGTTGGATCAGACAATAGCAACTAAGATAAATAAAGTTTAGTGTGAGATTCTATTACTCTCTCAGGGACTTCTACTGTGCTTTCTGTTTGCTGAAACTACATGTGCCAGAGTTTTCAGATTCTTCTAGTATCCTTATTTTTGTCTCCTCTTGACTTGAGGAGACAACCTGTGTCTTGCAGCTCTTTCAGTTACAATCTGCTTTTGTTATACTGGAGTGGAGACTTGTGGTGGTGGTGGTAAGGTATGGGGAAGGTGGATTATTCTAATGTCTTCTCATTAAATCTAGCCTTTTTTGCAAGCCTGTGCCTTGTGTTGTGGCCTTCACAAGCATTTCTCTAGTTGCACAGGTTTTTTGTGCGTGTGTTTTTCCCCCTAAGACCATTACTCTTTCCCCTCACTGTAGTGTTCCTAATCTACTTCCTTGACATTATGCCACTTTTTAACCATGTCCTCCTCTGTTAAGTGAGACTGGAAGGTGGAGAGGGCTGGGGTGGTGGCCTGGGAGGAATTCCCTTCCCCCAGCTCTGGCAAAGTCTTTATCCTGGGAGAATAGGCTTTGTTATGTAGAAGACTCTAGATGTGAATTTCACAATAATTATTCTTCCCCCTAATTCCTTGCCACAGTCGTGAAGGAATCTTTCTCAGATTTTCACCATGAGAACCTCAAGAGGTTCTAGGATATAAAACCTGCAAAAGTACAGGACATCCTCTGCTCCCACAGTGTCTAGGAGTTTCTCAATCTTGCACTGGTCCTCACTTTATCAAACTCCAGAAACTCACCAAAATTAACATTTAAGTTTTCCTATTAGTTTATGGCTCCTGTGGCTGCTTCCAGCTAATCAGTTCTTCACTGTGTCTTCCTGGTTGTGCTTATCTATCCAAATTTCAAAGTGGTCATTTGCCCTGTGACCAGATGGGTTCCCTGATAGGTTCATTAAAATGTCATTAATTTTCCGTTTGTCCAGCTTTTTCTTGTGGTACCACAGGAGTGACAGTTTCCAAGCTCTTTACAATTTGGAGCTGAATCCAGAAGTCTTACACTTAAATTTTTAACACTTCATAGTGTTTTTCAGTTACTTCCTAGGATCAACCGGAAAGTATATTTTTTCCATAAACAAGAAAATAGTCTTAGCATCTGACAGTTATAAAATTCTTGCCTCATATTCAAATCCACCCACCTTATCCCTGCTTTGTGATATTGAAGCTACACCCTGTAAACATTTCTTCTTTGCCAGCTAGAAAATAATAGGTCTTCTCAGTAGAGGGCACTGAAGGCCAGTGGGCAACTTCTTGGCCCACAGAATGCATGAGAACTAGTGTCACACATCCTCCAGCAAATATCGTCAGCACTTAGTAGATAACTTCTTAGCAAGAATTGTGGTTTCCTAGTGGGTGATTTCCCAGCCACTCTTTCCAGTATCCCAGTAGGTAGCTATTCAATGAACTCTGACATTTTAGCTTAAAGCTTCATAGTCTCCAGTCCTTACCTATGGCACCTCAGTAAACTTCTCTATTCACTGGGCCACAACCACATACTCTCAGCAATGCAGAAATTTCAACCATGGGGTATGCGTCTTCCAACATTGTTCCTTCCTTGGATAATCTCACTCAGCCCTAAAAATAGTGGCTGTTCCCTACGTATATTAATCTTGTATTCATTATAAATTTTATGTTTTACTACTTAATACTTCTTCATTAAAAAAACAAACAAACAAACAAAATAACAACCCTGTTCAAATTACTGGTGTGGTTTCTGTCACCGGAGCAGGTCTTGAGTTATACAGAATCCTTTAACCAGCCCATTAATAACTTATATAAATAAAGCTTATGGAATTTCTGATAAAGATTATTATTAATGATTTTATCATGAAGCAAAATCTATTAAAACATTATAAATTCTTTGAATGAATTTCTTTTTTTTTTTAAAATAATATCCCTAAATATTTCCCTGGTTCCCCTTCTTGCTTTTTATTTGTATTTTCTGATTTTGAAGTTTTTTTATAAATTTTTAAAAGAAAACTCCTTTTTCTTGGTGACATCTCTGGGGTATGTTTTGAGCCGTGGCTTTTTCAACTCTTGTTCAGTTGTATATTGAATTATATTTGTTTTCTGAAGCTTATAGAAGTTGTTGTGAGCAATTCTATTTTTCCTTAAACAATACTTTCTACCATGTCAATGGAATTTGGGGAAGTTGGGAAGACTCACATGTGGAATCATGAGCCAGTCTCAATGTAGATACATAGTTCTGCTTATGCTTTTCTTCCCAAATATATAGCACACAGATTTTTGCAGACACCTAAAAAAGAATTGGATCTTCTCTACTTCAATATGCATTATAATGCATATCTATCTAATCCAGATAAGACATATTACTCTCTTAATTATGGGTTTTTGTCTGACACTGGGTTCTCTGTTTGATACTAGAAAGATGGCAGAATTGTGATTTCTAAGGGGAATTTTGTTAAGAACAGAGCAGCCTCCTAATTAAACAGAAATTTAACAGTGCTACCCCATTCTGAAGATGTCATTGACTCTGAAATATTCAATATATGCATTTTAACATTTAATATATATTAGATACAGTTATTTTAAGCAGCCATAGCAGAAACTGATGGTTATCCCCCAATATCCATTCTCTACTTTTTCCCGTTAGTAGCAAAATGTCCAAGTTTTAGCTAAGCATGTGATTGCCCAAGTAAAGATGATATCTCCCTTCTTCCCTTTTAGCTAGTGACTCATCTGGGCAATTTCTGGATGATTAAATGTGAACAGGAAGAATGTGTACAGATTTTGGATTATGTTCTTAAGTGGAAGGTGCTTTTCCTTTAGGACTTTTCCTTTCCTTGTCCCCTCCCCACTGGGTAGAATGTGGACTTGAGGACAGTACCTGTAACAGCGACTGTTTTGTGGTGCATAAAGGAAGCCACCTTTTGAAGATGGCAAAGCAACAAGCCAAATTCTACTCCCTAACACCAGTGCTGCTCTGTCAGGAGTAGATGGCTTAAGTCTGGATGACTGTTTGCAAGGATGCCCCTGCCCCAAAAAACTCTATCTGCTTTAATCCACTGTCATGCTTGACTTTATTTCAACAGTTGAACTTGTATTGAAATAATAGAGTAGCACACTTTTTAAAAATGTAATTGTTATTAAATTATATACACACATTCACACAGTTTACATTTGATGTCCCCAAATATTTAATATGTTAGATTAGCATATTTATTACTATTATAATCATTGTATTTGGGGTCTAATATTTACTTATACTGTACGCAGTTATGAAAGAAATATGCTGTTTTTTTCACTATCAGATGACAACAGACATGTGATGAAGGTGCCTGACCTAATCTCAGGGACTTGGTGGAAAGGAAGAGGTAATCCATGATACTCTTTGTCCCTTTGGGTACACTGGATGGTGTCTGCTGGTGTAAGAATGGCGTCCTTCTATTTTTGCGGTTGATATTTCTGATTAACTTGTATTCTTTCTTAGCTTTGTCAGGGTCCAGTGGTTCTTTCCTGCTTGTTTAGCCTCCCTTTAGCCCTCTCTGTTATTACAACCCCTCTAGTTATTGGGCATATCTTTTATTCTTGTTCATGCCCTTCCATTCATCCTACAGTATATATTGTAAGGTCACCACACTCCTGCCATAGAAGTCCACATGTTTCACCTGCTGTCTTTCAACTCAGGGTCCATCCACATAGAAAATGATTGAAGCTTGAAGCTTTCAAGTGAAAACTAGACTCTCTGTCTGAACATGTTGCTTTATTCTTTTAACTCTTCTCGAGCTTCTTATGCAGCCTTGGGGAAATCCTGAATATTGGTTCCTCCCAGAGTTATAACCAAAATTCAAACAAGAGTTCCTCTGCCCTGTGTTTCCCTCAATCTGTACAATAACCTCCTCTATGACAAAGGATTTAAACCCCAGGTTGTAGGTATAGCAGTGACTGTATCTTCCAATTCCAACTTTCTCTTTTCTTCCATCTCCTTCCTTTTCCCCACCATCCTTCAAATTAGAAAATGATGAGACCTTTTTTCCTCTTGAATTCCAGTCTCGTAACTAGCAAGGTAGCTGCCGTATGTCCTTAAAGTCCAACCTTTACCTTTGAAATATTTAATATGAGTTAAAAGGATGTGATAAATCCTTTCTGTTCCCTTGAAAATGCTTGCCTAACAAGCCCATTGCTTTGCTGCCATTTTATCAATGCAAATGGATTATTATCTTTCTTTCCCTTTTCATCTCTTTCCAAAAGTCCTAATCTCCATCCTTCCAAAGGAACATTGACATTTTAAAGGACATAGCCCCTTGGCATTTGCATATGTATATGAGATCTATGGATATACTTGATGCCAGGGTTCAATATTTTAGCTGGCTACTAAGCAGCATAAGTTATTTTGTCAGAAAAAAAAATGACATTAACAGCAGATTTAAAGCACTAAATTATAGAAAACTGAGACACTTTATTAGGATCGGTTTTTTTGTTGTTGTTAGTGTGTGTCTAAGTCTTTGAATTATCATAGGTTCTTTTATTCTCAGGATGGCTTCTCTGATATCTAATAAGAACTGCTTTCTATGAGGCAAAGGAGATCTTGTCTTCTTGAGATTTCATGTTAGCAAAGATATTGACATATCTATGCCATATATAATAGCTATGTGAAATGCTAATCTCAAGAATTCCTTGTTAGAGAATGAATTCTCAAACACTGATTATTTTACTTTTTGTTTTGAACTAACATAACTTACTTAAATGTCTCCTCCTCCCATCATTTACCAGGATGAGGCTTCAGTTCTCCAAAAAATATAGACTTAGCTTTAGTATTGTCTATATTTTAAAATAAGATTATTTACACTAATGATTAAAGCTTTGCAATTACAGAATTGTCTTTGAACTTTTTACTTTTATAGAAATATGTGAGCTGAAGTGATTTTTTCAAACTACATCTAAAAATACCTTAGGAAGAGTTCTAAGTTAATTTATTAGAATGCTCAATATCTGTGTCTTGCCACAAAATTAGAAAGGAAATATACAGAATCATTTTCTGAGTAATTGGAATTACAGGAATACATTCTCCATTAGAGATAATTGTGGCAATGGGGTTTGGGGAGTCTCAGACTGATCATAAAATTGCTTTAAAGAAGAAATGTTGTTCTACCAATTATATCTGTAACATTCTTGAAGCTTGGCACATCAGCTTTCCACGACAGCAAAAGATAACATTGTTGATAGAGACTTAATAAGTAAAGAAAATTCAGGACAGTAGAGATAAATCCCAAATTCAGAAAGTGAAAAACTTATACTGGGAGGTGACTTTAATCAAGAGAAACCATTTATGACAGTGTTTCACAAACTGGGGCTGCAAGGTGGAAGTGGGCCACCAAGGAGCAGAGACCATGGAGGAAACATGTCTCTTCTGGAAATTTTATTTTACTCAAAAATTTTGGGAAAAGTGAGCATTTTTAAATTTTAAAACATGTATGTATATGTTGTGAATTAAAATGAAAAGCTCAGGTATGTTAAAATCTCAAGAGAAGATTTGAAGCACACTAGGGCTTTTATGATCTTCCTTATGTCCTACAAATGCTTCAGTAACAAAAATTTCATTTTCTTCATCTCTTAGAAACCCTTCGTCTAAAAAGTTTCAAAGGCAGCAATTTAGAATTGGAATTAAAACCATGGTGATCTGAAAAAAGAAAGAAAAAAAAAAAAAGAGGAAAAAGGAAAAGGAAAGAAAAGTCCATTAGCCATAGAAAGGGAAAAGAAAATATTTAGGAATTCTTGTAGAGAGAAATACACTGAACCTATTTATTAACCAGATTCAGTCAAAGAATCGGAGACATTATTATAGGGATTTGACCTTACATAATGCAGGGAGCTGGTGGAGCTATCTACACAAGGATATTTTCTGTCCAATGTTGTGCTTGGTGACCCCATAGGTCTTCGAGATTGGCAGTCAAGAAAGGATGTTGGACCAGGGTGAGGATGGATTAGGATCCACCATGAAAACTTGAACTGACAAAGACTCACTGGTACTGTACCTGTCTCTCGCTGACCCCAACCTTGATGCCATGTAATACATCAAGGCCAAAGCAATATTATTCATCATGGAGCTGCTGAAGTTTCTGGTCAGCATTCTTGTCCCCAGGGGATACATTGACAAGAGCAAAGAAGGGTCCAATTTTGAAGAAAATAGGGTTATTGTAAAGGTTCTAAAGTCAAGGAAAGACAAGCTTAGCTTTAAGGCAAGGAAGTAGCCCCTACACTAGGGATCTATCTAGGGTGGGAGTTTCACCATCAGAACAGAGCATGTTCGAAGAATTACAATCAGGACACATCTAAGTGAGTTTAGAAAAATTTTTAAAAGAGACAACTACTTTCCCTGAGTCACTTGAACTGCTTACAGTCTCTCCTGAATAGAGCCAAATCTATCCTCTGCTTCAGGAAGGATTTAATAGATGCTTGTTGAAAGTACTCAAATGCAAGCAAGCAACATAGGGGTCCACAATACAGAAGAAAAGGAGAGAGAAGTACTAAAAATTCCTGATAACTAACAGGGGAAGAAAAACAGCACAAGGAAGGAAAGAGAGGAAGGAATAAAGAGAGATAGAAAGGAAGGGGGTGAAAAAGTTGTATGAAATTCATCCCCAGAGAGATATAGGTTATTTCATTTAACCCTTTCAACTAAGTTATGAAACAATATTTATTATTATTTTTTCATTTTACTTGAATTAAGTAACCAACCTATAGTCAAACATACAGTAAGTAGGGCAATGATAACAATACTGTTTCATCAATTGTAACAAATGTATCACACTAATGCAAGCTGTTAATAATAGGGGGATGTATGGGAGCCCTGTATTTTCTGCATGATTTTTCTGTAAACCTACAACTTCTCTAACAAAATCAAACAGCAACAACAACAACAAAAATACATATAATGAATGCCAGAGCAGAAACTCAAATTCAGATTTATCTCACTTCACCACTAATTTCCACTCTACCACCCTTTTTTCATGACTCCAGGCAGATAATTACAAGATGACTCCTCTTGCTAGGTTCTGATGGTCTCATCTTCTCTAAACTATAGTGGTTGGCTTCAAAATGAGGTTTGAAGTTGTAGACGTTTGAAGATAAGTACTGTTGGAGACCTTGTATCATTTTAAGAATACTAAAATGACATATTTTATGATTTTAAAAAATAATAAAAATATATTCATATTTAGATTCCAACTATACAAATTGTTTGTACTTTGGCTTGTTAGTGGAATGAGCTACTGGAACCAGTTTATGGAATGGATACCAGTTCTTTCATCTCTGATTTTAAGCAGTTTTCTAGGTTTCTTTTGCCAGTGCTTGATAGCATTTACGTCAGTGCTTTCTTGACACATTTGAATATTAGGATTGTATTATTTTTTAAATTAAAATATTCATTTAACTTAAAATCTCATATCACGTTCAGTTAAAATTCTCTCTTTTTCTTCAATTTAAGCCTTACCCAGTCTCAGAGACCCACAAAAGGGACACAAGTGAGGAGGCTGTGGCTAAGGGTCTATTTTTGACCTCTTACTCCATCTACCCCACTGGGCTAGAATTATTCTTGTTCTTACATGCCCAAAACTGTAAAGATGGATAAAAAGTTAAAAAATAATAATAATAAATGGAAAGGTCTTCCAGCTGGTGCTCTAATGTATTGATCATCAAATGTCACCTTTCGTGGCAGATGTAAAATAATAGGTATTTCTCTCTTCGGAGTCAGGAACATTTTTCTAGGGGGCACTCGGACCTGTGTTTTTCTACATTAGACAAGCATCTCACTGGGGAGAGATTTCCTGGTGTCCTCCACCCTCCTCACTTGGTTTGGGAAATTACTCCTCACTTCCTGTCATCCCAACAATGCTCTCCAAAGGGAACTTCATCACCCATGGTGAATCTCCAGCTTTCTGTAAATACAGGTTGCTAATGGGTGTTAGACAAGTGTGCCGGTTTGAATGTATTATGTCCCCCAGAAAAAGCCATATTCTTTGGTGCAATCTTGTGGGGCAGACAGAATAGTGGGGATTAAGTTGGAATGTTTGGATTAGGTTGTTTGCATGGAGATGTACCCCACCCAGCTGTGGGAGGTGACTTTGGTGGGATACTCCCATGGAGGCATGACCCCACCCATTCAGGGTGGGCCTTGATCAGTGGAGCCATATAAAACATGCTGACTCAAAGAGACTGAATGGAGTGCAGCTGTGAGTGACGTTTTGAAGAAGAGCAAGCTTGCTAGAGAGGAATGTCCTGGGAGAAAGTCGTTTTGAAACCTGAACTTTGGAGCAGATGCCAGCCACATGCCTTCCCAGCTAACAGAGGTTTTTGTGGACGCCATTTGCCATCCTCCAGTGAAGGTACCTGATTACTGACATGTTACCTTGGACACTTTATGGCCTTAAGACTGTAACTGTATAGCCAAATAAACCCCCTTTTTATAAAAGCCAGTCCATCTCTGGTGTTTTGCATTCTGCAGCATTAGCAAACTAGAACAACAAGGGTCTCAGAGATGAAGCCATCTTTCTTAGGGGGTCCTGCAGATGTTTCTAGCAACTCTCTTCAAAATGTGGCAGTAGTTTCCAGCAATTGTTTTCAGCTTTGGGCATCAGCCAAAACACTGAGAAAACAGAAAGCCCTATGTAACATCCTGATTCAAGTACCTTTGGGAATATTCAGAGAGAATCTATTGCATCATAAAGACATAAGTGATTTCCCTGTTGGTTAAATTACATGTAGATAAGAGACATATCTTACTGACATAAAACGGATTTGATTTTTTTTTTTTTAAATTAACAAATAACCAGCATGATAATCAGTTATCCTGATTACTTAACCAGGCATTAGATAGAAAATACATTTTTGTGTGTGTTTGTGTCTTGAAAAATTAATCTTTGGTACTATATTTTAAAACAGTCACAAAGCATTTTCAGATTGTTTTTGGAAATCTGCAGTTTGTTATGAAAATACTGATAGAATCTTAATTATAATAGTGCTACTGGGCACCATTAACCCCTCTCAGATACATTTATACTCAAAAAAAAAAACAAAAAAAAAAAAACTACAACCAAAAAACTGTAACTGCAAGCCATCAGTTTGTTAAATAAACACAGGTGTTGCTGGGTCCCTGCTGGCGTGCTATCTACAGAAGAATATTCTTTCAAAGCAGTCAGGGAGAAAGGCAGAAGAGTGGGAGATCAGGGAGGTCAATTGTAGACCTATTGAATGTTGTTCAGAAACAAAGTTACCTTGTTACAAAGCTGAATAAAGAAAGTTACCATTGACAGCCCAGGATGGGAACAGAACTCACTGTTGGTTCTAAAAAGGACTTTTGCATGTATTTTCCTGCTTCTGGCTAGGAAGAAGTGAGCAGAATGACAAGTCTGTTTCGAGAGGATACACATCCCTACACATACACACATATACTTTCCCACCACTTCCTCCCACTGCACAGGATTAGGTGAATGCATTTTGTTGACCTTAAGACTCAGTTTGACTTTGTAGGTTAAAATATTGGGCCTGTCCATGAGCAAAAATGAACTGCGGTTTTCATTGTCCTCCCTTTTGGAAAGCCCTACTTTTAAGCAATAATGAAGGAGCATTGAAACTGCCAGATGAATGGAATTGATATCCAGATTGAAACTCATTAGGTCTAAGTTTACCCATGACCCAAAGGTTTTGTCATATTCTTGACTTGATATCCATTTATAGGGGAGGGATAAGAATACTTAAAAGGACAAGAAGATATCCACTAAATGAAAATATTGTTGCCAATTGTCCTGCCTCCATTGAGTCACTTTGTTAGTGAATGGTAGCTTGCCAAAGAGCAGCCTACATTTCTAAAGTTTAGACTAAGAGCTAAGAGGGACTTCAAAGCCAATTAATCTCTGTCAATTCCTCTTACAAAACCTTTCTCTAATCCTAACCCTAACCCTGACCTTAACGAGAATGCCAGACCTATAGTTCCAACCACTAAAGAGACCCTTCCCATCTTACGCATACATTGGCCTATTTGCTGCCCCACACTTTCCTCTTTCCACCCACTCCTCTCTGGGCATCCAGTCACGTGGCTTGGGCTGTTGTGCAAAAATCCATGCAAGCATGCTGTGGCCATGTGTGGAATCACAGTCCATCTCTGGAAGAGGAACTACAGACTGTGCATGCTGTAAACATTATCTGACCATTTACTTCCTGATCAACTGGGGGAAGGGAAGAGACAGGCAAGGAGAACAGGACATTTAATATCAACATGCATTTAAAAAGTAAACTTTATCAAAGGATTTATTTTTAACATTTTAGTGGCTAATTATAGCAAACTGTGATCCTAAATTAGTATAATAAGGAAAAAAAAATGTATATGATGAATTCAATCGGGAACACATTCTTAACTTCAGGACCATCAGATAGTGGAAATACATGTCAAATCAAAGCACCCAAGGGGAACAACTGCTGATAAATGTATAGACGGCCAAATGCATCCTGTGCTTCTTGATACAGGAAGTCAGCCCAGATTAAACAGAAGAGACTTCTAAACTGGTCTTCTCTGATTGCACCACCAGCAGCCAGGCTTTCTCTGTACTTATGTGCATAGAAGTAGAGTCTGGTGCCTGGTGTGTGTGTTTATGGAAGAAACTGGCTGTGAACCAGGGAGTTTCTCTTCCTTCAAATATTATCCTTTCAAACACAATCAAGTTGTCTGCTGGTTGGCACTGGTATGATACATCTCTCAAACATTTTCTTCTCAATATACCAAGAGAATCACAAGCCACAAACATCAGACTCCAGATCTGAGCTATTAGACCTCTTTTGATCAGCAGCTTATGGACCTGATCCCTGTTTTGAATTAATACACTCTGGGGTGATGTAAATTGCAAATGAACAATCAAATGCTACGATATTTTCTTTTCTACCATTAGATGGACTAAGACTAGAGATGGGATCGCTATGCACACATTAAAATAGTCCAAATTGTATCTAGTAACAGAATCAAGTCTGAATTTTTCCTTCTTTTATATTCTTTTATAAGACTAGGATATAGTTAAGTATCTAACATTTGTTTTTCCTGTATAGATGATAACATAACAATCTCCTAATTTTACATTCTGCTGCCTAGATTCTAGGAAAAGCATGTATGTTTGTGTGTGTATGAGCTAACGTTTCCACCATCTCTTGAATATCGACTATATCCCCCTTGGCATCTCTTACTTTCTTCTCCCTTCTGCATATTAACTTGTCAGGTTGCTACTGGGAGGCAGAAAACTATTATCCTTTATTTTTGTATCATGAAGAATTGCAAGGCTATTTTCTGGAATTCCAGTGCTAGGCCTCTTATTTTCTGAAACCATGAAATTACAAGAAATAGTGGAAAACAAAAAAAGAAAGGAAATTAAAGAAGTAAAGAAGAAAGAAGAAAGACATATTGTTTTGGTGAAACAATATATTGAGCACTACATTCAAAAGAAAAACTACTATAAAGGTAAAATAACCCAAATAACTTATAAATTTATAATTTACAGTGTATAACATAAATTCTTCAGAGAAGAGGGAGCTTGGTAGGGGACACAGAGGGATGGTGGGCTCCCCCTTTGATTAGTCCTGCTATGCACCTTTGAAGTGTTTCCTAACAGTGATAGGTTCTGGGAATATACATGTGTGGTGCATGTATGTGATCCTGTATGTTCATAAAGTAGCAAAATCACCAAGAGGCTATATAGTTAATTGAATTTTTCAATTGTTGGAGATAATCAAAGAGCACTTGCTATTAAACATACTGTCTAAATGTATAAGTTGTTTCTCTCGCCTGCGACAGTCCATTCTAGGAAACATAGCAGTCTGTTTCTGTGATGACCATGTCCCCAGAAGTGCCACAGGTGTCATTCTAAAGATCATTCCTATGGTCCCTGCATACAGCATTGTCCAATTTGGATAACCGAATAAACCTTGACTCAAGATGTCTAAGAAACTTACCTAAGGTCAAGCAGGTAGTAAGAGACATCTTCAAAAGAACCAAATCTTCTAGGTTCCAGTCAAAGTCATTGTCTCGAAAAGGACGATTAAATCCTGCTAAATTGCCTAGGTATAATTTCTATGACAAAAGTACATAAATATATCCAATGATCCCCAGAATCTTTGTATACTTTGGAGATGATAATCTCTCTCTTCCTCACCATATTGGCAGGACCCTCTGCCCTAGTCTGAGCCCAGGTGCAAGGCCAGCAAACAAGTCCCCACATGGGCATGCGTTTCTATCTAGGTAAGATGCCATCAGAGCTTCTGAAAAATCTTACAGGACACTCTTAATAGCTTTCTGAAGTTGCCCTGGAATGTAACAATTCCAGAAGCTTCGAGTGGGCATAACTGGGTCCCTTCACACCATTATTGCTCCATGGCTGTAAGTGGCAGACAGGTCTATATATTACTCTTAGAATATGTATTTCTTAACATAGAGAAGAGCCATGTCTTACTTAGTCTCCTGGGATTGCCATAACAAAATGCTACCAACTGGGTAGCTTAAGACAACAGAAGATTATTATCTTACAGTACAGATGGCTAGAAGTCTAAAATCAAGTTGTCCGCAGTGCCATAATTCCTTCAAATTCTGTAGGGAAAAGTCTGTTTCATGCCTCTCTTTGGCTTCTGATGGTGGTTTGCTGGCAAACCCATGGCACTCTCTGTCTCAGTCATCACATGGTGTTCTCACCTATGTCTGTCTGTGTTCAAATGTCCTCTCCTTATAAGGAGAATGGTCATATTGGATTAAGGGCCCACCTTACTTCCAGTATGACCTCATTTGAGCTTGTCTAATTTCATCTATAATGACCCTGTTTCCAAGTAAGTTCACATTTTTTAATACTGGGGTTTGGGATTTTAATATATATTTTGGGAGGACACAATTCAATCTAAAACATCCTACGTCCAGGATAATTAAACATTTGATTTGACTTCTGAGAGATTATTTTCTTTCCATATATGGTTGGGTTGTATCACCAATAGTTAATCATAATGACAAATATTGAAAACATCTGAATTTAAACAAAAGCATTGAACATGAAACCAGAGTGATTCAGGTTTGGGAAGCAAGACAGGCCAAATTAAGCCTATGCGTAGTAACATGCTATTCTATGAGCTTTCCAGCTGCTGGAAAAATAAAAGATCTGGATAGTGTAAAAACTCACCCGCTTTATTAGTGGTGGCAATCTGTATGCATTGTTCATGCTTCAGTAGGCCATAGGTCTCCAATTATCATCAACAGGAAACTTCCAATAATGGCCTCCATTCATAATTTACCTTACAAAAACGGCACATGGACAACTCTTGTGAAGTAGAGGGTGTATGTGTGTGTTTGCTTTTATCTAACTTTTCTCCTTTATTACATCTTTACATGCCAGGCTAGAGTGATCTATTCCGATTTTCATACTCTGAAGTTCATAAAACTGAACGGCACTGTGAACGGGCAGGTCTGTTTCATCACAAGTGACCTTATCACATCCTCTAAGGTTGAAATTATTGCAGCTGAAAATATGGTGAGGAAAGAATCCCATCCAGACAATATTTTGCCAGTCCTCCCCAATCTGGTACAATCTTGTGATTGTGTCCTGTCTGTTTCCTTTTGAATGTGCTATAGCTTATGAACTTGAGTGGAACCTGTTAGCAATTCTCCAGGCTAGGGACACAGCACATAACTCCCAGAGTGTGGAAATTTCTTGATTATTTTTTTATAACACCATCACTATCTTTATCACTTCTTTGTTCCAGGATCATATTACAATTAATCAGCTAAGGATTAAAGTCCTGCATTAAATCTGCCAATTATCCTTTGCTATTTTCTATATCTTTTTTTTTAATTTTATTTTTTAAAGTATGGCGCCTTCTACTCTTCAAGCACATACACACACACACACACACAAACACACACACCTCTTCTTACATATCTTTACATCTGCAATACTGGTTTAGAACATTATACTATTTAACAATAGTTGGTAGTTATTCTGAAATGTTAAAACACCCAGTATGTTGTAGTAACTACTGACCTAAGAATGTAATTTACATGGTACCTACTTCAGGATCAATAGCTTCATTTTTAGAACTCTTGTGGAATAATAGACGTTATCATTTATTTTGCATTTTTTAATGGGTGCCCTTGGACATAATGAGTTAAAATACTCCTCCCCTCCACCTTAAGTCAGCTCATAGTGTTCATATCTATGGTTTGAAACTTCTTCATTCCTATCAAAAAAAAAAAAAAAAAGAATGTAACTCAAGTCTGTAATTCCCAGAACAAAATAAATACTTTGTTCTGATTACATTCTGCACTTTTATAAAAGATTTTATTCACATGAATTCAGACCTTTACAAACTATTATATTTCTGTCTGTTATTGTATCATGTCAGGCTATAATGAACCCTAGATTATCAATATTTTATTATTGTTGTTATTTTGTAGTTGGAGCCATCTGTTAGCCCCTTCCTAGCTGGACTTTCTGTTTCAACCCAGTGACTGCTGCTGCTGTGGGAAAACGGTTTTTAACCTCTCAGCTCACATTCTTCTCATTGGTCTACTCATTTCTACTCTTGAACCCTTGTAACCTGAAAAATCAGCTTACTTTTTCTCTTCATTCCTTAAATCTTCAAATACTGGAATTTAGTTACTTTAAAACAATGTAGTTAAGTGAAAATCTAGATTCTCTGGCCTGAGAAGTTCAGTATTCTGTTTGTAGCAATAGAAAATTAAATGGTATGATGTCTGGAGATAGAGGATTACTAGGCAAAAATTTTGTGGTTACTGGATCAGTTTGCAACTAGATGCAGGAAATGATAGTATTAAGGAAAATAAAAATGTTTATTTTGGTTGCATGTGAAAAATAAGATTTTGATGGTATTAGGGCTTGTTCATTCTGAATACTTATTTGTAATTTGTTTTTTTTTTTTAGAAGCCTCTAGAGAAAATGAGTTTGGTTAGTCTGTCTCTAGAATTGAACAGATATAGTAGTGAGTTATTTCACTTACTCGGCTTTAAATGGTCCTAGAACACAAGTGACTGCAACAGTAAAAACGGAATCTTAGGGTTAGAAAAGACCGTCTGTTGAAACCTTTTTCTTTTTACAGATGTGCAAGGCGAGCTTTAAAATATATATTTCTTTATGCATATGTCCTCATCAGTCTTACCTCAGCATACTATAAGAGTAGAACTATTCAAATTGTGGTTTAGAGATCACGGTCTATTTATGGAATGTTTGTCATGCATCTCCAATTAGACAAATACAGCTATCAATGCATGTTTCAAAAAAGTTTATAGCAATTTGACTTTGCATGACATTCTTTAGGATTTCTTTTTATATTTTATTTTCATAATAATTCATTTTTTTGCACTTTACAAAAATATCAGTCCATGATGGATTGAACATTTTTTTAAATGATTCTTCGCTGGATAAAGCTGGAGAAGCATTGCTGTAGATGCTTATATTTCTAATTGCCACGCCTTTTGTGTTTTATCCTACAAAACATACACGGGTCTGTATTTTAACAATCTCCAGAGCAATAGTATGCAGTGTATAACCCCATTGTTCAAAGGCTAGTTTTATACAAGTACAGGCAAAAGACCTTTCAGCTATTTTCTTATTTGGGGGAGCATTTAAAATGTGAGGAATGCATATACCCCTTTTGATCCTTAGAGAGGTAAATCTCATACCCTCAGAGCTATGACACTTTGGACACCAGACCCCAGCCATAGATGAGGTCTTTAACTGTTCTGGACTGTGCTTTGCATGTAGTTGGTGCTCAATAAATATTTCACAGCTAAAATAATACAACCAGAAATGTCTGACTTTGCAGAAGGCTGTCCACTCTCCTAAGAAGTTCAAAGTCTTTGTAGGAAGTCCTTCCTTGGATTTTGACTAAGGAGGTGCTGATGTTGTACAGTATGGAGTTCCCAGAAATGAGTGCCCCAGGGATCATTTGTCTTATCCAAGAGATAACAGCTGTGCTCCATGGTTTGTTCCCTTTCTCCAAGCAATGCACCTCATTTTTCCCGCCTGATCAATTAAGATAAATCACTGCAGAGAAGAGGTTGATTTTTCTTCTCAGCAGGGAAAAAAAAAAAAAAAAAAGAACACAGGCCTTATTAAATGTTGTGTGTCTAAAATCTTGGAGACCAAAGACTTAGATTGTAGATAATATTTTTAAGTATACTCATAATGGTAAAATACAGCTAACAAATCTGAAATTCATCTGTTTTTACATTAGACTTTGGAATAGTCTCCAAAAGCTTTTTAAGTATTAACTTGCTTAGTTTTGTATTTGTTTTTTTTTCAAGGAAAAGTTACTAGCAACCTCTTTTTATGCTTTGTAAAAACTCAGCTTTTTTTTTTTTTTAAATACAATATTCCATATATGTGCCCTCTGTGTCCTTTTAAACTCTCAGAAATGTTATTTGGTGTGCATTTTCACTCATGAGGTGAACTGATGTAACTGTTATTGTTTGGGCAGTTATAAGTTTTTGAGCCATGACTAAAATTATGTGGCGCTGGAACCCTGCTTCATATTCATATGTTAATCTTACAATATTTTTTCCTTCTTAATTTGAATGCTGGTGTTGGACCACTTTTTTCAGGTTATACATTGTCTGGATGAAGGAAAAAGGGTGAGAAAATCATGGGTATTATCCATTTACTTAATCTGTTGCACTAAATGCCTGAACCAACATAAATCCTTGAATCTAAGAATTTTTTTCGTTGTCTTTTTTTTACATTTCAATGCTTCTGAAATAGTGGCTATGGACACACACAAATTATATTATGCATACATGCAGTAAGGTATTTTCTTAATCTCAAGATAGTATTAATTGTATGATAATTAACCTTCCTGAAATCTTACTATCAGTAAAACATAAGAGTGATCAAATTTCAAATACATATTTCATACATATATGCAATTATTTTTTTTTAATTTGCCACTACTATCCTTCTCAGTATAAAGTATTTTATAATGAATGCAGTTATGAAGTTTTCATTGTTTTAAATTGTACAGGCGAAGAAAATAACTAGACTATTTGGCACAATGTTTATGTGATAAATGACTCATTCATTTATTCCCTCATTCATTCACCAAGTATTTATTGAAAACCTAGTAATTGCCAGGCTGTTTTCCTAGGCAGTGAGGAAATAGCAGTTAGTAAATTAGTCAAAAATGCCAATCCTTATGAAGCTTATATCATTAAAATGATGAATTTATTCACAGAGAGATTTTTAGAACACACATGTTCTATTTTAATACCTTTTTTCTCTTCTTTATTGTTGTATCTTGACTAATCACTAAACTTAACCTACTAAAGTGCTACACTCCAAGTTAATTTTAATAGTTGTTCTCTGTCATTTGTGGGTAGGGCTAGCTAGATAAGCAAACAAATTTGGAATCTAACTAGAAATACAAAATTTGATTCCCAGCATGAAATTAAACTCCAGCTATTCACAAATCGATTCAATCTTCATTATCACATAAGTAAGCTTATATACAAATATTTTAGTACTTTATGATATTGTCTGACTTTGGACTCTATTTCTTGGGATGGGTTGGTTTTTTCTTTCTTTATAAATTTATAAGATTTGTTAATATGTTGCTGCTTTATATAAGAAGTAAAGAAAGCTAGAGAATTGCCCTTAGTGCCACAAATGGCATTACCTAAGTAATTGCTACTGACTTTTTTTTTTTAATCTTTACACAATTGTATGGAATTACTTAAACCTTTTAAATTGTTTATTGCTTTAAAGCATGTGAATGTGGCATCATTTGTGATACTTGTCAGCTATTGACGATACCTCGATTGTTTCCAGGTATAGTACTTTTTTTAATGAAGCAGATAGTTAATTAAACCATTTACAGAAATCCTAGTAAAATTTTCAACCCTTTTTCTATTTCAGGTTTCCCCCAGGTTTGTCAATATGAGTTTACCTTTTCCTCTGAGAACCTTTAGAATATGTCTGTCTTATTCTAGAAGCTGCCCTGGCCTTTCTGCACAGAAAAAATAAAAATAAAAAAAATCATCCGAAGGCTGTAGGCCCTCCCTGACTTTGCCAGTGGTGGCTCAGGTTGGCTTTACAAGGAAAACCATGTTAATCTGGTGGAACTAATCCTTCCTGGGGCCTGGCCCCACACTAATCCATGAAAAATCAGCCCTCAGTTATCTGTAATAATGGATGATCGTCTGTGGAGGGCAAAGACCCTTGTGTGTGGGGGAGTGATATATATTTTATATATATATATAATTATGTATATATAATTATGCATATATATACACAAATACACACAGATAAATGTATATGTATATTCGAATCATTTTCCTCATCCTATCAAAGAATGAATTTTGTTTCAATCATAGTTTTCTTCTAAGAACTAACATGAAAGTTCAAAATGAAAACAGAAAAGCTGAAAAAAAATTTAAAGCAGTACTAGAAAGATGGGAGAAAGAACCTGGATAAGGTACTAAATGATTTACCCTTATCAGTTGAAGCTGACAGTCATATAGAGACTCCCCAGGGACAGGGTCATTTCCCTGTGATTTATCACCGCTCATTAAAGTTAAACATAAGCACTCAAAATATGAACTCATAAGAAAGCAATAAGAATACACTGAAGAGTGCAGCTTTTCTCCGAGGACATCTTGGCAGCTGCAGAGTGCTTTTGGTTTTTAACAAAACAAATGGCATGCTATCAACATAAAGAACTGTCATGTCACTACAAATTCTGAGATAGAATGTATCATTGTGTTTGAAGGAAATTTCTGATAAGGGATTTGGTGGGAAGGGATTGCTTTTGGCTTCTGTGGATTGATGACAGCTGCTTCTGGGAGCCGAATCTAGCTCCCCTCTCACTGACCTCAGTCGTCATCTCTGTCAAGCTGGCAGGAGTATCGCGTCGCATTGGCAACGCTCTGATAGTTGCTGGCTGCCAAGGACTGCTCTGTAACTACTAGGAGGTCGCTGTGTAGAGCTGAGGATCAAACACTTGCTTTTTGGTACTCACTGCAAAGGAATGAAGTACCTCCGGCCCACTGAAATCTAGTTACAACTGAGGAGGTCAGCAACAAGCAAACTAAATGCCCCTCCATTTCGATAACATAATGCAGTAATGACTGTCATAAGATCTTTAGCTTTTAAGTTTTTCATTTAAATCTATTTTTAAAAAAATTGTCCTTCATTTCCTTTCAATTCCATGGAAAGCTGTTTGATCCTTGATTTTATTTGTTTACTTAGAAAAACAAAAAAAGCTCAAATGTGAAAGTTTTATTAGGAAAAATAAAAATGATGGCACATATAACTGTTTCAATATCATTTTATACATCTATCTTCCATTGTTAATTGAATGCATGCATAATAGCAAAAATAAAGGAGAGAGAGCCCAGCTAGTGTACCCTTAAGAGAAACCTTAATAGCCTTACAAAGTCAAAAATGGGAAAAAAACAGTAACCTACTATGTTACTATATGTAAATTAGCATATATGTAAATTATATAGGTTTAGTGGCCACCATTAGACTTGATCAAAAAGATTACTGCATAGAATAGGATTGTGGCAATTACAGCAACAATGACAAAAACCACTTGGCTAGTGTGATGATTAGGTTCATGTGTCAACTTGGCCAGGTGACCCAGCTCTCTGGTCAAGCAAACACTGGCCTAACAATTGCTGTGAGGATGTTTGTGGCTGGTTAATAAAACAAAAGGCTGGTTTATTAAATCATCAGTCAATTGACTGCAGCTAAGACTGATGACTCACCAAAGGGCATGCCTTCCACAATGAGAGAATGCAATTGGCTGGATTTGATCCAATTAATCAGTTGAAGACTTATAAGCAAGACAGATAGAGGAACTTCACTTCTTCTTCAGCTGCCCAGTGAAGCATTTCCTGAGGAGTTCGTCG
Organism: Choloepus didactylus; assembly: GCF_015220235.1. Taxonomy (NCBI): domain Eukaryota; kingdom Metazoa; phylum Chordata; class Mammalia; order Pilosa; family Megalonychidae; genus Choloepus; species Choloepus didactylus. The sequence goes on from NC_051310.1 coordinate 25,055,301, forward strand.
AAGTTGCTGGTTCGTTTCCTGAGGAGTTCATTGAACACGTTCGTTGAAGATCCCAGTTCATTTCTGAGGAGTTCTTCGAAGTTGCCGGTTTGTTTCCTGAGGAGTTCATCGGACATCTTCCTTGGAGTTGACAGTTTGTTGACGACTCTACAGAATTTGGACTCGTGCATACCCACAGTTGTGTGAGTCACTTTTACAATTTGATAATCAGAGACACCTCTCATTGATTCTGTTTCCCTGGAGAACCCTAACTAATACAGCTAGCATTGGTCAAAAGTTAAACCTACTCCTATGACTATATTTCTCATCCCAGGTGATAGCTTAGAATTAATGGCATTGGCACTTACCTAGTTGCATAAGCTCAAAATCCTTAGAATCATCTTTCCCTCCTCTCTCTCTCTCTTTTACGAGGCATAGCCAATGAGGAATCAAGCTCTGCTGGGTCAAGCTTGATGATAACCCTAAAATGCAATCAGTTTGTACTCTCCTGTCTAGAATATCACAGCAATATATTAATACATTTACCCTTGTGTTCAAGTTTTACCTCTAAATGCTGGCTGGCAAAGTAACCACAATATATCACATATTTAAAAAAATAAAATAAAAAAATAAGAAAGAAAGAAAGAAAAGAAAACAAGCCAATAGAAAACTCAAGAATAATTACTTATTTAGAATCTGCTTTGTTCCAAAAAAAAATTTGAAGATGCTTATACAAAAAAAAAAAAAAGTTCTGCTGTTAAAACACCACTCTAATTTAAACAAGTATCACAAAAAATAAGAGCCAATTAAGATTATATCCATACTCTTGAGACTGGTTCTGTGTATATATATATGTACTTTTCCTTTTCTGGCCATTATGTCTGCACATTTTGCTCCAAGAACATCTTCCTGCCTAGGCTCATTGCAAGACTTTATTCACATCTGTTGTATTTGTTTGTATTTCATTAAAATGATTACCCTTTATCTGGCCCCAATTTTTTTTTATTAATGCAATAACATTTTATGGATCATCTGCTCTATTTCAGGCACTCCTGCTAACTGTGGAGATGCCAAAGAGGAATAAAGCAAACTTGATTCTTGTTCTCCCAGAATTCACAATTGACTAGAGGGGATGATCAGAAAAAATATAAGGTAAGTAATTGCAATAAATGTCCATAAATGCTAATAGCTGAGAAGTGATAAGATAATATGGGGGTATTTAGGATGTGCCTTTGTGCTGGTTTGAATGTATTATGTCCCCCAGAAAAAAACGTATTCTTTGATGCAATCTTGTGGGGCAGACATATTAGTGGGGATTTTGGAATGTTTGGATTAGGTTGTTTGCATGGAAATGCACCCCATCCAAATGTAGGTGATAACTCTGATTAGATATTTCCACTGAGGCATGGCCCCACCCATTCAGGGTGGGCCTTGATCAGTGAAGCCATATAAATGTGCTGACAGACAGAGGGAACTCAGTGCAGCTGAGAGTGACATTCTGAAGAGGAGCTACAGCCAGGAGGGACACTCTGAAGAAAGCACAGGAGCTGCAGATGAGAGACAGTTTGAAGACGGCCGTTGAAAGCAGACTCTTGCTCCAGAGAAGCTGAGAGAAGAAAAATATCCCAAGTGCCACTAAGAGTGACATTTTTGAGTAACTGCAGCCTAGAGAGGAACATTCTGGGAGAAAGCCATTTTAAAACCAGAACTTTGGAGCAGACGCCAGCCACGTGCCTTCCCAGCTAACAGAGGTTTTCTGGACACCATTGGCCATCCTCCAGTGAAGGTACCTGATTGCTGATGTGTTACCTTGGACACTTTATGGCCTTAAAACTGTAACTGTGTAACCAAATAAACCACCTTTTATAAAAGCCAATCCATTTCTGGTGTTTTGCATTCTGGCAGCATTAGCAAACTAGAACAGCCTCCAAACTCTTCTAGGAGAAATCAAGAAAGCATTTAAATTTAGTGACTGAACTTTATATTTAAGATTAATCTCAAAACTCTACCTTCTCCATCTATTCCAACCCCTTGCCTCACCATGTTCCATATCCATTGGTACTGATATTTCTTTTCCCCCAAAGCACAAAGCTAACATTGCACTGCTCTTTTGACCCCTGTATAGCATTTCTTATTTATTGTATAGAGATGGCAGCATATGTGTGTCTTCCTTTAGTAATTTTTTTCATATATTTAGTTTTTTGCCCTCACACAATGCTTACTTTTCAAATGCCTAATATATGAATTAATGCTGGAGTGAAAGACATTTTATTTTCTAAAATGATTTTTTGATTGATTTCAAACTTATTACGGAAATGAAAACAGGAAAATTGCCTATAGTTTGTGCCACTGTCTCACATTAACTGCTAATTTGTCAGAAAGATACCAAAAGAATAGCAAAACTCCCAAGGTGATAATATGAAATAGCCTAATACATTATCCTGACAACATTCCTACAGACTGCCAAGGAATATGCAATTCAAACAGGGAAGATGCTCTGCTGTGAAAACGTCCCTATAATGTGAGAATGATCACCTTCAGAAACTATACTGAAGGCCACTCCAGCTGCATGGGATTTTTATGCAGCCAGACATTATCTCTCAGGCACAAAGCACAATGCTGTCCAAAGCCAATCATATTCCAACTGAAGCATTTGAGCAATTTTCAAGAATAATCAAGAATCAGAAAACTTTTGAAGTCTCTGATTAATGAGAAACAAAAAAAAAGTATGAAGAACGGTTTTGCAGAAAACATAAAACTTTTACGCTTTACATTTTCTATATGTATCTTCAGGTTTACATAATTAAATATATTTCATATTATTCTGAAACTCTAATTTTCTTATTTGATTCCCATAGGATTATTATCAAAATAAGAGAAGAGGTCAAAGATGTGAGTCATGTAAGTAATGGCAATGTATAAGAATCATTGTGAATTAGAACAGGGTCTAATAGGAAACAACTCTCCATTTTAGCAGTTCAGAGTTCATCAGGCTGTTGTGGTCAATCCACACAAATCATCATGCAAGAGACAGATATAGAAACCAGAATCTCAATTTATTAGAAAATTGTTGGGACCCACCAATCCAGAAAAGCAAATCAATGAAAGAAAAAAATCTTATCAGTCTAAAACTTGTGTAGAAGATCATAATCAGTTCTTTTCTGTTTTGATAATGTGAGGAAATGGATCTCCAGATATGGCAAATGTGATTCAAAAGTAGCAAAATTTTTGGGAGGCCAACATGACAATATTCATCAAGAAATATAAAAAGTGTACGCACTTTGGTTCTGCAATAAAACTTCTGAAAATTAACTGAAAGAAATAACCAGACAAATACGCAAAGGTGTATCCTTAAGGAATTTCATTATAGTATTGCTTAAACAACAGAAAGCTATAAAGTTCTAAAATACCTATCAATAAGAAAGTAGAAAATATGTTTTATACAATGGAATACAATGCAATTAAATCTGAATCACATCTTGAAATCAAACTCTAATTAGTAGGAAATATAAAGTCAGAACAATGCATTGAAGACACCTTGGGGTGGTAATCAGCAAAATCCAGTCTTGGCTAACTCTCTAAGACAAAAGATCCAGCCTTTTCAATATACAAATTGCAAAGGAACAAAAAATGGAGTGAGGAAGTAGGAACCAATAGTTTAAAAAAGGACCCAAGAATTATATAATCCAACTTGGAACTTATTTGGATGTTGATACAAATGAGGAACAGTAAGAAAACATTTATAAGACAAGAAGGGAAATTTAAACCTTGCGTGATATTTGATAACATTAAGAAATTTTATTTACTCAGATGTGATAATAGTATTGTGTTATTTTAAAGAAATCCATATTTTTGCTTCTGAATTGCTAGAATGTCTGGGATTTATTTCACAACTTATCAAGAGAGGGGATAGAGGTGATCTTTTGGGTATGAACAAAACACAATGAAGTTGAAAACTGTTGAAGTTGTGTGATCAGAAAATGGGATCTCATTACCCTATTTTCTTTAAAATGTTTTAGGAAAAGCATTAAGATTTGTAAAAGGCATTTAGTTAAGTAAAAAGACATGCCATGTAATATTGCCTTTTATGTAAAATATATATGATAGGTAAGCACATAAACACATACAGAAAAATCTGGCAAGATAAACCAAAATATTAATAGTGATGATCCCTGGGTAGTGGTATGTGTTGATGGTCATTAATTTCATTACACTTTTCAGTAATTTCTGATATTTTGGGCCAATACTAAGCACAGAAGAAGGTAAATAAGATTTTCATTTTTAAATTTTTTTTCCAATTAATTGAGTACATGTATCAGTCATCCAAAACACTGTCATCCTTGTATCAAAAAACGGAAAAACAAACAAAAACCTTGGATAAGCTTACTAGATAGTTCACATAGGTCATGGAAAGTTTGGACAAATTCTCTAGGCAACCAAATATCATTCTAGCAGTTGAAGTTCTCCTAGGAAAGTGTTGATAAAAGCTGCCAAATCCTCTTTCTATGGTTCAATTTTTTCAAAACTGCGGACAAACCACCCCCTTTTGTTGACACATTCTGTCTCCAAAAATGTTAGCCGATTAATTCAGTCAGAGTTTACGCTACTTTTCATTTCACTGCCTTGATTTTGGAAATATGCAGAGCCCTAAGGATTTCTGCAAGTGGTTAAAAGAACCCAATATGTTGACTTTATAATAAAGTTTAATTATTTGGATGTATAATTGTGTTTCGACACTTTTGGGGTTCCCATTCTACAGATCCCTAAGTTTGCTCTTGTTCTGTGTGACTAAGAATGCAAAATTGAAGTTTCTTTTCCATAGCATTTCTGATTTTAACTGGTGAAACATTTTACCCACTGTCATATTTCTTAGGCAGTCTTGCATAGGTAGTTACTGTAAGAAATTTGAATTTTATTTCTTTTAGACATATTCCTTGACAATTTTCTATTCAATACCAGATTAAATTAATCTGCCTTATCATACACATCTCTCTTCTATATGGTTCCTAAAGTTTATTCTGGTGCTCCTATCAAGATTTCTATCTTTAAAATTTCAATTAATTTGAATTGCTGAAAAATACAACACAGGTGTTTCAGATTAGAAGGAAATTATTGACTAGGTGTCTTAAGCTGAATGGTGCATTCTTTGATAATGCTGCTCGAAATGATTTATTTACTGGGCAACCTCCACAATCCCAAATATGACTAACATAGGATTCATCCAAGTTCATCCAGTTTTCCTCAATAAAAAGCTTGCTTTTAATTGGTATTCAACCATTTAAATGTCCCACTGCCAAGAGCTCAACCTCATTGCATAGAATGCAAAAATAAATTGTCATTTAAAATAGACCAGGCTTTTGAGAACATGTATGTATTTGCTTTAAGGAAAATACAAAGAGCAGATGGGTGAGCATTTGGAGTCAGTTCATACACATAAGAAGCAGGGAGGCATACTCTTGAATGGGCATGATTAAAAAGAAAATTTCATAAGAATGCCATTTTTACCATATTTACAACATTCCCTGCTTCTTGTCATGGCCAGCAAATCCAAGACATGTTTTTCTAGCAGTATTTCAGAGTTTCTCTTGAATATGACATCATGAGAGTTTGACTTTCAGCTCATGTTTCATCTTCAAAGGAGAGAAGTTTAATCTAGCTAAACCACACTATATCCTCTTAAGAGAGAGCTCCACTGGCTTATGAATCTTAAGAACAAGTTCTTTACCAGTGCCCACGAGGCATTTTGTTTAGGAGAGTTCTGTCAATTGCCCCCAGTTTAAGCACAAAAGCCTGATGTGTTCATAGACCTGTGAGGCAGGATCCCTTATTGTGCCTTTTTCACATTAGGTAGAGGTAAGTTAAGTAACAAGCCTAAAGTCATACAGACAATAAATATTCAAGGTGGACTTGAACCCCAGGTACTCCGATCTCTGAGATCACTAAGTCACATTGGTCTACCATAAACAAAATCCAAAATAAACCATGCTTCACATTTGGACATATTAGTTTAAAGGTGTTGCTACCGGTGTTGTTTTAAGAATGAAAATATTAGAAATAATGTAAATATACTCTTTACCTGTCAACCTCAGCCTCTTTCACCTCCAACACTTTCCAAGAAAAACAACTCTTGTTAGGGGCATGTTTACTTTTCACATTATATTTTTGTATAAGTAAAATAAGTACATTTCTATAAGAAGTACATAACCTTGTTTGGGGTGGTTTTAATGTAACAAATGGGATACTTTTTGAACTTTTAAACATTTTCTTTCAATATTATATTTATGTGGAATATATTTTTCACTAGATATCTGGTCTTAGGAGCCAGAAACCAGATGTCTATAGAGCTGTTTGAGAGATTTTGATAAACTACGTGTGTGTATTTGTGTGAAGCAGACTTGTTTCTAGTCATAGGTAACAAAATGTAGCACAGAGTTGGGGAGGAGGCACTTTTCCCCAGCTGTGAATGGAATCCAAAAATGTTTTGTCAGACTCAGGCCTGGTTTGGTGGAAGCACCTGGATCAGTACCCTTGGCTTTGGAATTCTCGAGTAGTGAAAGAGCCAAGTGAGAGGCAGGAAATAAAGAAAAACAGACCAGATGCCAAGGTAAGGCTTCAGCTGATGGACTAGCCTGTGGGGGCAAGTGAGGTACATCCTAAAGATGTGTGTGGCATTCTGAAAATTTCTAATTTCCAGCATTCTTCCAAGTGGGGCCCTAATAACAAAATGCAGTCACTCAAAAAAAGTAAATGTGACATTATTTTGTAAGCACAGACTGGTGAATCGTGCTTCACATGGGTTATTGTGAGGTTCACTCCCTTAACCCTTGAAGGATTCTCAGACTTTAAGAGTAATGTATCATCATGAACATATTCCTTGAGGAGGGAACATTATTGTTCATCAGCGAATGAACAAGTGTGATAGCAAGACAAATTGACTCCTCACTTCAGATGAAAAGCCATGTGAGGATAGGGACACTTCTGTAGAACTTGGCCATCAGGTGGCTTACAGAGACAGCTCTACAAAGAAAAAAGATCCAATGTTAGGGAGTTGAGTATCAATACTAAAATACCCTCTAAATCATTTTGCTTATTGTCACCCTGGTTGATATGTAAAATGTATAAAGGGAAAGAAATTCTTACATACAACATATGTTTCACTATATTTTCTGGAAAAAAAAAAAAAAAGAATAACAATATTTCAAAGGCTTTCATGTCACTGAAGTGTATCCTCCCAATTCTTGGACCAGCCCAACCTTGTTAAGTTTTTGGTATTTCCTCAGCCACCTGTGCTACTTTCTAAATTTTCATTTCACAAAACCTAGGCAGTCTTTTTATATGCTTAATAAAGTCAGACAGGGAAAACTTCAGGCTTTAGGGATAGAATAATAGGGGAAAATGAGAGAGGAAAATACATATGGAAAAAATAACACCAGATTGTTATTCTAGTAAATGGTCACATTTGTTTTCAATATGGTCTTTGAATTCAGTGTGCAAGATTGAAATTTGACTTTTCTTCGAAGTTAGCCTGAACCCAACAACGAATGGAAGAGGTTATTGAACACTGCAAAGAAGAGCCGGAACTAAGCAGTACTCAGATATGAGTAATTTCCAAGACATTACTTAGGTTAATTTGGTTACATTTTTCTCAAGGGTAAAATGAACATGGTAACAATTGACATGGCCCAGCACAGAATATTTTCAATCAAAAACTTTTTTTTTTTATTCCAGTGTTAAAGGTAAAGCCACTAATATTTTACTCAAAGCATGGTTTTAGTTGGAGCCAGAGACTGTGATTGGTAGTGCCCAAAAATGAAGGTAAAGCTCTGTATCTTTGACTCAGGAAGAACAATAACTCTGCAAAGAGAAGTTCCAGATGAAAATTTTCCCTAATGATATTTGCTAATTCCTTACTATTTTTAATGTATTTACTTTTTAGTTATGATAGAATAAGACTCAACTATGCCAGATGAAAATTTCCTTTGACATGGGGAGTTCAAAAGGAAAAATTATTTTTGGTTTTTAATTTTTTATCAATTGAAAGACCATATTTTGGATATTTTTCAATAGTAAACCAGTAAAGCCTATAAATAAACTGGGTGCCTTTCATGATCCTCTTTCCAGATCAGGATGCAAAGCCAGATTTAGCACTGGCTTGGCTAAATGTCCTGGCATAAGAGCCTTGGCATTTGGCAGTTGAATTTCCAGACCTTTAGCTAAACTGGCATTTTCCTCAAAGGTTTACTACGGTAGTTTGAGGAAAGTATATGTCAAGAAATAAACTGCCAACTTGAGTGTGCCTAACTGTGCAATTAGGTGAACCATTGCAAACTTTATAGCAATACTGGAAGAAAGTAATTACTTGCTGCCATACAAATGCTGTGAGGTAGAACCAAAAAGAAAAAAAAGTCCCTACAGCCAAAAGGGGAGGAGCCAATCTTCCAAAGTCTGAGGGTTGTAGAAATCTAGCACTGATTACCAGGCTCTGGATAACAGAGAAGTAAGCTGATGGATGGAGGTATTTTTTTTTTAATGTGATATCAAAATGAAAGTCAAAATTCCGTGTTTAGCCCAAAATAGTTGTATGACTGCTACACTCTCTCAGTCATTAAAATGTTAAATATTAATTATAGGCCTTGAAGGATATCTCCAGGATTTTGGTGGATGGTAAGTAACCTTGGGCTGAAAGTTACCCAAAGGGCTAAAACTAAAATGGAACCCAAGTCTCTAGACTTCCTTTTGGGTCACTAAGAGGAATATCAGGAGAATAGAAAGGAAGTGTACTCTAAAGCTTAATTCTACCAATTCTTTAACTATTTTATGGAAATTTTAGCTCTTTCTCACAACTATACCCCCAAGCCCTACCTACACACACATACATATAAACATGCACACAGTCACACACAAAAAACACAAATTTCACCATGAATTCTGGTAGAAGTAGTAGAATTAAAAGAATAGTAGATAGTAAGTTATAGTGGAAAGAACCCCAAATGTATCAGAAGACCTGCTTTAAATCTTGGTTTACCAGTTATGTAGAAGTGGGTATGTTAATTACAATTACCTGTAGTTTCCTCACAGATCAACCAGATCCAATGTTCCTTATCCTTCACGGGAATTTTCAACATGTAGCTTTCTTCTCCACCCTCTTGGACTCTGACTACTTTGCTCAACTCTGATCCTATGTTCTCATGACAACCCATGTTATTAAACTTTATTCATATTATAAATTAGTACACCATTATATGTCACCCAGTATTTTATCATATCCATCCAACAACTCCACAAATTTGATGTGTGGAAGACCTTGGAATAAAAAAGTGATGGAACTAGGGCCCAGCCTACTTCCCTCCCAAAGCCAATCAGTTCTCTTCCTTTGAGATATGCACTGCTTTACTTCTACCATGCTATGAGAGCTCCAAGAATTGTCTGGAAATCGAGGCATAAGAGGATATTACATAGGAATACAGAGGCAAAATTATGGGTAAAATAGTAGCAAATTCAAACTCAGGAGTTTTTATAAATAATAATGCACTGTGGCAAAACAAATTTTAATCTAAGATGGAAAAGGCATTTTGAAATTTGAAAGTCTTTTATTACAATTTTGTTAGTTTCATGTGATAAAAAGAATGAAAACTAAAATTATATTAGTTACTAACGTAAGTTTGTTGAAATTAAATAGTCTTTCTAGAAATATATATATAAATATACATACATACATAATTTTAAGCTTTTATAAACTTATATGACTACAACATTATAACAAATCATGTCAATCATGACTTACATAGTCTGTAAATCATCTTTTTATGAAACAAAATCAGCTTACTTTTGGAAAAAGCTTTTTACAACACACGTGGCAAACAGAGATTAAGTAGTTTTCAGTTATTACCAATAACTCATTATTTTTATCAGTAAGAAAAATCCAGTATGGTTATGGTAATGGCAAAGAACATGAAGTCAATTCCCACAAATTAATGAAAATATCTTATAACAGAAAAGAGCTTAAATATGAATGACCAAAGGATGGAAAAATACTTTTTCCTATAAAGGTAGCAAATACTAAAATAATTAATGGTAACCATTGTTGGCAAAGGTGAAGAATGGACAGACTTGGTATAAGAATCAATGTACTCAACCTTTCTTTTTGACAATTAGGCAGTCTATTTCTACAATTAAACTGGCAAACAGAGTCAGAAAAATTATCCTGGAGATTTATTCCAATGACAGTGAAATAAACATATAATTGTACAAAGATGGTTCCACTTCCCTACAGTAATATTTAAATGGCAAAATTTTGGAAATTATTTGTTTCCATCAATTTGAGATTGATTATACAAATATAGTAAATCAACATAATAAACATTATTCAGCAATTAAAAAAAAAAGGATGGGAAGTTCAGGACCTGGTAAAATGGCAAAAGCACATTCTACCCCATCTTTCCCACTGACTGAACACAAACATAAAATCTGTACAGAATGCATGGAACAGGTATTTAGGGACTCTGAAAAGAAAATTGTAACAGGTGATGTGTGAACAAGACCATAATTCAAGGTACCACCCACCAACATGGTGGAAAGTTTACTACTTGTTTTTTCCCATATCCTGCAGCCTGATTGCAACACGCCTGAAACCCAGAAGTGGGCATCGAGGTATACCACACAGAGCACCAGGAGGAGCCCTCTAGTTCCAGCTCTAGGAGTAGGAAATCCTAATATTTAGAGAGAAAGTAGAATCACCCATTTTAGTGTTGTTGTTATGTTTTGCTTTGATTCTTTCCATTCTCTCATGCCTCATCCCCTAAGCAGTCCCATGGCAGTTAGGGGAGAGGAAGCAACAGGAGCTCACAGGAACCAAAACTCTTAAGGACAGGGACCTTCCTCCCTGATAGGTGGAGATTTGATTCCAAAAGAGCCAGTTGAATCCCTGTTGCTTTATTTCTTCCTCTGTGTTCCTGATACTTGCTCCTAGACGTGAGGGCCTTTGCAGAAGTGCACAGCAATATATTATATTATAAAAATAAAAGTACTATATAGAGAAATACATGGATATTTGTCCCACTAATGATAAAATGTATGTATATTTACATAAGTATACAAATAGACACACATATAGTCACATATAATAAAAAAAAGACCTGAAATATATATTAGAATGTTAATTTTGGTTGTATCTTTTCATTTCTATATGCTTTGGAGTTATTTACAATCAAAGCTTATTACTAAATTCTGAGCATAAGTATTTCATAAAAGGGTCTTTCCCATGACTTATTTCATGTAAATTCTAACAAACTCTTGTTTAGAATGTATAAAAAGAAATTGTAGATTATGCCAAGTTTGGTAATAATCATCAAATTGAATACAGGAAAATCAGGTGCTACCATAGATTGATTTATATGGTTAAATAATAAATATGGTCATAGGTAGAAGCAACCAGATACTTTGGAGGGCAATTATAGATGAAGGAAGGAATATAAAGGAATGTTGGTTACCTGTTTTGAGGAGGTAAAATCATATTGTGATATGCCTTGAAGACATGAATTCCTGGGTTAAAAGTATAAACCCTTTACAGTCAAATTTCAAAGCTGTTTACGTAGTATGTAAAGAGAGAGAAAGGAGAAAAACAGAGATGAATGGCATCATTGCTTTTAGTCATGTAAACAATAGGGTGGGCAAAGAAGGTAACACTACTTACCTGTTTTTTTTTTTTTTTTTCCATCCTCTTTTTCTTTAAGGAGAACAGTCCTCATAATGAGAAAAGTAAAGTAAATACTTACGAGGAAACTAATCCCTGGATTAGATACATGCTTGTAAGAGAGCAGTAGATACTTTTAATGAGTTCAAGTTTCAAGGGCCAAATAGATACTAAAATAATTTGTAGCTAGGATTATTAATACACTGTCAATATTTCAAAACGTCATCAAATACCAGAGATAAGCATATATACTAAATTTTAATAAAGTAATGAGATTAATTTTGAGCCTTATAATCTACTACTCTTATTGTCAGTATCTCAAGGATTCTTGAAGGCCTCGTTAAGTAGCTATCTGGGGAATAGTTGGCAAAGGAATTCGAGATGTGGATGGTATAACAGAGACTCACTCTTCAGGTCAAATGATGGCTGTGGAGCATCTGTTTAAAGGCATTCTTCTGGGTACAGTATAGGTGAAAGAGATATAAGGATGAAAATGACAAGAATATTCCTTTATTGACTTTGTAATCTATTTGTTATGAGAGATAGTTTAGTTAGACAGATAGATAAAAAAAAGACATATAAAATATACATATTTAACTATGATGTCATAATATAAATCATATTGTTTGCAGAAAGGGTTGTCATAAATATCTTTTTTTGTGAAACTTCTCCAATCTCCTTAGTCAGATTTAATTATTTCATTTCTTGGTTTCATGAATCATCACCCAGAATTTGCATTGCAATTCAAGGATAAGGATGATTTTGCAACACAGAAAATGAAAAGTATTATTTTGATAAAACATATACAAATGCATGAAGTTTTGTAAATACTCGATGTGATTAAATCACAGTGTTTGTAAGTAGGGTAATATAAAATAAAAGTTAAAAGGGAGGCAAGGATAGATTGAGGGGACTTTCAATGCAGACTATGAGTAGTGATCAAATATATTTGAAGAAAGGAAAAATGTTTAGCAAAAGAGTGGTTTAGAATGAGAAAGGCTGAGCAGAATATACTGAGGCAATAAGGAATATTGGATCAGATGGCCATCTGAACTACAATGCTCAGAGAGGCAGTGATAAACAAGGGACAACACTGAGATATTTTGCAGAAAGAATGAAGAAGCATGCTAAATTATTGGAAATGTAAAGATAAAAAACATATATTTGAGTTGACTATTTTTAGACATGTTCTTTTTTCTAAACACAATTTTATTGAAGTATATTCACATATCATACAATCATCAAAAGTGCACAGTTGTTCACAATATCATCATATAGCCGTGCATTCATCACCACAATCAAATTTTGAACATTTTCATTACTCAATTAAAAAAAAAAACTAAAAATAAAAAAGAACACCTGAAACATCCCATACTCCTCTGCCCCCCTCTATTATTCATTTACTTTTTGACCCATTTTTTCTACTCATTTGTCCATACACTGGGTAAAGGGAGTATAAGCCATAAGGTTTTCACAATCACACAGCCACACCATATAAGCTATATAGTTATACAATTGTCTTCAATAATCAAGAATACTGTATTGCAGTTCAGCAGTTTCTGATATTTCCTTCCAGCTATTCTAATAAGCTAAAGATTAAAAAGGGATATATATCTATATAATATATATATATATATATATTATATATATATACATATATATATATAAAATGCATAAGAGTTACCTCCAGAATGACCTCTCGACTCCATTTGAAATCTCTCAAATAATTCAGTTTCTAAATCCCCTAAAAAAAATTTTTTTTTAAAGAGCTGGATTCTAAGGTTGCTCCCAGTTCCAATAATAATAATACTGACAACAATAGCAGCAATAACAATGATAATAATTAACCAACTATTTGTTGCCAATCACACATCAGGCATTGTGCTCAATCCTTTCTATGTGCTATCTAATAGATACTCAGATCACCCTATGAATTAGATATTATTATCCACATTTTACAGAGGAAATAACTGAGCTTTAAATTAAATGACTTGTCCAAAGTCATGCATTTATTAATTGGATAAATTTAGATTAGAAAACAAATCTGTTTGATTTCAAAGTCCTATATTTCCTTATCCATATTTGATGGCAAAATAGAGAAAAACTATCATAGCTTTACCATAGATAAAAACTATCTTTATTTTAATCATCCATTTGAAGTATGATATTCTTGTATCAGTTGGCAAAATATTGATTATACTATTAATATGATTGAACAACTGTTTCCAAAGCATGTTGATTAGTAAGCCAATTTTAAACTGGAGAGAAGCATTTGAGTCTGTTCTCTTTGATATTTCAATTAATGACTTTGATGAATAGAAGTAAGCAAAAGTAAGTGGCTACTAAATCTATTCACTCTTTCAGTGAGGGGAGGAATCTGATTGAGGTTGGAACTTGTCGATGCTGCACAAGTACAAAGCAGAGGTGACCGGATTAACATTTCTGCTGAAAAAGACCCAGGGATTTAGCTGACTGTGAGCTCAATATAGCCAACATAGACATGACTGCAAAATACATTGATGCAATCTGCTAACACATGGTAGAACCCAGGTAAAGGGCACCAATGGTCACACAGAATGCATTCTTCAGGACCAGAAAACACCTGGACTTGAGGAATGGGCACCAGATTTTAAGAGTAACACTGAGAACCTGTTTAAGAGAGAATTATGAGGCTGATCTAGGCACTGGAAGCCACATCATATGGAACAAGACTCAGTCACTGAGGATATTTTGTTTAGCAAAGGTAGAACTCAAGGAGTTGTGCACATTTGAAAGACTAATGAAGACATTGCAAGAATTAGAAAATATCTTCCTTAACTAGCTTAAACATGGCACTGTGTAACTTTCCAGAATTAGTCTTCTTGGTTCCATTGATGTTTAGCTTCTTTCTTTCTGTGGCCTTCCCTGTAAGGCCTTTGATAATAGGATTAAGACATCCTGATTCAGTTGGGCTACACCTTAACTGAAGCAACCTCATCAAAAGGTTCTATTTACAAGGGTTCACATTCCAAAAGAATGGTTAAGTTTAAGAACATGTTTTTCTGGGGTGTATATCTTCAAGCCATGACTGATCTCTATGCACATATCTCGTAGCACATACTACAGTGTCTAAAACATGAAAGTATATTGAGTTGTATTGAATGGTCAGAGTATTTTCTGTCTTGGAATTTGGTAGAGTTGCTAAGTCTACAAATTAGGCAGTTGTGGAGAGAGGAGATAAAGAGGACAGGGAAGAAAATGGTCCTTAAATCTCTTTCCACTTTGAAGATTCTATGATATCATAGAGAACATGGCCTTAAAACCTTAGAAAAGTCTTCATGAAAATGAACTAAAAGTTCCATGAGTCTAGGTGTATGTATATTTTGCTCACTGTTAGTTAACTCTGCTAAACAATGGTATATCCTCATTAAATGTATAGATGAGTAAAAGATCACCATAGAATCATAAAATTCTCAGGTTACAAATTCATTTCTTGCCCACTTGATTACACATGAAAGGCTTACTTCCAGACAAAGTACACTTTCCCATGTATTAATCTGCTATGGCCCACTTTTCTTATCATCATCACTCATCTCTAGATACTTTCATAGTTTCCTTCTATGAGTTAAGTACACAGGCTACAGTGTCTGTCATACTGAGTTAAACTATTCTCTGCCACTTAGATGCTGTCTCACCTTAGTCAATTTATTAGCATCTCTAAGCCTACGTTTACTCATTTATAAATGGGGTTATAACAATAGTGCCTACCTTTTTGAGTTATTGTGAGAAATAAATTGCTTAGCACAACATCTGGCAAAACTTAGCACATAGTAAAAGTTTATTACTGTCTTATTATATTTATCCACATATTCACTCTAAATATTATCCATATCCTTGCCTGCTTAAGTAAAATAGGTTCTTATCTTTAGTAAGAAAGGGACATAAAACCCTTGGCAGATATAGAGATCATAGTAACCTCCATTATACGTGTAAGATTTAAAAGGAATCAAGAGCAATCTTATACCTAGATTAAAGATGAGAGCAGGAGGGTGTTGATTTACTTATCTTCTTTGAGTTGCAGATGAAGTTTTATTAAAAATAGAGCCAATCTCTAACTCCCCAAACCCTCTGAGTTGGATTGTGCTGCCTTTTAAAAATTATATCAGGACTGAAGAAAATGCTTGCAGATTGAGAAGGGAATAAATACCACTCCTCTAAGAAATATAAGTGGCACTATTTCCATACATGTTGCTTCAGTTTACTAAAGCTGCTGGAATGCAGTATACCAGACATGGATTGGTCTTTACAACGGGGGTTTATTAGCTCACAAATTTACAGTTCTAAGGCCTTGAAAATGTCCCAATTAAGACATCAACAGGATGATACCTTTTCTGAAGAAAGGTCAATGGCATCTGGGGTTCCTCTGTCACATGGAAAGGCACATGGCTGGAGTCTGCTGGTCCTCTCCCAGGTTTAGCTTCCAGTTTCCATGGCTTTCTCCAAAATGTCTCTGGGCTACTTTCTTAGCTTCTCTCAGCTCTCTGCTTGTTTCTCCTGGGGCATTTCTGTCTCAGCAACTCTCTCTCTGTTCTGTGGGCTCTCTTACAGGACTCCAATAAAGAATTAAGACCCACCTTGAATGGGCAGGCTCACATCTTCTTAGAAACAACCTAATCAAAACGTCCCACCCACAATAGGTTTCCCCCCCACAAGATTGGATTATAAAAACATAGTCTTTTCTAGGGTACATAACAGATTCAAATCAGCAGACAAGTCATCAAACATTTCCTGATTCAAAGTAGCAGGTACAATTCTTCCATTTTATCAATAGTATTTAGTACTAATATTTTTGGTTCTGAAATGGGAAATCTGAAAGGCTGGGAATCTAATCCCATATATCAGATCTAAGAGGAGAGCTTGCAAGGTCGGGGGAGATTGCTCTCCATTGACAGTGTGATAAGGAGCATTTTTTGAAAAGAATAATCATTCTACCATGAGTGACCTATACTGGGGACAGTCCAGGATATGCCACTCTAAGGATATGCCACAAGCGAGGTTTGTAAGTTTGTACTTCTTTGAGGGACAATACTAAAAATGCTTCTATCTTTATTTAGCCTCCTGATCTTAAGTTAAATGCTATATTTTTTGGAAAACAAAGAGCTTCATGAACTTGTATCATTAGAGAAATCACATTTAGGGAAGCAGGAAGTGGGGCAGGGCTTGAAAGGTAGACAGAATTTGGATAGGCAAGGAGCAGAAGCTGAAATGTTCCAGTTCCCTTTAAATTTGGAGAGACTTGAAGACAGCCAAGTGATTTCCTTCATCTCATCATTACCTCAACATCCAGTCAGATCTGTTCTTAACCTACTAATGATCTCCAAAATGCAGTCGCTCTTGAGATGGAGGAACATCTAAATGGCCATACATTATTTCAATATTTAAAAAACTTTATTCTGTGTTAAATATAAACAGGCATATAAAATCTGAGTTTGGAAATTGTTGATCTCAACAAGGACTGAGATGAAATGTCAGTGGAATATTTTCCATTTTCTTGGTTTTCAAGTTAATTTGACTCAAGCTTTATGATTACTTTTCATTTAGAGACCAAATATGGGAAGAAAAGCTTCTCTTCTAGTATCAGCCCACTGCCACTCCAGGAGGAATTTGTCTAGTTTTTATCTGTATGTAGCTTTTAACAAACATGAATTAAGAACATATTTCATAGAATTAACTATTGGTACTTCTTCGTTTCTACCTTAAAAGCCTGGAGTCTGTAGCTATACAGTATGAGCATATTATTACACTTAGCAACTAACAGCAAATTCTTCTTAGCTTAAATATTCAGAAAAGGGAGAGGTTTGGTTTCTTGGAAGCCTGGGTGGTATTTTCATATGGTTCACAAGACCCAATTCTTTGGCTTAATTAATATAGTTAAACTGCACTGAGCAATAAGAGGTTTTTATATTTTTCT
Source organism: Choloepus didactylus (assembly GCF_015220235.1). Lineage (NCBI taxonomy): Eukaryota > Metazoa > Chordata > Mammalia > Pilosa > Megalonychidae > Choloepus > Choloepus didactylus. The sequence continues at coordinate 25,072,922 of NC_051310.1, forward strand.
TTGGCTTTTTCTGAGAACTCTTCAGAAGCTCTTAGAACTCATGACTAACACCTTTCAGTAAGAAAGCAAATAATGTTCTGCATTATATATGTTTAAAAATATTTCAGTTGGTTTTATTAAGTTGCATCTATTCAATTAATACTTTTACATTTTATTTAAAGAGAAATCTAGTTGAAAATTAATTCCTGATGACAGGTCCCTAAGACCCAGCTTATGATTTACAATGATGAGAATTGTTCTGGATTCATTAAATTGCCCATTCCATGATGGGTTAAAATGAACTTAGGTCCCAGCTCTATAGCTCATAATTCTATTCACAGATGCTACTGTGTTGTAGAATAGGGATCGGCAAACTACAGACAGTGGGCCAGTCATGCCCACTGCTTCATTTCATCAGGGTCTGCAAGCTATGGATGGCTTTTACATATTCACATGGCTAAAAAAAGGAAAAATAATCAAAAGAAGCATACTATTTCATGGCACATGGAAATTATATGGCATTCCAATTTCAGCATCCACAAATAAAGTTTTCTTAGATCACGGACACACTCATTCAATTATATATTGCTGATGGCCCTTTCACTCTATGATGGCAGTTCAATAGACGTAACAGAAAACATGACTCGCAGAGCTAAAATATTTGCTCTCTGGCCCTAAACAGAGAAAATTTGCAGTCTCCCATTATAGAGAAAAGCTCCAAACTTAAACTGAAATCAGGAGATCTTAGTCCTAATCCTAACTTGGTAACATGCTAGACATGCAACTTTTTGGGAATTTTTTCTCATTAGTTAGCCTCAGAATTTTTGTTTTAAAAAATGAAAAACAGTAAATAATGGAAGAAGAAAGAAAAATGGTGAATTTTCCTAGTAGATTGTAAAGCGACATTAAATGAAATAATATTAATATATTTAGATGTGTTCATCCATTTAGTCCAGCCATTTTTTTAAATTGGTAATTTAGTTAAAGCATTCCAAAATATTTGTATTTAATTTTAGAAAAGCAATTTGGGTGCATGGGGAAGAAAGAATAGAAGAGAAAATCATAGATTAATAAATTCAACACTTTAATTCATCTAGTGGAAGGAAAATTGCTACATTTTTGCTCTTTCCAAGGAATCTGCAGTAAACTTGTAGAGGGAAATGCATGTAAAGGTTAGCTTCACCTTTGCACTTCAGATCTGATGGCAGATATATGTGTGCATATATATGGTGTGTATGGACATTTTTAAATAAATGCAGATAAATGCACACGGGAAAGAGTACCAAAGGGGCACACTTGTCCTTGATGCCTCAACTGGCCTTGTAAAATAATAAAATTCTTCTAATTAATAAAACTGTCAGTTCCAAAGCAATCAAGGTGGAAATAAATCACAGGAAGATTCACATTACAGCAGAAGGCTGGGGACAGATCTGTGTGTCTTTAAGTGGGTACTGAACCCTGTGTGTGAAGACAATTGAAGGAAGCTCCAGGAAGCCTGGCCTCTGGACCCTCAGACAGCCTGCTGGCAAGAGGCAGACAGACAGCCCCGACTTTCCTTTCATAATCAGGGCCTTTCCTGTGACATTCCACTGTACAGAATGATGCCACTTTTGTCAGTGAGCCAAGTTCTCTGCTCGAGAGCGCCAGTCTATTCTGAACAAAGCTGAGCACCTGGTCCATGCTGTTTTGATAGTCTGCTTGGCTCCTGGGGTGGCTCGCATCCAGAGAGGATATGCACCACAATGCTTTTAACTTGGGTCCTTGTGGAGACATGAAAGTGGACAAAGATAGGGACAGGAAGAAAAGTGTCTCCTGGGTTGGCTGTAAATCCAAGACAAAAGTGCTGGACTGGGGACTCATCAGTGGGTCAGAAGTGACCCCTAGTGGGGTCTGCAACTCTCTTCTGCTCAGTTAAAATAATCTCTGCCATAATATGTATCAGGTGTTGCTTGATGAAAGCAAAAGAGAGTAAAGAAAGAGAACTAAATTAACAGATAGAAAAGAATTTTATTTTTTTAAAATGGAAAGATCACAAGGAATCATTCAAGGGAGAAAGAAAGAACCCAAAACAAACAAAAAGGAAAAGCATGAGAAAATCCACATTGCCTGTCTCTCTGAGAATTCATTTGCCTTGCTAAGGTAAGCATTGATTACCACCACTGTAAAAAATAGGATCATGTGGCTATACAATTTAAAATTGCCCAAGTGACTGCCACTGTACTTAAAAGTAAAACTCAAACTCCTTTGCAAAGCCTGCAGTATGTAGTCCAGCTGCCCCTATCTCTTGTTTCCCCATTTAAACCAGACTCCTTAGTGCTTACTATACATGCTGCATGTATAGTAAACTCTTTCCTGCCTGAGGACCTTTGTACTGACTGCTCTTTCAGACTGAAATTATCCCATGACTGGTTCCATTCTGTCATTCAATCTCAGCTTAAATGTCTCTGCCTATCCAAGTTGTAGAAGTTGCTCCTTGACTTCACCCAAAAGCCACCAATCACCATCACTGCACCTTATTTTATTTACTTCATATCACTTATTTATTTCCAACATTCTCACATGCACTGATTTTTTTTTTTTTTTTTTACATTTATTCTTTCTTTTTTTTACTGGTGTACAAACTTTCTGAGAGCTGCCTTCTAGAAATGTGCTTGTCATGTAGCAGGTATTCAGTATTGACGCCAATAAATGAAGGAACAATTGAAACCATTTGAAATTATAGACCTTTAAAAAATTTGGTGTTGGAAATGACTTGGAGGTATTTTGATCCAGCCTTTTCTCCATATACTTTGCTGCTGAAGAAATTAAAGCCCTTAGAATGAGTGATTTATCTAAGGCCGTGGAATTATTTGTGGGAAAGAACCACAGCGCCTTACTATATTAGCCTAACGAAGATTAAGGACTGAGTTGTCGGTTCCAGAAATGAAGCTGAGCAAGTGGGTCTTGACACAGAGAGGCATCCTGCAGCATATAGATAAAGCTCAGCTAAGTTATTACACCACTTTGCATCCTCTCTCCAGACAGACTGCGAAAGAAAGGAGGATGTCTAGCCAAATAAGAAATTAAGGGTTGCAATTCATATTTTTGTTATTCCAGACAGGATTTATTGAATACAGGTGGCAGAAAAGGGTTAGAGGGGTGTTTCTGAAATCTGGGGTCCCTTGGGGACAGGGTTCTTCCTTGCACAGTGAGGAGGGGTCACACTTCAGCCGATCTAGGCTGGTGGAAAGGCTGTATCTTGTCCTGCAAGTTATACTGTCTTAGTAGGCAAATCACAGATGTAATTATCAAAGCCTCCATTTATCAAAGAGGTGAAATATTGACTTTTACATTAAAGGGGTTAAAGCATCCTAAGGCTTCCCGTTCATACTGAGGGTGGCCAGGCATTTAGGTGTCAGGCCTCCCGGGAACAGATAATCCACTTGTACTTTTAAGATATATAGAGAAAGGCTATTTGCATAATTCTATTTTAAACACAGGAATCTGCATCAGTAAGACTGGTCTCAAATACTCTAGTGGACAGATGACCAAAGAAAAACAGCACAGCACTTATTTGGGAGGTTGCAGGTACTAGAGACCCCCTTAAGAGGTCATTGACTTCAATTCCAACAATAACCTTTCCACTATGCATATTTGTTTTTACATTGTAGAAAACAATCTATTCAGACAACTTTCTGTAAGATCCTGCCCTTTGCCAGATAATGTCCTTAGGCATTTTTTAATTTATTACTAAATTAAATAATTTTTAATTTAGTAGAAGGCAGGCTGTTGCCAACTCCTTGTCTCCAACTAAGTAAATAAATGTAATCAATAATTTGGGATTATGATAACAATAGAAACAATGGGGTTTTCAAAGAGAAAAGCAAGTGGGTTTCAAAAATGATTCAGAGAGGAGGTAGTACTTGAGCTGAATACTTTAGTAATGAAACAATCTGTGATTTCCTTTTGAGATTTTTTTTGTTCCATTGAGAAAAGCATGATTAGGAATCACCAAAATTATCATCTATGAAGTATGAAATCTTGAATGATCTTTAGGGTTTCAGCCCATTTTAGAGTAACTTTGGGAATGACTTTGTGTTTTAAAATCATGTTTTACCTCCGCACAGTTCTCCAAATCCAAAGCATCAGTGAGACCCTTTCTGAAGCTGCTACTGGCTAGGTTTTATTATATTACTATCCCAATTCTGTTCCTATTCACTACAAACCTTTTCAACTCCTAATGTGCAATTATATCTAAAAATCTCCTCTTTACCTCTAGTGGAAATAGCAGAGTATCTTCCTGCAGGGATTCTGTTTGCTGAGATTTAACATGTATCACAAACATGCTTTATCTGGTCTAGTTCTTACTGCACAGCCCAAGAAGCTTTGAGTCATTTGTCTCTGTAGACTCCTGTGAGTATCATAGTAATAAGCCATCACCGGTCACAAATCAACAAAGAACACACCTCATAGGGATTTGCAGATGTATTTCAGACCCTCAAGGTGAGAGCAAGTATGGCCTGCTTATACAAGATAATTCGAGAAGGCCTATTGAATATATAACTACAGAAAATATCAGGATTGAGTATGTATGAAAAATTGCTCACACTGAGTTTCTTGAATAATGTACAGGCAAATGTGTGAAGCAGGGAGAGAACTGGCTGGAGGGCACTGCTCTTCCACTCTAGCACTTGAGGGCAGCCCTTTAGTAACTGCAGCACCACTGTTCTCATCTACAAAATGGAGAGTCTAATCGAGATTCATTTTCCAAAAGTTCCTGCTACCAACAATCACGTACGTTATACACAACCTCCTGCCAAGTAGGTGTCAAAACTTGGAAGTTGCCTTTGAGATATGAGATGTTTTTCTGTTTTATTTTAACAAAAAAATCCACAAGGCTACCAGTCAGATACTATTCACTGAGCACAAAATAACTAGTTTAATGAGTAATACCATATAGAGTTCTAACATTTTTAGTCAAAAGCCAAGGCATTTTGGTTAACTTATAATACTGTCAGGGTTTTTGAAAGACTGAGAAGTTTTATCTGTCATCCACAGTTTCCAGGACCCCAGTACAGATCCCTTGGAGTGGATGATCCCTATGTTTCTTTCTTTTGGGCCCACGGATTCTGCAGACAATTAAATGTTCTTAATTGAGAAAGTGAGAGGAAAAAGGCAATCAAATATTGCCTTGAGAAATTTATCATAGAGCCCCCACCCCAGGGTATGCTGACTATTGATGATATTTGGGGCTCCTTATTACATAGAATCATATTAATATAATGGTAAGCTATCTATATGAAAAAGTTGGAGAAACAATGGTCAAACCACCCCATGCTCAAAAAATTGTGCATGTTACAGAGACTCAAACCCCCTTTCCAGAGACCAATGCTTTAGAATGAAAGAATTAGTGTGTGCCTCTTGGAACATTATTTTAATACCAAAATGTCTTAATTTTCATGGCATATTAATGATTCATCAATTTTAAAAGCACTTATTAGGTACCTATTAGGGGTTAGACCCAGAATTGATACTAGTAAACGTGAGAGCCTTGATCCCTGACTTCAAGGAGTTTACAATGTAAGAAGGTTTGTAGATCACTAATTGGCAAGGTGCTGAAGAATGAAAACAAGGAGATGGGGAAGAAAAAGGGTTGGATTTTCTTATAAGAAATAAGTGTGATGGGGTGTAGAATAGGATGGATCAAATGAAAGACCAGAGAATTATGATGATGAATAGGAAATTGAAGAGTAGAAGACAGAAGAGAGAGAAGACAAGGACTAGAAGCCAAGATGGGTAGGTCTAGAAGACATCTTTACTTCTGAACTATTTACCATGACCATTGCCACTCTATATTATCCTGAAAGCATTTACATACTATCTTTCTTGTGCTGAGCTCTGATCTGGGCTCTGAGAAGCAGTGTAGTGAAATTGCTACCAATCCCACTGTCAATAGAATGGTTCAATTAAGGAAATAAATTTGAGTGGTTAATGAAACAAACATTCTTTTGCTGTAGTTCATTCAATGCCCATTTGTGTAATTGTGTCCCTTGGAAGCTTTATTCACCTTGCAAATATAACCCCAGCATCTATATTTATGTTGTAAATCTAGCAAAGGCAAGCAACAAATTGCCTCGTTTTCTCCTCCACTGGATTTATCTGGAATTAAGTAGGAGTCCAGAAAATGAAGAGGCAGCATAATTCAGTGAGGAAGAAACAGACTTTTGGTTGAAAGTGAAAATATCTGTGTGCTAGGCTAGCTTCCACCAGCAGATTGCTTCCAAAAGTTTTTAAAAAGTGAGTTAACATCTATGGTCCTTTGTTTCTCTTCTGAAAAGTGAAAGGGCTGAGCTCTTTGATTTCTAAGGACATATCCAGCTCTATCATTTTATGACTCTGGTTGTCCTGTCCTTATATTACTTAGCTATATGTTATTACAAGGTATTTTTGAGGGCCTCTCTTTCCATGAATCTACAGTGGACATTATATTAAAACAGACAAATAGAAAATAAAAAATAATAATAATAATTCATCCCTGCAATCTAAGAGTTTATCCATGTTGACAATGTCTATCTGTGTATACAGACGTGTTTAGGCAATTACAGAGAGCACACTAATTGGTTACAGCCCACGATGAATCACTACAATGCACATGATCCATGTTCAAAGATGTGTGAGGTAAGAAAATGGAAATGTTCCCTGAAATGATGTGTTGGGACAAGGTGGCAATTGAGAAAACCGTTATCACATTTCCTGTCACTCTTGGAGAAATGAATTGGAAGGAGATGGATGTTCAGGAGCTGCTTTCATGAAGATAAGCCTTGCCAGTGAGAGAGGAGGTTTTACTAGAGGCTGTGTAACCCTTGGAAGTGAACATAGAATAATCAAGTTATGTTAAGTGACATTAAGAAAGTCTTCCTAACAGGAATAGCTGAGTCTGACAGGAAATAAAATCCAGAGAGATAGTAAGGATCACCCCCAGAGTTAGCATTGCATTGGGATCTGGAGTTGAGGAAATGGTTATTGTTTTCAGAAGAACCCCACATGTTCCTTAATGTCAGATTTCAAGATGACTTATATAAATTACAAAAGAAGTCATATCCCTCCCCATTTTTTTTCAAAATAACACCTCATTACAATATAATTATTTTACTTTTATTAATTAAAATAAAATATAGAATAGTACAAGGGAAGAAAATATCTCTAAGCAATTCCCTCTCCAAAATGATCAAAATGATCTGAAGTCACCAAATGGAAAGTGGAAAACTTAAAATCTCTTGTTGTGGTACATGACCTTTAAGAAGTCCTGAGTCTAAATCCTCTGTTTGCTTATTATGTAGAAGATGTAGCATTACGCGTGCATATACACATATAAATGTGCATGTGTGTGCATATATATATAATATATAGATTCATTATTATTATACACAATCCAAGTCATAGCCCTGCAGATTTAATGGAAAATTAAACATTCTAGAAAAAAAATGATGTAGAAAAATTTAAGAGATTTATAACAATCATGAGGACAATTTCATAGATTTTTTTAAAGCCCTAAAATAGAATTAAAAAAAGATGGTTTTCTTCAGATTTCTTTTATTTCTGATTAAATAGATCAAATTGCTTTAATAAGTAAAGCTTTGTGAAGACAATGCAAAGGACCAGTTGCTCTGGAAGAAAAACTAGGGGAAAGTGAAATTAAAGAAGGACTTAGCACAGAAATATGTTTTATGTTGAAATTACTTCCTTGCAGTGGGAGAAGGGCATCTATTGCTTTATTTGCCCAGAACTCTTCCTTTCATACAGGTCTAGTAGTTGCCTCATTTTGAGGAACTTCTCTCAATTCCAAATATGTGATAGTAGAGGGACATGCACATCAAAATAAGAAGCCCACACATGATGAGGAGGACTTCTGAGTGAAGCTGGGCCAATCAGAACCCATTTTGAGGATTTTGTTAGTTAGAATTAAAGGAAGAGCCAGAGATTCTAACTGTTCATGGCCACTGAAAATGTAAGCATCAAACTCCGTGGGGGTCATACAGGGGTGAAACCAGTATCTTGGGCATTTAGAACACAACGGAGTACACCCATGAAAGGGTGCTATTTTATTTGTTTTCAATAACCACTTTCAATTATCCTCTGCCTAATTTACAATTCCTCTCCCCTTAGCAATATTTGGGGCAGACTCCAAAACTCCCTGACAAAAGTGTGCTCCTGTCCAACTTGGAAGTTAATGTTAACTTCCAATTACTGCTTTTCTTGCCCTTGGTCCAATACCACAGCCTTTTCTCTCCCACTCCTTCCATTTTTTAGGAGAGGAAGGATTGAAGAAACAGATGAATCCCTTTGCCCTTCATTGGTGCTGATGCTGTCACCTCTTGAGTTAACTAAATTTTCTCATGGGACATACACATGAGTTGGACAGAGGCTTCCACACCACATAGTTCGTTGACTTGTGAGAATTCTCTACTCCTCTTTCCATCCACGCAGCCACTATCTATAGATCAAGCAGCACTTTCAGGCGAGGCACCAGAAACTTTGCTCAAGCCTTTTTAATTGGCAGACAGGAAGGTCATCTCTCTCTCTCTCATGCAATATGGTGTGGGTACAGCCACACTACCTCAATCGTCTCTTTTTCGCATTCCACCACTGGCTGCTTCAGCTAATTGCCAGTCTTCCATAGTCTTCTGGAGCCAAGGAGAAGTCACTGCTGAGATTATAAATTATAAAACCTACTAAGAACTCTCTTTCGAGCTCAGTGGTCAAAGACTAGGTGAGTCTCCAGGGCTCTCAATTCAGGAGGCCTACTAGCTGCCTCATCAATTATGATAATTCTGCTACCACTTATTAAGTCTCTTGAGGCTATCTTTATACGGTGGCTCTCAGCTTTCAAGCATTTGCAGAAAATCTGAAAAAATGAAAGAAACCCATCTGGAAGGGAGAAAATTAGGTCAAACTACAAGGATAGTTGGGGATTTGAAAAAAGAGTGAAATTTGGGGATCTTTAAGTCTCTTGTTCTGATTGTTTCAGGGCCAAATTCACCTAAAAGTTTCTCATGGTGTAGTTACTTGAAGAAGCTAGTATTCCATTCTGTTTAAGTAAGTTTGTGTCTTTTATGATAATTTAGTATTTGTTTCTGGGAAATTAAGTGTGATTCTATCCATAGTAGAAGGAACTCTAGTTATACATCAAAATCACCAAAGAAGTTAATAAAGGAGACAGCACGTGCAAGACAAAGAGAGAGTGAGAGAGAGTGAACCAATATCTCAGGCACAAATAGAGATTTTGACACAATGACTCAAGTGAGGAGTGGGGCTTAGTATGTATTCTTTTAAAAGCTCTTTGGTTTATCTGAAGTATAGAAATTCTCAAAATATGACAGCTTGGTAATTCTCATCTGATAATTAGTAGATTTACAGTATTTTATTCATTTTAATGATAAACATTTATTAATGTTCTCTATATGAAAGGCTGAAGCTACAATCTGTAAAATTTCCATTTGTTTTAACACACACACAGAGATCAAATGCAGTCACTTAATGGTCAGAAAGTACATTCTGGATCATCAAAACCATCATTTGATAGCATATACTTCAATGTTCTTAAAGCGTTCAGAGTAGTTAATTATCTAGTCTGGCCTTGAGAGTCTCCAGAGATCATGCTCCCACTGCTTTTCTTGGCAGTTTTTTCCATTAAATTTATCAAACAATTTGCATTCACATTGGCAGTAGAAAAATTGGGGCAGGAAAGACGAAGGGAAAACATGTTTTTTCTCCTTATAATAGGAAAGTCCACTTTGTTTTAATAAATACAGATATTATTTGAAAGGCTGACCCCATTACATTTTGCTTAGTTTCCCACATTTCCCAAATTCCAAGCTACAGTGCAAGAGACTCAAGAGCACCAATTGTTAATGCATGGTTACTAAAGTCATTAAATTTTGTGGCACTCACATGGAGAAGGTGCTGGTATCTTTTTGTCTATGAAATGTTGATTCAAATTTAAATCTAATGAAGGAATAGACTGAAAACAAATGCTCTAACACATACGCACACACAAACTGTAGTTCTAAGAGCAATAACTGCAGACCCAATGCCTTAAATCCTTTATTTAAGTATATACAGACATCTAAAATCAGCTTCTAACCTCCTTCTAATGTTGTATGGGGCATTTCATAGAACTTTCTCCATCAGACTGTCTATGCTCCTGTTTCATTGTAGTTGGCACTAGAAGAGAAAATGCTCAGTTATGAATTATATGTTCTCTTTTTATTCCTTCATACCCCTTCATGCTTATCCACAAACACAGACATCAGCTTATTAGTTTGAAAATAAAAAACTAATTAGTAAGCAAAGTAAATTCTTCTTATCCTAAAGAGAACATATTTTCTGCTATGAAAATCTGTGCCACAAATCTTTCCTCTCACAAACAATTTGATTTGCCTTTGTTTTTGATTCCCATTACACTGATAAAGAATCAGACTTCTGTGGGGCTAAAACTTAAAAATAATCGATGATCTCTCCACTACAAATAATGTGACTAGGTTTGCAAATTGGGTGAACCTGAAATCTGGCCAAAAGTGAAAATGAAACTTTAAAACAATCCCAGGATGAAAACAAAACAGAACAAAACAAAACACTTTCCTTATTTCTTTACATTAAAACATTAAATTGAACCACATGAAAGTGTTCTCATGGGTGATGGAGACGTTAGGATACAGAGGGCATGTCTAGTTCCGTGAAAGATGGGAAGTTAAAGTAAATAGTAAATATAGAAATTTGCTGCTTAAAAGCTTTCTCACGGAAATGTAAGGTGGATTGTGCATTCAGTTACAACACTTTCTTTAATGGATCTTTTAGTTAGCAAGACAAGGAACGCATTGCTCCTGGACTATATACCTATTTGCAAAAGAAAAATTAAAAAAAAAAAAGCAGTCAAAAGGAGAAAAATAGAGTGCTCTTCATTTGGTCCTCAAATCAAAGAATGATAATGATGGAAAAGGCCTTTGGGATCACCAAGTCTAACAGCTTCACTCTACAAATATGAAAAGTATAAATGTGGAGATGGGGCTAAGTATAAGCCACAGAGCTTGTCAAACTTATTTGACTAATGACAACACAATGAATCCTACCAAGTGAAGCATCCTGACCGTAAATTACAGGCTCTAAACACAATGAAAGAGTTAGTGAAACTTTGGTGGCCTGGAATACATTTTCTTTTTCAACTGGTGGCTCACTTTTCTCAAATTTCTAAGCAAACCTAAATGTTGTGACTAGGACAATATCAAAGTAGGACAATAAATAACTAAATAAGTAGTCAGTTACCTATCAAAGTAAATCATGAATCAGGGAAAAAAAAAACACACACAAGAATGTGGACTAAAATAATCAATTAGAATCAATTGTAAACTTTTTTTCTTCTTCTTTTTCTTTCCTTTATCATTTTTTTCTTGAATAATTACCATCAAAAAGCTAATAGGTGGGGCTAGGCAAGGAAGACTGGAAGGGGAGGGAGTGGCCCAAAGTGGAGGATTGAAGTCCAGCGAGGAGAGAAGGATCTCCTCTTGGGCTTGGTGGTAGGCCAGTATGTGGTGTGGGGTTCCACCTGTGGGTTGAGGACATCTACATAGGGCAGCAAACCAAGCAGGGTAAGGAGAGTGTCTGTGTGTGTGGAAAAAGGAACATGTTCTCACAGAGGGGATATCTAAGGAGGTATTGGTACCCAGTTGGATGAGAAAGGTGTCCCCAGAGAAGGGCTAAATAGCATGTGGAGAGAAAAAACTGGTCAGTCTTGTGGTATTGAAAAAATAAGTCTGAATATATAGTTTTAATATTCATAGGGAGATATAGAAATAAATATTGCTATAAATCTGCATTTTTGATGTGTGTACACTTATACATATATATATATATGCAAACACATACATGTACATACATATGTATGTATATATATGCAAATATTTCATATGCTTCATATATTCATTACCTCTGACCACTGAAAGGGCCTGGAAACTGTGACATCTAATGCACACATCTTGTTTTTTAAATATCATTATCCCCTACAGGGATCTGGGGCTTCTTGGAGAAATGACTGATTCTATGGCTGGGATATGAGAATTACAAAATGAGTCTAGAATTTCTTGCTAGAAATTAAGGAAATACTCAGTGAAAGATGGGTAACATCAAAAGGACATAGCAGCCAGCTCATAAGAGCTCCTATTGGTCAATTCTGGAGCAATCTAAGCACCAAAATAATGACAGTCAGATTACAATTGAATGAAATATCCATGCTGGTATAAATAAATAGATGAGAAAACTGAAAGTTTTATGAGGAGCAGGACATGTAGATAGTCTAAAAATATCTCCAAAAACATACATTTAATTACAAAGAGAAAAACAGTAATTTTTCCACAGAGAAGACAGGTAGGGGTAGGTGCCCCTTTAATCAGGATATAACAGTAGCATCAGGAATGGACAAATCAGTATTGGGAGCCATGTGATGGTATGCCATAAAAAGAATAAGTCATCACTTCAGAAATCTTATGCTGACAAAGATGCAGAACTTAAACCAACCTCTGCTGAAACAGTAGACAAACCCCAAATCGGGGGCATTCTCCCAAATAACTGGCCCATAATGTCAAAGTCAGGAAACTCAAGGAAGCCTTATGGAGAGGAACTAAAAAGACATGAAAACTAAATGCAAAACTTGACTCTGAATTGGATTCTTTGGCTACAAAGACCGTGAGGGACAATTAATGAGCTTAAAATTTGAGGATTAGATGGTAATAATGTTGCTACACTTATTTCCTGATTTTGATGGAAATCACATGATTAAGCAGGAAAAAGTCATTGTTTGCAAATACACATCAAAATATTTTAGAGCAATGGGGCATCATGTTAGCAACTTCTCAACTGGTTCAGAGGGAAAGGGCTTTTTGCTCTCTTTTTGCAACTTTTTGTAAGATTTGAAAATAAATGAAACAATTATATGTGCATCTTTTTTTATAGGTGTAAGTCCCTCCCAAGAAATATTGCATAGTTTTATATATCGAGGCAGTATTCTGTAAGAAGGTTGGCTTCTGGATGGGTTGCCACTCAGCACCCAGATTGTGAAATCTGTTAAGATTTGGGGCCCATAGAACCAGGATACTTAGCTCTTCTATTAAAAGATAAAGATACTAAAATAGTACTTGAGGATAATCAAAACCATACTCGAACACAGGCATTTTCTGAATCTGGTACTTTGAAGGTGAAAAGCTCCAGGGGACATTAGGAAGCAGTGCTAGATAGCAATGCTAATGACACAGGCAGGCCCAGAGGTGATCTATTCATCCTTAGATATTCTAAAAGTTAATATAAAATATTATAAATGATGCTTCCATGGTAGGAGAGGAGGGGTGGGCAGAAGAGCATCTAGAAGGGGAAAGGAGATTTACTTGAAACTCATTGTTATGAGCGTGGGCCTTCTCTGGGCTAGGCAGGGTTTAAAGCTAATCCTTTTGGTGTAGTGCTCCCTTGCTTCCTCTTATCCCTCCCATTTCTGGAGATCTGTCACCCTGCAGAGCAGAAATATACTCTGGCTGTCTGCTTAGATCTCCCCCTGGAGATCTTGGTTCTCAGACCATTTCCACACAGACTAGATCTTGTGGATTTCTCTTGCAAGTGCTCTTGAAGAAGCCTCTAGAATGACGCATGCACTCCGGTGTTCTCCTTTGTCTCTCACTTCCTTCTTCTCTCTCTGTTCTTGGGAAACTTGTATTCTGATCCATAAATGGAACAAATGTGATCTATTCTGCTGAATGAAGCTGCTTCAGCTAGCCTCTTGTTTGTGAAATTGCTCAACTGTGACTCAGACATCCGTCTACTGTGTCCCCAAATTTCAGAGGACTCATACCAAGCTGCATAATTGATCACTTAAATTTTAGGTGAGGGGTGGGGTGAGCATCTCCCTCCTTTCTACATGGGAGAAGAGAAAGCAAAATACAAGGATACTCCAACAGCTTTTTTCTAAAGATATTGTCTCACCAATTTCAACTTCCTTGGCCATTGTACTTGGGCACCTTCATATCATTGACTGATTGAGGAGTCAAATATTAAAACAAGTTTCATGTTACCTTGATAGTGTTAAAAAATGACTTCTGCTGCACAAGATTCTGGTTCCCTGCCCCTACCCCCAACCACTTGCACATGGTAGGTTATCCTCCTAGGCCCACTGAGGCTGGCAGTGCTCTGTAATAGTTCTGACCAATGGGTTGTGAGTGGGAGTGACAAGTGCCACATGCAGTCAGGAGATGTAACAAAGATACAAGACCTCTTTGCTCTTGACATGACAAATGGCAGTGTTCTAGTTAAAATTCGTGCCCCAGCCCGAGTCTCAGAGGGTAGATGGCTGAAGGAGGAGCCCCAGCAAACCTATGATGCCATGTGACTTCAGCAAGCAATGAACCTTTGTGATTAAGTCACTGAGGGGAAAGGCTACTTTTTTATCCTAGTAAACCCTGACAGATTTAGAATTTCTCAGAGGGTCTCCCTTTAGGATGTGGGGACACTGATTTCTTTTGTTCTCTGATTTTTGAGATGTCTGCTGGCACAGAAATAAAGATTTCATTTAGCATTCTGCAAGCATTTATAATTGTGTTTTCTAATCCCAAGCACATTCTTTACTGGCTCTGTGACTTCAGGCAAGATGCTTGACCACTCTGTGTGCCAGTTTCCTCATCTACAAAATATGGGTAATAATAGTTCTTATTTCGTATGTTATTTTGAGGATGATTTGATTATAGTTAATATTTTTTAAATGCTGGAACTAAGCATGCCACACAGCAAATTCTATGTGCATATTTATTAATGTGTGATATGTTTTTTTTTTTTTGTTTTTTTTTTTATGTTTTCTATGAAAAGGCATTTATTACGTGATTACTGCATACATGCCAGAGCAGGTACTGCATAAGGCAGTATATTAGGATTACCTGTGTTTCTTTATAGCTCTTCAAACCCTGATGAAAAATCAAGATTTTTGCCACAGTAAAGGGACATTTAGCTATTACTTAATCTTATTTTAAAGGACTGTCCAGTTCTAACCGTATTAGTTATAGAGACCATGTTGGGTCACAGTTCATATAAAGCATTATCACTTTTAAGTAAATATGCAAACAATTTCCATATTGGTCTGACTCTGAATATAACCTTAAAATCTCTTTAAAAACAGAAAGAAACCAAAGGCTTTCAGTTATTCACAACTCACTCTTTTTGTTTGTTTGTTTTGTTTTTTTGTTTTGTTTGTTTTTATTTTTTTTAATTTTTATTTTTATTGAGATTGTTCAGATACCATACAATTATCCAAAGATCCAAAGTGTACAATCACTTGCCCCTGGGTACCCTCATACAGCTGTGCATCCATCACACTTAATTTTTGTTCAATTTTTAGAAACTTTTCATTACTCCAGACAAGAAATAAAGTGAAAGATGAAAAGAGAAAAAAAAGAAAAGGAAACTCTAAACCTCCCCTATCCCTAACCAACCCCCCTCAATTGTTGACTCCTGGTATTGATATAGTACGTTTGTTACTGTTTATGAAAAAATGTTGAAATACTACTAACTGTAGTATATAGTTTGTAATAGGTATATAGTTCTTCCCTATATGCCCCTCTATTATTAACTTCTAATTGTATTGTCATACATTTGTTCTGGTTCATGAAGTGATTTCTAGTATTTGTACAGTTGATCATGGACATTGCCCACCATAGGATTCAGTTTTATACATTTCCATCTTTTGACCTCCAACTTTCCTTCTGGTGACATATATGACTCTGAGCTACCTCTTTCCACCTCATTCACACACCATTCGGCACTGTTAGTTATTCTCACATCTTGCTACCAACACCTCTGTTCATTTCCAAACATTTAAGTTCATTCTAATTGAACATTCTGCTCATACTAAGCAAGAGCATCTACATTTCTTCCACAAGGCAGGAGGGAGAGTCATAGAAGGTAGAGAGGCAAAAGAAAGAGGAAACAAAAAAATGACAGCTAAGAAGCAGCAAAAGGAAAAATAACCTTAAATCAAAGTAGAATAAAGAATCAGACAATACCACCAATGTCAAGTGTCTAACATGCCTCCCCTATCCCCTCCTCTTATCTGCATTCACCTTGGTATATCACCTTTGTTACATTAAAGGAAGCATAATACAATGATTCTATTAGTTACAGTCTCTAGTTTATGCTGATTGCATCCCTCCCCCAATGCCTCCCCATTTTTAACACCTTGCCAGGTTGACATTTGCTTGCTCTCCCTCGTAAAAGAACATATTTGTACATTTTATCACAATTGTTGAATACTCTAGATTTCACCAAGTTACACAGTCCCAGTCGTTATCTTTCCTCCTTTCTTGTGGTGTCTCACATGCTCCCCATCTTCCTCTCTCAACCGTATTCATAGTTACCTTTGTTCAGTGTGCTTACATTGTTGTGCTACCATCTCCCAAAATTGTGTTCCAAACCACACACTCCTGTCTTCTATCACCCTGTAGTGCTCTCTTTAGTATTTCCTGTAGGGCGGGTGTCTTGTTCACAAAGTCTCTCATTGTCTGTTTGTCAGAAAACATTTTGATCTCTCCCTCATATTTGAAGGACAGCTTTGCTGGATACAGGATTCTTGGTTGGCGGTTTTTCTCTTTCAGAATCTTAAATATATCACACCTTCTTGCCTCCATGGTTTCTGCTGAGAGATCTGCACATAGTCTTATTAAGCTTCCTTTGTATGTAACGGACTGCTTTTCTCTTGCTGCTTTCAGGATTCTCTCTTTGTCTTTGACATTTGATAATCTGATTATTAAGTGTCTTGGTGTAGGCTTATTCATAACTCTTCTGTTTGGAGTACGCTGCACTTCTTGGATCTGTAATTTTATGTCTTTCATAAGAGATGGGAAATTTTCATTAATTATTTCCTCTTTTACTGCTTCTGCCCCCTTTCCCTTCTCTTCTCCTTCTGGGACACCAATGATACATACATTATTGTACTTTGTTTCATCCTTGAGTTCCTGGAGACGTTGCTCATATTTTTTCATTCTTTTCTCCATCTGCTCCTTTGCTTGTAGGCTTTCAGGTGTTTTGTTCTCCAGTTCCCGAGTGTTTTCTTCTGCCTCTTGAGATCTGCTGTTGTATATTTCCATTGTGTCTTTCATCTCTTGTGTTGTGCCTTTCATTTCCATAGATTCTACTAGTAGGTTTTTTGAACTTTTGATTTCTGCTGTATACATGTCCAGTGCTTCCTTTACAGCCTCTATCTCTTTTGCAATATCTTCTCTAAACTTTTTGAATTGATTTAGCATTAGTTGTTTAAATTCCTGTATCTCAGTTGAAGTGTACGTTTGTTCCTTTGACTGGGCCATAACTTTGTTTTTCTTAGTGTAGGTTGTAATTTTCTGTTGTCTAGGCATGGTTTCCTTGGTTATCCAAATCGGGTTTTCCCAAACCAGAACAGGCTCAGGTCCCAGAGGGAAGAAATATTCAGTATCTGGTTTCCCTGTGGGTGTGTCTTAGAAAATTGCTCCACCCTTTGATGCCTTGGGTCACTGTGCTTTTCTGCCCAGCAGGTGACGCCTGTTAGCCTATAATTCCTGACTGGTGTGAGGAGGTATGGCCGTGTTCCCCCAGGCTCTGGGGTCTGGTTCTGAATGGAAAGGGCCCCACCCCTTTCCTCCTAGAGAAGACAGACCCCTCAGGTGGAGGTCATTAGCATTTCAATGGTCTCCCTCTCTGCTTGTGGTGTCTCCACCCTTCCCAGAGTCACAGCCCTGGAAACTGAAAATGACTGGGGCTTTCTCCACTGAGCCAAAAAAGAAACAGTCCCCTTCAGACCCAGTCCAAGGCAACCCTCCGGCTCTCCCAGGTCAGTTGTCACCCAAAGCCTCTGTCTGTTTTTTGGGGCTGCGTGTGGCGGTTTGAATGTATTGTGTCCCCCAAATGCCATTATCTTTGTGGTCTGGACAGACGTTTTGGTGCTGGTTAGATTTGCTTGGAATGTGCCCCACCCAGCTGTGGGTGGTGACTTTGGTGGGATACTCCCATGGAGGTGTGATCCCACCCATTCAGGGTGGGCCTTGATCAGTGGAGCCATATAAAACATGCTGACTCAAAGAGACTGAAGAGAGTGCAGCTGTGAGTGACATTTTGAAGAAGAGCAAGCTTGCTAGAGAGGAACATCCTGGGAGAAAGCCATTTTGAAACCAGAACTTTGGAGCAGATGCCAGCCATGTGCCTTCCCAGCTAACAGAGGTTTTCCGGACGCCATTGGCCATCCTCCAGTGAAGGCACCCGATTACTGATGTGTTACTTTGGATACTTTATGGCCTTAAGACTGTAAATGTATAGCCAAATAAACCCCCTTTTTATAAAAGCCAATCCATCTCTGGTGTTTTGCATTCCGCAGCATTAGCAAACTAGAACACTGCGTACCTGTAGTGAGCAGTTCACACTCACTACTTAAAACCGCAGTTGGAGCTCAGCTGGGCTGTATTCGCTTGCTGGGAGAGAGCTTCTCTCTGGCACCACGCATCTCTGCAGCTCGGGCTATGTGGGAGGGGGTCTCCCTACCTGGTTCCGCAGGTTTTACTTACAGATTTTATGCTGCGTTCTCGGGCATTCCTCCCAATTCAGGTTGGTGTATGATGAATGGATGGTCTCGTTTGTCCCCCTGCAGTTATTCTGGATTATTTACTAGTTGTTTCTGGTTTTTTGTAGTTGTTCCAGGAGGACTACTTAGCTTCCACTCCTCTCTATGCCGCCATCTTGCCCGAGTCCTGTGATATGGTTTTTAAAGTCCACTCCACCACTGGCCAGGTACAGCGGATGGTAACGTTCCAGCTTTCCGATCTTCTCCTTTCCATTCAGTGCTTCCTTGAGGTGTTAAAAGTCTGTCCTTGCCTGTCTATGCTGAAAGGCCACATCTTTAAATCAGGGCATTTATCATGACTTGCAGGAGACTCTTAATTTCTTTATCCAACAAGATCTCACAGTTCAACTTCAAATATTTCTCAGAGCTTTTATAAAATCAATTTCTCTAACTTGCACCATGATTTCTATTTAGACAGGCTGCACAGTGCAGGAGCATGGGAAACTTCCTTGGAGCATACTCTGCAAAATGCCAGATGCAACTACTTTATTATGGAAATTGGACACGCTTTTAAATTTGTGTTGTGATATTTATGACCTGCTCTAGCTTTGACCATAGGAGGGGATTAATTGCTCTAGAATTTGAGGGGGTGTAGCAGCTTTCTGAATTATTATTACAGTCTGAATTAAATGTTCTTATTTTATAGAAATGCCAAATCTCTACACAGTGCAAACACACCATCTTCCTGCATCTATTTTAATTGTCACTATTTAAATTTTCACCATCATGCAGGTGAGGTAGGCATGGCTCCAGTATTCTGGGATTCTTTAATGGTCATGAGATTTGACAGGAAATGGACTTGCAGGAAAATGGTAAGTCTTTTTGGGTACAATGCTTCTGTTTTAGAAAAAGTATGCTATTTATTTTATGTTTTTTGTATTCCAGTTCTATGACAATGACTCTCAGAATCTCATATTTAGGATATTATACTTGACAATAAGTTTTAGGTAATTTTGCAATCATTTAAGAGGAATACAAGTTATTTTGTGAATATGTTAAAATATCTTCTCCTTTCCCCACTATGTTGGAACTTAGTAGAAATGTTTCTATGAAATTGAAGATAACCTTGGAAAGAATCTACTCTTTTAGATTGTATGTTCTCCTTGGACATTTATTAGCAACTCTAACATTTTACTCTGCAGTAAATTTTAGTTGCTATCCTATTCTTTACAACCAATTTTTCAAGGTTTAACATCAATTACTAACATGGCTTTAAACGTAGCAAGTTTTTGAATGTTAGTGATATAATATGAACTTCAACTTCCCTCATTAACCTCCCTGTTTTTTGAATTCCTTTGGGAAGCAGCAAACACAACAAGAGGTAGCATCAACATCAATTTTAATGTTATTTGTAGGAGGGAGATGTGCTCAGATTCTTGATGAAAGTGAACTCTCTGTGACCCTTACATGGAAAATGGTGAAGAAAATTTTGTGTGTAGGAGGTAAATGTCTCCCTCAAATTAAGTTGCTAAAGTCATTATTTTGTTTGTTTTTTAATAAAATTTGTTTTTGATTCTTTCTTTGAGTTAAAGTTATCTTTAGAAACCATTTTCTATCTTTCTAGAGAACTTATACACATAGAGCTGTATTTTGTCCAAGTGTTTCAGCATAGGTTTCGGATTTTGAAAATTAAACTTAGGCTTCTGAACAAAGTAAGGGCCCCTGCCTGCCTTTAGCTTGTGTGCCCCCGAATTCACAGTAGGTCAGAATCATCTGAATTTATACTTGGGATTTCCTGTAGAAATAATGTTACATTTTTAACACAAACGTGATTGAAGCCCTAACATTCAGTATAGAATTACCACAAATTTCATATTGTATATGAAATAAAAATCACAGTTGTACAGTATAGTATGAATGTAACTTGTGAAGTTAATCTATTAATCAGTGTACAACAGTAACCAAGTACAAATCATATTCTAATATGAAACCACATTATAGTTTATGATACAAAGATCTTCATAAATCTCACCTTAATTTTAACACAGTGAATCAGAGGAATTCTTTCATCAGGGTTAAATAATTCAGAAATTTTTTCTTGGGTAAATTTTGATAAATATCCTTGGGGAAAGTTGAGTAGACTTAACAGCATTCCAAACCTTTAAAAAGAAATGGTCTGATTTGATTCTTCGAGTTATTGTGAAGTTATCTTTAGAAAACAATTTTCTCCTTCTAGAGAACTTCAATTTCATCTATCACCCTACTCCATGCTCTTACTTTCACACCCTCCTATATCAGTATTGTAGCTAATATGTATTGAGATCTTCATTCTCTGCCAGATAATGTGCAAAATAATTGGTTACTGCTCACAAACACCCTGAAATTGGTTTTATCATTATCATTATTTTACCCATGAGGACAGTGAACTTTGGTAGGAAACTTCCCCAGAGTAACACAGCTAGCTATGGACCTGCAACTCAAACACAGATAACACTTTTCAAATCCTAGGCTGTTATCTGCTCTACAAGTTTATCTTCTATCTACAAGCGGGGTTCAGTCTCCTTTTTAATCAACTACCTATATAAAATCTGGGAACTGACCAAATAGGACAACTTGTATGAATGAAATAATCCTCTTATGACAATGGTTTTCTTTATAAAATCTCTTCTGCTTACAAAGGATGGCTCTTCTTAAGACATACAAAACTTTGTCCCATAAACCCCACAAAACTAAGTCCCTTTTGTTCTTGAAATTTTTTTTTTTTTAGTTTTTTAAATTGGAGAAGTTAATTACAGAAAAATCATGTAAAAAAATCCCCCTTTATTAACACTTCATGTTAGTGTGGTAAATTTGTTACAATTGAAAGAATATTAAAATTGTACTATTAACTATACTTCATAGTTTACATCAGGGTGTATTTTTCAATATACCACCCTGCTATTAACATCTTGCATTAACATGGTACCTTTGTTGCAATTCATGAAAGAACATTTTTATAATAATACTAACCATAGTCCATCATTTACACTAGGGTTCACTGTGTTGTACTGTCCTATGTTTTATCCTTTAATTTTTATACTTATAATATATATATATGACTGTTCTGGTTTGCTAGAGCTACCATTTTGCAAAACACCAGAAATGGATTGGCTTTTATAAAGGGGGTTTATTTGGTTACACAGTTACAATCTTAAGGCCATAAAGTGTCCAAGGTAACAAATCAGCAATAGGGTACCTTCACTTAAGGATGGCCATTGGCATCCTGAAAACCTCTGTTAGCTTAGAAGGCATGTGGTTGACATCTTCTTCCTCCCAGGTTGTGTTTCAAAATGGCATTCTCCAAAATTTTGCTCTTGGGGCATTTTGTCCTCTCTTAGATACAGCTCCTCTTCAAAATGTCACTCTCAGTTGCTCGTATATAGGTAGGGCTCTAGTAAACTAATCTAGACCCATGCTGAATGGGCAGGGCCACACCTCCATGGAAATTATCTAATCAGAGTTACCACCTACAGTTGGGTGGTACACATCTCCATGGAAACAACCTAATCCAAAGGTTCCAACCTAATCAACACTAATACATCTGCCTCCACAAGATTGCATTAAAGATAATGTCATTTTGGGGGCCATAATACATCTATACCAGCACAATGACCTAAAATTTCTCCCTTTTAACCACATTCACATATATAATTCAATGCTGTTAATTACACTCACAGTATTGTGCTACCATCACCACCATCCATTTCAAAAACTTTACTATCAACCTGAATAGAAATTCTGTACTAATTAAGCATTAACTCCCCATTCCTTACACCCAGTCCTACCCCTGGTAACCTATATTCTAGATTCTGAGTTTCCTTATTCCAATTATTTCATATGGGTGAGATCCTTTATGTCTGGCTTATTTTACTCAGCATAATGTCTTCAAGGTTCATCCATGTTGTCACAAGTATCAGAACTTCATTCCTTTGTACAGCTGAATAATATTCCATCATATGTATATGCCACATTGTATTATATACACCATTCATTGGCTGATGGACACTTGGTTTGCTTCCATCTTTTGGCAATTTTGAATAATGCCATCATGAACAGCAGTGTGCAAATATCTGTTTGAGTCCCTGCTCCCTGCTTTCAATTCTTTTGGGTATATACCTATTAGAGGGATCTCTGGGTCATATGGTAATTATACACTTAGCTTTCTGTGGAATTGCCAAACCATCTTCCAAAGCAGTTCCACCATTTTACATTCCTACCAGCAATTGAATGGTGTTACTATTTGTCTACATCTTTTCCAAAGTTTGTAATTTTCTGTTTTGTTAATGGTAGCCCTTCTAGTGGGTGTGAAATTGTATCTCATTGTGGTTTTGATTTGCATTTCCCTAATAGCTGCTGACATTGAGCATATCTTCCTATTTCTTAGTATGGCTTGTAATTTTTTCTGATATCTGGGAATATGATTATCTTGATGAGTTAACTTTGAAGTCTTTTGCCCATTTTAAAATTGGGTTGTTCTTGTGTTTTTATTGTTGAGTTGTAGGATTTCTTATATAGTCTGGATTTTAAACTCTTATCAGATATTTGGTTTCCAAATAGTTTCTCCCACTCAGTAGGTTGCCTTTTCACTTTCATGACAAAGTCCTTTGATACAAAAAAGTTTTAATTTGAGACAGTCTCATTTATCTATTTCTTCCTTTGTTGTGTGTGCTTTGTACGTAAAGTCTATGAAACCATTTCCTACCACAAGATCTTAAAGATGCTTCCTTGCATTATCTTCTAGGATTTTTATGGTCCTGGATCTATATAATCTGCGTATTTCAGTTGTCTTATCTTCTAGTTCACTGATTCTTTCTTTTGCTTGTTCAAATCTGCTGTTGTATGCTTCTACTGTATTTTTAATTACATTATTCTGACTTTCATCTCCATAATTTCTATGCTTCTTTTAATACTTTCAAATTCTTTATGCTCACACATTATCTTCTTGATACCCTTTGCCTCTATATCCATATTTTCCTTCATCTCTTTGAATTGATTTAGGAGATTTTTTTTTTAACTTCCTTGATTAGTTGTTCCAAATTCTGTGTCTCCCCTGAAGTTTTAATTTGTTTCCTTGACTGAGCCATATCTTCCTGTTTCTTAGTATGGCTTGTAAGTTTTTCTGATATCTGGGAATCTGATTACCTTGATGAGTTAACTCTGAAGGTCCATTTTTCCCTTGTGTATGGTTTTACTGTTGATTGGCTTTTTGTTAAGTCTTTTCTTTGACACTTGGTCCAACTTATTCTGGACCTTGAGTAGCCCATGTTTAACTGTTCAGATTTTCTCAGCTCTCCTCATCTGATTCTTGACCTGGATATTCAGTATGATTTTAAGATTGTATTTTTGTGCAATTGTTTGACCTCCAAGAGAAAGCTTCCTTTTCTCTGTTTCCTCTTCAGAAATTTTGAGCTGTCCTATGTGTTTTTGTGCAGATTTTCCTCTCCAGCTCCTGTAATTTGTTTAAATTCTCTCCATCACTCAGTGCCCTCCTTTCCTTATACATTTCAATTCTGGGACTCATCCTGTCTTATGTAGTTCAGTCCCTCCCCCTTTAAAAAACTCTGTGAGATGTTTCTGCCTCCAGTTTCTTCCCCATTAGGGTATCCTGTCCCAGGGATCCAGATGGAGTCTATCCAGAAAGGTGAGTCACTCCAGAAAAGTCCCTTTTGTGTTTAAGTGTTCCAAACAACAGAAACTGAATTGAGTATGCACAGCTCTTGCCAACAGTTCTGCCATACTTTTTCTCAGTTTTCCACCCCTGGAGGCCCTTTGTATGCAATGTGCCTCAGTGGCTTGTGTTCTGCTCTGGGTATCTCAGACTTGGATCCCTGTGCATAGATATGTGTGGGTTTCTGACTCACTATTGTGAGTGACTCTGTAGTCTGTATCCATGACAGGAAGGATCCAGGCCATGCAACTCCCAAGCTATGCAAGGCTGAGTGAGGGGAGAGTCCAGAGTGGTGGGTCGGGGATGGAAATTTCCTACCTGACTTTGGAGATTTTTTTTTCTTCAATTCAGTTTGTGGAGTCCTTCTCCAGTGTCTATCATCCTTCAGAGTTCTAATCAAGTGGGATTTGTCCTTTCATTTGTTGATTAGGAGGGAAGATTTTTCCAGGGGAAAGTCTTACATTGTAAAGTCTTACATCTCTTACATCGCCAAGTCATTCTCCTCTCAAAAAATTTTTACTGAGACTAATTCTAAGTTATAGCATGGTGCCCACCCTGTTGCAGGGGGTTGATAACTAAGAACTTTATGTCCAGGACACATAAGGGAAATGGTGGAAGGGGCAGTTTCTGAGGACAGTGTGGAGTCAGCTCACTACTAGATGATGTGAATCTTTAAGTGGAAAGTAAACCCTAGATAAATGGGTCCTGCTTATGAGACCATTGACCCCTCTGGGTGGTGATTATTCATACCCACCTTTGAAGGCATCATTATTATGATTGCCATTTGTGGTGGTTTGAAGCTGTATTTACCCCAGAAAAACATTTTCTTAAATTTAATCCATTCTTATGAGTGTGGACCCATTTTAAGTAGGATCTTTTGATGAGGCTATTTCAGTTAAGGTGTGGCCTACCTCTTCAGGATGGGTCTTAATCTTACTACTGGAGTCCTTTATAAGAGAATGAAATGCACACAAAGAGAGAGAAAGCCATGGTAGAAAGAAGCTGAAAGCAACAAAATGTGGAAGAAAAGGGAGAAAACAGCAGATGCCACTATGTGTCTTGCCGTGTAGCAGAAGAGCCAAGGATCACTGGCAACTGGTCTTTGGGATGAAAGTGTTGCCTTGATGATACCTTGATTTGGACATTTTCAAGACCTTAAAACTTTAAGCTTGTAAGCTAATAAATTTCCACTGTTTATGCTGAGCTCATTGCACGGAATTGCTTTGAGCAACCTAGGAAACTAAAACACTGTTTTTCACATGAAGGAATTCAGGTGTTGAAAGGTAATTCAGCTTCCTGAGTGTCACTTAGGTAGTACATGACAAAGTTGATGCCCAATACTAGTTGTCTGTGAATTTAAATGAATTGCAAATAACTCTATTTGCCACACAAGACCTGTAAAAACAGAAGAGCAACTCAAGGACCAGGGAACAAATGACAGGGAGGGCTAAGACAGTAGTCATGCTCTTCAGGATAGACTGGAAACACTGTGAAGAAGGATGAGTGAACAAAGATAAATTCCCACCTAATTCATTTCCTTATATTTACCATATCCATTGCTTATAAATTATTTATATTTACCTTATACATTTATTATATATATTGCTTATATTTACCTTCATACCCTTACTGGTATGATTATTACTCATAAATAGCCCTATTTTGGTTAAACTCTTATAGAGGACTCTAAGGCTAACAATGATATTGTTAATTTTTCCTCTGGGAAATGAAAAACCTGAGTTGAATCTAAATATATGTAATGCACATGTGTGTGTGTGTGTGTGTGTATACACACACACACACATACACACACACACACACACACACATATATATGGAACAAGCAATTTTCAAATAAAGTGGAACTCATCTTTTTAAAACTTAAAATCCAAGCAATGTTTGACTTTGCCATTACATGTATGTGTTTCTATTTGTTTATTTATAAAATAGCTATTCATGTGAAATCTACATCCTGTGGAGTGACTGCAGGTGCTTAATTGCTTGCCCATAAGCAAACCATTACTGCACTATAAGTCTATTATAGTACTTTGAGGAAAGTCTATGAGAATAAATAGCTTTTAAGTAAAGTTTTACTCCATTTTGCAGCCAATTCTCCCTCCATCTTAAATAAATTTATTTCATCCCATGCTGGTCTCAATGAACAAGAAGATAGTGGAAAATCCAACTATTGTACATTACTTGGAATGCCTATTTAACTGTAAAAATGTGAGAAGATTTTCAGCTTTCCACATGCATTTAAATCAATATTTTTGTTTGACAATGTGAGATTTAATTGTAGGAGATCAGTTTATTAATAAACAACTGGATTGACTATGAATAAGAAATTGACACATGTTCATAACCCTTTTAATAATTCTTGTGGTGGTAATATAGTATTTCATGAAATATCTGCATCTTATCTATAACCTTTTGGTGGCTTAGCTCATTATATTCCTTCTGTTCAAAATGGGAAGCTGCTATTATCTCCTAAAGTTAGCTTGTAAGATATTCAGATTTCAGTCTCTCCTCTTTCTCCTTCTCTCTCTTTCTCTCCCTCTGTCTCTCTCAGTCTCAGCACAGGTAGAAATGATCATTCATAAAATCTGAAACAGATTTTAGACATATGGAGAAAAACCTTGTTGGACTCTTTTAATTAGTGATAATAAAAAGGTAGGGAAAAAAGGAGAAAAAAGACTAGGATTGAAATTAATAGGAAGCCACTACAGCACTCTCCCACCAAAGGAATCACAAGATGCTATGCTATGCTAGGCTATTAAATTCATTTATTTATTTGTTTGTTTGTTTGTTTGTTTTTATTTATTTTGAGACCTAGAATATAGTTAACATTCTCAGGCTAAAATGAGTGTCCAACTTTATCAAATTTAGGTTTTCTATTCCCTTGCTTTCTATCACTCTCTATCACTCATCTTTCAATGAGGCATGCTTTGCAAAAAATTGGACAAAAATAAGTTTGACCATTATCATTGCACTCCTAAATGATCCTAGTTCCAGAAACATAATACATCGGTGGCAAGAAAAGAGTGAGCTGATTACTCACAGAGAACAATTGATGGTACGAGAATTATGTCTTTACTGTCATTCTCTTTCCATTTTTTCACTCATCTGTCAGGTCTGGCAACCTCTCTGGCAACTGCTACCTTCACTTAGGTATCCCTCAAACTCCAAATTGATCAGTTGCCTGAGCCCCTTCAACTGGAGGACAGTCCAGCGAACTATTCCCAGGATCTGCTAAACTGTATTATTTCTTTATCCTCATCAAAACCTGGCCCTGTATAAACTAAATTTTTTTTAAAAAAAGAGCGGCAAATGGATAATAGGCATAGATAATAAACACTGAAAAAAAGTGGCAAATGAATCTATGGAAAATGTTTGGCCACCACAGTGATAGAAGAAATAAATGAAAGACAAACAATATAATCAATCATTTTACAGCTATTTTAAATGTATTTTCCAATTTAATTAGACACAATCCAGATAATTTGGTGATAAACAGATGGAATCTAAAGCTTTTGTTGGGGGGGGGGCAGAAATGGTATAATCTTTCAATAACCCAATATTCAGATCTTCTGATTCAAGAAACCCAGTCCCAAAATATCATCCCAAGGAAAAAAATGCTAGATGGATGGTGATGTTAATTGATCATTATCTGTAATACAAAAAAGAAAAAAAAAGAAAAGGAAAAATCCATAGTGGTCATGTTTAAATAAATTTTGAGGCCTCAACTTGATTGGATATGATGCACTATAAAACATGGAAAAAAATTTACTTATAACTTCAGTTTCAAAAGTTCATTTGAAGTATCTTTGATAAACATTATGCTAAATTCATTCACATTTATGTTCTTATATAATCCTTAAAACAATTAGTGAAAAATTTTGGGAAAATGAAACATGCACTAAATTTTGTGGTATACTTGGCTAAAATTATGTAAGTATACATGCATAAAAATCTCAAAAGCAATCTAGGTGAATAAAAATAGCTTTGCTTAGTGATGCTAGGAATGTTTTTTTTGTTTGTTTTCTTTCAAAATTCTCTTTAAAGTTTGTTATTGATAACTGCTAAAAATGAATGCTTATGACAGGAAGTAATTATGAACAGAAATATACATGCCATAGAGAAAATAACATAGCTCAGTTAGAGAATCATCTTGCACAATATAAATAAATAAAAATGGCCTGTTTAATTTTCCTTTCTGAAACTTGGTTGAGGTTAAGAGTTTGATTTTCATTTTGCTTTAGTTGAACCCGTAAGTATCAACAGACTTGAAAATGTAACGGGATTTTCCGGAAATATTCAATTAATTGCCTGAAAAAAACATGAAATGATGCGCTGATCATAAACATATCCCAGACTCAAGTATTTCAAATTTTCTATTAAGCTATTTCCTGAATTTAAGCTCTACCCTGTGCTGCTGGATTGAATGGAAATGGAATATTTACCCATTGGAAATGAAAAGAATGCTGCTATTTGGCATGCAGTAGAACTTTACCTTTTGAATTCAGAATCTTGTTTCTCCTTTGGATCCTAAACAAGGCCAAATATCACATTATGTGTCAAAACATTTCCCTGCCAATTGCCAAAGTAGAAATCAACTATTAAAGTGATTTGAGAAGATGGCAGACTGGTGAGCTGTATGTTTTAGTTACTCCTCCAGGAAAGTAGGTAGAAAGCCAGGAACTGCGTGGACTGGACACCACAGAGCAATCTGACTTTGGGCATACTTCATACAACACTCATGAAAATGTCGAACTGCTGAGATCAGCGAAATCTGTAAGTTTTTGCGGCCAGGGGACCCGCGCCCCTCCCTGCCAGGCTCAGTCCCGTGGGAGGAGGGGCTATCAGCTCCGGGAAGGAGAAGGGAGAACTGCAGTGGCTGCTCTTATCGGAAACTCATTCTACTGATCCAGACTCCAACCATAGATAGACAGAGACCAGACACCAGAGAATCTGTGAGCAGCCAGCCCAGCAGAGAGGAGACAGGCATAGAAAAAAAAAACAACACGAAAAATTCCAAAATAAAAGCAGAGGATTTTTGGAGTTCTGGTGAACACAGAAAGGGGAAGGGTGGAGCTCAGGCCTTGAGGCGCATATGCAAATCCCGAAGTAAAGCTGGTCTCTCTGCCCTGTGGACCTTTCCTTAATGGCCCTGGTTGCTTTGTCTATTAGCATTTCAATAACCCATTAGATCTCTGAGGAGGGCCCTTTTT
This sequence comes from Choloepus didactylus, assembly GCF_015220235.1. Classification (NCBI taxonomy): domain Eukaryota; kingdom Metazoa; phylum Chordata; class Mammalia; order Pilosa; family Megalonychidae; genus Choloepus; species Choloepus didactylus. The sequence continues at coordinate 25,102,424 of NC_051310.1, forward strand.
TTTTAATCCTTTTTTCTTTTTCTAAAACAATTACTCTAAGAAGCCCAATACAGAAAGCTTCAAAGACTTTCAATTTGGGCACGTCAAGTCAAGAGCAGAACTAAGAGAGCTCTGAGACAAAAAGCAATAATCCAGTGGCTGAGAAAATTCACTAAACACCACAACTTCTCAAGGAAAGGGGGGTGTCCGCTCACAGCCACCATCCTGGTGGACAGGAAACACTCCTGCCCATCGCCAGCCCCATAGCCCAGAGCTGCCCCAGACAACCCAGTGTGATGGAAGTGCTTCAAATAACAGGCACACAGCACAAAACTGGGCATGGACATTAGCCTTCCCTGCAACCTCAGCTGATTGTCCCAGAGTTGGGAAGGTGGAGCAGTGTGAATTAACAAAGCCCCATTCAGCCATCATTTGAGCAGACTGGGAGCCTCCCTACACAGCCCAGCAGCCCAGAACTGCCCTGGGGGGACGGCACTCACCTGTGACATAGCACAGTCATCCCTCAACAGAGGACCCGGGGTGCACAGCCTGGAAGAGGGGCCCACTTACAAGTCTCAGGAGCCATACGCCAATACCAAGGACTTGTGGGTCAGTGGCAGAGACAAACTGTGGCAGGACTGAACTGAAGGATTAGACTATTGCAGCAGCTTTAAAACTCTAGGATCACCAGGGAGATTTGATTGTTAGAGCCATCCCCCCCCCCGACTGCCCAGAAACACGCCCCATATATGGGGCAGGCAACACCAACTACACACGCAAGCTTGGTACACCAATTGAGCCCCACAAGACTCACTCCCCCACTCACCAAAAAGGCTAAGCAGGGGAGAACTGGCTTGTGGAGAACAGGTAGCTCATGGACGCCACCTGCTGCTTAGTTAGAGAAAGTGTACTCCACGAAGCTGTAGATCTGATAAATTAGAGATAAGGACTTCAATTGGTCTACAAACCCTAAAAGAACCCTATCAAGTTCAGCAGATGCCACGAGGCCAAAAACAACAGAAAATTATAAAGCATATGAAAAAACCAGACGATATGGATAACCCAAGCCCAAGCACCCAAATCAAAAGACCAGAAGAGACACAGCACCTAGACCAGCTACTCAAAGAACTAAAGATGAACAATGAGACCATAGTACGGGATATAAAGGAAATCAAGAAGACTCTAGAAGAGCATAAAGAAGACATTGCAAGACTAAATAAAAAAATGGATGATCTTATGGAAATTAAAGAAACTGTTGACCAAATTAAAAAGACTCTGGACACTCATAGTACAAGACTAGAGGAAGTTGAACAACGAATCAGTGACCTGGAAGATGACAGAATGGAAAATGAAAGCATAAAAGAAAGAATGGGGAAAAAAATTGAAAAAATCGAAATGGACCTCAGGGATATGATAGATAATATGAAACGTCCAAATATAAGACTCATTGGTGTCCCAGAAGGGGAAGAAAAGGGTAAAGGTCTAGGAAGAGTATTCAAAGAAATTGTTGGGGAAAACTTCCCAAATCTTCTAAACAACATAAATACACAAATCATAAATGCTAGCGAACCCCAAATAGAATAAATCCAAATAAACCCACTCCGAGACATATACTGATCACACTGTCAAACACAGAAGAGAAGGAGCAAGTTCTGAAAGCAGCAAGAGAAAAGCAATTCACCACATACAAAGGAAACAGCATAAGACTAAGTAGTGACTACTCAGCAGCCACCATAGCGGCGAGAAGGCAGAGGCACGATATATTTAAAATTCTGAGTGAGAAAAATTTCCAGCCAAGAATACTTTATCCAGCAAAGCTCTCCTTTAAATTTGAGGGAGAGCTTAAATTTTTCACAGACAAACAAATGCTGAGAGAATTTGCTAACAAGAGACCTGCCCTACTGGAGATACTAAAGGGAGCCCTACAGACAGAGAAACAAAGAAAGGACAGAGAGACTTGGAGAAAGGTTCAGTACTAAAGAGATTCGGTATGGGTACAATAAAGGATATTAATAGAGAGAAGGAAAAATATGGCAAACATAAACCAAAGGATAAGATGGCCGTTTCAAGAAATGCCTTCACGGTTATAACGTTGAATGTAAATGGATTAAACTCCTCAATTAAAAGATATAGTTTCACAGAATGGATCACAAAAAATGAACCATCAATATGTTGCATACAAGAGACTCATCTTAGACACAGGAACACAAAGAAACTGAAAGTGAAAGGATGGAAAAAAATATTTCATGCAAGCTACAGCCAAAAGAAAGCAGGTGTAGCAATATTAATCTCAGATAAAATAGACTTTAAATGCAGGGATGTTTTGAGAGACAAAGAAGGCCACTACATACTAATAAAAGGGGCAATTCAGCAAGAAGAAATAACAATCGTAAATGTCTATGCACCCAATCAAGGTGCCACAAAATACATGAGAGAAACACTGGCAAAACTAAAGGAAGCAATTGATGTTTCCACAATAATTGTGGGAGACTTCAACACATCACTCTCTCCTATAGATAGATCAACCAGACAGAAGACCAATAAGGAAATTGAAAACCTAAACAATCTGTTAAATGAATTAGATTTAACAGACATATACAGGACATTACATCCCAAATCACCAGGATACACATACTTTTCTAGTGCTCACGGAACTTTCTCCGTAATAGATCATATGCTGGGACATAAAACAAGCCTCAATAAATTTAAAAAGATTGAAATTATTCAAAGCACATTCTCTGACCACAATGGAATACAATTAGAAGTCAATAACCATCAGAGACTTAGAATATTCACAAATACCTGGAGGTTAAACAACACACTCCTAAAAATCAGTGGGTTAAAGAAGAAATAGCAAGAGAAATTGCTAAATATATAGAGACGAATGAAAATGAGAGCACAACATACCAAAATCTATGGGATGCAGCAAAAGCAGTGCTAAGGGGGAAATTTATAGCGTTAAACGCATATATTAAAAAGGAAGAAAGAGCCAAAATCAAAGAACTAATGGATCAACTGAAGAAGCTAGAAAATGAACAGCAAACCAATCCTAAACCAAGTAGAAGAAAAGAAATAACAAGGATTAAAGCAGAAATAAATGACATAGAGAACAAAAAAACAATAGAGAGGATAAATATCACCAAAAGTTGGTTCTTTGAGAAGATCAACAAGATTGACAAGCCCCTAGCTAGACTGACAAAATCAAAAAGAGAGAAGACCCATATAAACAAAATAATGAATGAAAAAGGTGACATAACTGCAGATCCTGAAGAAATTAAAAAAATTATAAGAGGATATTATGAACAACTGTATGGCAACAAACTGGATAATGTAGAAGAAATGGACAATTTCCTGGAAACATATGAACAACCTAGACTGACCAGAGAAGAAATAGAAGACCTCAACCAACCCATCACAAGCAAAGAGATCCAATCAGTCATCAAAAATCTTCCCACAAATAAATGCCCAGGGCCAGATGGCTTCACAGGGGAATTCTACCAAACTTTCCAGAAAGAACTGACACCAATCTTACTCAAACTCTTTCAAAACATTGAAGACAAGGGAACACTACCTAACTCATTTTATGAAGCTAACATCAATCTAATACCAAAACCAGGCAAAGATGCTACAAAAAAGGAAAACTACCAGCCAATCTCCCTAATGAATATAGATGCAAAAATCCTCCACAAAATACTTGCAAATCGAATCCAAAGACACATTAAAAAAATCATACACCATGACCAATTGGAGTTCATTCCAGGCATGCAAGTATGGTTCAACATAAGAAAAACAATCAATGTATTACAACACATTAAAAACTCAAAAGGGAAAAATCAATTGATCATCTCAATAGATGCTGAAAAAGCATTTGACAAAATCCAACATCCGTTTTTGATAAAAACACTTCAAAAGGTAGGAATTGAAGGAAACTTCCTCAACATGACAAAGAGCATATATGAAAAACCCACAGCCAGCATAGTACTCAATGGTGAGAGACTGAAAGCCTTCCCTCTAAGATCAGGAACAAGACAAGGATGCCCGCTGTCACCACTGTTATTCAACATTGTGCTGGAAGTGCTAGCCAGGGCAATCCAGCAAGACGAAGAAATAAAAGGCATCCAAATTGGAAAAGAAGAAGTAAAACTGTCATTGTTTGCAGATGATATGATCTTATATCTAGAAAACCCTGAGAAATCGACGATACAGCTACTAGAGCTAATAAACAAATTTAGCAAAGTAGCGGGATACAAGATTAATGCACATAAGTCAGTAATGTTTCTATATGCTAGAAATGAACAAACTGAAGAGACACTCAAGAAAAAGATACCATTTTCAATAGCAACTAAAAAAATCAAGTACCTAGGAATAAACTTAACCAAAGATGTAAAAGACCTATACAAAGAAAACTACATAACTCTACTAAGAGAAATAGAAGGGGACCTTAAAAGATGGAAAAATATTCCATGTTCATGGATAGGAAGGCTAAATGTCATTAAGATGTCAATTCTACCCAAACTCATCTACAGATTCAATGCAATCCCAATCAAAATTCCAACAACCTACTTTGCAGACTTGGAAAAGCTAGTTATCAAATTTATCTGGAAAGGGAAGATGCCTCGAATTGCTAAAGACACTCTAAAAAAGAAATACGAAGTGGGAGGACTTGCACTCCCTGACTTTGAAGCTTATTATAAAGCCACAGTTGCCAAAACAGCATGGTACTGGCACAAAGATAGACATATAGATCAATGGAATCGTATTGAGAATTCAGAGATAGACCCTCAGATCTATGGCCGACTGATCTTTGATAAGGCCCCCAAAGTCACTGAACTGAGCCATAATGGTCTTTTCAACAAATGGGGCTGGGAGAGTTGGATATCCATATCCAAAAGAATGAAAGAGGACCCCTACCTCACCCCCTACACAAAAATTAACTCAAAATGGACCAAAGATCTCAATATAAAAGAAAGTACCATAAAACTCCTAGAAGATAATGTAGGAAAACATCTTCAAGACCTTGTATTAGGCGGCCACTTCCTAGACTTTACACCCAAAGCACAAGCAACAAAAGAGAAAATAGATAAATGGGAACTCCTCAAGCTTAGAAGTTTCTGCACCTCAAAGGAATTTCTCAAAAAGGTAAAGAGGCAGCCAACTCAATGGGAAAAAATTTTTGGAAACCATGTATCTGACAAAAGACTGATATCTTGCATATACAAAGAAATCCTACAACTCAATGACAATAGTACAGACAGCCCAATTATAAAATGGGCAAAAGATATGAAAAGACAGCTCTCTGAAGAGGAAATACAAATGGCCAAGAAACACATGAAAAAATGTTCAGCTTCACTAGCTATTAGAGAGATGCAAATTAAGACCACAATGAGATACCATCTAACACCGGTTAGAATGGCTGCCATTAAACAAACAGGAAACTACAAATGCTGGAGGGGATGTGGAGAAATTGGAACTCTTATTCATTGTTGGTGGGACTGTATAATGGTTCAGCCACTCTGGAAGTCAGTCTGGCAGTTCCTTAGAAAACTAGATATAGAGCTACCATTCGATCCAGCGATTGCACTTCTCGGTATATACCCGGAAGATCGGAAAGCAGTGACACGAACAGATATCTGCACGCCAATGTTCATAGCAGCATTATTCACAATTGCCAAGAGATGGAAACAACCCAAATGTCCTTCAACGGATGAGTGGATAAATAAAATGTGGTATATACACACGATGGAATACTACGCGGCAGTAAGAAGGAACGATCTCGTGAAACATATGACAACATGGATGAACCTTGAAGACATAATGCTGAACGAAATAAGCCAGGCACAAAAAGAGAAATATTATATGCTACCACTAATGTGAACTTTGAAAAATGTAAAACAAATGGTTTATAATGTAGAATGTAGGGGAACTAGCAGTAGAGAGCAATTAAGGAAGGGGGAACAATAATCCAAGAAGAACAGATAAGCTATTTAACGTTATGGGGATGCCCAGGAATGACTATGGTCTGTTAAATTCTGATGGATATAGTAGGAGCAAGTTCACAGAAATGTTGCTATATGAGGTAACTTTCTTGGGGTAAAGTAGGAACATGTTGGAAGTTAAGCAGTTATCTTAGGTTAGTTGTCTTTTTCTTACTCCCTTGTTATGGTCTCTTTGAAATGTTCTTTTATTGTATGTTTGTTTTCTTTTTAACTTTTTTTTTCATACAGTTGATTTAAAAAAGAAGGGAAAGTTAAAAAAAAAAAAAAGAAAGAAAAACAAGGAAAAAAAAAAAGATGTAGTGCCCCCTTGAGGAGCCTGTGGAGAGTGCAGGGGTATTCACCTAACCTACCTCCGTGGTTGCTAACATGACCACAGACATAGGGGACTGTTGGTTTGATGGGTTGAGCCCTCTACCATACGTTTTACCCTTGGGAAGACGGTTGCTGCAAAGGAGAGGCTAGGCCTCCCTATAATTGTGCCTAAGAGCCTCCTCCTGAATGCCTCTTTGTTGCTCAGATGTGGCCCTCTCTCTCTGGCTAAGCCAACTTGAAAGGTGAAATCACTGCCCTCCCCCCTACGTGGGATCAGACACCCAGGGAAGTGAATCTCCCTGGCAACGTGGAATATGACTCCCGGGGAGGAATGTAGACCCGGCATCGTGGGACGGAGAACATCTTCTTGACCAAAAGGGGGATGTGAAAGGAAATGAAATAAGCTTCAGTGGCAGAGAGATTCCAAAACGAGCCGAGAGGTCACTCTGGAGGGCACTCTTGCGCACACTTTAGACAACCCTTTTTAGGTTCTAAAGAATTGGGGTAGCTGGTGGTGGATACCTGAAACTATCAAACTACAAACCAGAACCCATGAATCTCGAAGACAGTTGTATAAAAATGTAGCTTATGAGGGGTGACAAGGGGATTGGGAAAGCCATAAGGACCACACTCCACTTTGTCTAGTTTATGGATGGATGAGTAGAAAAATAGGGGAAGGAAACAAACAGACAAAGGTACCCAGTGTTCTTTTTTACTTCAATTGCTCTTTTTCACTCTAATTATTATTCTTGTTATTTTTGTGTGTGTGCTAATGAAGGTGTCAAGGATTGATTTAGGTGATGAATGTACAACTATGTAATGGTACTGTAAACAATCGAAAGTACGATTTGTTTTGTATGACTGCGTGGTATGTGAATATATCTCAATAAAATGATGATTAAAAAAAAAAATAAAGAAGGTGATGGTGGAAAGACCTGGAAAAAATAAAGTGATTTGAGGGGAATGCCAGGTATTAGAAAATAAGAATAACCTTCTAAACACAGAGAAAAAATAAAAATGCAAGGCTATTTTTAAGGTTGCTCAGTTAAAGTTGAGATCAGTAAAAAAATCAAATATTATCTGGGAGGTTGATACAAATACATTTCATTATCTTACCTTGATGATTTTTTTAAAAAAGCAGAATCACTCCCCTCAGACAAATAAATTCAGGAAGAGTCTTTTTATTTGAGCCAAATAGAACCAGAAAGCATTAGAACTAGAAAAATTTAAAAAGATTGCTGAGTATGCAATATTGCTCAGAAAGGAATCAGCATTATTGGAGAAGAGGGTAATCTCCCATAGAGTAAGAAAGCAGTAAAGATAGCAACCTATGTAGAGGTTTTTTGTAGAGACAAACGGCAGAAGGAGGAATAAACGAAAGAATATTTAAATTCTTCAACCTCTTACATGAAGGCAGCCAAAAGCAGGGTTGGATTTTGATCTAATGGAGCAGAGGCTTCAAATGAGAGTAAATTTAACATTTTTCACCCCTAGTTGCTCTGGCAATGTGCTGATAACTTCAAAATGAGAAAAAAAGTACATTTAAATGAAGTAAATAGTATTGGAAGTAGAGCCATGTGGGTTTCAGTGAGATTTTAGGGATGGGAAATTCTAGGGAAGGTTTCAGAGGGGCCTCTAAAAGACGGTGATCCTGGATAAAGGGTTATCTGTTATATGAAGAGAGCTTCTGGTTTCCCTTCTGGCTCTACCTAAGACCATGCAGTTAATATATCCTGTAGATCAGACATACCCATAATGTCTTACCTAGTCTATTTATGTGTGTTTCCACTCAGAAGCAACAGTAGTCTGAAAGAATTTTTTTAACAAAAAATCAAAACAAAATAAAACAAACAAAAAGGACTCCCAGTTAAATTTGAATATCAGATAAACAATGAATAACTATTTTGGTATATGTATGTTCCATGCAAGATTTAGGATATATTTTAAAAAGTATATATTTTCAAGAAAATGTCTGTCAGGTACCCAAGTGTCAATGACACAATTTGTTAGTCCTCCTTTCAGGTGAAACTGTTGTTCTAAGTGAAAAGTGGCTGATTTAGCTCTTAATCACAAAAGTACTTTTCCTTGGAAAACAATAGTACTTTGTTGTATGCAACTGAAGTGTTCCATGTGTACTTCTCATTTTGTCACCTAGTATGTTATGAAGACATTTACCCAAGTGTTAAGACTTAAAAAAATCAGTAAATTATAATGTTTTATGCAGAATTTTTTTAAGTAGAACTTAAAGCACCAGCAGTTTTGCCATCAGCACAACTGCCAACACAGTAATATAGGCAAATAGCTTCTTAGTGTTACTATGAAAAGAATTTTGACCTTATGGATCCCCTGAAAGGGTCTTGGGAACTCCCAGTGATCATTGGATCACACTTTGAAAATGCTCCACTACTGCTTACTGGTTAATAGCTATGGACCTGGATTGTTTCTTACAAAATCATTTTTTGTTGTTGTTGTTGCTTTTGTGGCAAAATAAATAAATAAGTAAAATGTAAGCATATGTTTGATGATAACACAAGCATTCACTCAATTCAAATGAAGGGTTCTTATATATTTTGTGTGCCTATATGCATATTATTTATAGTTAAACACTTGTGAAAATAATATCTACCATTTTTTAAAAGAGACCCATGATGTTATTTTATTTCACTCTTTAATAAATGGAGACTAAAAAGAGTTAAATGGCTTGACACAGGAGGGCCACATGCTTTTTCTACTGGCAAAGTTGAATATAAAAGGTTCATTGCAGAAACTTTATGAAGTATTTTCTCCAAAAATTTGAGAAAACTAAATGGTGAGTAAGCTTCATATTAACTCAACAATGATTCCATTTCATAATATTTCCCAGGCATTCAAGTTTTTAATGTAAAATGTGGAAAATTGTTAAATAAGGCAATACTGTTTTATAAGTCTATGTCTGGAACTTCAAAAAAGAGTTATATATGTGTGTATTTAATGAGGATATTTTAACAACAAAGCATCACTGGATTTTATTAGACAAATATAACTTAGTGATGCATAATGAATATGTGAGTGTTTTCCTTTTGTGTGTATATATGGTGAGCATATCTATCCCATTTTAAAATATATTCCATTTGAAAATATTGAATTTTTATTCCATTACATAACAAAAAAACCTACGTGCTATTTTCACTAATGCATAACTATATAACTATATATAGATAATGGAACAGATTGTTTTTCTTGTGTATTCTAGCAACCTTGTAAAATTCTCTTTCCTCATGGTAGGCTGCTTTCTAAATACATGGTAATGAACTGCTTTGGTAAATTTTCAAAAGAATAGGAATTTTTAAATCTATTATTCCACAATTCTTAAAGTACCTTCATAATACTCTAAATACTTTTCTGCTCTAACAATCATTTTTTCAGGAAAAAGTAAAATTTCAAGAGTTGAAGGTTATGGAGTATATTTGGGTTGCTTTTCTGATCAAGAGTTGATTCTTCAGATTTTTTTGTTTATTGTCCTGAAAACAATATTGTGAAATACTCATGGTCTAACACACTTAACTGTATTCTGCTCTGGAAGCAATAAGGCTGTGAGGAAAACAGAATTCTTAAAATCACCCAGCATTAGTTCTGATAGATGATTAAGCCAAGCTGTCTTGTCTATCTCCTAATCCATTGGTCTTTGAAGAAGGTGAGGAAAGACAAAAGCAAACATGCCACAAAGTAATACCTGAAGACACCAAACAGAGCACAGTGCCCACTGCTTCATGTGCTCTTTCTCTTTACACAACAGGTGTCATTTGTTTCTTACTGTATTTCTCTTTAATCTTTTTCCACCACCCTCCTATTTCATTTCTCTTTATTTTCTTCATTTCTCTCTCCTCTGCTTTTGTTCTGATTCTGCTTGTGGCACTGAGTTTGTTTTGTTTTGTTTTGTTTTGCTTTTTAACCTAGAAGCTCTTTTATTTTTTTTAGAGAGAGAGAAATTGTAGGTTTACAGAAAAATCATGCAGAAAATGCAGCATTCCCTCCGCACACAGGTTTCTTTGTGATTAACATTTAACATTAGGGTGGTACCTTTCTTACAATTGGTGAAACAATTATAATTATACTATTAAATATAGTCCACAGTTTAAATTAGGTTTCACTGTTTGTGTTACACAGGTCTATGTGGCTTTTTTTTTTTTCAATTTTTTTTATTCTGGTAACAGAAATACAACCTCAAATTTATGCTTTTAACCACATTAAAATGTTTTAAATATTTAATTCAGTGGTGTTATTTTCATTCACAATTTGTGCTTCTATTACCATCATCCATTTCCAAACTTTTCCATCACACCAAACAGAAAGTCTGTACCCATTTACCATTAACAACTCATTCCCTCCACAACCAGGTCCCTGGTAACCTGTATTCTAGTTTCCAATTCTATGAAATTCTTATAATTATTTCAAATCAGTGAGATCATACATTTTTTATCTTTCTGTGTCTGGCTTATTTCACTCAACACAATGTCTTCAAGTTTCACCTATTTTGTCATGTATATCAGAACTTCAGTCCGTTTAACAATTGAATACTATTTTTTTGTATGTGTTACATCATACTTTGCTTATGCATGCATCTGTTGATGGAAACTTGATTGCTTCAATCTTTTGGCACTTGTGAATAATACAATGAATATCAGTGTGCAAATATCTTTTCAAGTCCCTGCTTTCAATTCTTTAGGGATTGCTGGGTCATATGATAATTCTATAGTTAATGTTTTAAGGAACCTCCAAACTCTTCCAGAGCAGCTGCACCATTTTACATTCCTACCAAGAATGAACAGCTCCTATTTCTTTATATCCTTTCCAACACTTGCTGTTTTCCACTTTTTTAAATAGTACCCATCCTAGAAGGATCTTTTCATGTACTCTTTGTTCATTTGTATATCTTCTTTGGAGAAATGTCTAATCAAATCTTTTCACCATTTTGAAAATTGGGTTGTCTTTTAGTTGTTTAGGTGTAGGATTTCTTTATATATTCTGTTTATTAACCCCCTATCAGATAATGTGGTTTCCAAATATTTTCTCCAATTTGTAAATTGTCTTTTTACTTTCACAATGATGATCTTTGATGTACAAAAGTTTTTACTTTAGCAAAATCCCAAGTATCTTTTTTGTTGTTGTTGTTGTTGCTTGTGGTTTTGGTATAAAATCTAAGAAATCATTGCATAACACAAGGGACTGATGATGTTTCCTTATGTTTTCTTCTATGAGTTTTATAATTTCAGATCTTATATTTAGGTCTTCTATTCATTTTTATTTAAGTTTTGTATATGGTGTGAGGTAGAGGTCCACATATGGAGATCCAGTTTTCCTAGCATCACTTCTTGAAGAGATTATCCTTTCTCCATTGGTTGGACTTGGCACCCTTGCCAAATAACAGTTGCAATAGATATGAAAGTTTATTTCTTAACTCTTAATTCAGTTCCATTGGTCTATATATCTGTACCAGTACCATGTTACATTGATTACTGCAACTTTGTAATAAGCTTTAATATTGGGATGTGTGAGTACTCTGTTTTCATTCATCTGTTTCCAGATGGTTTGGGCTATTCAGCGTCCCTTACCCTTCCAAATAAATTTTGTAATGGATTTTTCTGTTTCTGCAAAGAAGGGTATTGAAATTTTCAGTGGTATTGCATTAAATCTGTTAATCACTTTGGGTAAAATTGACATTTTGACAATATTTTGTCTTCTAAATGCTGGACATGGAATGGCCTTCCATTTATTTTGGTCTTCTTTGAGTTCTTCGATCAAATGTTGTGTAATTTCCTGTGACCTTTACATAGTCAATTAAATTTATTCCTAAATTTTCTGATCTTTTAGTTGTCATTGTACATGATTTTTTCTTGTTTTCTTCTTCAAATTATTCATTACTAGTGTGCTAATTATTCATTACAAAAACACTGCTGATTTTGTAGGTTGATCTTACATAGCCTGCCCCTTTGCTGAATTCATTTATTAGCTCTAGTAGCTTTGCTATTGATTTTTCCAGATTGTGTCTATATAGGATCATGTCATCTGCAAATAGGGAAAATTTTATTCTTCCTTTCCTATGTAAATATGTTTTATTTCTTTTACTTACCTAATTGTTCTGGCTAGAACTTACACAGTATTGAATAACAGTAGTGACAATGGGCATCCTTATCTTTTTCCTGATCTTAGAAGAAAAGCTTTTAATTGTTCACCACTGAGTATGATGTTTAATGTGGGTTTTTCATGTAAGCCCTTCTACTCCTTGTTTTCTAAGTGTTTGATCAAAAAGCATGCTGGATTTTGTCAAATACCTTTATGCATCACTTCAGATGATCATGTAGTTGTTTTCCTTCATTCTATTACTTTGGCATATTACATTAATTGATTTTCTTATTGTTCTAGTTTGATAATGTTGCTGTTACACTAAACACCAGAAATGGATTGGCTTTTATAAAGGGGGTTTATTTGGTTACAAAGTTACTGTCTTAAGGCCATAAAGTGTCCAAGGTAAAGCATCAACAATGGGGCATCTCCACTGAAGGATGGCCATGGCGTCTGGAAAACCTCTGTTAGCTCGGAAGGCATGTGGCTGGTGTCTGCTTGCTCCTAGGTTGTGTTGCAAAATGGCATTCTCCAAAATGATGTTCTTGGGGTGTTTTGTCCTCTCTTAGCTGCAGCTCCTCTTCAAAATGTCACTCTCAGTTGCTCTGAGCTCCTTCTGTTTGTCAGCTCATTTATATGGCTCCAGTGATTTAATTCAGACCCATCCTATATGGGTAGGGTAACACACCCATGGAAGTTACCCAATCAAAGGTCTTGTACACAGTTGATTGAATCACATATCTATGGAAACATTCAAAGGATTCCAATCTAATCAACACTAATATGCCTGCCCCCACAAGATTGCATCAAAGATTATGGCTTTTTCTGGGGGACATAATACATTCAAACTGGCACACTTATGTTGAACCACCCTTGCATATGTGGGGTAAATTCCCATTGGTCATGGTGGATAGTTCTTTTGATGTGCTGTTGGATCAGTTTCTCATATTTTTTGGTGAATTTTTTCATCTGTATTCATTGGGGATCTTGGTCTGTAATTTTCTTTTCTTGCAGCATCTTTTATCTGGCTTTGGTAATAAGGTGATAATTGGCCTTATAGAATGAATTGGGAAATGTTCCCCCCTCTTCAATTTTTTGGAAGAGTTTGTGCATGATCAGTGTTAATTCTTCTTGAAAAGTTTGGTAAAATTCCCCTATGAAGGCATCTGGTGCTGGGCTTTTCTTTGCTGGGAATTTTTTTGTTTGTTTTTTGTTTTTGTTTTTGTTTTTTAATTTAATTTTATTGAGATTGTTCACATACCATACAATTATCCAAAGATCCAAGGTGTACAATCAGTGGCCCACAGTACCATCATACAGCTGTGCATCCATCAACACAATTATCTTTTTTTTCAATTTTTGGAACATTTTCACTACTCCAGAAAAGAAAGAAAGACAAAAAAAAAAAAAGGAAACTCAAATCCCCCCATACCCCTAACCATGCCCCCTCCATTATTGATTCATAGTTTTGCTATAGTACTTTTGTTACTAGTTTGCATTGATTGTGTTTTCCCCCAATACTACCCTAGTTTTAACACCTTGCAAGGTTGGCATTCATTCGTTCTCTCTCAAGTAAAAAACATATTTGTGCATTTTATCACAATTGTTGAGCACTCTAGGTTTCACTGAGTTATACAGTCCCAGCCTTTACCTTTCCTCTTTCCTTCTGGTGTCCCACATGCTCCCAACCTTCCTCTTTCAACCATACTCACAGTCATCTTTGTTCTTACATTGCTGTGCTACCATCACCCAAAATTGTGTTCCAAACCTCTCACTTCTGTCTTTTCCCGGCTAACTGTAATGCTCCCTTTAGTATTTCCTATAGACCAGGTATCTTGTTCACAAACTTGTTTGTTTGACAGAGAATATTTCAAACTCTCCCTCATATTTGAAGGACAATTGTGCTGGATATAGGATTCCTGGTTGGTGGTTTTTCTTTTTTATTATCTAAAATATATCACACCACTTCCTTCTTGCCTTCATGGTTTCTACTGAGAAATCTGCACATAGTCTTATCAATCTTCCTTTGTATGTGTTGGATCGCTTATCTCTTACTGCTTTCAGGATTCACTCTTTGTCTTTGACATTTGATAATCTGATTATTAAGTGTCTTGGCATAGGCCTATTCAGATCTATTCTGTTTGGGGTATTCTGCACTTCTTGGATCTGTAATTTTATGTCTGTCATAAGAGATGGGAAATTTTCATTGATTATTTCCTCATATATATATATATATATATATATATATTATTGAGATTGTTCAGATACTATACAACTATCCAAAGATCCGAAGTATAAAATCAATTGCCCACGGCACCACCATACAGCTGTATATCAATCAACACAATTATTTTTTTTTCAATTTTTAGAACATTTTCACTACTGCAGAAAAGAAATAAAGACAAAAAAAAAAAAAGGAAACTCCGGTCCTCCCATACCCCTAACCATACTCCCCCCTCCATTATTGATTCATAGTTTTGGTATAGTACATTTGTTACTATGGATGAAAGAATGTTAAAATACTACTAACTGTAGTATATAGTTTGCAATAGGTATATATTTTTTCCCTATATTCCTCTTTATTATTAACCTCTAATTATAGTGACATGCATTTGTTCTAGTTCGTGAGAGAGATTTCTAATATTTGTATAGTTAATCACAGACATTGTCTACCACAAGATTCACTGTTTTATACATTCCCATCTTTTAACCTCCAACTTTCCTTCTGGTGACATGCATGACTCTGAGCTTACCCTTTCCACCACCTTCACACACCTTTTAGCACTGTTAGTTATTCTCACAACATGCTACCATCACCCCTGTCCATTTCCAAATATTTAAGTTCACCCTAGTTGAACATTCTGCTCATAATAAGCAACCGCTCCCCATTCTTTAGCCTCTTCATTCTACATCCTGGTAACTTATATTTCATGCCTATGAGTTTGCATATTATAATTAGTTCATATCAGTGAGACCTTGCAATATTTGCCTTTATGTGTCTGTCTTATTTCACTCAGTATAGTGCCCTCAAGCTTTCTTCATCAACCCATTTCTTTAAAGATGGTTTTGTTCAAACACTATACATTCCATTCTAAGTAAACAATTGGTTCCCCATATAGTCACATATTTATGTATTGAGCACCATCGCCACTTTCTATATAAGGACATTTCTTCCACAAAGATGGAAGAAGAGTCAGAGAAGGCAGAGAGGCAAAAGAAAAAGATAAGAGAAAGAGAGAAAAACAAACAAACAAAAAAACTTGATAGCTAGAATGTGACAAAAGGAAAGATAACATTAACCTAAAGTAGAATAAAGAGTCAGACAACATCATCAATGCCAGGAGTCCCATACCCTTCCCCTATTCCCCACCCCTCCATATGCATTTAGCTTTGCTATATTGCTTTTGTTACATTAAAGGAAGCATAATACAATGTTTCTATTAATTCTAGCCTCTAGTTTGCATTCATTGTATTTTCCCCCCAATCCCACCCTATTCTTAACACTTTGCAATGTTGACATTCATTTGTTCTACTTCATGTAAAAACATATTTGTACCTTTTATTACAATTGTTGAGCACCCTAGGTTTTCCTGAGTTACACAGTCCTAGTCTTTACCATTCATCTTTTGTTCTGGTGTCCCACATGATCCCAGCCTTCCCCTTTCAACCATATTCACAGTCATCTTTGTTCAGTGTACTTACATTGCTGTGCTACTGTCTCCCAAAACTGTTTTCCAAACCTCTCACTTCTGTATTTTCCTTTCTGTCTGCAATGCTTCCTTTAAAGTTTCCTGTAGAGCAGGTATCTTGTTCACAAACTCTGTCATTGTCTGTTTGTCAGAGAATATTTTAAGCTTTCCCTCATATCTGAAGGATAGTTTTGCCAGATATAGGATTCTTGGTTGGTGGTTTTTCTCTTTCATTATCTTAAGTGTATCACCCCACTTCCTTCTTGCTTCCATGGTTTCTACTGAGAAATCCACACATAGCCTTATCAAGCTTCCTTTGCATGCGATAGATTGCTTCTCTCTTGCTGCTTTCAGGATTCACTCTTTATCTTTGATGTTTGATAATTTGATTATTAAGTGTCTTGGCACAGGCCTATTCAGATCTACTCTGTTTGGGGTAGGCTGCACTTCTTGGATCCATAATTTTATGTCTTTCATAAGAGATGGGAAATTGTCATTGATTATTTCCTCTATTATTGCTTCTGCCCCTTTTCCCTTCTCTTCTCCTTCTGGGACACCAATGACATGTAAAATCTTGCTTTTCATTTTGTCTTTAAGTTCCTGGAGACATTGCTCATATTTTTCCATTCTTTTCTCTATGTGTTCTTTTGTGTGTAGGCTTTCGGGTGCCTTGTTCTCCAGTTCCTGAGTGTCTTCTTTTGCGTCTTGAGATCTGCTGTTGTATGTCTCCATCGTGTCTTTCATCTCTTGTGTTGTGCTTTTCATTCCATAGATTCCGCCAGTTGGTTTTTTGAACTTTCAATTTCTACCTTATGTATGTCCTGTGTTTTCATCATATGGTTCGGCTCTTTCACCATGTCTTCCCTAAACTTTTTGAATTGACTTATTATTAGTTGTTTCAATTTCTGCATCACAGTTGAAGTGCAAGTTTGTTCCCCTGACCAGGCCATAACTTCATTTTTCTTGGTGTAGGTTTTAGTTTTCTGTTGTCTAGGCATGGTTTTCTTGGTTACCCCAATCAGGCCTCCTCAGATCAGAATGGTCTCAGGTCTCAGAGGAAGAAGTATTCAGTATCTGGTTTCCCTGAGGGTGTGTCTTAGAAAATTGGTACACCCTCTGATTCCTCCAGTCACTGTGCTTTTCTGCCCAGCAGGTGGCACCTGTTAGCCTATAATTCTTGAGTGGTGTAAGGAGGTGTGGCTCTTTTTCCCCAAGTACTGAATGAAAGGCAGGTAGTAGAGCTGGGCCCCACCCCTTTCCTCTTAGAGGAGATAGACCACCTAGGGGGAGGTTATTAGCATTTCAATGGTCTCTCTCTGCCTGTGCTATACCCTTGTCTGGGTCACAGAACTGGGAACTGAAAATGGCTGAGGCTTTTCCCACTGAGTCAAAGAAGGAACAGATATTCCCCTTCAGAGCTAGTCTGAGGTGACCCTCCATCTCTCCAAGGTCAGTCATCACCCAAAGCCTCTGCTTGTTGGGGATTTGTATCTCTAGTAAGCAGTTCACACTCGCTAATTAAAACCCCAGTTGGAGCTCAGCTGAGCTACATTTGCTTGCTGAGAGAGAGTTTCTCTGTGGCACCATGAGGCTTTGAAGCTCGGGCTGTGGGGTAGGAGTCTCCCAATTTGGATCTGCAGTTTTTACTTACAGATTTTATGCTGTGATCTCAGGCATTCCTCTCAGTTCAGGTTGGCGTATGATGAGTGGACAGTCACGTTTGTCCCCCTGCAGTTATTCCTGATTATTTACTAGTTGTTTCTGGTTTTTTTAGTTGTTCCAGGGGGACTACTTAGCTTACACACCTCTCTATGCCACCATCTTAGATCTTTTATTTCCTCTATTATTGCTTCTTCCCCTTTTCCCTTCTCTTCTCCTTCTGGGACAACCATGACACATACACTCATGTGTTTAATGTGGTCATTCAATTCCCTGAGATGTTGCTCATATTTTTCCATCTTTTTTCCTATCTGTTCTTTTGTGTGTAGGATTTCAGGTGTCTTGCTCTCCAGTTCTTGAGTGTTTTCTTCTGCCTCTTGAGATCTGCTGTAGTATGTCTCCAGCGTTTTTTTCATCTCCTGTGTTGTGCCTTTCATTTCCATAGATTCTTCCAGTTGTTTTTACAAACTTTTGATTTCTACCTTATGTTCACTGATTATTTTCATTACACCCTTCATCTCTTTTGCCATATCTTCCCTAAACTTGTTGAATTGATTTAGCATTTGTTGTGTCAATTCCTGTATCTCAGTTGAAGTTGAAGTTTATTCTTTGACTGGGCAATATTTTCATTTTTCTTAGTGTAGGTTGTAGTTTTCTGTTGTCTAGGCACCTGGTTTCCTTGGTTACCCCAATCAGGTTTTCCCAGACCAGAATGGGCTCGGGTCTCAGAGGGTGGCAATATTCATTATCAGGTTTCCCTGAGGGTGTGTCTTAGAAGATTGACACACCCTGTGAGATCTCTAGCCACTGTGCTTTTCCTAACCTGTCCAGCAGGTGGTGCCTTTTGCTCCTGACTAGTATAAGGAGGTGTGGCACCCTTAGTCCTTAGTTTCTGGTTTGACTGTTTTCCCCCAGGCTCTGTGGTCTGGTTCTGAATGGAAGGCCTGTAGTAGAGCTTAACACTACCTCCTTCCTCTTGGGGAAGATATACCCCCTAGGGAGTTATCTTCAGCATTTAAATAGGTTCTTTGTCTCTCTGACTCTGCTGTTTCCACCTTGTCTGGGTCAGAGCACTGTGAACTGAAAATGCCTGAGGTTTTCTCCACTGAGCCGCTCAGGTTGAGAAAGAGAAAAAGGGACAGAAAGCCCCCTTTCATAGCCAGTCCATGGACCCCCAATTACACTTCTCAGCCAGAAGTAACACCTGGTCTTCTGGGATCCCCTTCCCAGGACAAGGGAGTCTTCTGATTCTTTAAGGTCAGCATCACTAAAAGCCTCTGTCTGCTTGTTGGGGATTGGTAGCTTGTATTGAGCAGTCCACATTTGTTAATTAAGACCCCAGGTGGAGCAGAAAGTGCTGCTTTCTACCACAACAAGCTTTTGTCATTCGGCCTACCATGGGAGGTGGGGGCTCCTGCTATGTTTCTGCAGCTTTTTCTTACAGATTTTATGCTGTGATCTTAGGCATTCTTCCCAATCCAGGTTGGTATATGATTGGTGGATAGTCATGGTTATCCCCCAGCAGTTATTCCAGATTATTTGCTAGTAGTTCCTGGTTGTTTATTAGTTGTTCCAGGGGACTAACTAACTTCACTCCTCTCTATGCCACCATCTTGCTGTATTTGTCTCCTGTTGGGAGGTTTTTAATAACTCAATCAGTTTACTTGTTATTGGTCTATTGAGATCTTCTGTTTCTTCCTGAAATAGGTAGTTTGTGTGTTTCCAGGGATTTGTGCATTTCATCTATGTTATATAATTTGTTGGCATGCAATTGTTCATATTATCTTGTTACAATTCTTTATATTTCTGTGGGGTTGGTAGTAATGTCCCTCTTTTCATTTCTGATTTTAATTATTCGCATCTGCTTTTATTTTTTCTTTGTCAGTCCAGATAAAAGCTTGTCAAATTTATTGATATTTTCCAAGAAACTGTCCTTTTTTTCATTATTGATTTTATTCTCTATTCCATTTATTTCCACTCTAGTCATTTTTGTTTCCTTCCTTTGCTCATTTTCGGTTTACTTTGTTCATTTTTCTAGATTCTCCAGTTTTGATATTAGGTCTCTCATTTGAGATCTTCTATTTTAATGTAAGCATTTAGTTATATATTTCCTTCTCAAATGAGAGACCTAATATCAAAACTGGAGAGTGACCCATGTGCACTAAAGAAGAATGTATTCTGCTCCTGTTGGGTGACATTTTCTATACATGTCTACAGGTCTAGTTTGTTTATAATATTGTTCAAGTCTTCTATTTCCTTAATGATATTCTGTCTAGATGTTCTATACATTAAAAAAAGTAATGTATTAAGTCTCCTATTTTAATGTAGAACTGTCTATTTCTCCTTCAAATCTGTCAATATTTGCTTCATGTATTTTGAGTTTCTGCTGTTAGGATCACATGTATTTATAATTGTTATGTCTTCCTGTCGAATTGGCTCCTTTATCAGAGTATAGGAACATTCTTTGTCCCTCAAACAGTATTTCTCTTAAAGTCTATTTTAATTGATATTAGTTTAGCTGCTCCAGTACACATTTCAAAATAATTTGCATGATATGCTTTTGTTCCCATCCTTTCATTTTCAACTTATATTTGTCTTTGAATTTAAGGTGTGTTTCTTTAAAACAGCATATAGTTGTGTCATGCTTTTCTACCCATTCTTCCAATCTGCCTTTTGACAGGAGAATTTAATCTATTTACATTTAAAGTAATTATGATAATGCAGGACTTGTTTCTCCCACTTTGCTATTTGGTATAAGTCTTATACCTTTTTTTGCACCTCAGTTCTTCAGTTAATGCCTACTTTCATACATATTTGATTTTTTTATTGTACTATTTTGAGTCTCTTCTCATTTCTGTCTTATTTTTTCATATTTTTTGTGATTACCATGGGTCTTAAATTTAATATCTTAAACCTATAAAAATTTCTTTTCATTTGATACTTAAGTTCAATATCATAAAAATACACTGTTCCTCTACTCCTCCATCTACCACTTTTTTTTCTGCTTTTACAAATTATGTATTTATATATTGCATGTCCCAAACCATAGATTTATACTTTTGCATTTTAGAAGTGACAATACATAAAAAGTGGAGTTATATACCAAAATAAATAAATAAATAAATAAATAAAACTACACACACATTAATACTGGTATTTATAATTACTCAATGGTTACCTTTCCTGCAGGTATTTGTTGCTTTATGAGGCTTTGATCCATGGTCCACTGTCCTTTCTTTTCAGTCTGAAGAACTCCCATTAGTGTTGCTAATACAGCTGGTCTAGTGGTGACAAACTCCCTCAGTGTCTCAGTGTTTGTTTATCTGGAAATGTCTTAATCTGTCCTTCATTTTTTCAAATAAATCTCACCAGATTTAAAATTCTTGGTTGACAATTGTTTTCTTTCAGTACTTAAATATTTTGTTCTACTACCTTCTTGCCCTCATTGTTTCTGATGAGAAATTGGCACTTAATCTTACTGGGACTTCCTTATACATAACATGCTGCATTTCTTTTGCAGCTTTCAGAACTGTCTCCTTGTCCATGACATTCTGCAGTTTGTCTACTATGTGTCTGGGCATGGTTCTCATCAAGTTTATGCTTCTCGGTGTTTTTTGGGCTTCTTGAATGTGCATATTCATGTTTTTTATTAAATTTGGGAAGTTTTCTGCCATTATTTCTTTGAATATTCCTCCTGTCTCTTTATCTCTTTCTTCTCTTTCTGAAACTCCTATATTGATATGCTTAATGGTGTCTCAGAGGTTTTTCAGGCCCTTTTCACTTTTTTCTTTCTTTTTTCTTTCTGCTCTTTAGCCTGAATTTTATCAGTTGTCTTGTCCTTGAGTTCACTGATTCTTTCTTATTTTGGCTCCAATCTGCTGTTGTAATCCTCTAGAGTGTTTGTCATTTCAGTTATTACAATATTCAAGTCCATTATTTCCTTTATATTGATTTGATTTTACTATTTGATTCCTCTGTAAAATTTTTATCTCTTTGTTTTCCTGATATTCTTTAGTTCTTTTTTGTTTTTTTTTCTTTGTCCCTGTTCTGTTTTGCTAATTCTGTTATTATGCAAAATACTAGAAATGGATTGGTTTTTATAAAGGAGGTTTATTTGGTTACAAAGTTACAGTCTTAAGGCCATAAGTGTCCAAACTAAGGCATCAACAATTGGGTACCTTCACTGGAGAAAAGCCGATGGTGTCCAGAAAGCCTCTATTTGCTGGGAAGGCATGTGGCTGGCATCTAGTCCAGGGTTCTGGTTTCAAAATGGCTTTCTCCCAGGACATTTCTCTCTAAGTGCCTGGGGGTGTTCTCTTGGTTTCTCCCAGGCAAACTCTGGGCTAGCAAAAGTCTGCTTTCAATGGTTATCTCCAAAATGACTCTCTCAGTCACAGCACTGAGTTCCTTCTGTCTGAGTTCTTATAGGGCTCCTGTGATTTAATTAAGACCCACACTGTATGGGCAGGGTAACACCTTCACAGAAATAATCTAATCAAAGGTATTACCTACAGTTGGGTGAGTCAGATCTCCATAGAAACATTCAATCAAGAGGTCACACCCTAATCAAAGATTAAAACATCTGCCCCCACAAGATTGCATTAAAGAATATGGCTTTTCCTGAGGGACATCATATATACAAACTGGCACAGTTCTCTTAAGCATATTAAGGATCTTTTTTCTCTTTTTAAAGTCTTCATCTGGTATGTCCAAAATCTGCTTTTCTTCATTGATATTTTCTGGATTTTTATTTCGTTCTTTTAAATGGTCCATTTTTTCCTGTTCTTTGTTTGTCTTATAATCCTTTGTTGCACACTGTACATTTTAATATTTTAAAGTGTTAACTCTGGGATTTAGTCCCTCATCTGCCTGTTCTTTAAGTTCATACCCAGCTATTAATGGAACTGAGAACTTAGGATGTAACAGTTGATTCTGTTTTCTGAATCATTACTTTGATATTATTTTTTACTTCCTGGCATATTAGAGTAGACAGAGGGAAATACCTGAAATCTGAACTACAATCCAGCCTCCTTGACCCCTGATAATGATTGTGTAGCCTTTGTCTTGTGCCCTGGTGATTGTAAAAACCTTGTGACTAGCATTCACTTGTACCCATGTTATCCAGTTTTTCAACTGTAGAGACCTATGATGACTAAAGACAGCCCCAACTGTTTATTAATGAAGGGTCTTGGGTCAGCCCAGAGCTAACCTACCACAATTCCAAAGTTATATTGGTAACTGAAACTGGATATAATCAAAATGGGCCAGCCTGACATGCACAGTTATTTAGACTTTAACCTACAATGCACCTATACCTCATTATAATACTAAAAACAACACCCATCATCATATTAGGACTACCATTTTCTTACATACATTTTGTGACTAAGCATGTAATCAGTCTGTACATGCTCAATAATTAAATCACCTGTAATTACATCATCTGGGGTCATTGTGTTCATTATCCTAAAGCCTGCCCATCTTTTGATACTATAAAACTATCAAATTATTGCAGCTCAAGGAGAAAGATTTTGGACTGATAGGCCATCTGCTCTCCTGCTTCATGCCTAGCAATAAAACTCTTTCTCTCTTTGAAACCCCGGTGTCTCAGGAATTGATCATTTAAGTGCATCAGGCAAAGAATCCACTACCTTGGTCCAATAACATTGATATGACAGAGATTTCCTTGAGTGTCAGGAGCTAACAAAAACTAATAAACCAATGTGTGGTGGGGGGGAAACTCCTTTCACCTTCTTTGTAGGTTGGCCCTGTGTTGACTGATGCTCTCCTTCAGAGTTTAGCCCTCCTATCAAGAATATCAGCCTCAGACAACATGAAGTGCAGAGTTCCCTCTGTTTTCTCTGAGTCTGTTTCTTCTCCTGAGATTGTGCTTGCTCATGGCCTTAGGAATTTCTCCATTTACAGGAATTTGAATGCCCTCTCTCCCTTTCCCCTCTGTTCCCTAAGGAACAGAGTCCTCCTTTTTTTGGGTACTCTATTGTATGACATAAAGAAGGTAATCCTTTGCCCTAAGCTACTTCGATTTAATTATTTATTGCTTTAACTGTCCACAATCTGCTTCTGCCTCTAAGGCAAGTTCTGGGAAGGCAAGTCAGGGATAAATTTCCTGGTTCAGTCTTTTAGGATGTCACCCAATAGACTGATCACATGCAAATACCTCAGTATGATTGTAGGCGTTATTATGCTCCTCTGTAACTGTGCCAGACAAGGACTCACAGTGGGAGCACAGGTTGCCTCTGCACTTCACCAGGGAGGGAGTGGGAGTGGAGGCAGTGGCTGTACCACACACTTCTCCTACCACCTTTAAAGCTGTGTTCTCTTGATTCAGCATTCACTCAGTTACTGAAACCCTTTAGCTGTTTCCTGGAGTTTTGGAGAAGATGGCTCTGCCACTTTATGCTGGTTGTTCAAAGATTCTACAACATTGGAGCAACTTATACCATTTTTGTTGCCCTCACTGTGACACTCAGTTTTAAAGGGAGTTTCAATCCATCTTACCTAGAATAGGGAAACATGTTTAAGTACTACTCATGGCAGATGAGTAAGAAAACTCACAGCCGTAAATATACTTGCTTGCTTTTCATAGAACTTTGTGTACTGAGCAAATATTGTCAGTTCTCAAATTTAAAATGTGTGTTTAATTTTAAACAATTACTTTTTTTAAAAAAAATTTATTTTGAAATAAATTCAAACTTACAGGAACAGTTGCAAAAACAATACAAACCCCATACACAGAACTCCAGCATACCCTGACCCCCCTCCCCCGATATCCTGATCCACCAACTTTAACATCCTGTCACACCACCATTTCTTTCTTTCCTTCCCTCCCTCCCTATCTATCATCCATCATCTATTGCTCTGTCTTCTGAACATATGAGAGCAAGCTGCACACATCCTTGAACAAACAATATAATTCACGTATACATTTCCCATGAACCAGAACATTCTTTTATGCATTCCCATTAAGTGCAGCTAAGAAGTTCAAGAAATTCAACATTGATACAAAGCTTACATTCTATATTTCCTTTTATTTTTCTTATGTCCCAGCTGTGTCCCTTTGAGCCTCCTCTCCTCCATCCTGAGATCCCATCCAGGATCATCCTTGGCATTTATAAACAACTACCTTTTAAATAATCAGCACTATTACGTAAGCAGAGCAGCTGGAAAATATTGTAACTACAAAAATACAATTTGTGGAACAAAAAAATCATGAATTGATAGGTATGCATGTGAATATGTATATCAGTTTAATATACCTTTCCCTTGTATCAGTACTCAATGTAGAATAACAACATATGTCTTAAACTTGAAATCAGATTGAGATTAGCATAGAAAGAATGTACTAGTAAAAAGCTGTATTCATGTAGTTCAGGGAAAACATGGGATGAGATATTGATTCATAACCTTGAAAAGTGCTGTTCAGGGTAATCTCATATACCCCTAAGAGAGTGTTAATTTGTACAAACTTTCTGGAAAGCAGTTAGGCAATACCTATTAAGAATCCTAAAGTTCTTTGTTTTTGTTTTTGTTTTTGTTTTTTTTTGACCCAATTAAATATACTTCTAGAAATTTATCCTAAATCAATATTCAATGATAAGTAGAAATATTTCTTTACAAAGATATTAATCATAGCATTTTTTATAATAGTTGAAAAGGAACAATTGTAATTAATCTAAATAGCTAACAAATTAATAACTTTTAGATAATTTATGGAATATCCAACAGATTGAACGTTGTGCTGCCATTAAACACCAGGTTTCAAAGATGACTAAGAATATAGGATAGATAGATATAATGCATGTTTTTTAGCCATGTATGTATGTGCACATTTAGCAATGCAATTTTTCATAGAATGTGTTTGTGTGTTTTGTGATGAAGAATCAAAATTATACCAAAAAAAAAAAAAAAAAAGCCCTCATATGTTCAGCATATATACTTCCAAAATCCATTGCTAGCTTTCATCCATGATTTCTGGTCTCAGCACAGTTTAGTAAGTGAGCAAGGATGCCAAAACCACTTTCAAAATCACCCTTTCGGCTTCATTCCTTGGGACTTATTAAGGTGACAAACACCTTAGGGCAAAGCTTACGGTCAGCAAAATTCTCAGCAAAATGAAATGCTCCCATTACTTTTCTTTTTGATGTGTGTGAACTGAGGCCTGCTCAAGCAGCTCTGGGTGACACACAGACTGACCCCCAGAACGTTCATCCTCATACCAGGCCCAGGCTTTGGGTTATTAAATGAGCCCAGGTATGTTTTGATAACCTTGGAACTGCAAACTCTATTGTACCATTCCCATACCCAGCCAGTTGCTGTATATCTTGGCAGAGGCAAGCTTATTTCCGAGGAAAGAGAAATATTTCCATTCTTTAATAAGTCATTCCAAGTTTCCTATGATGTTATAAATAATCCTGCAAACAGCCGGCTTTATTCTACTTAATTTGATATGGCAGCCTTGAGGAGTAGAAAAGTTCACTCTCAACAAAAGCCATGCAACTGGACTCTGCCCAATATTCTCCTTCCTGATGGGATAAACTTTATCATCAAGTTCACTTACCAAGGCAGCTGAGAGCCCACTTGGCCTTCTGAGGCGCTTACTGATAGAGAAGTCTGGGCTGGCTGTGCGTGCTGTGAGCATGAGATCAGCCCTTCCTGGGTTTTCCCTGGGGACAGGCAACTGGCCTGACAAACTCAGCTAATATACCTGTCATTCAAGGTCAGGAAGAAGGAGGCTAGAAAAACAAAGTTGAAATTATAGTGTAAGTAACTGGAAGAAGCAGCATTACAGATCATTTCAGGTTAAGTGTTTAGATAAAAGACACATATTTTGGTCTCTCCATAACTTTTTCTCAAATGTCCTTTCATGACCACATTTGAGGCTTATTTACACTTTGGAAGTCCCCAGAGGACTGAATTCTGGGCGTGCAGAAGAAGGTCATCTGACAATGGTGATGAAAGATAAAACTACCACAAATTCAGATGCTTGGCTGAGAGTTTTAAATCTGTTGAAAGAACTAAAAGGGCATTTTGCCAATTAGTCTGATTTTTAATAGGATGTTTTTGTTGTTTTTAGTCCTTTGCTCTGCATTTACAAACCAAACATGCTCTGATAAAACAGCCCAAGTGTGGTTGGCATTGATTTGGTAAAAGCTTATTTAAAGGGGAAAAAATAAGTATTTAACTTGATTTAATGTGCTTGGATATTAAGCAATTTCCTTTAATAATATATTTGTTTAAATAAACTGTTCATAGCTCATCTGGTATTATTTTTAAATTTGTATTTTATCCAAGTCAGACCTCCTTTACCTCCCAGTGTCTTAATGCTGTTCATGTTCCAATTAACATCACTTTAGGAAATGTTTTCTGGAAATTAATGTATTGGACTCATTAAGACTGGCTGAAACCAAATATAAGATGAGAGATCAGGTTTTTAAACTCAAGCACTGTTTCTAATATATGTATGTGTTTGCAATTCTCTTAAAAAGTGAAAAAAGAAAAAAGAAAAATAAAAGGAATTCACTGTTTATAAAGATAAACAAGAAATTGGGTTTCCACATTCTCACTTGAATATTTACTTTGCTTAATGAATGCTGCTTTTGTTTTGAGGAGTAGGCTGTAAATATTATATGATAATTCTGCACATGGATGGACAAGCATACAGAGAGGGTTTGTACATTGCTAGGGGAAAATCCCTTAGGATTAAAGTCTACCCAGCCTCCTTGTCCACATAGCCCTGCTCTCTGTTGCTTTCTTTCTTCTCAGGCTGACTCTGAGGCCTAGCCTCTCTTAATACTTTTTCAAGTGGAAACAAAAACAATATCACCACCATCTCTGCTTAGTGCATTTCAAAATGTGGTCTATAAGGCAGCTGCCATAACTTCATCTCATTTTCCTCTTCCCTCCTGATTATTTGTCATTCATGCCATCTCAATGTGGGTGCTATTATAGATGGCTAGGTAGTGAGCAGGCAGTTTTTATAACTCTGCATATAATGTTGCTTTGCAGAGAGCTGATCAATGACTATTTACTTAGATCAACTGTCCTCTTGAAAAAAAAAAAAAATAAGCAACAACTAAAACTTACCAGAACTCCATGGAAAAAGACAGCAATATGGAGCCCACCCTAAAGATTTAAGCTTGACATTTCTTTCTATGCAAGCATTCTCTAACATTCAAACTTTCTCAAACCCTAGCGGTGCAAAAAAAAGTCATCCCATACAATGCTCTCAGGTTGGGAATCAGTGGAGATGTCACTGTTTGAGAGGGTCAGTGTAGAATTTAATTGAGTATACCTGAATGAAGTATGAAATAGAGATATTAGTAGCCTAGACAGCTCACATGGCCAGATAAAGATAAATATAATAAAGACATTAGGGTGACTCTGGTGCAAGAGCAATCATTAAGCAATTATGTTACTTTGGAAGGCAAAGTGCAGAATACAATTTATACTTTGAAATTTTATATTTCTGTATTTCCAGAATTCATTTTTTTTTTTTTCTTTTCATTTCTTTGCAGGTAATCCACTGGGCTGGTTGTAGATTATGAATGCATTTTGTCATGATTTCTTCTTGCTAGTCTTACCATGAAAGAACTTGAAATGTCCAAGTTTTCAGACAACTCTATGATGCTGCAATTTATTGTCAAAAATTACAATAAATAAATAAATAAATATAAGGAAAAATGTTTGCTTCTATATAAAGTCAGCTAGAAATTCCAAAGGACCCTAGAAATCTCTGTCTTAATTCATTAGTTTTAACCATAATTTATTTACTCCTCATTACATTCAAGGCATTGTTTGATACTATAGTAATAAAAATTGAATAAAACACTTCCTTAATTGCCATCAATTGTGATTTCGTAGATACATGTGCAGAACTAACTTTTCAAATAACTGGTAATAAGTGCTATATTCATAATACAAATGTAGTGATACAGAACAAAGACAAGGAGATCTTCATTTGCACTGGTTGGATCAGAGAACTAGAAGATACACCAGCCAAGGTAGGTTAGACCATGTTGCAGAGTAACTCCAAAGTCTCTGTGGCTTAATGTTACGCACGCACACACATATACACAGATGTTTGATCAGCATCTGTTTTAGTTTCCTAGGCTCCTTAAAGCAAATACCATGAAATAGTTTGGCTTGAACAATGAATGGGAATTTATTAGCTTACTGATTTGTGGCCAAGAACATGTCCAAATCAAGGCATTGTGAATACAATGCTTTCTTCCAGAAGACCAGCTGCTGGTAGTCCTTGGCTCCTCGGTCACATGGCAAGGCACATGGTGGCATCTACTGGTCTTTCCCTTTTCTTCTGGGTTCCACTGCTTTCAGCTTCTCTTTTGCATGTTTTTTTCTGTCTGATTTCACTCCACTTATAAGGGACTCCAGTAATAGGATTAAGACCCATCCTGAATGAGGTGGGTCACAACTTAACTGAAGTAGCCTCATCAAAAGGCTCTAGTTACAAGGCGTTCACACCCACAGGAATGGATTAACTTTAAGAATATGTTTTTCTGAGGTATGTACAACTTCAGAATCCACAATAAATGTTCAATGTGGTTCAGGTGAAGGGGCTGTACTCATTGTAGCCACATAGGGATTCTTGCTTCAGTGCTTCCATGATCACCAAGACAAGAAAGAAGAAACATAATCAAATCACTCAGAGGCTCTGAGGGCTTCCATTCAGAAGGAAACACATCACTTCTGCTCAAATTTCTCTGGCCAAATAAACCCACATGGCCTTGACCAAATTTAAAGTATGTGACTGGGAGGAGGTGGAGTTGTAGGAGCTACAGTCTTATACTGTGTTGAAAAGTTGGAGAATGTTGGAATACTAGCATACACCTGAATGAGCTATCACTGTTGGTGTTTGTAAGATGATAGATAGATTTCAATATGGAAATTGTGTCAAGATCTAACACTCAACACAGTGGGAGAAGACAGGAAGCCATTGATAGAAGTTTTGTTTGGTTAGTGGCAAATAATGTTGGATGGCTGAAGATCCATCTGTGGAGTATAATTGCTATGGGAGAAAAATGACAAAAGCAAGTTATAATTGGGTTACCAAGAGTGTTGTGTTAGTTTGGGTTCTCCCAAAGCTGACTCTAATACTGGAAATGGTTGCAAGTAGTTATTTGGAAAGTTGTAAGGACTTTTTTTTGATATGTCAACCTTGTCTAGGATATAGTTCCCAGTTACTCAATCAAACACTAATGTCGGTATTGCAATGAAAGGATTTCACAGATTTAATTAAAGCTCCTAATCAGTTGTCTTTAAGTAAGGAAGATGGTCCAGGATAACCTGTGTGAACTTGTCTGAATGGGGTGAAAGACAAGGCTGAGATTTCTATGAGATAGAGAAAAAGTTCCATCTGTTGACAAAGCTTAGGCCTGTGCCCATGGGGTTTCAGCCTGCCCATGAGCTTCCTTTCCTTGTGGCCTGTCCTACAGATGTCAGACTTGTTTAGCCACCTCCCACAATTGCTTAATCCAATTCCTTATAATAAATCTCTTTCAGATATATGCTGAGTACATAAATATATAGATATGGATATGGACATAAGCATAATTCCAACTGGTTCCAAGAAGTGAGCTCTGTAAGTATTGTTAGGACAACGGAAAATAGGCAGAAGAAGATGTAATCTAATAAAGTATGCTTTAATGGGCAGGTTTCTCCTTTGGGCAGCTGGACTGAGTCCTGCAGGAAAACTTCTAAAAGATTATATAGAACATGCCTCCAAATGGTTGCACAAAGGGTTCAGGTGGCTAAGGTATCACCCAAGAATCCAGCAACTCCTTGTCTGATTGTCACTCCTGTCCCTGCAGCCTGCTTCATACCCTCCTTTCCTGGGACCAAAGAATCCCCACAGGAAGAGTGGTGAAATGTGCTAGGTGACTTGAGATGATACGGCCTGGGAATGGACAGAGTCTGATACACTGCCCTTCGGATGGCTTTATATTCTATCCTGTAGTTCCTGGGTAGGTGAGTTGGTTTTTCATAGTTTTTTTTTTTTTTTTTTTTTCCCTTGGTGTTGTTGTTGTTGTTTTTGTTTTTGTTTTTTTTTCCCTGAAGTACCAAGAGCCTATTAATGTGCCAGTCACTGTAAAAGAAGCTGAATATAGAGGAACAAAGTACAGTCTCATCCTCTGGAAATTTCACAGGATTTACAATGACTTACATAACTTGTTAGTGGGTGGAGAGGTTAGTTCTATCTGGGACTATGTAGAGAATAAGGAAATATAAAGATATTTATTTACCAAACAACCATAAGAAAGATCATGCCATACCATTCCTTGGGTGCCACATTGAATTCTTATCTTTCAAGGAGGTCAAGGACAAAGTAGAGAACAATGTGAGAGTGAACAAAACAGTATTGCAAAGTTAGAGAGGAATGTAGGAAATTACAATTTCATCAATGTGCCTGGAGAGAGAGGAGGCTGGGTGAGGGAGACAAGGACTTGGTTTTAGAGTGGACCCCACCCCCTTTTTTTCCCCAAGATCTTTAGATTCTCCCCATAGTTTTCAGGGAAATGTTCCTTTAGAGAATCAAGACGGCTCAGTGTCTTCGATTACTTCTCTAGTTGGCTTGGGGTAGATTCCTACCTCCATACATTTGTTAATCCCATGCCTTCTGTTTTTCATTTCAATTTGGTATTTGGGAGAACCAAGCAATTCACCACTGTATCTGAGCTCTGTCATTCTCTTGGCCCAGACTCACACACCTATAGGTGACCAAATCAGTTTGGAGCTAATAGCACCGAACTAGAGCTCGTGGCAGGGAGGACCCAGAGCCCAGAAGTCTCCATAAAACAGCATTCTGAGTGTCCTGTTCAAAAATCCAGGCACATGGCAGCTGCATGCTGAATTGAGTCACATGCTTAGTGCCCGACTCCATGATAAATTAAGAATATAAATTTTAAAAAAAAATAGTGTTTCATTTTCCCAGCAGCCTGAACTAATTATTACCAGCAGGTACAGTTGGCAAATAACATTGTTATTTTTTCCCCTTGGGCTAAAAGTAAAATGCATCAGTCTCTCATTTGTTTTCTTTAGTTTTCCTTGAATAGTGCAGAAGTATTTCATGCCAGCTCCTCCTTATACCTTCTTTCCTATTTTATAAGCTTTGATTCACCTCTAAATCACTTTTTCTTTTTAAAAAGCCAGAGAAAGAACAGTGGCCATAGAAAGCCCACAGGCCCCAGCATGGTCTGTGTTGTTAGAAAAGGCCACATGTTCACAGCAGGCATTGCTCGCAGCTCCTGCCCTCACTTCTTTTCTTCTCCAACTATTGTGTTTATAAGCCTGGTAGGGTCAGCACAGCTGAATGCATTTCTTCATAATCACTTGACAGTGTTTTCTTAAAGCTTTCAAGTTTTACAAACAAGGCAATGCCCACAAGGGATTTGTCCCAACTCATAGATTGGTGCCTGTTGTCTGAAGAGGTCAGAGAAAGCATAAAGGATAGACATCATGCAAATGAGCCCACACATACTCACTCCTGTCCTTATGCCTTTTGCATATGCATGTCACATTGATTTTTTAAATTTTATTTTCATTTGACTATTTATGTGATGCACAGGGAAATCTCCAGAGAATTAAGAGGTGGGAGGAGAAAAAAAGCACAGCAAGCTAAAACATGCATTATTCCTTTAGTTTGTGCTAGAAAATCTTAAGGAAGAGTGTGCTTGTGTCTTTAGTATTTTCTCCCTTGATAAAATGTAAAACCCTTCAAAAACTTTGGGAAATTTTAGTAAATGGCTAAGATAATCTTTTCAAAATGCTAACAATACCAAACTCTTACAGTGCTCATATTTGCTCTGAAGTTCATTCTATAATGATGAAATACATGGGCATTTACAAATACATTGGTGTTACTGATATTCCAGGGAGTCAGTATGAGTCAAGACATGTAAATTTATCAGGTGATATAAATGGCATTTTCTGGAAAACCAATTCCATTAGATGTCATCAGATCCTTTTTGAGAAGGGGTCCTTAGTAAATAATTTGGCAAAAATTATGTAAAGATAATTAACGTATTTTATTTTCTGCAAGATTTCTCAGTGCACTAAGGAGGAATGCATTATAAGGTCTCAAGGGGCTAGAGTTCTCCAGAACAAATCTGGAAAACAGGTTGGAAAGTGAAAAATACTTATTAGCTGCAAAGAATCTCTTATTTTAACTCAAGTTCTGACCTCTGAGACTTTATATAACCAACTGCCCATTAGACGTCTCTAAACGGGAACTTTTTGTCTCGGTGACAATGTACTTCCATAATCTAATGCCTGGCACATAGTTGATAGATGTGAACAATTTATTAAACCCCTAGAAACATGAAAATAAGTATTGTTCTCTTTTGTCTTGTTTAAAAGCTGAGAGTCTGGAAGACCAGAGCTTAGAAGGCACAAGTGAATAATTAGGTGGGAAAAAAGTTAAGGGACATAAAAATTTACTTTATTAATGGAAAAATAGAACTTGAATATTGTAATAGATTTACTTTATGTGATCAGATGGTGTCAATCATTTTGGTCCATTGGACAACTGATATGCTTTAACACAATATTCATGAAAATAATTTATTAATCTGTAAATAAGAAACTCATCTTAAATGATCATTGAAGGTTTCTTTTGATCTAAGATACCCTGATATTGTTCTTGCTATTGAGTATCAAGTTAACTGGAATGGTTGGAAGTTCTGTGCTAAACGTCATTTAGCCTCTGTCTACTTCCTTCATTTGGCAGGCTTCAATTCATCTAAACAAATCAGCATATTATTCCATGTAAAATTAAAATTGAAAGCCTTGTTTGCACTTTTAGATACATTTCAGCCACTCCAAACATTTATCACTAACAATATTGGGGACTGAAAAAAATTGTAAAAAGGATGATGTAACCAATTATACCTTTATTAATTTGGCTTGCATGTTTTAAAA
Source organism: Choloepus didactylus (assembly GCF_015220235.1). Classification (NCBI taxonomy): domain Eukaryota; kingdom Metazoa; phylum Chordata; class Mammalia; order Pilosa; family Megalonychidae; genus Choloepus; species Choloepus didactylus. The sequence goes on from NC_051310.1 coordinate 25,136,115, forward strand.
TGCAGTGTCAAATACAGATTGAGAGAAGTCTTATTTCCAGCCTACTTTGCATATGGCACTTTTCTCCTTGAGTTGTGCATTCAATTAATGAGGATAGATATAGTTAAGAACAGTGTAACAATTCTGAAAAACAACAGACACAAAGAATACTGGAGATATGTGGAAGAGGAAGATAAGGAAATATTTAAAGGACCACCTGATTTGGAGATAAACTTTATCTTTTCTTCCAGAGGACATAAATAGTGCCAACCTGATTCAGTTGGGCCACACCTTAACAAAGTAACTTCTTGAAAATATATCATTTACAATGTGTCTGTATCCACCAAAAGGCTTAAGACCAAGAACATATCCAAACTGGGGTATATTATTCAAGCCACAGTGAATTCGCAGCCTACTCTCAGTAGAAAACAAAGCTGTGCATTTGATAAAACAGCATTGCCCAAAAAGATTCTGCCAACCTTTTAATGGCAGGTGGATTACACTGAACGTCTTTTAGGAAGGGACAGTGATTTGTCCATATCACATCACCCAGAAGCTTCAAGCCTAGTAAAATGATGGAATAAAGATGAGATATGATGCCAGCTTCAGGATAACTCCCTACATGATTAGAGAACTGACAGTTCTATACTAGTAATGTTTAAAAACTGGCTTTCCAAAATAAATAAATAAGCCTTGATTTGTTGCATTTTCCATTTTCCATGATGTAATTATTCCCACTGTGCCTGATTTCAAGCTACCAATCTGATGTTACCAAAAGCTATCGGTTGGGTAGAGATTTTGGGTGTTGAGAAGAGATTCTCAAGCCAGTTTACTCTGACTTTGGCAAACCATTAACGTTTTGCTCTGGAATGTAGCATCTGCATTGAACCGATGTCTAATATATGATGCTGTGTCCTCAATAACTTGAATATAACCATCCAAAAGTGAAGAGTTTGAAGTAATATTGGCCATTCTTGCCATCAGTTACACTGCTTCATTTGCATCAACTATACTTCTGCTCCCCATCATCTTAGACTCAGCTGGATTTTAAGACCCTGGTTTTTATAGATGAAATATTTCCAACAGGGGGCACAAGAGGGATATCACTACACTTGAACTCAAGACAATCATCTGGTCATTTTGGTCTCCTCATGCCAGTGGAGCAACAGGAAACCAGAATGGGATTATGATTCTTTTTCCTAAAAGAATCTAGAATTGCTGCTACACATTGGGATAGAAGAAGAGTCCATCTAGAACTCACTGATTCACTGATTCAATTTCTGCTTCAATATCCAGAAATAGCAGTATATAGTCAATTTTAATAACCAGAACCTGACAAGAGCAAAGCTATTAAGGACTTATAAGTCTTGATGATGAAGCTCTGGGATGACCTCACTGGATAAATGGTGACTGATGGAAAAATGAGAGGATAAAGATCAACATGACTTTAAGATCTGTTACATCTGAGTTAGGAGCTTGCTTGGTCCATTAATTCTCCTGTATTAATTATTTTGTAGACAATATGGCCATCACCTTGAGGGCTCTGAAAGATTAGATGTAATAGAGTAGACATGGATTTGAGTGGTGCAAGGGGTAGAATCTGCTGGACACATCTTCTGCCCTGCTCACATCCTCTAAGTCTAACTTTTACCCCTGGAATTTGCTACAGCCAGGCTGATGAAGACTTACATATTTTACTTTATGTTCTTTATGCATTGAAGTGATCTCATTTATTTATTAAATATCAGTTTGGTTCCTAGGTTGCTCAAACAAATACCATGCAATGGGTTGGATTAAACACTGGAAATTTATTAGCTTACAGTTTTGAGGCTAGAAGAAATTCCAAATTAAGAAATCAAGGTGATGCTTTTGCCCTGGAGACTGGTGGTCTGGGGCTGGCTGCTGGTAATCCTTGACTCCTTTGTCACATGGCAAAGCATGCAACAGCACCTCCTGGTCTCTCCCTTCTCTGTGTTCCATTGATGTCCAACCTTTGCTTCCTGTGGCTCCCTCTCTCTCTCTGACTTTCACTCCACTTATAAAGTGTTTCCATAATATGATTAAGACCCATCCTGAATGAGGTGGGCCACACCTACTTAACTGAAGTAACCTCATCAAAAGTTCCTACTTAAAATGAGTTCACACCCACAGGAATGAATTAAATTTAAGAAAATATTTTTCTGGGTTACATATGGCTTCAAACCACCACAACAATATCCATGAATTTTTATTGGTGAAAACCAACAACAATACAATGAGTTGAAAAAAATAAAACCTCATCTAGTTCCTGTCACCCAAATGATCTTTGTTAATAATCTCTTTACCCCTTATACTAATGTTGTACAAATTTCCTTTGATGAGCATGTAGTAAATTAAACATTTAAAATATAAAAATTAGGTTTTGAAAAGCAATTTCTACAAAGATTGTTTATTTTTGATTTTTACCTTATGAAAAAAGTAAAATGTCTTTGTCAGTTTTTATAATCCTCATCAGCATCATCACAACATACGCCGTCCTTCACTTTCCATGATATTATTTAATCATTTCATGCTAAATTCAAGTCGTCTTATGCAAGGTGTTTTGGAAATGGGAAATGATAATATGTGATTCATATTTTCAAGGCACTTGCAATTTATTTGGGGAAACAAGCCTAATTCATATTAAAATAATAAATCGTGTAACTATAAATCATAAAGTTATTATTGTTTGGATAGTAAATAGATAAAGGTAAATTAAGATAGTACACTGACTAAAGCTGATGAATCAAATGGCCAAGGATCAAAACAAATAAGAGTACAGCAGGTAGTTAGAAACTAAAGGAGACTAAATGAAAGGATTTAGTTTTGAGTGTATGGAAAATTAGAATGGTCAGATAAAGTGGGTTGTGATGATTAGTGACACGACAGTGGATTTTCGAATTGATGCCCTAGGAAATTGGTGTCTGTTGTAGGTTTTTGAGTAGTGAAATGACATGGGGAATGGGGTGTTAAATAATAATAGTCTAATAGTCTGAGTGAGGAAGAGTTTAAATCATGTAGGCCACCAAGAAGGCAGATAGTATGCCCAGTTTGAGGAAGTAAAGGAAAAAACAATGTTGAAATGCATTTATATCCAGGTTACAGCGACCTGCTAAGGCTCTTCAAAGATAGCAGATAGTTTCTTACTGACACTTTATTAGTCATCTTACTAAAAAATCTATTATTGAAACTCATCTAATCATTTGAAAACATTTTTTCCTGAGAAATTCAGATTTGGTACTAGAATTGTGTTCTGTGAACAAAGAGTCTTAAGTTCCTGTTTGGGATTTCTGGTTTAGAAATGTGAGATGAGGCAAAATTTCTCTCCCCACCCCAACCCCACCTCTCTCTCTCCCCTCTCTCTCTTCCTCTCTCTCTCTTCCGTCTTCTCTCTTTTCTTTCTCTCCCTCCCTCTTTCTTCTCTCTTCTCTCTCTTTCTCTCCCCTCCCTCTCTCTCTCTCTCCCTCTCTCCTCTCTCTCCCTCTCTCTCTCTTTCCCACTCCTGCTCCCCCTTCATAAATGAACAAAATGATTAAGATAACTAAAAAGAGAATTCCTTTATCATAGCTACATGCCTAAAACTGACTGAAGCAAGAATGCTTTGAAATGCAGATCTCTCGATTGATATTGACAGCACCGTGCATTGCAGGAAGACTTTCCTGTCCTGCAAAGCATTTATACTTTGCTCTTGCTATTCTCTCAGGACCCATTTCTTGGCACACAGAGCTATTTATAATAAATGTCAAGTATAAATTGACATAAATATTCAAAAAGAGACTACAATATTTCTTTGGCTTTTGAGTTTAGGTGGCAGGTTTCAAAGATTTCTCTCAAGTACTTTTTGATTTTGTCTTTGGTATTCCCCCAAAAAGGCACAGTAGAGGAGGGACATAGGAGGATTAAGTGGATTAGATTGTTTATTTAGAACAACAAACTCAGAATTTTGATGATGTGCTCAATGTGTCAGGCAGATGAGTAAGGGTGATCCTTGCCCATGCTCTGTAGCCAGACCCAACACGTGGCCAAAGTCAATTTCTGCCATGCCTGCCGGGAACACTTTGATATTTAGGGGAGAGGAATGTCACCTTCTGAGGGCCACAGAGATAAAAAGCCTGCAGTTAGCTATTGAGGATTTAATGTGTTCATTGTAAGGCAAAGGATGCTCTTCAGAATTTGCTCAACTACAAAATAACAAAAAAAAAAAAAAAAAAAAAAAAATGCCCCAAGCAGAACAAACTACCAAGACATCTCCATCCAACCAATAAATGAAAATGAAAATATTTTACCCGGTTATTTTAAATTAACTCCCCAACCCAAACTCTTTAAGAAAGAGACAGCTGGGGAGCCATATTTTATCATTTATTCATTTAATTAACAGGGACATATCTTTAAAAGGAGAAACATAAGTGACAGGACCCATGGGTATTAGTTTCATTTGCCTTTGGCATGTGAAACAAAAGGAAACATTTTAATTACAGAGTAGATTTCTTTAACAACAGTGTTATTCACCTTACACTGAAAAATAAAATCCAGATGTATTAAGAGTTGAATGTAAAAATAAATCATTCTACTCTAAGAAAATATGGGCACATATGTATTAGTTCCTGGGACAGAAAGAGGTTTCCTTTTTATAAAGTAAGTGGAAAAATTCAGAAAAGAATTTTTGTAAGAATCAAAGAACAATCTATAAAAAATATTAAAAAAAGAGAAAAAGCAAAAGTGAGAAAAACTGTAAATATAATGGAATACAGTATATATACCACACACACACACAATAAATGAAGAATAAAGAGAAGGAGAAGAAAGGGAAAAGCAGCAGAAAACTTTGAGAAAGAGATTGTCACAAAGTTTGGGACTTAAAAAAATTGGCATCCAGTATTCCGGCAGAAATCCTCCTAATGGGAATGCAAATTGAAACAAACTATAAAAAAAAAATTAACAATTATGTATGTGAATTTTTTTTTTTAAATGGCCATGTATTTCAACCCTATTTTACTTAAGCAGGCAAGAGCAGGGACTTGAGAGGGGAGAGATGATTCCTTGAAGAAGTCCTTGAGCAAGGACTGTTAACCAAGGTCAAGACAGCCTGTCCTGCACAGACATCCTGCCTGGGGCTACCCAGCTATGCAAAACACCTGGTGGCAGCCGACCTGCCCAAACCAAATGCGCTACCCACAAGCCCACCCTGGAGAGAGAGGAGGATAGGAGAAAGAGCCCTGGCTTGTTAGATATGTTTTTCAAAGGCCTGTTTTGCAAGGATAAAACCTGAAAGAGTGGGTAATAGATAATTCTCATTAGGCAGTAAACCTCTTTGATCTATTAAGGTGGGAAGGAGGAATAAATAAATCTAAGCAATATAGCAGATTGTCCCAGCATTATGCACCTCTCCTTTCTTCTCTTGAGAGAGCACCCACATGCTCCTCTTTCCTGCGTACTCAATAAACTTTCTACCTGCTTGCTTGATCTGTGCAGTGTCCTTGAATTCTTTCTTGCATTATGGCCAAGAACCTAGGAATTCAAAGCTGGCAACAAATATATTATTTATTATTATAAAATTTTATTATTATAAAATTATTTATCCTAATAATAGCATGTAGTATTGTCCCGGCCGGCGGGACGTTCAACGGAAGCTCCAAATCCTGTGAGGGAGGAATGGTATGGGACAAGAGACGCGAAGAACGACAGCAAGACAGGTTTCTGATCAAGCTGCAAAACTTTATTGAAGAGGCAGGGTATATATACCCTAAGGTAGAGAGAGTGGCTAGTGCGAACGGGTGGCGGCCTAGGATTGGTGGCTGCAAAGGCGGGTGGCAGTCTAGGATTGGCTGCTGCTGTTGCTAGGGCGGATGGCAGATGTAAGGCTAGCACAGGATTGGTGGCTACTGTTGCTGGGGTAGAAGGCAGGTAGTAAAGCTAGCACTCTAGGCGCAAATCTTAGGCGCGAACGGCTATCACTTCCGTAGAAGGCTGAGGGCAACTTAAGCCGCTATTGCATCAGCGCTAGCGGTCATGTTGCATATCTCCGGCATCGCTGAGGGTGGATTTTATACATGCTACCTTAATCGTCCCCAACATCTCCTCCCTTTGTTTTTCAAAAGGATGGAGGAAGAATGCTGATCGAGCACTCTTTTGGCATTAACCTGCTGGGGGAAATAGAGGCCTCATTCCCCAAGTTGTTTGTGGCTCTGTTTTTCTGGGGAGGGGAGTTTTTTTTTTTTTTTGGCAGAGCAAAACCCCTATGCAAATGAGGCATATTTCTCAAGGAGCTCGGAAATGGCCTTTAATTGCTTTGGCCCTCCTTTGCAGTGCTTTGCCTCGCACCCAGCGGTACCAATCATAGCATACGCTAGAAGCACATTTTCGAGTTATATGCTGCTCCCGTAGGAGGGGGTTTCTTACCCGTAAGGGTGGGTAGCAGTCAGATGATCTGGATCCAAACCCTGGTCAGCGAGGTGAAGCCGGTGATAATGCACTTGAATAGGCTTGCTTAGGGCAGAGTCAATTTGATCCTTAACTAGCTGTATTATTCTTTTTATGGCCCAAGGAGCAAAAGATATTATAAGGATTATGGTTATTAAGGGGCCTAGTATAGGAAGGAGGTAAGGGAGGATTCCATTAAGTCCCTAGGAGATACCTCCTTGGGTTTCTCGCTCACGTTTGCGGTTTTCAATTCCTTCCCTAAGTTTGGTCATGGAATCCTTAACTATGCCAGAATGGTCAGTGTAAAAGCAACATTCCTCACCTAGCACAGCACAAAGCCCTCCTTGCTTAAGGAAAAGCAGATCTAAGCCTCTCCTGTTTTGGAGAACAACCTCCGATAGGGACGTAAGGGATTTTTCAAGATGGGTAATGGAGGTTTCAATGCGGGCTAAATCTTCGTCTATAGCAGCTCTTAGGTGGGAGAAGCCTTGGTTTTGGAGAATGATAGAGGCAATTCCGGTGCCTAGGCCAGTAATACCTAAAAGAGAAGCAATAGTAACAACCGTAACAAGTTCTCTTTTCTTTCTCAGCGTGGTTGGAGATTGCGCGACCAAGTGGTGATAAAGGTCTTCCTCTGTATGAAAGAGGACATGGGGTAACACAGCCACTAAGAGGCACCTTTCCCCTGTTTCAGTTAGGGCTTTTGCTGATACGCAAGGAGTAAGCCCCGTAGAAGAGCACAGCCATTTTGCCCCTGTTGGGGGGATATAGAATTTACCAGGCGATGGAAAGGACGACTGTGCACAGACTGTTTTTAAGGAGGCAGAAATATTACCAATACAATGCCCAGAGTGAAGAACGGATTGCATGGTGAGACCGATTTTTCTTGCATTCCAAGGGCATTGGGAAGGATTGTCTTCATTAGAAGTATTAAATGTAACATTAAGAGCTATAGCATCATAATAAGGAGGCTTGGCAGAGAAACACAGCCAACAACTACGAGTAAAATTAGGTTGGGAGGAGTTTAGAGAGAGAAAGGTGGCTTGAAGTAGTGGCCAAAGCGGGCTGTCAAATGATATGAACGGGCTTGAGGACGACAATATTGGGATGCTAATAAAAGGGGGAGTAGTGGGGTGAATTTTGGAAAGATTTGTACTGGGCGTGCTCGGGACAGGAGAGGTAGCTGGAGGCGCGAGCACTACATTTGGTCCAGTGGCAGAAGGTTTTTGCTGTACTGCTTCCTTTTTTATTAGAATAAGGCTTCCTGGGTCAGTTCCTTTCATGTAAATCTTAAAACCCCAAGTTTGACCGAGGAGCCAAGAGGGATCAGCAGGGAGCTGCACGGTGAGATTTAAATGTGAGCAGCTACCTGTAGGTGCAATGTGGTGATGACTTCCATAGATACCCCAGGTAATGGGTTCTTCAGGTGGTTTGCAGTTCAAGGGGGCCCATTTTAGAGTTAGGTAATGATCAGTGGCGTAAGGCTTCCAATGAGTGGCTAATGTTTCACATCCCCAATATGCACAGTAGTATTGGTTGGGAGCATTACAGTACGGTTTTCCGGGGTTTGAGGATGGGCACATGTAATATTGGGCTTGATTCCAACCAGTGGGGTGTACGGAAGGAGTGGGAAATAGATCAGTTGCGTTGACAAGAAAGGAAGATTGCCCTGCTGTAACTTGGGTTTGTACAACTGTGGAATCTTCCCATCGTGCCAAGGTCCATTTCCAAGGTTGATGGGGGTTGGAGTTGCCGAAGGTGGCGTGCACACTTTGCAGGAGAAAATATAAGGCGGCAACTTTAAATGGCAGTAGGCATAACAAAGCCATACTAATAGAAGCTATAGGTTCTTCCCTGTTAAGGGAGACAAGCTAGCAAAGTAATACACCCTACAATGCACAAATATGCTATAGCAAGCAGGAATCTTTCTAACGGATTCCAATCTTTTGGGGCAACGGTTGCTAATCCGGCTGCAAACAGCAAAGCCAGAAGACCAGTTAAGAAAAGCCAATAGTAATTCAAGTGGTAATTCATGTGATTAGTGATGGAATAAACCTGTAAGCAGGACTTCTTTCCACTTCCGGTTGTGTGCGGGCTGGTCATCTCCGGATGGGTTATAGCAGGAGTTATTGATGCGCTGGAAGAGAAAAGAAAGATATTTTTCTCAGGGAGAGGCTTCTGCCCTGGAAAGGTTATTATTAAGAGGAGGGGAAGGAAGTGTTTTAGGAGTTTGTTTCGGCAATGAAGAATTAATATGTTTTATCAGCCGTTCTGGAAGCCAGCGAGGGCCTTCCCTCTTTTGATCGTATATGCAAGCAGAGCCTCGTCCCCAAATAATCACGGGGTCAGGCCCATTCCATTCTGACGTTAAGGGGTCACGCCACATAACAGTGGCTTGTTGCGTTTGTGTTCTGGGATGCCAATGTCTGTCAGCTGCAGATTGTCCTTCATCATCCAGAGTTAGGAAGTTAAGAACAAAAAGAGCATGATGTAAAAGATCTCGAGGTCGTTGTTTGGTGAGATTGAGAGTACTTTCGGCTAAACGGCACAGGGCATTTTTTAAGGTGCGATGTGCTCGTTCTACCATTCCTTGCCCCTGGGGGTTATACGGTATTCCCATGATATGCTTAATTTGTAATTGTTGACAGAAGGTTTGAAAATTTTTTCCAGTATATCCAGGCCCATTGTCTGTTTTAATGATTTTAGGTTGGCCTAAAATAGCGAAGCAATGTAGTAAATGAGAAATAACATGCTTCGAAGCTTCTGTTTGCAAGCTAGCTTGAGAAATGGCCAGGTTGCTTACAATTATAGCATGTTGGAGGCCTTGCTTGTGCCGCAAAATTTTTGTGCTGCGCTGCAAAATTTTGAAGAGCGGCGCCAATAGCTATTCCAAGGGTTTGAGTGGGCCCGATGCCAGAACAGAGCTTTATATAATTATTAAGATTAGTATTACGAAAGGGACGGATTGCTGCTTGGCAGGCAGCGTTAGCATTCTCATAGGCCAGGTGTTTGATAAAATCACTTTTGTTTTCGCTAGCCCCAAATAAGCGCTCAGCCATGTTTTGCAGGCGGCTAAGGAAATCGGTATATGGCTCATCAGGCCCCTGTCTTAATTTAGCAAGAGAGGCAGTGGCAGCGCCCTTTTGCGGAAGTTTTTTCCATGCTCTAAGCGCAGCCGTTTGTATTTGCGCTGAGACCTGGGGGGAATTGAGCCTGCTTATCATTTTGATGGTAGGGACTTTGACCTAAAAATTTATTTAAGGTCCAAGTTTTAGAAGTGGCCTTACGGGCATTGCGGGTGGCATACTTTTTACAATGCTCCTCATAATCAGATTTCCATAACAGGAAATCACCACCAGACAAGGCAGCTCTGGCTAGCTGGAACCAATCGTTAGGAATAAGTTCCATTTCACTAAGGCTTTCCAGCAGGGCGAGCGTGAAGGGAGCGGTAGCGCCATAATCACTCACTGCCTTTTTTAATTTCTCTAGATATGTTAGACTAAGTTTTTTATATTTAGCAGTTGAGGTGGAACTAGCTTCTTTCTGCTCTCCTTCGCTAGAATCTAATTTATTACTCTCCTCGCTATCGCTACCAGAATCGCCATTTTTGGAGCCGGCGACACCATGTTGAGAACCGGCGGCGCCATTTTGGGAGCCGGCGACGCCATTTTGAGAATCTCGAGTCTGACTACGCGTAACCGGAAAAGCATAGGCGCGGCGAGTACAATGGAGGCGCGATGAGCGGGCATTTTCTGGAAGCGAAAGGGCTGCAATGCTTTGAGTTGCCAACCGGAGGTTGGCGAGCAGATCGGCGGTATGCTGCTGCTCCTGTTTAAAAGTTTCTCTAAAATTATCGGCGTGTAGCCGGAGATTTTCTGTGGCTTCTTCTAAAGCGCGAAACTGAGATAAGGGCGTGACTGGATAAAAATGAGAATATGGTTTGAGAAAATCGGGTGCGTAAGGGGGTGGCCGAAACGGAGGAAGGGAGTTATTTTCTAAAGAGGGAGAGATTTTAACTTCCGGTTCCTCCAAAGAGGGAGAAATTTTAGCCTTTGGTTCAATTTCGTGCTGATCGGGCGACAAACTGACTTGACTGGTTGGGGTATTTGGCCTATCCCTGTTAGAATTTTCGTTTAAAGGATATTCAGGCATGTTAATGACTACTGAGCCGCACGCTGAAGCGGGGCGAGAGTGCTCTTTCAAAGCTTCCTCTCCTAATTTACAGAGGTTTTGAACGTCTGGAGCTGAAGAGTGGACTTTTAGAATTTCATTAATTAGATTCCAATAAGAAAAGGCAGTAACCGGGACCTTTTCAGGACCAAAGGTTTGAAAATAATCTTTTAAACAATCTCCAACTCTTAGCCAGCACTGGTGATCTATAGTATCTTCTCGAGGGAACCAAGGGCAGTTTGTAACAGGAAATTAAAAAAGCACGTGAGATCTTTTTTCTTTACTCGTGTTCCTCGTGCCTTGAGTGATTGCTTAACTTGACTAACATATAATTCGTGTTGGGAAATTCCTTGTCCCATGATGAGGGTGGGGGCTTACCTTTCGTTGCTTTCTTTCCTTCTTCTTCTTTCCTTTCGCCGGCACTGATCGACTGCTGAACGGATCTGTCTCGCGAGCGCGCTTCCCCGCGGCGATCCCGGGTGCGGTGAGTGTGAGAGGCCTCTCTCCTTGAGTGCGGCGTTCCGTCTCTCACAGAACTTCGAGCCCCGCGTTGGGCGCCAGTTTGTCCCGGCCGGCGGGACGTTCAACGGAAGCTCCAAATCCTGTGAGGGAGGAATGGTATGGGACAAGAGACGCGAGGAACGACAGCAAGACAGGTTTCTGATCAAGCTGCGAAACTTTATTGAAGAGGCAGGGTATATATACTCTAAGGTAGAGGGAGTGGCTAGTACGAACGGGTGGCGGCCTAGGATTGGTGGCTGCAAAGGCGGGTGGCGGTCTAGGATTGGCTGCTGCTGTTGCTAGGGTGGATGGCAGATGTAAGGCTAGCACAGGATTGGTGGCTACTGTTGCTGGGGTAGAAGGCAGGTAGTAAAGCTAGCACTCTAGGCGCAAATCTTAGGCGCGAACGGCTATCACTTCTGTAGAAGGCTGAGGGCAACTTAAGCCGCTATTGCATCAGCCCTAGCGGTCATGTTGCATATCTCCGGCATCGCTGAGGGTGGATTTTATACATGCTACCTTAATCGTCCCCAACATAGTATATATAATATTACTCAAATGTTATAATTCTTTTTAACTATTATTGAGTAAAATAAATATATTAATTGCTGCTATATTCATAATAGCAAAAATTAGGATCAATCTTATAGAAGAATTGCTAAATTACAGCATCATATAAAGTGGAAAAGCATACTATCATTAAAAATCATAGTATGGGAGAATATATAATCTTAGTAAATGCTGAATACCAAGTAAAATAAGTAGAATAAATAATTCTCTGGTATATGTGTATGTTTCTATTTTCTTTATATTATCTCATCGAGGGTAAATAATCACTGTGAACATTTTACTGTATCTCTGTGCTGGTTTGCTAAAGCTCTGAAATGCAAAATACCAGAAACGGTTGGCTTTTATAAAGGAAGTTTATTAGGTTGCAAATTTACAGTTCTAAGTCCATAAAAGTGTCCAAACTAAGGCATCAACAAGAGAATACCTTCACTGAAGAGAGGCCGATGACATCCGGAATACTTCCGTTAGCTGGGAAGGCACATGACTGGCATCTCCTGGTCCTTTGCTCCCAGATTGTGTTGCTTTCAGCTTCTGATTCCAGTGGCCTTCTTTTTAAGCATCTGTGCATTCTCATGAAGCTTCTCTGGGGCAGCCTCTGGGCTTCATCTCTCAGCTTAGCATCTCTAAACATCTCGTTTCAACAGCTGTGTCCAAAAGGTCTCTGGGTGTTTTCTCTCTAAGCATCTCTCTTAAAGACTCCAGTAAACAAATTAAGACTGACCTTGAATGGGCGGGATCACACCTCCATGGAAATAATCTAATCAAAAGGTCTGCCCCTACAAGAGTGCATTAAAGAACATGGCTTTTTATGGAGTACATAATAGATTCATACCAGTAGAATCTCTAAGCAGTTTAGCTATTTATTTTGCTTTTTTGTTTCTGTTTCCTTGTAAGTAACTTACAAATACCTTGTATAAACCTTTTTGTGCAATTTTTAAATGTTTTATGGTCAGCTAGTGTTATAATTACATAAAACATTAAATTATTTTAAGGCTAACAAATTATTTAAAATAATATATAAATTTGAAAGGATCAATAATATCCGCTGGTGACTATCACACAAGGTAACAGTAATTCCTGTACATTATTTTGAGTGTTAAAATTTGAAAATGCTTTCTTTCTTCCTCTCTCTTTCATTCTCTCTTTCTTTCTTTCACATATTTTTAGTTCAAAGTGATATTTGGCTTTCTCACCTAACGTTCTCCCTCTGGGTTTGTGCTCTTGTGGTGATGGTTATAGGCAGTCATAGTGAAGAAAACTGGATGCCCATACTTTTATTTTATTTTTAGTAAATATGATCAACTAAGCAGGAGTAACACATGTCTTCAGCAAGCATGACAATTGTAAACAGAGACTCATTGTTCTGGTTTGCTGAAGCTGCTGAAATGCAAATTACCAGAAATGGATTGGATTTTATAAAGGGAGTTTATTAGGTTAAAAATGTGCAGTTCTAAGGTCATAAAAGTATCCAAACTAAGACAGCAATAAGAGGATACCTTCACTGAAGGAAGGCTGATGACATCTGGGGTGCTTCTGTCACATGGGGAGACACATGGTGAAGTCTGCTGGTCCTTCTCTTCAAAATAGCTCTGGGCTTCTGTGTGTCCTTGTTTGTTCCCCCCAGTGCATTTTCTATTGCAACATCTAGGTCTGTGTTGGCTCTTTTAAGGACTCCAGTAAACTAATTAAGTCCCACCTTGAATGGGTGTTGACATCCCTCCAAGGAAATAATCTGATCAAAAGGTCCTGCCCACAGTTGGATGGGTCACATCTCCATGGAAACAACCTAATCAAAAGATCTCACCCACTATAGGTCTGCCCCCACAAGATTGGATTAAAAGAACATCACCTTTCTGAGGTACATAACAGTTGCAAATCAGCACACTCAGTATTAATAATATCCAAACCATCCCTTCAGCAATGTAACCTTTTCATAATTGACAGCACCTCAGAATTTCTGCCTTTGTGTAGCTAGCTTTAATACTTCTAACTAGTGTTTACTTCTTTTATATGTGACTTGTTTTATGACCCAGAATATAGCCAGTCTTGGTTAAGATTCCATTGTTGTGTTAATTAGCACTCTGCTAATTACAAGTGAGGTTGTGTTCTTTTTTATATGCTATAATTAATGGTAATTTGACTTTCTTTATAAATTCCCACTTGCTATTTCTCTCTTTTTTTTTTTTCTTTAAAAAATCTTATTGACTTTAGTTCTCTTGGACTCTCTCCCTCTCTCTCTCTCCCCTCCCCCTTCTCTGTATGTATATGTGTGTGTATGTATATATATATAGATGCATATATTCCATATCACATTTCTCTCTAGTTATGTATGCATATATGTGTATATATAAATTCACTACTACTCATTTTTATATGCACATTTTGAAAAATATTTCCCTGTTTGTTGTTCACATTTCATCACAGACATTATCTACATATTTAATAAACAATTTTTGAATAATTTTAGACTTTCAGAAAAATTTCAAGGATATTTAATGACTTTCTTATATACACCTCACCCAGTTTTCCCCACTGTTAACATCAAAATTCATGATCACACATTTGTCAAAACTAAGAAACACTGGTGCATTACTATTACCTAAACTTTAGGGTTTGTTTAGATTTTATTTAAGTAAAATAAATATTTTATTTATTTATTTTTAATTGATGTTCTCTTTCTCTTCCAAGATGCAATCTGGGGTTTTGAATTTATTGTCATGGCTTCCCAGTGTCCTCTGGTCTGTACCTGTTTCTCAGACTGATTTATGTTTCATGTCCTTGATGTTTTTTGTTGTTGTTGTTAGGTTTTGTTTTTTAAATTCAATTTTATTGATATGTATTCACATACCATGCAATCACCCAAAGTGTACAATCATTGTTCACAGTAGCATCGTATAGTTGTGCATTCATCACCACAATTAATTTTTGAATGTTTTCATTACAGTAAAAAAAGAATAAGAATAAAAATTAAAGTAAAAAAGAAGACCCAAAACATCTCATCTGCCCCATCTCTTCCTATTATTCATTTACTTTTTGTCCCCATTTTTCTACTCATTTTTCCATACACTGGATAAAGGGAGTGTGAGCCACAAGGTTTTCACAATCACATGGTCACGCAGCGTAAGCTACATAGTTATGCAATCATCTTCAAAAATCAAGGCTACTGGGTTGCAATTCAACAGTTTCAAGTATTTCCTTCTAGCTATTCTAACATACTAAAAACTAAAAGGGATATATGTATAACACATAATAACCTCCAGAATGTCCTTTTGACTCAATTTGAAATCTCTCAGCCACTGAAACTTTATTTTGTTTCATTTCTCTTCCCCCTTTTGGTCAAGAAGTCTTTCTCGATCCCTCAATGCTGGGTCCAGGTTCATCCCCAAGAGTCATGTCCCACATTGCCAGGGAGATTTACATCCCTGGGTGTCATTTCCCATGTAGGGGGGAGGACGGTGTGTTTACTGCCGTGTTGGCTTAGAGAGAGAGGCCACATCTGAGCAACAAAAGAGGTTCTCTGGGGGTGACTCTCAGGCACAATTATACGTAGGCTTAGCCTCTCCTTTGTGGCAACAAGCTTCGTAAGGGCAAGTCTCAAGATCAAGGGCTCAGCCTTCTAAAGACCTTTACGGTTTTGAGAAATGTTGCCTCAGTGTCCTGTAGAATATCCCCAATCTGTGTCTCTCTGTTGTATTTCTCCTGATTAGAATGAGATTATGGGTTTTTGAAAAGAATTAAACAGAAGTTCTATGTTCTTGTCATATCATATCAGGAGGTAAATGATATCTACATAACACCACTGATGGTGCTTTTCAGGTTTCTACACTATTAAGTTACTGTTTTTCTCTTTGTCTTCTCTCTTCTTTGGAAATAAGTCATTATGTCCAGGGCACTCTTTGTGGGGAGCATTATGTTCTACCTCCCATTGTAGGAAAGTGTCTATACTTTTATTTGGAATTCCTCTGTAAAAATATCTGTCCCTTTGTTCCCATTTATGTATTTATTCAATAATACAAAATTGACTCACTTTTTTGCACTTTGTATTATAATCAAATAATATGTTAATTATTTTGTTGGCTCAAATTTTTCTGATGATTGGAAGCTCTTTCACTTTAGTTCCTGCATCACTTTAATATGCCCTCATACTTTTGAGATTTAAGCACTTTCTTAGTGTTGGTATTACAAGATGTTCCAAGCTCATGGTATATTTTCACTGACCCAGTCTTGGAATTAGCTATTTCTCTAATAAACCCTGTGCAGGTTTGAATCTGTTAGATACCCCAGAAAAGCCAAGTTCTTTTAATCCAGTCTTGTGGAGGCAGACCTATTGTGGGGGGACCTTTGAATTAAGTTGTTTCAATGAGATGTGACCCTGCCCATTCAAGGTGGTTCTTAATTCCTTACTGGAGTCATTTAAGAGCGCTCATGGAGAGAGAGAGAGCTCAGAGAAGGTAAGATATTCAATTCAGAGTTTGCCCCAGAGAAGTTAAGAGAGACAGAAGCCAAGAGACATTTTGGAGACACCCATCAAAACCAGAACAAGGAGAGAAGCTAAGAGATAACCGATGACTTTCCTCAGAGAAGGTATCTACCTCTTGATGCCTTTATTTGGACATTTTCATGGCCTTGTGAAATAATAAACCCCATTGGAAAAGCCAATCCCTTCTGGTATATTGCATTCTGGCAGCTTTAACAAACTGGAACAAGCCCTGGATCCTTTTATTGGTGAAGGCATTTACAAACCAAAATTTGGATAATGGATGTTCTCATTAATACTGAGACCTCTCAGCCAAAGGAATTATGTAATATATTTATGTCTCCTAACCCTGTATAAACACATATTTCAAATTGTTTCTATACCTATTTGTGCTGGTTTGTATCTCTTATGTATCCCATAAAGGCCATGTTCTTTTAATCCAATATTGTGGGGACAGACCTACTGTGGGTGGGAAATTTTGATTAGATTATTTCCATGGAGATGTGACCCTACCATTTAAGGTGGTTCTTAATTAGTTTACTGGAGTCTTCAAGAAAGTTAAGGGAGGAGAGAGAGCTCAGAGCTGACACAGACCCAGAAGCTTGGAGATGCAGACAGAAAGACATTTGGAAGTGCTAAGCTAAGAGATGAAGCCCAGAGTTTGCCCTGGAGAAGCTAAGTGAGAACCAACATATGCTGAAAGAGATCACTGGAATAAGAAGCTGAAAGCAGTGAACTCAGGAGGAAAGGGCCAGCAGATGCAGCCATGTGCCTTCCCAGGTAACTAGAGATGTTCCAGATGCCATTAGACTTTCTTCAGTGAAGGTATCCTTTTGTGATGCCTTAGTTTGGACACTTTTATGGCCTTAGAACTGTAAATTTGTAACCTAATAAATCCCCTTTATAAATGCCAATCCATTTATGGTATACTGCATTCTGGCAGCTTTAGAAAACCAAGATACTATTCATCTTGTGTATACATATGAATACTGAAGTCTTCAACTTTCTTCGTTGTGTGAATTATTTGCTATTTACTGGGTTTGGTTTGGTTTTGCTTTTAAAAACATTGTATTGATTTGAGGTTCTCTAGCATTCTCTCTACATATGTATATTCATAGATACTCACACACATAGTCTATATATCTATAGATAGATGGAATATATGAATCCTTTCTATGTGATGTGTATGTGTGTATGTGTGCTTTTCTGTGTAGGAAATCCTAAGGGATCTACTACAAGAGTTATTAAGACTAATACATCGATTTGACATGGTCACAGGATACAAAGTTACTATAGAAAAATCAAGTGCCAATTGTATTTCGATATACTAGGAATGAAGAGCTAGAAATTGAAATTTAAAAAAAGACCACATATGATCATTGTATTTCTATGAAGATTCCTGGAGCTCTTTCTTTTGGTAGATCCCTCCTCTCAGTTACCATGTTCTACAAATTCTGCCTGTTTGTCTCCCCCAATCTTTCATTACTGTCTTTTTAACTTGGTGAAATTAACAGATTGTTTGGGTTCTTTCTACCTGAAACAAAATCTTGGAATTATCTCCAGGCAGAAATCTTAAGCAATGGTAGCTCTTACCTCATGGGCTTCCTTTTTTCAGGGGTCAGCAGTCAGATAGCTTCCTGTTGTCTGCTATATGCAAACAGCTGCTCCTATATATTTTTTTCCAATTTGATTTTTTCCAAGTTGATTATTGGATTAATCCAGGAATAACTTGTTTATGCATGCTCAGAAATATAAATCCCCAATAGTGGGTTTTAATTTCTAAATTATGTTGGGTTTCTTTATAATTTTAATGAAGTCTCATTTAATTCAGTCATCTTTAAAGAATGTAGTTTATAATATTTAAACCCTTTAACATTTACTTGGGCTTGTTTCAATGCCAAGCTTATGTTTTAGCTTAGTTTACATTTCACAGGCACTTGATTTGAAGTATTTTCTGTAGCACACAGGTGAATTGTTCTATAAATCTAAATTATGTCAAGTCTTTTGATGGTGTTTTGAAAATTCTTTTTAGCCTTTCTTATTTTTTTATCTATTTGTTCTATTACTATAGATCAGTTTCATGTATTTTGAGCTCTGTCACTAGATACATATTTTGTTATATTTTCCTGATGAATAGACCCACTATAATATATCCCTCTTCATCTCTGGGAATAATCCTTCTCATATGGATACATAGCCATTCCAGCTTTCTTATGTTTACTGTTTTCACAGATCATCATTTCCTATCCTTTTACTTTAGAACTAACTGCCTCTTTATATTGTAAGTGCTTCTTATATATAGAACATAGAGATTAATCTTGTTTTAAAAAATTCTTTTGAAATCTCTGTCTTCTAACTTGCCTGTTTATTCCATTTATACTTGATGTAATTACACATATGTTTGGATTTATGTCTGCTGGTTTTGTGTTTTCTATTCCTGTTTTTTGTTCTTTTGTTACCCCTTTCCCAGCTTTTTTTATTTAGTCACTTTTAAAAAATTAAAAAAAAAATTACATATAGTTATATAGGAAATTTCCAAAGTTCTTATTAGTTACAGTACCATAGTTTCAGTTATTTCCTTATTGTGAAATAGCATATATACTAAAAGGTAAAGCTTTCAAATTGCAGTTTAACAGGTAGCTATAGAACAAATTTCAAATGATGCTATGTGTTACAATTCCACCATTTCATGTCTTTCCTTCTAGCTATTCTAATACCCTAGAAATTAAGAAAAAGAAAATTATATAGAGATTCAGTATTCATAATCCACTGTTAAACTCCATCTTGTCTGTTGCTACCCCTTCCTCTAGTTTAATCACTTTCCAAATCTTCAGGGATGTCTAGGCAGTGACAACCCTAACTTGTTCATGTCGAAAAGGTGTGTCAACATTATGGGAAAGGGGGACATATCTGGTTGATGCTCTTGAAGGGGCTATTTTTTAAATATTCCATTTCACTTTTTCTATTGCCTTATAGCTATATGCATTGCATTATTTCTTTTTCTTTTTTTTTTAATTAAATTCAGTTTTATTGAAATACATTCATATACCACACAATCATGCATGGTATATAATCCACTGTCCACAGTATGATAACATAGTTATGCGTTCATCACCACAATCAATCTCTGAACATTTTCCTTACATCAAAAAGAACCAGAACAAGAATAAAAAATAAAAGTAAAAAAAGAACACCCAAATCATCCCCCCATCCCACCCCATTTGTCCTTTAGTTTTTATCCCCATTTTTCTACTCATCCATACACTAGATAAAGGGGGTGTGAGCCACAAGGTCTTCACAATCACACTGTCACCCCTTGTAATCTACATTATTATATAATTGTCTTCAGGAGTCCAGACTGCTGGGTTGGAGTTTGGTAGTTTCAGGTATTTACTTCTAGCTATTCCAATACATTAAAGCCTGAGAGGTGTTATCTATATAGTGCATAAGAATGTCCACCAGAGTGACCTCTCGACTCCATTTGAAATCTCTCGGCCACTGAAACTATTTCATCTCATTTTGCATCCCCCTTTTGGGCAAGAAGATACTCTCAGTCCCATGATGCCAGGTCCACATTCATCCCTGGGAGTCATATTCTGCATTGCCAGGGAGATTTACAACCCTGGGAGTCAGGTCCCATGTAGGGGGGAGGGCAGCAAGTTCACCTGTCAAGATGGCTCAGTTAGAGAGAGAGGGCCACATCTGAGCAACAAAGAGGTACTAAGGGGGAGACTCTTAGGCACAATTACATGCAAGTTTAGACTCTCCTTTGTGGTAATGAGCTTCATAAGGGCAAGTCCCATGATCGAAGGCTCAATATATGCATTGCATTATTTTTAACTGATGTTTCAGATATTATCATACGTGTCCTTGACAGCAGTAATATTGTACAATTTCATAAAAAGTAATTTTGAAATTTTGATGCTTTTTGTGTTCTACTGTTTTTATATAGACTACTTCTAGTTATATTATAAACTCAAAATGCAATTATATAATATTTGTTTTAAACAAATGGCTTTTTAAATTATGAGGTGAAAATGATACTCTTTTATATTTAACCCACTGTGATAATGACCTTCCCAGATAGCTCTCAGTGTTTTCTGGTTCCTGATCTTCATGCCTTGTATAGTTTCTTCTCATATTGAATAAAGTTAACAAGGATGACCAATGGTATATATATTATTGTGGAAAACATGGAGTATGACTTCTAAGGCTGAGATAATAAAGGATATTGTAGCTTTGGCCTTGCATTCTCTTGGCTCACTTGCTCTGAGGTAATCCAGCTGCTTCATCATGACACTCAAGCAGCTCTATGGTGAGGTCAATGTAGCAAGGAAGTTAGGCTTCCTGCAATCAGCTACCATCATCTTGCCAGCCGTGTGAGTGAGCCATCTTGGAAGTGAACTTCACAATCACACATTCAAACCTTCAGATTACTGTAGCTTTTGACAACATTTGTCAATCCATTATCATCTAGCATACACTTTTCTTTTTCAACATTTAATATATTTAATATTATCATTATATTCTATATTATGTAATATATGCAGCATAAAATAAAATAATATATAATAATATAGTTATGCAAGATACCAGAAATGGTTAGCAAGATACCAGAAATGGTTAGCTTTTATAAAGGGGGTTTATTTGGTTACAAAGTTACAGTCTTAAGGCCATAAAGTGTCCAAGGAAAGGCATCAACAGGCTACCTTCACTGAAAGATAGCCAATGACATCTGAAAACCTCTGTTAGCTGGGAAGGCACATAGCTGGCATCTGCTCCAGAGTTCTGGTTTCAAAACGGTGTTCTCCAAAATGTCAGTGTCAGCTTCAAGCAGCCACCTTCAAAATGTGTCTCTCAGCTGCAGCTCTTCCAAAATGTCACTCTTAGTTGCTCTGAACTCCTTCTGTCTGCAAACTCTTTATATGGCTCCAGTGATTTAATTAAAACCCACCCTGAATGGGCAGGTTAACACCTCCATGGAAATTATCCAATCAGATGTCCTGCCTGCAGTTGATTGAGTCACATCCCCATGGAAACACTCAATCGATTCCAACGTAATCAACACTAATATGTCTGCCGCTACAAGATTGCATTAAAGAATACACCTTTTTCTGGGGAACATAATATATGCAAACTGGTGCAATATATATGTGTGTGTGTGTGTGTGTGTGTGTGTGTGTTTATACAAACATCTCTCTCTTTTTTTATGTACAACCTAAAGTCTTTTTCATTTTTAGCACTTGACTGTGATGTGCCTAGGTCTGGATCTTATTGTATTTATCCTGTTTGGAATTTCTTGGGTTTCTAATATCTATAATTTTGTGTATTCATCAAGTTATGAATTTTTTTCTCCATTACTATTACAATATATTTATTCCCCCTTTCTCTCTCTCATCTTCTGGGGCTCCAATTATACCTCTTCTAGATAACTTGATATTATTCTATGAGTCATAAAACTCAGAGTTTCTCTCTTCCTTTCTTTCATGTTTTGTCTTTCCACTCAGTATGATATAATTTATATTGCTATACTGTCAAGTTGATTGTTTTACCTGTTGTCTCAAATATGTTGTTACACCCCCAAAATTATTTCTCATTCCATATATTTTATTGTTGAGCTTGTCCTTCCTGAGGTGTGGAGAAACTGAGGACTTTATTCAGCTATCCTTCTGATACTTGGTATTCTATTGGCTTCCTGATGAGTCATCCTTTCATGCACAGTTCTGGGGTCAGAAAAGGATTTACATGGAGTTTATATGCAGATTTGGGGCTATCTTCTCTATGATTAAGGCTTTTCCAGAAGTTTCCTTTGTGCTTTTCAGTTGTAATGGCAAGATCAAAATCTCTTAAAACCGTGATTATCTTCTAATTTTTTCATTTTAGTTACCCATATCTTGTAATCTTGGGAGTGTCCTCAGGTGGATTGGTGTATTAAGGTGAATCTTCCTTAGTCAACTTACCTTCTTTCAAATACCAATATCCCCCCAGCTTCCACCTGCCTTAATTTCTCTCCAGTATATTTAATGCCTGAAAAGGGGGCCAGTTATGCCACCATTATTGAAAGTCCCAACCTTTAGATAGTAAACTCTAAGCTACAGATTTGCAAATCTCAGAGAGTTTTATTTTTTGAAATAAAAATATTCTTAAAGTTAAAAGAAAATATGAATTTGACAACTTGTTAAGCTGAACTATGTGCAAATATCCACATAAGAAATAACTATGGAGGAGGATCTAAGATGGCGGCATAGAGAGGAGTGGAAGCTAAGTAGTCCCCCCGGAACAACTGAAAAAAAACAGAAACAACTAGTAAATAATCCAGAATAACTTCAGGGGGACAAACGTGACCATCCACTCATCATACACCAACCTGAAATTGGGAGGAATGCCCAAGATCACAGCATAAAATCTGTAAGTAAAAACTGCAGATCCAAATCGGGAGACCCCTTCCCCACAGCCCAAGCTACAAAGCCTTGTGCTGCCAGAGAGAAGCTTTCTTCCAGCAAGCGAATGTAGCTCAGCTGAGCTCCAACTGGAGTTTTAATTACCAAGTGTGAACTGCTCACTATGAAGTACAAATCCTCAACAAGTAGAGGCTTTGGGTGATGACTGACTTTGGAGAGCTGGAGGTTCACATTGGACTAGCTCTGTTCCTTTTTCAACTCAGTGGAGAAAGCCTCAGTAATTTTCAGTTCCCAGTTCTGTGACCCAGACAACTGTATAGCATAGACAGAGAGAGACCTCTGAAATGCTAATGACCTCCCCCTAGGGCATCTATCTTCTCTAAGAGGGAAGGGGTGGGGCCCAGCTCTACTACCTGCCTTTCATTCAGAACTTACAGGTGCCACCTGCTGGGCAGAAAAGCACAGTGACTGGAGGCATCAAAGGGTGTATCAATTTTCTAAGACACACCCTCAGGGAAACCGGATACTGAATATTTCTTCCTTCTGGGACCTTAGCCCATTCTGGTCTGAGGAGGCCTGACTGGGGTAACCAAGAAAACCACGCCTAGACAACAGAAAACTACAACCTATACCAAGAAAAATGAGGTTATGGCCTGGTCAGGGGAACAAACTTGCACTTCAACTGTGATGCAGGAATTGAAACAACTAATAATAAGTCAATTCAAAAAGTTTAGGGAAGATATGGCAAAAGACAGGAACCATATAATGAAAACACAGGACATACGTAAGGTAGAAATTGAAAGTTCAAAAAACCAACTGGCAGAATCTATGGAAATGAAAGGCACAACACAAGAGATGAAAGACACACTGGAAACATACAACAGCAGATCTCAAGAGGCAGAAGAAAACACTCAGGAACAGAACAAGGCACCTGAAAGCCTACACACAAAAGAACAGATAGAGAAAAGAATGGAAAAATACAAGCATCGTCTCCAAGAACTTAAAGACAAAATGAAAAGCAAGAATTTATGTGTCATTGGTGTCCCAGAAGGAGAAGAGAAGGGAAACAGGACAGAAGCAATAATAGAGGAAATAATCAATGACAATTTCCCATCTCTTATGAAAGACATAAAACTACAGATCCAAGAAGCACAGCATACCCCAAACAGAATAGATTTGAATAGGCCTATGCCAAGACACTTAATAATCAGATTATCAGACATCAAAGATAAAGAGAGAATCCTGAAAGCAGCAAGAGAAAAACGATCCATCACATATAAAGGAAGCTTGATAAGACTATGTGTGGATTTCTCAATAGAAACCATGGAGGCAAGAAGGAAGTGGGGTGATATATTTAAGATACTGAAAGAGAAAAACCACCAACCAAGAATCCTATATCCAGCAAAACTATCCTTCAGACATGAGGGAAAGCTTAAAATATTCTCTGACAAACAGACAATGACAGAGTTTGTGAACAAGATACCTGCTCTACAGGAAACACTAAAGGAAGCACGGCAGACAGAAAGGAAAAGACAGGAGTGAAAGGTTTGGAAAACAATTTTGGGAGATAGTAGCACAGCGATGTAAGTACACTGAACAAAGATGACTGTGAAAATGGTTGAAAGAGGAAGGCTTGGACCATGTGGGACACCGGAACAAAAGATGAACAATAAATACTGGGACTGTGTAACTCAGGGAAACCTAGGGTGCTCAATGATTTTGTAATAAAAGGTACAAATATGTTTTTACAGGAGGTAGAACAAATGAATGTCAACATTGCAAGGTGTTAAAAATAGGGTGGGATTGGGGGGAAAATACAATCAATGCAAACTACAGGCTAGAATTAACAGGAACATTGTATTATGCTTTCTTTAATGTAACTAAAGAAATATACCAAAGCTAAATGCGTATGGGGGTGGGTGGGGAATAGGGGAAAGGCATGGGATTCCAGGCATTGGTGATGTTGTCTGACTCTTTATTCTACTTTAGGTTAATGCTATCTTTCCTTTGGTCACCTTCTAGCTATCAAGTTTTTGTTTGTTTTTCTCTCTTTCTCTTGTCTTTTTCTTTTGCCTCTCTGCCTTCTTTGACTCTTCCTCTGTCTTTGTGGAAGAAATGTCCTTATGTAGAGAGTGGCAATGGTGCTCAATACATAAATATGTGACTATACAGGGAACCAACGATTGTTTACTTAGGATGGAATGTATAGTGTTTGAACAAAACCATCTTAAAAGAAATGGGTTGATGAAGAAATATTGAGGGCACTATATTGAGTGAAATAAGACAGATACATAAAGGCAAATATTGCAGGGTCTCACTGATATGAACTAATTATGATATGTAAACTCATAGACATGAAATATAAGTTACCAGGATATAGAATGAGGCTAAAGAATGGGGAGCGGTTGCTTATTATGTGCAGAATGTTCAACTAGAGTGAACTTAAATATTTGGAAATGGACAGGGGTGATGGTAGCATGTAATGAGAATAACTAACAGTGCTAAAAGGTGTGTGAAGGTAGTGGAAAGGGTAAGCTCAGAGTCACGCATGTCACCAGAAGGAAAGTTGGAGGTTAAAAGATGGGAATGTATAAAACAGTGCCTTTGTGGTGGACAATGTCCATGATTAGCTATACAAATATTAGAAATCCCTCTCAAAAACTAGAACAAGTGTGTGTCACTATAACTAGAGGTTAATAATAGGCATATAGGGAAGAAATATATACCTATTGCAAACTATATACTACAGTTAGTAGTATTTTAACATTCTTTCATCAACAGTAACAAACGTACTATACCAAAACTGTGAATCAGTAATGGAGGTGGGGTGTGGTTAGGGATATGGGAGGATGTGAGTTTCCTTTTTTTTTTTTTGGTGTTTGTTTCTTTTCTGGAGTAGTGAAAATGTTCTAAAAATTGGAAAAAAAATAATTGTGTTGATGGATGCACAGCTGTATGGTGGTGCCATGGGCAATTGATTGTACACTTTGGCTCTTTGGATAGTTGTATGGTATCTGAACAATCTCAATAAAATAAAAATCAAAAAAAAAAAGGAAACAACAGTGATTGCTATTTAAATAGGTATATTTTTTACTGTTGTGTTTTTTGAAAATATGTAATTCAAATAGTATTTAAATAATCAAACCACAAAGCTTTCAAAAAATTTTAGCATCACCCATTATGGCTGCCATTTAATTGACAATTATAATGGTTGTAAGCACACAGAACCTTGGCATATTTACAACCTATAGGATTGTGGAATTTTTAATATTTTGCTAAAATATTTATTATAGGATATTAATGAGATAATATTACTTTTAATTAACTCTAAATTGTTTGGAGCTGAAGTCAGTGCATCTGTGTGATTTTATTATATTTAAAATTTTATGTCTGTAAGATTTTCAAATTCTTAGGCTACCAAAAGGAACAAAATTGCAGAAGACTTATTCTTACTCAAAAGATAATCTGCACAGTATGCCACAATACAAATAATCATTTATTGTTTAAGTCTTTGAATTATTTAGCAGATTGTTAATAAGGGCTTATTCTGTATTCATGAGTTTAGACATAAAGATCCATAAGATATAGCTTTAATATCTTTATATAGTCAGTAAGCAAAGTAATTGTTTTATCCTTATTAGATAAGAAATCTAACTGGGGTTGTATCTTCCATTTACACAAGGTACAGTATAACATACTGCATTTTTATTTATTGAGAGTTTTCCAATGTTAGCAATGATATTAAGTAAGATCTGTAGTGACTATCATGCATTTCTCAGAGCTGGTCCTTTAACAGTACCTTAAGCAGAGTTGCTGAGGAGACTAAACTTTCTGGAGAAGCTTGTAACTAGAAGCTACAAGAGTATGTCCATGTTGCCTATGCAAATGAGCATCTGCCCATTGAATAGCATGGGTTTGATGCCAGTTTTGTACAGAGATATAAATAAAGATTTTGTACATGCAGTAGTTTTGTGGATATAAATTTTCAACACAATTTGAGTACTATGTAATATAACCCTTTTAAAGAAAATATCTAAATAGGAAATGCTTCAAACGTGCTTAGCTTTTCAGTACAGATATTAGATAAGAAGATGAATAATATTCTATAAAACAAAACAATGTATAGTGATTCCTTTTTCACTAATTTTATGAGAGTATTATTTGCATGAAATAAAATGAACCCATTTTAAGTGCACAGTTTGATTTTAAATTTATGCATTCATGTAACCACGACTATAATCAAAATATAAGACATTTCCATTACCCACAACAATGGGCTGAATTGAAAAGATCTGTGGAAGTCCTAACCTGGATACCTGTAAATGTAACTTTATTTGGAAATAGGGTCCTTGCAGATGAAATCAAGTTAAGATGAGCTCATAGTGGATTAGGGCAGGCACTAATCTGATTTGGCTGGTACCCATATAAGAAGAGGAGATGGAAGAAAAATAGTCCAGAGACAGCACAGGAGAGAAGACCAGGTGAAGATGGAGGCAAAGCCTGGAGTGAAGCATCTACAAATCATAGAACACCAAGGACCGCAAAGACTGCTGGCCACCACATTGAGCTAGGAGGAGGTAAGGAAGTAATTTTCCCTAGAGCCATTGCAGAGCCATGGCCCTACTGACACCTTGATTTCAGAATTCTAATCTCCAGGACCGTGAAAGAATACATTTCTGTGGTCTTAAGCCACCCAAGTGTAGTAATTTATTATGGCAGCTCTAGGAAACTAAGATACCCATAAAAGCATCCTCATGTTTCTTCTGAGGCAAAACTGTACCCTGCACTTTGCCCAAGGTGGTCACTGATCTTTTCTGTCACTAAAGGTTAGGTTTGCCTTTTCAAGAGTTTCATGTTAATGAAATCATACAGTATATTCTCTTTTATGTCTGGCTTTTTTCATTCAAGTGTATAAGACTTTGTCTTCAACAGCAACCTTCTACTGAAAACACCTGGGTAATGTTTATCATTATATTCTGTAATATATTTAATATGTGAGGATAAATGGCCAAGGTAAATTTATATAATGGGTTAATGAGAAGTCAAAAATAAATAAATAAATAAAAGCTAAAAATGATAAGCTGCAAAGCAAATATGAGATTAATTTCCATGTCAATTGGAAATGGTAAATTTGATTGTGAGAAAATAACAAATGTCTTTTTTGCATCGCACCATCAGTTAGAAAATCTCCATTCCCAAGGTAAGTCACATTAGTAAGTATAAAAGTTAGTCAATAATTTCAGAATCCCAAAAAGTGTTTTTGCCAGTTTGTATATATTATGTGCCCCAGAAAAAAACATATTCTTTAGTGCAATCTTGTGGAGGCAGGGGTATTAGTGTTGATAAAGCTGGAACCTTTGTATTAAGTTGTTTCCATGGAGATGTGACCCACCGAACTGTAGGTGACAACTCTGATTAGATAATTTCCATGGAGGTGTGGCCCCGCCCATTTAGCATGGGCCTTGATTAGTTTACTGGAGCCCTATAAAAGCTCAGAAGTAGAAGGACTTCAGAGAAGCTGTAGCTGAGACAGACACATTTTGAAGACAGCAATTGGAAGCTGACACTGGCATTTTGGAGGATGCCATTTTGAAATGCAACCTGGGAGCAAGCAGATGCCAGCCACATGCCTTCCCAGCTAACAGGCAATTTCTTTCACCATTGGCCATTCTCCAGTGAAGGTACCCTGTTGTTGATGCATTACCTTGGATACTTTATGACTTTAAGACTGTAACTTTGTAACCAAATAAACCCCCTTTATAAAAGCCAATCCATTTCTGGTGTTTTGCAAAATGGCAACATTAGCAAACCAGAACAATGTTATATTATTGTTTTTGTTGAAATCAGATATAATCTTCCCACACCTCCAGCTATTAGTTTGACAGAAAAGAAAATTACAGGCATTGTTGGGATTGCCTCCCACACAACTGTTTATTTCCACTCAGCTATGCCTTGTGGCATGGTCCATGCTGATCACTGCCACCTTGACCTTGCTCACTTACCACCCAATGTTGTTTTTAGGCCCAGTCATTCATTGTAGACATCCTCCACACATCTCTGTGCAACTGCATCATGAAGGTAAGAGTTTAACATGCCAAATTCGGGGAGATAAATATTTTGACTAAGCATTGTCAATCTTTTCTTATGGAATGATGGCATGTTTATAGATCCTATTTATAGACTGCCATTTGCCTCTATCCCATTAATATAGGTGTTCAGTGAATTTGCAACTTGTTGCTCTTATTCAACTTTGTTCTGGGCATCCTTTACTGTAGTGTCGCAAGTAATCAATCCACTTGGAAGGACATAATTAAAACTAAATTACTTATATTCATATTTAAATGTTAAATATAACATATTTAGTAACAAACATTGTAACCAGTTGATTTGAGTTCATAATGACTAACACCTTTACTTGTATTCATGAAACATTCTTTTGAAAGAAATTGGTCGGTTTATTTGTTAAGCTCTACAGCAAAATAGTTTTTCCATTTTCATTATACATTTTTTGAAGTGTGACCATATGGCTCAGTGGCACAGTCAACAATCTTTCAGTGTTTTAGTTGCTCCAATCAAATCCAATGTAGACAGACTAAAATGAACACTTTAACATAGCATTTCCATTAAAATATTTAATTGAAATGCCCTTTTTTCAAAATTGTAAAAATACTCATAAAGAACTTAGGAATAAAGTTTTAGGAAACCTAGTTGGTCACCAACTTTTCTTCCACTAGTCTTTAGTTTTGTAAAATAAAAACAGACAGAAATTTATATTGGTCACTGCTGTCTCTGAAGATCAACAGCTTTATATGAATCAAATAACTCTGCTAATTTATTTCCAGTTAAATGTTACCTTACTTAAGTTATATTGTTAAATTTGGAAAGTTGAGGGGAAGAACATGACTTTAAATATGAAAACAAGATTATGTAGATAAACAAATAGATGTGATTTAAATGCTAAAAAAATTAAAAATTACTTTTGAAATAATCATTAGATATTTTATTATGGAAAAGTCATTTAACTCTTCTTGGACATTAAAGAGGGAAAAATTACAGTTTGTGGTAAGTAGAGCACAAAATTTTAAAGAGTAACAGCTTGCATTATTTTAAAAAAATGTTTATGTGTTATATAGGTTGATTGCTTTCCTTTATATCTGTAATGCATGATAAAATAAAAATTCAAATTTATAGTCTGTTGCTTTAAATTTATATAGCCACCTCAAATTTTAAGTGGAATAACCAGCAAAAATGCAAATGTTACAATTCCTATTATTTCTGAAGCTAAAGGCCCTACAATGTGAGAGAGCTCTACAAACAGGATGTGCGTAATATCTGACAATTGATTATATCATCGCCCTTTCAAATTTACATATTAAAAATATTAAAAATTTTTCTCACATTTTGTTTGTTCACTGCCTAACAGTATGTCTTAATTAAATTGATTTTAACTAGGTTGACTTAATTGATTTAAGTTTATTTTTATTGCAGTCTTTGGTTTGAATTGAAAATTATGGTGTCTATTTTTTTGAGGGGACCCTTATAAATTTTTTAAACACATTTATTTAGCCCCTCTAATACAAGGTTAGAACTAGGGCATTGGCTGGCTAAGCAAAAGGCAAGCTTCAGAAGCAGCCAGACCTCTTTCAGGAGAAAGATATCTCTGGGAAGAACAGCAATAAACAGCTCTTGGGGACCAAACAACCCCCAACTGAGTAGTCATCTACTGAGAAGGGTGGAGCCAACTGACCCACCCAAATGCATTATCTACACCCAGGCACTGTCTTGGAGTGAAGGGAGGGAAAAAGAAAGCCCTGAACAAGGAAGGGGAAGGTGGAGTAAGTAAAGCTAATCTGTGCTGTGCCCTTGAATTCTTGCAGCAAGGACAAGAACTGGAAGCCAAACCTGGCAAAATATTTTGGTGACCCAGCCAGGAAACACTTCTCTCTGACTGTCTGGACTGGTAAGGCACGGCTATCAACTGGGAGGCTTGGCAGCATGCTTTTGCTTTTTCTTCTTGCTTGGCTGATTGCTATCCTCTCCTATGTCCTCATGCAACCCTGTGTCTCTAGGAATCTGGGGGCTCTGATCCAGCTCCCCCAGGACATAAACTTGGTCCCCTCTGATTCTCTGGCTCCCTCCTTGGAGGTGGCAGGAGCCCATCTCCATGCCATGCAGATCCAAGGAGGCTCAGAGCAGTGGGTGATACTGCTCTTGGGACCTGACTGGGGTCTTCTCCCCATGTTGAGCAAGAGTTCAATGGGAGCCAAATCAAGTTCTCTGTTTCTCCACCCCCCCTCCTTTGGCTCTCCAAGGCTCCACCACACTCTCTTTTCCTCCCCTCTGGTGACTCAGATAATTCCTCCTGCTGAATCTGTTTCTCTTTTACCTCTTCAAAAGATGTCCTCTCCTCCATCTCCATGAAAGTCTCCTTTCTCCTCTGTCTGGGTGTTAATACCTTCTGAGACATTCCATCTTTTGTAACACAGGATTCTGGGCTAAGGATTCTTGTACCAAACAAGTGTTATCTTTGACATTCTAGGGTGTCACCTCTGGTTTAGGCCCTTGGGAATTGGGAACTTTTCAATGGGAGTGCCTCTCCTCCAGGCCTTGATCATTTCATCTCTATTGAGAACCATTGCAGCCAAATATAAAGCTCCCCTTCTGGTACATGCTTGCTTTTTGGCCCTCAGGAAACAGAAAATTTAGAGGAAAGGCATTTCTGAGGGCGCTGCCCTAGGCTTCTCTCAGGTGGGGCAGGCCATCACCTTGGGGGCGAAGGTCTAGACATCTCCTGTGGAAGAACATCCCAGAAACACTGGCCACTTCATGTGTCCCCAAAGCAGTAGGCCAGTGGAGGGTTAAAGTGTTTGGGAAGCCCCTGGAAGTGTTGGTCCAGACGTTTCTCAGGAAAGTATGGGGTTTGAGTCCCCGACTCCTTGAGAGCACTGTCCTAGAATTCTTCCAGGCAAGGGTGGGATTAAAGTCCCTGATCTATCTCTGTAAGCTCCTCTGTTTCTCTTTCTAGAGAAAATGGGAAATGCTAACAGCATCCCTGAGGATAACCCCTGGGTTGCCTTTTAAGGAACTGGGATCATTTCCCTATGGAAGGCCTAAGAAAGAAGAAACTCATCTTCCATAATGCTGGATGGCCACAGTATAAGCTGGAAAATGGGGAAGCATGGCACTCCAATGGGGACTCTCAATCACAGTATCATCCTCCAGTCTGTAAAAGATAGGGAGAGTAGTCAGAAGTTCCCTATGCCCAGATGTTTATAACTCTATCAAAACAAGGACCTGAGAAGGACTTGTTGCTTGTGTTATGCCCATGACTCAATTTCCATTAGAGGGAAAAATCTTCTTGATGGTCCCCTTTTAAAGCTTGTTTGCTCAAAGGCATGAAAAATGAACCATAAAGCCGGTTAATTATAATGAGCCAAGGGAAATCATTCAGGAGAAAGAGCAAACCCTGACTGTGTTTCAGAAGAAGTTAGTGGAAGCCCTAAAGAAGTATACTAACGTATGCCTGGACTCTCAGGAAGGTCAGATTTTGCTGGTTGCTCATTTCATCAGCCAGTCTGCCCCTGACATTTGGAGAAAGCTGCAAAATCTCTCCTTGGGCTTGCAAACTCCCACTAATGACCTATTAGAAACTGCCTTTTATGTCTTTAAAAATCAACACAAGGCTGAGGAGTTGAAGAGGGCAAAGAGAAGGAAGCAAAAGACCAGAGGACAGGTTCATTTTATTGCAGTTTCTGTTAAAGGTGCCCTGCCACTTTGAGGTCACCCAAATTGTGGCTCCAAGCCTCAAAGGCCTTGCTTTAGCCATGGGTCAGAGGGCCACTGGCAGAGACAGTGTCAGAAACCTCGAGACAATCCTAGACCTCAGGACCCACTGCACTGTCTCCCAAAGCAGGGGTGGAACAACCACTGAAGCCCTACTCATGGAAAATGAAGAAGACTGAGAGCACCTGAGGCTGTTTATGGCTCTGCTGACTTCACATATGACCTAGAGGAGAATTAGATGGCACTTGATGAGGCAGGTAAGATTATTAATTTCTTAATTAATACTAATGCCACTCTGTCCTGAACTGCCACTCCTGCCCTACCTCCACTTGTACTTGCCTAGTGATGGGAGTGGATGGTAAAGCCAAAACTTAAAACCTTCACAACCCCTCTTCTTTGTAGGATTGGAGATATTCTAATGTCCCATCAATTTCTCATTGTCCCTGAATGCTTCACTCCCCTTCTGTGGAGGGATCTTCACTCCCTAGCAGCCACTTTAAGACTAGTAAACCCAGCTAATGTTTATCCCCTTGTTTGCCCCAAGGCCTTTGCTAGGTCAAAGCCTCTTGGCATCCCAAAGGAGATCCTTAGGCAAATAAACTCATCCCTATGGGGTGAAGGCATCCTGGGGTAAGCACACTGAATAGCCCCTATCTGCATTCAGGGTCCTAGTCCTAGATCCCAAAGATGCAGTTTTTGTATCCTTCTTCACCCTGACTCTCAATACCTATTTGCCTTTGAACAGCAGGGACTTAATAAGATTCCCACCCTGCTCTCCTAGACAGTGCTGCCCCAGGGGTTTCAGAATAGTCCCCATATTTTTAAGAATGCCTTTGCATCAAACGTTACTGACCCCAGACTGCCTCAGAACACAATCTTACAAGCTGTTAATTTTGTGACCTAACATATTCCTAATGTGTTAGTGAATTTTGTTTGTTGTCATTGCTAACTACAAGCCTGAGATGGATAGAAAATGTTGTGGAAAGTTTACAAAAGTGAATCTTGTTAACATAATCATTAGCCTGTTCTTAATGAAAAGTTATAAAAACATGTTTTTTAACCATATGAGTACTCTGTCTAAAAGACAATGATTTTATATCATGTCAGAATAATATCTTTTTTCCTAATTATGATCAATGTCTAAGAGTCGCCCCAGAGAATTTATTTTTTTGCTCAGATGTAGTTTCTCCCTAAGCAAAGCTCTACAAATAAATTAACTACCTTTCTCCCTAGAGGGAAAATGACTTCCAAGTAAGTCTCCCTGGCAGCATGGGATATGACTCCCAAATAGGAGCCTGGCCCTTGCATCATAGATTTAGTTGACAAAAAAAGGAAGATAAAATTTCAGAGGCTAACAAATTTCAAATAAAGTTGAGAATTCATTTAAGAATTACTTTTATGCAAATTTCAGCCACATACTGCAAACTACCACACTGTGCCAAGCCCCAACTCGCAATGTTCCTAAAAACTCTAAAGAACTGAGCTCCGTCTTGCTCCTGCTTCTATTCAAAACTTGCTTACAATTTCTCACCCAGTTTGTTTCTTCCAGATTAAAAGCCTTTCACAACAAACTTCTCCTCACCAGAGGCTGCTGTTGCCTGTGCTCAGCCAGCCACCCTCGCACAGCCAGAGACTTCTATGCTCCCACAAGTAGGGCCTGCGACCCCACTGACAGCATGAAGCAAGTACAGAAGACTGACCATCAGTCGAAATTCCCTTAAGATTAAGGGGAATTAGAAGTCTCTGAGAGAGAAATGTGGGAGGGTTAGAACTAGGGCAGTGGCTGGCTGAGCAAAGGGTAAACTTCAGAAGCAGTCAGACTTCAAAGATAAAGATATCTCTAAGAAGAACAGCAATAAACAGCAACTGGGGGCCAAACGACCCCTACCTAAGTGAGTCATCCAGCAAGAAAGGTGGAGTCAACTGATGCACCCCAAAGCACTATCTACCACCGGGCACCTCCCAGGAGAGAAGGGAAGGGAAAAGAAATTCCTGAACAAGGAAGATGGAGTGGGAGTAAGTAAAGCGAATCTATAAAAGCAAATTGCCCCATATTGCTGAAGCCTCTTGCCTCTGATCTTTCTTTACTTGCAGGAGTGCCCGCATGTTCTCTCATATTTGCACCTAACAAATTTTCTATCTGCTCACTCTATGCTGTGCTGTGCGCTTGAATTCTTTCTTGCAGCACGGCCAAGAACCTGGAAGCCAAATCCAGCAACACCTCTATTTGCTATTCATCTTCCCTAATTACAACTGATGTTTTCCTTAAAAAGAATTTATTATTTCAGTCCTCCTAATCTGCTTTCCTCATTGCAATACAATGTGAAAAACAAATCTTTATTCAGTTCCACTAAGGGATCACAGAGGGACTTTTCCTAGGTTAGACCAGTCATTCCAGAATTCCTCATTTCAGTCCTGTATAATTTTATACCTAAAGACAGGTAGTTGTCTGGCCACATAATCTCCATCTGAATGCACATGAGTACAACTTTATGTTCACATTTACTTTAAAGTAGTTTTAACTTTCATCCTTAGTTTGTATCCTAGGTAGTCCATTCTAGATCTGTTCTCCAAACTCCTTTCTGCTTTCGGATACAGAAAGCAAACTATGGAGGGGATTATACAAGATTCCTCTGATTGCCTCCAAAATAAAAAAAAAATCCTTCTACATTGAAAAGATCAAATTTTCTCTCTGGTGGTGTCAATGTCACATTGAGAGATGATCTTATTTAGGAGGCAGGTTTCTTGGTTCTAAGCAATTCCATGGTAAGAAAAAAATAGAGCAGCCACTGTGACAAAGAATTGAAAATGCTGGTTCAAAAGAGAGCAGTGATACTGTCCCTAAATAGAACATACATTCAAACTAATGTTAGAGAACCAGACATGGAGATAAAAGGGGAACATGGAAATAAAGATTTTTTGCATAGGTGGGTCTTACTCCCAGACAAAGTTAGAACACAGAACCATAATTAACCTCTTGTGGAGAGGTTTCTCCCACCTGTCTCCCAAATGAACTTAAATGGAGTTATCATTACATTCAGATAGCCAGCATAGACTGATTTGCATTTGGATAAGACTAACCTCAAGATTTTCTTTTTTTGCTTCATCTCTTGCAACTGAGCATGGTCACAGGGAGCAGGCACTCTTTTTCTGCTTATCCATGCTCTCCTATACAGGTCCAGAGTGGCTGTGGTTGGGTTGTAACTCAGTCTAATTTTGGAATTCAGTTAGCAAATACGTTTGCCTCTTACAACAAGCTTTGTCTTCCTATTTAGCTTTTTCTTTTTAAATAATAACAGGCATATTTTAATGGACATATTTTAGTTCTCCATCTGACTTTCTTATTTCTCAATCCATTGAGAAATGCAGCATGATCCTTAATTATCTCAATACCTCTAAAGCAAAAACCATCTGGGAGGCATAAAACATTATGCCAGAGGGAAAGTCTTAGGGGAATTATCTCCAAGATTAAGAGAAAAGATTTCCCTGTAGGCACTAGAAAAAATTTCTCCAAGTTGGAGGTAGAGAAGAAAGGAGCTTGTGAAAGATGCTTCTCCGGTTGACAGCCTGTCAGGCTGCCTTCTCCCATGGATGTTTAAGGCAGCCCAGAGTAGAAAAGTAGAGAGGATCAGTGTCTTGCTTACTTTTAGGATTGGAGTACCAGGAAGATAACAATCACAGAGTGGGAATAGCTACCTGGCATGACTAGACAGACAGAACATTCACAGCATTGCAGAAACCCCTGTGCCCCAGCCTAGCACAGATACATGGGATAGAGTCAACCTCTCTTTCAGGAATGGTAAAGATGCAGTAGAAATAGCTACCAGAGCTGAGGGGGCCAAGCAACTGGAAAAGAACCACTGTTGAGCCTTGGTCTATGGCGTCACTTGAACAAAGACCAGATGGGAAGAGAGAAATTCCAGTGGCTACCTGGAGGGCCAGGCCACTCAAGAATCAGGTTACAAACAACTCCACCATCTATAGTACTCTGAGACCCTGAAAGCTTCTGGAATTTATATAATTTTCCGAATTGAATGAAAATACATTTCTACTCCCCTATAAGATTAGGGGATTAATATAAGAATTTAATTGAGTTAATGAAAATAAGTTTTTACCTATACAACTAAGTTTTATGGATTGAAATGCACATAACCAGAGAAATATAAAATGATTTTAGTTCTTCCCTTTAAGGAATTACCAAGCAATTTACTTTTCAACATGATTTCTCAAAAATAGCTATTATACCTCTCTCCTTTCTTTCCTACCAAAGTCTTCTCTTTTGGAGACAAAACGTATTAATTCCATCAACTGCTGCTCACGAGACATGCTTTTGAGATACCTCACCATTGACATTCTCTTCTAAATGCATTTGTTTATATACCTTTTAAAGTATAGTGCCCTAAATTGCCAATTATAATCCAAGTTGGTCTGACAAATTTAGGGTAAAATCAATCCATTTCTCTCATTTTAGGTAGTATACTCTTAGAACGTTAACAAAATCTAAGATTAATTATTGTATTTGCCAGACTCCACTGTGAATTCATATGGATTTCGTCAGCTAATGCCCTTCTGTCTTCTACTCATAGGCTAGTAATAATGCCTATCTCATCCCATACACATGAATTTTTTTTTTAACTTTTTAAATAACATTCGGGACTTTATATTTGTCAATACTAATGTTTATGCTTTTAGACATTAATCCATGTGCATTTCCTTAGTACTGGCTAAATTGATAATTTGGTTATGATATGCTTCACTAGTGCCTCATTAAGTGCAGAACCATTCAGAAAAGCAGCTAGAAAGAAACAACTTTGGGGAAGGTGGATGGGATTGAATACAGAGTAAAAGAGTGTATTTGTTGTTCTTGTTGCATCTGCTGTTGTGTTTGGTTTTGTTTTCAGTGGGAAATAGGAGCAAGTGGAATACATGATTTACAGAAACTTTGACTTCACTGAAGTACTTCAGAGACCAAATGAAACATAATACTGATCTACGGAAGGCTATATATACAAAGAATATTTTAGAGTTCCATACATCTTTTGATACATCTAATACAAGATGGGACAAAGGGTACAGAAGTCCGGATGTATTAAATAATTTGCCCAAGGACATAGAGCTGTTTAGTGAAAGATATAAATCTAGAAATATTATCTTCTAACTCTTAATAAGTAATTCTTTGAATAACTTAGGTAATCTTTCTGGTTCTGTAAAGACTTAATCAATGTTTTTTTCCCTACATGGTATCAAAAGACACTTTTAATGCTCATCATTAGCTTTCTCTTCTCCAGGGTAAATATTGCACTTTTTAAAATGTTACTCTTAAGTGATCATTTCCAGATCATTCAGTCTTCTGATTGCCTTTTTCTGGATGTTCTCCAGTTGGTGATTACCCAACTACAAATTATGGAGGACTGAACTACATAATATATTGGAAAGAAAAACATTAGGTGTTTAATATATGACTTTTTGAAAAATAGGAGGAGGCTAGTACATATCAGTAGCAGATTTAGTTCCTGATGTTGAAATTATAGACATCTGTGCATATTTGTTCTAATGGTATCTGCAGACTACAAAAAAATGAGTGTTTCAAATCAGAATGTCTTGCATTCACTTTAATATTTACTACTAAAAAATGGAAAAAAGATTGACAGAAACATGCTGAAACAAAATTTTAAAAGCCCAAACAAATTGTTATGCTGGAAAGTGGATGTTCAATCTGTGGCTATTCTATCCAAGTTTGACCTCATGTGCTATCTTCATCTCCGTAAGATGGCACAATCATGGATTTCAACTGAATCCAATGAGGTGCTTTCTAAAGAAAGCCAAACAATTGTTTTGGTAGTGGTTAAATGTCTCCGAGACAGCTTTCAATTCTTAAGTAGTCAGGCAGAGCTTTCTCTATCATCTGCCATATAGCCAAGTCTTGTGTTTTTTTTTCTTTGTTTCTAACAAAACAAATACTTTTTGAAAGACCATCTATGATCAGAGATATCGTAAATTCAGAAAGGTTGCAAAACTACCATGCCACACATTTAGTAATGACAGAGATCATTCATTGCTTGCAAAAGCATAGAATCAACATGCAGAAACACTACAGGTTCTAAACCATGAAAAACTTTAGGACTTAAGTACCTATATTTATAAATTGCTTCCAATCTTTTCTAATTTCATTTATCCTTCCACTTCAAGACCACTTATTCTATGCTCAGGATCCATTCTCAAATGTTTCATTCATAATTTTTGTTTCATATATCCTCATGCAGTTCTTTATTGGTTCCTTTATCACAACCTAGAAATGATAAAACAAAACAAACAAAATCTAAAAGCAAGTCACTTCTTCACTCTTAATAGGAGTACAAATTACTTCAAGTTTTGGAAGGCAATTTGAATGTATCTATTAAAAATTTAAAAGCCGCATGGCTTTTTGTCCAAAAATTCTACCTTTAGAATTAAATTTACATAGCCATTAAAAATATATATACTTCTAGAATGGCAGTAAGAGGCAACCCATGGACATATTCCCCAGTGAAACAACCAAAACAGGTAAAAATCATAAAACAAAACAAAATCAAAAAATAAAAAATAAAAACATTTAAAACCTCTGGATATTTCTTCAAGGGTTTACAAAAAATGAAGAAACAGTACTTTTTCAAGGAGTTGTACTTAATCTCAGAAAGAACAGTGACAGTGAAAAGATATGTCATTTGACTGTAACTTGTTCCACACCTCCACCCCCCAGCTCAGTTTGACGGAACTCCAATCTGAGTGCATGTGGCAAAGAAGCCTGGGCTTCCTTTCCTCTCAGATTCCAATCAAGGGATATAGATTCTTACTGGAAGGGTCAGGGAGCCAGCAATTCTTATCCACTTCAACTCCGGGTTGCAAAGGGTAAATTCTCGATGAGTGTGAATTTCAAATTTTGAAAACAGTAAGAAAAATAGACTCATCAGGTACAATGGAACCCCAATAAGTTTGAGAACAGAATTTTCATCACAAACAATGGATCTCCTAAAAGAAGCTAAGTATGTGGGGCCCTAAGATCCTACAATCTTATTATGGGGTATGTATTTGGAATCCGAGAGCAGAGACATGCATGGACATTTGCACACTGCTGTTTATGGAGGCAGTATTCACGATTTGCAGTGGGTGGAGGTGGCCTAAGGGTTCACTGACTGAGGAACAGAATGGTGAACTGTGGTGTATGCATACAATGGAATATTGAGCAACTATGAGGAGTGAAGCTGTGAGACATGCAATGAGGTGAATGGATCCTGTAGACAGCATGTTGAGTGAAGTACACCAGAAACAAAGGCAAATACTATAATGCCTCACAAATAAGGACTAACTACAATGTGTAAACTCAGAAGTGAATCTTAGAGCACAGCCTAACAGGGAAATGATTATTGTAATGGTCCCTAGATTGTAAGCTCCTACAGAAGTCAAATCTACTCCTGAATTGTAATGGCTATCTCCAAACTCTGAGATGTTGATCCTTTAATGTATAACCTGTGTTACACCTGAAACTCAGAGCTAGAGCTTGACAGATATGAATATCAGTATTTACACATACAGCAACTGTTTAAAAAAAAAGCTGAAACAGAGCCCAGACTTCAATTAGAGATATGAATAAAGCAGATCTGGTTAAGACTAAAGCAAATTGGGCCAAATATGGCCAAACGGAAAAGGTTGAAACTTAACTGACCTCTCAAATCCATTGGAAATCTCTCAGCCACTGAAGCTTTATTTTTTTTTTTGAAAAGTTGGAATTTCAACTTCCATGTGAGACCAAAGGAAGAGATATTTATTTGGTGTGGGATCTATGTTTTCTAAACAATATAACTTCTATAGTCAGTTTGTTCAAACACTACAATTTCCTGGAACTTTGAATAGGAAGTGAGCTATGGTAGGTATATACAGATTAGAATGAAACAGCAACACATCTTAAGTAATTTGGTGGAGAATAAAAATATATATTCGGGGTCCCCCTGAAGAGTTGGGGGAGAATGCAGAGGTGTTGGACTTCCTCACCTGGATTGTTGCTGATGTTCTCACAAACATTGGGGATGGATGGCTTGATGTGCTGAGCCCTCTGTCTTGGGGTTGGTCCCTATGAAGCTGATTGCTGCAAGGAGAGGCTAAATCTGCTTATAATTGTGCCTAAGAGTCCCCTCCTGAGTGCCTCTTTGTTGCTCAGATGTGGCCCTCTCTCTTTAAGCCACATTGGTGGGTGATCTGGCTGTCTTCCCCCTGTACATGGGACCTGACTCCCAGGGGTGTAAATCTCCCTGGCAACACAGGATATGACTCCCAGGGATGAATCTGGACCTGGCATCATGGGATTGAGAACAGCTTGACCAAAAGGGGGATGCGAAATGAAACAAAATAAAGCTTCAGTGACTGAGAGATTTCAAATGGATTTGAGAGGTCACTCTGGTGGACATTCTTATGCACTATATTGAATACACTTTTTAGGTTTTAATATATTGGAATAGCTAGAAGTAAATACCTGAAACTACCAAACTCCAACCCAGTAGCCTTGACTCTTGAAGACGATTGTATAACAATGTAGCTTACAAGGGGTGACAGTGTGATTGTGAAAACCCTGTGGATCACACTCCCTTTAACCAGTGTATGGATGGATGAGTAGAAAGTGGGGACAGAAACTATGTGGAAAATAGGGGGTGATTTGTGTGTTCTTTTTTATTTTTAATTTTTATTCTAGTTCTGATTCTTTCTGGTATAAGAAAAATGTTCAAAAATAGATTGGGTGATGAATACACAACTATAAGATGGTACTGTGAGCAGCTGATTGTATACCATGGATGATTGTACAGTATGTGAATATATCTCAATAAAACCAAATTAAAACAAAACAAAACAAAACAAAACAATGGAGTCAGAAGGCATTGGGATACCATATTCAAAGTGATGAAAGAAAGAGAAAGGAAGAAACAAGGAAAGAAAGAAGGAAAGAAAGGAAGAAAGAATGGAAGGAAGGAAGAAAACTAATAACTTTCAGTCAAGAAGGTTATATCAAGTAAAACTATATTTCAAAAATTAAGGTGAAATAAGGGCATTCCAAGAAAAACAAAAATAAGATTTGGTTGCTAGCAGACCCAACTTATAAGAAATACAAAGAAGTACATCAGGCTGAAAGCAAGTAACCTCAGATGGTAGTTTGAATCCACATGAAAAAAAAAAAAAAGCACAATGATGTTTGTTTGTTTTAAATTATAAGAGACAGTTTAAATTGATATTTTTTCTCATTTCTTCTTTTAACTATTTAAAAAGCAATTATATAAAATAAAATGCATATAATTGTATTAGACCTATAACACAATTACAGATACATAAAGCAATAAAGGGTGAATAAGAAAACAAAAAGTCAGAAGACATAGAAAACAAAGAGTAAAATGAAAGACGTAAATCTAACTATATCAACAATGCCATTAAATATCCATGGATTAAGAGATCCAGTCAAAGGTAGAGATTGGCAGAATGTATAAAATTATGATACACTTTTTGCTATTTACAGGAGCCAAATTTAGATCCAAAACTACAAATACATTGAAAGTAAAAGATGAAAAAATATATAAATATATAATAATTATGAATATTTATGTACCTACCTACACAGATCCCCAAAACATGAAATAAATATTGGCAGAATTCAAGGGAGAAATGTACAATTCCACAAGAATTGTTGGACACTTCAATACCCCACTTTCAATGATGCAAGGGTAACTAGTCAGAAAAGAAACAAAGAAATGGAAAAATTAAACAGCACGATATGTAATCTAGATAATAAAACACTGCACCTAACAGTAGCAGTATACATATTCTTCTCAAGTGAACATAAAACTATCAGTGCCATAAAACAAGACTCAACACATATTAATAAAATCATGGAACATATGTTCTTTGACCACAATTGAAGTGAAATTAGAAATCAATAACAAAAAAAAAATGAGAAATCCATAAGTAGGTGGATATTAAAAAGACCTCTTCTAAAAACCAATAGGAAAAAAATCACAAGGGAAATTAAAAAATACTTTGAGATGAATGAAAATGAAGACACAAAACTTATGGGCCACAGCTAAAACAGTGTTTAGAGTGAAATTGATAGCCATAAGATCCTATGTAACAAAAGAAAAAGAAAAACATATTAAATAAGTAACCTAACCTTTTACCTTAAAACACTGGGAATGGGGCAAAAAGGCAGAGTGGTCAGGTGTGGATTTTATTTACTCCTCCAGGGCAGCAGGTAGAAAGCCAGGAACTGGAACTGCATGTACTGGACACAGCCAAGCAATTTGACTTTGGGCATACTTCATACAACACTCATGAATGCGTGGAACAGCTGAGATCAGTGAAATCTGTAAGTTCTCATGGCCAGGAGACCTGCACCCCTCCCTGCCAGGCTCAGTTCTGTGGGAGAAGGGGCCATCAGTGCTGAGAACCAGGAGGGAGAACTGCAATTAGGGCTCTTGTTAAAATCTCAGACTGCTGATCAAAACTCCAAACGTAGATAGACTGAGACCAGACACTGGAGAATACGGGAATAGTCAGCCCAGTAGAGAGGAAATAAGGCTAGAAAAAAAACAGAAAAAAAAAAAAAAGAAAACTAAAAATAAAAACAGACTTTTTGGAGTTCCAGTGAACATGCAACGTGAAAGGCAGGGCTCAAACAGAATCAGGAGCATAGGCAAATCCAGAGGGTGAGGTCCCTTGTCTGAAGAGTTGGTTTCTCTGCTTTCTTGATTGTTCCTTAATGGACCTAATCTCCTTGTCCCTTAGAATTTCAGTAGCTCATTAGATCTGCAAGGAGAGCCCTTCTTCTTTTTTTCTTTTTTTTTAATTTCTTTTTCTAAAACAATTACTCTAAGAATCCCATTACAGAGAGCCTCAAAGACATGCAATTTGGGCCCAGGGAAGAGCAGAGCTAAGATAGCTCTGAGAGACAAAGCAATAAGTCTAGTGGCTGAGAAAATTCACTAAATGACATAACTTCCCAAGAAAAGGTGGGTGTCCCCTTATAGCCATCTTCCTGGCAGGCTGGGAATGCTCTTGCCCAGTGCCAGCACCACAGCCCAGAGCTGCCCCAAACAACCCAGTGTGACAGAAAGTGTTTCCAACAACACACACACAAGCCACAATATCGGGCATGGACAATAGCCTTTCATGCACCTGCAGGTAATTGTCCCAGAGCTGGGAAGATGGAGCTGTGTGGAAAGGGGGAAATTAACATGCCCCATTCACCCATTCTTTCAGCAAACTGGCAACTCCCCTGCATGGCCCTGTGGCCCAGAACTCCCCTTGGGTGACAGCAGAAGCCCTAGTAGGGCAAGGCTTGGAAGAGGGACCCACACGCAAGTCCCAGGGACCATAAGCCAATACCAAGGACCTGTGGGTCAGCAGCAGATACAAACTGTGATGAGACTGAACTTAATAATTAGACTATTGCAACAGCTTTAAATCTACAGGAACACCTGGGAGATTTGATTATTAAAGCCTTCCTCCCTCCCTAACCACTCAGACAAATGCCCCACATTCAGGGCAGGCAGTACCAAGTACATATGCAAACTTGGTGCACCAATTAGAACCCCAAAAGGATTAGACCCCCACACACCACAAAGACAAAGTTGGGGAGAACTGGCTTGAGGGGAATAGGTGGTTTGCAGATGCCACCTGCTGGTTAGTTAGAGAAGGTGTACTCCACAAAGCTGTAGATATGAAAAATTAGAGATAAGTGTTCAAATCAGTCTACATATCCTAAAAGAACCCTATCAAGTTAAGCAAATGCAAAGAGGCCAAAAACAGAAAATTTTAAAGCATATGAAAAAAACAGATGATATGGATAACCCAAACCCAAACACCCAAATCAAAAGATCAGAAGATACACAGTACTTGGAACAATGAATCAAAGAACTAAAGGCAAACAATGACAGCATGGCACAGGATGTAAAGGACATGAAGAAGACCCTAGAAGAGCATAAAGAAGAAATTGCAAGAGTAAATAAATAAAAAGAAAGATGATCTGATGGAAATAAAAGAAACTGTTGACCAAATTAAAAAGATTCTTGATACTCATAGTACAAGATAATAGGAAGCTGAACAGTGAATCAGTGACCTCAAGGATGGCAGAATGGAAAATGAAGGAACAAAAGAAAGTATGGGGAAAAATTGAAAAAAATCAAAATGGACCTCAGGTATGTGATAGATAATATAAAATTTCCAAATATAAGAGTCCTGGTGTTCCAGAAGGGGAAGAGAAGGGTAAGTCTAGGAAGAGTATTCAAATAAATTGTTGTGGAAAACTTCCCAAATCTTCTAAACACCATAAATACACAAATCATAAATGCCCAGCAAACTCCAATTAGAATAAATCCAAAGAAACCCACTCGGAGACATATTCTGATCAGACTGTCAAGGAAGGAGCAAGGTCTGAAAGCAGCAAGAGAAAAGCAATTCACCAATTACAAAAGAAACAGCATAAGACTTAGTAGTGACTACTCAGGAGCCACCATGAAGATGAGAAGGCAGTGGCATGA
Source organism: Choloepus didactylus (assembly GCF_015220235.1). Taxonomy (NCBI): domain Eukaryota; kingdom Metazoa; phylum Chordata; class Mammalia; order Pilosa; family Megalonychidae; genus Choloepus; species Choloepus didactylus. The sequence continues at coordinate 25,180,985 of NC_051310.1, forward strand.
AATTTAAAATTCTGAAAGAGAAAAATTGCCAACCAAGAATTCTTTATCCAGCAAAGCTCGCCTTCAAATTTGAGGGAGAGCTTAAATTTTTCACAGACAAAAAATGCTGAGAGAATTTGTTAACAAGAGATCAGCCCTACTTGAGATACTAAGAGGAGCCCTACCAAAAGAGAAACAAAGAAAGGAGAGAGAGATATGGAGAAAGGTTCAGTACTAAAGAGATTCAGTATGGGTATATTAAAGGACATTGAGAGAGAGAGGGAAAAATATATCTGACAAGCATAAACCAAAGGATAGGATGGCTGATTCAAGAAATGCCTTCATAGTAATAAAATTGAATGTAAATGGATTAAACTCCCCAATTAAAAGATATAGATTGGCAGAAAACATATAGATTGCCACAGTTATAGGAGGCTAAACCTGATTATAATTGTGTCTAGGAGTCTCCCCCTGAGTGCCTCTTTGTTGCTCAGATGTGGCCCTCTCTCTCTAAGTCACTTTGGAGGGTAATCTTGCTGCCCTCCCCCCTACATGGGACCTTACTCCCAGGGGTTTAAATCTCTCTGGCAATGCAGGATATGACTCCTGGGGATAAATCTGGACCCAGAATCATGAGATTGAGAACATCTTCTTGACCAAAAGATGAATGTGAAATGAAACGAAATAATGCTTCAGTGGCTGAGAAATTTCAAATAGAGTTGAGAGGTCACTCTGGTGGACGTTCTTATGCACTACATTAATAACACTTTTTAAGTTTTAATATATTGGAATAGCTGGAAGTAAATACCTGAAACTACCAAACTCCAACCCAGTAGCCTTGACTCTTGAAGATGATTGTAAAACAATGTAGCTTACAAGGATGACAGTGTGATTGTGAAAACCTTTTGGATTACACTCCCTTGATTCAGTGTATGAGTGTATGAGTAGAAAATTGGGGACAAAACCTAAATGAAAAATTGGGTGGGATGTGGGGGGTGATTTGGTGTTCTTTTTTATTTTTACTTTTTATTCTTATTCTGATTCTCTCTGGTGTAAGGAAAATGTTCAAAAATAGATTGGGGTGATGAATGCACAGCTATATGATGGTACTATGAACAGTTGATTGTAACCATGGATGATTTTATGATATGTGAGTATATGTTGATGAAACCAAATTAAAAAAAAATTTTAAAAAGATATGGACTAGCAGAATGGATCAAAAAATATGAACCGTCAATATGTTGCATTCAAGAGACTCATCTTAGACACAGGGACACAAAGAAAATGAAAGTGGAAGGATGTAAAAAAATATTTCATGCAAGCTACAGCCAAAAGAAAGCAGGAGTAGCAATATTAATCTCAGATGAAGTAGACTTTAAATTTAAGAATATTATGAGAGAAAAAAAGGCCACTACATACTAATTAAAAGGGCAATTCAACAAGAAGAAATAACAGTCATAAATGTTTATTCACTCAATCAAGGTGCCACAAAATACATGAGACAAACACTGGCAAAACTAAAGGAAGCAATTGATGTTTCCACAATAATTGTGAGAAACTTCAACACATCACTCTCTCCTATAGATAGATCAACTAGACAGAAGACCAATAAGGAAATTGAAAACCTAAACAATCTGACAAATGAATTGGATTTAACAGACATATATATAGAACATTACATCCCAAATCACCAGGATTCACATTCTTCTCTAGTGCTCATGGAACTTTCTCTAGAATAGATCATATGCTGGGACATAAAACAAACCTCAATAAATTAAAAAAAAAATTGAAGTTATTCAAAGCACATTCTCTGACCACAGTGGAATACAAAAAGAAGTCAATAACTATCAGAAACTTAGAAAATTCACAAATACCTGGAAGTTAAACTACATGCTCCTAAACAATCAGTTGGTTAAAGAAGAAATAGGAAGAGAAATTGCTAAGTATATAGAGATAAATGAAAATGAGAACACAACATAACAAAACCTATGGGATGCAGCAAAAAATGGTACTGAGGAGGAAATTTATAGCACTAAACACATACATCAAAAAGGTAGAAAACACTAAAATCAAAGAACTAATAGAGCAATTGAAGAAGCTAGAAAATGAACAGCATACCAATTCTAAACCAAAGAAGTAACATGGATTAAAGCAGAAATAAATGATGTAGAGAACAAAAAAGCAATAGAGAGAATAAATCACACCAAAAGTTGGTTCTTTGAGAGGATCAACAAGATTGACAAGGCCCTAGTTAGACTGACATAATCAGAAAGAGAGAAGAGCCATATAAACAAAATAATGAATGAGAAAGTTGACATTACTACAGATCTCAAAGAAATTAAAAAAATTATAAGAGGATACTATGAACAACTGTATGCCAACAAACTGGATAATTTAGAGGAAACAGACAATTTCCTGGAAACATATGAACAACCTAGACTGACCAGAGAGGAAATAGAAGACCTCAACCAACCAATCACAAGCAAAGAGATCCATCAGTCATCAAAAACTTCCCACAAATAAATGCCCAGAGCCAGATGGCTTCACAGGGGAATTCTACCAAACTTTCCAAAAAGAACTGACAACAAACTTACTTAAACTCTTTCAAAACACAAAAGAAAATAAGATACTACCTGACACATTTTATGAAGCTAACATCAATCTAATACCAAAACCAGGCAAAGATTCTATGAAAAAGGAAAACTACAGGCCAATCTCCTTAATAAATATGGATGCAAAAATTCTCAACAAAATACTTGCAAATTGAATCCAAAGGCAGATTAAAAAAATCATACACCATGACCAAGTGGGGTTCATTCCAGACATGCAAGGATGGTTCAACATATTGATCAATGTAATACAACATATTAACAAATCAAAAGGGAAAAATCAAATGATCATCTCATTAAATGCTGAAAAAGCGTTTGACAAAATCCAACATCCCTTTTTGATAAAAACACTTCAAAAGGTAGGAATTGAAGGAAACTTCCTCAATATGATAAAGGGCATATATGAAAAACCCACAGCCTGCATAGTACTCAATGACAAGAGACTGAAAGCCTTCTCTCTAAGATCAGGAATGAGACAAGGACGCCCACTGTCACCACTGTTATGCAACATTGTGCTAGAATTGCTAGCCAGGGCAATCCAGCAAGACAAATAATTAAAAGGCATCCAAATTGGAAAAGAAAAAGTAAAACTGTCATTATTTACAGAAGTTATGTTCTTATATCTGGAAAATCCTGAGAAATCAACGACACAGCTATTAGAGCTAATATACAAATTTAACAAAGTAGCGGGATACAAGATTAATGCATGTAAGTCAGTAATGTTTCTATATGCTAGAAATGAACAAAACGAAGAGACACTCAAGAAAAAGACCATTTTCAATAGCAACTAAACAAATCAAGTGCCTAGGAATAAACTTAACCAAAGATGTTGTGCCAGTTTGAATGTATTATGGCCCCCAAACGCCATTATCTTTGATGTAATCTTGTGTGGGCAGACCTATCAGTGTTAATTAGATTGAAATTCTTTGAGTGTTTCCACGGAGATATGCCCCATCCAACTGTAGGTGATAACTCTGATGAGATATTTCCATGGAGGTGTGGCCCCACCCATTCAGGGTGGGCCTTGATCACTGAAGCCATATAAATAAGCTGAAGGGCAGAGGGAACTGAGTGCAGCTGAGAGCAACATTTTGAAGAGAAGCTACAGCCAAGAGTGACACTTTGAAGAACGCCCAGGGGCTGAGAGAGAGTAGCTGCAGCTGAGAGACAGTTTGAAGATGGCCACTGAAAGCAGACTTTTGCCCCAGAGAAGCCAAGAGAGGAAAAATGCCTCAAGAGCAACTGAGAGTGACATTTTTGAGGAATTGCAGCCTAGAGAGGAACATCCTGGGAGAAAACTATTTTGAAACCAGAACTTTGGAGCAGATGCCAGTCATGTGCCTTCTCAACCAACAGAGGTTTTCCGGACACCATTGGCCATCCTTCAGTGAAGGTACCCTATTGCTGATGTGTTACCTTGGACACTTTATGGCCTTAAGACTGTAACTGTGTAACCAAATAAACCCCCTTTTATAAAAGCCAATCCATTTCTGGTTTTTGCATTCTGGCGGCATTAGCAAACTAGAACAGATGTGAAAGACCAATACAAAGAAAACTATATAACTCTACTAAAATAAATAGAATGGGACCTTAAAAGATGGAAACATAATTCCATGTTCATGGATAGGAAGGCTAAATGTCATTAAGATGCCAATTCTACCCAAATTCACCTACAGATTCAATGCAACCCCTATCAAAATTCCAACAACCCACTTTGCAGACTTGGAAAAGCTAGTTATCAAATTTATTTGGAAAGGGAAGGTGCCTTGAATTGCTAAAAACACTCTAAAAAAGAAAAATGAAGTGGGAGGACTTACAATCCCTGACTTTGAAGCTTATTATAAAGCCATGGTAATCAAAACAGCATGGCACTGGCACAAAGATAGACGTATTGATAAATGGAATTGAATTGAGAATTCAGAGATAGACCCCCAGATCTACAGCTGACTGATCTTTGATAAGGGTCCCAAAGCCACTGAACTGGTACATAACTGTCTTTTCAAGAAATGGGGCTGGAAGAGTTGGATATCCATATCCAAAAGAATAAAAGAGGATCCCTACCTCACACCCTACACAAAAATTAACTCAAAGTGGATCAAAGATCTCAATGTAAAAGACAGTACCATAAAACTCCTAGAAGATAATGTAGGGAAACTTCTTCAAGACTTTGTATTAGGCAGCCACTTCCTAGACTTTACACCCAAAGCACTAGCAACAACAACAAAAAAATAGATAAATGGGGACTCCTCAAGCTTAGAAGTTGCTGTACCTCAAAGGAATTTATCAAAAAGGTGACAAGGCAGCCAATTCAATGGGAAAAAAATTTTGGAAACCATGTATCTGACAGAAGACTGATATCTTGCATGTATAAAGAAATCCTACAACTCAATGACAATAGCACAGGCAGCCAAATTATAAAATGGCCAAAAGATATGAAAAGACAGTTCTCTGGAGAGGAAATACAAATGGCCAAGAAACACTTGAAAAAATGTTCAGCTTCACTAGCTATGAGAGAGATGCAAATTAAGACCACAATGAGATACCATCTCACACCAATTAGAATGGCTGCCATTAAACAAACAGGAAACTACAAATGCTGGAGAGGATGTGAAGAAGTTGGAACTCTTATTCATTGTTGGTAGACTGTATAATGTTTCAGCCACTCTGGAAGTCAGTCTGGCAGTTCCTTAGAAAACTAGATATAGAACTACCTTTAGATCCAGCAACTGTCCTTCTCAGATATACCTGGAAGATCTGAAAGCAGTGACACGAACAGATATCTGCATGCCAATGTTCATAGCAGCATTATTCACAATTGCCAAGAGATGGAAACAATCCAAATGTCCTTCAGAAGATGAGTGGATAAATAAAATGTGGTATATACACATGATGGAATACTATGTGACAGTTAAAAAGGAACGATGTCCTGAAACATATGACAACATGGATGAACCTTGAAGACATAATGCTGAGCAAAGTAAGCCAGGCACAAAAAGAGAAATATTATATGCTACCACTAATGTGAGCACTGAAAAATGTAAAATAGATGGTTTATAATGTAGAATGTAGAATGTAGAATGTGGGGGAACTAGTGATAGAGAGCAATTAATGAAGGGGGAATGATAACCCAATAAGAATAGATAAGCTATTGTGGGTAAATTTAATGTTCTGGGAAAGCCCATGTCCAAGGGGATGTATCTTAGCGATGCAAGGTTGGTTTAACATCTGAAAGTCAATTAACATAATGTACTATACCCATAGAATAGAGTGAAAATATATTATCATCTCAATAGACACAAAGAAGAAATTTGATAAAATTCAACATACCTTAATGGGGGAAAAGTAAAAAACACTTTAAATAAATTAGGAATAGAAAGGATCTTCCTCAACCCAAAAAGGGGCATCCAGAAGAAAAAACAAAATGAAACAAACAAACAAAAAACAAAACAAAACAAAAAAAGACAGCTAACATTATATTTCATGGTGAAATTAAAATGCTTTTACTCTAGTTTAAAGAACAATGTAAGGATATCTGCTCTCACTACTAATGATCACAATTTTCTTGGAGGTTCTAGTCAGGGCAATTAAGCAACAATAAGAAATAAAAGGCATTTAGTTTGGCAGGAAGGAGTGAAACTATCTTTACTTGCAGATGAGATGTTCTCATATATAAAAAAATCCCAAGAAGTTCAAGAAAAAAAATATTAAACTAATTCCAATTCAGATGGGTTGCAGAAAATTTGCAGAATATTCATATCTATATATATAGAAAGTAGATTAGTTGTTGGCTAGGGCTGGGGAGTTTGGGTGTGATGAATGGGGAAGGACTGCCTTTGGGTAAGGGGTTTCTTTTACATGTGATGAAAATGTTTTAAAATTGATTATGGTGATGGTCGCTGAACTCCGTTAATATGCAAAAAACCACACTGAATTACACACTTTAAATGGATGAATTCATGGTATCTGAATTATATCTTGATAAAGCTGTAGTAAAAGTTACATAACATCCACACACATACATCCACACAAAAGATCTGTTTGTTAGCTTTGCTCTGGTTTGAATCTGCTGTGTCCCCCATAAAAGTCATATTGTTTGATGAAATCTTGTGGGGACAGAATTATTAGTCTTTTGATTAGGGCGGGACCTTTTGATTAGGTTGTTTTCATGAAGATGTGACCCACCCAACTGTAGGTGACACCTTTTGATTAGATCATTTCCATGGAGGTGTGACCCCACCCATTTTGGGTGGATCTTAATTAGATCAAAGGAGTCCTTAAGAGAGCTCATGAAGAGAAGGAGCTCACAGAGAGAGAAGAAGAGAGAGACATTTTGGAGAGAAGCTAGGATATTTAAACCAGAGTTTGTCCCCCAGAGAAGCTAAGAGCTGAGATAAACCCAGACACTTGTAGACACTGGAAGATGCAGACAGAAGGACATCTAGAGATGCTGAGCTAAGAGATGAAGCCCAGAGTTTTCCCCAGAGAAAATAAGAGAGGACTCCCAGATGCTTAGAGAGAAATGCCCCAGGAGAATCAAACAGAGAGCTAAGAGAGCCTGAGAGAGACAGAAGCCCAAAGACATTTTGGAGAAAGCCATATTGAAATGCAATCCAAGAGCAAAGGACCAGCAGATGCCAGCCATGCACCTTCTCAGCTGACAGAGATGTTCTGGACACCATCAACCTTTCTTCAGTGAAAGTATCCTCATGTTGATGCCTTAGTTTGGACACTTTTATGGCCTTAGAACTGTAAATTTGTAACCTAATAAATCCCCTTGATAAAAGTCAATCCATCTCTGGTGTTTTGTATAATGGCAGCTTTAGCAAACCAGAACACCTTGTTTTCATAATAAGCGTTGATTAAAATATTATGCAATTTTATTATAAATATAATTCAATCTTGGAAAATAATGCATGTATGTATCAACATAAATGGATATTATTAGACTTGTTTCATGTGAGCAAATGGAATTTGTGTGCTGGAAGTGTGTGTATGGGGAGGGTATATTGACATTTAATTCCTTTCTATTATGTGTCAGCTACTGTGATAGGCATTTTTATGACATATTTTGCGGTCGGGGTTACTGCTTCTAGGGGGAGTGGCGGCCGGTAGCCGAGCCCTCAGCTCTCGGGGCTGCTTAAAGGGTACCGGCGGCGGGGGCTCTTTCCCGGAGGCGAGGGCGAGGCGGAGGACGTGGCCAAAGTCCTCGGCGAGAGGCGTGCAAGGAGGGCGGCGATAAGGACAAAAACACTCTTCATCCAGTAGGGGTATGCGCCAAAGAGATTTATTCAGGGGTGATTACAGGTTATATAGGCTGGTAAGAGGGGCAGGGCTGGAAAGGAGGTGAAGTAGCCTAAAATGGCAATATTGAAGGGAGAGGGGCTAGGATTGGTTCTGAGAGGACGCAGGAGCCTTTGCAGCGGGCGGGGGTTGTTTTGGCCACGGTGCATGCGCGCTGGCGGTGGCAGGAGTGGCCTTGGCACCAGGGAGTGAGTGGGTAAGATAAGGTAGTGGGGAAAGGGCAGTTGGGAGAAAGGCGTTTTCCTCCGGCAAGCCTCCCCTGCCAGTGGCATTTTGGGTGAGGAAAAGGGAGCTGCCTTGACCTCGCTCCTCAGGCTCGGGGGGGCTGCAGAGGGCACTCACGCCCGTACCTACTACCCTCCCCAGGGGGTGATATCAGGTCCCCTGGCCCAGGCCTGGCAAGCCGAGGCACAAGTTCAGCTACCCGCAATTCCCCTTTCTTTTCTAATTAGAGGAAGAGGCTTTACCGGAGAGGCCCGCTAAGGGTGAGGGAAGGGGGAGGTCAGGGAAGGGAAAAAGGGGTTGACGGTGGCTCAGCGAGGCTGGAGCTCAGTGTTGGTGTGGTGCCCGGGCGCTTGACAATGGCTTCGCTGCAGCGGGCTGGGCGAAGGTGAGGAGTTTAAAGTTCAGGGGTTTAAAGTTCAGGGGTTCAGAGAAGCTGGAACTCGAGGCGAGAGCGATGTTCAGGTGATTGAGAAGGACCTCGCGGTCGGCGGGTTGACCGGTGGCGTTGAGGTCGCGGAGGGTTGGTTGTCATCTTGGAGTGGGGGGCGTCAGAGGTGGCGAGTCGCTGATACTGGATTTGCACGAACGAGGAAAAAATGGCATCTGTTTGTTTTCTTACAAGCTGGACAATTTTGCGGATGAGGCAGGGTCCTAAGATGAGAGCTAGAATAATTATTAATAGGGGGCCAAGAAAAGGAAGGATGTATGGGAGGATGGGAGTGAAAAAACTGGACCAATAACTGGTGGCTTCACGATCTCTTTTACGCTTTTCCAGTCCCTCTCGGACCCTTTTCAGGCTGTCCTCGACTAGACCTGTGGAATTGGCATAAACACAGCACTCTTCTCCTAGGGCGGCGCAGAGGCCTCCTTCTTTGAGGAGGAGAAGGTCAAGACCTCGGCGGTTTTGGAGCACTACCTCAGAGAGGGAATTGACAGAATTTTTTAGATGGTAAATAGCGTTTTGTAGGTGACGAATGTCCTCGTCAACAGCTGCCCTGAGGTGAGTTAGGGCGGAGCCTTGACTGGCTAGTGCAGCGATTCCGGTGCCAGTGCCGGCAAGACCTAGGAGGGAGGCAATTGTAAGGACGGTGATGGGCTCTCGCTTTTGCAGAAAGGCAGGAGCTGCAGTTTTTTCCAGACGGAGGAAGAAGTCTTCTTCGCTGTGGTATAAGACCCTAGGGATAAGGACAATTAGGAGGCAAGTTTCTTTATATTCGCTGATGATATTCGTGCTGAGACAGGGGGTAAGTCCTGTAGAGGAGCAGAGCCATTGGGAGGAGTTATGAGGAATGAGAAATTTTGCCGAGCTGCTGGGAGATGAGTAGCTGGCACAGGCAGTGAGGTCGGGAGAGTTACTGGAGCGAGGGCAGACGCACTTTCCTGTATAGGAGACTGAATGAAAGGTTAGGGGGACGGCAGAGGTATTCCAACTGCATTCCGAGGGGCTGTCTTCTGTGCTTTCTGAAAAGGAGAGGTTGGAGGCAACGGGCTCGTATAGTGAGGAAGAGGTGGAGAGGCAGAGCCAGCAGGATGAGGTAAAATTGGGGTTGGAGGAGTTCACTGAAGCAAAGGCGGCTTGGATGAGGCTGAGGAGGGGAGAGGAATAACGAGAAGGGGGCAGAGGAAGCTGGGGTGGTGGGGTTGGCGATGCGCTGTTGGTAGCTGAGGTGCGGCTGGTTGCTGCTGTGGAAAAAGGGGGTTAATGACTTGGTTGGGACTAATGTTAAAGGGCCTTTTTTTAACAGTATTTTTCTTTGGATGGTTTATAGCCTCCTTTTTTATCAAAATAAGGGAACTTGGGTTGGCTCCTTCCAAATAGATTTTGAAGCCCCAAGTTTGACCGAGTAACCAGGAGGGATCAGTGGGGAGCTGCACTGTAAGATTAAGCTGTGTGCAGGATCTCTCACTTTCTTGGCCGAGCCAGTTAACAGTAGGGAGTTTGCACCCTGTAGGGGTCCATTTTAAGGTAAGGTAATGATTAGGAACAGGAGGCTTCTAATTAGTGGCTAATGTTTTACACCCCCAGTATGCACAGTAGTACTTGTTGGGGGAATTACAGCACGATTTTTCAGGATTTGAGGATGGGCACATGTAATATTGGGCCTGGGGATCACTTACCTTTTGAGCGCAGGTTTCTTCGACTCTGGAGACAAAGGTGGTGAAAGACTTACTCGGCTCCTGGAAGAGCTTGGTAAATTTGTTAGGTCGACGGGCAGAGCAATTGGCAAACGCGCGTAAGGCGATGCCTCTGAGGACAGTCCAGAAGGCAGCAGGGGCATTAATATAAGTAGACGCATTTAGAAACGCTCCAGTGCCCAAATAGGCTTCGGGGGGATGATAGACTCCAAGGGCTGCGTCTTGCTCACTTTGCTTAGCTGCTTCCGCCTGGAAGTGAGCACGCCAGTCAACAAATTGACCGGGGTTAAAAATTGAACGGGCAAGCGAGGCCCAGTCTTGGGGGATGCAATAGTTCATGGCGAGATCCTGTAGTATTTGGGAAGCATATGGGCTACCTAACCCGTCCTCCTTGACGGCCTTGCGAAGCTGCTTGATAGTATCTAAGTCAATGGGATACCAGTCATGCGGCCTCTGTGGGGTGGGGGCAAGGTTAAGAGGAAAGCAGCGAAAAGCACGAGAGAAAGGAGGACACGCTTGCAGAGGACTTGGCGCGGGAGTGGGGGTAGGGGGAGCGTTGCCCCAAGGATTGCCTTGTGGTGCAGAAGGCAGCCAGGGGTTGTTAGTCGGCAGGGTGGAAGGAGCGGCGGCAGCTGCCGGCAGCGGCTCCGAGGGGGAGCTCGCCGGAGGGAGAGGCGGGAGTGGGAGGCCCCAAGCGTCGCAAGATGGCGGCGCGGTAGGCGTGGCTAAGACACAAGATGGTGGATCAGCCCCGTCCTGTGAAAGGGTGGGGTTCAAGGCATAAGATGGTGGACTAGCTCCGCCCTGTGAAAGGGCGGGGTAAAGCGTATGCGGTTTCCGGCCCAACTTAGGGCTGATGTCATCGCCGGAGCATTTCCTCCCCTCGATGGAAGAAGAAGGAGGAAGTTCGCCATCTTGGCGTGGCGCAGTGTTATTTTGCTTTTTGGGAGTCACCTCGAGCGCGTTGTTAATCTGCTCGACTAAGGACTCCGTGTCCGAGTCATGATTTGAATTAGTATCGCTATCTGAGTCTGTTGGCTGGGTTGATAGGGCCTCTTTGGATTTAACGGGGCCTCTATCAGGGGGGAGGGAGCCTTGAAGGCAGGAGCGGATGGTTATCAAGGTGGGGAGCAAGCCGGGAGGGAAGCGCTTGCTCTCATGTTCCATGGCATTAGTGACTCGATCAATAAGGCGATCATAAGTAACAGGGTCCCAAAGATGGCAAGTGGTGAGCCATGGGTTAAAGGGCAGCAGGAGATCCCAGTATATCTGCAGCTGCCGGACAGACACTTTACAGCGATGCGTGTCTAGGAGACCCGCTAGAGCACGAACTTGAGGTGCCTGACATGTAGATATACGATTACCCATAGCTGAGGGGAGAGGAGGGGGAGTTGTTCCCGAGCCGGGCCGGCCGGCTGGCGGGGAGGAGAAGGAGGAGTAGTTTACTGAGCAGAGAGAATGAGATAAACTGTGGCTGCAAGGCCGAAGGAGACGGCGAGAGCAGAAAGCAGTGCCCTTTGGCAACGAGAGCAGTCAGGGGGGGCAGTTGCAAAGAGGCACACGGCACCAAATGAGGAAATAAAGATACAAAGAACTACAGCAAAGTAATGGAGGGGAAGAGGGAGAGTGTTAGGAGGAACGGGGGTCATAGAAGTGCGCATACAAGAGGACGAAGAGAGCGTGGGGGAAGGGAGGAGTTCCTACTGGATGAAGAGAGCGTGGGGGAAGGGAGGAGCGGCTTCGGAGCAAGGAACCTCACACGGCTCCGGAAGCGGCGAGGGAGAGGCGGCCCTACCTTGCAGGCGAGGAAACGGGAAGCTGGAGAGGCGTCCGGGCTAGCGGGTGACCTGCCAAACTGTCGTGTGGAGACGTTCCTCACACGGGGCACCAGTTGCGGTCGGGGTTACTGCTTCTAGGGGGAGTGGCGGCCGGTAGCCGAGCCCTCAGCTCTCGGGGCTGCTTAAAGGGTACCGGCGGCGGGGGCTCTTTCCCGGAGGCGAGGGCGAGGCGGAGGACGTGGCCAAAGTCCTCGGCGAGAGGCGTGCAAGGAGGGCGGCGATAAGGACAAAAACACTCTTCATCCAGTAGGGGTATGCGCCAAAGAGATTTATTCAGGGGTGATTACAGGTTATATAGGCTGGTAAGAGGGGCAGGGCTGGAAAGGAGGTGAAGTAGCCTAAAATGGCAATATTGAAGGGAGAGGGGCTAGGATTGGTTCTGAGAGGACGCAGGAGCCTTTGCAGCGGGCGGGGGTTGTTTTGGCCACGGTGCATGCGCGCTGGCGGTGGCAGGAGTGGCCTTGGCACCAGGGAGTGAGTGGGTAAGATAAGGTAGTGGGGAAAGGGCAGTTGGGAGAAAGGCGTTTTCCTCCGGCAAGCCTCCCCTGCCAGTGGCATTTTGGGTGAGGAAAAGGGAGCTGCCTTGACCTCGCTCCTCAGGCTCGGGGGGGCTGCAGAGGGCACTCACGCCCGTACCTACTACCCTCCCCAGGGGGTGATATCAGGTCCCCTGGCCCAGGCCTGGCAAGCCGAGGCACAAGTTCAGCTACCCGCAATATTTAGTTGAATTCTCTTGATAACTCTGGAGAACTATTGTAGATTTTAGATGAGATAACCGAGGCTCAGTTTTGAGGGTCAGGGATGTTGAACAATTTCTCAAGGGACATGGGCTACCTAGTTCCTAGATTACACCAGACTCCAAGGTTTATAAAATGAGATTAAAACTAGGTAGAGACTATTAACTCCAATGTTCATTGAGAAATTGAAAATACATGGATAACTTAGAAATAGGATTTGGAATGAACAGTCAAATGATATAGTGCATGAAAAAAATCTTTGATAATGGTAACATGCTATGCAAATGAAAAAAAACAGGTATAACATAATGCTACTTATAAATAATGTACAACATTATGTATAAGAAGTAAGTTGAGGGTTAAGATGATAATAGTAACAGTAGGTTGGAGAGTCAAGAGAGAATTATGGTGTCAGTCAGTTGGTAGAAAATGGAAGGGTAAATAAATTCAGTTAACTGAATTCCCTGCCATTTCCCTCCAATTTCCTATCAGTCTGCTGAATTTTGTTATTAACAGAATGGCCTTAGTAGGAGGCCATTCCTACTTTCAAAAGCTGGTTTAGAAAGTTTATATTATGTCAAGTTTTTAAAAAGTTAGCCATTTTTACTTTCATTATTATGTTTCCTATTTGTGGCACTCCAAGAACTTGCAAATTACTCCATTGTTCAAACTGACAATTTCTAGGTTGTGTAATATGCATTTGTACCTTTGGGGTATTTTAGAGAAACAATAATCAACTAAGTTATTTACTTAAAATTCAGCTTGCAATATATCTGTATGTTTCACTTTTTTTTTTAATTAAAATAACCTGAGGGTTTTAACATGAACAGTTATTCCTTCTACAGATCATAATGATTTCAGATCAACTTTCTGAATTCCTTTTGGGTCTATTTAAACAATAGATCCCAGTGCCTTCAAAAACAGCACCACAGTCAATTAGGCAGATTTTTAAAGGACTGTTAAAACATGTTTAAAAACAAGGTGACGCCTTTGTATTTAACTGCAAAAGATCTTGGAAAATTTTGCCTTGGAAATCTTAAGGGTATAATAGGTAAGTTATTGTAGTTCATGGTTTATTTGTTTTTAGAGAGGTGAAGAACTTAGTTTGGACACTTTTATGGCCTTAGAACTGTAAATTTGTAACCTAATAAATACCCTTTATAAAAGTCAATCCATCTCTCTTCTTTGATAGAAAGAGCAATAAATCATTTTGTACAATTATTTTAGGTGGGATTTTTCTAGAACTATGGGTAGAGACGCCTCATTCTTTAGACATGTATATTGAGTTTATAAGATTCTTCAAATGGTTTAAAGAGCCTCAAAGTTGAATAATATCCAAAAGAAAGATTAATGTGATAGACTATAATTGTTTGAAAGCAGGATTGTGATCCTCTGTTTAAATAATACACATTTATATTTATTAAGCTTCTTAATTCCCAGTTAGTATTCTACTCCTATGACTATGTTTAAGGTAGGCATCAGATAAAATTCTAAGGAAGATTTTTTTAAAATAATTTGCCAAAGGTATCGGAAATATTCTAGTGCAAATTTTGAAAAAAAAAAAAAAAAAAAACAGGGCCTTCAACTTCAGACATCTGATAATGAAACACAATAATCTGTCCATGAATCTATACCAGAATTCAAATTTGGCACAGCCAGCCATTCTAATCTTAGATTTCTGTTGGTGGTTGCTTTATTTCCAGACAATAGGTAATGCCAGTGTTATGCTGTGATCTCTTTACAGGGTAATATTGGTTCTGGTATTGAAGCATAATGTGACAAGTTCATACGGAAAGAGAAAATACTTTTTGTTCACATTGTTTTTTATTCCAAAGTACAAATGTGCTTGCACACAAATTAATCCTTTACCAAACCATTGCATTTTTACTGGACTATACGTGTGTGTATGCATATTTGTATGGGTGTACATATTATATAGAATGCATACTGAATTCCAACTGAAAATTAAAATTAATTGAATATATACATCAGGTAGGTTTTAATGTTAGCTGAGCAAGGATAGTGTCTTATTGCCATGGCTGTGAGACACACATACTATCAATTACTTAATCTTATTTCATGTTGAATCCTTTTGTGAGATCTTGATGCATAGGAAAGGTATGGACAGATGAAAAGGCTCAACAATCAAAGTTATATTTTGAAACTAGAATTGCAAACTTTTTTTCCACAAAATATTTTCTTAGAACTAAATTTTTATGAGATTACTTTTGTTTCCTTCAGACTTTGAAAACCTTCTTGTCCATTACCACCAGTATGGAAGTTTACTCTGAAGACATATTTATATATTGCTAAATATCATCAAGCTGCTCAAGGATCACTCTTCTTATAACTTACCCAGCCAAAAACTCTATAGAGCATCGTTTGATTCCTGGATCAAGTTGACAAACCCCACAGAAGAACTGATGTTTCCCTATATATCCAGTTGCTGCTTACTGATAGTTTTCAACAAAGTATCCTAGGCTCAAATATTACATAATCCAGAAAGAACCAAGCTGAAAGTATTTCAAGACTTTCTTGTCCATCAGCAGGTGAGGCCTGGAATTTATTTCCAATAGCCAACATCAGCCCAAAGGTACCCAGCTAACAAATAATTGGTCTAAAGAACAAGTTCTGGTGTCAAATAAGAAAGTTGGCAAGAGTTAGGAAAATGTTCAAGGATCCAGCCAAGAATGCCAGAGTTCAGCTAGGAATCCTAATCCTCGGAGATCAGAGCAACTGATCAATTAGACAGACTGACCAATTTACAGACATCCATATAGAGGAAATTTAGTATAATGGTGTTCAGGTTTGCTAATGCTGCTAGAGTGCTAAACACCAAAAATGGATTGGTTTTTATAAAGGGGGGTTATTTGTATTTCAAATTTATAGTTCTAAGGCCATAAAAATGTCCAAACTAAGGCATCAGCAAGATGATACCTTCACTGAAGAATGGCTGATGGCATCAGGAACACCTCTGTCAGCTAGAAAGGCACATGGCTGGCATCTACTGGTCCTTTACTCCCAGGTTGTGTTTCAAAATGCTTTCTCCAAAATGTCTCTTGACTTCTCTCTTCACTCCTCTCTCTTATCTACTGTGTGTCTTTGCTTCTTTCTCCCAGGGCATTTCTCTCTAAGCCTCTGGGGGTCCTCTCTTAGTTTCTCCAGGACGAACTCTGGGCTTCATATCTTAGCTTAGCATCTCCAAACGTTATTCTGCGCCACATCTCCAAGCATCTCTAAGCATCAGCAGAGGGTCTGTGTCAGCTCTTGGGTTCTCTTAAGTAAACCAGTGAGCCAATCAAGACCCACCCTGAGTGGGTGGGGCCCACACCTCCATAAAAATAATCTAATCAAAGGCATCACCCACAATTGGCTGAGTAACATCTCCATGGAAACACTCAATCAAAAGGTTCCACCCAACAAGATTGGGTTAAAAGATTATGACTTTTGTGGTGGACATAATATATCCAAACCAGCGCAAAGGGAAAGGACATTTTGGAATTAGAAAGCCTGACATTAAACCTCAACTTTTACATTGCTTCCAATGTGAAAGTGAGTATGTTATTTTATCTCACTGGGTCATAAATTACTAAATTAAGGATTAGAAAATAAGTCTTAAAGGATTTTGTTTTGTTTGGGTTTTGTATACTTACTAGTTATAATGTTTATTATAATTGTAATTGGTCATTGTATAATATTTGGTTAATATCTGTGTGCTGGTTCACTTGATTGGTTCACTGAATTACTCAAGAGAACTCAAGAGGTGATACAGACCCTTTGCTGATGCTTAGAGATGCCTGGAGATGCGGACAGAATGATGTCTGGAGATGCCAAGCTAAGAGATAAAGCCCAGAGTTTGCCCTAGAGAAGCTAAGAGGGACCCCCAGATGCTTAGAGAGAAATGCCCTGGGAGAAAGAAGCAAGGATGCACAAGAGCTGAGAGAGAAGAGCAAAGACAGAAGCCAAGAGACATTTTGGAGAAAGCCATTTTAGAAACACAACCAGGGAGCAAAGGATCAGTAGATGTGAGCCATGTGGCTTCCCAACTGACAGAGGTGTTCCAGATGCCATCGGCTGTTCTTCAGTGAAGATATCATATTGCTGATGTCTTAGTCTGGACACTTCTACGGCCTTAGAACTGTAAATATGTTGCCAAATAGCCCCCCTTTATAAAAGCCAATCCATTTCTGGTATTTTGCATAATGGCAGCATAAGCAGACCGGAATAGTCTGTGTTGTAGCTAGCCTTGAAAGGCAGTTCCCAGTAAACTATGGTTTCTGGTTTTCACACTTACTCCCACATTGGTTTTCTGGTGGCTTGTGATTTCATTTAACCAATAGAACATGGTGGGTGTGATGCACTGACAGTTCTAGACTTAGCCAGTGTGTGGGAAGTCTGGCTCCTCTTCTAGACAGATCATTTAGGTAAACTCCATGAAGAGAGGTTGCCCCAAGACTACAGTGTGGTAGAGATCCCAGGTGTTCAAGGTATTTGGTTGAGCCCAGCCTTTCAGCTATGCTGCTGAGGCAACAGACAGGTAAATGAGACATCTTGTATATTTCAGTACAACCAAGTTTCCAGAAAACTGCAGCCAGAGTTAGCAGCACCTGTAGCAAAAGAACACCCCAGCTGATTCAAGTCAACACACATGATAGTGAGAGAAAATAAAATGGTTATTGTTTTAAGCCATTAAGTTTTATCTTTTTTTAATACAGCAAGAGATAACTGAAACAGAAACAGGTATATGGAAATGGGTGCTGCCACAGTAAGAAACTAAAATACATGTTATTGGCTTTGGGATTGAGTAGTAGAAGAAGCTGGAAAGACCTTGAGGAAATTTTTAGTGGGGTTTAGAAAACAAGAGCATGTTTTTACTGGAGCCGGGGCGGGGGGGGAGGGTGCAAAGGACAAACAAAAAAAACTACTTATATTAGCTCTTATCAATTTCTGTGGATAAGAACAAATATACACACTTAACTTGTAAATGTGGCAAATGTTTAAAGTGCCAACTGGTATATCTTAATGGCATATGATAAGGTATGAGTACAGAATGGTGAAGTAAAGAAGGGATTGTTCAGTTTTTAAGCAGAATCTAGGGACACATTGGGTTGAAAAATAAAACTAGTTCTCATTCTTAGGTTTTCAAGGCAGAAGAAATGGCCTCAGGCTAAGAATCAACTCCTGGCCATAGTGTAAAAACTTGATTTCAGGGTCAAGTGTTCAAGAGATGAAGTGTTCTATGACTCTGTTAAAAACTCAGAAAAATTTAAATTAGAACCTATAGTCTCTTTCAGGTGGATACAAAGTCTTCTAAGAAAGTTAAGAGCTTCATTTTTAGATCTCCTGGTTAGTTATTGTGGCTTCTAAGATTCTTTAGAACATTGTTCCAAAGGACCTTGACTTACAGACAAGGTAGAGAGGTTGGTAGGTGTGGCTTTTGCTTACATAACAAAGGAATTATATGGAAATGTTTAATAGGATAAAAACAAACAAACAAACAAACAAGCAAAAAAACACAAAAAACATGAGCCAGCTAAATACTGTCTGTAAGAAACACTTTTAATACAAAAAAAGTGAAGTTTGAAAGTACAAAGGAAGAAAAAGATATATAATGTATATAGCATAAGAAAGATGTAGTGGCTATATTAATATAAGACATAGTGGATTTCAAGACAAGGAGTATTACTGAGGCACATTTATAATGATAAAAGTTCAGCTCATCAGGATGATATAACAATCTTAAATGCATATGCACCAATAACAAAGCCTTAATATATAAGAAATAAAAAAGCAGAATTAAAGTGAAAAACAGACATACAGGGAATTATATTTGAAAATTTAATCCCTCTTTCTTGGTATGTGATAGACAAGTTCAAACACCAGAAAATATATTTTTAAAAATCTTTTTTTGAAAATCACTGTTCTACATGTTAACATTTATAGGACACTACACCTCACAACTGCAGAATGCCTATTCTTTGTAAGTGCATTCTGAGGTAGACCGTATGCTGAGCTATAAAACAAGAGAATTAAATAATAAAAAATATGTTTTCTTATCACCACAGAACTAAAGAAGATAAAACAATAACAAACAGGTGTCTGAGCATCCCCAAATATTTGAAAATACACTTCCAAATAACACAAAGTCCAAAGAAGAAATCATAAGGTAAATTAGAAAATATTTTGAATTAAATTATAATTAAAGTACATCAAAAAATTTAGCGTAAACGTAAAGCAACCCTTAGAGAGGTATTTATATATTTACATGCTTACATTAGCAAACAAAAAGTTTGCTTAAGATTGTTGCTGTTTCTTCCTTAAAATATTTGATATAATGCAGTAGTGAAATTATCTGGGCCCACATATTTTAGTTGTCTGTAAGTTTACAATATAGAATTCAATTTTTTGACAGATAAAGGGATTCTCAGTTTCTTATTTTTGTGTCAATTTTGGTAAGTTGAGCCTTTAAAACATTTTTCTCTTTTATCTAAGTAGTTGAAATTACTGGTGTAAAATTGTTGTTAAATTTTTTTTCATCCTTTTAATATCTGTAATGCAATATGTTTCCTTAAATAACTGCCAGTTCCAGAAAGCACCAAGACTTAATCATCACAAGCTTATCAGTCAGGTAGGAACATTTCTGCTTCTCTTTTCTCTTCTTCCTTGTATAACACAAGAGTTTCAAAAATTATAAGTAGCGAGTTTAGAAAGATAGCTGATGCAAATAACTCTTATGCCACACTTCACATACTCTTGGTTTCATCATTTTAGTCTATCTCTGTGGTGGATCTGATTGATTTTAATCAAGTTACATGATAGAAATGTGCCTCCTGTCTGCACAGAGAGACTCTAACCTCCAGTCCAAAGGTTTTGTATTTACATCACAGCAGGTCCACCCTCCCTCAGGGCCATGCTCACCATGGTATAAAAGGCTGAAGTGCAGAATACTTAACTCCTTTGACCGAAGGGAAGGTAGATGGGAGTCACATTATTCCACTCTGTTACCCTTCCATCACACCGTACCAAGCTCTTTAGATGTGGCTTCTTGGGCATAGCTGAGAACTGTTTGAAGAGTCAATCATTCTTGAAGGGACTTGAATCTTGATAATACATTCTAGCATCTACTCTCCTATCTTTCCTCAAACCTTTCTTTCCATAACTATGTTCCTTGGTATCATAACCCCTGTTAAAATATAGTGCTAAAGCTCTCTGACTTAGACTATAAGAATTTTAACAGTAGAGATAAACGTATCATTCCTTCTCCTACTACAGATGGCTGGGAGGAGACTACTTGCCCCTTCTTCCAGTTAACACTTACCATTTCTCAAGATATTACTACCAAGATTAACATTCTCAATTGCATGATTGTGCCAAACGTTTTCATACAGAAGACAAGATTTTTTTTCCCCACAATGGAATTAGAAGGAAAGTGCAAACAGAGAGTTGAAGTTTTGAGTGAGATGTACATAGAATAGCTAAGAAGTGCAGTAGGTAGGTGGGCATAAGGCTCTATAGCAAAGCTGAGATGTTTGGCAGATGGCAGTTACAGTGTGGAGGTGATTAATGTGCAAATGAATAGGAAAAAAAAAAAAAAAAAAAAACAACTTATTCAGAACCCTGAGATCAACCCCATAAAGTCAGTGAATGGAGACAGAAGATCTCATAAACATAATAAAAATGAATAGTCATTAATACAGAAGCAAACTCAAAAAAGCTTGGTGTTAAAAATCAAAGAGAATTTTGTGGAGGAATAAAATGTCAACTGTGCCAAAAGACTGGAGATTCCATGTGAAAATCTATTGTTTCAGGGAATTTTGAAGTCTATAGTTACAAAGCATTGTTTTCCAGGGAGCAAAGAGAATGACAAAAATCAGATTCTAGAGCTTAAGGGAAAATAATGTAAAAAAAAAAAAAAAGTAAAATAGTGATACAAACAGTGTCTTAAACTCTTAAGAACTTTGGCTTTAAAGGTGAGAAAAGAGGCAGTCCACATAGGAAGCATGGTTTTATAGGAGATTTTTTAGTTCTTATAACCAAGAGATATGAACCTGCTTTTATGTTTAGAAAGAAGGGGCAAACAGACAAATAGAAGAGGATGACAGAGGAAAGAGAGGGGCAAAATATTTTATCAAGATCTTAGAGAAATGGTATGTTAAGGTGGGTGCAGGTAAAAATGAGTTTGTGGATGTGAAGACAGGAAGATAAACATATAAAACCCTGATATCTTCATCACTTCTTACAGATAAATTACATCTTAATGCATCAAGATTTAGGATGAAGTTTTGAAGAGTGTGACAAACATCTGTCTTCTGAGAATAATGGGAGATCTGACCAGGGATATATAAGAAGATTGCCAGATAACACTGAAATTCCAAATGGGATTAGGAAAAAAATTCTATAATGCCACATTTCTTAATATATCCCCAGGCTCCATACCCTCCACCCATCAAAAAAGAGAAAAGAACAGCTAATTTTAGAATTTGTGGAAACAAAAAATTTTTGAGGCACAGAAGGAATGGAACTCTGAATTTGGTGGAGTGGGTAAAAGGTTCAAATGATTAATTATTGGGCCAGGCTACCTAAGGGTAAACTATTGGCAGGTTAATGTTGAACTTCTGAAAAAAAAAAAAAGTTATGAATAAGACTGAGGTAAGATTAAAGTATAAGAAATATCAGTATCAAAGAAAATTCAATATGAGTCATAGAGTGGAATATAAGAGATTGTAGTCAAAGATTATAAGAGATTATAGCCAGTCTATTTTAAGATTTTAGAGATGGAGCAACCAACAGTGGCTACGGGGAAGGATGTTGGAAAAGTTTAGAGATGAAGGCCATTGGAATTGCAATGCCCAAGGAGCAGGTGAGGTTAGGCCATTGCATGTTTTATCCTTTGAATAATGACATGAACAGGCTGGAAAGAAGAATCATCATCCTATGGCCAAAGCCAGTTGATGACTGGGAAGGAGTCACCTGGAATTTAGGAGATACCCAGTGACCTGTTGCCAAAAGTAGGTTGGTCAAGTTGAAGCCAATGGAATAATAACTTTTTCATAAAGGGAGTAGATCAAGAGTCCTATAGTGATGGGTCAGCAATTTTTGTGGTGTTTATTCTGTAGGCACAAAAATTGGAGTAATGTCCAAGCAGGTAGAGGCTAGATAAATTTGAAGGATTTTCTGTTCTGACTTTCATCTAGCTACTTTTGTATTGAGCAGTTAATATAAATTATCCAAAGTATGTCAGAAATGATATTTGAGCAGTGATTAAAAAAGTTTCAATAAAGAAGTCCCTTGAATAGATGTTCAAAGTTATTTTAAACTCAAAGAGAGAGCAATGGCACTGTAAACATTTATGGAACAAATGAACTCTTATTCTCCCCATTCCAAATCAGTGAACTATAAATGGCACAGTTAACAAAACACACAGTTTAGTTATCATTGCAATTGCAAAAGGAATATTTATCAAGTGTGATAAATTTGCATGATTAAGTGTCAAGTGGGTGATTCATAAATTTAGGCTCATTTAAAAAGGCAGACATGCCTCCCGGTAGGGGTCAAGGAGATGACTGGGAAAAACTAAATTAAATTCCATCTAATTTTTATAAGACGTTTTAACTTTGTATTAGCATTTTAGCCTACAATTATGGGCAATTAGAGAGATACCTCAAAATTCGGGTAAAAACAGAATAATACACTGCATTCTAGGAAAAATGCAGCATCATCATGTTGCTAAATGTATGTCATTACAAATTATTATGCCATTAAAAATTTGGTTTTGCCTAAAGACAATGCCTTAGTAAAGTTTGAGTGAAAGGAGAGAAGAAACATGAATAGAAATTCAGATAATGAGAGGGCATCTCCAAATGAAAAAGGAAGGTTTTCAAAATCTCCCTTATAAGATGTATTCTTACATAGGGCACACATTCCTGTTAACCCATAATATAGTAGCTACCCAACAAATATTGCATTTTTTTAGCTTTTGCCTCGTTTAAAGACTTAGGCTTTTTCATTCCTATGTCATTCATCTTTCAAAGACATTTCCAGATGTTAACTGATGGAATTGAATTCATTTATAACTGACCCTTTTTGGGCAAAAAGAAGAATGAAGCATTTTAGAATATTTTAACCCAGATATATTTGAACTCATGGAACTACATCAGGGCTTCATGCTGGCTAAACTGCTGTTGGTATCTCAAGGAATACACTGCATTGAAAGTATCTCTCTCATTTAAGTTCAAGGCATCTTATTAACAGCAACAGACATTTAAGATGTACCACTCCACCTGAGGAGTTAAGATGTTCTCTGTCTCTTATCTCATCTGTATTCTCCAGCATCCTCCAGTTCTAAAAGGACAATTATTGTGGTTTCACTGATTAAAATTTTACAAAAGGAAGCATATGATTTTAGCCCAAGCAGTCCATTAAATTTTTTAAGAAAATGCTTTGCCCTTCCTACCTTCCTTCTCTTCTTTCTTCCTCCCTCTCAATCACCCTTTCCTTTCTGTCTCTTTTTCCTTTATTCTGTTCAAACCTGTACAGAAATATAATAAAAAGGGAAAGGAATGTAGAAAAGATATTAAGCAAAACATGTTGAATTGTAGTTGAGTAGATTGTTCAGTTGGAAAAGTTTTCCAAAGGTCTCAACTTTGTTCTTTGTAAGGGCCCATTTGTGTCTAGGCACACCAATTGCTGAGTCTGTAGAGATGACTTATATGATGGCCTAATCGGAGAGTGCTCAGATCATAGAAATTTAAAGCATATTTCTAAACAAGGAGTCTTGCTGTGGCCCTTGGTGATGAAAAGTTTAAGAAATATAGATTGAGTCAGAAAGCAAAGGCATCTAGTTTAACAAATAGGCAGTTCCTAAATAAGACTTGTCTTGTGCCACTGTTGGACTTTCTGAAAGCCTTTTTGAATGTTTCACCTGAAAAACAATTCTCAGAATTGTGTGGAATTATTTCTTATTGTTACTTTCTTACTGTCACTTTGCTTATCATAAATTATAAGGATTTTGTTAACCTTTAAGTTATATGTGAATAAATGGACTCTCACTGTGAATGTATGTAAAAAGCAACACTCTTTTAGATGTCACAAATAAAGGAAAACTGACTTTAGATCATGAATCTTACCTCTTTCCTTTACATCTCGTTTAAGTTTTATTTTTCCTCAAGGCTTTCTGCTACCATAGATAGCCCTTACCATTCTTCAATTGTTTATCCTGATAGATGTTTCATATATTTTAATAAAGCACACATTTCCTTCTTTCCCCTTATTTTCCCTCCATTACTCAATTCATACCTTCAAGCAATTTTCAAAGCGTTTGCTTTTACTGAAACCCTATTTAGTATTTCTGCCAAACATTTAAATCAAGAATCTTTTACAGATTAACAAATAAACTACTCGGCATTAGAGAAATACAAACATAGATGCATAGACACATATGCATTAGACTATAAAATTCCACAATTTTTGGCCTGAGCAATTTTCATAAACTGTCTTTGCATCCTGCTGATTTATCCTTCAAAGATTCTGAAGCTGGAGCTATTTCAGACATAATGTGAACAATCTATGCTAATTTTAAATTACATCAAATAGGGGATACCAGTGGTAGTCACTCAGCTTCCCTCAGTGATGAAGCTTTTCATCCTTCACAGTAGTTGTTCAGCCTACTGTATTCTTTCCAAATCTCCTACCTAATCACATTCCCTACCTATTCAGGAACTTCATCGCTCTCACCTCTAGGAGAAAATGGATGTTGTTAGGCAAGAACTTAATTTTCTGCAAAGCAACTTGCAAACATTTGCCCAAGTATTTGCATACTTCCTTCTCTTTCTCCGGCCTTATCTCAAGTTCATACAGCAGATTGCCTCTTCTTTGTATTTTCTACAAGCTTCACCACTGCCATCTATTCAAAACTGAATTTACTCAAACAAACACAAAAACAAACAACAAAAGCAACCCTATTCTTCCTGGAACACTTTTTTGCATAATAATGAGAACAATCTAGGACATCCTTGAATTTTGCTTTTCTCATTTCCCTTCAACATCCTATCATTTCCTACAACCTGTCAATTCTACCATCTTAATAGCTTTAGAAAATCTTTATCACCACCCCTTCTCCTTACCACTTTACCTGGATTCCTCCTGATTTTCCATTAGAATTTGACTTATTAATAGGCCACTTTTCCTTGGTCTCCTTTATGAATTTCCTTGAGGCTTTGAGAAGTTCCGCTTTTGTTGATCTCGCAGTATTCTGTGCCTAACCTATCACCAAATACACCATTTGGAAACTACTTAAGTTTTTCGCAAATGACTCTAAGCTATAGACTTCAGAAACTGTTTTGTGTGCCATCTCCCAAGTGCTTGGCATATAGGAGATGCACAATAAATAGATATTAAATAGAAGGGGGAATTTTGACCTTATTGTACATTTATCTTGATATAGTTTAATCAGCATGGTTAAAGTTGTTAATCCCAGTATTCAAACCACTTCTGCTTCATAATTAGCAGTTTTCTTCATCACAGATTATCTTGTTACTTACTAAACTTTGTTTTCATATAGAAAAGTAGCTTGTACTAGTCAGTGATATATTGGCTTCCCCAGCTCGATAGGAAGCGCTTTGGTCTTCATGGGGCAACACTAATTCTTTCTATTGGTCTGAAAACCCAGTAGAGCAATGTGATTTATTTCCTTTCCCATCCCTCTGCCAGGGTATGGCTGCTGTATCAGCAAACCAAATGGGAAACAAATGAATGTGTATCTTGGTCCCCAAAGAGAAACCCTTTACCACTGCAGCTAAGCTTGACAGTTTAGGACTCCCATTTGACTCCAGAGAACATGAAATGTTCCACTACTTTTTGAAATCATTTTCTTATATGTGGCTGCTGTTCACACGTACAAGTGTGTCCTTTACCTTCATCCTCTGAAGGGAAGAGAAATATGGATCTATTACGTTCAGAGATCACTGAATAATGTTTGCTGCTATCAGATTTCATTGGCTTCAACACTGTTTTTTGTTGAAAGTATGTAGCTGAATCTCAAAGTCAACAACATTCCCCCAGGGGACCCATTAGGCAGAAGGGCAGTGCAGTTGTAAACAATCTGTTTTGTAAAATAGGGGTCCCAGGAAGGGAAGGCATTGGAATTGTGCTTGCTGAATATTTCATAGCCTAGAATGTGCAATTTGCATACAGGGAGGGACTTGTAGGAGTCAGTCACTCAAAACCACAATTTCCAAGAAAGACATTCTCTCCCATATTTCAATGATTTCACAGAGGACTCTAGAATGTAGGTAAGCAGTGAGGGAGGAAAAGTAAATGCTGTGAACAAAATGTGCAAAAATTTAAGCTTCCAGATTCTTTGGAATGATGTTCCTTTTCACTGATTACTCATGAAATGTTTTTATAAGTGTGGGCTTTGTCATAGGCTTGAGGTAATTTGTTTCACGTTTTCCAGTAAACAACACAGATGGACAGAAATCATAATTGAAGAAAAACCATCTGCTTAGAATTGCAAAGGTACATTTTTTTTCCTAGAGATAGGAAGATGACCTGAGTTATTAGTTTTCCAGGCTTTATTCTGGTGTTCATGGTACCTCTAGGTTTCAGAAGATAAGCAAAATCTCTAAAATTACATGCCCAAATTACATACATTCACAGTATGTATAGTTTTATAGGATGAGAATGCATGGCTTTCATAAGTTTCTCAAAGTTGCACATCTCCACACTGCCATCTTCCCCCAAATTATATAACAATCACACAATAAAAGGGTCCAAAGAGAGAGACTGACCTAGTCAAATGGATGGAAATTTACATGGCATCATGTGTGTTGACTTCTTTGCTTCCACTTTCAGACAGCTTCATAACTCTCAAACTATTCCATTCAAATGTTTTCAGTGTTTGCCCTTTTTGAAATTGTAAAAAATATGTAATTGTTTGTTAGTAGCACTATGCTACCCAGATGATGACCTGTTTGCTGTATATTTATTTTCATCTGAAGTGCACTGCCTTATTTTAGAAAATTGGTAATGTTTCTGAATGCCTAATTCTATTGCTATAAAATAATAATTAAGTTAAATAACAATATTTATCTATTTTGAGTTTTACCATTTGCCAAGTACTTTGCTAGTTATTTTACATGTAGTATCTATATACATCTCCTAAAATGTTATAAATAGGATGTGGCGAGGAAATGAGACTGAGAAAGCCTAATAACTTGTTGAAAGTCACAGAAACAATATGTGATTCAAACTCAAACATAGTCCTATATGATCACAGAGTTTCAGTTTTCCATCTGTATTGACTCTGCAGGACAACAATTTTTTTGCTGTAATTTAATATAAACCTACAAGGAGACCATTGTAGTATGAGACCAGCATTGCATAGTATTATAAAAATAACCTGTGGTCAGTTTACAAGCAGTGTTGTAGTTATGCATGCTATTGAGCAAGCCATTTGGCAAACTGGCTTTTAAATTCAGTTACCCTGTACCACATTAATGCAAGTGTTAATAACAGAGAAAACTGTGAGTGTATGTGTGTGTGTGTGTATGGAAAGTCTATATTTTCTGCATGATTTTTCAACCTACAACTTCTCTAATGAAAAAAAATCTAGGAACCATGAAAAAGTTTCTGAAAAATAAAAATATAAATATAACTGCAGTTAAGACTAAGTACCAATTTCTTATCAGAAACCATGGAGGCAAGAAGGCAGGGGTATGATATATTTAAGATACTGAAAGAGAAAAAAATGCTAGCCAATAATTATTTATCTGACAAACCTGCCCTTCAAAATGTGGGAGACTTTAAAATATTGACAGATAAACACAAACTGGGAGACTTCATTTACTAGAGACCTGCTCTACAAGAAATACTAAGGAGATGCTACAGGCTGATAGGATAAGACAGGAGAGAGAAGTCTAGAGGAGAGTGTGGGAATGAAGATTATCATTAAGGCCAAAAAGAGAGACAAGAGTTACATATCACATATAAAAGCCAAAGGGTAAAATGGTTGAAGAAAATACTGCCATTACAGTAATAACATTTAATGTTAATGGATTAAACTCTACAAACGAAAGACAAAGATTGACAAAATGGATAAAAAAGATATGATCCATCTATATACTGTTCATGAGAGACAAATTTAAACCCAAAAATAAAAAGAGGTTGAAAGTATAAGGATGCAAAAAGAAATTCCATGTAAGCAGTAACCAAAAAAAAAAAAAAAAAGCTGGGAAGGAGGCTATACCAACATCAGGCAAAATAGACGTGAACCTAAAACAGTTCCTAAAAGCTGCAGAGCAAATTGCATTAGATTTCAAAGTCTGATATTCATTTATAGAATGATGTTTTATCCTTGGGGCTTGAAAGAGTGGCAGTCACACACTTTCCAAGGGCTTATGCAATGGCCCTGTTATCTCCAAATGCTGGGGTGATTGCTACAAAACATCCACACATTGGGGAGACCACCTTATTCTCAGCCCCACCCTCCTCAAGCATCAGGGTGCCATCTGGACCCTCTGCCATCTCTGGGGCAAAGGATCTTCCCTCTCCAAACTGTGGGGTGGTGGTCAGGCTCTCCCCAATCCCTGGGAAATGTGCTCCATCCTCTTTGAACTTGAGGGCAAAGTCATCCTCTTCACATGCATGGGATGGTCTGCTCTCCTGGCATGAATTGTCTTAGCTCCAGACCTTGGATTCCATGGTTCTGCCTTTGATGTAATTTTTCCTTCAATCTGTCCCTTTTCTGTCCCTTTTAGTCCAGACTGGCAGTGGTTCCATTTATACAGATCTCACAAAAAAAATTGTTAGCTTGGCATGCAGTGTACAGGTGTCAAAACTGTCAGAGAATAGGACTTCCCACAAATCCTTCCTGGATAACTCCATCTCCAAGCCTGGATCATCCGGACATGGTTGAGTTGTTCCAGGTTTGGTTAAATCCTATGTGGGGCACTGTCCTCTGGGGCATCACTTTCAAGAAGCTTGGAATTTTCCAGATCATCAATTTCTGGTTTCTTTGTACCTTAGAGTTAAGTTCTCAGCGTATCTCTTTCCTCTCGCATTTTACTATAAGCTGCAAGGAGAACCAGGCCACACTTTCCACATTTAATTTGGAAATCTCTTTAGCTGAGTATCCCATATCATCATTGTCAAATTCTTCCTTCCATCCAACACCAGAATCAATTTTGCCAAATTCTCTGCCACCTTAAAGCAAGGATCACCTTTCTTCCAATTTGCATTGACACATTCATCATTTCTCTCTAAAGCCTCATTGTAAGTATCTTTAGAGTCCATATTTTTACCAACAGTCTCTTCAAAGCAATCTTGACCTTTTCTGTGAAGCTCCTCACATTTCTTCCAGAATCTTCCCCTTATCCATGGTGCCAGTTTGTATATATTATGTCCCTCAGGAAAACCAATATTATCTAAAACAATCTTGTGGGAGGCAGATTGATTAATCTTCGTGATTAGGGTGTGGACTCTTGATTATTTCCATGGAGATGTGACTCACCCAGTTGTAGGTAATACCTTTGATTAAATTATTTCCATGGAGGTGTTACCCTGCCCATTCAGTGTAGGTCTTAATTAAATTACTGGAGTCCTGTAAGAGCTCACAGACAGAAGGAGCTCAGTGCTGCATCTGAGAGAGACTTCTGGAGAGATGCTTGGGAGCTGACACTTTGGAGATGCTAGCCCAGAGTTTGCTCCAGAGACACATTTTGGAGAAAGCCATTTTGAAACCAGAACCCTGGAGCATATGCCAGCCATGTTCCTTCCTAGGTGACAGAGGTTTCTGGACATCATCGGCCGTTCTTCAGTGAAGGTAACCTATTGTTGATGCCTCAGTTTGGACACTTTTATGGCCTTAGGAATGTAACTTTGTAAAAAAATAACCCCCCTTTATAAAAGCCAATCCATTTTGGGTATTTTGCATAATGGTGTCATTAGCAAACTGGAACATCCATTTATAAAGCTGTTCCAGCATTTTTGGTATTTGCAAATCTAAGCACCCCACTTCCCTGTTTTCAAAATCTGTTTCAGTTTGCTGAAGCTGCCCAAATGCAATATACTAGAAATGGATTGACTTTTATAGTGAGGGCTTAGTTGACAAGTTTACAGTTGTAAGACCATGAAAGTGTCCCAATTAAGACGTCAACAGTATATTAATTTCTCTGAAGAGAGGTTGATGGCATCTGTGGTTCCTCTGCTCCATGGGAAGGCACATGAAAAGAGTCTGCCAGTCCTCTCCTAAGTTTAGATTCTGGTTACCATGACTTTCTCCAAAATGTTTCTGTGCTTCTGTTTTAGCTTCTTTTGTGGATTTTTCTTGCTTCTCCCATGGCAAACTCTAGATTTCCTCTCTTTGCTTCTCTTAGCACTCTCCAAAATGTCTCTGCATTTAATCCTCTCATAGAGGACTCCAGCAAGGGAATTAAAACCTACCTGGAATGGGCAGCGTCACATCACCACAGAAACAACCTAATCAAAAGGTCCTACCCACAATATGTCTGCCTTACAATAGTGGATTAAATGAACATAGTCTTTTCTGGGGTGTATAACAGATTCAAACCATCACAAGGATTTACGAAGCAGTAACTGTGAAGGAAAAGTACAAACATACAGATTAAATTTAAGAACTTCTGTTTGTTAGAAGACATAATTATGTGGATGAGAAAGTAAGCCATAATGTGGGAGAAAATTCTGCAATAAATATATCAGACAAAATGCTCATAGGCAGAATATCAAAAAAATAAGCCAACATATGTATCAATATGATAAATCAGATAGAGTTACATTAAAAAAGTGTAGAAATGACCATTAAACATATGAAAGGTGCTTGGATTCATCAATCATCAAGAAAATCACAATAATAAACCATCACACCACTACCACAAAGGCTAGAATGTAAAACTTCAAAAAAAGTTCAATAATAGCCATGTGGGTGAAGATGTGGAACCTGGAACTCTCTCATACACTAGTGGTTGGAGTGTAAATTGGCATAATTTCTTGGAAACATGATTGGCAAATGTCTATGTCTTAGATATTTCACTTCTAGGCATCTGTGCCAGTTTCAATGTATTATGTCCCCCAAATGCCATTATCTTTGATGTAACCTTGTGTGGGCAGAACTATCAGTTTTGATTAGATTGTGATTCTTTGAGTGTTTCCATGGAAATGTGCCCCACCCAACTGTAGGTGGTAACTCTGATGAGATAATTTCCATGAAGGCATGGCCTCACCCATTCAGGGTGGGCCTTGATCAGTGGAGCCATATAAATGGGCTGACAAACAGAAGGAACTTAGTGCAGCTGCAGCTGTGAGTGATGTTTTGGAAGAGGAGCTGCAGCCAAGAGGGACACTTTGAAGAAAGCACAGGAGCTGCAGATGAGAAACAGTTTGAAGACAGCCATTGAAAGCAGACTCTTGCTCCAGAGAAGCTGAGAGAGGATATCCCAAGTGCAACTAAGTGACATTTTTGAGGAACTGGAACCTAGAGAGGAATGTCCTCAAAGAAAGCCATTTTGAAACCAGAACTTTGGAGCAGGTGCCAGCCACGTGCCTTCCCAGCTAACAGAGGTTTTCCAGACACCATTGGCCATCCTCCAGTGAAGGTACCCAATTGCTCATGTGTTACCTTGGACACTTTATGGCCTTAAGACAGGAACTGTGTAACCAAATAAACCCCCTTTATAAAAGCCAGTCCATTTCTGGTGTTTTGCATTCTGGCAGCATTAGCAAATTAGAACAGATTTTGGTACCAGAGAATTGGGGTGCTTGTGCTGCTGTGTTTGCAAATACCAAACATGTTGGAACAGCTTTATAAATGGATAAGGGGAAGATTCTGGAAGAATTGTGAGGAGCTCGATAAAAAAGGCCTAAACTGCTTTGAAGAGACTGTTCATGGAAATATGGACTCTAAAGACACTTCTGACGAGGCCTTGAGTGGAAATGATGAATCTGTTGTGAACTGGAAGAAAGGTGATCCTTGTTTTAAAGTGGCAGAGAATTTGAAAAAAATGAGTCCTGGTGTCAGATGGAGGGAAGAATTTGAAAGCAACAACCTAGAATACTTAGCTGAGGAAATCTCCAGACTACGTGTGGAGGATGTACCCTGGCTTCTCCTTGCAGCATATAGTAAAATGCGAGCAGAGAGAGATAAACTTAGAAATGAACTCTTGGGTTCAAAGAGTTCCACCTCCTTCCAGGTGGTGGAATCCCAGAAGCTACAGCCCAATGTGAGGATGCAACCAAATATGGAACCCAGCTGCCACTTCATTACAAGCCAAGATTGGAGAAGGAGTTAAGCAGAAAGGATTTGTGGAAATTCCTATTGTCTGATGGCTTTGATCCCTGTGTGCTTCATGCAAAGCCAACAGAATTTTTGTGAGATCTTTATAGACAGAGATGCTGCCAGTCTGGCCTGGAGGAGACAGACAAGGAACAAATTAAAGGAAAAATTTCTTCAAAGACAGAGCCATGGAGGTTGAGGTCTGGAGTCAAGAGGTCTTGGGCTGGGAGAGCAGAGCAGCCCACACACATGGAAAGGTTGAGTTTACCCTGGAGGTCGAGGGTGGGCCTTCCACCTCGATGCTCAGGAAATGTTCTGCTACCCCAAGCCCCAAAGAGGGTGGAGCACATTCCCAGGGAACTGGGGAGAGCCTGGCTTCCACCACACTGTTCTGAAGGGGTTGGTGTACCCCGGAGATGGAAGGGAATCTGGGAGCTGCCCCGATGTTTGAGGAGGGTGGGGCCAAGAAGGTGGTCTCCCCAACGTGTGGATATGTTGGAGCACTCACCTAAGCATTTGGAGAGGAAAGAGCTGCCACAAAGGCCCTTGGAAGGTTTCGACTCCTGCTCTCTCAAGCCCCAAGGATGCAACATCATTCTGTTAATGAGTCTCAGACTTTGAAATCTAATGGAGTTTGCCCTGCAGGTTTTAGGAACTGTTTTGGTCCCTTAAACCCTGCTTTCCTTATGGCAATGGGAATGTTTATCCTATGAATGTACCTCCTTTGTATATTGGAAGTACATAACTAGTTTAAAGTTTCACAGATCCATAGCTAGAGAGGAATTATGCCTTAGGAACAACCACGCCTGTAATTTATCTGATGGGATCCTGTACTTATCTACTGTTACTGAAATGATTTATGTTTTTGTGATATTGTGATGGGGTGAATTTATTTTGTATATGGAAAGATAATGTCATTTTGGGGTCCAGGGGGTGGAATGTGCCAGTTTGAATGTATTATGTCCCCCAAATGCCATTATCTTTGATGTAATCTTGTGTGGGCAGACCTAACAGTATTTATTAGATTGTGATTCTTTGAGTGTTTCCATGGAAATATGCCCCACCCAACTGTAGGTGATAACTCTGATGAGATAATTTGCATGAAGGCGTGGCCTCACCCATTCAGGGTGGGCCTTGATCAGTGGAGCCATATAAATGGGCTGACAAACAGAAGGAACTTAGTGCAGCTGCAGCTGTGAGTGATGTTTTGGAAGAGGAGCTACAGCCAAGAGGGACACTTTGAAGAAAGCACAGGAGCTGCAGATGAGAGACAGTTTGAAGACAGCCATTGAAAGCAGATTCTTGCTCCAGAGAAGCTGAGATATTTGCAAAAATATCCCAAGTGCAACTAAAAGTGACATTTTTGAGGAACTGCAACTTAGAGAGGAACATCCTGGGAGAAAGCCATTTTGAAACCAGAACTCTGGAGCAGGTGCCATCCATGTGCCTTCCCAGGTAACAGTAGTTTTTCAGACACCATTGGCCATCCTCCAGTGAATGTAACCAATTGCTGATGTGTTACCTTGGGCACTTTATGGCCTTAAGACAGTAACTGTGTAACTAAATAAACCCCCTTTATAAAAGCCAGTCCATTTCTGGTGTTTTGCATTCCAGCTGCATTAGCAAACTAGAACAGCATCTATCAAAAAGAAATAAATACATCATAGTTTCAATAAAAGGCATTGATCGGAGGAGGCGGGGCAAGATGGCTGACTGGTGAGCTGTATGTTTTAGTTACTCCTCCAGGAAAGTAGGTAAAAAGCCAGGAACTGCGTGGACTGGACACCACAGAGCAATCTGTCTTTGGGCATACTTCATACAACACTCATGAAAACGTGGAACTGCTGAGATCAGCGAAATCTGTAAGTTTTTGCGGCCAGGGGACCCGCGCCCCTCCCTGCCAGGCTCAGTCCCGGGGGAGGAGGGGCTGTCAGCTCCAGGAAGGAGAAGGGAGAATTGCAGTGGCTGCTCTTATCGGAAACTCATTCTACTGATTCAAACTCCAACCATAGATAGACTGAGGCCAGACACCAGAGACTCTGAGAGCAGCCAGCCCAGCAGAGAGGAGACAGACATAGAAAAAAAACAACACGAAAAACTCCAAAATAAAAGCAGAGGATTTTTGGAGTTCTGGTGAACACAGAAAGGGGAAGGGCGGAGATCAGGCCTTGAGGCGCATATGCAAATCCAGAAGCAAGGCTGATCTCTCTGCCCTGGGCACCTTTCCTTAATGGCCCTGGTTGCTTTGTCTATTAGCATTTCAATAACCCATTAGATCTCTGAGGAGGGCCGTTTTTTTTTTTTTTTTTTTTAAATCCTTTTTGCTTTTTCTAAAACAATTACTCTAAGAAGCTCAATACAGAAAGCTTCAAAGAATTGAAATTTGGGCACCTCAAGTCAAGAGCAGAACTAAGAGAGCTCTGAGACAAAAGGCAATAATCCAGTGGCTGAGAAAATTCACTAAACAACACAACTTCCCAAGAAAAGGGGGGTGTCCGCTCACAGCCACCATCCTGGTGGACAGGAAACACTCCTGCCCATCGCCAGCCCCATAGCCCAGAGCTGCCCCACACAACCCAGTGTGACGGAAGTGCTTCAAATAACAGGCACACACCACAAAACTGGGCGTGGACATTAGCCTTCCCTGCAACCTCAGCTGAATGTCCCAGAGCTGGGAAGGGGGAGCAGTGTGAATTAACAGAGCCCCATTCAGCCATCATTTGAGCAGACTGGGAGCCTCCCAACACAGCCCAGCAGCCCAGAACTGCCCTGGGGGGACGGCACTCACCTGTGACATAGCACAGTCATCCCTCAACAGAGGACCCGGGGTGCACAGCCTGGAAGAGGGGCCCACTTGCAAGTCTCAGGAGCCATACGCCAATACCAAAGACTTGTGGGTCAGTGGCAGAGACAAACTGTGGCAGGACTGAACTGAAGGATTAGACTATTGCAGTAGCTTTAAAACTCTAGGATCATCAGGGAGATTTGATTGTTAGGGCCACCCCCCCTCCCCGACTGCCCAGAAACACGCCCCACATACAGGGCAGGCAACACCAACTACACACGCAAGCTTGGGACACCAATTGGGCCCCACAAGACTCACTCCCCCACTCACCAAAAAGGCTGGGCAGGGGAGATCTGGCTTGTGGAGAGCGGGTGGCTCGTGGACGCCACCTGCTGGTTAGTTAGAGAAAGTGTACTCCACGAAGCTGTAGATCTGATAAATTAGAGATAAGGACTTCAACTGGTCTACAAACCCAAAAAGAACCCTATCAAGGTCAGCAAATGCCACGAGGCCAAAAACAACAGAAAATTATAAAGCATATGAAAAAACCAGACGATATGGATAACCCAAGCCCAAGCACCCAAATCAAAAGACCAGAAGAGACACACCGAGAGCAGCTACTCAAAGAACTAAAGATGAACAATGAGACCCTAGTACGGGATATGAAGGAAATCAAGAAGACCCTAGAAGAGCATAAAGAAGACATTGCAAGACTAAATAAAAAAATGGATGATCTTATGGAAATTAAAGAAACTGTTGACCAAATTAAAAAGATTCTGGACACTCATAGTACAAGACTAGAGGAAGTTGAACAACGAATCAGTGACCTGGAAGATGACAGAATGGAAAATGAAAACATAAAAGAAAGAATGGGGAAAAAAATTGAAAAACTCGAAATGGACCTCAGGGATATGATAGATAATATGAAACGTCCGAATATAAGACTCATTGGTGTCCCAGAAGGGGAAGAAAAGGGTAAAGGTCTAGGAAGAGTATTCAAAGAAATTGTTGGGGAAAACTTCCCAAATCTTCTAAACAACATAAATACACAAATCATAAATGCTCAGCGAACTCCAAATAGAATAAATCCAAAAAAAACCCACTCCGAGACATATACTGATCACACTGTCAAACATAGAAGAGAAGGAGCAAGTTCTGAAAGCAGCAAGAGAAAAGCAATTCACCACATACAAAGGAAACAGCATAAGACTAAGTAGTGACTACTCAGCAGCCACCATGGAGGCGAGAAGGCAGTGGCACGATATATTTAAAATTCTGAGTGAGAGGAATTTCCAGCCAAGAATACTTTATCCAGCAAAGCTCTCCTTCAAATTTGAGGGAGAGCTTAAATTTTTCACAGACAAAGAAATGCTGAGAGAATTTGCTAACAAGAGACCTGCCCTACTGGAGATACTAAAGGGAGCCCTACAGACAGAGAAACAAAGACAGGACAGAGAGACTTGGAGAAAGGTTCAGTACTAAAGAGATTCGGTATGGGTACAATAAAGGATATTAATAGAGAGAGGGAAAAATATGGCAAACATAATCCAAAGGA
The DNA here is from genome assembly GCF_015220235.1 of Choloepus didactylus. NCBI lineage: Eukaryota > Metazoa > Chordata > Mammalia > Pilosa > Megalonychidae > Choloepus > Choloepus didactylus. Next base: position 25,217,435 of record NC_051310.1, read on the forward strand.
TAAGATGGCCGATTCAAGAAATGCCTTCACGGTTTTAACGTTGAATGTAAATGGATTAAACTCCCCAATTAAAAGATATAGATTCGCAGAATGGATCAAAAAAAATGAACCATCAATATGTTGCATACAAGAGACTCATCTTAGACACAGGGACACAAAGAAACTGAAAGTGAAAGGATGGAAAAAAATATTTCATGCAAGCTACAGCCAAAAGAAAGCAGGTGTAGCAATATTAATCTCAGATAAAATAGACTTCAAATGCAGGGATGTTTTGAGAGACAAAGAAGGCCACTACATACTAATAAAAGGGGCAATTCAGCAAGAAGAAATAACAATCGTAAATATCTATGCACCCAATCAAGGTGCCACAAAATACATGAGAGAAACACTGGCAAAACTAAAGGAAGCAATTGATGTTTCCACAATAATTGTGGGAGACTTCAACACATCACTCTCTCCTATAGATAGATCAACCAGACAGAAGACCAATAAGGAAATTGAAAACCTAAACAATCTGATAAATGAATTAGATTTAACAGACATATACAGGACATTACATCCCAAATCACCAGGATACACATACTTTTCTAGTGCTCACGGAACTTTCTCCAGAATAGATCATATGCTGGGACATAAAACAAGCCTCAATAAATTTAAAAAGATTGAAATTATTCAAAGCACATTCTCTGACCACAATGGAATACAATTAGAAGTCAATAACCATCAGAGACTTAGAAAATTCACAAATACCTGGAGGTTAAACAACACACTCCTAAACAATCAGTGGGTTAAAGAAGAAATAGCAAGAGAAATAGCTAAATATATAGAGACGAATGAAAATGAGAACACAACATACCAAAACCTATGGGATGCAGCAAAAGCAGTGCTAAGGGGGAAATTTATAGCACTAAACGCATATATTAAAAAGGAAGAAAGAGCCAAAATCAAAGAACTAATGGATCAACTGAAGAAGCTAGAAAATGAACAGCAAACCAATCCTAAACCAAGTAGAAGAAAAGAAATAACAAGGATTAAAGCAGAAATAAATGACATAGAGAACAAAAAAACAATAGAAAGGATAAATATCACCAAAAGTTGGTTCTTTGAGAAGATCAACAAGATTGACAAGCCCCTAGCTAGACTGACAAAATCAAAAAGAGAGAAGACCCATATAAACAAAATAATGAATGAAAAAGGTGACATAACTGCAGATCCTGAAGAAATTAAAAAAATTATAAGAGGATATTATGAACAACTGTATGGCAACAAACTGGATAATGTAGAAGAAATGGACAATTTCCTGGAAACATATGAACAACCTAGACTGACCAGAGAAGAAATAGAAGACCTCAACCAACCCATCACAAGCAAAGAGATCCAATCAGTCATCAAAAATCTTCCCACAAATAAATGCCCAGGGCCAGATGGCTTCACAGGGGAATTCTACCAAACTTTCCAGAAAGAACTGACACCAATCTTACTCAAACTCTTTCAAAACATTGAAAAAAATGGAACACTACCTAACTCATTTTATGAAGCTAACATCAATCTAATACCAAAACCAGGCAAAGATGCTACAAAAAAGGAAAACTACCGGCCAATCTCCCTAATGAATATAGATGCAAAAATCCTCAACAAAATACTTGCAAATCGAATCCAAAGACACATTAAAAAAATCATACACCATGACCAAGTGGGGTTCATTCCAGGCATGCAAGGATGGTTCAACATCAGAAAAACAATCAATGTATTACAACACATTAAAAACTCGAAAGGGAAAAATCAATTGATCATCTCAATAGATGCTGAAAAAGCATTTGACAAAATCCAACATCCCTTTTTGATAAAAACACTTCAAAAGGTAGGAATTGAAGGAAACTTCCTCAACATGATAAAGAGCATATATGAAAAACCCACAGCCAGCATAGTACTCAATGGTGAGAGACTGAAAGCCTTCCCTCTAAGATCAGGAACAAGACAAGGATGCCCGCTGTCACCACTGTTATTCAACATTGTGCTGGAAGTGCTAGCCAGGGCAATCCGGCAAGACAAAGAAATAAAAGGCATCCAAATTGGAAAAGAAGAAGTAAAACTGTCATTGTTTGCAGATGATATGATCTTATATCTAGAAAACCCTGAGAAATCAACGATACACCTACTAGAGCTAATAAACAAATTTAGCAAAGTAGCGGGATACAAGATTAATGCACATAAGTCAGTAATGTTTCTATATGCTAGAAATGAACAAACTGAAGAGACACTCAAGAAAAAGATACCATTTTCAATAGCAACTAAAAAAATCAAGTACCTAGGAATAAACTTAACCAAAGATGTAAAAGACCTATACAAAGAAAACTACATAACTCTACTAAAAGAAATAGAAGGGGACCTTAAAAGATGGAAAAATATTCCATGTTCATGGATAGGAAGGCTAAATGTCATTAAGATGTCAATTCTACCCAAACTCATCTACAGATTCAATGCAATCCCAATCAAAATTCCAACAACCTACTTTGCAGACTTGGAAAAGCTAGTTATCAAATTTATTTGGAAAGGGAAGATGCCTCGAATTGCTAAAGACACTCTAAAAAGAAAAACGAAGTGGGAGGACTTACACTCCCTGACTTTGAAGCTTATTATAAAGCCACAGTTGCCAAAACAGCATGGTACTGGCACAAAGATAGACATATAGATCAATGGAATCGAATTGAGAATTCAGAGATAGACCCTCAGATCTATGGCCGACTGATCTTTGATAAGGCCCCCAAAGTCACCGAACTGAGCCATAATGGTCTTTTCAACAAATGGGGCTGGGAGAGTTGGATATCCATATCCAAAAGAATGAAAGAGGACCCCTACCTCACCCCCTACACAAAAATTAACTCAAAATGGACCAAAGATCTCAATATAAAAGAAAGTACCATAAAACTCCTAGAAGATAATGTAGGAAAACATCTTCAAGACCTTGTATTAGGAGGCCACTTCCTAGACTTTACACCCAAAGCACAAGCAACAAAAGAGAAAATAGATAAATGGGAACTCCTCAAGCTTAGAAGTTTCTGCACCTCAAAGGAATTTCTCAAAAAGGTAAAGAGGCAGCCAACTCAATGGGAAAAAATTTTTGGAAACCATGTATCTGACAAAAGACTGATATCTTGCATATACAAAGAAATCCTACAACTCAATGACAATAGTACAGACAGCCCAATTATAAAATGGGCAAAAGATATGAAAAGACAGTTCTCTGAAGAGGAAATACAAATGGCCAAGAAACACATGAAAAAATGTTCAGCTTCACTGGCTATTAGAGAGATGCAAATTAAGACCACAATGAGATACCATCTAACACCGGTTAGAATGGCTGCCATTAAACAAACAGGAAACTACAAATGCTGGAGGGGATGTGGAGAAATTGGAACTCTTATTCATTGTTGGTGGGACTGTATAATGGTTCAGCCACTCTGGAAGTCAGTCTGGCAGTTCCTTAGAAAACTAGAGATAGAGCTACCATTCGATCCAGCGATTGCACTTCTCGGGATATACCCGGAAGATCGGAAAGCAGTGACACGAACAGATATCTCCACGCCAATGTTCATAGCAGCATTATTCACAATTGCCAAGAGATGGAAACAACCCAAATGTCCTTCAACAGATGAGTGGATAAATAAAATGTGGTATATACACACGATGGAATACTACGCGGCAGTAAGAAGGAACGATCTGGTGAAACATATGACAACATGGATGAACCTTGAAGACATAATGCTGAGCGAAATAAGCCAGGCACAAAAAGAGAAATATTATATGCTACCACTAATGTGAACTTTGAAAAATGTAAAACAAATGGTTTATAATGTAGAATGTAGGGGAACTAGCAGTAGAGAGCAATTAAGGAAGGGGGAACAATAATCCAAGAAGAACAGATAAGCTATTTAACGTTCTGGGGATGCCCAGAAATGACTATGGTCTGTTAATTTCTGATGGATGTAGTAGGAACAAGTTCACTGAAATGTTGCTATAGTATGTAACTTTCTTGGGGTAAAGTAGGAACATGTTGGAAGTTAAGCAGTTATCTTAGGTTAGTTGTCTTTTTCTTACTCCCTTGCTATGGTCTCTTTGAAATGTTCTTTTATTGTATGTTTGTTTTCTTTTTAACTTTTTTTTTCATACAGTTGATTTGAAAAAAGAAGGGAAAGTTAAAAAAAAAAAAAAGAAAAAGAAAAAAGACAAACAAGGAAAAAAAAAAAAAAAAAGATAAAAGGCATTGATCATTCATAAAATCATTTCTTGTAATAACCTAATAGTGGAAACTACCCAAATGTCTATCAACAATAAAAGACTAAATTTTGCTGTACATTGGGCTAGTACATAACATAGGCAACAAAATAACAAATGTCCCACTCAATAACATGTCTGAATTTCAATCATAAGATTGAAAAAAGGGAGCAAGACACAAATGTTCATATACCACAAGATTTCGTTTAAATTTCTTTTTTAATGCAATTTTATTGAGATATATTCACATAACATACAATCCTCCACAGTATCATCACATAGTTGTGCATTCGTCACCACAACCAATCTTTTAACATTCTCATTACTCAAAAAAATAAAATAAAAAGAAAAAGAAAAAAGAACATCCAAAACATTCCATTCCCCTCCAAACCCCATTGTTCATTTACTTATTTACTTTTTTTGACATCCTTTTTTTAACTGTATCAAAAAATTAAAAAAAGCAATAGAAAAAACATTTCAAACAAAGCCAAAACAAAAGAATAAGAAAAAAACAAATAACCTAAAATAACTACATTGCTACCAACATGTTCCTACCATACCCCAAGGAAATTAACAAACCATAACTGAAAAAAAAAGGAATAAGAAAAACAGATAATAGAATAAGAAAAACAGATAAAATTAAATTACAAAAACAGGAAAAGCTGATCTGTGATATTAGAAGTCAGAATAGTGGTTTCCTTTAGGGGTAGTGCCTGGAAAGGGGCATGAAAGTCTATTGGGGTGCAGATAATATTCTATTTCTTGATTTGAGGACTAGAAATATTACTTCTGAAAATTAATTGAAGTGGCATACTTTGAATGGTGCAGTTTTATACATATAGGTTACATGTCAATAAATTTTTTTCTTAAAAATAAGTTTCTTTGACTGTCCTATATATATTTTTTGCCCCCAAAAGGAATATGATAGCTGGACTGTAGAGACCATCTGCAACCAATGACTGATTTTGAGTATGAAAGCCACATATAACAGGTGATGAAATGGAGAAATAGAAGGAACGTGGGTCACTGAAGAGTTTGTGGTCCTCTGGGCCAATCTCTGGCTGGCTACCCTATACTTTACAAAAAATCAGTTTTCGCTTAACCTGTCGTTTACCCAAAAATTAATGAAACAAAAACAGAAGGAAGCGTGATCATTCAGTTATTCCAGAATTGCCTACCTTGTAGAAAGTTAGAGATGATAGAAACGGAGAAAGTGCATCTATTAGTTTATACAGAAATGAGATTTCTGTTAGGGGGGTATTCTCTGGTATTGCCGCATTTATTTTTAAAATGATCTTAAATCTTCCTTCATCCCCATCAGTCCATTTAAGTGGGCTCCATTCAGTTAAAACTTTTATTACTGTATGAACTCTATTAAATTGGAATTCATTTAGTATCTTCCCTACTATATTGTGAGTTTGTTCAGGGAAAGTACTGTGTCATGTTTTCCATCATATCCCAGTTCATGGATTAAAACATATTAATGTCTCAGCCTCAAAATGATAGGAAAGAATCCCAATAAAAAGCATAAAAGTTAATACATTTGATTTAAAATAAAATTATTTTAAAAAGGCAGAACCAAAATAATGACTTTTACCAATTCCATGATTTTGTTTTGGCCTACTTTAACATTTCAACTTGTAAATTTTTGAAATGACTTTTTTTGGTCTGATTATAAAATTATTGTATGCTCAATTTAGAAACTTAGACAATACAGAAAAAGGATGACAAATAATGTTAAATTGACCTGTGATAGTATCACTCAGAGATTATCACTTTGACCATATATATCTCTATATATCTATATCTTGTCTTATATCATCTATCTGTAGATAGCTATATAGAGAAATAAAGTTATAGATATACTTTATTTGATAAATATATTTAATGTGCATACATGTTGGTACAGCAGCAGAAATAGTTTTCTTGACTCTCTTCCTTCCTTCCTACCTTCCTGCCTTCTTGATATAAAAATATCCAGTTGCTTCTGTTTCTAGAGGCAGAAACAAACCTAGAATTGTTTGCCTTTAGAGAAAACTAGTTGCAATTTTCTTTTTAGTTAGGCCACGTGGGCACCTAGTGTTCTAGGCATATGAGGGTATTGTGTCAGGTTTTTTCCAGTCAGTTTTATTCATTTATTTTTGGTGGTTTTGTTTTAAGACCTAACTATTGCATAATGATGCAAACAGAACCCCAGTATCTTGTCCAATATTTCTCGCTCCTTTCTCAAACATAATCATAATCCTGAAGTTGATGTATATCATTCCTACGATGATTTTACAATTTTTAGTGTACATTAATTAATAATATACATTTTGGTTTTGTCATATTAAGTTTATTTAGATGGCATATGTGCCAGTTGGGGTGTATTATGTCCCCCAAAATGCCATGTTCTTTAATGCAGTCTTGTGGGGGCAGACATATTAGTGTGATTAGGTTGGAATCCTTTGATTGTTTCTATGGAGATGTGACTTAATCAACTGTGGGTGAAATGTTTGATTAAATTATTTCCATGGAGGTATTGACCCTGCCCATTCAGGATGAATCTTGATTTAATCACTTGGGTCCTATAAAAGAGCTCACAAACAGAAGTACCTCGGAGCAGCTAATAGAGATATTTTGGAGACAGCTATTGAAAGCAGGCTTTTGCTGACATTTTGGAGTTGCTAGTCCAGTGTTTGCTCTGGAGAAGCTAAGAGAGGACAAAAAACCCCAAGAGCAACATTTTGAAGAATGCACAGGAGCTGAAAGAGGAGCTGGAACACAACCAGGGATCAGCAGATGCCAGCCATGTGCTTTCCCAGCTAACAGAGGTTTTATGGACGCTATTGGCCTTCCTTTGGTGAAAGTATACTCCTGTTGGTGCCTTAATTTGGACATTTTTATGGCTTTCAGACTGCAAATTTGTAACCAAATTAATCTCCTTTATAAAACCCAATCCATTGCATAACAGCAGCATTAGCAAAATAGAACAGTATCCAAATGTAGGAGTAATTTTGCAGCTTTATTTTTTCTCAAGCAGCTTTATATTTTTGAGACATATCCATGCTGACACAAATAAATAGGGCATTATAAGTATTTTTCCAAGAAAGCCCTAAAAAGCTTGGTTTTATAGAGGCTTACATAATACATCTTTGGTGTTTCAGAGGAATTATTTTTTCTTGCTGTCATAAGATGTCCAGAATAACCTAATCTAGAATGGATTTCTGTTTTACCTTTTCTTGTAGTTATCTTGGCACCCCTTAGCTTTGGTTCAAGCCTTGCTTTGTGAACACACTTTCCTTCAAATTTTATAGAGAATTAGATGAGTATATAAAGAAATAATATTCTTTACCCCATGAATCCCATTTTATGGTTAATTAACATATTCAACCAAGTGGTCCATTTAAAACATATCATAGAATAACAAAGAATAATTTGGGTTAATATATTTGGACACTGTGCTAGTTTGGATGTATTATTGTCCCCCAAAACACCATTATCTTTGATGCAATCTTGTGTGGGCAGACATATTAGTGTTGATTAGATTGTAATTCTTTGAGTGTTTCCACAGAGATGCGCCCCACCCAACTGTGGGTGATGACTCTGATTGGATAATTTCCATGGAGGTGTGGCCCCACCCATTTAGGGTGGGTCTGAATTAAATTGCTGGAGCACTATATAAGATCAGACAGAAGGAGCAAGCTGCTACAGCCAAGAGGGACAGTTTGAAGAAGGCACAGGAATTGAGAGAGGAGCTGCAGCTTACAGAGACATTTTGGACACAGCCTTTGAAAGCAGACTTTTGCTCCGGAGAAGCTGAGAAGACAAATGCCCCGAGAGCAACTAAGAGTGACATTTTTGAGGAGCTGCAACCTAGAGAGGAATGTCCTGAGAGAAAGCCATTTTCAAACCAGAACTCCAGAGCAGACATCAGTCACATGCTTTCCCAGCAAGCAGAGGTTTTCCAGACACCATTGGCCATCCTCCAGTGAAGGTACCCAATTGTTGATGACTTACCTTGGTCACTTTATGGCCTTAAGACTGTAACTGTGTAACCAAATAAACCCCCTTTTTTTTTTTTTTTAATCTTCATTTTATTGAGATATATTCACATACCACGCAGTCACACAAAACAAATCGTACTTTCGATTGTTTACAGTACCATTACATAGTGGTACATTCATCACCCAAATCAATCCCTGACACCTACATTAGCACACACACAAAAATAACAAGAATAATAATTAGAGTGAAAAAGAGCAATTAAAGTAAAAAAGAACACTGGGTACCTTTGTCTGTTTGTTTCCTTCCCCTATTTTTCTACTCATCCATCCATGAACTAGACAAAGTGGAGTGTGGTCCTTATGGCTTTCCCAATCCCATTGTCACCCCTCATAAGCTACATTTTTATACAATTGTCTTTGAGATTCATGGGTTCTGGGTTGTAGTTTGATAGTTTCAGGTATCCACCACCAGCTACCCCAATTCTTTAGAACCTAAAAAGGGTTGTCTAAAGTGTGCATAAGAGTGCCCACCAGAGTGACCTCTCGGCTCCTTTTGGAATCTCTCTGCCACTGAAGCTTATTTCATTTCCTTTCACATCCCCCTTTTGGTCAAGAAGATGTTCTCCATCCCACGATGCCAGGTCTACATTCCTCCCCGGGAGTCATATTCCACGTTGCCAGGGAGATTCACTCCCCTGGGTGTCTGATCCCACGTGGGGGGGGGGGCAGTGATTTCACCTTTCAAGTTGGCTTAGCTAGAGAGACAGGGCCACATCTGAGCAACAAAGAGGCATTCGGGAGGAGGCTCTTAGGCACAACCGTAGGGAGGCCTAGCCTCTCCTTTGCAGCAACCGTCTTCCCAAGGGTAAAACCTGTGGTAGAGGGCTCAACCCATCAAACCACCAGTCCCCTATGTCTGTGGTCATGTTAGCAACCATGGAGGTGGGGTAGGCGAATACCCCTGCATTGTCCACAGGCTCCTCAAGGGGGCACTACATCTTTTTTTTTCCTTGTTTTTCTTTTTTTTTTTTTTAACTTTCCCTTCTTTTTTAAATCAACTGTATGAAAAAAAAGTTAAAAAGAAAACAAACATACAATAAAAGAACATTTCAAAGAGACCATAACAAGGGAGTAAGAAAAAGACAACTAACCTAAGATAACTGCTTAGCTTCCAACATGTTCCTACTTTACCCCAAGAAAGTTACTTAATATACCAACATTTCTGTGAACTTGCTCCTACTATATCCATCAGAAATTAACAGACCATAGTCATTCCTGGGCATCCCCAGAACGTTAAATAGCTTATCTGTTCTTCTTGGATTATTGTTCCCCCTTCCTTAATTGCTCTCTATTGCTAGTTCCCCTACATTCTACATTATAAACCATTTGTTTTACATTTTTCAAAGTTCACATTAGTGGTAGCATATAATATTTCTCTTTTTGTGCCTGGCTTATTTCGCTCAGCATTATGTCTTCAAGGTTCATCCATGTTGTCATATGTTTCACGAGATCGTTCCTTCTTACTGCCGCGTAGTATTCCATCATGTGTATATACCACATTTTATTTATCCACTCATCTGTTGAAGGACATTTGGGTTGTTTCCAGTTCTTGGCAATTGTGAATAATGCTGCTATGAACATTGGCATGCAGATATCTGTTCGTGTCACTGCTTTCCGACCTTCCGGGTATATACCGAGAAGTGCAATCGCTGGATCGAATGGTAACTCTATATCTAGTTTTCTAAGGAACTGCCAGACTGACTTCTAGAGTGGCTGAACCATTATACAGTCCCACCAACAGTGAATAAGAGTTCCAATTTCTCCACATCCCCTCCAGCATTTGTAGTTTCCTGTTTGTTTAATGGCAGCCATTCTAGCCGGTGTGAGATGGTATCTCATTGTGGTCTTAATTTGCATCTCACTAATAGCTAGTGAAGCTGAACATTTTTTCATGTGTTTCTTGGCCATTTGTATTTCCTCTTTAGAGAACTGTCTTTTCATATCTTTTGCCCATTTTATAATTGGACCGACTGTACTATTGTCATTGAGTTGTAGGATTTCTTTATATATGCAAGATATCAGTCTTTTGTCAGATACATGGTTTCCAAAAATTTTTTTCCCATTGAGTTGGCTGCCTCTTTACCTTCTTGAGAAATTCCTTTGAGGTGCAGAAACTTCTAAGCTTGAGGAGTTCCCATTTATCTATTTTCTCTTTTGTTGCTTGTGCTTTGGGTGTAAAGTCTAGGAAGTGGCCGCCTAATACAAGGTCTTGAAGATGTTTTCCTACATTATCTTCTAGGACTTTTATGGTACTTTCTTTTATATTGAGATTTTTGGTCCATATTGAGTTAATTTTTGTGTAGGGGGTGAGGTAGGGGTCCTCTTTCATTCTTTTGGATATGGATATCCAACTCTCCCAGCCCCATTTGTTGAAAAGACCATTATGACTCAGTTCAGTGACTTTGGGGGCCTTATCAAAGATCAGTCGGCCATAGATCTGAGGGTCTATCTCTGAATTCTCAATTCGATTCCATTGATCTATATGTCTATCTTTGTGCCAGTACCATGCTGTTTTGGCAACTGTGGCTTTATAATAAGCTTCAAAGTCAGGGAGTGTAAGTCCTCCCACTTCGTTTTTCTTTCTTAGAGTGTCTTTAGCAATTCGAGGCATCTTCCCTTTCCAAATAAATTTGATAACTAGCTTTTCCAAGTCTGCAAAGTAGGTTGTTGGAATTTTGATTGGGATTGCATTGAATCTGTAGATGAGTTTGGGTAGGATTGACATCTTAATGACATTTAGTCTTCCTATCCATGAACATGGAATATTTTTCCATCTTTTAAGGTCCCCTTCTATTTCTTTTAGTAGAGTTATGTAGTTTTCTTTGTATAGGTCTTTTACATCTTTGGTTAAGTTTATTCCTAGGTACTTGATTTTTTTAGTTGCTATTGAAAATGGTATCTTTTTCTTGAGTGTCTCTTCAGTTTGTTCATTTCTAGCATATAGAAACATTACTGACTTATGTGCATTAACCTTGTATCCTACTACTTTGCTAAATTTGTTTATTAGCTCTAGTAGCTGTATCGTCGATTTCTCAGGGTTTTCTAGATATAAGATCATATCATCTGCAAACAGTGACAGTTTTACTTCTTCTTTTCCAATTTGGATGCCTTTTATTTCTTCGTCTTGCCGGATTGCCCTGGCTAGCACTTCCAGCACAATGTTGAATAACAGTGGTGACAGCCGGCATCCTTGTCTTGTTCCTGATCTTAGAGGGAAGGCTTTCAGTCTCTCACCATTGAGTACTATGCTGGCTGTGGGTTTTTCATATATGCTCTTTATCATGTTGAGGAAGTTTCCTTCAATTCCTACCTTTTGAAGTGTTTTTATCAAAAAGGGATGTTGGATTTTGTCAAATGCTTTTTCAGCATCTATTGAGATGATCAATTGATTTTTCCCTTTTGACTTGTTAATGTGTTGTAATACATTGATTGATTTTCTTATGTTGAACCATCCTTGCATGCCTGGAATAAACCCCACTTGGTCATGGTGTATGATTTTTTTAATGTGTCTTTGGATTCGATTTGCAAGTATTTTGTTGAGGGTTTTTGCATCTATATTCATTAGGGAGATTGACTGGTAGTTTTCCTTTTTTGTAGCATCTTTGCCTGGTTTTGGTATTAGATTGATGTTAGCTTCATAAAATGAGTTAGGTAGTGTTCCATTTTCTTCAATGTTTTGAAAGAGTTTGAGTAAGATTGGTGTCAGTTCTTTCTGGAAAGTTTGGTAGAATTCCCCTGTGAAGCCATCTGGCCCTGGGCATTTATTTGTGGGAAGATTTTTGATGACTGATTGGATCTCTTTGCTTGTGATGGGTTGGTTGTGGTCTTCTATTTCTTCTCTGGTCAGTCTAGGTTGTTCATATGTTTCCAGGAAATTGTCCATTACCTCTACATTATCCAGTTTGTTGCCATACAGTTGTTCATAGTATCCTCTTATAATTTTTTTAATTTCTTCAGGATCTGCAGTTATGTCACCTTTTTCATTCATTATTTTGTTTATATGGGTCTTCTCTCTTTTTGATTTTGTCAGTCTAGCTAGGGGCTTGTCAATCTTGTTGATCTTCTCAAAGAACCAACTTTTGGTGATATTTATCCTCTCTATTGTTTTTTTGTTCTCTATGTCATTTCTGCTTTAATCCTTGTTATTTCTTTTCTTCTACTTGGTTTAGGATTGGTTTGCTGTTCATTTTCTAGCTTCTTCAGTTGATCCATTAGTTCTTTGATTTTGGCTCTTTCTTCGTTTTTAATATATGCGTTTAGTGCTATAAATTTCCCCCTTAGCACTGCTTTTGCTGCATCCCATAGGTTTTGGTATGTTGTGTTCTCATTTTCATTCGTCTCTATATATTTAGCAATTTCTCTTGCTATTTCTTCTTTAACCCACTGATTGTTTAGGAGTGTGTTGTTTAACCTCCAGGTATTTGTGAATTTTCTAAGTCTCTGATGGTTATTGCCTTCTAATTGTATTCCATTGTGGTCAGAGAATGTGCTTTGAATAATTTCAATCTTTTTAAATTTATTGAGGCTTGTTTTATATCCCAGCATATGATCTATTCTGGAGAAAGTTCCGTGAGCACTAGAAAAGTATGTGTATCCTGGTGATTTGGGATGTAATGTCCTGTATATGTCTGTTAAATCTAATTCATTTATCAGATTGTTTAGGTTTTCAATTTCCTTATTGGTCTTCTGTCTGGTTGATCTATCTATAGGAGAGAGTGATGTGTTGAAGTCTCCCACAATTATTGTGGAAACATCAATTGCTTCCTTTAGTTTTGCCAGTGTTTCTCTCATGTATTTTGTGGCACCTTGATTGGGTGCATAGATATTTACGATTGTTATTTCTTCTTGCTGAATTGCCCCTTTTATTAGTATGTAGTGGCCTTCTTTGTCTCTCAAAACATCCCTGCATTTGAAGTCTATTTTATCTGAGATTAATATTGCTACACCTGCTTTCTTTTGGCTGTAGCTTGCATGAAATATTTTTTTCCATCCTTTCACTTTCAGTTTCTTTGTGTCCCTGTGTCTAAGATGAGTCTCTTGTATGCAACATATTGATGGTTCATTTTTTTTGATCCATTCTGCGAATCTATATCTTTTAATTGCGGAGTTTAATCCATTTACATTCAACGTTATAACCGTGAAGGCATTTCTTGAATCAGCCATCTTATCCTTTGGTTTATGTTTGTCATATTTTTCCCTTCTCTCTATTAGTATCCTTTATTGTACCCATACCGAATCTCTTTAGTACTGAACCTTTCTCCAAGTCTCTCTGTCCTTTCTTTGTTTCTCTGTCTGTAGGGCTCCCTTTAGTATCTCCAGTAGGGCAGGTCTCTTGTTAGCAAATTCTCTCAGCATTTGTTTGTCTGTGAAAAATTTAAGCTCTCCCTCAAATTTGAAGGAGAGCTTTGCTGGATAAAGTATTCTTGGCTGGAAATTTTTCTCACTCAGACTTTTAAATATATCGTGCCACTGCCTTCTCGCCTCCATGGTGGCTGCTGAGTAGTCACTACTTAGTTTTATGCTGTTTCCTTTGTATGTGGTGAATTGCTTTTCTCTTGCTGCTTTCAGAACTTGCTCCTTCTCTTCTGTGTTTGACAGTGTGATCAGTATATGTCTCGGAGTGGGTTTATTTGGATTTATTCTATTTGGGGTTCGCTGAGCATTTATGATTTGTGTATTTATGTTGTTTAGAAGATTTGGGAAGTTTTCCCCAACAATTTCTTTGAATACTCTTCCTAGACCTTTACCCTTTTCTTCCCCTTCTGGGACACCAATGAGTCTTATATTTGGATGTTTCATATTATCTATCATATCCCTGAGGTCCATTTCGATTTTTTCAATTTTTTTCCCCATTTTTTCTTTTATGCTTTCATTTTCCATTCTGTCATCTTCGACGTCACTGATTCGTTGTTCAACTTCCTCTAGTATTGTACTATGAGTGTCCAGAATCTTTTTAATTTGGTCAACAGTTTCTTTAATTTCCATAAGATCATCCATTTTTTTATTTAGTCTTGCAATGTCTTCTTTATGCTCTTCTAGGGTCTTCTTGATTTCCTTTGTCTCCCGTACTATGGTCTCATTGTTCATCTTTAGTTCTTTGAGTGGCTGCTCTAGGTGCTGTATCTCTTCTGGTCTTTTGATTTGGGTGCTTGGGCTTGGGTTATCCATATCGTCTGGTTTTTTCATATGCTTTATAATTTTCTGTTGTTTTTGGCCTCATGGCATTTGCTGAACTTGATAGGGTTCTTTTAGGATTTGTAGACCAATTGAAGTCCTTATCTCTAATTTATCAGATCTACAGCTTCGTGGAGTACACTTTCTCTAACTAACCAGCAGGTGGCATCCACGAGCCACCTGTTCTCCACAAGCCAGTTCTCCCCTGCTTAGCCTTTTTGGTGAGTGGGGGAGTGAGTCTTGTGGGGTCCAATTGGTGTACCAAGCTTGCGTGTGTAGTTGGTGTTGCCTGCCCTGTATATGGGGCGTGTTTCTGGGCAGTCAGGGAGTGGGAGGGGGGGTGGCTCTAACAATCAAATCTCCCTGGTGATCCTAGAGTTTTAAAGCTGCTGCAATAGTCTAATCCTTCAGTTCAGTCCTGCCACAGTTTGTCTCTGCCAGTGACCCACAAGTCCTTGGTATTGGCGTATGGCTCCTGAGACTTGCAAGTGGGCCCCTCTTCCAGGCCATGCACCCCGGGTCCTCTGTTGAGGGATGACTGTGCTATGTCACAGGTGAGTGCCGTCCCCCCAGGGCAGTTCTGGGCTGCTGGGCTGTGTAGGGAGGCTCCCAGTCTGCTCAAATGATGGCTGATTGGGGCTTTGTTAATTCACACTGCTCTACCTTCCCAACTCTGGGACAATCAGCTGAGGTTGCAGGGAAGGCTAATGTCCACGCCCAGTTTTGTGATGTGTGCCTGTTATTTGAAGCACTTCCATCACACTGGGTTGTCTGGGGCAGTTCTGGGCTATGGGGCTGGCAATGGGCAGGAGTGTTTCCTGTCCACCAGGATGATGGCTGTGAGCGGACACCCCCCTTTTCTTGGGAAGTTGTGGTGTTTAGTGAATTTTCTTAGCCACTGGATTATTGCGTTTTGTCTCAGAGCTCTCCTAGTTCTGCTCTTGACTTGACCTGCCCAAATTGCAAGTCTTTGAAGCTTTCTGTATTGGGCTTCTTAGAGTAATTGTTTTAGAAAAAGAAAAAAGGATTAAAAAAAAAAAATGGGGGCCCTCCTCAGAGATCTAATGGGTTATTGAAATGCTAAGAGACAAAGCAACCAGGGCCATTAAGGAAAGGTCCACAGGGCAGAGAGATCAGCTTTTCTTCGGGATTTGCATATGCGCCTCAGGGCCCTTCCCCTTTCTATGTTCACCAGAACTCCAAAAATCCTCCGCTTTTATTTTGGAGTTTTTCGTGTTGTTTTTTTTTTCTCTATGCCTGTCTCCTCTCTGCTGGGCTGGCTGCTCTCAGATTCTCTGGTGTCTGGTCTCAGTCTATCTATGGTTGGAGTTTGGATCAGTAGAATGAGTTTCTGATAAGGGCTGCCACTGCAGTTCTCCCTTCTCCTTCCCGGAGCTGACAGCCCCTCCTCCCACGGGACTGAGCCTGGCAGGGAGGGGCGCGGGTCCCCTGGCCACAAAAACTTACAGATTTCGCTGATCTCAGCAGTTCCACGTTTTCATGAGTGTTGTATGAAGTATGCCCAAAGTCAGATTGCTCTGTGGTGTCCAGTCCATGCAGTTCCTGGCTTTCTACCTACTTTCCTGGAGGAGTAACTAAGACATACAGCTCACCAGTCTGCCATCTTCTAAACCCCCTTTTATAAACGTCAATCCATTTCTGGTGTTTGCATTCCAGCATCATTAGCAAACCAGCACAGACACCAATGAAACTCTTTCCCACATCTTTTCCAAATTATACATTTCTTACAGAATATGCCAAAGGTGATGAAGAATCATGGAGTGTTTTCAGAGCTGTAGAGATTGAGGTTGAGATTTCCTAGCCTTGCATTTATGAGTCTCCATAATGTAAATGGGATTTGCTTTTCTAAACTCCACCTTACTCAGGTTTATGTACAATAGATCCTAGCCAAATTGACTTGTTTGTAATTTTAGTGCATAATCATTTCCCCACAGGTGTGCTTTAGCTCTTGATTTTCCATCTGCCTGGAATTTTCTTTTCCTATCACATTCTCTTGTCTATATCTTCTGTTATTGAAGGCTTTGCATGAATGTTGAGTTCCCCACAATTGTTTACCTTCTCCCTCCCCTTCTCTCTTTTAGAAGAATTAATTTACTCTTTTATTTATATAGCCCACCTGATTCATTCTTGTTCTGAACACACAGAGAAGAAAACAAAATTCTTATAAGGATTCATATACTGGAGAATGCAGTAAAATAAACATATTCTTTATGAATCAATAATAAATGGAATGGGTAGATGCAATGACATCTTATTTTCAATGGAAATAAAAAGTGTGGCTAATTCTGTCTGGGGGCACCTAGGAAGTACTGTTCTGTGCAACAATATTTCAATAGTTCTTAAACAAGGGGAGTACATAAAAACTACTCATGAGGCAAGAAATAAGCACAGTCCCCTCTCTCACCCTTTCACTTAACACACCTAAATGGTAAGCCTTGCACAAATCTTGACATACATGAATTTCTAGATAAAGATGTGGTGAATGAATCTATTCATTTTAAAAGAATGACTTGCTTAAGGGATTTAAGTATGTGAATAACATTTAGCTTCTCTGAGGAGCACAGATAGGAGTGAGAAAGTTGAGATGCTGACAAAGTTAAGAGGCGATTGTAGAGTCTAGATGTGGGATTCATCTTCAGCTGTGTTCCTTACATGGTTATAAATCTTCCTTTGTAATAGAGTCAGGCATATCTGTGTCTTATTGCTCTTATTAGACTTCGGTATCTCATCGTCGGAAAGGCTGGATGATGCATCTTTATATTTTGAGAGCATATTGGACAGTTCACAGTGTTCATGCATTATTCAATGAAAAAAGCTTTGAGGGACTCCGAGTTGAAGTCATAACTTAGTGCTAAGTTTTGATAAGGTCTACCATGTGGAATTTGGTGGATCTGCAAATTTTAACTTTTAGAAATGCAATAGATCCTTGGTTATGTTTTCTGTGCACAACAGTTAAAACTTCCATAGTTGACTTATCGATTTATATAGGTAAATTATCAACTTTAAGGACATTAAAATTTTGGAGTGCTAACTAGGGATAATGCACTTTGATCAGCACTTTATAAATTTCATCTATTTTAATCCTCATAAACAACATCATGAGCTAGGAATCACTATTATTTTCATGTTACAAATGATAAAATTGAGGCACAGGGAAATTAAAGAACTTGCCCAGTGTTTCACACCTAGAGGATAGGTGCATTAGGTACTAAAGTCCAGTACTCTTGGCCCATATTTTCTATTTCTAAAACCCATTACTAAGTTCTGAATGACATATTTACCTGACAATTGAGAGGCAAGTTTTAAGCCTTTTAACTGAAACCTGACCACCAAGCAGTAAGTATATTACCATGTGTAAAAACTAGCTGTGCAGTAATGAAGTTTAGATTGGAACTTCTGTTTCTTTTAAAGGGGGATATTCACTATATTTAAGAATTACAAGTATGTATGAAATATCCATTTGAAATTTTAGATGAGCAATATTTAACACTTGTATATTTAAAGTGTTTTAAAAAAAATCACTAAATTTCTCCCAAACCCATATTTTATTATTAAAAGCTACTCTGTAAAATCTATTTTCCAATGAGGAGGCAACAATTTGTATGTTAATGCTGCATACTATCTGTTTATCTTAAACAAATTGGAGATGAATTTGTCTATGTTCTTGTTCAAAGAACATGTTATGGTTAATTTAAAACAGAGTCTAAACTAATATTAACTTTATAGGACCATATTTTTATCTTGTGTTGTCAATAAACCAACAGTTCCTCTCAGCCTAAAGGTCATGTTTCATTAAAATAATAAAAATAAAAGAAATAAAGAAAAGGGAAAGGGAGAAAAATATCCAACACAGCAACTAATATTCTGCTTATGCAAATCACTCATTAATATTTCAATGCCAAAAACAAGCATGACTAAAAGGCTGTTCCATAAACAATAGATAATGCAGCTGTTCCTCTGAAAGACATTTTAAAATTCACTCTTATTAATTAGGAAGCTAATTCTAGGAAGAAAAAAAAAAAATAATGTAACCTCCATTGATCACCTAAGAACACGCTCCTATAATTGATGATGCAGTGCCTTAGTGATGGTACAATAACAGATTTCACGCTAAGAATTCCTGTGTCCCTGAGCTCGAACATTCTTCATGGATTCCCTCTATAGCAATTTGGGTCTCTCAATTTCCTTCCTAGTTGATTTGCTTAGAAAGAACTTTACTGCCAAAACAACTGTTTCCATTTTCCAAGTCACAGAAGACCAGAAATAAAAAGCTTTATGCTTGGTTAGCCTAGTATTCAACATTCTGGAAGCTGTTACTTCTCAGGAGAATAACTATTTTCCTAGAACAATCTAACTCACTGCTATACCTCAAAATAATTAGTATAAGACTTAGTTTTTCTTCCAACTGCTTCTCTCTCTGAAACAGGTATTAAAGGATTATTCAGAGGTAGTCTTTGTTCTGCAAACACACTATATCGAATATTGTGAACTGATATGTAATTGTACAAAGAGATTGCACAATAGGAAGAAACTCAAGGCTATAGTTTGCATTTTGAAAATATGAATGCACAATTATATTTTCAGATACTCTATACTCATAATGTCCTAAAACCACATTGGAACTATTACCATGATTGTTTGACATTTAATGAGATGAAATCAACAGACAAGATCCTATCCTAGTTTTTATTCAGAGTAACTAATGGTTACGAAAACAAGATGAATGAATAAATTAATATACCCATTCAAATACGCTTCAAAAAGGGTTAGCCTCACACTATTTTTATTGAAATATTGTCAGGTGAAATTGGTGAGTGAGTAGGAAAATGAAGATAGGAAGGAGGAAGAATAACTTTTGAGGAAAAACAAAGAATATATAGTTTTAAAACTTGAATGAACCAGTTGTTTCTCAGTTGTTTTTTGTTTTAACTTCCAAATTTGACTTCATTACTAAGTCATGGATATCCTTCATCAAACATGAATTCCTCTTTGAAAATCATTGTTTGATGAACTAAAATGGGGATAAGTGCAATTCAGGCATTATTTTCAGATAGCTTAGATCTATGTTATTCAATCACTCACATTAGTGAAAGCTTGCACATTCTAAAGTTATGCTCTACATTTTTTTAACAGGTGATTTGAATTAAAGAAAGCCCTGTGATAACTGAATCATCCTTTAAGGTCAACAAATCAGATTAAATTTCTTATAGGTAGACATATGATTTTTAAAGATAACTATAGATAAATAAACATATCTGATATCTACTAGGACAATATGATTACTTGATCTTTCATATTAAATATTGGGTCCCAGGAAAAAAAAAATCAACAATTGAAAATCCACAGGTTGGATGTGGAACAGGAGAAAGCCCTTACCTCATTTCATCCTGAAGTATAAATTATTTTACCTTTCTTCTCCTCATAAAATATTTATATACTTACATACACATACGTGGTTGTGTGTGTATATATGTATGGAGAGAGATAACTATATATAAAGTTATATATACTGATATATAATACATACACACACACATATAAAACTATTTAGGACTTTCCTATAGCCTGGTGATAAAAGAATTTCTTGATCCATGAAATCAAAGTAAAAAACAAAAAAGCTCACCATAATTAACATGTAACTGTTGCTCACACCCACATGTTCATCGTGCAACCACATTCTGGGACGGTCTTGGCAGTGAGTCTGTCTTTTGATTTGTTGTCGAGCAGGAGAACATGTGCTTCAATGTCATAGCTCTGGTTCTTTGCTCAGATTGGACAGCTGACTTTCCTCTTGTGTTTCAGTAGCTCCTAATTTTAAGTTCTGCCCTCTCTCTCCAGTCTCCTGCAGCTATTTAATCATATCCTCACAGCCTTTCCTCTTAATTTACACTAACCTATTCTAGGAATCTCTCAAAAGAATAAACATAAACCTTCATGATGCATTACTTTCATCACAGATAATGATTTTTTTTTTTCCTGCAGAGGATGCCAATCAATTATAACCTCATATTATTTTTTAAGCAAAATCAAAGTTCAATTTCACCAGTTCAACTAACAGGTTATAAACCTAGAAACGTCCAACCTCTATGAAAATTTATAGAACATCTTGCATTGGTATATTGGCTTTGCTCAAGGAAAGCAAATTAGTTATATCAAATGGTGATTAAGACTTACAGCTGCTCGTAAGAGTAGATTGCCTACCATGATTTAGAAGGCAATTTCAAAAGTCAATCTTAACTGCTTTGTTTCAAAGATATGTGATCTTCTTTCATAGTGGTCAAGAAAGTTCAAAGGATATTTATTCAATCATTAAGCATATATTTATTAAATGATTTTCATTTGCTAGGCACTGAGTTCAGGGTTCTGGATACCATAGTGATTAATTCAGAAAATTCACCTCTTTATGGATCTTACTATCTGGTCAAGAAGATGGACCTGAAATGAGTAATGACTAAGCTAATCAATGCAATGTGAGAAGTACAAGGGCTATGGGTATTGTGGTACCTAATGTGGTCTGGTAGGGGGTAAAGGTTGAGGAGAAAGTTCTCTTGAGGAAGAATCATTTATTCTGAAACCTGAATAATGAATCATAACTTGCTGGAGAAAGGATAAAAGGATGGCATAAGAAGAAGTGGAAAGAGTGTTCCAGGCACAGAATCATGTCAGAGGCCCTGAGGTAAGAAGACAATCTGAAGCTTCTACATCATTGTCTTCTTCCACCAAACTTGTACCTACATGGATGTCACATTATTGCAAGAAACATAAAGATGTTCTTCCATTTCATGTCCTAGAGGGACCCATGATGTATGGATTTGCCAAATAATTGAACACAGGACAATGCAAAAGACTGAACAATTCATGATCTGAAAGCAATGTTGTATGATATCCAGAAGTAAGTGTGAGTGCAAATGAAATATTTTCACCTTCGCTACATAAGTTTAATTTGGAGTGACTCCAAATGTTATTTAATATACTGTTTTCAGCAGGTGAACTATAGTAGATCATTTGCCAGTTCACTGATGTTCTTATTAAATCTTATTCAAAAATGCATATTCAGTAAAAGAACAGCATTTAAAAATGTATGGAAATCTGGATTGAATGCTCCAAATGGGAGCAAATGAAAGCACAAAGAACTAGATTAATTTGAGATATTAAAATGGAAAGCATTTCTCCATTCAATGAAATATATTATGTCATTGCTCTCCAATATAAAAGCAAAATAATTGTAAGTCATTTAGCCAATTTTTCCTTAGAATGATAGTTGTATCTTTACTAGGCAATCTTTCTTTATTGTTCATTATTTATTGAACACCATGTATAGAGTACTATATAAATCATTGAAGACACAGTCTTTACCCTTAAGGCTGACAGAGAAAACAACTCAGGCATAAAATATGTCAAATGAGTTGATTAAACTCTGAAGATTGAGATTCATAATTATAAATATGTCTTTAAATTTAGGAAGTAAAAACTATAAATAAAACAGAAGGCAAAATAATAGGGCAATCACATTTGAGGTGTGTTTTTAACTATAATTTGTTGTTATCTTAGACTAATGATAATTTTACCTCAATGTATAGTATTACTAGAAAAATAAACACATAGGAACATAATATAAAGTGTTGGTTAAGGGCAAAGCTAAAATTACTCTTTTATTTTTCGTTGATCTTTTTAAACTACTCTTTCCTCTTATTCCCTCAAGTGACAAAATACTGGTTCATAATAATCCTTGATTATATTATATTCATAGGAACATAGCTCTTTCACCTCACTAAACTGAATAGTTTTTCAAAGGAAAAAGGAAGCAAAAAAAAAAAAAATCAATTTTCCACTAAAATTTTCTCAAAGTGGGAGTACCTTTTCCTTGCTCAGTATTTGTTACCTATGTGTCCTGTATTATCACAGGCATAGTGTCTTTCCCATCACACAATGCTATATTCTTGTTACACAATGGGAAAATCGTCTTTTCCCAAAGCATGCAGATGGATATAGAAAGATGAGCTAGATAGATGATATTTAGTTTTAGTGATTATATTGATACTTATCTGAAACAATTACTCTGAGTACTAAACCCAAAATATATGTGAAGTGTTTAAATCAGGGCCTGGCATCTTATTATTGTCATTAAGAAGATCCCATACCTGAGCTCACCTAGTTTTCAGTCTGAGCCAGAGACAATCAGTAATGGATGATGGTAAACAAAAATGTCCTAAAGTCAAAGCAAGCAAAAGTAAACATGTTTCCAATGTGAAAAGTTATAGAATAAATTATTTGCTTGTGGCAACTTCTACAAAATACTTTTAAGGGAGTTATATGTGGGAGTGGGGATTTTTTTGTGGACATATAGTATGCAATGTGCCCAGATTTCCTTTCTTTGGATCATTGACTTTGCCTTGCCTCTAGGTTATTCCATAAGATTGTGTTGGGGAAATGGGAATGGAGTGTCCAACTTCCTCTCCAATAAGGCTGGTACCTCTTTTCAGAGACAAATAGTCATTTTGAATTTAACATATTTTATGATTACCTGGGAAGTCATATGTCTGTAATTTAGATTCAAGAAAGTTATATTTCTTCCTGACTACTCCCCTTCCTTTTCTTTCCCTGTTGAGTAATGCTTCCATTTAACATTCCTAAAACCTGATTCTGAGGTGTCTACCTGATAACCCTCTGGACAAATTTACCTCAAAGTTGCATTTAATTGGGTATGAACAATGGCATTTATTTATTTGCAATTTAATATTTTACCAACATTTAAAAATTAGGAAACGTCCTATAATGATCCTCATTTGTGACTTCTTTGGGGGAGGAAAAAACCAAAAACCGAAGTGTGTTAGGAATGGAATTCATTCCCATGAAGCAAACAATTGCAAGAAGCCCCATCATCTCCTAGATGCAGAAGAATAGCTAGAGGACAAGAGAAAACATTTGTTGTTTCCATTCATTCAACAAGTGTTTATTGATTAGCAGATTACCTAGTACTCTAGATGCAATGAGAGGCAAAACTAACAAATCTTACATGCAAATAAGCACTTACAATGCAGTATAATGAAAGATTATGAGAATTTATCAGAAGTGTCTCCCAGAGGATTTCCCTTATGTTAAGATTTGGCAGAAATAGTGCAGATCCTGAGTGGGATATTCTATGTAGACCTTCCAGGAGAAAAAGTTGCTAGGTTATTAAATAAGTGAAACCAGATACTTTATCACAGAAATGTAAATATTTCTGCTTGAACTAAAAATATGTTACCTTATTGCATTTAGTAATAATCATGTATAGTTGCAATCTTTGTTAATAACTAATATAATTGATTAAGACAAGATGAGATGTTTCTCTCTTTTCTTGTGAATAAAATCCCTTGGAATCCTGTCCATAAATCAAAAGCAATTTGTACTGACTAACAGCTCCTTAATGATCCATCTGTTTAGGGAGAAAACACTTAATCGCCATCCAGTGGTCAGATAGAACAAATGCTCTAGAGTTGGGGAAAGAAAAGCCTCACATGTTAGAGGGAAACACAGTCTCATACACACAGAGCAAACTAAAACAAAACAAAGCAAAACAAAAAATAAAATTGATTCCTACAGATGACCAAGTAAAGCCTAGTTTGTGAAACAGGTGCAGTGCAAATATTATGAGAGGCAAAGAGAAAAAGTTCCCATGAATAGAATAAGAAATGATCATAAATCATACACACATCCATTAACTACAAACTGATCTGGAACAACTTTTAAGCAATCCCTCACCACTAAACTTTGGAAGCTAGGTTCTCAACAAAGGAAGAAAATACATAGCATTCCTAGCCTGGGTAAGTCTCCATGTGGCATTTTCAGTGGCTCTGTAGTCATTCACAACTGCAGAAGTTTCAGGGAAAATAATCCACATTACATTTATAAAGGTCATCTTAGAAATTAATTCAAATTATAGCTTCCTTCTTTTGAGAATGATTCAAAAGGAAGCCCATCTGCTAATGGAGATGGTGGAAAAGAAGCCCTCATTCTGGAACAAAGAAACTGGGAGAATATTATATTTATTCTGGTGTCTTAAAACTGACTACAACCTCCCCTATGAACAAAGGTCAGAATACTCAAAAATATTGAAAAAAACAGCAGATTCCATTTATTGGTCTTTATTTGGAAAGGGAATTCTCCACTAGTCTCCGGGGTGGTCTGTGAATGGCCGTATATATTTCAGAAATCTCTGTAGGAACGTCATATAAAGGTTCCCTTTGAGACAAAGAAGCTCCTTAGTCACTCAAACTTTTCTAATCATTACATTTGAATGTGTACTGTGCCTAAAAGTAACTTTCTAAGGAGTGCTTTCTTGGAGCTGTAACAACCCAACTCAGGCAATACTAATATCCAGACCCTTCAGGAATGAAGGTTTGAGTCACCCCACCAGGCAAAGACCCACTGAGGTGCCTGCTGGGGGAAAAGGGAATAAAGAATAGGTAGTGGAAGAAGGTGGTTAGGAATTCCAGCTATGACCATGTGATCTGCAGCTGAAATGAGCACTAAAATTGTTATGAGCATTTCTTCCATTTTTTTATTGCAGATAATATCTTTGGTTTTCTTCCCTCTCTTATCCATTGTCATATAAGTTACATTATCTTTACATCATAGTATTTAAGTTACAAGATATCAAGGAGAAGGGGGACTATCACCCAAGGGCTTGCAAACTTTTCTGGGGAATGTATTAGTGCATTTTTGGCTGTAGGCAAAAGAGTTGTATCACGTTACATGGAAGTACAATTATGCTGTTGTCTTTATGTGTAGAGTAAATATGGTTTAAGGAGATGTGTATGGGTGCCAAGTTGACAAAGGTGGTCTATGACGGTTAATTTTATATGTCAAGTTGACTCGGTTATGGTGTCCAATTTTTTTGTCAAACACTGGCCTAGTTGTTACTGCAAAGGTATTTTGTCGATGGGATTAACCTACAATAGGTTTACTTTAAGTAAAGGAGATTACACTCAGCAATGTGGGTAGACCTCATCCAATCAGCTGCAGGTCTTAAGGGGAGAACAGATGGTTACGGGAATCAGAAGGAATTCTGCATCCAGAGAACACCCTCCATGACTCCCTGGCCTCCTCTGTAGGCTTTGACTACAAACTTCAGTGTTGCTTCTCCCAGAATTTCCAGCCTCCAGTCTGCCATAGGGAATTCAAACTAGCCAGCCTCTACAATTGTATGAGATAATTCCTTTCAACAAATCTTTATATGTGTGTGTATGTGTGTGTGCATACAAGTATAGTGAAAGTGACTTGATTGCCACTATGTGGCTCAAAGAAAGTCCCTGGAATCTAGTTTCCTTGACCCCAACTGCCTGACATAGGTCATGAATCAGTCCTTGGGCAGAGGGACAGAACATTCTGCCTTAAACCCCATAATTCAGCTTGGATGAGAAAATAGAGGAGGCCTCTTCAGAGCAAGATTGGGACAGGAGTGGGACGGAGTGTGATAAACAGCAGACAGAAGTTAGAGTATTACTTGATTACAGCAGGTAATGTAGCATGTGATCCTACTCTTTTTACCTCTGTTTCCCAAATAACAGCCTCAAAATAATGAAGCATACTAATGATGGAAAGGATTGTGGCTTTAAGACTTCCTCCAGTAAACTATAGCTATGGATTTGAAAGGCCAAAACAATGTCAACAGTAACAATAAAAAAAATAAAATCCTCATTATATATTACATTCAAATAATGAGTTTTCCTTCATAAAATATCTCATCTATTGAGGCATCAAATGTGTGTGCTGTATATCTTTTGCTAATTAAACACAATAATTCTATTCAGCACCATAGACATAATGAAAACCAGCCTTGTGCTTGAAAAGTGGGGAAAATGTGTACAGTATTCTTAATACTCTGACTAAACAATCGAACGCATTAATTTATCTCTCTTGACACATTCCCATTTCCCCACTGCAAATCATTTTGGGTCAGAAACCAAACAATTTTTTACAGTGAAATCAATTCTTTATTCATAAAGTTACAATTGATGGAAAACTAAGAACTCTAGTAAATATTCTTCTGCAACTTTTCAATGACAATTATAAATGGAAGTGCTAAATTGTCAACTATGAAACAATTTGGAAATGGAAAAATAAAATTTCAAACCTTCAGAGACATTTTAGTTAACAAGAATAGGAATTCCAATGCAGAACTTATGACTACAAATACGCCTCTGATGTCATATTTTTAGTGCCCTTGTCCTTAGTGCATAAAAAATTCCTAAAATGGGCAGAAGGATAATATTTCCAGCGCTCATTGTTTGAGAAGAATAAATGAATGAAATGGGCTAACAAGGAAAACCTGGAATACAGGCCATATTTTATATCTTGGTAAGTTTGTGGTCAGAGAGGTTAAGAAAAGTAAACGAATTTGAGCTAGGATGAGTTAAATTGACTGCTTTGCCAATAGAAACAGACTTCCCATAAAATCTGTGGCCAAGGGGCACACAATACAGACAAGCTTTGTACTACCTCATGGTCAGATGTGGCTCTCATCTTGGCTGACCCTAAGGGCCTCTGGGAAGGTTCTCACATCTGGTACATGAGTGCGCCATTAAACCAATTTCCTTTTGGAAAGTCAGATAGCTCTGTGGAATGGTGCTAGACCAAGTGCTGTGCATGGTGCGGGCAGGGATGGGTTGACAGTGAGTCTGACACAGGGGCTGTCTATTGCATAGTTCAGCCCACAGGCCTGGAAGAGTAGTGCCTCCTTGTAAATGAACTGCATTTCCCAGCTCGTGGTTTTTGGCTTTCCTGTAAATGTAAATCAGAATTAAGGAGGGAGGGAGAATATGACCTTTAATGTTTTCGTTGATCTGTAGTGCAAGATGAATTTTTAAAGAGAGAAAGGCAAACCTCAAATGATCTGAGGTTTACATTATTGCACAAATGCAGCACTATTCATTGGCATCTTCTGCAAACTCAGAATTCTTTGACATAGACGCATAGCCTCTGTGGAAATCTCAAGAGGGCTGGTTCTTTCTGCCTCCTGCTCTGGGACTGAGTTCCCATTTAGGGTCTTGCCTGGAAATGGTGAAGAAAAAATTCCTCTTGTTTTTCCAATACTTCCATTTCTCTTCTTCCTATCTGCAAGCAGAATCCATGGAAACTGATTTTGAAAAGAGAAAAATTGAAATTATAGCTATATTCAATACAAAAAAAAACTCACATGCTGATTTTTACTGTTTCACCTTTTGAAGAATTTACAATTGGATTCTAGTTGTGAGGTTTAGTCTGGTTTGCTAGCTCTGTCATTTCCCTGCAGAATCAGCTGGGGCAGAGGATCTCTCCAGCAGCTAGGAATAGGTGAGACAACCACTCACCAACAGCTTGGGGCTCCTGGAGCCTGCCAGTTGAGAGTGAAGGGTTCATATTTTTCCAAGCACCTGTTTGCCTATGGCTTTGCTATGGAAATTAAGCTAGGAATTTATTCTATAAATCTGGAAACCAAAGTTTAAATTTATTCAATTTAGAAAATGTACAGAGAATCTGAAGTTTTTTGTTTTTTGGTTTCTTTTTTCTTTCTTATTTCCCTTTCATTAAATGGTTTTATTACTTCTGACTAATGGTGGTGTTGCCCTCAGGAGAAATGCTTTCATAAACCTCTTTGAGATCTGACAGGAACCACACGGGAACATTTTACTAGTGGGTTACCTGATGTGCGCTGAAGCCCGCTTGTTCTCATTCAGCTGAGAGAGTGAACATGCTAATTGGAGAGTGGAGACAGTGGGTGTGGGTGAGGATGTGGAGACACGTTAAAAATGAGTTTTGGTAAATGGACAGCAACATGTTGAGCAATTCTCATCCATTATTTTTAAACTAATAATTGTTTTGAACATGTTTTTGGTATAAATGAAAATTTTACAACCAAAAAATTTCTGTTTCAGTCATGCTATCACTAATCTTGGGCTCTCTTTGGGAAAAAAAAAAAAGAAAAAGAAAAACAGAGGCGAGAGTTTGCAAGAGGTAGTTTGTAGTTTGGGGATGCTCTTTGAAACAGGATTAGGGGACTGGAAGAATGAAACAATTGATGGAGGAAAGCCAATCCATAATGCACTATTGATATGATTCACTGCCATGAGCAAATAGCATTTAATCCTGCTGGGATACTGAAAGATCTAAATAAAATATGTGCATCAGAATTGTTCACCCAAGGGAAAGGAGAGAGGAGTATTTGTCCACCAGCTCCTGTCCCTTTTTTGTCAGATATGACTTCATGGCTTGTTAACTCCTTCTTTCCAACTTTGTGCATGCAGCTGGATGGATTCCTGAAGGTATGGCCTGTGGGGAAGCCCAGAGCCCAGGGGCCTAAAGCGAGAATTAAGTGGTGCAGCTGACCTGATGTGATGAGAGGCTACCCACAGTGGATGGAGTTAAGAGGATGTGAGACTGGGCACTAAAGGTGTCTCATTCTTGGTCCCAAAGGAAACAAATAGCATAGTCAAAATAAGATAATGTGAAGATGTTTCATTTGCCAGGGTTTGATGTAGAAGGACCAAAAGGATGGCAAAGTAATGAGAACTTGATAACAGTTTGGCTTTTCCACATGAAAACTACTAAGGGATGTGAGCAGTTACTGGAAGCCAAATAAAAAGCATTAAGGAGGTTCAGTTTCCTCTACAGAAGCAGTCAGGTTTAACAAGGGATGGCAGTTGTGGGTGACTTGGCAGGGAGGGAATCTGAAGAACAAATAGCTTTCCTGTAATTCTCTGGTATCCTTCTGGGATTCACCATTACTGAACCTAATAAGAGCCAAGAGATCTGGGAGTCTGATGGATGTCTTCTCTACAGGTCAGTCTTCTGATGCAGATAGAAAGGTTGGGGGAGTGTGGAGAGTAGACCTGGAAGGGCAAACTAAAGATATCTGGCACAATGATTCAAGGAAGATCTGTGATCGAAATGGCCATTTTCACTCTGATCTTGACCTGACCTAGTGACAGCAAGTCTGGTCGAGAACAAGCTTGGTTTAGGATCTCTGAGATATATTTTTTTCATAAGTTTTTGCTTTTTTTTTAGAATTAAAGAGAAATAGGATTTTTTAAAAAAAATATGTTTATATAAAAGACAAAAAATCACCCAGAAATAATCAGTGTAATTTAAATTTCGAGTTGATACAAAAATGTTAAATTGAATCAACCACTATAAACTTATTATATCATGATAATTCAGTTAATAATAATCTTCTTTATTTAAATTGGTGAATATTTTTGAAAATATAATTTTTAATATTCCATTCAATTCAACTGTTTTTTCTTCTTTATTAGAGAAGTTGTGGGTTTACAGAACAATCATGCATAAAGTACAAGATTCCCATATACCACCTGTTCTGGTTTGCTAATGCTGCCATTATGCAAAATACAAGAAATTGATTGGCTTTTATAAAGGGGTTTTATTTGGCTACAAATTTAGTCTTATGGCCTTAAAAGTGTCCAGGCTAAGGAATCAACAATAGGGTCAACAATAGGAAGAAGACACCAGCCATGTGCCTTCCCAGCTAACAGAGTTTTTCTGGACACCATTGGCCATCTGGAAAAATTCTGTTAGTTGGGAAGTCACGTGGCTGGCATCTTCTTCCTTTGCTCCCAGGTTGTGTCCCAAAATGGCTCTCTCCCAGGATGTTTCTTTATAGGCATCTGGGGAATATTCTCTTAGTTTCCCCCAGGCAAACTCTGGAATAGCAAAAGTCTACCTTCAATGGCCATCTCCAAAATGTCTCTCTTGTCTGTAGCTGCTATGAAGTACTTCTGTTTGTGAGCTTTCGTAGGGCTCCAGTAATTATATCAAGACCGATCCTGAATGGGTGGGGCTACACCTCCATGAAAACAATCCCATCAACAGGTCACATCCTACTCAAATGTATTACTGGTCACATCTCCGTGGAAACAATCAAAAGTTTCCAACCTAATCAACACTACTATGTCTGCCCTCACAAGAGTGCATCAAAGAACATGGCATTTTGGAGGACATAATAATCCAAACAGGCATACCACCCTATTATCAATGCCTTGCATTGGTGTGGAACATTTCTTATAAATGATGTTGACAGCCTTTTATAATTGTATTATTGACTTTGGTCCATGGCTTAACTTAGGATTTCACTGTTTGAATAATGTACTCCCATGGATTAGTTTTTAAATGTTTATTCTATTACCATATATATGAATCTAACATTTCTCCATTTAATCACATTCAGCTGTATATTTCAGTGCTGTTAATTATCCACACGATGTTTTACTACCATGAACATCATTCATTGTGAAACATTTCCATCATTCCAAATAAGAACTCTATACACTTTAAGCCTTAGTTTCCCATTCTATACCTCACCTATGGTAACCTATATTCTATATTCTGATTCTATGAGTTTGCTTATTCTGATTATTCCAAATCAGTGATATATACAATATTTATGCTTTTGTAACTGGTGTATTTCACCCAACATGATGCCTTCAGGTTTTATCCATATTGTCACATATATCAGGACTTTATTCCTTTTTTACAACTGAATAGTATTCTGTTGTATGCTTAGACCATATTTTATTTATCCATTCATCAGCTGATGGACATGGGTTGCTTCCATCTTTTGGCAATTGTGAATAATGCGGCTGTGAACATCGGTGTGCAAATATCTGTTCGAGTCCCTGTTTTCAATTCTTTTGGTTATATGCCTGTTAGTAGTAGGATTGCTGGGTTCTATACTTAGCTTTCTGAGGAACTGCCAAACTGTCTTCTATAGTGGTTCCACCATTCTACTGTCACCAGCAATGAATGAGTGTTCCTGTTTCTCTTCATTCTTTTCAACACTTTTATTTTCCTTTTTTTTAATAGCAGCCATTCTCCTGGGTGTGAAATCATATCCCATTGTACTGGCACAAGGACAAGCATATAGACAAGTGGAATCAAATCTTTACATTTATGGTCAACTGATTGTTGACAAGGGAGCAAAGACCACTCAATTGGGAAAGAATAGACTCTTCAACAAATTATATTGGGAATACTGGATCTCCATTTAGGGGGGAAAATATAAATAAGAAGGAGGACCCCTACCTCAAGCTTATAAAAATAATCAACTCAAAATACATCAGAGACCCAAAGCAAGAGCCAGAGCTATCAAACTCTTAGAAGAAAACTTAGAGAAGCATCTTTAGGATTGTGTATTAGGTAGTGGTCTCCTAGACTTACACTCAAAGCACAAGCAACAAAAGAAAAAAATGGATAAATGGCACCTCAACAAAATTAAAAATTTTGTGCCCCAAGATACTTTCTCATGAAAGTAAAATGACAACCTACACAATGGGAGAAAGTATTTGGAAGTTGCATATCTGATAAAGGATTACTATCCAGAAAATACAAAGAAATCCTTCAACTTAATAACCAAAAAACAAACAACCAAATTAAAAAATGGGCAAAAGACTTGAACAGGTATCTCTCCAAAGAAGTCATACAAATGGCCATAAAGCACATGAAAGGAGGCTCATCATCAGCCCTCAGAGAAATGCACATAACTATTTTTTGATTGTTACTTTCATCATTTAAGTTACTTATAAATCATGTCCATTTATTATTAGCTCATTCATTTATTCAACAGGTAAGTACTGAGTGAATAGCATTAAGCAGAGCAGAACACAAACTCTCTGCTGGTCACCAGGAATCACAAGAAAGAGAGAGAACCTGACCAAGGATATCAAGTTTATCATGCCTACAGTTAAACAGGATCAATAATGGGCACCACCAACAAATATTAAAATATTTATAGTGTGAAAAGATACAGGGTATTTTATTTGTTTAGTAAAAGAAATGCTTCTTAGATCGATATCTTCCTATATAAAATAGCTGAGAAGATTCCCGAGTAAGAACTTGGGACAGAAACAAAAACCCAAAGAAGTGTGCCTGTGAGTAAATCTACATTGCCTGAGTCGAGAAAAGGGATTTTCAGTCTGCCAATTACAAGGTGTAAAAGAGGGCATGGTGATGGGAACAGGAGCTGATGAAATGCTGTGAAATGGGCAATCTGTTATAAAATTCACTAAATAATCTTTGTGAAGGAGCTTGCTACCCATTGGCCAAGTACAGATCTGAGAAAGCACATGGGGATCAAGCAGCTCAGATGGGGGGGTGGGGTGCATAAGGAAGTAAACTACCATGAATGTCCCAAAATTATTAAGTGATTTCTGGCTTCTCACAGTGAATGAAGCTGTGAGCTTGAGCTAACTTTAAATGTCAAAAGTGAAAGGAGTTTCCAGAGGACATCTGGGTTATCTTTGCTGACATTTGTTAACCCATTTAAATTTGTAAGTCACACTGTAAATTATGTATTATTTCTTTTTAGAGATGGGAAGGCTTAAACTTTGTGATTGAGAATGTGGCTAGGGGCATATAGTTACCAATTATCAGAGAAAAATTTCAAAATATAGAAATAGCTGTAACTGATTCTAAAGCTTGTCTTCTTCCCTGCTCTACAAGGTAGCTTCAAATATGTCCAAGAAAAGAAACAAACAAACAAACAAAAACCTTGACATCAATTAGGTAACACAGCAAAAATCCTTGAGTGTATGATTCAGTGCTAAATATGTTGAGTTAAAAAAAATATTTTGCATTACTGCTACTTTTCCCAAGAGAGATACACCCCTATGGTCCATTGCAATGCTTTATGTGTATATCACAGCAGAGAGCAGAGTCAACATATACCAATGAAATCTTATAGTCTAGTTTCTCTATTAAGCCATGATGGAAGTGTGTGTGTGTGTGTGTGTGTGTGTGTGTGTGTGCTTTTATACTACTACTTTCCTTAGATTCTTATGTAAAATGATGGTATGTGAAAGTCATTTTTGTCCTTTGATCTTAAAAGCAACTACGCAAAATGGATTTATACAAAAAACAAGTTTAGAGAACCCAAATAGCACCTGAATAAAGAAAAAGGCAAAAAGCTAAAGACAACTTCACAAACTGTGATATTCTCTTCTTCATTCTTTTAAATCATGAAACTGAAGCTCTGGTTTTTATTTTCTACATATCTCCTGCTATAGCCTGGTCCTTCTGGAGCAATTTCTACATCTAGAGAAGAGCCATTCATCACAGTTTCTAAGAAATCATTTAAAAAATAAATCCTAGAATAGTGGAACACATTTTATTTCAAAGAAGGTGACGCTCTCACCAAAACAAAGAGCATTTCTTTTTTCATCATCTGAATTTAACACTTTTCTAGAAGCTTATCATCCAAGAAGAAAGCTGTAACTGAATGTCTCAGAGAATACAAACATTATTCTTGATTTATGAGATGTGTAAGACATTTGTTTCAATCGTTTGAAATACTATAGTGTTTCATTGCATTCTCTTGAAAAAACAAATCTCTTCCGTGGTTAAAATATTAACACTTCAGAAAACAAAGTCAAAATTCTTATTTCTCAGCACAATTGTGAAATCCCCTTCCCCCACTCCCCCGCCCCAGGTTTTTACATCGTGCATTTCTACCTACCTAACTTGTAATGCTTTGCTATTTCACAACTTGAAATGATATTCTTCTATAGAAAACTCATGCAACTATTTCCATTTTTACTGAAGATAAAGGCAATTTAAAAATGATGACACTGATTTAAAGACTAAAGGAAGACAAAACAACACAGTGGTAGGGGAAGGAATGGGAAGGAAAGGGAAAGGGGAAAAAGGGAAAGAGTTCGTGATGGGGCATAAGTTATCTTCATGTCTCAAATTTGACAGAGGAGCAGAATTTAAAATGCATGTAGAGAATATTCTTTCTCTGATGCTGCACTTGAAGGCATCATTGGTCAATTCTTGCCTTGATACCAACTGAGTGACATAGGGCAAATGATCTAAACTCTCCGAAACTCAGTTTATCAATCTATAATTTAGGTATCAGAATAGCATTTTTTTCTAATTTGGGGGTTGTTTTACAGCTTTATTTCCAGCATCAAGAAAAGTGAATGACACATGGTAGTCATGTAATAACCATCTGTGGAAAGAATAAAGAAATGACGTATTTCAAATACTGGCCCATTGTAGACTCTAACTAGATGATGGGTATTGTTAACATCTACCAACTGATAAACCCTGGGGCCACCCCTACTTGATTACACTTTATTGAACTTATTAATACAATGATCACTGGCTTAGGGTATGTTTTAGGGGTAGAAGAAGGGTTCACATCTCCTTTCCACCTCATATTCCTCAAATTGCTGGTAACTCACCTTCAATTTTGAAATGAGCTGATCATAACTGGTTACTGAGAGGCCACCTGGTTCACTGCTTCAGTATCAAGGAAGTGCTAATTGAGGCTATGTGACAAACCCTGGATAAATGTACTGGATAGAGGACCTTTTCTGGTCAAATATGTGTTTCTGGATTCTTTGAGAATAAAATCATGCTATCGACTCTTCTTTAATTACAGCAGCAGGAGGGTTGCAATCAGTGCTTGGGGTTGAGTGGCTGAGATGGAAAAACAGAGAGGAATGGGGAAGGCAACTGTGAGGGGGCATATCCTGGAGTTGAGAGCTTGTATGTGGATTAATTAATTCTGTCTATCCTATGCTGTCAATTCAGTAGGAAGACCTGTAGCCATGGGCTAGATCAAAAAGTGTATATTTTTTTCAATTATCTCTGGTTTGGCACAGGGGTGGAGGTATATCTGCAGCTTTCAAGAAAGCAAGTAGAAGACACTGGACATCATCAGCAGAAAGCTGTGCAGCTGAATCTCTCTGGGAAGCTGTGCATTAGCACAGATCCTGGAAGCACACCCAGCATACCACATGCACCTAGGAACAATGGCGGTTTCAACTCTGGCAGAATTGATGCTGACAGAATTTCAAAGACAGTAGAATTCATGGAAATAGGCATAACTCATGTAGCCTGCCTTCCTCCCCAATGGAAATAATTTTCATCCAGAAATGTAAGTGACTTTAGTAATTGTTTCTAGTAGAACATTGTGGGATAGGTAATATAATTTTCCAGCCACTAACTTCTACTCCCTTCCTCCCTGCCTTCCTGCCTTCCTTCTTCCAGTCCTCTCTCCCTCCCTGCCCCTCTTTTTTTCCCTCACTCCCATCCACCCTCTTACAGTCCCTCCCTCTCCCTCTTTCTATTTCTTCCCTTTTTCCTCCTCCCTCTCCTTTTTCACTAAAACGATTTTCTTCTGGCAATGTGGTCAGCATGATTGCATGTTGGGAATTTGATGCCAGACTACACAAATGCTCTGAAAAGAGATTTTATTCCCCCAAATTTCTAAATGGAGCTGATGCCACAAGAAGTATGAAAACCCTAATATCACTCAAGTTTTTCTGGCAGACACTAAGCTCATAACCCTGTAGGTACTATGGAAGTTATGGTCCAATGATTCTGGTAGGGGAATTCAGAAATTAAATAAAGTCAAAGTCATGTAAAGCTCTACTGCATTCTTTTAGGGAGCTTTGCTTTTAAACCTAGAGGCAGACAGGATATTGTTGATTTAGATATTATGGGAAGGTCACATATTAAAAATCTTTCTCCCACACATTAAAAAACCCACAAGAAACTATCTTCTTGAAGTTCAATTTACAATACCTCAGAAAGTCTTATCTTCTTACTTCTTCAGTCCCTTGGGACATTCTTACTGCCCCAATAGCCACCAAAACCCAGCAGCTGCTTAGGATAGAACTGACTAAAATTCTCAGACAGCTGTTGGATAGTTTTCAACCACAAAGAAACAGAAGTTGAAAAGTTCATGACAAAATTTTTCCCATTCTCAAACAGGGATGCTGTGAATTCATACAATAATCATACAAAGGGGAGCTCACTGGGTGAAGAAAAATCATATTTGAAAGTAAAATCCTATTGTCAGCTAGCAAATTAACGAATATTTTTAAGGATATAATACCGAGTTGCAGTGAAGCTGCTGGTGCTTTTATTAACTGCTCATAGGAGTATACATAAGAACAACATTTATTGAGTTCAAGAATGTTAAATCACCTTTATGTTAGGAAAAATTGAAAAAAAAACATCCTATAATAGTGACTGACTAAATTCTATATATGGAGTAGGTTCAATTGTATGTAGTTTTAAATAATGTTACACAATAATAATTGAAGACTATAAAGGATGTTCATGACATTTTAAGTGAAAAAAAGAAGTTATAGTATACATAGTGGTTTCATTTTGCAAAAATATATATGTATACATATGCACACATAATTCTAGAATAATATTCAACAACATGCAATTAATGTTATTTCTAGTAAGTGGGATTTAGGGGTAGATATGTCTTTTCTTCTTGCTTGCCTTTATTTAATTCTTCCAGTTAACTTGGATTATTCTTTTTTGTCCCACCATTTTTAACTATTTTCAAGTATATGATACAGTGCTATTATATTGACAATGATGTAATCCACCATCACCACCATCAATTACAAAAATTTTTCCATTACCGTAAACAGAAGCTCTGTACTAATTAAGTATTGACACCTCATTCCCCACTTCTGTCCCTGGTAACCTGTAATGTACTTTCTGTCTCTATTAATTTGCAAAGTCTAGGTATTTCATATAAGTTAAATAATACAATATCTGACCTTTGGTGTCTGGCTTATTTCACTCAACATTATGTTTTTAAGTTTCCTTCATGCTACAGCATATATCATAACTTCATTCCTTTTTATGACAAAATAATGTTCCAGTGTATTTACATACCATGTTTTGTTTATCCAATAGTAACACTTGGGTTGTTATTGTGAATAATACTGCTATGAACATTGGTGTACAAATATTTGTTCAATTCCCTGGTTTCAGTTCTTTGGGGTAAATACTTAGAAATAGGACTGCTGGGTCATACGGTAATTCTACATTTAACCTTTTAATGAATCACTACAATGTTTTCCACAGAGGCTGCACCATTTTACATTCCCACCAACAATGTACTAGGGTCTCTACTTCTCCATATTTTTCCCAGGACTTGTTATTTTCCACTTTTTTAATAGAGGCCCTTCTAGCATGTATGTAGTGATATCTCAATGTAGTTTTGATTTGCATTTCCCTAATGGTTAATGAAGCTGAACACTTTTTCATATGCTTATTGCTCATTTGTATATCTTCTTTGGAGAAATGTCTATTCAAGCCTTTGCCCCCTAATTTTAAAATTAGGTTGTTCTTCCTTTTGTTGTTGAGTTTAAGTTCTTTATATATTCTGGTTATGAAATTCTTATGGTTTCCAAATATTTTCTCCCATTCTGTAGGTTGTCTTTTCACTTTCTTGATAATGTCCTTTGATGCACAAAATATATTATTCTTAAAGCATTATTTTACAATACTCTAGAAGGAAAGCAACAATGGACATCGCAAGTGAAGATGCATCTAGAACAGAAGCCGTAAGGCCCAGCTGAATTTTTCTGATCTCTGTGGGATTTTTGGATTCAGAGTCATTTGATCAAGGAGAAGTATGCTTGTTGATGTGACAAGGAGGCAAGTTTGATTTGATTTGGGTGTAAATAGTATATTTGAAAGTGAGGGACAGGGGAATTGAGACTGGGAAAAGCAGTCAAAAACAGTGCATTAATGGATGTCAAGACTGTGGGCAACTGAGGCTCAGTCCTTTGTGAACCCTCTGAGAAACTATGTAGATGTGTTGGAATTTTGCCACTGAGGAGTGAGGCAATTAAGGCATTTATCCACCCATTACTATCCCTCTTGGGCTGAGGGTCACTCAATGTTAACTTTCACTTGTAAGTTGTACATCACAATATGCATTCAGGTGACTGCAAGGGGAAATGTGTGGGAACAACGGAAGCCTGTACATTAGCCTCATAGGATGCCTGCATTTATAAGCGAGTCTGCCATTAAACAGGGGAAGATATTCCTGCATAAAGAGCATAATCTGGGAACATGGGAAGATGACTTTGGGTTCCAATTCCACTGCTCGCTGGCTGCGTGGGCTTCGGGAAGACACTAAACATCCCTGGGTCTTAATTTCCTCAAAAGTCAAATAGAAACAACACTGCCTGCCATCTTTCCTTAAAATGACACTGAACTTAATCTTGTTTCAGAAAGACAAAATCAAAATAAAATGTACCTCACATTTCTAATGCCATTTACCAACTGGAATTGGAAAATGAAGACCATAAAATTAAAAGTAAATTTGAAGCTTGTGTCTGGGACTGAACCAGGGTTGATAGAATGTCCCAAATTTTCCTAAAAATTCCTAATTTCATATTCTCTGACAGTGAGAAAAAAGTATGTATAATCACCATAGATCCTAGACATAGGCATTTGGGTCTCTTCAGATTCCCAAACCTTAAGGTTTTTGGTCAAAATGAAGGAAATTCTCATTAATACTTTTCTTCTCTAATTGATAAAGCTGGTTTTCAACTTTCCAAAAAAAAAAAAAAAAAAAAAAAAGAAACAAAAATCTCCTTTACCAAGAGTGTGATAATTCTATCATGATTATACTCAGCCCACAGCATTATTAGCTCTGTTTGCTCCCTACAAAGTAGAAAACATAACCCTTGGGTATCTGGCAACCCTCCTGCTTTCTTCCCTCCAGAGCTTTCTGAGTTGTGAGCCTTTTCTACCTCACCCCCAGGCTCTTTGTTGCACATGCCGCCACATTCACCATATTGGGGTGCAGCTCATCTTTTACCACTGGCAGGCTGCCAACACTGCTTTGAACTGTGAAAAATCCTAGAAGTGCTTGATATCTTTTTATATAGCTTGGTTTGATATCAATAAATCCTGAGTGTTGATGTCAAGGCAACAAAGCTGCAGTTCACAAAGAAAGAAAAATAATAATACAACAAATCCCCCAAGATTATAAGTGAATAATCTGTGAAATGCTCAGAAGAATTTTCCTATTGTTTTCTCTGTGTGTTTCTCAGAGGGCCTTGTTAATTAAGGTTCAGGACCAAGAAGTGAATCTATCATCAAGTCGCCATTCCTCCAACATACACAACAAATTGCTCACATAAACTGTCCCCAAATCTCATCAACTCTCACTTTCCTCCTCCAAGAACTTTAAAGCATTGCACTGTTACACTAGCCTGCAGATCCATTATGTGAGAAGCACACTTTGGCTTTGGCTGTTTTTCAAATATTTATGAAAGCAAGAGTAGGGGCAGAACTAAACACGATTTGTGAACATGTCTTTTGAATTAATAGCTTCAGTAACTGATGGGGTTGGAGAAGCAGGGAGATAGGTAGGAAGAAGGTGGGGACAATGGCTTCTACTAGGTTGACACGCACAAAAAAAATGATATCCATTCCTATTAGGATATTTTCTCAACAGAAGCTGCTAAAACAGAGGAGCTGCACCTAAGGCTTAACTCACTATTCTTCTGAAATCATAGCATCCACAACATGCTTAGCATTTGATCTGTGTGTATTTTCATCCCAAAGTTCTCCAAAAGGGGAAAGGGAAGCATAGATAAACTTTAAATAAATGGAGCCATGCCAAATAATTCGGCAAGCTCATTTGTCTTTGGTACTTAAACAAAGCAAAGATGGAAGTTCTTGGAGTCAAATTTAGGCTGTGCAGAATAATTGGGATTTATTACCATTAGCTAAATAGAATAGGCAATTGCTTTTTTACATCCTCCTAATATTTTCTCTCGTAGTTAATCATATCAAAGTAAATGGAAATATATGTATTAACAAATTTAGAACCATCTTAAGGTTGAATTCACAATTTTTTGAATTGTGTCCAATATGTGGCACCTGATTTTTTCTTTAACCTTTTCTCAGGATTGCCCTACCTTGCCTTTATTTCCAATCCTTAAACTCTCATTTGGTTCATTGCTATTATAGCTTTCTTGTCTTTTCCTACCTTTCTTAGCAGCATGGTATGGCAGAAAAGGTAATAGAATCAAGAAATGTATTAGAATCAAGAATATTAAAATCAAGAATATTAGAATCAAGAGATGTGGGTTTGCATAACCATCAGCTATTTTAGGTAGCCAGGAGCTCACCACTTCGTCTC
Source organism: Choloepus didactylus (assembly GCF_015220235.1). Taxonomy (NCBI): domain Eukaryota; kingdom Metazoa; phylum Chordata; class Mammalia; order Pilosa; family Megalonychidae; genus Choloepus; species Choloepus didactylus. Next base: position 25,257,908 of record NC_051310.1, read on the forward strand.
TCTTTGTTTACTTATAATGCTATATTGTGATAATTATGCCTGCTCCATCTATTTTAAAGATAGTGGCAAAGCTCAGATAATATAATGGCTGTAGTAATAGCTCCAAGAGTATGAAATTATAACTCTTTGAGGCAAGTCTCACAAGTAGGTGTTTTTATGAGTAAAGTGTGATAGTTTTGAAAATTACCATTTTACTGCCTATTTGAAATTTTGCATTATTTTTTAAATTTGGTCTAGTTACCCTATTAAAGTACAAATAGTTTCCACAATGGCACTAAGATTAGTTCAGGGATCAGGGCAAGAATCCAGATGAAGAAGTGGGGACTGATTTTTTGGATATGGGTATTTAAGAACAGGAGTAACAGAGATGAGGAGAAAGTTAATTATCATTAGCTTAAGTTGAATGATCTTCATTTTTTTTTTTTTTTTGCTTGGATTCTTAATTCTAAGCTGTATCTGCATGTAATTCACATATGTTTTTATACAGTTCTCAGAACCCCATATTCCAAATGTAAAACTATTCATGAAAATACCACCATTATCTTTATACTTACTGAAATGCATGAAGTATTTTACAGCTCCCACGGTTTACGTATGCAGTGATTGAAAGCAAACTCCATGGAAAATAAGAAAAAATGCCCCCTTTTCACCCAACATTAGGAAAATATGTGTTTAATAAGATCTCCATGTTTGTCCATCAACACAATAGGCTTCCAAATTGTAACTATTCAGCTTCCTTTTCTGGTAAAATAAATAAATAAATAAAATTAAAATAAAATTAAAAAAAGAATTATTTAAACTCAATCTGAAGATGAATTGCCTCAGGCCAACATTTAAATGGAAGAGGAACTGTTTTCCTTCTCAATCCTCAAGAGTTAGCCAAAGTCCCCCTAAAATTCAGTCTTAAATGCTTCCCAAAAAAGGAGATTGAAATAAGCAAACTAATATCTGCTTACTCAAATTAGGAAGATTAGGAGATGTAACCAGAATTTTTAAATATATATGTATCTTCTTTGGTGCTTAATGTGTTGTATAAGTTTACAAAAAGAGTCAATATCCTATTACCTAAAGATTTCATGAAAAGGCATCATCAATAGATTTATCAGAAATTATTTTGTAAATTAAAAAATAAAATATTTTGATTACTTTTATTCATTTATTTTGATTAACAGGATACTTTTACTAATAAGATTCTCCTGAACCATTTCTTTGGGAAATATCAAGCTGACATAATTACATAGCTGTAGGATAGAACTCACCACTACAGGGCATTCCCAAGGCACACAATTTTATGAGAAGAAGGTGGATAGAAAAGAAGCCAAACAATATGAAGAAGGTGACCTCATAGCTTTCCTCTAAAACTGATAAAAGTAGGAGGATAATGCTATGGACTGTTTCAGCAGGATGGGTAACATGCTGAAGCTCATTGCTGCCCCCCTCCTTTGGTTTAATTTGCTTCCTTACAGATAAATGCTGATTTTGGCTCTAAACTCACTTGCCAATACTGAAACAGCTCAGAGGTTCTCAACTGTCATGTTAACTCAGCCAAACTGTCATTTGCAGAACCTTTGCAAATTTATTTTGTATTGAGCTGGTAACATCTGACTAATTTCTACTAATACTGCATAGCAGCTATAACCACTTTTGCAGAGCACATTAGCCTTGTTTAACTGGCATCATAAATAATAAATCCAAACTGCTGGGAATTGGCTTATATTCTGCAATGCTTTTTGACATATTTTTGGAGTCAAGTACATCATTTCTTACTAATGATTCAACTAAACCCAGGGGCTTTTGTCTGTTTGCTTATATTCCAACCAAATTTTATAAAGAAATAACACATCAGGCACACTTTTCTCATATTCCCAATGTTCAAGTCTTGTCTCCAGAAAATAAAAGTACAATTATCTAACAGTTCTTTGTCATGTCATTTGAATTGAGCCCTGGGCTGATTTTTTCAAATGCCCTCTGGCCATCCCTACCTCTCTACTTTTTGTGGATTAGCACTGCAGCCTTAGCATTAAGATCTGAGGAATTTTCAAAGTCCTATGAAGGGTACAAAATAAAGGGATCAGTTAGGAGAGACCAGAGAAAGAAATTACTTCCAATGAATTGCCAATCAAATATTTGTTCAAATTTAAGAGCCAGCTCCGAGCACATCCATTTGTTAAAGTGTTGAGCAAAGGCTCTTGGACTTCATTTCACAATAAGTGAGGGTATGCTGGAGTAATATTTGCCCTGCATTTGTCCTTTAAAGGGATAAAGAATGAATGAAGAGGGTGCTTGCTGAAAAGGCAGCACTGTAGGAGAATCAATTAATATTGTTACATAGGCTGGAGCAATCTGAAGGATTGAAGTCAATAGTGTAAAGGCCTTAAAGTGACAGGGAATGTATCTGAACACACATTAATATAAAAGTTAATCCCCATTCTCTGCAGTGGTTTTGGGAAATGATCTCTGGGCCCCTTTCATTAATTTACTGATTGCTTTAATTCTTTATAGCCTAGATGGTTCTAATGATTTTGCCACTCATGACTACCAGTTACTTACTAGGTTAAAAAATAAAGACTTACTGTTAAAAAAATTATTATATAAAAGGACAGAAAGAGAAGAGAATAAAAAGCAAATTATACTGTCCTTAACCTTTCAGTCTTATGTCCCTCAATCCAAGCTACATAATCCTTATCCTCTGGGGGATAAGATAAGGATGGATGTTGCTGGCTGTGGATTTGGATTTCATGGCACATCCTGGAGCAAGAGTCGGCTCTTGTTTGGTCCCTGTTTTTGTTGTTTGGCTTTGTCTTCTGGGAAGATGGGTGGGGGGATCTCAGAGCTGAATGATTCACAAAGCACCATGGCAGCTTCATCACCTGTCTGCAGACCAGCTAGTTTCCTATATAACCCACAACACCTTTCCACTCTCAGCTCTTCTTCATTAGAACAAGATCCCTGCCCTATAAAAGGGTCTCCTTTACCTCAAAATCAAAATATAAGAAATGAGTATCAAGTATTACTTGTCCAAATATTTAAGCTTATTTAGGAGGACAAGACTTAGCAATGCAAGCATAAAAATATTTTTGTGTAGTTATGTGTAATTTCACAGAGGATGGGCTCTTGAGACAACTTTGATAAGGCAAAATGGAGAAAAAGGAGTCTGCAAACTACATTTCCCATTTTCTGTTGCCGGTTAGTTTATCAATAGGTTCAATCGATAAGAGGAACTTGGAGCAGATAAGAAAGCAGGAGAACTATTTTGCTTCCATTCACTATTCCTTCCTTTCTTTCATAGTATCTCTGAAGGTGGCTGCATTGCTTCTGCTGCTCCAGCATCTTGGAGATAGTGGCAGTCCTTGAAGTAGGGGACCCTTTTCTGCTCCCATGTGTGGCTTCCAACACCTCCTTCTCTTTGTTCTCCAGTCTCCCTGCAATTAATAATCTTTGGTTTACCTGCTTTTCCTCTACTTGCTCCTCTAGTTTTGCCCCACCCATATAGTCAGTTCTTTGTACTAGATTACTTCTGTTAAATATCCAGTTTCCAATTTTCCTGACTCATACAAGGGAGAAGATATGGGAGAAAAAAAAGTTAATTTTCCTTGTTGACTGATGCATGTAGACGGCATGCGAAAAAGGAAAGTATGTGTTAATATACAAAACGGAAACTATCCACAGTCTCGCCTTTCAAAGCTTTAATAGAACTCTAATAAAACTTTCATTTCTTGCCAGTAATTTTGTTGTGACTTTCGGTTTTGTGATTTTTGTGTTAAAACAATAAATTAATGAATACATATAAAATATATACAACTTAACTGTATCAATAATAGTAATCAAACACATCTTTAACCACCATCCTTATTAAGAAATAGAGTAAGAAACTCTTTACCTGCAAAATTCTTCATATTTCCCTTCCTCCATTTAATAGAAAACCACTATTCTGAGATTTGTTTATTTTTTATAATTCTCCTGGATGTTCTAATAATTTTACCACATATGCATTTATGCACATGCCACACATCATTTATATAACTGGTATAATTCTGTAAGCATCCTTATGTGAATTTCCCAATTTTATTAGGAATTAAGTTTGTTGGAATCAACCACATTAACACAGTTAGCTGTACTACTCTTCTATATAATATTGCATTGTGTAAATATTTTAAAATTTATTTATGCTTCTTATATAATGACCAACTTGTTTCCAGCTGATTTTAGAATCAGAGTTGCTAAAAATCATCTTGTGTATATTTTCCAGTGGGGGTCAAGAATTTTTCCAAAGCACGTACTTAAGAATGGTATTGTTGGATCATAGGATATATATATCTTCTATTTTTATTAGAAAATATCACATCATTTTCCAATGTACTGGTAGCAATTCATTTTCTTTCTTTTAGTGTACATGGGTTCCTACTGATCCACATGATTTGTATGACTTACTTGATTTCATTGGATTTTTCCTAATTTTATTTACAAAAAATGGCGCCTTATTATTTAATTTGCATTTTATTGCTTTCTAATGAAGTTAAATAATTTCCATATGCTTATCAGACATTGCCAAATACCTGTTCCTGTGTTTTGCACATTTTTCAGTTATTTTTTTCAGTTTTAATTTTTTTATGTATGTGCATATTAACCCTTTATTGATTATATATATTGATTATATATGTTGATATCTAGTGAAAAACAGACACTGTTATTATAATGGAGATGAATTTATCATTTCCCCCATGATTACAACTTTTTGGATTAAGAGCAACTTTTCCAATTCCCATCATCATGAAGATGTAAAGATGTTTTCTTATTCTTTTTCTTAACAGTTTAGAGTTCTGTCTTATATACATTAAATCATTAATTTATTTAGAAAAAAATAGTTGATACAAATATTTCTTTTTTCAAAAATAATGAAAGACATCAAACTAGATATTGAAGAGAGAGAACCCACAGCAGTACACATTTATATGAGCATATTTAAAACATATGACTCTAGCATAAAGAATGGAAAGGAGTAATGTGTTATAAGTTCTTATATTTGAAGGGGAATAATATTATTTAAAGATAGATAGTGATAAGTTAAAATGTATATTGTAAAACATAGGGCAACACATAAAAAATAGCAAAAATGTACAACAATTAAGTCAAAAAGGAATCATAAAAATATTCAATCTATACACAGGCAGATAAAGAGGAAGAAAGGAAAGAAAATAATCAACAGATAGGACAAATAAAGAACCACCAAAAAGGTAACAGATTTAAATCTAACCATAACAATAATTAAGTTAAATGTAAATGCTCTAAACATCCCAAGTGAATGACAGATTGCTAGATTGCACAAAAAGCAAGGATCAAGTACATGCTGTCTTAAAAACAAAACAAAACCCATAAACATATTATATAAATAAAGACATATATCCATTAAAAGTAAAGAGGATAGGTCCCACTTTCCCTAATATACAGACAGCTGGAACCCCACGCTAACAAGAAAAAGTCAAACAACCAGACCTACCTTTTCTTGTACCATTATAGACCTGAGGTTGCATGGCAAAGGAGTAGTTTTAAATCCAAGGAAATCCAAGCCACTGTAAAGAGAGATGAGACATGAGTACTTATTGCACTGTGGAAGAGGATAGAAGAAGAGATATTAGATAGTATACAAAAGGGTATAAAAATTTAACTAAAAAATTAATGGATAGTTAATTCCCTAGTGTATAAATTAATGCACACTAGGATGCCCAGAAACAAATGGAGTCTGCACACACTTGCAGACTCCTCCACAGATTTCCACTGGATGGAAATTGAGTATAGGGTGGGAACTGGAGATAACCTCCCTCAGTAGTTCAGACATCAAAAAGTGAATCGGCCACCACTGTGGGAAAGGCATGAAGTCCCACTCGGATCTTTATTTATTATCATTAAAAGCTTTAATCCTGTGGTGGAGGGCAGCCCCATTGTAGCTATAGAAAGAGTGACAAGGATGAGGGGGGCAGGAGAAAGTCCTGGGCCTAGGATTCCACAGCTATGTCAGATGAGGTCTCCTACCACTGAGGGAGGATCAGGAAATTGCTTCCTGAACAGGAACTGCCAAAGATACAAGCCACAAGGAGAGGCAGGGCCACTGAGCAAGTACCATCTTCCAGACCTAGGCAAACACAGCCTGCCTGTGACTAAAGCTAGTTTACAAAAATAGAGGAAACTTCTATACCCCACCACGAGACAAGCAATCACTGAGTGACAAGCAATAGCTTTCTAACTCTGGAGGAGGAGCTAGAACATGGCAAGAAAACTCCTTTGTAAATCAGGGTCACAGGTAAACTGAAAGCAAAGGAAGAGGCAGGAGCATCAAGAAAAAACCTCAGGCACACCAGTCCGCATTCTAAGCACAAGTAAATGCTGGTGGTACCATGAAAATAACCATCACCACAACAAAACCAGAAATCAATTCAAAACCCAAACTAAATAGTTGAAACACACCAAATAAAGGTATAGATTGCATGGCATCTTGGAGTTTTGTAGACCCAAAAATCATATTCTTAATCTTAATCCATTCATGTACGTGTGATCACATTGGAAACAAGACCTTCTGATGAGGTTCCTTCAGTTACAGTGTGGCCTGACTCAATCGGGATGGGTCCTAATCCTATTACTGAAGACCTTATAGAGAAGGCCACAGAGAGAGAAAGCCACAGGGAGCAGCCAGAAGCATGAAGTCAACAATACCCAGAAGAGAAAGAAAAAGATGCCACTGTGTGCATTGTCATGTGACAGAAAAGCCAAGGGCCAAGGATCACCAGAAGCCAGCCCCAGGATTTCCCAGTCTTCAGGGAGACAGCATTGCTCTGCTGATTCCTCATATTTGGACTTCTATCCTCAAAACCATAAGCCAATAAATTCCAATTGTTTAAGTCAACCTATTGCATAGTATTTGTTGTAACAGCCAGGAAACTAAAACAGATTACCAGATTGTATATACTTTTTAATCCATATGCTGTCTACAAGAAACTCACTTTATAGATAAAGACATATCTAGGATAAAATATAAACATGAAAAAGGATAAGACCTACTCAAAATAAAGTTGGGATGCCTACATCAATGTCAGACAAAATAGACTTCAGAACAAGGATTATTATCCATGATAGAGATGGAGATTACATAATGAAAAAAAGGAGCCAATGTTCCCAGAAGGTATAGCTATCGCATTTATGAATGCTTCTTACAACAAAGTTTCAAAATACATGAAATGAAAACTGTTAGAACATAAAAAAGAAATAGACAAATTCACAATTATAGTTGAAGACTTCAATATTGCTCTTTCAGTAATTAATGAAAAAAAAAAAAAAAACCGGCCTAAAAAATCAGTAAGGATATAGAAGACCTGAATAACACTATCAACCAACTTGAATTAGTTGACATTAATAGAACACTCCACAAACAATATTAGAATACAAGTTATTTTCAAATACGCATCGAACATTTATCAAAATAGATCATAAAAGTAATGTCCACATATTTAGAAGTTGAAAATATACAAAGTAATTTTCAGTCAAAGAATTAAACTAGAAAATAAAAACATAAAGATATTTGGGAAATCCCCAAATATTTGTATATTAAACAGCACAAAAAGGCAGACAAAAAGGTAGTCACAAGCTAAATTAGAGAATATTTTGAATGGAAACAACATATCATAATTTGTGGAATACAATTATTCCACAGAGCAGGGCTTAGAAGGAAATACACAGCAATAAATGATCCCTTTTGAAGAAAAAGTATGATCTCAAATCAGTGACCTAACTTTCCAATTTAAGAAATTAAAGAAAGAGGAGAAAGATAAACCCAAATCAATCAGAAGAGAAAACATTATCGCTGTCAGGGTAAAAATAAAATAATTTGAAAACAACAAACAAGAGTGAAAATGAATGGCTTCTGAACATTATTGTTTTAGGACAAGTTTCCCAGAAGCAAACACTGAAATTAAGTTTCACTTTCAAGTGATGCATGAAGAAAGTGCAGGTGCTTTAGGAAAATGAAACCCAGAGAGTGAGGAGCTGGACAGTCAGAGAAGGGCAAGAAGCCAAGCAAAGATGCAATTTCAGTCAAAATTCTAACCTCAGTCTGACCCTGCAGGAAGTTCTGGAGCATAAATTACATTCAGAGTTTGTTCAGCCTCAAGGCAAAGTAGCTGGGTTTTCATGTTTCACAGTCATTGACTATGTGGGGGTGTGTGCAGAACTGATAAAATGAATACAAGGAGATATGGAAAGTGTCTGTTACACTTAGTATGGTTTGTTTTCTTTTTCAGGGTGAAAAAAAATAGCTTAAAATTAGACAAAGTTAATCTCTAATATACTGGTGGACATGTGTTTTATTGTTCCTTGATCTATATTTTCTCATCTTAATGACATATACCCAGGCATGGTCCTGGTTCCACTTGGAAGTATTGACTTTCATTTGATTTCCTTCATATGTTTCATTTAACTATTTCCCAGGGCTATCTGCTACTAGGATCTTGCAATAAGTTTGTTTATAGGCTATGTCAGGTGACAAAGGGATATCAAACATAGTGTGTCTCAAAAGAGGTCCTTCTCTTTTTCAGCTGACCAACATTAAAAGAAGAAATCACTCTTTTTTGTCAGAGTGAATTCCTTCCCCAAGTTACACATTTCTCAGGAAATTCAGATTTAATATTTAGCCTTGCTGTTTTAGAGCAGAGTTTCTCATCCTTGACACTATTGATGTTTTGAAACAGGTAATTCTTTGTGGTAGGGACAGTTGGACATATTGTAGAATGTTCAGTAGCATCCTAGCCTCTACCATTCCAATGGTGACAACCAAAAATGCCCTAGACATTGTCTGATGTCCCTTGGAAAGCAAAATCGCCCCCAAATGAAAACCACAGTTCTAAACCAAAGTTTATCATTAAAACTTTCTGTGACAATGGACATGATCTCTATCTGCATGGTCTAATATGGTGGCTTTGAGCCATGTGTATTTACTGAACACTTGAAATGTGCTTAGTGTGACCTAGGAGCTAAATTTTTAATTGTTTTTTAATTAATTTAAATGGTCATATATGACTCTACTGTATCGAACTGAGCACTTCAGTGTCTTGATTCAAGACAGCTGGAAATTCTAATAGGAAGCATATTTCTCTTTCCTACTGAGCTCTTGTAGCTTGCCCAATTTACTAACTAGATCAGATATTTGTTGCCTGAAGATAACTGAATATGTGAAACTGGAAACATTTTAAAGTCTGATTTGTGACCTATGAGAAATAAACCCTGGTATGATTTTCTTCTGTGTGCTGGGCCAATATCTCTGTATACATAGAGAAATCTTAATGAGGTAACAACAAACAATTATTTGGTCAAATCTGGTTTATACCATTAATTCAAATTGTTATTTGAAAAGGGACCTTAGAAACTCTTCTAAAAGAAACTTTGCAGATGTTAACTACAATTTGAAGGAGAGTAACCAAGAAATTTCAAATAAATAATTTGGATTGTCAATATCAATGAATTACAGAATTCAATGATGCAGAGAACAGTTCACATTCTTCTATTACTTTTTAAGGTGTATATGCTCTGAATTGTCAACCAGGAAGTTATCAGAATCTAGTTCTACACCTAAGAAGTCAGAAAATGTTACAGAAGAAAATCGAACTTAGTGTTAGATGTAGCAAGGGATCAGTCTGTAATATAGTTTTTCAGGGAAGCAAACAATACCTGGTTATGATCTATGATATGTTTTCCACCTGAAAATTGATTGCTAAACTTAAAATATCATAAAAATGGACACTGCTTAAATTTACTCTGTATTTACTCTGAAAATAGTGATTTTATCAACCCCCTTTGGTCAATTACGGATTTAAACTATGCATTAATATGTAAAAATGTTAACTTAATATTAAATTGTAGAGTATCTCTATTATCATGCATTTCCATACTCCTACTCTCTTCATACCTCTTAAAGTTAATTAAAGTATCCTCTGATATGGTAATTTAAGGGCACCTATTTGCGCTTGTGATCACGTATTAACTTGTGTCCATACATACTGTTTCTCGAATGGATGTCTTGCTAAACCACCAAAATGTATAATATGCAGATGGTAGTTCTTAATTAATTTTTTTTAATGATCTAGTAAAGTGTCATGGAGTTTATAGTCATTCACAAAAGTATTTGAATGAATGCTTTATGGGATAAATGAATAATCCATGAATTTATAAGCTTTAAAGTTTATAACTAAAACTTTTTCTATGAATGGTAGATAAAGTGTTAATTCCAAAATATTTACTGCAATTGCATGTGATCAGATTGATACAATGTTTGGCTTGTGGTAATGACAAGAGCAACTATGGAAACATATTAGTGATCATGACAGTGTTTCTGGTGTTTAAAAATTACTCATTTTTTTCCCCCATTTTCCCCATGTTTTTGAACTTGACAATATCCAGAATAAACAGACATTTAACTTTTGGATAAATAAAAGAAAATTAAATGTCCAACTGGTATATTTTGTCTTCCTTCATAATTAATTTATCAAAACATGCTTTCATAGTATCTCTTTGTTATTCATAAAAGCCTTTATGGTAAGTCATGGAAAGTTCTTCCTTTGAATGGAGAAATGATACTTTGTCAACAATCTGCAAAACATGGTTAACTTCTCAGGATCCATAAGAAAGCTACAAATGAAAGAATCTTCCACCATCCCCCTACTCCCAAAGTGATCAGAGACTTTTTACCAGTCATGAATCATGAATACAAGGAGCCAGGCTCCACTCAGGGTGACTATGATTCAAAATACAGTGTGTAGGCATTTTTAATTGAAATGATGGAAATGGTTGACAGGGTAATGGTGGTGATTGTTCACCATCTCGCATAGGGAAGAATGTGCTCAGTAAATAGGAGGCTTTGTTTCCAACCTAATTTTTTGGAAACATAGAAAGTACAAGAAAGCAGTGTGCCAACTGACACTGGGTGTAAAATAAGGCATTTCAGAGACTTTTGTGCAAATGTCCATCAGCTGACATCTGTCAAAACAAGCTCCTGGGATGGTTTCAGAGCATATCCATTTGCCAGCAGCAAAGATTTAGTGAGCGTCCTTCTCTGAGAAACAGTGTTGGTTTGTTTTGCAATGTGAGCATTTGAAATAACCCAGTTTTTAATAAATTCCCAAACTACTACACAAACACCATATAGACTGGTTATACGGTAAGAGGAACAGCCTCTTATGCATATGAATATCAATCCTTAGGATAGCTGAGAGGCACAGGGAGCACAGGAGAGAAGACACATGTGACAACGCTTGATTTATTGTAGCCTGGGTAAAGGTGTTAGGGCCCAGAGAGTATCATTTCACTCAAATATGTTAACTTAAATGATCTCCAAGCTGCTTGCCCATTCACTCCACTAAAGCATCTTGTGGGTTTTTGCTTCTGTTGGTTGGCCTCATTTCCATTTCAATTTCTATAAGTATCACAAAGTCTCATGGAATTTAAAATCCACAAAAATTAACTGTATTCTATCATTTTGAATTCCCTAGCGAATAGTCAGAAGAAAGCAATGCCAGCAGCATATTCTCAGGGCAAGATGTATCTGTATTTTTCTGTATGTTTTCTTTACAATGATGGGCCTACCGAATATCCGTCTTGTGGAGAATCTGCAGCAAATTAAAATTTCCAATGTTCATCAGAGTATGTACCCCCACTTCTCTCTCTCTCTCAGTCCAATATCATTCCCTGACATCAGGGCAGAGATTTAGAGGCAAATCCAGAGGGAGTGCCTTGGTAGTAACTACAGAAACTTGAGTTTGTCAGTGGTAATATTAAATATCTCAGTATTTAATATGCTTTAGAATTTAATTTTAAAAAAGACATCTGGGTCTATGCCATTTTTTATTGTTAGTTTTGGTTTATGACTCAGGAAAAGGATTATTTTTGGATTCATTCTTTAGTTCACAAAATTATTGAATTTTCTATAATCGTGCAATTTTGGTCTTGGCAATTACCATCCACAGTACCCATCTTCTTCACTTTGTATATGAGGAGATTATAGCCAAGATAAGCTAAGTGAATACCTTAATGAAAGGTCATACATTGAAATATTCATAGCCTTTTAGTGTATTCTGAGAGGTTTATATTGATACTGAAGTGTTGATGACATTATTATTTAGATCCCCAGGTACCAATCCCAATTCCTTTATATTCCTCCATTCTCTGAAATATTATCTTGTTTGAATTCCAGTTCAAAGCACTGTACTATTTTCCAAATATTCATGACATCTCATGTATCTTTTGGTTTAGAATGTCAGTGTTTTACTCCTACAATAGCACCGTGCTTAATGTATGGTTTCCTTTTAGAGAAACATTCAGATTGTATTCATTGGAAAACACTGGATAATCATACTGATATTCACCATTGATTTAGGACCTCTTTTTGGTAGATATTGTGATAGACACTTTATACACAGGGTCTTTAATTACTCATCATGTTTGTTGTTTTGTATAAATAGACACATGCATATGTACATACATCAATACATAAACAAATGAATTGGAGATAAGACAGATATTACTGCTATACAGATGACAAAACAAAAGGTGTTACTTTGTGGAGACTCAAGTCTATCTTAATCCTAAACCCGTATTCTTTCTATTCCAATGCACTTCACATGTGTAGCATTATTCTAGTGTAAGTAAACTCTCTGTAACAATTTAATTACTATTAATAGCTCTTTCATTCTCCTTCTTCCTTCTTCCCTTTCCTTCCTTCCTTCCTTCCTTCCATTTTTCTTTTGTTTCTTTTTCTTCCTTGATTTTCGCACACATGACCCAGGTATGTCTATTGGTTAATGTAGACTGTATGGGGGTCATGGTTTCAATTGTATGGTCAGTTAGCAATACTTGGATTTCAACTTTGGCAGCTGTTAACCACACCAGTGGCAGAGTGAATGAGTTCAGCCCTGAGCCCGTCCTTCACTTCCGGGCTCCTGAAAGAATACCCCAGTGCACTCTCCTCTGACCTACACCTGTTCAATCTTATAGAAGTCCATGTGCAGTAATGATTTTACACAACAGTATATTGAAAGGCCATGATCTCAATTCTCATCTTTCTTTTTCAGGAATTGAAACAATTCAAGGGACAAAGTTTTGCTGACCTCTGTCTGAATTGCTAGCTCACATTCCCTATTGATGGCCTGACTTAAATCTGGTAACTCAGGTATTTACACACTGGACATTATTTTTCAGCTACGTTTTTAAAAGTTTCTAAAAGAAGCTTTCAACAATGCTGTTAATCGGCAAATAGCAAAGCCATGGTGAGACAGGGTGAGCTAGGGAGTGATAAAAGTGAATCCTGGTAGCAACAAATGCTTCCTTTCTCAATCTTGAAATTACTTTGTACATCAAGAGTGATGGACCCATAATACCTCTGAAAACAGAGCCACAATATATGTGTCTCAAGGCTATCATGCATAATCTGTGAACAAGTTTGCAAATTGTTTTCATACCAAAACCCTGTTCTTGACATGATACCATCCTCAATCAAGAGTCCCAATGTCAAAAAGTAACTTTATTCTGCAGCACTTAGCACATCAGTACCATGATGGGTAGGTCTCAAAGGAGAATAGCATTCATCAATTAAGAAACATAGCTCAGATTAAAAAAAAAAAAAAAAGTATTCAGAGTCTCATTTACTGTGTCATGATTTGTCCCTGGTTCAGTGAAGTAAACCATAACACACAAAATATGCCTGACAAATACAGGCTTTGCCTTTTCATAACAACTAGGGTGGGGAAAAATCTATGAGAAACTGATAACACTCCATTTCCAAGTGCAAAGATTCACCTATGTGACCAACCCCCAAGCTGAATAACTTAGCACAAGGATTTCACACAAAAACTGCTGTAGCTGCAGATTTTATCTGATAATAAGAGAAAGGACAGACTGTAGACTGGGAATAAGGAGAAGGGGTAAAGATGAGTGTTTGCTTTCAGACCTGTAGTAAAGCTATGTAAAACCGATGGAGCAGGTCAAAGCTGTAAAATATATCCAATCGAAATTAATTAATTTTGCAGATATATCAAAATCACAAGATTGAGATATGATACACATTTGCTGTGAACTTAACAATTTACACCACAATTAAATGTGTCTCATTTATTTTAAACCTTACAACTACCTAATGTATTAGGACATATAAGTTTAAGTCAGTTACCAGAAGGAGTCTCTCACAGTCCCAGTAACTTCCTAAAAATCCACTAATTTCATGGTATATGGACATGCAAAGCATGCTTTTGAATTTTCCGCAAATTCTGAACAACATAATATCTGTGATAATCAACACCTTGTAAACTCATATCTTGGTTTAGGTTTTCTGAAAGCAGATTATGAGACAAGAATTAAAAGACAATAATTTATGTGGAAGTTCATCCAAGAAAACTAGTACAGGAGTGAGGAAGTGAGACAGGGCAGAAGCCAATAAAGGTTGTAATATAATCAAACCAGTTACCATTGTGGACAACTGGGCTCAATCCCACTGAGGAACCCTTGGAAATGTTGTAGAATATGCCTAAAGAGTTATCATCCTAGTCAATGAAAGAGGAAGCTAACCAATACTCTGGGCTACTTCCAAGGCCATTGACCTCCCATCACTTCCAGTTTGCCATGCACGCTGGTTGGCAGTGTTTCTAAAGTCTGTAAAAATCCCTCTGGCAGAAGTTGTAGTTGTTTACATAATCGAACATTAGCTTATAGATGTAAATACAGAGAGGATGAGACACCGATCATGTGCTACAGCTGATAAGAATCTATGAGCATTTTGTGAACTCTATTAAGAGTTTTAAAACAAACAAACGAAAAACCTCTCACAGTGGGCATTTTATGCACTCTATTGCACTTACAATTTTAACTGAAAATTTGGGTGCCACTGGCAGGGTCATATTATAGAATGTTGTGCTGGTTTGGATGTATTATGTCCCCCAAAACTTCATGTTCTTTAATATAATCTTGTGGGGGCACACGTATTAGTGTTGATTAGATTGGAATCTTTGGATTAGGTTGTTTCCATGGAAATGTGACCCAACCCACTATGGGTAATACCTTTGATTAGATTATTTCCTTGGAGATGTGGCCCCACCCATTCAGCTTGGGTCTTGATAAGCTTACTGAAGCCCTATAAGAACTCAGACAGAAGCTCAGTGCTGCAGCTGAGAGAGACATTTTGGAGACAGCCATTGAAAACAGACTATTGCTGATGCTTTGGAGATACTAGCCCAGAGTTAGCCCTGAGAAGCTAAGCCCAGAGACATTTCGAAGAATGCCATTTTGAAACACAACCTGGGAGCAAGCAATCACCAGTCACATGCCTTCCCAGCTAAAAGAGGTGATCTGGATGCCAATGCCCTTTCTCTAGTGAAGGTACCCTATTGTTGATGCCTTAGTTTGGACATTTTTATGGCCTTAGAACTATAACCTTGTAACCAAATAAACCCCCTTTATAAAAGCCAATCCATTTCTGGTATTTTGCATAACGGCAATATTAGCAAACTGGAACAAATGTACAGCTTCCACTGATTCCTTCCCCCACCCCACACCATCCCCTGTCTCCCCTCTTCTCACTTCTTTTCATTCATTTGACCCTCTTACCTCTCTGAAGCAGAATACATTCTTTTTACTCAGGCTATCATATTTAGTGTCCAACTTTGATACTTATTACTTTTTGTATATTCCCTTGGAGTTTCTTTCTTCCTCAAAATAGTCATTTTAAACTAATTTACTGCTGTTCTGAAGAGAAACATTATTCAATAATTGTCTCATCAAACTGGTTACAGGAAATGAAGATTGAGTTGCCACTATTGATTTGTCCACTATTACAAAGCTAAGAAATACTGTAAGTCTTCTGACTGCAGGTCTTGAGATTCTTCCCCACAGAAGGAAGCTTCTCACTATTGTTTAAACAATATAAATAATGTTGAACAGGACTTGGTGAGCCATAAATTAAGTTATTTTACTTTTTTTTGCCTCACCTTACTAAGGGGTAGCTGGATTAGCAGAATGATGAAGAATGACAGATGAAGCCTATAACTTATTGTTACTTGACCTAGTTATCCTTATGTTTTGACTTTCTAGGTCAACTTTGATTGAGATTTTGGGTGGTTTCTTTTCCTCCAGCTTCTACCAGTTGGATTTCAAGGTTGAATTATGGCATGAGGTCAGGAAGCATAGTAATATAAGGAAATAATGTTTTTCATTTGCAAAAAAGCATTTTTTTTTAGTATATATATATTTTAAATTTTTCTCTTTTTTGGTTTTTATGTTTTCTCCTTTATTTCTTTTTTCTGTTTTTTTTTTTTTTTTTTTTTTTTTTTCCATTTGGCAGTTTATTTCTTTTTGTCATACTTTTTAAACCTTACAGCAAATCTGAGCTCTTTGTCCTTAGCCCATGATTGTGAAATTATGCGTAAGACACTTTTTGTGAAAAGTCCACAATTTTAGCTTTTTTCTTGAAATTACTTATATTTGATATATTGAGTGAAGAATGTAAAACAATTCATTTCCCTTGCTGTGAAAGATTAAAAGGAGTATAAAAATTGCAGGAGAATGATTCTGCCTATGGCACTGTTAACCACATCCATATAGGACACACAGGCAAAGGCTTTAACCACATCTTTTCTGAGTCTTGGCAGAAGGTCTTGTGTTGTTCCCAGAATGCGAGAGCGTGGGAGGCAGTGAGGAGCTGCTATGAGATCATCTCCCATCAGCCTCCTATCTCCCCTTGGAGGCTGTTATGAGAAAGTTTCTCATTGCTCTCCAGGTTGTGATGAGATATAGGGCTTTCTGACTCCCTCACTTCTCTATTGCCCTTAGAATATAAAACTGCTAAGCTGCAGTCTAGAATTGGTTTCTCATCAGTGGGGTATCCATCCCACAACTTCTATTATCTGGCCCCTTTTGTTTCAGAATTGCCCTTTCTGGTGTTTGGGGCAAGGACTCTGGGAGTCAGCAACTTTGGCTATTCTTCCTTTCAGCCATAAATGATAAACTGTCTGAACTTAAAAGTGGTTCATTGTATCTTTACTGGCCAAGTCAGGTAGGATTTAACATTGACCTGTCTTCTGTTTTACACTTGCTAGTGATAGCCCCTCAACAGACAGGGAATACTCTCATCCATCTCTAAGACACTTGCACTTCATTTTCAAAATTCCTGCCATTTTGTGATAGTCTTTTTAAAAAATTACACAGATTTCTGTATTAGTAGGGAAAAACTTCAACTTAACTGAAATTCTTGAATTCAGCAAAATATTGCACTGTTCTTTACCCTTAACTAGCAATTTTCCTTAAAGTGGAAATACATTATTTACTCTGGGAACCCTCATGCTAAGAAGTTCCTGTGTGGAAACACAATACTGCATGGACATGTGCAGTGAACGTCTTTTTTGTGAGAACATTGTGAACCGAGATATCTGTATGTGTATAAACTTACAGGTATCAAACCAAAGTGCATCTTTTTGAAATGACTACTATGCCTCCAATTCCTTTTATACAGATGTCCAGCTATTTTACCTGACATATATATGTATGTATATATATATATACACATATATATATATAAATGTTTTGATTTGTATATTAATGCACATGAGTTACAGCTTTAGTCTATAAAGGCCCTTTGAAATTTCCTAAATGATCCTCCCCTCAAAATAACCCTGTAATTATAATCTGGGATCCATTTCCTATTAACCCCCCCCACACACACACAGGTGAATAGACATTGAGTTGAGCACCCACTCTGTACTAAGTCCTGCAATATGTGGTCATTTAATTGTGTTTTATTTAATCATTACAACCCATGATTTAGAAATTATTATCTATATTTGCATACAAAGAAACCGAAGTCCAGAGATGTTATGTCTCCTGGAAAAAGTCCTAAGCAATCAGAGGTACAGGTGAGATTGCCGTGCCTGATACTAAGCCTTCTCCACTCAGCTTCACCCTATTCATGCAGTCTATGTGCTCAACAATGGTGATACTGAATGTTCGCATATCTGTCCTTATAACATTACAAATGAAGTTGGCCTTACTTTGCACTGGTTGTTTGGAAAGAATGTTGAAAGGTGTCTCATAATTGAAAATTTTTAAGAAATGAAATATAATTGGCTTTCCTGAAATGTTAAAGATCTGAAGATCTGGACTATCTATTGGGTCAACCAGACAATTGGTTTAGTTTGGCGTTCTATCTCAGATGTGACAATAGCAAATGCTCATTAAAACTTACGGTGGTATTCTTGCTGCATTTAAACCTCAGTGGTTGATGTTAGCCTCCAAATATCTATTGGTTACAATGTGTTCCTGTCCAAGACCTTGACAGCA
Organism: Choloepus didactylus; assembly: GCF_015220235.1. Classification (NCBI taxonomy): domain Eukaryota; kingdom Metazoa; phylum Chordata; class Mammalia; order Pilosa; family Megalonychidae; genus Choloepus; species Choloepus didactylus. The sequence goes on from NC_051310.1 coordinate 25,276,262, forward strand.
AACTCTATACAGTAACCATTGTGGAATATACTATCTTAGTTTCTTTGTTTCAAAAGAATCCTAGGATGTTTATGGTTCAAAGAGATGACATTGAATTTTTTTAAAAAAGCTACATATCCATATTCTTTCATTTAAATACTTATTGATCCCCTACAATGCATCAAGAGGGTAGTAGGAATTTGGGATTCAAAGATGAGTGAATCAGATACAAATCATTCCCTAAAAGTACATGTGAGGCTCAACATTTCCCTGGAATGGATGTTGTCACTGCTTGAATATTTCTGGGATTCTGTTTTAGTTCTTCCCTTCAGATTCTGGGAGGTACACTCATTTGGAAACCTGTCATCATGTCAGATCTCTGTCCTTTAAAGTTAAATTTCATTTTCTCTTATAGATAGTCCTCAGTGAGTATTTGGAGACTCTGGCAGAGGTCAGCTACTTGCTGCAAACTATTGATGGAAAAAATATTGCCTCTTCTTCCTGAGCAGAACATAAAGATCATAGTTTTTGATCTTGCATCCACTTAGTGGATGGATCATTTGAGTCAAGCCTTGCAATAAATGGGGTGACAGATTTCACAACCTGCCTGCCTGTGATTTGTGGCTGAGATTTGAATTTTGGAAGTGGTCAAAAATCATTAGGGATAAAGGCAGTGGAATAAGGTGAGAATTCTATTCTAAGAGCATTAACTTGAATCAAAAAAGGACTTGGGAAAAATGCACTGATTTTTTTAGCTGAGTAAGCTAATGATCAATTGTTTTCTTTTGTCAAACATGTACGGTAACTATGAATTAAAAATAAAAATATTATTTTTTGACTAACAAATTCTGTAAGTCATTCACACATTCATTATACTGGAGTTCTTTCTTTGAGAAAGACTCAGATTATGAAAATTTCAAAAGGAGGTTAAGCAATGATAAAAGTTGTAATAAGTAGATAGCCTAAAAGTTTTGTGACTTTTGCTTACTCCTTTACATGCTTTCTTATTTAAAGCTATTAGACATGTGGCAGGTTAGTATTGTTATAATTATTTGATAAAACACTGAGGTTTGGAAATGTGAAATAGCTTGTTGAAGTTTATATAGTTAGTGGGTGGCAATGTGAGTACTGGAATTTAAGCCTATCTGATTCCAAATCACAAACTCATTTTTTTTTTTTTTTACCAGAATTTCTCCTTAAGATGGAGAGAGAGTACTTACATATACAAATATACTAAGGATTTCACTTTTTGAAAATACATTACTTCACGTACCCATCATATATAAAGATACCTTAAGAACCCAGATCTAGAAGATTTATTCTCCCATTCCTTGCCTGCATACCTCCTAAAGATTTTTTTTTTTTTTGGTATTTCTAAATGAGATATATTTTAAATACCAGAAATCAGAACATATATTTACTGTACAAATATCTTCAATCTTGAGTGTAGAGAAGAGTTCTACTTCTGAACTAGCAAAAACGAGAGTGAGAAGAATAATGTTAAATGCTTTAAAGTTTGAATGCCCTCTTTTTAAAATACAACACTCCCTCCAGCCCTCAAGTTGTCATCTATTCTCTGACACAAACAGCCTGATTCCCACATGACATATTCAGAATCTGCCCTGTACAGACTCATTTACGGTAACTCCATTTAAGTTACACTTTTTAAATTGTTCCCAAGAGCCCTGGCTCAAATAGAGCAGAGCCATCTGCATTAGCTACCACCACACATAGCCGGGCTGAGTGACAGGCATGCTTAATCTGCTCATTTCAAATCTCTGTGGTGCTTTGTCTGTTAATGATGGCACTGCCTATAAAAGCAAAGCTCTAAGTACCCCTTGACCTGGCTCAATCCAGAGTGGGGACATTCATCTAAGCAATGAATCAGCACAGTGATTCTGTGCCCAGAGGCTGAGATCCCATCTTTTGGAAGTTTCAGTTTGGCCAAGAGAACAGTACCCGATAATGAGACTAAGGTTCAAACTCCTTTGCCTTGACTTTAAAGCCCTTCACAATCTATTTGACTTTATAATCTGCTACTCCCACCATGAATCCTCTGCTCCAGCTGACCTGCTCATCACCCCTTTCCCTTCCCTGTCTCTCATTCTTGCCTCTACAACTTATGCTGCTCCTATGTCATACTCTTACAGTTGGTGTGAGTTTAGATTAAATGACTTTGAAGATTATTTCTAATATTTTGATCCTTATAGTGTTCCCTGATGTTCCTCCCCCCTGATCTAAGGCCAATCTTCATCCCCTCAGAATGTTAACCTGGAGTGTTATTGGGAGGGCTCAATAAAATAGCATGTAAAAGCATAAAGCCAGCAAGCTCAACCCAGTTATCTCTCTCCTCTAAATTCCAGAAGTTCTGTTTTCACTTTTGGTGTATTTAATCACATAATGCTCTCTCCTTGCGATGGAACTCTTGATTTTGTACTCATGCTTTGTTCCTGCAATAAGAATCTCCTTGAAAAGCAGTGAACACCTTACCTGACTTTCAAATTCCTGCATTGTTCTTTATAGTCCTGGGAATTGGGCAAAACTTAGCAAATTTTATGAAGCATTTGAGCTTTTTTCTGTCTCTTAATATTCTTTCATGTCCATATCTCACTTTCTCATAGTTTCTCATGACTCTTCAATTTAGCTATCATTAAAAGCAGATTTTAGCTGGAGGAAAATTTAAGGAAAAATAAACTTGAAATTTATTGATTTCACGTACCATCCTCCTGATCCCAAAGGGTTTGTGTCCTAAAGAAAGTAGATCTATACATTTAAGGGCAAAAGCCTAAATTTACTAGATGAGAGAATCTTGGCTGAGGGAGACGGTGAGTACATTAAGACCTTATGGATCCCTACCTGGACTTCTGCCCAGGATAAAAATAACAATAAATTCATCAACTACAGAAATCTCAGCGAGCATCTGTACACAGCTTTGTAGGTTTTTTAGAGCCACTGTAGTGGGACAATATGCTCATATTCTACAAAAGATTGCCTTGGTTCAATTTCTGATAAATCCTCTTTGAATTGTATGATCCTGAGTTCATTATCTACCATCTCTCTGTCTCAGTTTTATCATTTGTAAGACAGGCATAGCAGTAGCATCTACTTCCTAGGGTTGTTAAAGGATTAAAATTAGCATCACAGGTAATGTGCTTAAAGCAATGCCTGGACAAAACAAGAACCCAATCGACGTCATCTATAATTTATACTTGCTTCTCACAAGTATTAAGCATTTATTTATTTTTTTCTCCCCATTTTACAGATGAGGATACAAGGATGTCTAAAAGATTAATCATAAAGCAGCACATTGAGTGATAGAGTTAAAAATTATGACTTAAGTGTTCATGTTTTCTTTACTTCAAATTATGTGTTCTTTCTTCACTGGGTGAAATGGATTGAATGATCCTATTCCATTTTTATTATAATAGCAATTATCAATCTTTGAATTTACTTAATTTTTATGTAATAATATTTGCTTTTCCCATTAAAATATAACCTCGATGATGGCATGCATATTTCTCTCTTGTTCACTAAAGTATCTCTTGGGCCTGGAACATTGCCTACCACATAAATAGTTGTAGAGTGAATGAGTGATTGAAATGTAGTGTTGGCGGTACTTTCAGCTTTCCCTCCCCTTACAAGGTTGCTTATATAGCCTCTCCCAGACACCTCCACACACAGAACATACACAGGAGGAATCCTTGATATCCTGATTGCCAGAGATTGACATATTGATTAAGTCAATAATTATTAAGAACCCAAGTTCCACTCTTTCTCACCTCCTACTTCCTTTCATGCACCAGTAGGCCAGGTGAATCAGTGGCCTTTGGGATGCTCTTAGTTCTTTTTTTCTCTGTGGATTCTATGTGATTGTGAATGTGAGTGGATTTAGTCATAAACTTAGGACACTTGCAATTTGCTCTCCACAGGCTCAACTAAGTTTGTGCAAATATTTTGATTTGGGCTGCAGGAAATGTTAAGCTTTGGGGTTTCTCAGGGAAGAGCTAAGTATCAGCCTCCACTTAGATTTGAATCTAAGACCCAACTTTTGTTAAACTCTGCAGTAAGTAGATAAACAATTCTTGGTTTCCCATTTTGTCATGCTCTTCACATTTAGATTTCTCAGATCTTCAGGAGAGGTGAAGGGATGATTTGCTGGATGGGAAAGTATTTGGACAATCCTGGGTCCTTAACCATAAAGCTGTCAAATATTTAGCCTCATTTTCTAGCAGACCTTCTCCCTTGTATTGCTGTCACCCAGCTCAGAGTTGCTCTAAACTTTGAGGAAACTGTAAGAGAACATTATTCCTTTGGTTTAATTAAGTGGTTTTGTTAAAGCTGTTTATCCAAGTCATATACTCCTGAATTGCACAAGGTTCAGGTTTGGCAGACACTTACCTTGATGCACACATCGGTATTCTATGTAAATGGGGAAGTAGATAACTTTGTGGCTAAAAGTTCTGGGTTTTGAGATCAGAAAAATATAGGGCTGTATCACTTTATAGTTTATAATATTGGGAAGAAACTAAAAGACTTGATTATTTCATCAGTAAAATATTGATAATGCCTAAGAGAAATAAGTTGGGTAATATTTATAAAATGCTCAGCACAGTGCCTGAGCCTGCTAAGGGAAATCAGATCAGGCTAACACTGGGACGTGTGCTTGTGTGTATGTGTATAGGTGGGTGTTGTGGGAGCTTAAAATTTGTTAGCATGTGGCAGCATGCTTATACCAGATTCACAAGGAAAATAGGAAAAACTAAAGCAGAGAATAGCAAAGAATTGATCCAACATAAAATACTTTATACATAAATAAAAGGAAAGCAGACCACTGTTCTTTTTGAATCATCTCTCACTTTCATTTTACTACCTAGAAGATAAAATAAGTGCAGAAGGATTGTCAGATCCATGGTGTGGACCAGATAATGAAAATGGAAGGAACTAGAGAGCAAGCACTGATTGAGTCCAAGCAGTTTGATATGGTTTTGAGCAGCTATACCTTCTGAATTTTGGCTGCTAGTATATAAAAAAGGAGCAAATAACAACTGTACAGTCATCCAAATGTCATTCTAGGAAATGTGGTCATGTGTTGGCACCACAATCACGGGCACCCAATTTCCCTAGCTCCATTCTACGGATTGTACCTTTTAGGTGCTGTTCTCAAATGTTTTCATTGTGTGACCAAACAATTTTGTGTTTGGGATGTACACAGTATTTATACTTTGTTGAATAAGGCTATTGGACTGGGTTCCTTAAATTTCAAGCACCCTAGCTGGTTTACTTACTCTCTTATGCCTCTTGTTTTTTCCTCTTGTTTGGAAAATGTCAGCACCTCTGAGGCAAGTTCCTTTAGTGATTGCTCTGAAATTGTAGCTGTGACCTTAAAGCCAGCTCTTCTGGAGAATTATTGAAGATCACAACCTAAACACTGTAATCTGCTTTATTTGGTTCATATATTTATGGAAATAGTCAATGTGCCAGTCACAATGAGAGATGTTTCAGAAAAATTCTGTCAGTGTGAGAGCTGTTGTTGTTTTCCAAACTAACAATGCAGATAAAGGCTTGTCTAATTGATCACCTTGTGTCCAGAGTCATGCAGACAGTTAATGGTTGAGCTAGATTCATCACTGAAATATTATTTTTCTAAGTTATTAATCCATTTATTCCCTAGTCAAACTGGGAATTTGGCTTTAAATTACTGAGTCATAGTAGTTCTTAAAATTTAATCTTAATTGTTTACTGTTTGTTCCTCTTTAAAAATCCTGCATTAATTAGTGTTTCAAAATTGTGGAAACTAAATAAGAAGCCCTAGATTAGGACATGTTAATTTGAGGTCTGAGCTCTTCCATGGTAGGACTTCACGATGTCCTTATACCCCTTAAATTATTTGTATTTTGTTTCATCTGTGTGAATATATGTATTGTGTGAGGAGAATGTCCATAGTATTCTTCAAATCCTTGGAGAGTTTCAAACTCCTCTAAAACAGATAGTGATTATTAACGGTAACCAAATGGGGTGATTATTCTTGTCAAAATTGAAAATAATTTTCTAAATGTTTCTATCACAGTTAAACATCTGTGCTTCTTTGCATAGCAAAATAAAAGATATTATTTTCATTACTTATGTTCCAATTCAGAAGTGTGAGTCTCAAAGCTTCTCGAGAGTTGTTCCCTCATTTATGATCACTTGCAGAAGGTCATTTAAATCTGAATCACCTTCACATTTTAGTCAGTCAGAACATTGATTCAAACCCATGAAGGTCTATCTAAAGGTTCTTTGCTTTGTTTGGGTTTGGTTTGTTTGTTTTTGTTTTTTGTTTTTTTGTTTTGTTGTTGTTTTACAACAATCAATAAGAGAAAAACAAAGGATGATTCTTACTACAAGTGGAAAATAAAAGGTCCATTGCATATCAGCATCATGTCTGGCTCAAACATAAAAACAATTCCCATATCTCTGGAATCTTAAAAACTGGGAAGGTCATACTGATTTTTATCATGTGATTTAGTTTACAAGATTGAAGTATTTGGATAAGCTAGGAAATAGAATAAATACATTCAAAGAGCTATGATCATGATTCAGAGAGTTGCTAATTAGTCATTGAGATTTGCAATTAACCTAAGAGAACAAGCAGGACCTTGATGGGCCTTCTTATCATCAAAGGAAGACAGAATTCTTTTTAATATTTTTTTTCAAAAAGAACAGAAGTTTATGGTAGCCTAATAATTTTAAAAATAATTTTGTATCCAAGTTTATCAGTTTTACTTTTCTTTTCTTATAATGTCTTTGACAGGTTTTGGTGTTAGGGTTATGCTGGTGAAAGAAACAAATCGTAAAGCACTCCATGCTCTAATTTTTCTTCCCTACATAGGTATTATTTCACCCTTAAGTTTTTGATAGAATTTACAAGTAAAATCATTTGGGCCTGGAATTTTCTTTTTTGGAAGGTTATTGAATCCAGGAGTTATTCTGATTACCTATTTCATCTTGAGATGGTATTGGTTACTTATGCTTTAAAAAAAAAATTCATTTTATCAACATTGTTAAATTAATTGGAAAAAAAGTTGTTCATGATAATCACTTTTTGAAAAATTTCTGTGGGTGCTGTATTTTCTGTATTGTTTATTTCCCATTACATTGATTTCTGCTCTCATCTTATTCTTACTGCTCTCATTCTTACTGCTCTCATCTTCTGCTCTCATCTTCTACTTACTTTGGTATTAATTTGGTCTTCATTTTAGCTTCTTGGGGTTGAATTTTACATCAGTGAGTTTTCTTTAATAGGAATGTTCTAATATAGGAATGTTTTCTAATAAAGGAATTTTCAAGCTCTGCTTTGTCTGTATCCCCCAAATGACTAATGGCATGTCTAAATAATCATTCAGCTCAAAATTTCCCTTACAATATCTTTGAGTCATTAGTTACTGCATTTCCAAATATCCATGGCCCTTTTCAATATTATTGTTATTGATTTATGAATTATTTTTGTGTGTATGGTCAGTGATCATACTCTGTAAGGCTTGTCTTTTGAAATTTGAGACTTATTTTATGGCTCTACATATTGTTGTACTGGTGAATATTCCATGTCTACTTGGAGGGGATACGTATTCTGCAATTGTTGCATGTAAGTTTCTTAAATGTCAATTAGGTCAAGGTGTTTTATAGTGATGTTCACATATCTTATATCTTTGCTGATTGCTTTTTGTCTGCTTGTTTCACCAGTTACTGAAAGATGGGTGCTAAAATCTTTAATCACAATTGGGATCTAATATTCTTTCAGTTAATATTTTGAAAATAATCTTGAGAAAATGTTCAGATGTGTTTCTTTGTACATGAATCTCTAAATATTTACATGAATATGCCATATATTTTGTGATAGCAGTAAACCATAAGCCCCTTCACCAAAATCTTTCCTACTTCCCTGCATGCTATCTACAAACCAGTAACAATAACCAAAATATAGATATATTTTTAAGAAATCATTTACAATCTACTTTTAGGCTTTAGCTACCTTTAGTGGCTATGGAAGGCCAGATCAGTTGTTATTGTTGTTGCTGTTTTAGCTTGACATATTAATGAAATCAAGAAATATTTCCATTCATTGAAACTACACTCTATGCAACTTGAAAAATAAACATTAAATTTTAAAATGACCATTAAATGGTATAAGCTGAAAATTCCATCAGCTAAGGGATACCAAGCTAAAAATTCAGTCACTTTTAAGATTTCCTCAGCACAGAGAAGCTTCCAAGAAAATAAGAAAAAAAAAAGGTTTTATTGGCTCTTTCTGCATTAGAATCTACTATTTTCAAGATTTACTCAAGGAACATTAGTCAAAGTGAGTACTCAGGTGTAAATCAAAATTGTCTCCTTTAGGCTATCTAATATCCTATTGCAATACTATATGGTTCATAAAAAATTTTATACTGAAAATGAATGAATATTGCTGGAAATGGAAATTGAAGAGCTCCTTTACTTTTCCTTGCCAATCATCTGTGCCTTATAAAAATTCGATTCATTATCTAATGTATTTGAATCACTAGATAGCCTCAGATTCTTTGAGTTTCACATAATTTCTAGAATTGAACGCATTTTGTACTCCCTATAGATTATATAAACCACCTATTATCTATGATAATGAGGAACTCAAGTGTGTATAATTGAAATCCATAGATAACATAAGAAAATTTTATCAGTAGCAACATTGATTGATTATAATTTTACCTCTCATTCCATTCCTCATTTGTAGCTAGAGACTGAAAGTAAAAAGAAAAAAGCAGTGCTTTATCCTAAAGGTAGGATGTAGATGGAAAGAGAAGAAAGCACTTTGGATAATTTGCAACTGATAGTTTCAAAATAATTGAGTATTGAGTGGATTGTCCTCTATATTTTTTTGTAATTTATATTAATTATAGACACTGAACTCATCACCATTCAGAGTGTTAGAGCCCAAAGAGATTTTACTAATTATTCAGTTCAAACTTCTCCTTAAACAAACAAACAAAAATCAACCTCTATAACAAGAGTCACAGATCTTTCACATACAATTTTGGTTTTGCTATTCTCAAGTTTTCCCATACTTTCTGCTGTCATGTTTTACTACTGATAATCCGTAGTCCCTGTGAACTCATAGAACAGAACTTCCCAACAATAATGACGGACTTAGGGAAAAAAAATCATCTGCCATATTAATTTAAAGGTAATTGGCTCCTTACTAGAGACAATGTTTTCATGTCCTTATTTTCATGATCTGCGCTTGAACAAAGGCTCTATCATCTGAGACCCAAGTCTGGGTGCCACCATAGTTTTGACTAAGATTACAAGGCACATGACCCAGAGGGCTAGAAAAACCCCTGAAAGAAAACTATGGCCAAGAATCCTATTTTAAGATACTTGGGTAACTTTCAATCTCTGGAAGTTGTTGAGCCTTGGAAAATGTAAACTAACGTCAGTAGCTTTGCTGTCAGTGATCCCATGCACATATTCAAGCAGAGGAGCAGAATCTGCAATTAGTTTTCATAAATTTAACTTCATTTCAACAAATAGGTGAAGTACCAGCTGGGATACTATGTCATTTACACATTGCATGTATCTACAGGCAATTTCTCCAATTTGTATTATACCATAGTTTTGACCATCCAGACCAGGGCTATTCAAGCTTGGGTAAGGTCAAAACATCCAGTGGACAATGGGGAAGAGCTTCTTCTGGAGTTTTGACCACAAAATCTGAAGAGGAGATCCTCCAAGAAGGTCGAGTTTCCCTGTGAAGAACAAAGAGAAAGAGAAAATGGTCACTGAATCTGAAGACACTCAGAAAGCAGTATGTACTCATCTCTTCCTTTCTCAATAGAAACAGGAGTAATGAGCAGGCTGTAACAATCTCTGGTCCCATTAAATAATATGCTACAAGGTTTTGTGGATCTTTTCTAAGAAGAGAGTTTGTACATTTGTAGAGACAGAGGAAAATGTGCCCTACCAACATTTATCTGTGGTTAGAAATGTCATGACTTATCTCCTATGTTTCAGTTACAGGAAAACTTTTATCCCTCAAGGCCCCAAATGTAATAGCATCTTGATGGATATCACCACTTGTCTTGATGGAGACTGACTGTAAATGGACAGCCAGTGGACACTTATTCTGTGCTCTCTTCCCAAACAGCAAAAGAACTGGCTCAGCACTGGGTTCAAGGACCACAGTCTTCATAAGACCAGTTAAGACTCCCATTTTCAGGCAGAATTTAGAATCCATAAGCATAATATTTAGCTTGCATTTTAAATGATTACAGGGAGGTAAAACACTTTTGACTGGTCCATTCTTCTTGGTTGTCTTGGGACTTCCTTATCATTATTAAAGCAAGAACTTGAGACCTAGCCCAGAGAAGAGAGCCTCCCTAATGTTGGCGGGTTTTGGGTCTCAGTATCATTAAATCATGTGCCTGTAGAAATCACCCAGGGAGACAAGCTTAGACTTTGTACATTTCCCTGATGGTGTATTTGATCACCAAATCAGAGCAAGGATTGTTACAGATGCTGAAAAGAGCTGTTAGCAAAATTCACAGAACCTGTATGTTGATTATAAAAAAATGCAAGAGATGTGATTAATACACAACTTTATTTTTTCTCCCACTATCCCTTTGGAATTTTCTCTTAGTGGGGGTATTCTTCCCATGCTGTGGGATTAAAACTCCAGAAGGATCACAACTCTTCTGCTTACTCAGATAAATGGTGATGATTTTAAGTGCACTTAAAATGGCAAATTCTCAATTCATTCATTAGAATGCCTAGCCCAATGTAGTAATTCAAATGCCAAACTAATGCTAGCATTAAATATCTTCCTTGCTAATATTAATAGCAAGATATTAATAGGATTAAATATCCCCCAGCTAGCACCAACTTTGGGCTGGCCACTCACAATAACAGAGGGTGACTTCTTTCTTGTTTCTCTTTCCCAACTATCATTACATCTGTCATCTAGCATTAAGACCCTCAAATCCTATTCTTTCGTTGATACTTTGCAAGGTTCTTCAACAGTCAACCATCACTTTCTGGTCCCTTGTATCTTAGAGAATTCATTTTCTCTTCTGAAGTCCTTGGAGATTCAGCAACCATTTCCAAATTCTTGATACTGCAGTTCCTCTGTATTGTTGTGATGTCCTACAGGGCAGTTTTCAAGACCACACCATGCCCACTCATGCTTGGTGTTTGTCAACTCTGGTGCATGAAAAGAATGCATGCATCCTTTTCTCCCAGTCAATTATGGGATTGCAGGATCATCTCAAATTTCACAAGTAACTGTCCTGTCTCCACCACCAAAGAACTTACTCACAAATACTCTTTCCTACTAAATTTCTTAGGAGTAAGATCCAAGTGTTCTACGCCATCTCAAGAGCAGGAGCCATATATTAATTTTCCTAATACTTCACTTAAAAGAATCACTCAGTAGGCATAAATTGGGATTGTAGATACTCCCCACTATCCTCCTTTTGGGGCAAGGGAGGATCACAGAAGTTTTCTTTAAAGAAGTACTGCACAAAATATTTTTATTTAAAGAAATTCTGTTCACCAAGTTTTCTCTTGAGACACTTTTGTATACTTCTTTTGTGGTTTAGAGCCATTAACAAATTTGAAGCTATTAACATGACATTTGCTTCGAATATTTGTATTTTGTTCTGGCACCTAACTTTGGTAGCCACAATTAGAGTGTTCTGAGGTTTCAGTTGAAGTTTAGATGAAATCATTCCATTCTACAATGAGAGAATATCTGAAACTGAGAAACCATCATTAAAGTAGGACATTTCTGGGAAAAGAGCATTAGAATGAAATAGTCACAAGGTGAGTGTTCTAGTCTTCTTGATTAGAAGACTCCAGAGATGCACTTATTGTTTGGAAAGAAGGCACTTGAAGCAAATTGCAATTCCCCAGAAGAAAGAATTCCTTGGAAATATGAGATCAATTTCAGAATAAGATCAATCCCTAGTAACAAAGTAGACAGTTTTTACAATAAAGAAGTCACACATATGTGAGACACATGGAAAAGCACATTAAACATACTTCATGTCAAATAAACATCAGAGTATATTGTCATCAAAGTTCCCATGGAAACAGTGAATGTGGGAAATCCCTCACTGAGAGAGCACATCCTTTGCAACATCAGAGGATTCATATTGGATATAAATGCTACAGATGCAGAGAAAACTGGTAAGCCCTCCATCTAAAGAAGCAGAATTCATACTGAAGACAAACCCCAATGATGCAATGAATGTAGAAAAGGCTTCAATGTAAATAATTTTTTTAGCAAGCATCAGGGAATCCATAATAGTTCAGTTTTCTTTTCATTATATTGTCCTGTTTTCTTTAAGAAGTGGCTCTCGGGCAATAGTTTCACCATGCGTGATGGAACAATGAGGATTATTAATCTGTTAATTCTTGCATTAATTAAGAATTGGACTTCTTCATTTTGGAAAGATGCCAGTAGGGCTGCTGCTTCAAAAGTTTTGTTGCATGGAAATATCAAATATCCTTCCTTGCTTTTTTTGGTATAATCGACTTTAATATGGAAAATGTAAATTAATTCTTGCAATCATTCATTTTAGTTATTTTTTCCAAGTGGTTACTAATATGCCAAACATTGTGTTGGTAAGCAGACGTTGCCACCACATCTTGAATATACTAAATAGAACTTATTAGGGAGGCTTTTTGACCTTTTTCCTTTTTCGAAGAGACATTCAAGTAACTTCCAATTACCAGCAAGTATAGAAAACTTGCATTTTGGTGAAACAGTCCTAGGGCATAAAGAATGGCAAGACAGAGGACACCCTGTTTAAGAAGGTGGACTCTTTGTCTCATTTTGGTTTCAAGCAGTTTCCTAGATTTCACACCAGATTCACTGACATGTCCGAGGACATAGTATGGAGTGTGCATTCTAATAAGCAGTTCCCATGAGGCTGAAGCAAATGGTTGACAAAAACTGTTTGGGGCTTTCCATTTTACTTTTTGAAGATTGACAAACTAATCTGTGATAGCTGTGGTCCTGGAGTCTAAGGAAACCATGGAAACTCTTCAAAAACTGCTTTGTCTCTCTGAATCATTATTCTGAGAGTTTCTCAATCAGAAGATGCAGATTAGGGAAAACTAAGAGTAGCAGGGGGCTCAACAGTGGAATAAATAGGGAGGTGAATTTTTAAAGTAGACATTTCCAAAGTTTTAAGTCAAGATTATAGAGATAGCATGGTGTCTTAAGGTGATTTTGTTGTTTGCTTGTTAAGTTTGTTTAAGCTATGTAATATAAAAGCTTTAAGTGTAAAATAAATGTTTATTGAGTTTTATACTTATTTTCAACATACGATAGTGACGTTATTAACATTAAAGGTATCCCATAATCTGGCCTTGGAGTGTAGTACCCACAGTCTTGCCTTCTAATTACTAGCATGAATTCTCCATTCTAGTGTCCTTGCCATCTAAAACAAAGGCTCAGTCCTGTCTGCATGCTCCAGCTATAAATTCTTCCATTAAGGAATGGTTTTCCTCTCTGTCTGTCCAAATCCTGCCGTCTTTCATAATAGACTACCAGAGACTTCCCTGAGTGACTGTATACTGTCGTCTTTCTTCTCTGAAAGTGCAGCCCATAATTTTTCCCATGTTATTTTACCCTGTGCTATATGTCCCCCTTGTACTTTCATCTTTTGTAAGGCCTTTATTTTTACAATTATTTCAGCTTCTATAGGACATAGGAGACCTATCATTACATTCCTTCATATTCCTCATAGCTCATAGTATATACCTGGCATGTTTGTTTAATCACGTCAGACACATGTCCCTGGTTTTACTTGTTTTTCATAGTTTTACTTTTCATTGCCACTATCTTAGTGTATTTGAAGTTTTTCAGATGCCTGAATCTGAAAAGTAAGAGTTGTTTAAATATTCCATTATTAAAACTAATATTAGTAACTAAATAATCAAAATGTCTTCTTTAGGCTATGCACACTTATCCTCAAATAATCAGGAAGGAAAGGGTAATCAATAATCAGTGATAACACATAGTTGCTTTGCTTTTTATAGTTACTCAAAATTAACCATGCCTTAGAAATACAGAAGGGTTGATAGGTACAAGCCAGACCTAACAAGCCTCAGAAAAAGACTCCTCGATTAGGTCTCAATTAGTTAGTGGTCTTATTCCTAATCTAGTTTTAGAAGATTGTTTTGAGATATTTAAAAAATGCAGTCATTTAAGTAGGATTTGATTTGTTATTTAACAGTAGAATTGATCTATTGACATAAGATGTGAATGTTCTGGTTGATGAATTGTAAACAACTTGATAATGGCCTCAGAAGCACTTAATATTTAATTTATCTACTATGTAAACAGGATCTTGTTTTCCATTCTCTGGTAGTAATTATGAAGAATCAGATGTTTATGATCAGTCCATAGAGGTCTTTATTTCAAAGCAACATATCTTCAAAGCCCTGGGAAGGTAATCCTCCAGAAACACAATTTCCTGCACTTCTTTAAAACTGAAGTTAAGGATTGAAATGAGGATAGCATCTGATATAATAAATGCAATGTTTTACTTACCGTGAATGTACACGTCTATTTGTATAGCCTTTGCACTTAAGATCTGGCCCAAAGATTTGATTCTCTAATCGAAGGAAGCAAGAAAGCTCCACTGATGGTTTCCTGAAATGTGATACAAATAATTTTTGCCCGTGAGTAGATATTGAAGCAAGACACCGAGTCTAGGCAGTGCCACTGAAGTTAAGCACAGGAGGAAATTCAATAAAAATGCATTCTGACAAGAAATTATGTTTTATGGTATTTTAAGTTAGGAATAACACTGGAAGGAATGCAGAACTAATTAAGTATCACATTTTCGGTTCTTTCCCTCCCCACCCCAGTAATGAGTATAGCTGAATGGGCAGAATAAAATAAGTACAGACAAGTGTTTAGAAGTCGTAATAGGAGAAAAGTCCCTAATAAAATAATTTCTGAAAAGAGAAGACAGTGGCATTCAAACCTCTAACCTCAAAAAGCCTGAACCCAGTGGTGGAAAACCAATGGTATGAGTATCACACTTTCATCAAAATGGAAAATCAAGTGGCATGCTGGCATGCACATAATAATTGGACTTGACAATATCTTTGCCATCCTAAGTAGGCAGACCAACCTCCCATACTGAAAAATCCCTGGCCAGCTCCTGGAGTGGCCTAAATGTGAATGGTTTTTAGCATAGCTGAAGCATTTTGCTAGTTTCTGTATTAAATCATTTTTAAGACACTTCTTGAATATTCTCCCTTTTAGTTGTTATTTTGGGTTTGATGATGGAGGATGATACAGGCAAATAATAGCGAATTCCTTTAAATGTTAAGTAATGAATCAACTTAAAAGGAGGCTACTATTTGAAGATCAAAATCTCCCATTACACTCTGTAAATTTCCCTTGATCGGTAAATAATTTATAAATATCATTTTTAATTAAAAGGAATAAAAAACAACTTTTAGTTCTGTTTAGGTATGGTATTTAATTCAGCTGTGGGGTTTGGAACATAAAATTGAATGATCCACAGCTGATCCAGGAATAGAAACATCTATAATGTTGGGAAAGAACAATTTTCTATAATTTCTTTCTAAATTTGAGAACAAACAATCCTAGAAAACTCCCTGTATTCTGTTTACCTGCTGTTTGTATTCCAATCCCTGAAGTTCTACAGAAGGAAGGCACACTGTAAATCCCCAGCATTGCTCCTGAATGCCACGAACTGCGGAGCTGTCAGGGCAGGTGTTTCAGAAAGGCCAAGGCTGTAATAAAGGAAGCCAACTTGAAATGAGCTATCAGGTTCAGAGGATCTCATTCCCTTTACCTTACCTTCACACAGAGGGAGGCTGTTAAACTCTGACAAACAAAAATGGTGTATAGACACCTGGCATTTTAGATTCAGGAAATCCCATTTCAAATCCTTGAAACACATTCAAAAAACAGACAAGAAATCCCCATGATGTCAGCTGTGTAGGAAGATTTCCTAGGGAACGGCAGGTTGATCCTCCCTGTCTTTCTTTGTCTATCTTTTCTTCTTTACTGTGGGCAGGCTCCCCAAAGACCTCCAGTTAAAGCATCTAAACCCCACAGTGAAGTGCAACTTTGAACCCCAAGGATGTCCTTCCACTTGCCTTGAAAAGCAAAAATTTCTTGGCTCTTAGAAAATTCCCACTTTTATGAGATTTCCTGGTAGCTCACTTGGGGCCATTCAGTTGGAAGGGTTGCCAAACTGATTTTGGCAGTCTCCACATGTGAAATAGTCATTGCACCTCTTTGGCAGTTATGTGTTTTATCAGAGAACTAGTTGCTCCCTCTCCCCCCTGTGTCTACAATGTTGACTGAAGCTCAGCTTGATTCTGTTTTTTTTGAGGGAGCTCCAAATATTGGGGATCTTTAACATAAACTTTGTGTCATGTAAGTTACGGAATTGCTTTCTTTGAAAGGGTGAAGAAGGATGAGTCACCTACTTGGTCAGTGAATACAGGAGGTTGAGAAGGAGTGGGGAAGGAGGACCGTGGAGTAGACTCTGGTGACATTCACTTGGAAACATCCAAAGAGATTTAGCTGTCAGTGTCCAAGAGGTGATAGGGCTTCTGTATCTGCAGCTCAGAAGAACACATTTTGGGCTGGGAATTTATATGTTGGGATCACTGATAACACAGATTATGATAGGATGCATGCACTCGGGCTGCATCATCCAAAGAAAATGTATTGAATGATCAAAGGACTGTGAAAAGAAGCCTGAGCAAAACTGATCTTTAAGAGGTAAGCAGAGAAAAAGAATCACAGGAAAAATCAGAAAGGAAATGACCGAAACGTGGAGGAGCACCAGAATTAAAAAAAAAAAAAAAAAAATCAGTCAACAATGTTTCAAATAAAGAATTTCAGTAAGAAATAAATAATTAAATATTGGATTTGGCAAAAAGCCATCAATAATTTTGAGCGCAGTTTTGATCTAATGATATATGTGGAGGTGCTAGACTTTGGGGGGTTAGGAGGTAAATGGTGATACATTTTCAAACTTACTGAGCTGAGAAAGTGGACTGAAAATGCAAACACATCCCTGAGTGATAAAATACCTAACGATTAACACCTATACATAGATAACCATAAAATTTTTCTCTAGTAGGTTCTAATGAGGAGGAAGGCATTGAGTCTTGAGGCAGAGAGAAGAAGCAATTGGTGTTTGTTAGGATTCTAATGGTAAAAAGAGAATCTTTTGCCCTTATATTCCCCAATTATAGGCAAGAATTGAAGGGCCTTTCCAATCTCTAAACAAACATAGTCCATTGTCTTTTGTTTCTCTTTAGAAATTATACTAGACAATAAACAATGGAGAGAGGAACAAATACTTTAATCAGGTGCTTTACTTTTAGTGTATTCAAGTTTATAGTTAGCACATAAATCCTTTTCCATCTCCCCTATATTCCTCTGACTAGACTCTGCTTTGTATTATCACATATAAATTTTATGCTTTCTAAATTTACATTTTACAGATGCTTGGATTTATGGTAGCTCTTCCTTTTGACAGGTTACTATAATATGTGATATGTCAGCTATTGATTTTATAAGAACATATGTTTATCTGGTTAATTTTCTCCAAAAGATAATGCAAACTCTCAGCATGGGGTCAAGGTCAACAAAATTTTTAGCATCTTTGAAGATTAAGCCATTACTATCTTCAGAGATTAAAGACCAAGAGATATAAAAAGAAAACACACAAAAGTTTGCTGCTTAGGAGAATACCCTCAGTGGAGCTATAAAAATGTAAGTTAGCACTGCATAGGGAAGGCAAGAAGGAGTCAGCTGGTAAAAGAACTAAGAGAAAATCAGACTGAAGTCTGAATTCATGAAATTTCACCCAGACCTCCAGGCTGTAGTGTTGCTTTGATCCCTTGAATATTAATGACAATCATGTCATTAACAGCCCACGCTTTTGTATTACATGGTCCAGGTTAAGAACATTGACTCCTGAACCACTGCCTGAGTTCAAATGTCTGCTGTCTAATGCATGATTAAGTTTCTGAAACTCTCTGAGCTTCAATTTCTATGCCTATCAAGTAAGGGAAATATTTTGTGATGATTTGGAAAATTATGTAACTAATACATACAAAGTGCCTAGTACGTAGACAGCACACGCCAAAAAGGTTGTTATTATCACATATTTCAAATAGATCATTTTTTCTTATATGAATAATTCATTTCTGAAAGCCAAACAAGGAGAAAACACTACAGATATAAAGATAACTGAAGCATGTCCCTTCTCCCAAAAGGTCTCAGAATTCACTGGGACAATCACACCACTCACACACTAGTGTCCAAGCAGCAGTGTCAGAAGTGTGTAGAGCTATTACAAAATCTCAAAGAGCACATGGGACTTGGCTCAGGATATTCAGGATGAACTGAAGAGTAAGGGCCAATGACCATCGAATAAAATAAGTGTGGGAAGAGTGTGGACAACAACCCAGGCTGGGAGAAATCGGTGAGATAAAGCATAAGAAAGAGCAAGCAATAAACTCTTGCGATTAGCTATTGCGAATGTGTAAATGGCAAGCCTGATGTGCTGCAGAATCATTTTCATTTCCCTAGGAAGGAACAAGGACTTTATTTTGTTTGCAACAGGTAGTCATTGGAGAGATTTAAGCAGGAGGGTAACATGGACAGATTGGTGTTAAATAAAAAATCCTCCCAAAAAGCTGGGTGGAGAATTAACATCAGGAACTAAAACAGAAGAGAGGTTGATTAGAGAGAAATAGTGGCAGTTGAAGTGAATAGACTCAGAGAAGGAGAAAGAGCATGATTGTAGAAAAGTTGGTTCTGGAGTTTTTGCCTTCATTTGTGCTTGCAGTAAGGTCTCTGGGAGTCAAAATTAGCAACAGGTAGTTATTTCATAGATGATGGAAGATGAAGGAGTGTTCTGACAGAAGATTCCCAGGTCTCACTCACACTTAGGTTGTTTGTCATGCCCTTGGAGCTGCATTCATTTATTCAGTGTTCAATAAATGATGAGCATAAAGAGGAGGAAAGTGGACAAAAGAGTCCTTTTCATCTCTAGGAATGTTGAATTCAGAGTTCTGCCAATCCTTCATGGAGCTGTAAGGCCTTAATAAACAGCCATATTTCTAGAATTGGCACCATCCTCAGTATACTTAATATTTAATTGACAATAAAGCCTAAATTAATATAGCTACAAGGAGAAGAATACCATGGGAAAAAAATCCTAATCATAAGAAATTGCTCATGTAGCTAAGGTCTTTGAAATTACAATAGATAAACATGCATTTTACCACCAAATTATTTTCTCTCTGTATTTGAAACGCTTAGGGCTATGCTGCTAATTAACTTTGGACATTCCCTGGTATGGAGGCAGCTTAGTTTAATTAAATCAATAGTGCTGTATATTAATTATGGTACAGGCTTAAATAATTTAGGGAGCACTTGCCCTTCTTTCAAAGATTTGTTTACTCTTTGGCCCAAGGTAGCAGGATTAGTTAGCTTCATATTTAACAAGTGCTACTAAAGAATCAAACTCTCTCCCTTTCCTCCCTTCTGTCATTGACAGGCTGGATATGAGAGTTGCGATCCAGCCTGTGCAATAAAGATTAGGTTCAGCTCACAACAGCAGAGGGACTGATAGAACAAATATATTCTTTTTTGGTAGATATCTCTTCATTCAGGTCTATTTAAATTTAGTTTTTTATTACTCTTGATTATGCTAGTGCATTTGTCTCCTTTCTTAAAATGAATAAATTTGGTCTAGAGGTTCCTAAATATAAGTTTGCCTATCTAGTTACTTAGCAATGACAGTGTGGATAAATCATGATTATTCAGGACCCCCAAATTCAAATAGCCCCCAAATTCAAATAGCCCACAATCATAATTAATCTGAAGAGTCTGTCACTTCCACAGACACACATCCTTTTATGAAGTAATATGCATTCACTGTGCCTTGAAATGAGTAAGTGGAATAGTATAAAATATTCAAAGAGATAAAGAAGTCATCTGTTGTAGAACTTTTCTCCTTACTGTCTAATTTATTAATTGTTGATTAGCAATGAAAGCTTACTGAATTCTAAACTGGGTTGGGTGCAAAGGAGGGGATCTTTTATCTCAAGTATTTTTTTTTAACTTTTTGTTGTAGTAACATACATAGAAATCAAAAGTTCCCATTTTAATCATTTACAAGTGTACAATTCAGTGGTATTAATTACATCTGCCACCATCTATTATCAAAATCTTTTCATCACTCCAAATGGAAACTCTGCACCCATTAGGCAATAACTGATTTCTCTCATCCCCCTCATCCTCAAGCTCCTGGTAGCCTGTAATTTACTTCATGTCCCTATGAATTTTCCTATTCTAGGTACTTTATATGGATGAAATCATACAATATTTGTCTTTTAACTCTGGCTTATTTTACTAAATATGTAAATGCCATGTTGTAGCATGTATCAGAACTCCATTCTTTTTATGCCTGAATAATATTCCATTGTATGCAGTTTATATTCTTAATGAGAAATAAAAGCTAATGTTGAGTAAAGTTCAAGACAGTGTATAAAGAAGCAAGAAATTGAAGTAAAATGCTGTAAGAATTCGGAAAGAGAGAAACTGATTTGGGTTGGACTAACTATAACAGTTATTTGTCCTAGTTCATTTCAAGGAAATGCATTACAGAAATTTGCTAACATGTCTCCATGATGAATTTCTGGCTTCTATTACCCTGATGACCAATATTGGACCATGATTCAGTTAAGATGTGAAAATAGGTGTCATAATCCTTTTAGCTGTCCTTTTAGCTATCACGAGTCTTACCAAAAGAAGAACAGAAAGTAATCTCAGGTCTGAGAATAATCCCGGTATACCAATTGCATTATACACCTATATATTGTTGTATGGATGAGGATATAAGGATTTGGTGTTAGATTGACTGAGTTCCTTAAAAGTATTTGACTCCTATCCCAGTGATGATGACCACATTGCAGAAAAGCGAGAAATGATTTCTACGTGGGCTGAGATCTTTGGATGAAAGTCATAATCCAAATCCTGGGTTTTATTATCATTCCATTTGTTCTGAATGTAGCCGAAGTGGAGATGTTTTGATATCCTTCCTTGCCTTCTTATGCACTCAAACCTGGCCAGATTGCCCATCCAATTATCACCTTCTAGTAACAGAGGAAGTGGGCATCAGGCCTCAAAAAGCAATCGGGCTGCCTGTATTATTTTAAATGAAATGCATTCTTTCCTAGAGCTCTTTGGGCTGCAGCTGCTTCTCTGTTGAACTCAAATGCAGCAAGTAAACAATCATTTAATTGCTCAGCAGATAGAAGCCAGTTCTGTTCTATACAGCTTCAAACTACAATGGTACAAAGAAAGAGAATTATAATAATAATCAACATAATAGTTATCCTAAGAGAGATACTGCCATGTAAAAAAATATTTAGTAACTGCATTATGATTATGTTAGTGAGGTGAGGCATTATATGGTTAGAAGCAATTACAGCTTGCAATACATAAGAATAATGACTTCAAATGAGCAGAATAAGCTGAAGACCTGAAGCAGATGCATGTGTCTGTGTGTGGAGGAGAGTACTTGTTTCTTGGGGAGGGGTGAAAGCAGGAGTTTAATGTAATGCTTAAAAAAAAAAGTAGCATTTTTCTCCACATAGCACTTTGCCTTTTCAATGGCAATAAACGTTACAAAGAAGCAAGAGAAAGTAAAAATTGGTTCCAGGTGGGGAATGTGGAGTAAGTTTCCTTTTAGAAAAATGTTCTAGTACTAAATAAAAATTGATAATTAACCTTGTTCAAAAACCATCAAAAATAGTAGTAGCATCATTAATAAATTTCTCACAAAATCTTGCCCAACAGTGTTCAGAGGGTAATTTTTATAAATGGAATTTCAGGCTTTATTCTCTGCATTTCTATGGCTTGATGAATGAACAATTGAAGACGATATTGGTGCAAGAACTTAAAGCAGAGCAATCCCTTCCCCAATTGTCAGCAGGATGAAGTCTAATCTAGATGGTTGCTCATAAAAACTTCCATCTACCTTTTGTTTCCTCTTGAGTTGTGCTTATTTTCAGAAAAATAAAATTGCAAATACCTGCAAAGAAACTAAATTGCTAAAAAAAAAAACAAAAAACAAACTCCTGCAGCCATCGCCCACTCACCCTGTGGTGAACCACAATGTCCTCCTGCCAAAGAAAAAGCAAGAATCCATCTCAATGCTAACCTCAAGTCCCTGCCTTGCCACAGCTGGGGAAGTCCACTTCCCAAAGCATGAGTACTAAGCTCCCAACCTTGACCATACTTTACCATTGCTCATTATAATAGTAAATTCTCCACCTTGGTCAGGATTTAGATGCCATTTTCTGAACATGCGATATATGTAGAAGTATGTTCTAGTATGACGAGGGACTGCACATGCTCAATACCAATTCATTGGAAAACCCCGTTAATTCTTTGCAAATCTCCTTGTCCAGTTGCCCCAACCACCTGCACATTTATCCCCTAATTCCCCAAAAAAGAATCCCATTCACCTTCCTTTAGGGAGAAGATGCCTTTTGGACACAAGTCCACCCTTCTCCATATTTTGACCAAAGAATAAGTGCTGCTTTGCTTTACGAAACCTGGTTTTTGTTCTGTTGGTGCAAGCAACACAGGATGGGAGACTGGTTTGTAGGATCTAGCTCATAGAAGATCTTTAACACCTTCCCCCTTTCAATAACGAAAGATCCCCCAAAACAAGAGAATCTGCTGTGAAAGCTATCAGAGGCATCAACTCATGTTAAAAATATCTGTTAACATCTCCTTACAGAATATCAATTAATAGTGTTATATCCAATCCCCAAAAGCCAATAATACTTCACTCTGCTAGTGGAATTCACTGCTTGCTTGCCCTGTACACTGTGACCTTCCTGAAATCCCCATCAGTCAACAAACATGCAAACCCTCTTCGTTTCTGTAACTTGAGACCTTTGTACACAGTGAGCCAAGTACAAGTGGGCCTCTCCCACACTCACCCGAGTGGAATCTACTCATATCATGGTTCTCAAACTGGGGTGCATTTATGACAGGGCACTTCCTCCTGGTCTTCCAATTTTACACAAGGATTTAGAGAATTTGTTATTCCCCAAATTAAACACATGTAATTTATGATATGTAAATTACGATAAAAGTAAAACTGTCTTAAGTTTAAAAATAAGCAATTGCAAGGAAAATATCCTTCTTAAAAGCTAAGTATCCATAATTTTCTGGCACAGGTGGCATACCCTAAGCCTCCAGGAGGCTATTGGTGAAAAAATCCTTCTGCAAAGTCTTTCTTGACTACTTCAAGGCTAAATTATTAATTTACTTTTGTGGGCTCATAAAGTGCTTCATATCCACCACATTATTACACTTATTTTCTACATTGAAACCATTTTCAGTTTCTTTTTTTTCTGTTCAAGTGAGAACTCTTTTCTGTAGGAGCAGTGTTTTTGCCCTAGGCCCTGAGAATAAAATGATGAATATTAAATTGCATATATTGGCTGTTACAGTTTGCTAGAGCTGCCATTATGCAAAATACTGGAAATGAATTGGCTTTTATACAGGGGATTTATTAAGTTACAAATTTACAGTTCTAAGGCCATAAAAGTGTCCAAACAAAGGCATCAACAAGAAGATACCTTCACTGACAAATAGCCAATGACATCCGGGAAACCTGTCAGCTGGGAAGGCACATTACTAGTGTCTGCTTGTCCTGGACTGTGTTTCAGCTCCTGTGTTTCAAAATGGTGTCCTGCAAAATGTCTCTGGGTTTGTCTCTCTTAGCTTCTCTGGGACAAACTCTGGCTAGCATATCTTAGTGTCTCTAAGCATCATTGTCAGCTAGTGTCTGGGCCTGTGTGGTTCTTTTTTTTTTATTTTTTTATTAAATTCAGTTTTATTGAAATAGATTCACACACCATACAATCATCCATGGTATACAACCCACTGTCCACAGTATGATAACATAGTTATGCGTTCATCACCACAATCTATCTCTGAACATTTTCCTTACATCAGAAAGAACCAGAACAAGAATAAAAAATAAAAGTGAAAAAAGAACACCCAAATCATCCCCCATCCCACCCCATTTGTCCTTTACTTTTTATCCCCATTTTTCTACTCATCCATGCACTAGATAAAGGGGGTGTGATCCACAAGGTCTTCACAATCACACTGTCACCCCTTGTAATCTACATTATTGTATAATTGTCTTCAGAAGTCCAGACTGCTGGGTTGGAGTTTGGTAGTTTCAGGTATTTACTTCTAGCTATTCCAATACATTAAAACCTAAGAGGTGTTATCTATATAGTGCATAAGAATGTCTACCAGAGTGACCTCTCGACTCCATTTGGAATCTCTCAGCCACTGAAACTATTTCGTCTCATTTTGCATCCCCCCTTTGGTCAAGAAGATACTCTCAGTCCCATGATGCTGGGTCCACATTCATCCCCGGGAGTCATATTCTGCATTGCCAGGGAGATTTACTCCCCTCGGAGTCGGGTCCCACGTAGTGGGGTGGGCAGCGAGTTCACCTGTCGAGATGGCTCAGTTAGAAAGAGAGAGGGCCACATCTGAGCAACAAAGAGGTACTCAGGGGGAGACTCTTAGGCACCATTACATGCAAGTTTAGACTCTCCTTTGTGGTTATGAGCTTCATAGGGTCAAGTCCCTTGCTCAAGGGCTCAGCACATCAAACCGCCAGTCCCAATGTTTGTGACAACATCAGCACCAGTCCAGGTGAGGATGTCCAACACATCCCCACCTTCCCCCAGATCCTTGGGGCTGGGGAGGGGGAGGCTGTAAACATATTTTTTATTATCTGCCCAAATTACTCTGGGATGTGTCACTATTTCACTCCAGCCTATACTAACCTACCGTATCTCACTTCTTATTCAAAGTTCCATGCAATTGTGGTGTTTGAACAAATCGACTGTAGAGTTGTACCATTTAGAAAATTTAGATCCTGTACCAAATAGATATCTATTCCCTTGGTCTCATATGGAAGTTGAAGTTTTAAAACACAATCAGTTTCAACCTTTACCCTTTGGCCTGGCTTGCCCTGGTCTTAACCAGACCTGCTTCATTCATATCACTAATTGAAGTCTGGGCTCTTTTTCAGCTTTTTTTTTTTTTTTTTTTTGACAGTGCCTGCATGCTATTCTTGTTACTGTTTTTATCCTTTTCTCACACACATTTCCTTCTTCTGGAGGGCCATGGTGTGGGACAATAGGAAGGCGCACACATTCCCCTTTTAAGCCTGATCTTTAGTAATTTTCTTTAGTGTCCTGTCAGGAGTTTGATTGAGAAAATGCTGGGTCACCTAAAGGATGTTAGAGCACTCCTTGACTTTGCCTAGTTGGCTAACTCAGCTTATTCCAGTAGAAGAATTAAACATAAGCCCTCTTTGAAATGTTTTTGACCCATTAAGTCTTATTTGTGTGCATTTTCATATGTTCTTCCTCAGAAATCCAATATCAACATCTGCAATGTTCTTTTGTTTGAGCAATTGTCATGTTAAAGGAATTAATTTCCCTCTTTTGCTTGTTGTTGTTGTTGTTGTCTTTCCTACTAGATTGTGCTTTCTTGCAGGCAGGGCTATCTTTTAATCACCTCTGGGTCTTCAGCACCTGGGAGGCTGTTATTATTCAAATAGCATGTGCTCAAAAATATTTGAAGAACAGTTAGGAACTTTTAGTAATTTTGTGCTAAAATACAGTTCCTCCCATAATTTTATATTGAAGTGATCTTTTCCTAAGGTGCAATTTTCTGGGCCTCTTAAAATAGATATAATAAAACAGGTCTCTACCACTATGAATAAGAGTTGTAAATTTGATTCTCTAGATGGAATGCTATTTATACTATTTTATTGAGTTTCAGTATTCATGAAAGTACACATCATGATTATATAATGATAGTTGTGCACAAAATGAACATGCCTATGTAAAAACACTTGCATCAAGAAAGGCCCCTTGCACTCTTGTTCACTCACTACTATCCTGACCATTAGCATGATCTCCAACAATATAGATTGGTACAAGACCAACTGGTTTTGTACTTTATATAAATGGAATCATGAAATGTGTAGTCTTTTGTGTCTTACTTCTTTGGATCAACATTATGCTTATGAGATCCATTCATTCTCATTGGTGTATATTTGACTGTGCTTTCCAAGCCATGCGACCTGGTCATAGCCCTAACTCTCTTTCAGAGTAGAGGAGTCAGTGGAAACTTACATGAGATCAAGAGTCCATATTCTTATCCAAAGAGAAAGCAAGTCTAAATCATAAAGAAAGAATTCAAAGATAGCCTGAATGATTGATTCTTATCACATCTGCCTCTCCATTTATAAAATAATCTGAAGTCCTCATTTTCTTTGCTCTATCTTACTTTCCCCAAGGTAAAATAGCTTTTGGGAAATGTGAAGGGGCATATGTTTAAATGGCCCAGAAGGTCAGGATTTCTGTCCTCAGGCAAATAAAGCAAAGAAGCACAACACATTTTAAGTATGGGGTTTCAGGAATGGAGAAGTGAAAAGGCACGCCAGTTTGAATTTCAGGAATGTTGCAATGCATTTAAAATTAAGGTCAAAAGGGATTCATGCCGGATATCCCTACCATTTCTGTGCAGCAGGATTAGGAAAGAACAGATAAAGCATTCATTAGGGCAAAAGTTAGGACAAGAATAAATAAACCTGGGGAGCAGTCACATGGGGAGCAAAATAATACTGGCTATTTTACTCTGAAAAAGAAACAGCTTGTAGTTAAGATTAAATAATAAATTAGACTGGTATTTTAAGAAAAATGACACCAGAAAGATATTTTGTCCTACTCAAACTCCTAATCAGTATAAACTGATTCCAATGCATATTTTAATATTGGGGGTGGGGGTGAGTGGGTAGAGATGGTAACTTTATGTAATAGAATAAATGCTCTTGCTTTTTCAATTAGAAGAGAAAATATATCTCTTTTCTTAGCTTCCATAACTGATGGCCAAAATATGGATATTGTCTTACCCAGACCATTTAAAAATACATTGAAGAAATTGTACTGCTCTCTTTCTCACAGTGTTTAATTATATTGTATTAGAAAATTTTCTTGGTAATGGCCTGGTTTGGCAAATTGAATCAGTGTATCATTTAACATCTTAAAAGAAGCTAAAAGGATATTCCAAATGACTATTTACCACTTAGGGGAATTCTATAGTTGGCAACTGATTTTCAGTGACCAGTATTAAAGCATTATGGGAATATTTGTTCCATGAGTATGTCACTAAGAATATATAGATCCATTTCTAAATTGAAAATCAAATGGTATTTTAAGTTACATTTCTCAAATAGCTAAAATATCAATGACATAGTTATAAGTGCTTATCATGGAAACAATGACCAGTAGCAATTATTGTTGATTATTATCAGAGCCATTAGTAGTTTTAACTGCTACCTTATTATTAACAAAATAATGATGTATTTATTTATATCATCTATATCATATGATACAATATGCCAATCATTTTTTATATGTTACTTCCTCTATCTGCACAATTAGGTATGGCTATTGTCTCTGTTTTAGTGTCTTAGAGAGGTAAGTAGCATACCTGCAAGTTTGTACACCCACCACCATCATCTGGTTGGCACTAAACCCTGTGTCTTAAACAGTATGTTATAATCTTCCTTTTATGTTGACTGCCAAGTGTATGGCTACCTCTCAAAAATATTATTTCTAATTCTTACAATCTTATGTTTACAGAAGCAGAGGCTGAAATTCAGAGTCCTTAGATTCATTAAAGTTCACATAGCTAGGAAATGACAGATCCATGGCTTGAATCCATGTCATATTCTTTTCATTATGCCACAATTAAAATACAGCAAAGAGCATCTATCCATTTGTACCATCCTCTGAAAAAATGGCAATCCTCAAAGAAATCTAATCTCACTTTTTTTTTGAAATGGCCATACTGATCATAGAAGTCAAAGGCACAGAAAAATGGCTAAGGCCTATATTCCATGCCCATGGTGAGTGCATCATCATACCTTCATAAATTTGGCAGAGATTTCTAAGATAATTGAGATCAAAGACCTTCATTTTCCAAATGAAGCCACTGAGGTCAGTAAAACTGTGACTTCAGTAAAGCACCCACCTGGTTAGAGGCTATGGAACCAAGTTCTGGTTCTGCAAGTGACCCTCAGTATAATGGAAATAATACTCTGGTTATCAATAGCAATTTCATGAATCTGGAGTTAAAGAGAGTGTGTGTTTGTTTTCAAACAGAGACTGTATTTACAACTCATGGAAAGAAAAGTAAATCATCTGAAGAATCTGAATGAGAGTAACTTATTCACTCTAATGTTTACCATGAGATTTGACTGCACAGAAACAGAGGTGGAGTCATAATAGATAAGGCTATGAATTGTAGCTCTGTGACTTTGGACAGTGATTTAATGGTTCTGATTGTCAGTTTACAGATTAGTAAAATATGGAAAACAATGTTAAAAGCACCACATACTAACTCACTAGAATAGCTCCTCCCCCACTAACTTGTTAAAATTTTCATTTTCCTCTTTTAAGATTAGTGATGAACTTGCCTAGCTATAGGACACGTGTCTTTTTTCTTCTTTCCCTACATGAGCCGAAAGAAGAAACCTGAACTTAAAGTCTACCCAGAACATAAAAATTCCCTGCCAGCAGAATCCAAGTGAGCAGGAACAATAGGAAAGAGAAACACCAGACCCAAAAAGGGAGAGGTCGGACCATTACAAGTTCCAACAATGTCAGAAGCCCACTCTTCAAAACAGAGGAGCTATCAGCAGTAATAACTGACCTACAATCCCTAAATTGAGTGTTTAAACAGCCAATGGCATTAACTAACTTGCAATCCTTAATATGATTGTTTAGCCAATCACCATATGCCAACATTCCCAATATCTTTATCTCCATCTCCCTATGTCTAATCTAATAAAAATCCTTGACCTCTCCAGCTCCAGTAGATAGATCTGAGGACTTCCTTCATGTCTCTACTGGACTAGTCTTTGCTAATAAACTCTTTCTTTTCTCAAAATCCTGGTGTCATTGAATTGGCTTCTGTGCACATTGGGCAAGAACTCACTTGAGTGGTTACAATGTCTATTTGACAGTGATTGTTTTTTCTTTTCAATTTAAATGATGTCTAATATGCAAAACATGCAAAACAGCAATGGTGTACATACATGCATGTGTGTATGTGTGTGTGTAATGAAGTATATCACATTATTAAAGGAATGCTAATATATGCACTATAATAATAGCAGCAATACTTATAAAGATGATGCATATTATATAATGATAATGTGATGGTTAAGTTCATGCACCCACTTGGCCAGGTGATGGTACCCAGCCGTCTGGTCAAGCAAGCACTTGCCTAACCATTGCTGCAAGGATTTCTGTACCTGGTTAATAAACCAATAGGCTAGTTTATTAAGTCATCAGTCAATTGACTGCAGCTATGGCTGATGACATCAACAAAGGGAATGTCTCCTACAATGAGAGAATGCAGTTGGCTGGATTTAATCCAATAAATCAGTTGAAGACTTTTAAGCGATACAGACAGAAGATCTTCACTTCTTCTTTGGCTGACCAGCAAAGCATTGCCTGAGGAGTTTGTTGAAGTTGCCAGTTCGTTTCCTGAGGAGTTCATCAAACACGTTCATCAAAGTTGCCAGTTCATTTCCTGAGGAGTTCGTCAAAGTTGCCCATTCATCTCCTGAGGAGTTCATTGAACATCTTCATTGGAGTTGCCAGTTTGCTGCCTGCCCAATGGAATTTGGACTTGTGCATACCCACACACATGAGACACTTTTTAAATCTTATATTCATAGATATCTCTCATTGATTCTGTTTCCCTAGAGAAACCTAATACATATAATATACTACCCATTATAATAACTGAATAAATATGCAAGCAATTGTATATGCTCTCAAAAAAAAAAAAAAAAGAACAAAAGTGAAGAATTCCCTATTGCACAATTCCGAATTCTGTATGCTGCCATTTAAATTATTCTTTAAGCCAATATCTGAACACACTTATATCCTGCTTCACCACTAGGCCAGTCCCTGTGTCCTATACTCTATGAATCATCTGCAGTGCCCTGATCCTGTCCAACACTTCCCCATCATTCCTTGTTCCTTTGTTAATGTCATTTCTGCCATCAGAAATGTTCTTCAGGTGCATCTTCATCTCTCCCAACCCTACCCTCATAATATTCATTAATGTAAATTCTTAATCTGCCTTTCCAAGGCCCAGAACCAATGTTACCTTATTCCTGAATTCTTTCCTTATGTCACCAACAGAGGTATGTTTCCTTCTTCTGAATTCCCTTACAGCTTTATCTATATTCTCTTAGTTTCTTTGTGTCCCTAGTGTCTTTTACAAGGATCCTAGTGGCTTTACCCTCCTTTGATTCCCTGACAGTAGGAAGAATTCTCCCTTATACAGTTGTTGAACACATTTCTTTCAGATGCTTTTCACATTTTCCAATGTGGGAATTCAGATGAGCATGGACTCAATATAGATTTAGGGAAAATCCTACCTTACCACCAATTATAGTTTGGAGTCAATTTATTTTATCACATGATACATAGTATGAAAGAGTGTTTCTGCTGCATTGATAGACATTTTATGTTTTAATTTGTATTTGTTATTATTTCCAAGAAACAAGTGATATTATCATGTATATAATTTTTTTGTTAAAATTAAGTTATTTAATGAATATATTAATTAAATTATAGTACAAGTGGTGAAACAATATGGATGACCTATGGATAACTGAAGCTTGGGAAATACAGATTCAGGATACTTTGTTTCAGAAAGAGTAATATGTGGGAGAGAATTGATAAACTGACTCATTCACTCCTAATGACTCATTGTTCAGAGGCAATTATTGTGAGTGAATGAAAATACTATTCCTCAGACTCAGGGGACAATGGGAGATTGGTGTCAGGCAGACAGAGCTCTCCAACTTTCATTATAAGATGTACAAATATCATCAGCAGGCTGTAATAAGATTTATTCCAAGGATGAATACTTCTGTCCACCTGCAAAATGCCCACTGTAAAGGATACCTTCTGTACCAGTGACTTCAGATTAAACCATTTTGGTCATTTAGTACATTTCAAAGATGCTAGTATGTAAGTGAGCTTTAGTAAATATCTTTTAGCAAAACTTCTCCCACCAATTATTTTATCAGTGGGGCTCTGGCTGCTTTCCTTGTGAAGATTACTTCAAAATTCAAGGTCATCCTTTTAAAGTGAATTTATATATATATGTGAAATTGGATATAAAAAAAACTAATTTGACATTTCATTGTTCTTTTTCAGATACACAAAACCACATCATACTGCTTTTAGTAGTTTTCTTCTTGAGGTGACAAAATATTGTAGAAACGCAACACTTCCTTTTCTTCTCTTTCTTTTCCTACCAATGAATATAAATAGATGCTACAACATGGTTCTGTTAGTGAATATATGTATGCATAACCAGAGACCTTCTGTTAGGGAAAAACACAAGCATCTGACTAAGCAAAGCCCATGTGTGATGGTACATGGAAGCATGGAAGATAATACGTTAAAAACTGTCTTCAGGATGACTTCCATTAAGTTACTAATTAGTGTAAAGTAAACAGTAAATCACTCTTCTGACAAAATGGTCAGTCACTTCATGGTCCCTAATATCTCTCTGAATGATACTTGATCATTTGCCTACTCTATAATCAAGAAGAACAGTGCAACACCAAACAAAATGCAATAAATCATGCTTGATGGGTTAAGGGATTGATTATGGCTGCATTTTTAAATTGTTGGCCAAATTGTCCAGGCTACCATCATGACAACTGAGTGAATCCATTTCACGATGCACTTGAAAATCACCAACAGCAAAAAGTTGTCGTTTAAATGGATAAAACACACTATGATGGACCCAATCCAAGCACTGAGTATCTTAGCAAAGGTACAACATTTCGCATTATCACTTAGAATGAAAATAGACTCCGACTAGATTACATAACATTATTTCTCATTTTCTCCAGATGCTTTTTAGATTATCATACACTCTTCCTGCTTACTTATCTCTTTCAACTTGATCTGATTTCCAAAACTCTTGTTCAATTTAACCTCTAGCTAGCATACTAATTAATTTTCTTAGTATTCTTCTCCCAAGATTCTTGACTTAGACTAAGAGTGGTGGTTTGAAGCTGTATGTATCCCAGAAAAACATGTTCTTAAATTTAAACCATTCCTTTGGGTGTGAACCCATTGTAAGTAAGGCCTTTTGATAAGAATTATTCAATTAAGATGCAATCCACCTCAATCAGGATTAGCCTTAATCCTATTACTGGAGTCTTGTATAAGAGAATGAAATTCACCAAAGAGAGGAAAGCCATAGAAGATAGGAAGCTGAAACCAGAAGAGAAAGGAGAGACTAGGAGATGCCATCATGTGCCTTGCCATGTGACAAGGTAAGGACCCAAGATCACCAGCAGGTGGCCCCAAAATGCCACGGTCTTAGGGGAGAAAGCACCGCTTTGATGACTCTTTGATTTGGACTTTTCCCCAGTCTTAAAATCATAAGTAGATAAATTCCTACTGTTTAATGACCCATTTCATGGTATTTGTTTTGAGCAGCCCAGGAAACTAAAACATCAAGTTTACTAGCTTTACACTAGTATCTTATTTCTCCTGCTTGTAGCATTTACCTGATTGTAAACATTTCCCTCTGCTGCTTTTTTTTTTTTTTTTTTTTTTTTTTGGTCTGAATCTTACCTGTCCTTCAACACTCAATTTTAAGCCTGACTTATCGATTAGGTTTTGGTTTATCCTAAGTGATTTCACCAACGCAGAAAATGTTATGGTTCTATCAAGAGACTTCATTCTAGAAATACATGGTGTTCTTTTAGGATTTTCTTTCATTTTTGATTCTCATGTTCTCACAACCTATGTCCAATCTGTCCTAAAATGCTGTAGATACTTTCTTCAATATATATCCAGAACTTCTTGGCACCTTTGGTGACACCAGGTTCTCACCAATTCCACCCTTGTAACCTCAGTCTAAGCCTCCATCATTATTGATTTGGATAATTGCTGAGTTCTCCTAACTAACCTTTGGCAAACACATTTGCCCTCATGAAGTCAGATTATGTGATTTTTTCTGCTTAAATCCAATAGATTTCCATTTATTTCAGAAAAACAAAAATCAAGAAATAAAAAACTTACAGTAACCAAAAAGGCTTACAAATATTTCCCACTAGTTAAATTGCTACTCCCTCATGTTGCACATTTTGCTGCAGCAAACCAGTCTACCCATTATTTCTTGAGTACAAACATACCAAGTGCCCTTACCTCAAGGTCTTTGCTAGTCTGTTCCATCCGCCTGGGAAGCTCACCACCAACATAGCCACATGGCTCACATGCTGCTTTCATAGCAGAACCTATTCTGTCCACCACTAAAATTGAAACCCCATACAAACCAGGTACTTTCCCATCCATTTTAGCTTGTTTATTTTTTCTATAACAGTTATCATATCCTAAAGTATATTATTTAATTATATGTTATATTTATTATTTACTGTCTTTCTTCCCCATTAAATGTTTGTTTTACAAGGGCAGGGGTTTTTGTCCTTTTTATATAATGCTGGAAACTCAATACAGTACAAAGCCTGTACTGTAGGGCATATTCCACATTTGTTAAAATAATTTGTTATCTTTTCACATGCACATTCCAAGTCTTCCCAGTTGGACTGAATTCTTTTTAAAGGAAAAAACTGGGTCTAATCTTCATAAAGACTGTTCCAGTTTGCTAAAGCTGCCAGAATGCAAAGTACCAGAAATGGATTGACTTTTACAAAGGGGATTTATTAGGTTACATATTATAAGTTCTAAGGCCATAAAAGTGTCTAAACTCAATAAGAGGATACTTCACTGAGGAAAGGCCAATGGCGTCCAGAACACCTCTGTTAGCTGGGAAGGCACGTTGGCATCTGCTGGTCCTTTGCTCCCGGGTTGTGTTGCTTTCAACTTCTGATTCCAGTGGCCTTCTCTTTAAGCACCTGTGGGTTCTCATGTAGATTATTTGGGGCTAACTCTGGGCTTCATCTCTTAGCTTAGCATCTCCAAATGTCTGATTTCAATGGCTGTCTCCAAGATGTTTCTGGGTGTTTTCTTTCTAAGTGTCTCTCTTAGCTTCACTCTTAGCTTTTCCTAGGGGCAAAAACAGGATTATGTATCTTAGCTTCTTTTCAAACTCTCTCTGTCAGATTCTCCAAACATCTGGGTCTGTGTTGGCTCTCTTAAGGACTCCAGTGAAAACATTAAGACCCACCTTGAATGGATGTGGTCATATCTCCATGGAAAAATTTAATCAAAATGTTCCACCCTCAATTGGGTGGGTCACATCTCCATGGAAACAACCTAATCAAAAGGTCCCACCCACAATAGTTCTGCCCCCAAAAGATTGTGTTAAAGAACATAGCATTTTATATGGTACATAACAGATTCAAATCAGCATAGAGACCCATTGCAAAGAACAATGCCATATCTTAGACAAAGAGGGTACTCATCAAATATGTGTTAACTAATGGATATTTTTGGTGTTTTAGGCTTTGAGGATGATCCCCAGAAATGTAGGAGTACCTCTTTGGAAGTCTGTTCATTATGCATCATGACTTGCTTTGATTAGATAAATCAAAGGACTGCTTTGCCAAAATACATAGCATGTGCTGATAATAAATCACAGTTGAAAGAGAATAGAGGTAAGAAGTGTTAACAAGATGAAGACATTGTGTTTGGTAGTGAATAATGAGGACTAAGTAAAGGGCCAATTGGAAGAGAAAGATAAAAAGTTATTCCAGATGACAGTAATTACCAAGAATATGCTTATATTGAGGCCCAGTTTCAAAGGCTAAAAATTGATAAAAGGATGGAAGCATTCCATCTTAACAAGAATTAAACAAGAACGTGTCTCACTTTGCCCCTTTACTTTGACTATTAGCCATGAGTTTTAGAGAGATTCATTCAGGGAAGATAATTCCAGGCACTATAAGACAGTCATATTCTTTATCACATGTTTCAAAATTGAGAATTTGTTTTGATTCAGAATTCCCTGTTTTGTTTTGTTTATGTATATACACTATTTATTTATAGAATTAAATGTATTAGACGTGATGTTTAGTTCAGACCTAGGTTTTAATTCTGGCTCTGTCATCAATAGCTGAATGCCATTGCAGCATGTTGTTAACTGTCTAAAATTTATTTTTCCTATTTGAGTTGTTTTAAATATTAACATTTGTAGCATTTAGAAAACACTCAGCACACAAAGTTAATTCCAGATTATTTGTACAAATTTATAATGTAATTATCTAAACTTTTCTGTAATATTCTCCTATTCTTTTTTCTTACTTGTCCTGGCATTAGCAGAAAACAATTTTTAAAAATGCTCAAACAAAAGTAATTTTTATGCACATCAAAGGAAGAATGGGTTACAGTAAATTTAATGTATTTTAAGTATACTATAGGTGGGCATATTTTTCATTTGACATTTATTAGTCAGGGTTCTCTAGAGAAACAGAAGAGATTTATTATAAAGAATTTGCACATGCAACCATGGGGCCTGGTAAATCCTGACTCTGTAGGGCAGACTGCAAGCTAGAAATTCCAAAAATGGTGATTCTGAAGTCCTCATTCCAAATTCCCTAAGGGAAGCTGGCTGACTAGAAATTCCAACAAAAGCCAATGCTAAAAATGAGTCTGAATTCCATTTCTGATCTCTGAAATCCTTAGTTTTGGCTTTAAAATCTCCAGGTGATTGGATAAGCACACTCCCCACGTTGCTGGGGGCAGTTTCCTTTGCGATCATACATGCAAACAACTGATTATAGATGCAAATCCCATCCCCAAATACCTTCATATTAACAAGCAAGCCAGTGCTTGGTCTAAGGACTGAGGACCATAGCCTAGCCAAGATGATTCATGAAATTAAGCACCATAGACAATATCAATTTGATATCTTAATCCATTTTCAGGCATTTTTTCTTTTTTTTTAATTTTTCCTGTGCCTATTTGTTGGCAGTCTTTGGCAGGTGAACTGGGCACATTAGGCTTTCCTAGGCACTGCTTTTACTTTTACTTATTCTTTCACAGTTAAGTGTATAATTTTGTACAATTTCTCACATTTGAGATATGTCTTTTTGTTTCTTTCTGTTGTATTTTAACTTTTTTCTCTACCTTAAAAAATGAAAATTATTAAAAAAGAAGAGAATAAATACAGATAAGGCATTCACTTCCTCATTTAATCATTTATTTAGCAAATGTTTCTCCAAATGCTATTCCTGCTGTAGTTCAGATGAACTGTGCTGAAAATGCAATATGAAAATTCAGATTATGAGCTAAGACAACTTCCACTACAGTGAGGGAGAAAGGAATGGGAAAGAAATCAATGAAAGCATATAGAGTGATGGGTTTTATTGCAGATTAAATCATAGCATAAGATGAAGGCCCACTAGTTCAACTGGATTTGAAGTGGAGGAGAGAGGCTTTGACAAAGAGAAAATGGCTAGAAAAGTAATACTAATCAGTCAAATAAAGGTGGCCTGGTCATTCCTTAATGGGGCAGATTGTATTACCATTCCTGATTATTCATTAGCCTGTTATAGGGAAAATGTCTATATCGTTTACCATGGAACTTTGTAGTATTTTCCAGTAGACTAGGCAGAGTATATATGCTGCTCTAATGACCTTGAGCTTGACCATGTAATTTGCTTAGGCGAATGAAATATGGACAAAATTGATGTCCTACCATTTTTGAACTAAGATCGTCACATGAAATGTGAGTTACCGCTCACTCTTGTGTAATTTTGTCATACACTCTAAGAATAACATGTCTAGATAGCTGTTTATCACAGACAAAGCTGAAATTTAAAGTTAATTCCAATCCAATCCACAGACTGGATCCCTAGTAAGGCTGGTAGTAACTTAGCTAATATGCAAAACTGTGGGTAAGAAATATTTGCTTGTTACTGTAAGTCATTGAGTTTGGAGATTGTTATGAAGCAATATTTTAGCAAATCTGATTAACACCGGGAGAAAGTTGGTATGATGTGTGGAAGCATCAAGATGTGAAATAATGTGGCATATATCAGGGTTTCAAGTATGAAAATATAAGGAAAGATTAGAGCATAATGTTAGGGGAAGGAAACCTGGACTTTTATATAGCATGCCAGAGAATTTGGTTATAAGCTTCTCCTAGAGAAAGTGTGTATGTTGAGTAACAGAAAATGGAAAAAAAACTGCATCCTTGGGTACATCAGTTTCAAAAGTTGGGGTAAAGAAAGAGGAGATGGCAGACCAAGAAAATTCAGTTAGAGAATTAAAAGAAAATTGTGGCACATTGTATTCTGGTAACCAGATAAGAAAATAAGTTTAAGAAGCAAGAAATTGGCAAAATGTTCAAATGATGAATAGAGAACAAATAGGAAACAGGTTGAGATGTGGTTTGTGAGTTTCTCTATTAGGAGGTCCTTGTAACTTTGATAAGAAGAATTTTCATGAAGTCACACTGAAATGAATTGAGGAGAAAGGGATAGATATTAAAAACCTAGAGAGATTTCTCAAGAAGTGTGATCATGAATGGTAAAAAAGAAAAAAGGTGCTACCTGGAAGGAGACATAGATAGGATTCAGGCAGTTTTGATTTCATTTTCAAGGTATGTCTTCAGCATACATAGTTTCTAAGAATAAAAACCTAGTGATTTTTATTCAAGAATAAAAAGATACTAGAAAAAGTAGAGAAAAATGTTGGAAGGACACAATAGAGAAAGTAACAGGAGAAATACCCAGATTATACGCAGAAGAATCAGTCGTAGAATATAGGAGTGTTTCACTTCCAATTTGACATGAGGAAGGGCAGTTAAACTAGATAATTTCATTTCCTTCCTCTTATAAACTAATTCTATTTGTGTCTTTTGGATTTTCATTATGGGTCACAAACATTTGTTTCTTTGTATGTCTAGTAATTTAAAATTTTATCTTAGTCATCATGAGAGGCATTATAGAGACTGGAGTTTGTGTGCTAGTTTGCTTTGTTTTAAAAGCCAGTTAACTTGGATGGAATTGAATGTCAAAATTCATCTCCTCTGCTGTTGATGGCAGCCAAAGTGTCTGTTAAATTCTCTCAGCCTCACCTTAGTGGCTTATAGTATAGTTGCAAGCAAGAATAATTCAGGGGCCAGCCAGAGAGTTGGATAGAGTTTATATACAAAAGTTGGAGTTCTCCCTTTCTAGATAGACCCCATCCCAGGTTTACGGTCATTTTCTATCTAATATCATCATGCTAAACAAAATGCTCAGGTTTATCAAGAAAGTAAGACCATGGGTTTCTATTCAGGATTTAGCCTCCCCACATGGCATCATCTAGGCCTGCACTGGAAAAAGAAATTTGTAAAAAAAAAAGAAACTATCTAGTTTCTTTCTCTGCCTCCAAATGAAGTCTCCTGCTCCAGATTCTGCCTGCTTTTGTTAACTTTTCAGTGCTTTTGGTAGTTAATTTTTGTAGTTTATTCAGACTTTATAGTTTTTATCTGAGGGAGAGTTGGTCCAAATAAGGACTGCTCCATCCACCATAACTGTCATAAATGTTTTTTATTAATTGCCTTTTACTACTGAATTGCAGATCCTATCTCCTAATGATGAGCTTAGTAATTCTTAAACACACACACCCTCAGACACCATTAAACAATAAGAATATAAAGAATGGAAGAGAAAAAAAATCAAACTTAAATATATCTCCCACTTCATGAAACCATTTACTATTTCCTGAACAGAGCCACTATCACAAAATTTTATAGCCTTAGATAAATGAACAATCAAAGGTGTTTTAGTTATAACAAATTGTACAGGAAGAGTGCCTTATTGTATGGAATAATTGTGTCTCCAGTTTGTCTAACTATAAATGCATACTGTAATAGTGCTTAATAATAGTCTAGATTTGTCAACTCATATTTTCTGAAAATAGAATATTATGGTAAAAATATTATTCCACATATCTGTGAATGAGTAAGACAAAATGAAACAGGAGTTTTTGTTTGTTTGCTTGCTTGTTTTAATATTAGTTGTTTCCTTGTTTGTGGAGATGTCTAAGTAAGTTTTTTTACTTATAGTAATATTTGTATTTTCAAATTAAAACAAAAGAAAGATAATGTTTAGGGATATATAAGTTGAATCAGCAGAGGGTAAAAACTGTACAAGACATAGGTTTTAGGAAACCTGATGGTGTGGAAATAATTTAACAGCCTTTTAAGCATTTCATAATTGATAAGTTTCCTGTTCTTGAATTCATACATTCACTCAATAAATATACACGAGAACTGACTATGAGCCAGAGATAGCAGCAAACAGAACACAGAAAAATCCTTACTATTAAGTAGCTTACATAAAAGAAGGGGAAAATAAATAAATTTGAGGAGTACAGGGAAATTACAGCGAATCTCGATGTTCTCATGGTAGATGGTTAAGATAAGCCAGCAGTACTGGGTGAGGGGCTGGGGCAGGGGGCAATAAGTCATCCCAGGAGACTCTTCTGGCAGTGATGATGTGGCAGAATGGAAAGGATTTTTATTATTTGTAACAAATAAAAGAAATTTATTTTCTCACAGTTCGGGAGGCTTGAAGTTTGAAATTGAGATGTTAGCAGGGTTTTTTTGTTTGTTTTTTATTTTTATTTTATTATTATTATTTTTTTTTCTGGAGGCTCTGAGGGAGAATACATTCCATGCCTCCTGCCTGGCCTCTAGTGGTTGTCAGCAATCCTTGGCATTGCTTGGCTTATAGCTGCATTGTCTCTTCAATCTCTCCCTCCATTATTTCAGGGTCTACTTCCCAGTGTGGTTCTATGGCTCTGTTCTACTCTCCCTCCTTATAAGGACACTAGTTATTGGATTTAGGGCCTACCTGCTCCAGTATGACTTCGTGTTAACTTGATTACATCTGCAAAGTCACTATTTCCAAATAAAGTCACATTTACAGGTTCTGAGTGTACGTGAATTTTTGAAAGGCATTTTTTTGTTAGAATGATTACCCATTTTCTTTGAAATAACGTGCAAGATAAGGCAAAGTAGAATTCACTGTTGTTTGGATAGATTATTCAAAATGACACTGTTTTTGTCTTCTTTTTCTCAGTGCCAAAATAAAATATGTATGCTCCATTAGCATGAGAAATGTATAGAAATTAAATTTTAAGAGTATTTGCACAAGTAACAAGCTGAGTCAATGAAATCTAGAAGTATGTCTAATCTTTCTGGACACCTGCTAGAAACACAATCCATAATTCCTTTTAGTATTTGTCCTAGTTTGCTAATGCTGCAGAATGCAAAACACCAGAGATGGACAGGCCTTTATAAAACGGGGGTTTATTTCACTACACAGTTACAGTCTTAAGGCCACAAAGCATCCAAAGTAACACCTCAGCAATCGGGTACCTTCACCGGAGGATGGCCAATGGCGTCCGGAAAACCTCTGTTAGCTGGGAAGGCAGCTGGCGTCTGCTCCAAAGCTCCGGCCTCAAAACGGCTTTCTCCCAGGACGTTCCTTTCTAGCAAGCTTGCTTCTCTTCAAAACATCACTCCCAGCTGCACTCCCTTTCTTCCCCCCGACTCAGCTCATTTATATAGCTCCACAGATAAGGGCCCACCCTGAATGGGCGGGGCCACGCCTCCATGAGAACATCTCATCAGAATCATTGCCCACAGCTGGGTGGGGCACAGTCCAAGCAAATCCAACCATTACCAAAACTTCTGCCCCACACAAGACCACAAAGATAATGGCATTTGGGGGACACAATACACTCAAACTGGCACAGTATTGATCTTCTCTTTCTATTTCAGCTTATTGTGTTCACTATATTCTGTAAGGAATGTGAAGTACATAAGGAGTTTTTTTTTTTTTTTTTTTTGAAAGCATTAATTATAAACATAATAGTTTATGAGATCAGGAATTTAAAAGACAGTTACAAACTTTTCTGGCTTTCCACAGTTTTAAGTATGACTGAATTTTTAAATCTGTTCAACTTTCCATGAAACCATATTTTGAAAGTGAAGAAAACTTACTTTATAGTTATTTACCATTAAAATGACAACAAACTGTGATGGCACAGTATTTTTATTAAATCAACTTAAGTCTTTTATGACCTCCTCCCCATGACAACTTGTTTTTGTTCTAGCATATTTTTCTTTTATGAAAAAATAACAGTTCCAAGAATACTTAGCTGAGCTCTATTCATGAGATGTGTATTGGCCTGGTTTGATGCATATAATAATTCAACAGTATTGAGGGGTCCTTGCTTAGATGCTGTAAGGAAGCAGACTCCTGAGACCTCATGCTCCCTAAACTGTACAAGCATAAGGTTGCAAGGAAGCCACACTCATGCCTCAGGTACTTTTATTTGAAGACACAGATGTCAATGAGAGACCCATTCAAAGCTAAATGTTGCAAAGAAATATGCTGTTTGGGCAGCTCACTTTCAAGCAACTTGACAAAGTCGCAAATTGAATCAAGAAAAACAGATAGTATAGCCTTAATACATGGTAGTGTCCACTTTGGTTTAACATCAGGACAACTCTTTCTCTCCTCTCAAGCTCTACAAACCTATTCAAATGAAACAAAAATGATGATCCTCAAGAGAAGCAGACACAGAGATGAGCAGCAAGCAAGTAAAAGTGTTTTGTTGAATGCAATGGAATACTGAGCAGCTGGCTAAAAGAAGGATTGAAGTTGTGAGGCATGCAACTAGGTGAATGAACTTGGAGGACAGTGTGTTGAGTGAAATAAGCCAGTAATGAAAAGACAAATATTATAATGCCTCACTAATATGGACAAAATATAATGTGCAAACACTGATTATTGAATTTGAGAGCATGGGTTATCAAAAGAAGGCTTATTGTAAAGTTTCCTAGATTGTAAGCTCTTACAGCAGTCACATCTATTCCTGAGTTGTTATGGTTATCTCTAAATTATGAGATTTTGAGTTCTTTGTGTATAACCTGATTGTTCGCTGGAACTTTGGGTACCTATGTGACACCTGAGACTCAGAGCTAGAGTTCTGCAGCTATGGAAGTCAGCATTACCCCATACAGCAACTGTTTAAAAAGCTGAAAAAGAAATCAGACTTCAATTAGAGATATGAATGAAACTGATCTGGTTAGGACTAAGGCAAATCAAACTAAAGGATAAATTACAATATTGACTGTATTTTAAAACTTCAAATTTTGTGTGAGACAAAAGGAAGAGAT
Source organism: Choloepus didactylus (assembly GCF_015220235.1). Classification (NCBI taxonomy): domain Eukaryota; kingdom Metazoa; phylum Chordata; class Mammalia; order Pilosa; family Megalonychidae; genus Choloepus; species Choloepus didactylus. The sequence continues at coordinate 25,318,596 of NC_051310.1, forward strand.
GTTTATTGGGTGCAAAAATTTTAACTTGTATGGTCAGTTTATTCAAACACCAAATTTCATGAGCCTTGAATACGGAGTTAGGTCTTGGTTTGTACAAGTTAGTGTGATTCCCCCATATATTTCAGAATAATTTGGACAGAGAATAAAAAAAAAATATTTGCAAAGCCCCCTTGAGGAACTGGGGAAAAATGTGGAAATATTAAATTTCCCTACCTGGGGAATTGCTGATATTCTTACAAGCATTGGGGACTACCAATTTAATAGGCCAAGACCTTGATCTTGGGGCTTGCCCTTATAAAACTTATTCCTGCAAAGGAGAAGCTAAGCCTACTTACAATTATGCCAAAGAGTCACCTCCAGAGACCCTCTTTTGTTACTCAGATGTGGCCTTTCCCTTTAAGCTGACTTTTCAAGTAAACTCACTGCCCTCCCCACTACATGGGACATGATTCCCAGGAGTATAAATCACCCAGATGGACATGACTCACAAGAGTATAAATACCCCTGGCAACACAGGACATGACTCCAGAGTATGAGCCTGGCCGATGCATAGTGGGGTTGAGAAAGCCTTCTTGGACCAAAAGTGGGAAGAGAAATGAAACAAAATAAAGTTTCAGTGGCTGAGAGATTTCAAATAAAGCTGAGAGGTCATTCTGGAGGCTATTCTTATGCATTATATAGATATCCCTTCTTAGTTTTTAGTGTATTAAAATAGCTAGAAGGAAATACCTGAAACTGTTGAACTGTAATCCAGTAGCCTTGATTCTTGAAGATGATTGTGTAACTATATAGCTTTTACCATGTGACTCTGTAAATGTGAAAACCTTGCAACTGGCACTCCCTTTATCCAGTGTATGGACAGATGAGTAAGAAAATAAAGACAAAAAATGAATAAATAATTGGGGGTGGTGGATAAAGGGTATGCGATATTTTGTGTTCTTTTTCTTTTTCTTTTTCTTTTTATTTATTTATATTTTTGGAGTAATGAAAATGTTCAAAAATTGATTGTGGTGATGAATGCAAAACTATAGAATAATATCATAAACCATTGGTTGTACACTTTTGATAAATATCTAGTATGTAAATATATCTCAATAAAATTATGTTTAAAAAAGTGATTTGTTGAGACCAGCATAATTCTGATACCAAAATCTCATCAGAATATTATCAGAAAGAAAAGTACAAATATTACTCATGAACAGAGGTAAAAATCCTTAATAAAATATTGGCATAACCAAATAAAGCTGCATATAAAGACAATAATATATTATTACCAAGAAAGTTTTATCATAGTAATGTCATATTACTTCAGTATTCAAGAACAAATGAATGTAAGTATAATTCACATATTAAAAGAATCAAGTAGAAAAAGTTATAATTATTTCAAGTGCAACAGAAAAAGCATTTAACAAAAATTAGTACCTAATTTTAATTGACATGTTTAGAAAAATAGGGATACACAAAACTTAAAGCTAATATCGCACAAGGATTCATTTCCTAGGGCTGCCATAAGAAATTGCCGCAAATTTGGTAGCTTAAAACAACACAAATTTGCTGTCTCACTGTTCTGGTTTGCTAAAGCTGCCATTATGCAAAATACCAGAAATGGATTGGCTTTTATAAAGGGGATTTATTAGGTTACAGATTTACAGTTTTAAAGTGATGAAAGTGTCCAAACTAAGGCACCAACAAAAGCATACCTTCACTGAAGAGTGGCCGATGGTGTCCGAAAGACCTCTGTCAGCTGGGAAGGCATGTGGCTGGCATCTGCTGGTCTTTTGCTTCTGGGTTCTGGTTCTGAAATAGCTTTCCCCAAAATGTCTCTGGGCTTCTGTCTCTCTTAGCTTCTCTCTCTCAGCTTCTGTGCTTGTTCTCCCAGGTCATTTCTCACTGAGTGTCCACGGGTCCTCTATTAGCTTCTCTGGGGCAAACTTTGTGCTTCATCTCTTTAGCTTAGCATCTCCAGACATCCATCTATTTGCATCTCCCAGCATCTCCAAGCATCTGGGTCTCTGTGGGGGTTTCAGCTTCTTAAGGCCACACCTTCATGGAAATAATCTAATCAAAAAGTCTCACAGTTGGGTGGGTCACTTCTCCATGGAAACAAGCTAATCAAAACTCCCATCCACAATAAATCCACATCCACAAGACTGAATTAAAAGAACATGGCCTTTCCTGGGTTACACAACAGTTTCAAACCAGCCCACTCATGTTTCTAGAGGCCACAAGTCTGAAATCAAGGTGTTGGAAGGACTCTCCCTCCAAAGGCTCTAGGGTAGAATCCTTCATTACCTCTTTCAGCTTCTGATATTTCCTGGCATTCTTTAGCATGTGGCAGCATAACTCCAATCTCTGTTTACCTCTGTTTCCATGCGGCCTTCTTCTTTTTGTGTCTGTGTGCCCTTTCCTCCTAGAAGGAAGTCATTAGATTTAGGGCCCACTCTATGACAGCATGATTTAAACTTGATCCTTAACTAATCATATCAGCAAGGACTCTATTTCCAAGCAAGGACACATTCTCAAGTTCTGGGTGGATATGACTTTTGGTGGGAGTGGGGGTCACTATTCAACCCACTACAACATGTTATGAAATATTGAAGGTCATCTCTCTAAGATCAGAACAAAGTAAGAATGTCTACTCTTCCCAATTTTATTCAGTATTCAGTATCATACTGAAATTCTTAGCCATTGCAATAAGACAAGGAAAAATGAAAAGAAGGGAAAGGGAAGGGAAGGGAAGGGAAGGGAAGGGAAGGGAAGGGAAGGAAAGGGAAGGAAAGGAAAAAGAGAAAAGTCACATAGATTGGAAAGAAAGAAGTAAAACTGTGTTTATTCATAGATGTTTGTTTCCCAAGAAATCCTAGTGAGGATTAAAAAAATAAATAAAAGCTATTAGAACTAATAAGCAAATTTACCTAGGTCACCAGAATATGAGCTCCATACATACAACAAATGTATTTCTACATATTAGCAAAAAACAATTGGAAAATCAAACTAAAACTCAAAATCACTTATGACAGCATCAAAACATAAAATGTTTATGAAATATGTATAAGAATTCTGTACCAAAAATTTTAAAATATTGTAGAGAAAAATTAAAGAATATCTTTATATAATATGTGAGATTATATAACCTGTTTATTGATCGGAAGGCTTGATGTTGCTAACATGTCAGTTCTCTCTCAAATAATGTATGGATTCAATGATATTTAATTAAACCCCTAGTAAGATACTTGTTTATAGAAATTGACAAATGTTATTAAATTGACATGGACATTTAAAGTGATAGCATATCTAAATAATCTTGACACAAAAGACAATTTTAAAGACTTGCATTACCTGATATTCATATTTACTGTAATATTTTAGTGACAAAACAGTGTGGTATTGGTATAAGCATAGTAAATAGGTCAGTGGAACTGAATAGAGAGTTGTGAAATACTCCCATGCATATATTGTAAATTAATTTTCAACAAAGATGCTAAGATAATTCAATGTTTTTTCAACAAGTGATGCTGTAACAACCAGATATCTATAAGCAAAAAGAAGGAGGCACCGAACATTATATCATCTAAAATACAAAATTTAAGCATATACTACATTTGGATCATAAACCAAAATTCATATTTGAATCATAGATGTAAATATAAAGCTAAAACTATTAAACTTCAATAGAAAAGAAACAAAGTTAGATAGATTCACAGTCTTGGAGTAGGCAAAGATTTCTTAGAAATAACACTAAGAAAATCAGTAATAAAAATATGATAAGATAGAATTTATCAAAATTAATCACTACTGTTTCTCAAAAACATCGTTAAGAAAACTAATAGCAATCCGGCGACCTATAGAAAATATGCACAATAGATATATCTGAAAAAGGACTTGTATCCAGAGTAATAAATAACTTCTTCAAATATATAATAAAAAGAAAAATAATCCCATAAAATGACCAAAGATCTGAAAGAACTTTCCAGAAAAAAAAAGATGCATAAATGGTTTTTAGGCCCTAGATGAGATAAAATTAAAATCACATTGTGTTTACTCTGCTAAAATTAACAACAACAAACCTAAAATACCAAGTATTGGAAGGATGTGGAGCAAACGGGAACGTTTTGCAATGTTGGTGGGAGTGTCAAATTATAGAGTTTGGAAAAATTTTTTTTTTTTAAATAAAGGTAAACATCCACCTACACTAAGGAATATCACTGCTAGATATTTACTAGTACTAGTGAAAACATTTAACTAAAATGGATTCTACAAAGTTGTTCCTAAGAGCTTCATTCATAATCATAAACATTGGACACCATTCAAATGTTCCTCAGCAGGAGAATGATTCGACATATTATGGTATATCCATTCAATGGAACACTGCTACTCAGTAATAAAAAAGAAGGCATTACTGATATACACATGAACACAGTTGAATCTCAAAAGCATTTTCTTGAGCAAAAGAAATTAAACACAATAAGCATGTACTAGACCTATATGAAATTATACACATAATTTATGTAAACATATACTATATAAAATATTATATATTTATATGAAATTGTCAAACAGATAAATAAGGCATGCAGTTAGAATTCACAGTAATGCTTTCCTTGGCTGGGAAGGGGATGGACTGGGAAGGGTATGAGTAGATTTTCTGGGATCAAGGGTATGTTTTATAACTTGATTGGGGTGGTAGTAACATGTTTGTGTGTGTTTGTCAGAATCATTGTACTGAGCACTTAAAAGCTATGTCTATGTTTTATGTAAATTATATTTCAAGAAAAATGAATAAAAATTGACTTGTTTTTTTCCTTCACATTTTTTTACTTTCTATTTTTGGTCTGTTTATGAACTGTAATAGAAGGAAAATATCAGTAGTGAGAGGGAATATGAGATTTGTTTCTCAGGAAATCTGTAAAGTGTCAAGGCCAGAATGAGATTCTGATCAGGAACATGCCACGGTTCTTTTGAAAATCCTCCGTATCACCCAAAGTTTGAATTGGCATTAAAAATAGATTTATGTCCTATTTAGCCTTTCAGTCAACAATCAGTTCATGAAGATAAAAATATATGACTCATATAATATTTAACATTGAAGATTCTTTCATGAATGTAATATTATTTGATTGTCAAAAATACAATCAAATGAACAGAATAAATAGACCAATGATCCAGAGAGGGAAGACATCATTAATCTCCAGTTTATAGATGATGAAACAAGGCTCAGAGAGGAAAAATATCCCACCAAAATTGCATAGCTAGTATATAGTGAAGCTGGAAATGATTTTAATACTTTAAGATTTAATCTATTTTTTCAACTAGTCCATCTTATTTGAACTGCTTTCTTTAGTAGGAAAATTACTAGACAAAGGACACATTTTTCCTATTCATGTCTCCTCTAGGAGTATATGAGCGGAGAGGGAAAAAGAACCAGCTAGATCGTCTAGAGAGATGAAATTCATCAAAGGAACTTAACAAAGGATGTCACTTTTTGACAACCAGAGTAGTTAACTTGTAGAGATAAAATTAACCAGAAGGTTTAGAAAGTTAAGGGTTTCTAGAAGCTTGGGGAGGGGTGTCTTAATTCCAAAATATGTAGAGAGACCATACATTCTCAAATACATTTAGCTTCTCTTTTGGTTCTTGACTTCTATGAAAAATGTGTAATGTTGCCAAACTTAATGCTTCCTTAGTCTAAGAACAGATTTTACGTCACATGCCTCCATTAACTATCATTGTTCACTTATAATTTGACAGTTGGCTGTCACATGTTGACAAGCTGTTTCTTTCCTCTCTTTTATGCTATTTCTTTATGTTTAGATTTAAAGAAATAACATCTTTTTTTAACTAGGTAAAGCTCAGGATGCGTTATATAAAATTGTCTTTTAACCATAAAAATAGAGAACAAATTATTAAATTATCATTTCACATCTTATTGTCCTTGAAAAAATATTATTGCTCTCTTCTTGAGTGTTCCCCCAAAGCTCTAATGTTTTTGTTCCTGATATTTTATTCAAAGATCTATCTAAGCTTAATATATAGGAGAAAATGGGTCTCAAATTTCTTATTTTAGCTAGTTAGTCTCCTTTTTTTCGAAACATCATTGCCTCATTCCCCTTACGTTATCTTAGAGAAAATTTAGATATACATGTAATTGATTATTCTGTGATGGATAAACCAATTTGGATTATCTATTTTTACATCCCAAACTTTTCCTAACCCATATCTTACACAGCCATTTTCATTAAATTCTCTCAAGAAAACTTCATTAATTTTCCACTAGTCAATATCATGGATAAGTAATAATTGATACCAAATATTGAGGTCCTACTATGAGCCCAAATCTGTCATCTATTTTGGTATATAATATCATATTCAAATTTAACATAATAAAAGGAAGGCAGGATTTATTATTTCTGATTTACAGAAAAATAAACTAAGCTCCAAAGAGGGTAAATGAGTTGACTTAGGGCCCGTAGATGATAAGTGAGTAAGCAGAAGCTGAATCATTGGTCTCTCTGACTTTTAAACTTGTCAGAGCTCAACAGTGCCCTTGTCAGCTGCATGTATCTTTTTTCTCTAGTGATACCATTTGCTTTTAACTACTCCATAACTATCTGTGCTGTGGGCCCCTTGGTTGCCCCTCTAACCTTGCCACTTATTATGAAAACAGCAGCCTCCTGCCTTCTTATGTTTAACACACGACTACCTGGTCTTGACTGTTTTGAATCTTATTATCCCCACAGCTATCATGGGAGCAATTCTGACATTGCCTTGTCTACAGCCTGTCCTGGCCTATTGCGGAGAGATACCACGGAAGTTTTTATTGATGCTAGAGCCATCTAACCTACATTGATCTTAGCTAGCTCCAGGAGGAACTTTGGAGCAAAAATAGCCACTGAAATTGTCCCCAGTTGGATCTAAATTGGGAGTGCTTTATAACTCCACATCCATGACTTGTTAGACTTGGGCTGTCCCAGGAAAGGGTGTGACTTCGGACGAGGCAACTTTCAAGCTGAGAAAATTCTGAAGGGGCCGATAGTTGAAGGGTCTGGCACATAATAGGTGTACAATTATGATTTAATAAATGAGTGAATGAGTGAGACAATGAAGGTATAATAGAGAATTTTTCAGTAAATAAAATTAATTAGTGAAGTAAAATAAAATAATAAAATATAACAGGTTAGGGAGCCATCTCCACCATTACTTATTTATGGACAGCTCATAGAAAGTATCACAAACATTACCAAACTAGCTTGGCCAATGCCAATGTAAAGGCAAAACAAAGATTAAAATGAACCATTTAGTGAGTCATCTGAAGGCTTATCAAAATTGACATCTGGCTACCTGGGACTATTAATGTTGGACAGAATGTAACTCTCCATCATGGTGTTTTGGCTCAATACAGACACAGATGTATAATCCTGCTGGAAAGTACCAACTGTGAGCACTAGATAGTGAAATCCTTGCTTACAAATAAAACATTAAGATTTATGCCAGTGCTTCATAAAGTTTCTAGGTGACATTTTAATTATTGAAACTTTTTTTAGTGACATATATTCTCTTACAGTTTCCTTTCGTTGATCAATTAAAAGAAGAAAAAAACACACTATATTACCAAAAATGATGTCCGTTTAAGCCTTCTGCTTTTACCTGATTTTGTTACTGAAAATAAATGACATTTCCTTTCCACTCAGGGTCATCTTTTAAGTTTGATGAATCATCTTCTTGAGCCTTTGAACTGTACATGTGGGCTTTCGTGAGAAAGTACCTCTATCTTTTACCAGTGCTAAGTCTATTCAGAATGTTGACGAAAATGAATGATAGGAGGATTCCGGATCTTCCAAAGGCCAAATATTATTACAGATTCCAGATGTATTATTGTTGGCAACTGCCAGGTATCAGTGGGCTATTCACATTTATTCTGGAAAACCATATTAGGTTCATTGGCAATTCATCTAAACTCCATGTTTATCACATCTATTTACTTTCAATCACATGTTGTTGCAGAGTTGCATGTAGACTTTAAATAACTGTGTCATTTTATTCCATAGTATCTCTAAAATCAAGAGACTGTGATTAAATTCCAATGGAGAAACTAATTGTGGTATGAAAAGAAATCCACAAAGTTTTAAGATTGCATTCTTAAAATACAAGCAAATGCAATAAAAGACAAAATGTATTAGCTTATTTACCTTTTATTCACTTATTCAACAATTGTTTTCGAATGACAGTTATTGAAAGCAACAGGCAGAGAATTCCTCTCTCATGTAACTTACCATCTAATTGAGAAGAATGGTAATGATTTATCTAAAAAAGATATGTAAGATTTCAAATTGTGATTGAGAACTGAGGAAAGCAGAACTGAAGGTGGGAATAGCAGGTCAAAATCCCCCTTGGTGAAAAGGAGCATGGCACTCTGGAGAAACTCATGGAAAGCTGCTGGAGGCAAAGGAGGTTGGAATGAGCCTAAGAAGTATGAAGCAGTGTGATGATGGGGAACATTCAGTGCCAGAGAAGACTGAAGTTTCTGCTACTGCAGTCATTAATCTGGAAACTAAAGAGGAACCCATCATTACACCTTATGAAAATGATTGTGTATGCATTGCTACAAAGCCACACAGCCCTCTTTAAATGTATCACTGTGATTTACCATAATGAAGTCAAATATTACAAATAAATTTCCATTATGCTACAGAGAAATGTATCTCTCTGTATTCAATAAGCAATATTCCATGCTAAAAGCAAATAGAGACGTCTGGAAAATACATCATATGTAAATGAAGCTAATATAATATGTTTTGGATTCAGCTTTTAGAGTCATTTACATCATAGATGCCACTATTACTGTTTGGGTTTAATTAATGTATCTTACAATTACATTGGACCTGATTTCAGATTCATTGGATCCAAGTTTGACTATTTATGGGTGAGAATTTAAGGCCCCTATGAGTTCAGTGTGTTTCTAAAAGTCATAAAGGTTCCTACCCACAGAACGAGTCCTGCTGGTGAACAAAATGGCAAATTTGGATGAATAAGAAAAAGACATCTTATTTTGTATAACTACAGACAAGGGGATGAGTGGAGCTGAAATCCAATGTATACTCCACTCCCAAACCACTACTCCCAGGTAGGATGACACTTTGTATGCTCATATGGGACACAAGCTACCCAGTGTTTAAGTGTGTTCCTGGGCAGAACAAAAACTGGAATTTGAGTCTCCTGATTCTTAGTCATTATGGCATCACTATTCACTTAGGCAAACCGTCTTTCATGTGGAAGATGAATGGAAAACACCTTTCACAAGGAGGTCATCAACATAACTGGAAGTTTGTTAAGCATTTTTTTCAATTATTAAAAAACAACATTACTTTTGTTCATATTAATTAATAAGTGTAGTCATGCTTACAACTGCTCTTTCAACAACTATTGGCATTCCAGGCAATATTTTAGATGCTGAATTAAATGTATGTGACTCTAAATCTTCTGATAAGCAACAGAGAAGAGGTACACCCATCGTCCTTCTGAAGAGAGCAAGCATATTTTGAAACACATGACCTGACTATTCTGGCACCAGGTGATGGTGTCAGAGGTAAGCCACCTCACCCCACAACAGTAAATTCTGTGTTGGCCAGGGAGGTTACAGCTGGCCTGAGTGAAGTCTGTCAATAGGAACTCTCAGTTTTGGAATAAGGTTGGATAACGAACGTCTTCACTTTTCAGAAGTCTGAAGAGAGACACAGTAAAGAAAGGGGGCTCATTTGTAGTGTTATAAAAAGAGAAGGCAGGAAGTTGAAGCATGGACTGGGAGGAGATAGGGAGAAGTAATGAAATCATGAGAAAGAGGAAACCATGGGGGTAAAAAAGGAAAAGAGTAAAAGTTAATTAGTTGAGAACTGAAAGGAAATGCAGGCAGAGAGAGAATCAGGGACAGTGGGCAGTTCAATCCCATCTATGAGGATCTACCAGAACTACTTTGTATTCTGAGATGAAATCCAGAGAAATTTTCCATGAATCTAGGAAGCACAGTTCTTCCTAGTCTTTTTATTCCCACACCTATCCTGATAACATCTCCTCCATTAGCCAAAGGAAACTGGATGATTTGAAGACTGTCAAACTGACAGAGCCTAATTAACAATTTTTTATAATTTAAATACAAATAAGACACTTCCCCTGCCTCCAAGGAGCTCTCAGGTTAATGAGTGAGATATTATCCTGATTATTATCAACAACTGAGTTCATATCAGAATTTCTGGTCACTTTAGCAACTTGTCATTTTGTCCTTCAGGGAACAAAGTTTTCAGTTCTAATGCATTCATTGTAATGGCTGTAGAACAGTGGATGATATGGTGTTGGATAGCTACAAGGGCTGGTTGATTATGCAAGGCTGCTCAGAGCACTGATAAAAGGTCAGTCCAACTCACAACTATTATACAGTATCGTTTTATAGCCTTCATAGTTTATTGCTGATTGTAAAAGAATGACAAGAGCATATGAAGATGTCAGAATTATGCAGATTTCATAATTTGATCACTTGCTTGCCTTTCTAATATGACCAAGATTTTAGAAAACAGAAATTTAAAATATCCATCTACTCCAAACAGATAGGGTTTCAATCCTCAACTAATTTTGAATTAGTTGAGGTGAGTCTTCAGGAATCTTTTCAAAATGTCATATTTGTTTTGGCACAATTGCTCAATCTAATGGCCCCAAATTTAACCTTTCTATGTTCTTTCAATCAAAAGTCACCAATCTTATTCCTTAGTCCTTCACAGGAAAATCATTAGCTAAGAACAGAATTGAACAGATCTTGATATTTTCATGGTCAGAATTTTTTCACATATGTATTTTGCTCACCTGTGACCTCAGAAATCTTAAGACAAAAGAATAATAATAGGAATGTAAGCCACCATTAAGAAGACATTATTTAGCAAGATCTGAAAACATCATGTTTGGTGATAATTTCAAAGTCTGAAAAATTATATCCAGATATGAATGCTCCATTTGCCCCTTGACTACAGCAAGCAAATTTAACTTTCAACAAGTGCTCTATTATAGACATTTCTACAAGTACCCTATCATTATCTTTAGGGTCAATATTAGTGAAAAGACCTATTCTATTATTCATCATTTTCATTACTAATTATACTTCATCCATGAATCTTAATATGATAATTCTTTATATCCTATTTTGGAGAAAGTCAAATTGAGGTACAAAAGAGGTCCAAAGTTTTTTGGAGGTCACAAAATTGAGTTAGATCCATGAATCCAACTTTTATTTTTCTGGTATTATTATAGAAGAAGTCTTATTGGAGCAGCATAACTTCTCACAGGCTTAAAATTAGTTATCTAATAAAGTAGTAACTATACGCTTCTTCTCTAAGGGAAAGCATTCTGTAGGAGAGAGATAGGTAAACCAAAAGATTGGACTTTAGTTACTTTCACTTTTATTCAGATGCAATTGATAAGGAAGATATGTATACTGCTACAAATAGCTGTATATTTTTAGAAAGTCAGAGGAGTTGTAGAAACACTTCACATCCTGACTATGGATGATTGGAAATTCATAAAGTGATTACAAACAAGGCCATCAATTTGAAATCCAAAGAAAACAAATTCTTAGTGTGAACTGTTAATTGTTCCAATCTCCATTGTCCCAAAGTATACCAAGAAACAATACTGCAACTTTTCCAGGTTACAAACATTTTAATATAAATATTTATTTTATTCTTGTGCTTGTGATGGAGGCCAAGTGAGGCAGAAATTCGAATGCCCTGTTGTAGAGAAGAGAGAATGGACTAACAAAATTTGAAAAACTGATCCAGTCAAATAATGACAGGGTGAGAACTCTGGTCTCCAGGCTCCAAGTATAGTGCTCTTTCTTATAGCCCATCTAGATTAAAGTGTGCCTCAGTTAATGATGACCCAGGAACTTACAACTGTGATGTCCATACCTTCTGATAGTAGCTTCCTTCCAAGTACAAGTGTGCCTATTGCACATGTACACATTCTCTTTCCTTGGGGTCAGAACAATTTTCAAATAAACCCTTCTCCAGCTATTGCTCATTTTGCATCTATGGTTAAAGTTGAAGGGGAGCTTTCTACATTACTAAATACTTCATTCTCCCTGAATCATTAGGTAGAGGAAAAAGGTGTGCCCCTATCCCCTGATACTCCTTCAGGAATGAAGAATTTGTAACCCCAGAAACTGGAATTGTTGCTGGTGAGCGGCTATCATCTATTAGACCCATTCAGAATTACCTCAACCAAATGGATCCCATTGCCCAAGGTCACTTCTCCTTTCCAGGATGTCCAAGGCCCAATGGCATCCAATGATTGATCAGTATAAAGGCCTGGCCCTCTTGTATGGGATGGCTGTGAATGATCATCTCAACTCTAGAACTCCTGCTACACTTAACTGAGACTTCCATTGATACTGTGATGCCTTTCTCAGTTTTATTTAGCTCCCATCCCTGGGGATCAGTGGCAGGGTCAGTCCCAGCCATCTCCTAATCTACTCTGAGTTATCCTTGTGTTATACTGGGCATCTGACTCTTGATTTGGGGGTTAGGCTACATAAGGAGGTGAACCAAGAATAACTCTGAGTAACCAAAGCTTGGGTTGGGACCCTGAATATCTACATGACTTTTGGACCTTCCTTGCTCCTACCCCTCTTCCTGCCCCCATTTCTGGTCTTCTGCTGTCATTTCTATGATTTATAGCCTAGTTTTTTGTTAAGAATGGAGCTTTGTCCATAATTCTAGTTTACTAGTCTGGAGCCCATGATACCAAACTTGAAAGCCCATTTCCTTGAGAGATAACTTCTGCTCCTTACAACCTCATTTACTTGTACACATTTTAGTTAGTACCTTACTTAGTGAGGGAGTGAGTTGTTTAGTTTTGCTGAAACTATGCAATTCTTAAAGACTTCAAACCTGATTCTGAGACCCATTTTTGAGTAGGAGCTACTATATTATCCTCTTCCATCTCAGAACCATTTAGACTTAGCCCTGGCTTCACCATGATTTACCACGCCGATCATTCCCAGTGGGGCATTCTGACAGTTAGGTTAGCATTCCTCAATTGTCTTCTCTCTAGTCCTATGTGAATACTTAATTTTATATCACTAAGGAGGGGCTATTTCTTAACAAGAGATAAATGATTGGTATGAGTTTCATTCGTTTTTGCTTGCAGAGAAGCATTTAGTATATGAGATTGATTAGCTTGATTAGACACTGACGTCTCAGACAAAAGGCTCTGATCTCTGTTGGTAGAATTTCAGGCATAGTATCACTTGAAGAAACAGTAATATTGCAAGATATATGGCTTGCAACTTACCCTGGATCAAAATAAGTCTTACAGTGCATGAGACAAAACACATATAGGTGCCTGAGGGAATGGGGCAGGAGGAAAAAAATAATTTGGGGGCTTATAATTCATATAGAAAATCATCACTAATCAAAGAAGTGTATTTGCATTCAACCAATACTTCTAGAAATGCAGCCTATTGTGCTAAGAAGGAAAAGGTACATTTACAGTTAGGGAGAAAGAAGTGAAATAAAGGTAGCTTTTCTTTGCAGGGATGAGTCTTCTCAAGGCAGTTGCTAGTACAGGTAGTGATTTCTTACTTTGATCTTCTGAGTATTTAGGTCAACAAGTTCAATACAGCAGAAAAGACACTTTGTGCATGCATAAGCAGAGAAAACACTTCACACAGGCACAGGTTGACACTTCCATGACTTCAGCTCACAGGTCATATCTAATTTAGAGAGTTTTTTTCCTTCAGTATATGACTGATCTCTGGTTATAGATGCTAAAAAAAATGGGCTAGAATTATAAGGAATTCTGCACAGTATGAGGAATCACATTAAAAATATTACTGATAGTCTCATTTTTACTCTTAACAAGTAAAGAGAGTCAATTATCTGCCATATTGATCTAGGTGCAACCTATGGTTTGATTCAAGCCTTTGTATCTTTTGAAAAAAGCTGACGGGGGGTGGGATGTGAGGGGAGGTTGCTACAGTGAACCACGGGAGCTGATAATCAGACATTGTGCATCATGTCAGTTTCACCAGAAACTTTTCCCTGATATTGACCCTAATCCACAGTCCATCCCCAAGAAAGTCTGAGTCTGCTTAACTGCATAGGCTGGATATAAGGAGTATAATTACTTGACTCTTTCACAATTTTATAACTTCTATTTGGGGATAGATAAATATTTTCTGTACAGTAACTGTGGACACCCCCCCCCCATTGTTTGGTTCTGTACCATTGTGTCTATTATAGGTTTCCAAATTCTTTTCTGCTTTTAGTATGACCTGGAATATTGTGGGAAGCTGAGGAAGAAAAGGCAGAATTTTTTGTGGATAAGAGAAAGAATCAGAGAAAACAATATGGGAAATCCCTTCAGTAACAAAGGCAATAGATCAAGGATGAGTTTTTCCAGAGCAGAAAATCTCAGTTCTAAAAGAAAAATGCAGTGATATAAATAAAAGAGTCTGAGTGCTTATGTTAAAGATAGAGACTCAGCATCACAGCCAACATCTTGCATATCACATTAGAAGGAAGAAAACAACCAAAACCAAAAACAAATAAGACAGAACTGCTTTAAGCAAAAAGTATAAGGAAAGATAGAAGCTTTAATAAAAGAAGCAATCAACTTAAGCACATACAGCCTGGTCAAAGTAGCAAGGGATTCACAGAAGAGGACCCAAAGATATTAGAACTATGCCCTTAGTGAACAGTTCCCTTCCTGGAAATGAGTTATCAATAGTTCAATAGAGAGGAGAACCAGAAGAACTGATTTATATCATTTACCATAAAAGGCAAATATATGGATAAATTAAAAAGATTATTAATTATGATGAAAGAAATACCTTTCATACAATTTATGATCTCACAGCTTTATTAAGCAATTCATGAATGGTGGGCAGCCTCCCATTCAGAAAGTAGAGGGGAGTTCCCTGAGATAGTGGAAAGGGGAAGCTCATATAGGGTGAATATGGAAGCAAGTTAGGAAATGTTCTGGTTGGCTGACATTAAGTTTTCATTTTGCATAGGGGCATCTTACAAAGTGGAGAGCAGGTATAAATTGATTAGTTTGGTATGTTTGTGCATTCTGATAAGCTATCTCTACTGGACGTAGTAGAGAATTAATCAATGCAATTGATTGTATGGTTTTTATTCTTTATTTCATTGATCACACTATAATCTAAGTAGATAAAACAATATACAAAATGATCAGTGCTCCAAGAAGACATAGCAGTCCTTAATATGTATTCACCTAAAAGCAGACCATCAAGTACATGAGGCAAAACCTAACAGAATTGCAAGAAGAAATAGACAGATCCACTCTTATAATTGGAATAAGAAAAAAAGGAAATAAGTGTACATATTGGAGTAAAATTAAATAAAACTCTTTGTTCACAAATGATATGATTGTCTATATTGAGAATCCCAAAGAATTGACAAAAGAGCTCCCAGAACTAATAAGCAATTATAGTAAGGTCACAGGATACATGATTAACATGCAAAAATAAATTGCTTTCTTTTATAACAGAAATAAATAATTGGAATTTGAAATTAAAACACAATACCATTTAAATTATTATAAAAAGAAACAAGTATAAACTTATCTTATCCAAAATATGTATAGGATCTATATAAAGAAAACTATAAAACCCTGATGAGGGAAAGCAAAGATCTAAATAAATGTAGAGCTATTCCATGTCCATGGGTTGGAAGTCTCAATATTGGTAAGCTGTCAGTTTTTTCAAACTTGATCCATAGATTCAACACAATCTCAGTCAAAAATCCCAGCAAGCTATTTTGTGCATATAAACAAACTGATTCTCAAGTTTGTATGGAACGGCAAATAAACCAAAACAAAACAGAATAACCAATGCAATACCAAAGAACACAGACCAAAAGTACAATCCATGATAGAAAAGAGAGATACATTTGACTTTATTAAAATTAAAAACTTCTGTTCTGGGAAAGACACTGATAAGAGAATGAAAAGTAAAGCCACATATTGAGAGAAAATATTTCCAAAGCATATAGATGAAAAAGAGCATATATCCAAAAATATACCAAGAACCCTTAAAACTGAACAGTAATTAAATAAATAATCCAAATTGTTTTAAATGGGTAAAAGATCTAAACAAATATCTCACCAAAAATGATGTACAGATGGCAAATAAGCATATGAAAAGATTGTTGGCATTTCAGGATTTCAAATAAAAAATGCTATACTGCTACAATAGAATGCCTTAAATCCCAAAAAATAAAAACAACAATACTAAATTCTGACAAGAAAGCTGGGCAACAGGAACTCTCAGTGTCAATGCAAAATGGTACAGCCACTTTGGAAGGCAGTTTGACAGTTTCTCACACACCTAAACATAATTTTGTATATGATCCATCAATCTTGCTCCTAGGTATTTACACTATCTAGTGGAAAACTCATGTTCACACAAAAACTTGCATATGAATGCTTATAGAAGCTTTATTCATATATTCCAGAAAACCTGGGAACAACCAAGATGTCCCTTGACAGGTGAATGAATAAATAAACTGTGATACATCCATACAATGGAATATTATTCAGTGGTTAAAAAAAAGCTATCAAGCCACAAAAAGACATAAATACATGCAATAACTTTCCATGCATATTTCTAAGTTAAAGTAGCCAGTCTGAAAGGCTAAATAGTATATGATTCCTGTTATATAACATTCAGAAAAAGGCAAATTATAGAAGTAGTAAATGATCAGTGGTTACCAAGGGTTTGGAGATGGAGAGAGGGTTGAATAGGTGAAGCACAGGGGATATTTAGGATGGTGAAACTATTCTATATGATACTGTAATGGTGGATACATTATATCATGTATTGTCAAATCTATAGAACTTTACAACACAGAGTGAAACTAAATGTATGCAAATTAAAATAAAATTATTTAAGAGGCCTAGACATCCACAGACGGAATTCAGACTGTGACAAAGAGTATTTAGCTGTATTACATATGTATGAAACAACCTCACTGAAGGGTATGAGGGGAAAAGTGCTTACTTAAGTAATATTGAAAATGAATGGAATTTGTAAGACTAAAGGTAAAAGGAACTATACATCGTTATTGCCGTCCAGTTGATAAAATTGTTCCCCATGGGGGTATGGATTAACAAGTCTGATAGTGCTGTACATATATCCTGAAGTTAAACAGTTAAGTAAATGAATGGCTGATGATGTGTGATGGGTTATTCACCATTGCAGATGAAATTTATTGATCAACTAGGGGAGAAGATTAGAGTAATCCATGTGATAATAGATGAGAGTTGGAGAAAGTAGGAATTTATGTTTCATTTAATATAGATACAAATGGTTACATATAGAAATATTTTGTAGAAATGTGTATATAGAGGGATTGTTATACACACATATAGTTTTGTTCTGTCAGCTAAGAGGAACTAAAAGAAATGAAACCCCAGTGGCAGTGAGCACACCTTAGCACCAAGATCTTCCTTTTATTTCCATTTTCCAATAAAAGGAACCAGGGCTTTTGGGCGAAATGAATGATTATAGCACTGGGGCAGGAAATATACAAGATAAGCCTGGAGAATCTTGTTGTGCCAGGAAAAAAATAAAACAATGATGGAGGTATGCCAAATGAGCACAGGAGCCAGCTGGAAGACGTCTCAAATGGCTAAAGCTGGAACAGTTTGAGCCAAAAATGCATCAAGTAATTTTGGATTATAACTGAAAGTATAAAATATATATCCATGAGTCCATTCAATATAAATACATGATTTAATAAATTAATACATCAGGGAGAAGAGAAGAATCCCCCTTGCAGAAGAATTCCAAACAAATTATGAAAATACTCCACCCTAAAGGAGGGGGAATATAACTACCAGCTACTAAAGGTTGGGATTTCCATAGTGCTTTTCTTCCAAAGCATATGGAAAGGAAGGGAAAGAGTAACTTTACAGTGAAGAAACTTGACAAATTCTATCTCAGCAAGGTGGTCAAAGTCAACATCAACATTATAAATTATGTTGTATTAGATATCTTTGATATGATGCAATGCAAATTGCATTATACTTCTGTGATCTCCCTCAGCAAAACCCATAACAGCAGTCTAATCATGGGGAAAACATCAAATGAATTCTAATAGATGAACATCCTGCAATATGCCTTATCAGTACTCCTTTAAACTGTTAAGGACATCAAAAACAGGGAAATTCTAGGAGAACCTAAGGAGACATGATAACTAAATGTAATGTGGTATCCTGGATGGGATTCTGGAACAGAAAAGGACATTAGGTAAAAACTAAGGAAATCCGAATAAACTATGGACTTTAGTTAATTATAGTGTATTAATGTTGGTTTATTAATTTTAACAAATACACCATATTAATGTAATATGCTAATAGTAAGGGAAACTGGATATGAGGCATATGGGCTCTTTCTGTACTGTTTTCTCAATTTTTCTCTAAAGTTTAAGTTGTTCTAAAAATGAAGTCAATTAACAACAAAAAAATGACATTTCGTAATATGTTCCATATACTAGTAATATAAAAAAGTATATACTATAATCAAGAATAACTAAAAAATAGTAGAAGAAATAATCAGGAGTAAAACATTAAACATGTCCCAATGATGTCTGCAATAAGGCAAGATATATATTTTAATTCTATCCTAGACAATGTAATATGGCAATAGCAAGTAATAAAGCCTATTGATATTAGCAAGAAAAAGAATTGTTTTTATTTGAAAAAGACAGAGAGCATCCTAAAGAACCTAAACTAACCCCTTAAATATAAATGAATTTACTAGAATGATTGGATCCAAGGTCAATCTGTATTATGCAGCCACAAACAAAATTGAACAACAAATGAGTAGTACATAATAAGATAATAAAAAAATGACATCTACAAAACCATCAAAAATATCAACTAATATCAAATGCATGGAGATAAACCTAACAAAAGCTGTCATGACTTCTTTCCTAAAAATATAAAATAATGCTGTGAAAAATAACTGAAGAGATATTCTAAGTTTATAAATAGAAAAAGTTACTATTTTTAAGGTATCGATTCTCATTATATTGATGTCTAGTTTTAGATGTAATCTCTACTGACATCTTAGGTTTATTTTTTTTTCTTTTCATGGACATGTATAAATTATTCTAAAATGTACATTAAAATGCAAAGATTCCAAAAGAGCCTAAACAATTTTAAATGGAACACAGTTATACTACTAGATTTCAAGACTTATGGTAAAACTATAGTAATTAAGACAGTGTGATATTCACCCAACTATATAAAATTAAGCAGTGGAAGAATAGAGAATCTAGAAATATCATAGCACATAGAAAGGCACTTGATTGATGAGAGGCACCATTACAACTCAATAAGGCAAAGATAAATAGTAATTGGATCTTCATATTGGTGGGAGGGGGATTGGGGAGAACACTGACTCTTTCCTGAAACCATAAACAAAAATTAATTTTAGTTGGATCACAGACTTAAAAGTGACAATGAAACAATAAAGATCCAAGGAGAAAACTTAGGTTTATCTTAACAATGCAGTAGGCAGGACATAATTAACATTCATATATTAGTAATCATAAAAACAAAAATTCACAGATTTGATTTCATTAAAATGAGAACATATCTTAGGAAAAAAATCATTAACAAAGTAAATTGACAATCCAGATACCAGCATAATATATGCACAATATACACAATGATTTGTATACGGAATACCAACAAATCAATAATAAAAAGACGACAATTTAAACATGGTGAAATTTCTTGAATAGCTAATAAGCATATGAAAATATATTCAACATTATTACTTATGCAAACTAAGTTCAAATTAAAACAATGAGGTACCACAACACACCCAACAGAAAAGCTAAAATTCAATTCAAGTATTGGACAGGACATGGAGCAACTGGAACCCACATTCATTGCTGGTGGGAGGGATAATTTGTTCAAGGACTTTGAAAAACTGACAGTATCTGCCAAGCTTAAGCATACACCTTCTCTATGGCACAGCAATGCACTCCTAGTTACATACCTAAGATAAATGAGTCCACACAGTCACCAAAGCCAGCCGGGCATAAGAACATTTAGAGTATTGCTATACTGCCAAAAACTAGACACAATCTATATGCCTATTAATAGTAAATTGGATAAATAACTTGTGATATAGTAATAGAAAGGAATATTACAAAATAGTAAAAAAAGAAACACTACTGCTATGTAGGTGAATCTCAGAAAAATATTCTCTGAGTGAAAGAAGTCAGACCCAAAAGCATTCTATACTGTACAATTCCTTTTTTAAGACATTTAAGAGATGCCCAGAAGTCAGAATACTGATTACTTCTGGGATATTTTTTGGAAGGAGCATGAAGGAAAATTCTGGGGTGCTGTAAATTTTATGTATTTTGGTTTGGATGGGAAGTACATGTACATACACATCTGTATGTATTCGCAGATTTGTGTCCTTAATGTTTGTGCACTTCACTTCAATAAAAGACAATTAGAAACAACAAGCTCCAAAATTCTGGGCGAGAGCAACATTATGGTCAAGTTTATGTCATATGACACTCCCTCACTTCAGGTTGTAAAGAGGAACATTGGATGCATCTCACCTCCTGAGGTGCAAGTGGTATTAACCTCCACCAAGCTAGAGGAGCAAACGTTACTTAACAAAAGGAATTTGCAGTTGTTAAGAACTGAACTTGATTCTAGGTAGTCAATTGTCATAACATGTATAGTTAACCTAGTAAATTACCACAAAATGAGACCATAAAAAATTCTTTTGTATTTAAAGAATAACTGTTTTTCTTTATAATAAACCTATTTTCAGAAACACTCATATTTGAGAAATCTTTCTGAGTGGTAACTTACTGGAAAATTTTTCTGTGACCTTATATAGGAGATGTTAAAACTGGCCATTACTGATAAAATGATCTTCAAATTTAAAGTCTTAACAACTGTTTGAACACTAAGAGATGAAGCACATATTAGAAATATAATAACTGTGCTGACAGGGCTAAACTGCTTTATGGTGCACTCCAGGCTCACACATATGCCACATTTTCTTCTGTATCTTCCTTGAACGTGGTTTTGTCCTACTTTTGTAGAACATCCAATGCCCCTGGATGAAGGCACTGAGAGTTAATCCCAAATAACCAGCATCTATGGACAATTGTAATATATTATGTAAGTGTTCATTTTGAGTACTGATTTCTTTTATCAAATCTTTGTTCCTGTAGGTCTATTCATTTCCTCATAAACAAGAGGAAGCCAGGGGGTTTCTCTTTCAATTTCCTTTCTTTCACTTCATGTATATAAGGGAGAAAGATTTAGATTCCTCCATTGTACCATATACTGCCATGATTTGGGTTTGCCAGTTAGACTCAGGTGGAGAGGAATTTAAGTTATTTACATTTCCAGATAGTATGATTCATTGGGATAGCCAATCCATGATGTGTCTCTTGACATGTTACGTAATAAAAATCTCTGTTCTTAATTTTTCACATGCTTTCAGGGATTATAGATAGGTTCAATGCTTACTAGGATGCTAATCCCACTAAACCTCAGATTAGAAATGCAATTTTAATTTAAAACAAATTGATTTTATTTAATATACAGACAAAACATATATTTAGAAAGAGACATACGAATTTCAAGGTCCCTACATCTTAATTTCCTCATTTGATCACTTTCATTCTTAGAGCATATTTTACTTCCTTAGTGATATCTTTTAGTGAACAGTTTTGACAATATATGTTGATCCAACACCCTTTCTGTTTTAATTTGCTTGTTCAGCTTTCTCTGTTAGTAGCTAATTTCCCTGGAGTGAGAATGTTTGTTTCCTTTTATATCCTTTCTACTTGGAATTAGGACCACAAATGGGCTCATATACTTGGACTTCTCATAAATTTGTTGATTGTTCACACACTGTTTCTCTTTCACAGTTTCTGATACACACACACACACATCCAGACACTGCTGTACAGGGACTTGGCAGTGTAATCCGGGGGAGTAATCTGCTGCCTTTAAGATAGAAATAATATCTTGGATTATCAAGGTGGGCTCAGTGTAATCACATGAGTCCTTAATAGTGGAAGATAATTGGAGTGATGTGGCCAAAGGGAATGTTGGAAACACTGAAAGCATGAAGCAAACTGATCCCACTTTTGCTGGAAGTGAGCCACATGGACAGAATGAGAAGTGGTTCAGGAAGCCTTAGCAAGGAGCAGCTTCCAGCTGTAAACCAACAAGGAAATGGTGACCGCTGTCCTATTGCTGCAAGGGACTGAATTCAGCCAACAACCAGAATAAGCATGGGAGATTTTCCCTCAGAGCCTCCAGGAAGGAAAATAGGCCACTGGCATT